>NW_028082364.1:4524679-5869092 GCF_014824575.4 Sturnira hondurensis
GAAAATAGCTTCTACCCCTGCAGGTGTGTGGGCCTTGTTGATTTAATAAGGCCAGGCTGGCGATATCGTTAGCTGGGTAACAACAGACAGGTTTGAGTAGGAGAGTCCAGGGGTAGAGGAGGGGGTCCAGACCCCATAAGCTGGGGCCCTGTTTATATCACACAGCTCAGAGGTTCAGAAGAAACTTAGTTCAAACCAGTTAAGGCATTAAAAGGCCTGACCAGGACATCAGAAGCTGCAGGTAGCGGCCAAAGCTATGCAGCCCTGCTGCTTGAATGGTAAGGAATCAGGTGGTTTTCTGCACCTGCCAGGTGGGTTTCGAGATGACTGGGCAGCAGCCTCAGAGCCCAGCCCAGCAAACACGGGAACGAGGTCAGCAGGCAGGGTTCTGGGAGGGGCCATGCCCTCCCCCAGGGGGCCTGTATGTAAATGGCCAAGAGAGCCCCGGGGCTGGCCCCTCTCTGCCTGCGTCCCCTAGAACGAAGACAAGAGGTGTGGGGTCCGGAGGGGCATTAGCCCGGGGGAGACAGAGAAACAAGCGAAGCTCTCACCTCTCTCCAGCTCGGTCACCCGCTGCAGCAGCGCGTTCAGGGCGCCCTCGGTCTTCTGCCGGTGAGCCGAGGTCTCGTTGTGGAGCTGGGACTTCTCGGCCTCCAGCTCCGCGACCTTGCGCAGCAGCTGCCTCTCCAGCTCCCCCAGCCGCCGCTGGAGCACCTCTCGGAAGTCGCCGGGTAACGCGGCGTTCGACACGTTCGCTCGGAGCTGGTGCTTTGGGCGGGGGCAGACACCAGGGAGTATCAAGGCCAGTTAAAAATTGTGAAATGCAGCTCTGACGGCCTCGCCACAAAGGGAGGAGCTTCCAAATCGGGAGCATTAAGTCCATGGTGCCCGTGGCACAAGGGGGAGCATCTCACTGAGGCTATGTGTGTGTGTGTGGGGGGGGGGCGGTGCGGAAAGGACTTCAAAGTCAGACAACAATTACTTCGCTGCCGTATCTGAAACTTAGGAATCTCATTTCCCCCTCTCAGAAATCAGTGTTGCTCCTCTAACTCAACAGCCAAAATTTTAACCAACATCTATCACTCTGAGGTAAAGACAAAACGGACGCTTAAAAAAAAAAACAAAACTCCGTCAAATGGTACTCAGAGCCAATGCACTTTCATCTAGAAATGAAAATAGCCCCCGAGTTCCAGTTGTGGCACAGGGTGGATTGCAGCCATGTCACTGGAAAACGAGAGATCTAAAGCATGACTATTCTGGAGTCCAGGAATCTCTGTTTTTAATGCTGTTTCTAAGCCCTTCCTGCCTATTTCTTTCGCTCCTCTGTCTCCCTGCGGGCGGAAGAGGCAGCCTGCCGCTGCCCAGCCACGAGTCCTAGGCAGAGTATTTAGCCCTCTGCGTGGTCCAAATCGCAAAAGGCAGTCACTTTGCATCTGCTTCTCAGGATTGTTGCAAGGGCTGTACACATTTAGCGTTCCAAAAATATTAGCTGTTATAACTCTTAATGAATCAAGGGATATTCAGATGCTAGAAATACTGTATTTAACCATCATGCCACAGGAAATCCTTAAATAGTTTTGCAATAATTACCACCTTAATTGAAACCTAGCTTTGCTAATAAGTATTTTGGTACACATGTTTAACAGAAATGTCCACACTTCCACAGGGTGGAACATAAAGATGGAAATTAAATGAAGATTTCTCTCTCAAAGTTCCAAACTGGGTACACCTTCCAAGAGAGGATGGAATAAGGTCCTTTCCCCCCAAAGCAACGGGGCGCCTTAGGGACGGTGCAGTTCGCGGGTAGACGTCTTTCGAGTTAACCAGGGTTCCTCCAAAGCGAGTCCCAGTGGCCGGTGACCCTCCAGCCCGAGCTCAGGTCCCGCCGAGACCCCCCAGGCCTCTGCCCACTCTGGACCACCCAGACCTGATTTATAAACGGAAACACGGGACGCCAGGGGCCGCTGATCTCCTGCGGGAGCCTCAGGTCACCCGGCACAGCCTCCGGGAGATTTGCAACAAGAGAGCAGGCCGTCCTGGTTCGGCTAGCCCGGACCTCGTTAAGCGCATGGCCGCCCAGTGGGCAGGGGGACGTAAGGGGTGCAGGGTGTATTACACGCAATTAAGTCCCGAGCAGAATCGAGAACCACCCCCCAGCCGCTCCCGACCCCAAATCCAGCTCGTTCCCGCACAGCCTCGCGGGCAGGACCACGCGCCCCACCTCCAGGATCCCCGCGCCCCGCTACCTCGAGGCTCTCCAGACGGTCCTTGAGGGTCTGCAGCGAGCGGCTGAGCTGCTCCACGACCTGGCCGGGGTCCCGGGGCAGGTCGCCCATGGTGTCCTTGCCCGCGGCGCCCCGGCCCGGCGCCTTGCCGCCGCCCGCCAGCCCCTCGCAGCGCGCCAGCTTGGCCGTGAGCTCGCGGATGGCCTCGCGCTGGGCGCCCAGAGTCTCCTTCTGCTGCACGACGGTCTCGCGTAGCTGCAGCACCGCGGCTCGCAGCTCCTCCTCGGGGCTCAGCGCGCCGCCCTGCATGGGCATCGCGGGCAGCGGGCAGCCGGCACGCACCGCCTCCGGGGGCAGCGCCGTGCACACGAAGCGGCTGCCAGGCGCCGGGACGTCCTGAGCCGCGGCGGCCACAGCGAGCGCCACTCCGGCTGCCAGCAGCGCCAGCATCCCGCCGTCGCCGCGCTCACTCCAGCATCTGCGGGTGGGCGAGTGGGCGCCGTCGGGGCGCGCGGCTGGGGCGCCTCCTCCGCGGGCTGCGTCCGGAAGCTGCGCTCGGGGGCAGCGCGACCCGGAGCCCGTGGAACCGCGGAACCACCGGCCGCGGCACAGCCGCACACTCCGCCCCGCGCGGCGCTCTGGCCCGGCCCGGCCCGCGCGCCCTTTCTTAAGCTGGCGGGGGGAGGAGTGTGCGGGAGCGGCGCCGCGAGCTCTGATTGGTCTGGCCGGGCGCGCGTCACGCGAGGGGCGGGGCAGGGGTTTCCTCCCACCGCGCGCCCGCCCCGCGCCCGGGTGCGAGCGGCGGCTCGGGCCCCTCCTTCTCCCCCCGGGTAAAATAAATGCCCGGGGTGCCCTCGGGAGCTTTGGCCGGCGTGTCTAGACGCCCCTCGGAGCCACTCGAGGACGCGGACGTCTCGGGGCAAGGAGAGGCTGAGAGCCCCCTGGTGCCCCCGAGCCCCGGGCGAGGCTGCTGAGCTTCCGGTGCCGTGGGAGGTGTCGCTTAGCGTCGCCGCAGCCGCGGGGCTCGGGGTGGGAGTCACCCCCACTTCTCCAGTGAGGAAAGTGAGGTGGAGCCCGGGAGGGTCTCGAACCCACGACTGCCGTCGCGAGCCGCCCCCAGCCGGCGTGGGCCGGCTGCCACCTCATCCTGAAGGCGGGAAGCTGACGCGGGAGGTTTCTTTCCCTGGACACGCTCCGCGTCTGCGTCCCCGTCCCTGTCCCCGTCCCCGTCCCCACCTTGGAAAGAGCCTCCGGTCCGCGGGGACCGGAAACAGGCTCCGGATGCCGCTGCAAGGAGGGGATGCAGGCGCACGTGGCGTCGAACAAGAGGCCTGGAGTGGGGGCCAGGATCCCACGGCCACTGGCAGAGCTCTCCCACGTGTGTCCAGCGACGGCCCACCCGGTGATGACCTTATGCAGTGAGACCTGGGCTGGGTGGGGTCCATTCCACCGCGGCCATCGTGATGGCGCCACAGAGCAAAACAGCGCCCCCCACCCTTGTAGGTGGGGTGCCCACACGTCCAGTTTCTCAGTCGGAGGCCGCTGTCCTCAGATTCTTGGAGAGAACAGACATGGACAGAAACCCCAACAGGCAGGAGCAAACCTTTCAGAATCGTGTCTGTGGCTGACAAACAAGTGCATAAAGATTTGAATGCACAGCTGCAGACTGAGCTGGTTTCCTGCACATTACAGATGGAAATCCTTATGTTTTTTCTCTGTTTTTAAGAAATCCAGTTCCAAGGTCATTAATCACATTATCCATTATACCAAAAGCAAATGGATTTGTCGCCTGGGCGCAGAAGCTGAGGTTGATTCTGGAAACAAATTGTATCAAAAATAAATGAAATTATTATGATAATATAAAGTAGGCTGCAGTGATTAATCTTGAGAAACCAAATTTTGACCTGCTTTGCACTTCAAACAATAGCTTCTGTTATGTAAATAGTGGGATTTTCAAGGACAATGTTGCTAAATTACAAGAAAAGTTCTATTCATGGATACAAATTACAGACAGGAAGTCTGGTCTACATAACACCCAAGGCCAAGGACGATCGACCTGGTGGCCACGGTGCAGGTAAGAGCATCAGCTAGTAGGGAAAGTAGGGGGTGGGGGACGGGCACTGGGCTAAAATCTCTGTTGGTCTGCATCCCCAGCGGGTATGAGTTTCACGTTGTAAACATGACCTTGAATAGACTCATTCCTCCTACCTCTTACTTCAGCTCCCTGAAAACTCCAGAAGTGCAAATGAGCTCACACATACACAAACTGCAATAATAAAGGTAACGAAAGTTGCAAAGCAGTTCATACAAGTCACATTTTAGATGATTCCATAGGCATTAAATCCAGACATGTTCAGAATTATCCAGATAAGGATTTTGCTTTCAGTTTTCACTCGCAGATTTGACTTTTTTCTGCTTTCACTTACCGACCTAGGTGGGTCTTATTTGCACTCGACAATAGAGTAGGGGAGCCTATGCTGTTCCATACATCCCCCTTGGCACAGACTGATACACTCATGTTTGCAACTACTTGAAATAGAGGCTGTCTCCTTTCATAATTAAATAAAATCAAGTGTTTCCAGAATTCTAATTCCCTCCCGAACAAAGAAAGTCGTGTACAAGAAGACATAAAAATAACAAAGCACGTGTCCCAAAATAATTACTCTTAAATTTGTCAAGAGAGATTCAGATGTGAGAAGTGATCAAGGACACTGCCGAAGCCCAGAAGGAAAGACTGCGGCATTTAAAGTGTTATTTTCTTTGAAAGCAGTATAATTAGAGGGCTTAGTTAACAGCATATATGCTATTTAGGGTTTTATTTTGTCTTCCTGATGGAGAGTAGGCTGGCTTGGGAACAAGGGGACCAAGTCCTGCAGCTCTGCCCCTGGCTAAGAGGTTTGGGGCAACTCATTTCTCCTCCCTGGACATCAGTTTCCTGTGCATAGGGGAATTAGAGTGGACTCTCCAAAGATCCTTCTGGCTATGCTCAGGAGCTGGGAGTTTGAGCAAGGATCACTGTTCGGTGTGATGAAGGTTCCAGAACCTTGTGCTTTCTGTGTGTTTTATGAACCACCTGTCCCCGAGGGTGAGGCAGGGTGTTCGTGTGTACGGCAGGTGGACTTCCACATCCACAGATGCTGTGGCTCTGGCTGAAACCTGCTCTCCACAGCAGGAAAACTCACCCTGGCTTTACTCCCAGCACAGCAACCTTGCCTCCCTGAGGGATCCTGCAGATCTGACTCACGCTCCCGATGAGGATGGCAATAGGCAGGGCAGAGAGCAGGACCCACAGTTTTTCCTGTACTCAAAGTCCTGCAGGTCCGCGTCAGTGAATCAGCTCCACCTCATCTCTTAGGGTAGCTGATGCGGCAGCGTAGTAACCACCCACTCATTCACTTCGTCTCCTGGCTCCCAGGTCGGCTGAGAGGCCCATGTGCTGGGAATCCTGATGAGCTCATTCCGCCTCCATTTGATTGCCCCATCTGTTTGGTTCGCTTGCTCTTCTCACATGCATTTTTTTATCTTGGTCTCCTGGGGAAAGTGCTGACTTCCACCATGGTGTCAGAGGATCCCATCTCATACTTTCTTACATTTCCTTTTCTCTTTCTCAGTGGCACTTAAAAAGTCAAGAACGGGGGTGTGAGTTCCAGGATAGAAACCAAGGACAGCTCCCTGCAGACGCGAGGCAGGAACTGTCCTCGGTGCTGAGTGCCTATTGGAACGACTAAAAGGGTGTGGTGTGAGGGTTTTGTTGGCTTTGTTTGTTTGGTTTGGTTAGGATTCAGTGCAAATACAAAAGGGAATTTGGAGGCCCCAAGTGAATTTTTTCACTAGACCGAACTGCACTAGAGTAGAAAGAGCTTGAACTTTGGAGTCTGGCAGCTGTTGTTTCAATCCTAGTCTGCAACTTGCCATTTGACCTTGAGAAGACAGCTTAATGTCTCGGAGCCTCAGTTTTCTCATATCTAACATCAAAGCTAAATTTATTATAAATTACTATTGTCCAGCTTGAGTGAGGGAGTGTTTGTGGACATGGTTAGCATACAGGAGGTGCGCAGTTGTCCCTTTCTCCCCTTTTTCTCCACTGAATTCAGCGCTAAATTATATTAAATTCTTTTTAAAAAATTAAACTTTTTCCTTAATTTTCTATAAAATCATTTGAGATTGAATAAAGAATGGATTCTTGAGGAAGCCACAGCCAGCCTCTTTGGAGGAAAGGCAAGGGATGAGAATTTTAGAAAAACTTACTGGTATCTCAGCAAACCAAAGTTATCCTACTTTGAGGGTCTTTTTTTTTTTAAGATAAAGCATTGTGGTTTTTCATTTCAATCAGAGGACTCAGTCAAACTATTTTATGTCTACACTAACTTAGAACATATCACTAGACTGTGTACCCAGACCCCACTAAAAGATCTGTAGTCCTTCACATTTCAGAGATTCTGAGTTTGTATTGCAATGAGACTCCAATAGATATAACACCCCCTAGTAAAGCAAATGCTCTTTCTTCAGTGAATCTGGGTTCTTCCTGAGTAACACATTTCAGGCTTCATTTTGGGAGCATGTGACATGAGACACTGAGTTTTAGGAAGGGTCCCTGTACAATTATATGACCACAGGTGGCTGGAAAGCTATAATTCCAGCCATACTTGAGGGTATTGGCTGTTCATATCACCCAACTTATTTCAACAAATTCCCGCCCCCCCAAAAAAAGGCTTTTGGTAGCATCCTCTGATTGCAAGCAATAGAAACAAGTTGCTGGATAGATCAGGTATAATATCTTAGCTCTGTTTTTAAGAGTGGAGGATAGTAGACTGGGACTGGGAGGAGGCTGGAGAAAGGGACCTCATTAACTTGGCCTGCTGGGAGGAAATACTCTGAGAATGGAGACGCTGCCTCACCTTTATACAAGTTACAAGCAGTGAAACTGGCCTTTGTCTAATAAAAACTTGTAGCTTAACATCTCTGTGTAGTTCAGGAACACGGATAGCTTGCTTGAGTCTTTCAAAGTGAGAGCTGGAAGAGTTTTGAAGACTAGGAAATAGTTTCATACAGGGCCCAGCTGCAACGGAGTTTCTCTAGTTCCCTGTGGAGGGCTCGTATCTCTGTGCTGCCCCTGAACTTAACCATGACACCCTTGTAAATAAATGCTCAGCGCAGTCAAAGACAGCTTTCTTTAAAATTCATGATTCTCCATGCCAAATCCAATGATCATTTGCCTGTAGCTCTCCTGGAATTCATGACAGCATTCAACATTGATAGCTAATTATTAAAAATTTGCATTATTGGCTTCTGTGGCATTGTATTCTTTTGGTTTTTTCTTTCTTGCTTTCTGGGCACTTTTTTTCTTTCTTCTCTGGGTCTTTCTTCATTGCCTACTTTCTTGGTGCCTGTGCCCAAAGCTGAGTTGTCACAGCTTCTCCTTTCTCTCACTACTCCCTCTACATCACCAGTTTCATGCTCTGTGCTGTGGTGTCTATGTTAGTGACTCTGCCGCCAACCTGTACCAAGCGCCAGTACCTAACAAACCAATTGTGTGATAGGCCTCTAGCTCAGTGAGCCCTCAACTAATATATTCTTCTCTTCCCCATCTCTCTTCTCTTCCTCCTGGATTCCCTGTTTCCAATGTACTGATGCTTTCTTTCCAAGTCATTCAAATTGAAAACTTTGGAGTCATCGGTGTCTCCTCTCCCACTTTACAAATCCATTCTAACTTTAGTCAGTTTCTAAGTTCTAATAACACTCTTATAATATGTCACCTCTACGTTGACTGCTGCAGCCTCATGACTCCTAACCGAGTCCTCCGGCTCTGCCATCCGCATCTCAGCTTACACTACCCTGCCAGGTCACTTTTCCCAAAGCACAACCCTACAGCGTTGACCTCAGAAGCCTTCAGTATTGGTCTGTGCGAGTTTCTCTTTAGTCTCCAACTTCCTGTTCAGTCCTCTTTCCTGCTGTACTCCTTGACCTCCCCCAATCAGCGCAAACTATTTGATGATTTTTTACACGTACCCTGCGCTGCCCATTCTTCAGATTTGGAGTTCATGTTGTTTCCTACGTCGGGAGTGACCTTCCCACCCGTTCTAGAACCACAAAACCCATTCGTCCTTCACTGCTCTGCATACCTGTTACCTTTTCCACAAAGGTAAAGGTAACCCTTTACCTGTTACCACAAAGTTTGCCCTGACTTTGCTCAGCCTGAAGTGATACTAGGAAGCACAGTAGTTTATCTTTGCATTCTTTATCTCTTACCACTTTCAGCCTGTGTTATCATTTTCTTCTGCACTGGACAGTGAGCTGCTTAAAGGCAACGTCTAGGCCTGATGTACTGTCTCCTTTTAATAAACGTCCACTGGATGTCTGTGCGTAATCACGACAGTGCCGTGGGAGAGAAACAAAGATTTTACTCAATATCTAGCCTGTTCTGCAATTTTGCAGAAAGAAAGTCACTGTGTTAGAATGGCCAGGGACATTTTCATGAAGAAGTTGGGTATTGAGTTAGACCTTGCAAGGACTAACGGAGGAAGTGATGGATAGGCAGTATTGGGTATCTTGAGGAGCAGGTAGGAGAAGGGAAGGTCGAGCTATTGGAGGCACACTACATATGTAACTAGTAATCTCTGACTCTTAGTCCTCTGTTCCAGATCTGTTCTCTGTTTCCAAGGATACCTTAAGATAAATTTATCTCATTTCCAGTCGATACCGCTCACCTAGCATCCATGAGGTTGCTAGGATTACTTGGTAGGAAAGATGGGGCCTTGCTTTGACCAGGTGACCAAATAGCTACTTGCAAGAATGAGCAAAGTATGAGTAGAAAACATCAGTTTTTAATTGAGTAAAGTGGGAATTTGTACTGGAAATGTCTATATATTCCAGTCTTTCTGAAATTCTCTGATCTGGATACCAGATGGGAACCACAGAAATGGTGTGGGGGGGGGGAGGGTTAACCTTATTTTTCTGCTGGCTCTTAGTAACACCGTTTGGTGGGGGTAGGGGGTTCAGGTGAAATTATAAAGACCAAACCTCCCTCCCAGCACTGTCCAAGGTTCTGAACCGTACGAGCAATTGAAATGAGAGGTTCAGAGGCAAATGAGTTCTCCAGAGACATTTATTCTCAACATACTAAGTTCAATGCAGCCTCGAGCTTTGAGTTAAAATCCTTACTGGCTCTTTCGCCTCATCTGAATCATTTATCCCCCGATCCCAGAATCTTGATGTTCTTCCCTAGGATAGCCTCTGTTTAGCTGAATGAATGGTGCGAAGGGACTGCGTGTTTTAGGTTGTCGGTAAGAGAGGAACTGCACTATGACCTGCCTGCACCAGGAGAATATGTCCACCTGTGTTTCGGGTGTCCAGCTGCTGTCTGCACTCAGTCCTAGACCTCACAAAGGGAGTGAAACCCTTGGTGTGCATCGCTGTTTCCGTGACAGAGAGGTCAGCTCATTCTACCCCGACTCTCTCTTCTTTGGCTCTGGGGTTCAGTCCAGTTAGTGAACAGCCCATCTGGGAAGAAGCGGGTAGAGGACACTTCCCTGAAATATAAGCATCCCAAATAAATAAATTCCCCAACTAAGATTTTCTTTCACCTTCAACAAGAGCCAGTTAAGTGGCCTCCATTTCACTCCCCAACTCCAATAAATCCCAGTTGGGATTCACTAAAGAATATTTTAAAACTCTCGGGATAAAGGAAAAATCTTTTGTGGAAAGAGAGACTGTGCTATGATTGGTCTTTGAGTCTAGCCTCCTGAAAACCACAGAAGGTAGTAAAACGGTTATGAGAACAAAGGCATAATGCCGTATTGCAGCCTTGAGTCTTTGGCTTTGACAGATAAGGTCAATTTGATGCAAAAAAAAAAAAAAAACCCTCTCATGGCATATGAAAGCAAAAAGAATCTGAGTCAATGTGTGGTATTTTAGGTCAGAGCTTAGATTTCACTCTTTTTTATTGTGGCTCGTATTTTTTCTTTGCTGCTTTGGCACTGAAAAGAATTCTCTCAACCCCCAAACCCTATAACAAAATAAATATGCATTAAGTATGCTACTTGAAGCTGCAGGTAACGTTTTGCTATTTACTCTCTATTTCTAAGCAAATAAGCACTCTCCAGAATCCTGGTTTGAAAACCACCTAAGCCGGGGAGCATAAAGGATATTTGTGTTTGCTGGGGCCGTGTGGGGGTGGGGGGAGTGGGCCGGGGTGGGGGGGACTGCTGTTTGCTTTGCAACTGAAATCAACATTAATCCTCAAGTTATTACCTCAACACCATTCATGGTGTTTCAGGCCTTGAGGAAGGTTATGCTTATAGCGTGACATGGCCAGGAAGTACCTCAACCGAGAAGGGTAAAGGTTTGTCTTTGTTTTATTACGACTCCAGCACTTAAAAATAGTGCCTGGCACACTGTGAGGGCACAAGAGGTATTTATTGTGACAGACATGTGGCCATGTAGAGAGCTGTGTGCTTCACAGTGTTGTCCCCGTGAGTAGGTGGCGTGCGAATCAGAGTAAAGGTCCCCTAACTTCTCCATCCAGAAGGCAACTGGATAGTCTAATTTCCTTCTGGAAACTATAGTCAAGACTAGTCTATCGCCACTTTCATTATACATTGGAAACGTGTAAGTCTGGGGGGGAAACACAAATACACAGAAACAGCCCTCGCAATTTTGATGGCTTCTTGGAAGACGAGAGAATCAAAGAATGACCTCCCCCAGAGGATAAAAACCTTAAAAGAGTATCCTCTGAGGAACAACTGAAAACAGAGAATAGGCTTGGAAGGGCTTTGCCACAGGGTTAAGCCTCAGCTAATCTCGTTATGTCATTGTAATTAGCTCTCCTTGTGGCACTTCGGCCACCATCCAGGCCATATAGACACCCACACACACAGACATTGCAAATGGGCTCCTGGAGATATAAAGCAAAAGAGCAAGAGTGTTCATTTCCCAGCATTGCACACCTCCTGGTGGCCGCGCTCTAGGACACAGGGCTTGGGGAATCCTCAGGTTGACCTGGGTTGACCACGATGTACTTCTGTGACCTTCTTCTCCCCATGGGCCAATATGGGGCTTGTTTGTCCTCTTAGCCCAAAATTAAAAGTCCCCCCAGGGGTGTTTAGTTGCATCATCAATTATCATGAGAAGCACGTGCCTTTAGGAGGCTGTTCTTACAAATCTGCCCAGGAAATGGCTTTGGTAGGAGCTGGCACATGGACCTGTTTCCTGATCAGCACCTGAGCTGATGGATTGGGAAAGAATGATATTAAAACTCGGCTTTGCCACATGCCTCCCTGTTGGAGGAAATGGAAAGCAACCAGGATGTACGTGGCAGAGCGAAGGAAAGGGCCTGATGAGGGGAAGTTCACGTCTCCTCTGCTACCTATGGAAGGACGAGGAAATACGGTTGAAGACTTTCTGGCTGTGCAGTAAGTAGTTGGAGGTCCTGTCAAGCAGATTAACGATCTAACAGCTCGGCGTGAGCCCTCTAATATAATGACTGCTTTCATCTCCCACAGAAAACCCTAATTCTTGATCGCAGCTAGAATTAAATAAGGAATTCGCTGGGTGGGGGGATGGAACCTGGTTTTTATGTCAACGTCCCACCCATTGATGAAGATAGAGTGTCATAAAATCCCCGTCGCTGGAACATCCCTGTCCTTAGGGGTCTCGGCTGATAATAAACCAGTTTCCTTGGATGGGCTATTGTGGCTTTTGTTCGCTGCCTCTTTCTCTAAATTTGTGATGTCCCTAGTAAGTTCATATTTGGCCAGGCACTTTGATGTCCTTAAGAAATTTTTTTAAAACCTAGTATTTATTTGTTTTCAATGAGAGGGTTGCTCCAAACAAGCTCGTTCTCTAATTCTAATGAGCTCAAATTGTTCAAATTATGTGCTCTAAGAAGGGAGATACATGGATTTCTGTGCGTGTGAGAATATGAGTCTTTTCTTTGCCTTCCCTCCACCCAAAATTTCCAAGAATCAAAAGAGGTGTAAGTCAGCAGAAATCTTGTGTATCATTGAGAACAATTCCCAGATACCACAGCAGAAAATACTAACACCCAGGAAGGTGAAGGGACTCGTCTGAAGCCACATGGTTGGTGTGGGTGCAGCGTGAACGAGGAAGCCCCTGACTCCCCATCCCACACACTCCCCGTCTCTCCTGCACCCCTGCCCTCGCTATCTCCTCAGCAAGGGTGTATCAGAGACCAATTGTGTTCCTTTTTCACGTCTTGTCTTTGGGCTGCAGTTGTTTATCTTCAGGGCGATCTAAAATAAGCCAGTGAGGTCACTGGACCCCCCCGAAGGAAAGGTGAAAGGGGACTGAAGAATTGTTCAAAGAAATAATAGCCTAATTTTTCCAAAATACATGAAAACTATAAACTCATAGATCCAAGATGCTCAATAAACCCCAGTCACATTAAACATGAATAAAACTGCCCCAAGCAGGGCATGTGATAATCAAATTTCTCAAAACCCACGATAAAGAGAAAAAAATTTTTTTAGACTTTTTTTAAATCGATGTTCAAATACAGTTGTCTCCAAAAGGGAACAATCTTAAAAGCATCCAGAACATCTTTAAAGTACTGAAAAAAAAATCTGTCAATCTGGCATTCTATAACCCAATGAAAACACCCTTCAAAAATGAATGCAAAATATAGACTTTTTCACATACACAAAAGCCAAAAATAATATTAT
Organism: Sturnira hondurensis; assembly: GCF_014824575.4. NCBI lineage: Eukaryota > Metazoa > Chordata > Mammalia > Chiroptera > Phyllostomidae > Sturnira > Sturnira hondurensis. The sequence continues at coordinate 4,537,584 of NW_028082364.1, forward strand.
CACATACAGAGCCACAGTACAAGAAATATTAAAGAAAAATTTAGCATGGGAAAAATGATAGCAGGTGGGAAAACAGACCTGCACGAAGGAGTAATAAATACCAGAGATGATAATGACCTGGACTGCATGATTGTCTATGATCGTGCACGTGATTTTCTCCTTAGACCAGATGATTTTTAGCATAGACTACACAATTGTCTATGGGAAAATCCTATGCAATCTGCAAAAAGGCTACTAGAACCAAAAAGTGAGCTCAAGATCAATACACACAAATCTGAGGTGTTTCTACACAGCAGCCACAATCAGAAATTGAAACTTTAAAATGTATGATAGCATCAAAAGTATAAAAATGCTTAGGAAAATACATTCAAAAGCTGTGTAAAACTAGTGCTAGACGAACTACAAAACACTGCTGAGTCAAATGGAAGAAAACCTAAGTAAATGGGGAAATAGGCCATGCGTGTGGACTGGACGACTCACCACTGTTCATCTGCCCCACATTGACCTATAGATTCAATGTAATCTTAATCAAAACCCCAGCAAGCTATTTTTTTTTTAGAAATTGATAATCCACTCTAAAATCAATATGCAAATTCAAAGGACCTAGAACAGCCAAAACACTTTTTAAAAAATTGAACAAAAATGGAGGATCTTATTTTTTAGCTCTTATTTCAAGGCTACAGTTATCAGGCTGATGTTGTTTTAAAGTGATGATAGGCAGATAGAGCAACGGAACAGAACGGCAAGTCCAGAAATAGACCCCGACAAATATAGTCCATTGATTTTGGGCAAAGCTACAAAATTTAGTGGAGAAAAGGAAGTTTTTTTTTTAAATTGTCTCATTCCCACGGGGGAAAAAAGAACTTTGATTCATGCTTCGCATGGTATTAAAATGTAATTCAAAATGAATCATAGGTCTAAATATAAAGCCTAAGGCTATAAAGCTTTGAGAAGAAATTCGGGAGAGCATCTTTGTCAACTTGGGTTTACGCAAAGATTGCTTCGCTCTGCCACCAGCAGCGCAATCCGTTTTTAATAGAAATACACGGGATTCCGCAGAAATTAAGAACTTTTGCTCTGCGAAATACACTGATAAAATAAATGGTTTAAAGCCATAGACCTGGAAAAAAAACATCTTCAAAGTATAGATCTGATTGAGCCCTTGTATTCGGACTACAAATAAGAACCCTTAAAGCTTCATCATAAGAGAATCAAACAACCCCACTCATAAATGGCAAAAGGTTGAAACAGATGCTTCATGAAAGACTGTGTACAGGTGGCTGATAAACACCTGAAAAGACACACGGCATCACTCGTTATTGAGAGAACACACATTGAAACCCTGAGCTACCACTGCCCACCCGCCAGGATGTCGAAAATAAAAAAAGTCTGACCACACCAAGTGCTGGCCATGGTGAACTCTCCCCCACCCTTGTCGGTTGACCGACAAACCTGAGAAACCGTAAGTGGGCGCCTGAGATAACGCACCCCGTGAAATGACATTGGTAATGGCCTAGCGTGAAAGTGTCATGTGAGTTGAACACAGAAAAGCCCAAGGATGCATTTCCACCCAGCGAACGTTCACGCCCTTCCTGCCCTGATGTATTTATAGTCCTGGTTCATCGTGACACGTGTAACCTATTTCCTGCCACGGGCCACCTTGGCCTATGGCTCGCTGCCACCTCAGTGAGGACAGCAGCGCCATGGAGCCTTCCGGGCTCTCAGGCACGGAGGCCGGCAGTCCAATGCCTTGTTCACACGGCGCCTGTTCTGGGACCTTGCCCGTTAAGCCAAGAGGATTTCTCTCCGAAATAAAACACTTTCGATAAAGCTGCAAAGAAGAAAACACCACCTGTTAGAGAAGCACACTGGGTAAAGATATAGAAAAATTTTTTTTTTAAATTATTCTTTGTTTCCTTCAAGCAGCCAAGGCCAGGATCTGACTTCATACAAATCCGCAAGGAAGAAAGGATGAGCAATTCTCAATTATTTATTTGGACCTTGACTAACTTTGTTCAAGGTCAAGTAAAATTGATCCTTAGAGAACATGCCTGACATAATAGAGAATACGCCAGTTACATAAACTTGAGAAAGTAACACAAGTTTCGCAACATTGAGTCTTCCTCTTCTCCTCCCTTCCTCCCGCCCCCTCCCTCTTCCCCCCTCTCTCCCTCATATACACTCTCTCTGTCTCCCTCTCTCTTCCCTCCCCAACCCCCAACACAGTAAATCGGTGGAGGAGTAATACCTCTAGGCGATGTTTCCACATCAGTAAGATGAAGAGTTGCGTTACCCCAGAGGCCCATGGGGGTGCCTCGGAAACGCCGAGATCCGCTGCTCGCTCGATCACGAAGGTTCTAGTGAAGCCCAAACCAGGCTGTATTGTAAGACACAGAATAGAAGCTTCCATGGTATCATTGTGCTGTGTAATGTCAGAAAGTTAAAGAATCTTAAAAAGCTACTAAAGTGGCCTGTGTTTCAGATCTGTGTGACGCTGGGGAGCTGATTTCACCAGTTTTAAAACCAGATGGAAATCGCAGCTACGTAAATGAGCCTCGATCTTTCCTGTACCTTTGAATCACCTGGGGGTGTAAGTAGTCCTACTGTGGGGCAAGCAGGGGCTCCACGGTTGTTTCTGCTGCTCCTGGCGTTGTTAAGGGACGTCTGACTCACAGCCAGGGAAGAGGGCCCTTTCCCCAGAACACCAGCAACAAAGCCGGCCACGGTCCAGCTCTGGGTGCCCACGTATCTGAACCTGATTGACTTTGTGTGGGCCCAGCCCGAGTCTGAGATAGCATCTGGAAGTTCGGGCTTTTTTTCTAAAAAAAAACGACCTTTGGGTAGGCCACACAGGTCACGACAAAAATTTTTAAAATGTCATTGTGTGCAAAGAACGTATGTTTTCAGCGTTTCCAAAAATCAAAGTAGTACTGTGTGATCATTCAAATTGTTCAGGGGTAAATAAGTTTAAAAATACTAGTGTCCCTCCCTCTGCCCCACCCCTCCCCCCCATCTCTAACACGCCCCTGCTGAGGTGACAGGTGACCTTAGCAGTATGTGTGTGTCCACACATGCATCGACATGCATGTAGGCGCCATATAAATGTGCAAACCCATATGTCATGGTTTTATTCTTTTTTTCCCTCCTGCTGTCTGCAGCAGTCAGTTCATCTGTGTCCTGAGAGCCCAGTAAAACCCGGTGGATTAAGTGGCCTCTTGTGAACTCACTCAAAATGTCAGCAGAGGGACTAGCAAGGACACGCGCTGGCTGCCAGGGTAAAGAGTGACAAAGGAGAAGAGAACAGGAGCACCTCGGAGCGGGAAAGGAGCAATGAAGGGGCCGAGACTGTCTTAGGGAACCAGAGGAAGGACACTGGGCCCTGGAGAGAGACCCCAAACCACTGCTTCCCATGACGAACTCTCCAGCTATGGAACTGGGGGCCCAGGTGCTCCTAGGAGAGGAGATGCAGGTGACGCCGGAAACCGGGTGGCTGGCCGAGCGCCTGCACAAGAAACTCCTGGATGCTCAGGTCCCCCGCCCCATTCTGGGCAACAGAGTGGTTGTTCACCCTGCTCCCTGACAGAAGACCAGAGAATGTTCTAACACTGACTGCCGGTCGCCACCCGGAGTGTCTGATGCAGCAGGTCCAAGCCAAGGCCTGGGGATCTGCATTTCGAACAGGTGTCTAGGTGGTGCCAAGGCTAATGCTAGACGCTCCACAACCAGAACCACTGAGCCGGAGACTTACTCAGAGTCCAGACCTGGGCACAGAGGGACAGTGTGTGCACCTGCAATCCTGGGGACACCTGCAGCCCCTTCTCCCAGGAGGGGCCCAGAATGTCAGCAGCCAGATACCCACGCCCGAGGTGGGAGATGGAAATGCTTTTCTGAGCAATCTTGTCCACCCGAAGGAAAATCATAGCCTCCTTGTCCACAGTGAGGACGCCCCAGGGAAGGGGAAGGCAGCCCCAGCAGAGGTTCCCCCGCCACACAGGCGTCACCTGGGGGGCTTTTAACAATACGAATGACAGGGTTCCAACCAATCGAGTCAGATGCTCCAAGGGTGGGGCCCTGGCATTTGAGTCGGGTTAAAAGCTTCCCCGGGGATGAGGCCATGGTGACAGCCACCCGTGCAGAGGCCCGGTCAGCACACCACGGCCACACCCGGGAGCATTCGGAGTGCTTCACGGCCAAGTGTGAGTCCACAGTCGAGTCTCCAAATGTCTGAGGAAGCTCCGACATGAAAATCAGAGACCGAAATAAGAAACAAAAAGGGAGAACTCAAGGGAAACAAATAACGAAGGAGCAGAAAACTCCAAAAAAAATGCCATAAATTATATCTTCAGACAGATAAAAGACGCTACTGCATTCATGAAATCAGAACAGGAGGGTCACACAAAGAACAGTCAGGAGAACAAGAGAGAGCCCTTGCCAATTAGAAACATTGTGACAGGAATGAAATTCACAATAAAAGCTCTGGAAGTTATGTTGCGAATCCCCTTCCGCAGAACAGAGAAAAGGAGAATGGAAACGGGAGGGAAGGAAATTAAAACCCCAGTCCTGGGGACCAGTGCCTGATGAACACAGGAACACAGAGGAAGTCGAGGAGGGTTATCCAAGAGGGAGCCGGGGCATGGCTGCTAACCCCGGTCTCTCCTGGGCGGGACGGAGGTGTTGTGAAACTGCGTTACGGTGGTGGTTGCGTGACTCCGTAACCGCTGGCTTGTATGATTGAAATGGGTGAATGTTATGGTATGTAGATTGTATCTCAGAAAAGCTATTTGTCTCCAGGCCCCTAGAAATGTGAGTGCCCAGATTGAAGGAGCCCACAACAGCCCCAGGAGCCCTACGCTGGAGCATCTAATTATGCGTGTAGTTGCAGAATGCTAGCGACAAAGAGAGTCCCTAAAAGCAACCTTCCTGAGACGACAACTCGCATGCCCGAGATCAGGAACTGGAATGGCACCGCATTTCCCAGCAGTCAGACTGAACGCAGGGAGGCCCCAGAGCAATGCCTTCAAAATCCGGATGGGAAAAGTAGGACCAGCCTCGAATCCCAGCTAGGGGGAGGGACTAAATGATGGTCGAATGCATTGGCTGATGCCCAAGTGAATGAGGGACACGCAGACTGTATTCTGAAAGTCCGTAACTTACACATCTCATTTAAAAAATGTGTATTATTGATTAATTTTTTTTTAGAGGGAGAGGAAGGAAGAGAGAAAGACACATCAATTTGTCATTCTACTTATCTATGCGCTCATTGGTTGATTCTTTTTTTTTAAGATTTTACTTATTTATCTTTAGAGGGGAAGGGAAGGAGAGAGGGAGAGAAATATCAGGGTATGGTTGCCTCTCCTGTGTCCCCTGCTGGGAACTGGCCTGTAATCCAGGCATGTGCCCTGACTGGGAATCAAACTGTGGTTGATTCGCAGGCCCGCGCTCAATCCACTGAGCTACACCAGCCAGGGCTTCATTGGTTGATTCTTATACGTGCCCGGACCAGGGATTGAACCCAGAACCTTGGCATATCAGGACAGTGCGCTAACCAACTGAGCTACCCAGCCAGGGCCCACAACTCCTTTGTTAAGGCGAAGGCATGAACTGTGCTCCCGTGGAAACTGGTGTGCAGCAGCGAGCAACCAAATAGCTGGAGAGCCCAGCCCATGGCCTCCCCACCACTTCTCAGGGAATTCTGTGGTTTTCTGGTGGTCTTCGTGTACACAGTGCATCTCATAAAATGGAAACAACTGTGTTAAACTCAATAAGATTCCCCGGAGGGTACTGTATAGAGTTTAAGAATTCAGGCTTCGGATTAAACAAACCTGTAGCCCGTGGCATCACCGCGACCCGTCTTGTAACTGGGGACCGATTACCCAACTACTGGACGCCATGTCCTCCCCTGGAAGATGACGCTAACACCGTCTTCTCATTGGGCTGTTGAGGAGATGAGATGGAACACGGCTTGTTGGGTGGAGGGTGCGGCCCCAGGCACGGAGCCGTCCTCACTAACCGTTAGTGATGGCGCTGGTGTCAGTGCATCGATCCGAACATCAGCAGAAGCCATGAGAATGAAAAGGTCTAACAAATAAGTGCAGTCATTGCTCAAAGTATGGCCCATAAATGTCAAAGACATTTACACGTTCTGAGTTTACTTCGCCCTTATACAAATACTCTCTGTCCCCCCGCCCCCCCCCCAAAAAAAATCCCCATTTTTTCTTTTTCTTTCATCCATACTGAGTCTGTGTTCTTTCAGGGAAAGTCCTGATAGCTCATGCCTTGATCGTTAACTCTTTACGAAACACAGCTTCAAAGTCTGAGAGCCGTTTCTTCTCCTACCCTCTTCTCGTTGTTAACATCACCCTTACGGAATCCAGAGAAGGTTTCGGTTCACATCTCCTGAGCGTAGCAGGCATAGGTATTGAGAGAGGGGCGGGGGGAGCACGGGTCTGGAAGCGGATCCTGTCCGTTCTGACAATTCGTAACTCTGGCATGTGTCCCTTCCTGAATACGGACGCTGAGGACTCCTCTAGCAAATAACCTGGTTAACGCCGTGGAAGCTGTTCAGACACCAGTGTCAGTTGTCAAGAGGTAACAAAACACTTCAAAGAAGAGTGAGCACTTTGAAGCATGTGGTTTTTCCCTTGGCTCAGCGTCTTGTACCCTAGCACAAGAAGAGAGGGACTGAACCTGAGTCAGACCGCAGGCATGTCCCCAGTTGGCGGTGGCAGGCAGGCTGTAGCTGTCGTCCCTCCAGTGGAGGTCGGTCGGGGCGCGTGAGGCTGCGAATGGCCGCACCTGGAGAGGTTGCCGCCTTGCTCTTTTACCAGGTTTCTGCCTCCTTCCTCTGCGGAGGGAATGGAAATGCTGCCTCCTGGGTCAGTGCACGGCCCGTCCAGCTTGGGCTGGACACAGCCCCCTCCCATCCCCACCAGGCACAGGCCCAGTCTTCGTGATCGTTCTCGGAAGACACAGACACAGCGTCAGCTGCCGATAGGAACACACACTCACAGGCAGCACCTAAAACACGGGCAGAACGGTCTTCGGTGCTTTGCCCTTGGACAGGCATAACCCCCCCTGTGTGGATACAACCACAGAGAAAGAAACTGTACCTCTTTACCAGAGAGGTCCACGCTGCCCCAGACCACGGTCAGTTTCAGAGCCGGCATTTGAAGCGGCATTTTTTGGCTAGAAATAACATCTTTCCATGATACGACGCTGCTCCTTTGAAATAATAACAAGAGCAAATATTTATTAAGCACCTACTGTGTGCCAGGTAGACTGCTAAGCACTTCTACGATGTTACTTAATACTTACAATGACCCCAACGATGTGGGACGGTTTCTTTTTTTTTAATTTAATTATTGTTCAAGTACAGTTTTCTGTCTTTTATTCCCAGCTCACCCCCGCAGTGCTTCCCACCTCCCTCCCATTTCCACCCCCCTTAGTTGTTGTCCATGGGTCCTTTATACTAGTTCCTGTAAACCCTTCCCCTTTCCCCCTGAAATTCCCTCCCCTCTCCCCTCTGGTCACTGTCCCCCTGTTCTCTATTTCAGTGTCTTCGGTTATATTTTGCTTGCTTGTTTGTTTTGTTGTTTAGCTTCCTGTTAAAGGTGAGATCATACGGTATTTGTCTTTCAACGCCTGACTTATTTCACTCAGCATAATGTTTCCCATTTCCATCCATGCTGTTTTAGCCTCAGTGATCAGGCAAGAAAAGGAAATAAAAGGCATTCAAATCAGAAAGGAGGAAACAAAACTGTCACTGTTTGCAGATGACATGATAGTGTACATGGAAAATCCTATAGACTCTACCCCCAAACTGCTCAACCTAATAAATGAATTTGGCAAAACAGCAGGATACAAAGTCAATATCCAGAAAGCAAAGGCATTTTTGTACACCAGCAATGAAACAGCAGAAGCAGAAATCAAGAAGTAAAAATCCTGTTCGATATAGCAAAAAGAAAAATAAAATACCTAGGACTAAACCTAACCAAGGAGGGACGGTTTCTAATGGGTATCATTGGTGTCTTAGAGAAAGACTGCAAAAAGCAAAGTATGGGGAAGCTCGGGGGGGTCTCTGGGTAGCACTCGGGGACTCTCGTCTCCTGCTCCTCCTGCAGGGGAGTCCGGCCCAGGGCTTCGCTGTGGGGGTAGCCCCAGTCCTCCAGAGGGACTGGGTTCCCAGCCCCAGCAAGCCAGCCATGTCGACTCAGGACTGGAGGTGGGAAGGATGGGGTCACACAGTCACCATGGGGTCACCTGGTAGACGCCCTTGAAAACCTTGAAGCCCCAGATCCCTCAACACCTGGTGACCCTGCAGAGGTGGCCCACCCCTCCAGTCGGGGACCAGCTGGGAGACCACGAAGAAGGCTCAGCCTTTCAAGGCCACATGCACGCCCCCTCAAGCTATGCCCCCACCCTCCCTCCTGGCACCAGAACACTATCAGGGGTCAGGGGTCAAGTTATAACACACCTCAGCTGGGAAAGTGCAGGGTCTCTAAGGAATAAAGGTGACTGGCCGAGGATGAGGGTCCAGCTAAGTCCTGGCAGTGCTGGACCAGTGGGCAGGGGTCACAGATCAGATCAGGGTACTGGCGTGTGTGGAAGCCTCTCCTGTCCACATAGACGGCACTCTGCTTCGGGCAAGGATTCTTGGGAGAGGGCACCTTGCTCTGGGATGGATCTCGGCAGCCTGGAGAAAGAGCGGCACACTTCCAGCAGAGTGGAACTGTCCCCTCAGCAGCGGCAGACTCTGAAGAAGGAATCAACGGCCCAGAAGTCACCGATGACTTCCTGCGTGCAGAAACCCAGCCTGTGACAACGCCATCGGATCGCTAAGGAGCTGCGTGCGTCTGAATCGCTTATGATGAAGCTGCTCCACTCCTTTTTTTCCCTGAAAGTTTTTCATTGCCAGGAAACTTTTTCAGTTTACTTGAGGAAAATGACTTTTGTGGCTCATGATCATTTTGAATAGGGAGCATTCACGGAAGGAAATTTTCTTTCCTAAGAGGCTTTAGTACACAGATTGTTCAATTTTTCTCTTTCAGAGAAAGCTCCCTGCCAGATCTTTCTTTAGAACAAATTGCCTAATTCCTATCTCCCAGACTGATGAAAAAGGTCCACCCCAGTCGCGTACCTGCTCCCTTTTCATGATTCTGTTTTCCTGGCTGGGCTGGGTAATTTCCCTCCTTGTGATTTTCCTCAGCACGCTGGTTCTGGGGCAGTTAGGAGTTAGGCTTCTGGGTAACAGTTTAATTTTACCCATGGTGTTCAGGGCACATCAGAGAGTAGCAATGAGGCAGCACCACCACCGCGACAAGGGATGCTCCACGAGCGTGTCCTCTGTGTCGGGCATTCCCTCTGCTGGTCTCAGGGGGCGGGGGGCGGGGGCGGGGTGGCTTTCCGTGGTCCAGTCCCTTCACCCTCACAACATCCTCATCTAGATGGCATCGCACGGGGGTTGGGACAGCTGTCATGATGCAAGGTAGACAAATCGGGAAGCTTCAAGTGGAGACACTGAGCTGCAGAGGCCGGCAAACCTCTTTTGCACCCTTCCCGGCTGCAGCGCAGCCGTTCCCAGGAAAGTCCCAGAAGGTGGGGCCCGGTGTCGGCATATCCGTAGGTTTGGGACTTACAAGTCTAGTGACATCCATTGACTGCGCCCCAACAAATGATGGGGGTGGGCTTTGGGAGGTCACCAGCTGCAGATGGAAATTTAGGTACCTGGGTTCTAGTCCTGTCCCGGTAACATTTCCCCCTAGGACCCCATCTCTCGCTCGGTCTATAAAACGAAGGCAGAGTCCAGAATAGGAACCGCGTATTGGCGACCTAAGGGCCATTCGACACCCGCAGATGTGTTTTGTCTGGGCTGTGTGTTTTGTTTTGTTCGATGTTAGGGGCAGGAGAGCGGTACTAAATTTGAATCCCTTTGAGGTGGCCCGTTCAGACACTGGCCCCATGACGCCTGAAAGTGTTAAACGCGACGAGATTCACACTTTTATGTAATCGTCTGGTCCTTATAGGCTTTTAAGATTGCAGATGTGGGATTAATTCTCTCCGAGACCCGATCAGCTGGGTGTATTTCCCTCTGCGGGGCCGGAGTCAAGGAGACACCACAAACCCTAGGAGGGCAGAGCAAATGAGTGGTTAGCTGGCCCGGCACTTTCCCAGGGTCCTGGGATCCCGACACGTGGCCGGCCTTGCCCGGCACTGCCCGCTCCGCAGAGCCAAGGAGGGCAGTGCTGGGGAGGCACAGGCGGCGGCGAGGCTCCGCTGTCACGCACGGAGGTGAGCGATGGATGGTTGGCGCACCCACCGTGGGGAGGGAGCATGGGCAGAACAAGCTCCCACCAGCGCCCGCAGTTGCACGGTCACCCACACCGGGGAGGTGGGAGCTGCCCGAGTGAAGCCCGGAACCCATTCCACTGGGCGCAACCCAGCCTTGACTGCGCTGGTGTCAACCTTGACGGATCCAGCTCACCGCTCTCTTTTGCTGTCTGTGGTTGTCATAGTTACGAGGCTTCATGGCCTGATTCCCCCTCTTTGTGACAAGAGGCTCAAACTCACTTCTTGCTGAGGACGGAAGCCGGTCGCCAATCGCAGGCGTTGAGGTAACCCCGAGACGGCATCGCCAGCACAGGTTTGGCTCCGGAACGTCCTGGGGCGTAGGAAGGGCCCAGCTTCTTCAATGCGTGTGAACAACCTCGACTTCCTTTCTTATAGCAGCACCTTTTAACTTACTTGTTCCATGCCCAGTGCAGTGACTCAACCAACCAGAGCTGCTATTATCCCTCAAGCAATGTGACATTTGAAAACACCCAAGCATCAGGTGGGCTGAGATAATGCGGGGGAAGCTCAATAGGGTTCCTCTCGAGCCTAATGAGAAACACAAAGGATGGAATTACGGAGACTCTATAGAGCCTTCAGGTGAGCAGGGGGAGGGAGGGGGGAATACAGAATCCCATCAGCCACAAGGGCCTTTCTGCGAGGAAGCAGCCTCGTCTGGCTGCTCTCGAGTCCAGATTGCGTTCTGTAGGTGAGAGAGCACTCTTCTCTCGGCGGATTTCTCCCTGTGAGCTGGGGGAAAACATGCTCAGCGAAAGAGAGGAAAATCAGCCAACGACAGTACCCACTGTCCCCCTGGCAGGGAGCCCACGAATGCCTGTCCTTCCTTGGTTTTGACTCTCAGCAAACACACCCTTTCCACGCCTGTCTTCAACACGATCATGGAAACGCCGCCAACACGTCTGCAAAGCTGTTGTTCAGGTTGGAACTTTTTAAACTGCTCATGCCCAGAGAACCCCTCTGAGCTGGTGCAGGATCCGGGGTGCGCACAGGTGTCCCCCCGCTTTCTGCAAGTTCGCGTTGTACCTGTGGGCTTTTAGGACAGACCTATATTCATACCTGTTGGCGCTAACAGAAGGAAATCTAAAGAGGAATTTGCTTTTACCGAAAAAAGCACAAGGGAAAGTTGCATTCGGTGTTTGTTTGGCACTGAGCAGTTACAGAAGCAGCGGTAGCCCCCCAACCGCTGACCCCCGACCCCCCCACCCCAGCAGGAGAGAGGCCCAGCCAGACCCCTCGAGGGGAACCAAGCTCACATCCGGCATCAACTCGCCGGAGCGCCAAGCTGTCTGGGAGCATCCTGCTGTGGCTGGATTTATTTCGTGCCCTCCTGCTTTTCCTCTCTGCTGGAATTAGCTCCGGTTTTATGTTGTTCGGTATGATTCGGCAGGTTACTTGGGGGACCTGGGAACCCAAAATCTTTTCCATATCAATTAATGGCAGTTGTGTCTTTGCTTTGTGCCGTTCAGCTTTTGAAAGTTTGGACAGGAAGCCTGTGTTTGGAGAGCTGAGTTCCTAAAGATGCCAAGCCTAAGCTGATTTTTAAAGCCCAACTGTGTGTTTTTACGTGATTGTGACAGAAAATACTTAGGAGGCCAAAGGTCCCTAATATGCTGTCTTTTCTTTTCTCGTCCACCTTCTGCACTGAGTGTGATGCCGTGCACGTACGTGGTAGGCAGCCACTGGATGTCAGCTGAGTTTATCAAACATTCATTGTCTTCTGTACCTGATCAGATAGTTTTGCTAGAGCAGGAATCCTATTCTGATAGCTTTTTTCCAACCCAAGTTTTGCCGGGCAGACAATTTGTTTGATTTCTGCCAAATAACTTGAGAAATGAGGAAATATTTTGTCAATAACGTAAGTCATCATGAGGTAGGCCCTAGCAGAACACTTTCTCCCAGGGTGCCACTCATACATGGTTTCACGTGACGCTGGCAGCATCCTTAGACGTTTGTTAAACAAGCTTCCCCTTTATTATCAAACAGCGTTAGTCTGATCCTTTGGAGTCCTAACCACCTCAGACAGAGCTCAAATGAAGTATGTGAACACCGCAAAGCAAAAGGAAAAAAAAAAAGAAAATCACCATCTAGCCAGCTGGGTGACAGGGAAACCCATTCCCACCTGTCTGCGTGCGACGGAACCTCCGTGAACTGCAGCGCCGTGCCCGCCGGAGGGACTGGGTCGGAGACCGCCAGCAGCTGTCACCCAGATCCTCCCAGACAGCTGCTTTCCACACCTCTGTGGTTTATCCCAGGCTCGCTTCACAAAGACTGAGAGGGGCTTCTGCCCTTCCAATCGCACAAGGAGCAAAATAAACCCAGAGGGGAATGGCGGACAGAAGGGAGACAGCCAGTCTCTTGTTAGGAAAATCTCGTCGGTTTGGCCTGTACCTGATTCAGCAGGAGTCATTGTCGTTCACTCATTTGTTTGTTCATTCATTCGGATGGAGCACCTACTGTGCGCAAGGCACCACACTAGGAGTGTTAAGCGATCTCTGACAGGCTGTGGAGACGATTCCCTGCCCTCTGAGCGTAGGGGCCACCCTGTAAGCGTGACTACTGTGAGGCCCCCTCTCACCAATGACCACCTCTGGTACAGGTCCTCCATCCGATTCGCCCAGGTGCCCCATGGCCTTTAGGTGAGAGCGGATGTGTAAGTCAGCAGGTAAAAATCCCACTTGGACCAAAATATCTGTGATTCAGATTCTTCTTCAAAAATCTCAAAATTCCGCGTTGAAGTCCTGACTCCCCGTGTGATTTTTATCTGGAGATTGGAGTGTTCCCCCCCAGGGGTCCGTGGAGCAGAAGGACCACGCCAGGCCCTTGGAATCCTGGGCTGCTCCCTGGCCAGGCTGGAAGGGACCTAGACTACGGTGCAGGGTCCCCAGGCCCGTGTCTTCCCACTGCCCGTCCCTGCTGAGCACCCACACCTCGCCAGGGCCTCTGGACCCTCCGTGACGGGCAGGCCTGACTTCCTAGCTCCGTGTGTCCTGCAGTCTCAGCTGTGCGTTGGGCTCCAGCCACACAGGTCAGCGTGGCCTCGCTGTTCCCCAAACATCCTGTACACCCCTCCCCGCACCGTGCTCCTGCCCCTGTCCTTCCCTCTGCCTGCAATGCCCCCACCGCCATCTTCGTTTATCCAAATCCTTCCCGTCCTCCAGAGCTCATCCTGACGCTGCACCCCCCGCAAAGCTTCCTGATCCCATGAACACAGTGGGGGGTGAGACTGGAGTCTCCCAGGGAATGTTATCGTGATTACGCCCCACCCTCCACCCCACCCTGCCACTGGAAATGATGAGGTTCGATATCGTGTGATACACCCCCCCCCAAACTGAGAGCCTCTTCTGAACCCTGATGAGGTCGTTCTGTCTTGCTGATCTTACCTGGTCCTACAGTGACTTGTGAGCTTGGCTCTGAGGAGTTCCTTCTGGCTTTTGGGTCCTGTGGCTTAAGAAAAGCTGGCTGGCTGTCAGGTCACAAGGGGCCCCCGTGAACAGAGTCTCAGGGCCCTCACCGAGGTACAGTGGCCAGCCACGCACTGTGGCTGGGGTCTTAGCGAGGAGCAGCCTCAGGCCTGGCTCCTCCTAACCTCCCACATGAGGCTGGTGTGTGAAGCCAGCGTGACAATTTATGAAGAGAAGACAAACTACAAAATAATACTCACACGTGCCTGATCATCTCCTTCTCTCCCTGTGGGTGCACTGCACCGGAAGCTAAGTTACAAGGTAGCTTGGAGAGCCAGGAACCAGAGCGGAGAGGAGCAATCCCACCACTTCCATGATTGGACTGGTTGTCTGCATTGGGTCCCATGTATCAGTCAGGTTTCTGTGATGATGGTGATGCTGTGTAACAAACTAACCTCTCGCTGGCCTGAAACAACAGCATTCGTTTTCCATTCACGAGTTCACAGGAAGAGGTTCAAGTCAGCTTCACGTGTGTCTTGTTCTCAGATTGAAAGGGTTCCTGGGAAGGCAGAAGAGTCAGGTGGACCAGGCCCACTGAGGTTCCCCTGCCTGAAGCAAAGTCAGGCCGAAGAGGATGGGGTGGGGGATGGACTTGCCCTGGGGGTGAGGGGGGCCATGGCAAGGGCAGGGCAGGAAGGAGGGACTGTTTACAAGTCATGCAACCTACCACCCACAGGTAGCCTGGAGGGTGCCTCTGTGCCGTGAGAACATCCCAGTCACAGGGACACCAAGGTGCCCAATCTCCGGGCAGTGCTGGGACGCGGGGGGGGATGTTCTTTCTGTTCAAAACAACCTTTCTTTATGTATGTTATGCATTCAATTCAATTACAGTCCTGCTGACTGAGGGCTCTCTCCTAGGGTGACTTTGCCTGCTTGGCTCTGAAGCAGGAGGTCTCGAGTTCCTAATTCAATTCCGCAAGATGAGTCTTCTTTTCCCTTCATCCCTGCTGCTTTGGGATGCCTCGCCGCTTTGGGGTCAGTGACACTATGGGGTCAGTGCCCTCACAGAAGAGACCCGCAGAGCGCCCTGACCCCGTCCGCCGTGGAGGACACAGGGAGAAGGCAGCCTCTATAGACCGGGAAGCCCTCCCTGAACACCGAACCTGCAGTGCCTAATCCCGGACTCCCAGACACCAGAGCTTCGAGAAATAACCTTTGCCGTTTATGAGCCCCCGGCCCACAGTATCTCGTTAGAGCGGCCCAAATGGACCAAGACGACATTTTTTTCTAACTATCTAAACTCATCTGAGGGTTGAGTGTTGGCTTCCAGGAGCTTCAGAAACACTGATGGGACAGAAGCCATTTCACTGTCCCCACTCAGGTCCACAGCAAGGATGATGCATCGACCACCAGGGTGTCTGCAGTGGCGAGAAAGGTGCTTGTCACAGAGAGAACAGTGACACGTATTGTGACCCAGTGAATGAGTGAGTGAATGAGTGAACAAATGAATTCTTGCTGCTCCTTCCACTGATGGCTCAGCCCGGGAGCCTTCGAATTTTCGAGGGCATCGCCCATGTCATTGTCTCTGCCGTGACTCTGCCACGTGACTCACGGGGGACAGGACAGAACATTCCCTTGCCCGAGCCTTTTTTCCATTGGTCTTCCCACTCGCCTCCCTCGGACTCGACAATGGCTGATTCTGGGCCATGAGTCATGCTGGCTCCGAGTGTGAATTGGTGGGGGCTGAGGACGGACGTCATCAGAATCACACTCACTGACAAGGTGCTGCTGTGTTTGCACGGAGACCAACAGAGAAATGATCCTCTGTCTCGGGCCAGAACTCCAGCCGGCCCCACCCTCCCCAGGCAGTGGCGTAGATGAGGCCCTGCCTGCTCCGTGGACTGACTCCATCACACCGGCTCTCGGCCTCGGAGCACGGCTCCAATCAGCACGCCACCAGGCCATCACATCCTGTCCCTCTTCACAGAGAGTGCGTTTCTGCGAGCAGGTACTGTGACTGCTGCCCGAGAACCATTCAGAAGCGAGCACTTGAATCTCCCCTAACTGTTCTGTTCGGCTCTCACTCATTTCTCGCTCCGCATTCAGTAAGCGAGAAAAAGCTGTGCTCCCATCTCCAAAACACAAACGGGAGGGGGAGGGGAGAGCCAGCCTGCCGCCCTGCATTTCCCTTCCTCCTCCTCCCTTCTGAGCTTAATTGGTGGCCACCAGGGTCTGCTGGGGCGATGTTAACAGGCATCTTAGTGTGGGGGAGGGGGGGGCATTGCTGATAGGGGAATCAGATAGAGAGGAGACGCAGCTTTCGTCTCCTTGCTCCTCCCCCAGGGAGGCCGCCAAGGAGGCCACCTCGAGACCATGAGCGGGCAGAGCGGCCTGATGGCTGCCATCAAGTTGCGTGTGGCATGTGGCTGTGAGAGGGACCGGGGCACAAACAACTACCCGCCCCCAGGGGGAGCCCTTGATGAAGCCCGAGGGGAAGCAGGGGATTCTTTTGCATGTCATCTCCCTACCTTAGCAGGGCAGAGACTCCTAATTCAGGTCAAGAATGGCCGGCAGAGCACCCTCAGGCCGCTAGTGATTGGTCCGGTGGGGGGAGGGGGGACCCAGAAGGGGAACCTGGTGCTAGGGGACCAGAAGAAGTCTCGGCTCCTGCCGGCTTCTCCCCACTCCTTTCCCCTTTCCAAAGGTGCCCTGGGTATGGCCGAGTGGGCAGCAGCCCGGAACAATATTGTGCGCACAAGAGCATTTTACAACGTCCGTTTTCACATCTATTGCCTTATTTAATCCTCACTACCCCTGGATGTAGGTACCAGTGCTGTGTCCACTTTATAGATGAGAAAACTGAGGCTCACCGAGGTTCAAGGATCTGCCCACGGCTGACCAGCCAATGAGCTGTGAAGCTGGGGCCCCGTTTTGCTGTGGGTCAGCCAGTCCCAGGGGGGTCATTTCCATGGTCCGCCAGGCAGAAGGAGAAAGGAGGGTGATGCTGCGGCCATGAGACTGCCGCCTGCTGCCCACGGCCGGGAGCTGAGGGACACACGCCGCCAATGCTGCCATGATCTGGGAGGAGCCAGCCAAGCAGCCACAACAAGGGAGGCTGGGGAACCGAGGCGTCAGCTGGGCAGGGCAGGAAGGGCTCCCTGGGCTCCGAGAAGTCGCGTGTGGGCTGCCTGCCAAGGACGGAACTGATTATTCTGCTCTGGCAGCTCATTAATCCCCGTCAACTCTGCTACCTGGGGACGGTGTCCCCGACCTCCCGACAGCGTGGTCCCCTCCACCTCACCTGAAGTGTTCCCTTATTTCCACATTAATCCACATCCTACAATCCCAGCGGCACTTGGGGGCAAACTCTGGGAAACCTTACACTGTGTGAAGATGGGACACTGTTTGAAAAATTGCTTCTCCAACCAACGGTGCCCATAATAGAATCAGGAAAACGAGCTCTTCTCCTCGTCTTTTCAGCCGTGTCGCTCTGCTGCCTTTGCCGGGGGGGGGCGGGGGGGTTGTTTCTGTCCAGTGCGCCTGTCCAACACTCAGCCAGGGGTTGGGTTTGGGGGAAGGAAGATGGACAAGGAGGGGGAGGGAAGAGCCCTGGGCCCCCTTTGTTCTGTGCAGACAGGCGCCGGAGGACTTTCCAGGGCCCACGGAGGAAAGTCTGTCTGGTCACAAGATTAATCTATCGATTTTGTGAAGTCTACAAAGCCAGTTCCTTATGTGACTGCTGTTTTTAATGATGATTGTTGCGGCACCTGGCCCCGACGGGAGCCGTAGCGTACCAGTGGAAACAGCTGTGGCCCCGACGTCTAGGGCCACAGGGGTGGCGGCCTTCATGGACAGAAAAACAAATGGCAGACTTTTTAATCAGGAAAGTCTCAGAGGCCAGTGGCTGTGGATCCAAGTTTCCCCAACACACATTTTTCTTCTGTTTCGCTTCCTCTGAAAGGAGCTAACCTAACACACACACACACACACACATAAACAGGAGCTAAGGCCCACCCCCATCAATGAGTGGTTCCTCTGGAACTCAGGACCGAAGCGCTGTGACATTCTCAAAGCCAGGGAGACCTCCAAACACCACAAAGTTAGCTATGCGATTGGCACAGCCTCCTTTCCTCTCTGGGCCGAACTTCCCCATCTCCCTACCCTGAGCAGAATAGACCTGCCCACGTGGCTTCCTCGGGGAATTTCCTGGTCTTCATTTCCAGACGCTGAGTCATGGTGGAAGGAATGAGATTTGGACCCCACACTCTTCGGGGACCTCTACGGTCCTGAACATCCACGCTGGTCCTCCCGATGCCCGGCACTTCTCCGCTCCTGAGTCACTTATGGAGAAACTCCCCTTCTGGGCGGAGGCGGGGCTCACTCTGCTGGTTCTCATGGGAACCAAGGTTCCCCGGGTCCTGGATTTCGATTTCGATGCTGGTGGCCTGTCTCAGCAAGGCTCCCTGGAAACGGCTCTTCCCGGTTGCACGACTTCTCAAAGGAAGAACGCCCCGAGTCTGCCCTGCTCCCGCAGACACTTCCTTCTCTGCATGTCGTCTCGAGGTTTTCTCCACGGCAGTCCCAGTCTCCAGGAGCGAGGAGCAGCCCACTCTTGCCATTGAAGGCAGAATCTCATAAACTGAAGGAAAGGGGAGCTTCTGCTATTGTCTGAGGCGGAAAACCCACGAAGTTCTCCCCAGACGCTGTTCCGTCGTGTCTGCTGGAGAAAGAAGCTGGGCCAACACACAGGAAGGCAAAGCTGCGCACGGGGAGACCAGGAAGTCCTCACGCCTCAGCCTGGTGTCGGGGGAAGGGCACACGGGTTGGCACACTGTACCTGTCAGGTGAGACAGGTGAGTGAAAAGGCTGTCAGTTACAACATGCCAAGGAACCGTGAAGAATCGCGGGAGGATGAGAACAGAACACACGTCCTGCTCTTCATCCGTCCATCCATCCAACCATTCATCCATCCATCCACCCGTCCATTCATGCCAGCTGCTTCTAACATTTAGCCTTCAAGGCAATTAGCATAATGCTGAGTCCACGGTGGGAGGTTAATTACACTGATAAACAAAGAAACTGCCAAATGTTCTGTGGACATAACGCTTGCCAGGGTCTCATAGATCCTCCCATGCATTCCTCTTGTTCTGTTGGCATTACTGAGGGTGAATAACTAAACCCGCTATTTAGTGGGCTTCTGGGGAGATACCAGAGAATCTGTATGAAATGCAAGTGAGCAAACCGGACGTAACTGAATTCCTCGTTGGAAAAATTCCACTTCTCACCACTGATCCCCCGTCGATCCCTGTAATTTTGGACGGTCTTTCAGGAACAGCCTTTGAGGTCTGGCTGAAGCTGGAGCTCAACAGATCCTGATGCCATGGCCACGTGGAGGCCCTGAGGCAGGACCCCCAGGGGGTCCTCCGGCCCTGTGATGAGAGCAAGGCCTTCAGTACTTGTCTCTGCTCCTTATTTCCACCAACATCACGGGTCTTCAGAGTAGCGGATTTGGATTGCCTTTGGGCTCCGCATGCGCCTCTCATTGTCTAGAGCAGGAACATGGCGAATGAGAGAGAGAAGACCGAACACAGGGGCAGCATTTGCCAGTCACGAGGGTGGGCAGCGGCTCCCCTCATCAAGGCCTGATGGACCACAGGGCCCGTGCCCAGCGCTGCCTCGGAGAATACCCGCTGGGGTGTGATTTATTACATTATGAAAACCCCCTGACCCTATGTCCAGGGTCACGAGACTGCCGTGTTCTCTGTGTGCCTGATGGGGATCAGCCTGGCCATGTCTCTCACAGAAAGGACCACCTGGGAAAGTGCAGTCCCCACCACAGAGCCCCCGTAGCGAACCATCGCTTCTCTGGGTTTCTGTGGAGACAGCCGTTGGGGGCCACCCCGGCCCCAGCGGTGGGGGAGGTGACATGGCTGGGAGAGCCGTGCCCATGATGCCGCGGCCACAGCTCACCTGTCATCTGCCCAGCATGAGCGAGCTCATCCTCTCGGGTCATGCTCTCAACAGCCTGGTGGGACAGGGACTGTCACACACGAGGAAACGAGTGACTTGTCACGTAGCTGGCGGTCTAGGGAGCTGGGCTTCCGCCCGGGTGGCCTGCGCCTCTCACGGGGGCAATGCTGGGAGTATGAAATGAAACCAGGCGTGCGAACTCCCGCCTTGCGGTCGCTGCCCTGTGGCCGCGCTGTGGCCGCCGGGCATTCCTGGGTGTCCGAGGGCACTGCAGCGCTGATCTGTCACCAGCCCCCAAGCCCATTCTGCCACGCCTGTGTCCTGTGTGAGTTTTCTAAGCCAGACAGAAACCCCTGGAAGGCAGGTAACACTGCCTGGTGCCGCCTGCTCCATCCAGTGGGAAATCCTGGCTGCCTTGGCTCAGCGCTCCTCACCTTCACCTTACCACCCTCTCTGTGACCAGTTCTGTCCCACAGCCCCAGCCTGCCAGATGCCTGCCGTCAACCCGTCTGCCTACGGGCGTGGCTCTTCGTTTCCCCCTCCGCTGAGAGGCCTCTGCTCAGGCCTTTGCTGCCCAGCCACCGTCCACCCCTGTTGCCTCATTTGCTATCGCCACGCCTCCCTGCACACACAACCAGTCCTGGACCCTCCCGCCAGTACCTCAGTCCCCAGGCACGCCAAGCCCTCCCAGAGCTCAGCACCCTTCCCCGCCCCCAGACAGCCAGCGCTTTTCCAGCTCCTCCCCTATGCCAGGCGACTAGACGCTCCGAGACGCACCTCCTGAGCGATCTCCCCTCCCGACTCAACCTGGGGCTCTGGTCCTTAGGGGCCACCACCCAACCCTCCTCCGCCAGCGCCCAGCTTCGGGCCTGGCACCCAGGCACCACTCGGAGAACGACTGCTGGGTAAATACACACAGCACTCGAGAGGACTCCACACATGCTCCCGGAGTCAGGACCCGGGTAAACTCGAACCAGTTCCAGGTAGTAACTGAGAAAATGCGTATAACCGCCCAAGACACAGGATTAACTAACAGCGTTTTCTTTGTCTGCACCTGATGGAAGTGGAGTTGATGTGCCCCTGGGTGGGAGGAGGCTGGGCGCCAGGGTGAGCGCTTTGTCACACATTCTGGGTGCCTGAGTCTCCCGGCCCCGGGGAGCTGACCTACGGCCATGACTGCCCAGACCTGGTGCCTCGGCTCCAAAAGCACCCGGNAACTCGAACCAGTTCCAGGTAGTAACTGAGAAAATGCGTATAACCGCCCAAGACACAGGATTAACTAACAGCGTTTTCTTTGTCTGCACCTGATGGAAGTGGAGTTGATGTGCCCCTGGGTGGGAGGAGGCTGGGCGCCAGGGTGAGCGCTTTGTCACACATTCTGGGTGCCTGAGTCTCCCGGCCCCGGGGAGCTGACCTACGGCCATGACTGCCCGGACCTGGCGCCTCGGCTCCAAAAGCACCCAGGCAGAGGCCCCCGCCTTCTTCTCCTCCCACGTGCCCCAAGGCCCCGAATTAATTAGGCAATTACAGGCCCTGACGAGGGCCTCGCTTTTGAGGGTGCACAGGTCAGCCGGGCTTGTGAAAAATGGTCCTCCGTAACCATGAAGGACGCCAAGTCCTCTCAGAGGCTATTCCTCTGGTGTTTCCCTCTGAGAGGCCAGGAACACACCCCTGCATCCAATCAGAGGCTCTTCGGCTTCAGTGAGTGTGTAAAGCTGTTTGCTCAGTCCTGTGAACACAGAAAATAAGCCGCCGGCCTCCCTGGGGGCTCTGTTGGCTTCCCCCGCCAAGGCTCCCCCTCCCCAGCACACACACACAGTACCGGACTCCCAGGAAACACGGGGCATCAGTGAGCTGCCCACCTGTGTGTTCGGGGAGCTCCGGCCATCTAAACAGTCGGGGTGATCCCATCCCCCGCACCACAGTGACAGTGTCAGGTGACCAGGGCTCAGCGATGGGGCCTGAGCAGTGTGAACTCTCCCGAGAAGGGAGCTCGGCGGGGACCCCACGGCCTTGAGGAGCAGCGTGCTATGCCTGCTCTGAATGAATGAACCCTGCAGCTGCGGAGAGCTGGGCCTGAGGGCGGCGGACAGCGAGGAACACCCGCAGTCCTTGTCCTGGTGGGACAACCCAGGCCGGACTGCGGTGGCCACTCCTGGGGTTCATTTCGGGAGCGCCCAGTCCCGCCTCGCTCTCTGCCCTTCCCCGAGCCTTTCTGCTCGGTTGCGTTCACATTAGCAATCAGCGATTATCGTTACTGTGCACGTTAACTTAATTAGAAGTCGCATTTTGTACAGAACAGGAGCAGAGGGCTGCGGTGCGGGGTGAATCAAGGCAAAGCTGGTCACGTGTGCACAGGCTCCAGGTGACCGGGCCCTGGGTGCAGAACCCCCGGGAGGAGGACACAGGAACCGACCACCAGGGCTCTTAGGGGTTCAGCCCCCATCTTTTGGATGTAATTCTAGCAGGGTTTTTCATTAGCACGAGGTTTATTTTTCCTCCCCCCACCCCCAGAAGGCTCCCGAGAAGAGAAGGCTGAGTGTCCAGACACTTCCTCAGAGAGCTGTCAGACACAGAAGTTGGGTCTTCCCTCTCCATAATCATCTGTCCCACCTGCCTGGCGCGCCCCTTCTGCCCTCCCAACGCCCACGTTTGCCTTTGCTGGGCCTGGCGCGTCCCCCCGAATGTCCACCCTACTCTGATGAACAGCCACCAGGCCCCTGGACATCTGCAGTCACTGCTAATAGGTGGCCTCATCTATGACCGCACTTCCAGGAAGCCACAGAGAACGTTTCCCTGCCACCTGGAATGTCATCTGGCTCAGGCATGGAGCCCAGAGAGATGGGAACAGCGGCCTGTCCGGGCACAGAAGCCATTTGTGGTAAAAGGATCCGGATGTGCAAATGACCGAGGCCCCTGTTACCGGATTGTTTTTTCCACTAGATGAAAAACATTTTTTTTTCCCAGCGGGGCTGCAGCTCCATTCAAGTAGTAACAAAAAGCACTTACAAAGACACGTTGTATACACGGTAAGTCTTTAAGAGGAGGAGGCCCAGCCGGGTAGACACAGGGTGGCTGGCGTTTTCGCTTAGTCATGACCGTGCCCTTTTGTGCCTGGCGTCCTGGGGGCTGAAAAGGAGGCACGTGGAGAAGGAAGACTTCCAGGCAAGGAGAGTGTTGGGGCACTCCAGGCCGAGAACACCCGAAGTCCAGGCCACGGTGGGGAAGAGGGCGTCATCCTGTGATGCAGGGTGGGCGCTCCTGCAGCCTGGCTGGAGCTGGGCGCCGGAAGGAAACGTTCTCTCGTTCACCTAGTACCTGAGCCTCGACTCAGGTGGTGGGCTAAATAGGCAGGTGAAAGGGCTAAGGCCAGAGGCAGGACGTCCAGTTAGGAGGTCTCTTGTCAAACATTTATTAAGCTCCTACTGTGTGCTGGCAACGTGCAAGGTCTGGAGGTGGGTCAGAGAGAAGAGAGACCAGATCCCTGCCTCCCCAGAGCTTCCATTCTCCAACAACCAGGGGGAGATGGCTGCTGGGAGGTGTCATAAAGGAAATAAAGAGGAGAAGAGGCTGGAAGCAGGAGCCGGCCATGTGGGCCGTTGGCTTTGTTCCTGCCGACCCGTGGAAACAGCGAGATCAAGAGGTTCAGAGGGATTTGGATCTTGACTTAACCCGTGCATTCTCCCTCCTGAGTGCGTGTGACCCCTGGGAGTGCAGGACGCTCAGGAGAGGTGCGCGCAGCCTGCCAAGTGCAAGTGCAAGTGCACAGCCGCCCTCTCACCCCTCCCACTACCTCCTCCCTGCGCAGCACCGAGGAGAGGAACCGAGAATTTCACTTTCTCTTCCAGCGACCAGAGTGGGCTGCCGGAGCGAGACCGGCGGAGCCTTTTCCAGAGATCTCAGCAGCTGCCAAGGTGAGTCCCCCCTGTTTAAACAGGGACCCTGCCTGCCAGGAACTCCACCCAACAGTGAGGCCGTGTGAGGACTTCAGGTGCAAGGGCGGGACCTTTACTTCTCCCACCCGAGTCAGGACAGAGACCCCAAGAAACGCACGGCCCCTCCCCGTTGGGGAAAAGAAGCCCCCAGTTACAAATGCACGGGTTCCCCAACTAAAACCAGAAGCATAGCAAGAGTGTGATGATGATTTTAAAGGCAGGCAGGTAGCACAGTCGCCAAAGGCGTGAGGTCGACGTTGTACGGCATTGCTTGACGAGGCATCAGAAAGGGAAAGAAAACCACCTTCGTGAACGTTCATGGACGAGGCATAGTCGGGATGCGTCTGTGCCTCCCTGGGAAGCTGACTTTTCTACTCCCTGATCGTACCCGCCATCGCCCGGGTCTGCAGCTACAGGCTGAGCGTATTCTTGGGCGTGTCCAGCACATGGCTCAGTCTCAACGAGCTCAGAAGGACCCCCATGGGCCTCGAAATCCCCAAGCATCCACTTTCTGCCCCGAGACCCGAGGAGCCGCCGCACTAGATAGATTCCCCCCGCATTTTATACGATCAAGAAAAGAGTGGGTTCCCAAGCTGGCATTTAACGCCGCTACCTTGGGTCTGGAGCTATTAAAACTTTATACGATTCTTTCCCTGCCCTCCCCTGGCACCTTCCCGCTCCGGCAGGTGCCGCCCTTTAGAATTTATGCTCCTACCTTTCCTACATTGAAGATGTCCTTCCTTGCCGCGTCTCGCCTGGGCCAGAGTAGAACAAACGACCTCAGCAAAATAAGTCCTTGCGAACTGGGAACGGTGCAGGAAAGGAGCTCTTCCACAGGTGAAGTAAATCTGCACCAACTATCTCGAAGATCTTTCAGAAATGTTGTGCTCCCGGCGAGCCCCTTACACAGCTGCCGCTGAGCTGAGTCGGGGAGCTGGTCCAGGGGGCTGAGGCCACGGGAGGGTAACCATGACGGCACTGGAAGAACCGGAATTAAAAGAGAAAGGGCTTATTTTGGGGAATGGGGGAGGGGGCAGCTCCAACCCTACTCTTGGTTATTTTGACAAACACGACTGAACAAGTTCAAGCCTCTGGTTATTGATGCTAAACTTTCCACCGCCCCGCCCCCGACCCCAGAACAAGCCCGGAAAGAGGCACCTGGCCCGGATTCAGCTGGTATTTCTTTCAACATAGCCTTTGTTGATAGAAGTGACCTCAGACTCGGAAATGCATCTCTCTCATGAAAAGGCGGAAGAGAAAGACAGGAGCGGGTCCAGGCGGGGGACAGCCCAGTGCAGCGGGTAACCCAGCTGCCCCTGGGGAGTGGCTGGTGACCTTCGCATTTCCAAAGGCCCTTCTCCTCGTTTTAGCCCCAAGGTGTGCAGCAGACAGGCAGCGTCAATGGACAGAGGAGGAAACTGGGGTGGAGAACGTTTAAATCCCAGTCTTCCTTCATCACAGTGCACAAGGCGCCCGTGGCTTCGAAGTCCTTCAGATAGTTGCTGAGTTCTCACCTTAAGCACTTCCTAGAAGTCCGTCTGTCCTGACCGAGCATTTTCCAACGCACTCCCGTAAAGGAAATGGCCGGATNCGTGTGAGGACTTCAGGTGCAAGGGCGGGACCTTTACTTCTCCCACCGCAGTCAGGACAGAGACCCCAAGAAACGCACGGCCCCTCCCCGTTGGGGAAAAGAAGCCCCCAGTTACAAATGCACGGGTTCCCCAACTAAAACCAGAAGCATAGCAAGAGTGTGATGATGATTTTAAAGGCAGGCAGGCAGGTAGCACGGCCACCAAAGGCGTGAGGTCGACGTTGCACGGCATTGCTTTGACGAGGCATCAGAAAGGGAGAGAAAACCACCTTCGTGAACGCTCATGAACGAGGCATAGTCAGGATGCGTCTGTGCCTCCCTGGGAAGCTGACTTTTCTACTCCCTGATCGTAACCGCCATCGCCCGGGTCTGCAGCTACAGGCTGAGCGTATTCTTGGGCGTGTCCAGCACATGGCTCAGTCTCAACGAGCTCAGAAGGACCCCCATGGGCCTCTCGAAATCCCCAAGCATCCACTTTCTGCCCCGAGACCCCAGGAGCCGCCGCACTAGATAGATTCCCCCGCATTTTATACGATCAAGAAAAGAGTGGGTTCCCAAGCTGGCATTTAACGCCGCTACCTTGGGTCTCGAGCTATTAAAACTTTAAACGATTCTTTCCCTGCCCTCCCCTGGCACCTTCCCGCTCCGGCAGGTGCCGCCCTTTAGAATTTATGCTCCTACCTTTCCTACATTGAAGATTTCATGTCCTTCCTTGCCACGTCTCGCCTGGGCCAGAGTAGAACAAATGACCTCAGCAAAATAAGTCCTTGCGAACTGGGAACGGTGCAGGAAAGGAGCTCTTCCACACGTGAAGTAAATCTGCGCCAACTATCTCGAAGATCTTTCAGAAATGTTGTGCTCCCGACGAGCCCCTTACACAGCTGCCGCTGAGCTGAGTCTGGGCGCTGGTCCCCGCCCTTTGATGGCGCGTGATCCCGGGGTGAGGACTCACCCCACAACAGCTCGCTCGGGGAGCTGGTCCAGGGGGCTGAGGCCACGGGAGGGTAACCATGACGGCACTGGAAGAACCGGAATTAAAAGAGAAAGGGCTTATTTTGGGGAATGGGGGAGGGGGCAGCTCCAACCCTACTCTTGGTTATTTTGACAAACACGGCTGAACAAGTTCAAGCCTCTGGTTATTGATGCTAAACTTTCCACCGCCCCGCCCCCGACCCCAGAACAAGCCCAGAAAGAGGCACCTGGCCCGGATTCAGCTGGTATTTCTTTCAACATAGCCTTTGTTGATAGAAGTGACCTCAGACTCGGAAATGAATCTCTCTCATGAAAAGGCGGAAGAGAAAGACAGGAGAGGGTCCAGGCAGGGGGACAGCCCAGTGCAGCCGGTAACCCAGCTGCCCCTGGGGAGTGGCTGGTGACCTTCGCATTTCCAAAGGCCCTTCTCCTCGTTTTAGCCCCAAGGTGTGCAGCAGACAGGCAGTGTCAATGGACAGAGGAGGAAACTGGGGTGGAGAAGGTTTAAATCCCAGTCTTCCTTCATCACAATGCACAAGGCGCCCGTGGCTTCGAAGTCCTTCAGATAGTTGCTGAGTTCTCACCTTAAGCACTTCCTAGAAGTCCGTCTGTCCTGACCGAGCATTTTCCAACGCACTCCCGTAAAGGAAATGGCCAGATGACGGAAAGCACTTTATCGGAACTTGGGGCATATTGAATCTGCCACATGAAACCTGGAGCACACCTCAGTTGGCCTCGGCCACCACACACGGGTCATCTGGGCACATGACCGTGACCTAGACACTTGGAACAAAGACCTGCTCAGTGGGAAGAGGCAATTTTAGATTCTTCATGACTCAAAACACCGCCTCCCAAAAGCACATGTTACACTTTTGGGGAAACCTTACATAAAAGAGCCATAATCCCAGCTTGGAACTGAATTTTTTTTCTTTCTTTCTTTCCTTCTTTTTGGTAAGTGTAACAGTTCTATCACGAATTATGCTAACTAACTCTACTCTGAAATTACACTTGACCCTCAAAGCGGTCGGTCCAAACTGCTTACCTCCACACCATGATTCAGCCCTTCTCGGTGATAAAAAGTGTCATTTTTCTCTCCAACAGCTTCAAACAAATTGATGTATTTCTAGCCTACCAATCTGTAAGTCCTCGGGGTGTGAACTGGTTGTTTACTTGGAAGAGCAGACAGAGGTAAGAGTCACAGTCATGGAGGGTTGAATGCCATGAGCAGACGGCGGCTATGGGGTTCACATTTGATAACTGCTCCCCAGGAGCTGGGGTGTAGGGGGAAGACACCCCTTCCTTGCGGGGGGGGGGGGGCGGAATTCTGAGGAGGCAAAGGCGCACCCCCTCCCCCAAGGATAGTTGCAGACTCATTCATGAAAGAATGAAACGCCCGTGGACAACAGCAGCTGCCCTTTGAGGGGCGCTCACGGCACGTCCGGCCCTTCGCATGCAAGGAGGCACTTGCTGTGCCTGGCAGTCTCCCAGGTGGCCCCTGGCACCACTTCCATGGTCCCAAGAAGGAGACAGAAGGTCAGAGAAGCTGAGCGGGGAGGCGTAGGGCAGAGCCGCGCACCCCCCCCCCCCCCCCCCGGCCCTTCTTATCCAAGGCTTCCCAAGCCCCGTCAGGTTTCCAGGCCCCATTGGGAACCCAGGCCCCCAGGTTTCGCGGTCACCCCAAGCCTAGACCCAGTACGCCTTGTCAGAAGCTCACAGGAAGTGACTCTGTGGTCGTAAGAAGAGACCCTGTGCGGGGCGCCATCTGGGCGCCCAGGACAGAGATGCTCACGGTGATGAGCGTTAACCGACAAGGCCCACCTTCTTCCCCACGGGACTGTGCTCTGAACCCCAGACAAAGAACCGGCCTCTCTCTGGGCTGAGTCACAGCCACAGCATTCAATTAACATTAAATATTTCAATGGCTTTTTATTTTTGCAGGTTGGTGAAGAGTGCCTTTTATTTTTTTTCTTCCTCGGAATCTTGGTCGTATTCTTCCTTTAGTGAAAAAATGGACTCCTTATGATGCGAGTTGTATTTTTTTAATTAAAAAAAAAAGATGTGGGATATTTACAACTTACATGTGTAGCAATACGGTAATTGATGCATCAGGAACCTGAGGTTCTGCCCCCAGAGGCTGTAGAGCAGCCTGCAAATGCCACATTCTGCTTACAATATGCCACACGGGGCCCTGGGGTCCTGAGGGCCTGGCCGCCCAGACACAGCATAGCCTGGGACGAGGAGGAAGGCACGTGCTGCGGCAGAAACCTGTCACCGCCTGGGGAGGAACCAGAGGCCTGGGCCGGACTCGCCTCACGGCCTGGGGCTCGTCAGGTGCAGCTGAGCCTCAGGGTCCCCAGGCAGCTGTGAGGGGAGGCCCCCGCCAGGCCGGTCCTCTCCCCGACCCTGTATGCTCCCACCAGAGCTCTGGAAATGTGGGTGAAGCTGAATTTTTGCCCCAAAGGACCATGTGGCTGTTGAACAGTGTGTCCCCTGCCCCAAATTCATGCCCTCCCAGAACCTTAGCGAGTGACCTTGTTCAGAAAAAGGACCTTTGTAGCTGTCACTCGGTTAAAATGGGTGGGGCCTAAATCCCACATGCGTGCCGGGGTTTTTTTTTTTTTTTTAAGATTTTATTTATTCATTTTTAGAGAGAAGGGAAGGGAGGGAGAGAGAGGAAGAGAAACATCGATCCGTTGCCTCTCAGACATGCCCTGACTGGGAACGGAACCCGCAACCTAGGCGTGTGGCCTGACTGGGAATCAAACCAGCGGCCTTTCCCTCTGTGAGATGACACCCAAACGCACTGAGCCACACCGGTCAGGGTCAGCATAAGTGGTGTCTTTAAAAGAAGATAACATGAGACGCAGAGACACCCAGAGAAGAAGTCACATAAAGACAGAAACAGAGGTTGGAGCCGTGTGTCCACAAGACGAGGGGCATGGAGATGGCTGGGCGCCACCCGAAGCTGGAAGAGGCAGGCAGGACCCTCCCACTCCCAGAACCTTC
Source organism: Sturnira hondurensis (assembly GCF_014824575.4). Classification (NCBI taxonomy): domain Eukaryota; kingdom Metazoa; phylum Chordata; class Mammalia; order Chiroptera; family Phyllostomidae; genus Sturnira; species Sturnira hondurensis. Next base: position 4,566,806 of record NW_028082364.1, read on the forward strand.
CGGGGGAGCAGGACACCGCGGCACCCTGGTTTCTGCATATCTGATGCCCGGGACCATGAGAACACGCACTCGGGCTGCTGTGAGCCACCAAATGTGTCGAGATCCACTTCGACAGCCGCAGGAGGCTCCTACCAGGCTGGTTGACCTGTAAATGCAGAGTATCCCTGAGCCTGTGACAGCCCTCCCCTGGCCTTACATCCCTCCTTCCCTGGAGAAAGAGCCCATCACAGGCAGAGGGGGCAGGCCCAGGGTCAGCGTGACCTTTGTGGCCCGAGAAAGCACATGGGCTGAGGACACACTGGTAAGAAGTAGCTGACTGAGCGCCGCCCTGAGTCCCCAGAGGCCGACAGTGCTTTGCCCTTCAGAGCTCTAAGTGCTCAGCAACCCAGGGAGGCAGGCGTGTCCCGTTTTCAGTAACAGAGGCTTAGAGACATGCAGTCACGCAGCCAAGGGCACCCAGCTTCGGGGGAAGGAGCCTGGACTTCCGTCCAGAACCTCGACACCCAAATGTGCGACCTTTCCACAGCAGGACACTTGACAGCGGGAGGCCCGCCGAAAGGGGCGAGGTGGGACCCGGGGCCCAACACAGAGTGGCCCCAGCCTTTGGAAGGGGTCAGAATTCCCAATAGACTGGGGTCAGACCTGGGGTGTCCTGGAGGGTCCAGTTCAGTGCCTCTGCACCCCGGAGCAGCCTGGCCCTGCAGGGCCAGACCTGTATGTGGAGCACTGTGTCCCCTTGGGGTCACACAGCCCACTGGGGTTGACCTGTCTCCATCACGGCTGTAGCCACATGAATAAATAAACCGAACTGGGCCTTTCTGGGCTGGTGGGCAAAGGAGGAGCACAGATCCGTGGGGCTTTCTGGTGAAATACCGTGGTGGTGTCCGCAGCCTGCCGCCCTAGCAAAATGGGGGCTCCCTCCAACCCCACAGGCCCAGGGGTGCTGGCCCCCTCTGGAAGGCTGGGCCAGGGCCGGCAGGAACTCAGCTCACAGGGACACCTATAGAGTCCGTAAGAGGTGGCCCATGTCCCCAGCTGGGACCCAGCATGTCCCAGGGGAGGGTATCAGAGCCCGGTCTGCCTCCCAGAGCTGAGGGGTGGGGGTGGACAATTTAACCCACCCGAGGAGCGTGTGCAAAGATATCTATCTTGTGACGGGCATTTTTTTTAGAAGTCAGAATAATGACTATCATATACATACAAAATGAACACACGCTGGAGATTGTATTTAACTTGTTAATTAATGAGAGAACCGGGGAGACGTTACCTACGGTTTAAAGGGGAATTGAGAGACTCGAAGTCCGGGATGCTGAAATGAATCTGCGAACAGATGCACACTGCTCCGTCCAGGGGCGGGCTATACCTTGCTTGCCAGGAGCCGCGCTTCATTTGCATCTTGATAGACAAGAATCATTTGCATCCTGATCGCTTTTCCTACAATTTGCAGATTGTAAAAGGGCTCAAAAACAGTGAAAGGCAGCGGGGAACCCAAGTGGGGGGGCTGGACAGGTGCTTCAGCATCTTTCCTGCCTGACACACTACGCCCATAAACTCAGCCTGCGTGCGCCTTTGCCCAGGCCTCTGGGGGCCCAGCCCCTCGGAGCTGGCCTGTCTGGGCACCAGCCCCCTCCCTCCCCACCAGCCAGCGCCCTCGCTCCTGCAACAAGCCCCTCTCTCTCCTACAATGTCATCGATTTTGTGACGGCTACTGGATAAGAACACATCGTTCTGTCTGCCATCTTTAAAAATGTTTAAAGAAAAGAAAATGAAAAATCCCTGACCCCACTGAGTTTGAAGCTACAACTCCTGTCTCTGTAGTGAAACTCTCCCCCACCCACATTTCTCTCTCTCGGCGCTGTCCTGGGCCCCTGGGACAGGGGTTTGCCCACAACCCCCCTCTGAGGGTGCTCGCGTGAGTCATCTTGGGACCCCCAAGCAAAGCACTGAGGACTGGGCGGCTCCCACCACAGAAGGTTGCTTCTCAGAGTCTGGAAGCCGGAAGTCCAAGATTAAGGTGTCAACAAGATTGGAGGCCCCTTGGAGGCCTCTCTCCTTGTCATGCCTTCTCCCTGGGTCCTCGCACAGCCGACCCTGTGTGTGTGTGTGTGTGTGTGTGTGTGTGTGTGTGTGTGTCCTAATCTCCTCTTCTTACAAGGACATCAGTCCTGCTGGATTGGGGCCACCCTAGTGGCCTTATTTTCATTTAATCACCCCTTTAAAGGCCCTGTCTCCAAATACAGTGGCATTCTGAGGGGCTGGCAGTTAGAGACTCAACATCTGAATTTGGAGGGGACACAATTCAGGCCACCACCGTGCTCTTGTCAGGGTCAAAGATGGCCCCGCCCCAGACACGCAGCGGCAGCTTCTCCACCCCCTGGGCTAGTCCCTCCTCTTTGGCCTCTAGACTGTGGAGGGTGCCAGGGCTCAGGCCTCCTCGGTCCTCTCCGTTTCTTCCGTGCCTTTCTCTCTCTCTCTCGTCCCCACTCGGTCTCGTTCCTCTCGATTCTATCCACAGACTGATGACTCTCAGGTCTGTATCCCTCGTCCGGACCTCCCTCCCAACACTAGACTCATATCCAGCTGCCCAATGGGGGCACCGTGGAGTTGTCCGACGGACCCCTACACTGAGTCTTTCCAGAACTGACCCTCTGACCTCCTGCCCCACACCTGCTCCCCCTCATCCTTGTTGATGGCAGCCCCACCCACCCAGGCTCCATCCTTCCTGGCCATCCTGCCCCCTCTCTCTGCCTCACACTCCGCATCCAATGTGTCTAAAAATACTTTCAAAAACACTCCCAGAAACCACTCGCTTCTCACCGCTGTGCTGCAGGCAGCCCGGCCCAGGCCGCCGTCAGCTCTCACCTGGGTCACCATGGCCATCCACCTGCTGTCCTCTGTACAGCAGGGGGTGTCATTCCCCCATCATCCCCTGCAGTGCCTCCTGATCGCACTGAGTAAAACAAGCCCCCGCAGTGGTTTGTTCTGCCCGCCTCGTCCTGCAGGACTCTTCCTGCTCCTGGAACACTCAGCGCCTTGAGCCTGCGATGGCCCTGCCCACGTAGTCTGCCTCTTGCTGGCTGGCTGTCTCTCCCACTGCGGCATCAGCCCATGAGGGAGGGATGTCTGACTCTTCTGTTCACTGACGTGCCCCAAGCCCCTAGAACAGGGCCGGTCACCCGGCTCCGTCCCCAAGCTCCGTCCCCAGGTGCACACGGTGTCCTTCCTGCACACTTGCCCCCTCCCTGGTCACTCCTCGGCAGCCACTGAGCCCAGAGCCCGGGCCAAAGCCCGGGTACCACTGGAGACAGGAGACCTAGGGCCTGCTGCTCTCCAGGATGGAGCCCGGTGCCACCCCAGCTCACCGCAGACGGGGCTGGCATTTCCTGATGGAGTGAAGCGAAGAGAGAAAAGAGGGCAGCGGCCACGTTGAAACAGGCTGGCTGTTCACATGCTGCTTCGGCCGTGCGAGCTCAGGTGACCATCCCGGGGAGTGGGCTGTGCTCGCTTTCAGCCAGAATAGTAGGAACTCGGGGCCCTGAGCAACCACAGTGGGAGCAGTTGGGGCACCAAGTGTGACCTGGGAGTTTTCACTTACCTCTGCGTTCCAGCTGCCCCACAGCCCGGTGTCCTGTCTCCCCGGAGCGGCCCCTGAGGCTCAGTCAGGCGAAGTCACCCAGTCACCTCAGGCGAAGTGACACTCCCGAGGTCACCAAGTCGGGAGGCAGTCAGGCCTCGAGCAGCAGCAGTGTCTGAGTTGGGCGCGTCACATCTGCCTTGTGTCACTTCCTTGTCCTTGTCCCCCCGGGATGAGCCCCAGAGCCCTGACGATCAGGTCCAATCAGACCAGAGGGCACTGGTGTTACTAGAAGCGCGTATTTTATCAGGAAAGACAGGTCCCATCTTTGTGGAGGAAAGAATTTAATCTCAGAGCGCCGTGCCCTTGTCCAAGATGCCGTCTGAGCAGCTGGCCGCCCAAGAAGGCCGTGACCCAATTAGCCTCGCAGGTCTGCAGAGCCTGGCATGAGGCTTGGGAACAGCTGGCAGGCGTATGCCATCCAAAAAAATGAAAGGACCAGAAAGAGAGAACCAACACTCTCACAGAGCCAGTGGCAGTGTGATGGCGTCTCCCAAAAGGGCGGATTCCTCTCCACATGCTGTCACCTGGGGGCAGAGGAGGGGCTTCCAGGGCCACATCAGGGAGCACAGATGAAACACCTTCAACCAGGCAAAGCCAGGGCCACCTGGGTGGCAGGACTTGCCCCATGAGAGGCCCCAAGCAGCCCTCAGACATGGGTGGAGGAAGCGGCCCTGCACACCATCCTCTCTCTGTGTGCCTGCCCCTCGGAGGTATTTGCAGAAAGAATGCCCCAGGCTCAATTCTGGTTACTATGGGGTCAGAGAGCCATGGTGGGGGGGGGGGCACAGGGGAGGGTGACTCTGGCCTTGACCTCTTCAGTGCTGCAGAGGCCCCCCAGCCCCCCTTGGGCCCAGTTCACGCCTTTGGCACATGACGCTGCTCCCTGCTGGCCACTGGGGGTAAATGCTCCTCCAGAATCATCCAGGGGCAGGTGGACACCCCCACGTTCTTTCACCAGACTGTACCTGGTGATTCAGGAAAGCTGGGAGGAAGTCATCGGGAGCAACAAACAGCCTCATCTCAACGCCGAGCCTTCCGATCCCGCGATGACTGCAGCCAGCCCCAGATGGCCGACTGCAGCTGGTGCCTCTCTGACCCTGGCCAGGAGGCCCCTGGGCCCAGAGCTCAGTGATCTGGCAGTCCCTCCAGATGGCGGGAGGCCTGGAGCCGGACAGGGGCTCAGAGGCCATCTGGGGGGAGGTGCCAGGAAGAGGCCACAGCCCTGCCCCTCTCTCTCTGGAGCGCCAAGCACCTTCTTTCCTGGGATCATGGGCTTTGACAAAGAGAGCCACGATGCATTTCCTGCACTGCCTAAAATTCTCAAAGTGAGAAATTGCAAACAAAGAATTGAGTTTCCTGCGCCGAGCCTCTGTCCGCCTCCTGGGACTGCGGTAATAAACACCGCAGGCTGGTGGCTCACACCGCAGAAGCGTATTGTCTCACAGCCCTGCCCTGTGGAAGCCCAAGACCATGGTGTCCGCAGGGCTGGTTCCTCCTGAGCCCGTGAGGGAGGATGTGACCCTGCCTCTTTCCTTAGCTTGTCGACACTGTCTTGTGTGTCCGTCTTCACTTCGTCCTCCCCCCGAGCCTGTCTCTGTGTCCACGTTTCCTCATTTTACAAGGACGCCATCGCCCTCGGTCGGGGCCCACCCCGATGACCTCACTTTAAGTCAATCATTGGCACAAACCCTGTTGCCAGATACAAGGACCCCCAACTTACAATGGTCCACTTACCCTTTTTTTGATTTTACGATGGTGCAGAAGCAACATTCATTCGGTAGAAACCATTTTTCGGACTCCAAATTTTTATCTTTTCCCTGGCTCTCGATTCTCTGGCTATAGTCCCTGGTGATGCCGGAGAGAGAACCCCAGCTCCCGGTCTGTCAGCCACGTGGTCACCAGGGTTAATAAGCGGCGCTGCAGTGTGCCCTGCCACCGGCGATTTTTGGATAGTGTGTTTTATGTTTTCACATCCCACCACGTCCACGAAACACCCATCTGTGTCTCCTGTTTCTGGTGAGAAAAGGAAGAAGGCAACTACTCTTGAGATGAAACTCACGATAATTGCCCAGCACGAAGGTGGCAAGCCATAATTACATAAATCACGTGCCTATTCAACACCTTATTCTAAAAAGGCTTGTGTTAGACGATTTTACCCAGCTGTAGGCTCATCTGGCTGTTCTGAGCACACTGAGGCACGCTGGGCGAAGCTACGAGGCTTGGTAGGTTAGATGCATTAAATGCATTCTCGACCGAAGGGTATTTTCAGCCGACAGTATTCTCAGCACCACGGGTTTATCGAAACGCTACCCCCAACATAAGCTGAGGGGCGTCTGTGGTCACATTCTGCAGTACTGGGGGCTCGGACTTCGGCCAGTGAATTTGGGAGGAGGACACAGTTCAACCGTAACAGAACCTGAAGCCGGGAGAAAACACACGGCTTAGGGTCCCAGTCACTGACTGTCGTCTGTGAGTGGAATCCCAGTCTGGACAGGACAGGGAAGGGTGCTGATGGTGTGTGTGCTCCAAGGGCCAGCGAGCAGGCGTGGAGGTCCCCACGCCACCAAGGAAGAGTGTCGGGGACAGGCAAGAAATGGGTGTTCGTGCACCGCAAACCTGCTTCCTTTGACCTTCACGAAATGATTTTCCCTGGTCCGTGTGCTCATAGAACCCCAGGCAAAAACTTACGCCACTCATGATGGCAGACATTCTGAAAAACTTAAATGATCCTGAAATCATTCTGATTTCCTGCCCCTCGGCTCCCTGTCGGGGAAGGTAGGAGAGGAATGTCACAGTAATTACACAAGGAGAAACAGAGTCCATTTCGTTTTGTTCCTTGCATTAGCAAATATTATGTTCCTGGAAAAGCGGGTGGTCATTGATTTTTGTAAATAGAATTACTTAATGTGTACCAAAGAAGTTTGCTACTTAAAGGGAACCATGTGAGTTTTTTGGAAAAATCTGGTGGATACCCATATTTTGTCTTTGGGAGATACATAGGTTTCCAATTACTTCTTCTGCTCAGAGATGATAATGTATAGATGTGTCTGCCCCCCCAAGCATGCGGACACCCCACTCCTCAGTGGGAGGCCAACTTTTCCTCCAACACAGCCCAGCCCCCTCCATTAAATCTAGACTCATCCTTGGCCTGTGGGCCTCGAATTCCCACAGTGGGCAGGGACCGTGGCCAGCCACCCCCCCCCCCACACACACACACACAGAGGCCCACGGGCCATTCAAGCAGACACATGCAAACTTAGTGGGGGCTGAAAGAGAGGTGGGAGCTGAAAGACACGGGGGTCCCCACCAGCAGCACCCACAGGGGGCTCATAAATTGGAGCCAGAGGTGAGAAGCCAGGGCTGTGTGGGCTTTATAGGGGCGTTCCTGTGAGCGAACCCAGGCTTCCTTGGACTCAGCAAAGCTGGAAACCCCTTCTCTAGTCCCAAACCCTCCCTTTGTAGATGGGCCAAAGATCAGGCAGGTGGGTGACACACTGGGGCTGGAACCTGGGTCTCCTGGTTCCTGGCCCCTTGAACTTTCCCAGGAGGAGGACACAGGCAGGTGCATGTCAGGCCCCCACTCTTCGGGGGAAAATAAAAGCAAACCGGAGGCAGTGACGCCTTGTTCGGGGGAGTTCTGTCTGTGCGTTACCTGAGAAGCTGGCTCACGGAGGAAAGGGACCCCCTCCTCTGAGGACAGGCCCCCCGCCTGCACAGGGCCCTCTCGGCCTTCTGCGGGTTATCAACCACAGCGCTGCTGGGGCCTGGCAATGTTTGGGAGCAATGCATTTGTCCACAGAGATTGGTGGGTGACCAGGACATCCATGACTTAGTGTGGGGTGCAAGGGGAGGTGCGGGGGGGGCTCTTGAGTTGCTGGTGATGATGGAGCCAGACCTGGCCAGGAGTCCGACTCACACTGACAACACCTGGAGCGAGTCCGGAGACTGTGGGTGAGTCCAGGCACCTGCCCCCGCCCCCCGCCCCCCCACTGCTCTGCTTTGGAAGTTGGAGTAACACTGCCCCATGGGGTTTTCACGAGCCTCACAGGTAGAAAGGGTTCATAGAAACTTTTAGAATCATCCAAAACTCTCACTCGGCGTCACAAGACCGGTTGCCCCTGAATGACCAGGCTGGCTAGGAACGAACGTCCACTCACGGGCACAGAGGCGGTCTTCGCGGGGGAAGGAGAACCAGCGGCCGGTCTGACTCAACAGCCAGTTCAACTTCATTGTTTTACAGACGGCTCGCTGCTCCCCAAATGGCCCCAGCTGGAGCGATTATTTTAACGCCGTGAAGAAGTTGAGCATGGATGGAATTGTCTGGAACATCTATAAAGGGAATCCAGAGAGGGTCAGGCAGCCGATCATCTCAAGCTCTGGCCCTGCTCTCTCCGCAGAGGGGCTGCGCAGGGCAGCACCAGCGGCCAGGCGCAGTCTCGCTTGGCATCACGAGACCTGTTAAAAAGGCTGATGGATTTTCCCCGCTGAAGAGACAGACTGAGTAAAGGATAGAAATAAAAAAGGAATGGACCCTCGAGGCAGGGTTATTGGTGAACAAGAAGTTTTAGCAGGTTTCTGGAAGACGGGAAGGTGGATGGGGCCTCATGGAGCCACGAAATAGGGGGAGGGAGCCGTGACCCAGAAGGGTAGACACAGTGGTGCATGCAATGTACTTTGTACAACACCCAGCCCAGGGAATGTCCCTCACAAACGTGAACCGTCAGTACCACCATCACGGTTATCGCCATCAGGGCGATTATTCAGGCAGGACCGTGATCACTGGCTGGTTTAAGATACATCAGCCTCTGACCCCAAGGGCCAACCTGGAACCTGAAATATTTACCATCACTTCGGCCAGGGTTGCTATGAGAAACGGGGTCTTCATTATCGGTGTGTGGGCAGAGCTTGCGTCCATAATCACAGCTTGACATCTGTGCCATGTGCAAAGTCCGCCTCTGCTGCGCCCCAGGGAGGAGGCTGGAGAGGCCGCTGCCACTCAGTTGTGCGGGGAAACCACTGTGGACTCTCCTGAGATCTCGGGTGCGCACGAGGCTGCCCTGGGCTCCGTCCAGCTCCGTCCGGCTCCGTCTGGGCTTCCGCCACATTTAGGTGTGTGTGGATGGATGGACGGACTTTGGTGGAGGACTTCAACCTACAACCACCCAAAACAACCCAGTATTTTAATCCTTTCGCCAAACTGTGATGAGCTCCCATAATATGCTTTATGCACTGGGGACACAGCTGAGAAGAGCCCACCAGTCCCCTGCCTTCGTGGGGAGACAGACAATAAACCCCCAACAAGTCACTGAGGAAATAGTGGGGTGAAGGCACATGTGCAGGGTCCTAAAGCAAGATGACATTTTTTAAAAAAGGTCAACATCGAGCTGGGGTCTATGTTGTCAGTGGAGCAACTGAAGGAGCCAGCGGAGCCAATGTCAAAGACATGGACACTCCAGGCAGCGAGGGCCACCTGCACAAAGGCCCTGAGGCAGGAATGAGCTTGCCACGTTGAGAGGAGAGCCGAGGGCCGTTGCTGCTGGAACAGAGACCAGGGCAGGGAGGAATCTTCAAGGTGTGGGGACAAGCCTGACCCCAGGAGGCTGGGTTCCGAAATCATGCCCTGTCACTTTGCAGGGGGGTCACTTTGGGCAGGCTGCCTCCCCGCCCGACCAAGCTTCATGTGGCCCATTAGTCCCTGTCACTGGGCCTCGGAACTGTCCAGAGTTCCACACCGGACGGGCATCTTGGCTTGTGGACAAGGATGTCCTCTGAGGCCCAGACACGCTTCCCCAGGTCGTCCTCTGCAGGGACCGCTGCCCACAAGCTCTTCCCTGTACTGTGTGGAGGCCCTGCCCCTGGCCCTGTGGCCAGCTCACGGCAGGCCCGGCCTGGCCCCCCCACTCCCCGCCGTCGTCAGGGTGGGGGAAGTTGCACTCGGTTAGCAGTGCATTTTATGAGCACATTTCAGTCAATTCTGCTCCCCAGCGAGGCTGGTGCATGAGACCTTCTGTCTCAATCAGACATCCTGGTTAATGGAGCCTCGCATTTATACCTCCCATGAATCTCCCTTCTCAGAGAATTAGAAAACAATCAGATGCATTTGGCACTAAACCCTCGCGACGGTAATGGAATCTGACTCTGATACACGCACGCACTCGCCAGCGTGCCCCGTTGCCTGAGCATCATCGTTCTGAGCATCGGCTGCTGTTTGTACCACAAATGTGCAAATCTGCTGGCTAATAGGCATTTCTGGTGCCACCCCTGACGCCCTACACCCTTTGCCAACCGAGCAAAGTGACACCTGCAGATGAAGACAGCTTTGCCGGCTGTACAAGTGCCTACCTGTCTTCACGAGGACGTCCATTACCCCAGTTCCTTGCCCCCATTCCGTCCAAAGCTTGCATTCTCGATGTGGGGTGGACGTTTGCAGAACTACCCAGTGCCTCTCCCCCCGGCTCAGGCCAGATCTTCTCCCACCCGCCTTTCCTCTTCAGGAAGCCGAGTAATGCTTGAGAATCGGCGATCGGCCACCCGACCCCTCTGCCCTTGCCCTCCATGAACTAACACAAATTGACTCCGCCAGCCTCTGGTGATTAGACTCTGTCGGAACAAGATGTCAGGTGAACACAGCAAAGTTTAAAAGACGCCCAAATTAATCTCACAGAGGAAAGGGGCCTGATGCATTTCCGAGACAATATGAACGTCGGGACAGTGCCGTGAATTTTATTTTTATTATCCCGCGTAGATTGATGTGCTCGTTCCCTATCACACCCGCCTGTGATAAAAAGCAAGCCCAGAAGTGCCTGTTTTTCATACAGGGAGATGTTCTGGGCTGTTCGGAGGATGTGATCATCATACTTACACATTTCATAGCACTGTGTGCTTAACAGCCAAAAGCACTTCCATTTAATATTAATAAAACAGATGTTTGGCTGGAAGTGACTGGGAGCCACGTGATTTTAGACTTCCACAAACCCAGTGCCTCCCACTGCACTGTTCCCAACTTCGTCCTGGCTGAGAGGCTCAGCTTCTTCCTGGAAGCCCAGGCGGGTTGCTGCAACCCTGGCCCTTCTCACAGCCTGGATGGAGGGTGAACTGGGGACAGTAGAAACCCCACTCTAGCCCTGGCTGGCGTGATTCAGTGGATTGAGCGCCAGCCTTCAAACCAAGGGGTCGCTGGTTCGATTCCCAGTCACGGCACATGCCTGGGTTGGAAGCCAAGTCCCCAGTAGGGGGTGCTCAAGAGGCAATCACACATTGATGTTTAAAAAGAAAAAGAAATGCAGTTCTAATTAGCTGAGGCCTGAAAGACAAGGGTGTGTAGAAAGGTAGATAACACACCCTTCCTGCCTTTTCTGGCTCACCGGCCCCTCTACCAGAAGCAGCGATAACTTGGAATGGGATATAGAAGTTGCCGCAGAACACGTGACTGTCACAGCACGGCCAATCCTAGGACAACTTGTAGGGCTGTGGGATAGGACAGAGCTTCCGCTGAGCCCTGACCACGCACCTGTAGGGTTCTCTTTCCGAACTGTTTTTGTGGCCGCGTGACAGCCTTCTAATCAAACCGTCAGCCGGGAACCCTCCCTGTCTCCATCACGCACGAGCAGCTGGTGGCATGAATTTCCCTCTGGCAAACTCTTGTTCACATAGATGGAAGATATTTGAAATGTGTGGAGGGCGGGGGGGGGGGGGGGGGGGGGGGGNTGGAGAGCGGGGGGGGGGGCGGGTGTCTTTCTTCCTCAGCAGCCTGGAAGCTCCCAGACACACATACCCTGTAAATGAGAATGAAAACCCTACGGCGGCAATGTGGCAGGGTGGCTTCCCCACCGGTGTCTTATTAGGACTGTCTCCCGGTAGCAGCCAGGAAGGGAGTGGGCGATCAGAGCTGTGAAGGTGAGGATGGGAACCGGACGCATTCTCATTGGCGGGACAGCCTTGCCGGAAATGCAGACACGCGGGGCGATGGTGAGGTTCAAGGGCTGGCTGCCCCTGACCGGGTCTGAGGAATGAGATGTTTGCAGCACGGATCAAAACGGGGGGGGGGGGGGGGGTGGTGTCTGGAGCAGCCGACGTTTTGTTCAGCAGAGGAAACGTTTCGAAGACCCGGCAGCCCCGCAGGGAGCGGCTCTGTAGGAGTGCAGGACTGGTGGATGCTCCCCTGGGTTCTCAAGGAGGCACACTGAAAGAAAGCTTATTTCACCCGAGGCTGAGCCCATCCAGACTGGTTCTCTGCACAAGGACCTCGCATCCACAGGGACCCGGGGCGCCAGCCAATTACCCAGCCACCTGGCCTTGGTGGACGCATTGTTTGGAAATTGATTGTTTTCTTTGAACTAAGCAGGGGGCCTGACCCAGGACAGGTGTTGGATAATGCTGTTAATGGATGATGGAATGAGCGGATTAATGGACACAGGGACACCGTAGCCTACTCAGGGTGACCAGGTGGCATCACCAGGATAATGCATGCGTAGGCAAAACTGCCTGAGAGAGACCCTCCAGCAGCCAGAGAGCACCCGGACAAATGTCGCTGTGGCCGGGATTCAGGGCCACATTCGCAGGCCTTGCTGGGAACTTGGCATCGGCTCTCAGAAGGGCTGGCTTTGCACCCTGGCTGGCCAGTCCCATGTCCCTGGCTGCACCCACAGGGATGGAGCCACGAGCTGGCTGGTGCTTGGGTGCCCCCTGCACAAAGCCATAGGCTGGAAGGGCAGAACCCGCTGCGCTGGGCCACGGAGACAAAGGCACTTCCCAACTTCACCCGAGCCTGTGCTCCTGGTGTTTACATTAGTGTTTTCCTGCGTCCCTCCCCACCCCTCTCATTTTTATGTCAGGCATGGTGACGACCTTCTGGAATTTTAAACAACTATGTGAGGACATTGCAAGAGAGAGCTGGTTGCTTGAAACTCCAACAGCTGTAAGCTTCCTTGGGCCCAGGGATCAATTGTAGGGCAGGCCCAGGGCACTGGGCACCGGCCCTCCCACCCTGCACAGGGAGCGCCCAAGGCCAAGAGGCCCTCCTGGCCCTGGAGAGGCGGCTGTGCCCGGGGCGAGTCAGGGAACGGTGGAAAATTACACTCGCCATCAAAAGGTAAAACTGTCACACCAGATGAATAATGGAAGGCTCTTCAATAATCCATCAGTTTCTATTAAAAATTCCAAAATGATATAAAATGAGAAGACCTGGAAAAGGGTCACTCTATGATTTGGAGTCTCCTGAGACCCCCCTCCCACCTCAGCTGCACATGCACCAGTACATTGCACCCACAACACCCGAACTTGACCGCAGCCACCCCCTTCCCCGGTCCTCTCTCCTCCTCAACCAGTCTGGCTTCCCCCCCCCCCCCCACTCTGCTATGGCCTCACCTTCCCACCGCTCCTGTAACAGAGCCCCCGACACGGGACGGCCTCCAACAGCAGCAACCCAGCTTCCCGGAGTTCAGGGGCCCAGAAGCCCAAAGCCAAGGTCTCGGCAGGGTAGGTTTCTTCGCGGGGCTCTCCGGGAGGACCCGCTCCAGGCTTGGACACACGTCATTCCAGCCTCTGCCTCCTTGGCCACACAGGCTTCCCCTCTCTGTGGCCCTTCACTGCTTGCTTAAAAGAGAGGCATCATTGAGTTTGGGGACCACCCTAAATAAGTCCAGGATGATCTCGTCTCCAGATCTTTACCTTAATTCCATGTGCAAAGACCCCATTTCCAAGTGAGGTCACGTTCACAGGTACCAGGATTAAGAACTTGGGTGTATATTTGGGGGGGGGCGGTCATTATTCGACCCACGACATCCACCAAAACGGAGATCATCAAGGTTACCAGGGACCCCACGTTGCTGAATTCCCCACGTTGAGAATCCCCGATGCTGATTCTCCACCCGCATCGGCAGCACCCTCCTTGCTCGGCGCCCCTTCCGTCGGCCTCCCAGACCCCCTCTTCCCGTGGTTCTCCTGCCTCCCCTGCCGCTCCCACCAATTCCTCACCACTGTTCAGGTCAAAGCCAAGGCAGTGGCCGTGACCCCTCTCCCTCTCTCACATCTGACCCAACAGGAAGTCCCATGGGTGCCATCCCTAGGCAAGCCCCGAATCCGACCTCGTCTCACCACCCCTCGGTCTGAATGGCCCGTGGCTCTCAGCTCTCTCTTGGATAGAGCATGAGCCCTATGTCATCTCCTTCCTTCTGCCCCCCCCCCCCAAATCCACCCTCAACAGCAGCCAGGGTGGCCCTGCCTACACCGGAGTCAGCTCACCACAGCCCAAAACCCTCCTCCCTCAGTGCCCGTCTCGCCGGAGAAAAAGCCAACACCCCACGCCGCACCGCAGCCTGCGCCCTGGCTGCGCCTCCTCCCTTTGGCGCTCGGTCCCTAGATCCCCAGCGACGCCCTCCCTCACCCCGCCCCAGTCTTCGCTCCGGCGTCCCCGTCTCCACGAGGAGCCCCTGACCAGCCTGTGAAAATGGCGCCCCGCCCCCAGGCCTCCTGATTGCTGCTGCCTCTGTCCTGAGGGCAGACAGGTGGTCCCAGGGCGGGGTCTTTGCGTGGCTCCATCCCCGGGGATGCCGACGCCAGGAACTCAGGACGCACTCAGCAAGGGCTGGTCAAAAAACTGAAGTGGGGAAAAAGTGCCTGTCGTTCCCGTTCAGAAACGGTTTCCACATGCACCCGCATCCCCAAATACACGTAACCCATGTGTTATACTTATACATAATACGTAAACGGAATATTGCCTATTCGCATGCTTGAAAGTCAGGTCTGTACGTACGGAAGTGCTGGCAGTTACGGTCTCCAGATTATGGGTGACTTTTCATTTCCTTCCCGCCCCTTTCTGCATTTTCCAAGCCTTTCTAAGGAATGTGTGTTACTGCTGCCGTCGGGGAAGAGCGAGAGGCCTGCCCGTGGACACCTGAGCTGCCTCGCTGCGAAGCCGGATGCACACTGTGAATTAAGTAAAGGCCATCTCTGTGCCTCGGTCTTTCTCTGACTCATCCTCTCAGAAAGGGTCGGATTTGTCTGACGCGACAGAGAGGCAGATATTGCGCAAATGAATCTCCCAAACGACGTGCCCAGAGTGGCGTCTGGGCGAGCTGCGACAAAGGGGGTGCCTTCAAAATCCTGCCCCCTGAGTTGAGGCCCCTCCCCAGCTCTGGGCTCCTGGGAGCAGTGCTCAGTGTCTGAAAACTTCTTTCACTGATTTGTGGGTTCTGAGTGGTCTTTAGCTATATTGCAATGATTCGTCTTTTCTGTTATTAAAGGTACCCAGAGTTCTCGGTTTTTCCTTCTTTGCTGCCATTGGGGACAGTTGCCCACTCAGGATGAGGGGCTGTTTGGGGTGGTGGGCTGGGGGGCTGCACCGACCCGGACCCCATCCACCCTCACCCCTCAGTGGCCTTGGCTGTTCACCTCCTTCTCTGTCGGGTCTGGAAGAACCTCTGCCCTGGATATGTTTGCGTTTTCCTGACTTTCCTTCGCTTCTTTCTTCTCCGTTCCTAAACAGGGATGAGGAGCTGGGGGTCACCGAGCCAAACTGCCTGGCCCCTCGGCCCCTACTCCCTCTACCTCTTCGAGCTGACAGCCCTCGGCAGGTCCCTAACCCCTCCACGCCCCATCTGCGAGATGGAGGAGAAAACCAACCCCGCCCGTGTGAGCCCTCTCCCCTCCGCTGTTCGAAGGGCCTACCCTCTGTGTCCAGCACGTCAGCAATTGCTCTTACACTTTAATGTGGACACTTACCTTCCCAAAGCTGACATTAATTAGCGCCCGCGGAACTGTGGGAGCTCGCCCCAGGCCATCAGGTCCCGGGGCGTTTCAGTGCACTTTGCATGTCCTTTCAGCCTCTCCTGCTTCTCATGATGTATACATTTAATTTCAGCCTGTTTTGTAAACTATTCAACGCTGTTCTTTTGTTATTTCGTTAAATATTTATCTGGCAGTGGAGAGACTTGGGTTTTCTCTGGGGGGGCTTCCCCTGGGTTAGTACACACACCCCCCCACACACACAGACACACCCACAGAGTCATGCACACAGAAATGCCTACGAACACATGCACAGAGACATACCTGTGCTTGTGTACATGAACATACAAACATGCACACATCCACATACACACACACACATGTACACACATACACCTCACTGAGGCCTGTTCCCCTGAAGCACCCCCTTCTGGGACCTCCCCTCCCCCTGTCAGCACCTTTCTAGCCTGGGTCCTCGTTCCTCAGCATCTTGCTGTCTCCCAGGACGAGTCCGTGGAGAAGGTCTCCCAGGGCGATGTTCCTGAACATATCAGAATTGCCTGGGGGTTCAGACTGGAACGTAATGCCGAGAAGTAAGAATGATGTGCAGTGCATTCTGGGTAGGACCCTGGGGCAGCAGGCCTGGAATCGGGCCTGTGGTGTGGTCGTGACACTGTAGCGTGTTAACTCCAGGTTCCATGGCTTGCTGCCACTAGGTAAGATGCTAACCACATGGAGCTGGGGGAGAGGTATATGGGAACTCAGAATAACTCAACTGAAAAGGCTTGTAAAAAAATTACCTCGGGGGGTTTTAAGAAGACATATTCCTGGGCCCACTGCAGACCTGTGCAATCAGAAGCCCCAGGGTGGCCTCTGGGCAGCTACACTTTTTAGATGCTATCACCAATGGTCACATCCTAGGGACCAGGGGTTAGGACTTCGACAGAGGAATCAGAGAAGGGTGGGCATCATTTATCCCATTACAGTCAGATATACTGGCTCCCTCTAGACCTCCTGGCTGTCCTTCCAGGGAGCATGCAACCCCCCCTTGGACACTGTCCCAGGATGGCACCACACTGGCTCTGCTGAGAGGTGGCCACTCCCTGTCTCCCCGCTCTGACCCCAGTAGGGTTGACAGTGGCTGGAAGATCCGTCCTTGGACCAGCCTTGCCTTGGGAGGCCAGGAAGGACCAGCACAAGGGCACAGAGCAGAGAGGGGGCGGAGTGCATGGAAGGAGGCCACTCAGAGTCGGGCCGGGGGCTGCTCTCCCCAGGACACTGAGTTTTAAACAAGCATCCAGGGGCCCCTTCGGTCCCGTGGAAGCCGAGAGCTGTGGGTATGCACCCACTGGGCCAACTGTGCTGACGGCACCGGGCCAGCACTGCCCCACCGGGTGTCCCATGACAGTGGGCATGTCCCACATCCATGCCACCTGGTACGGTAACCGCTCGTTACCTGCAGCTATTGAGGACTGGAATGTGGCCAATGCGACTGGGGCACCGAATTTTAACTTTTACTTCGTTTTAACGTAAATAGCTGGCTGGGGGAGGACACACAACCAGGGCCCCTCCCCCCCTTCATCCCATCTCTGCACAAAATCCAAGCTTGCAGTTTACCTTGACCTTCAACACCCAGGCTCACCATGGTGATCTCACCAGGCAAAGGAGGATGGAGAGGGAGAGACCCCCTCCACAGTCACCAGCCTGGATGACTTTCAGATCGCCCTCCAGGGGCAATCTGGCCACAGATGCATCACCAGTGGAAGCTCCGGAACCCAAATATCCAGGGCCTTTGGGGTCCGGTGGGAACGTTTCGCCGCCAGCAACCCACTGTGGTCAGGCAGCCTCAGCACCGGCGCCTGCAACTCAGAAACCAGATCGGGTGCTGCTCTGGAGGGCGGCCCAGGGATGCGGTGGCGATAATGAGTGAGCAGCCAGGCTGCTCTGAGAGAGGCCTCCCCACCCCCACCCCAGGATGCTAGGCCCTGAGCCAGAAGGACTCCACCTGCCTTTCTCCTCCAGGGTGGGGCTGGGCCAGGCCAGGGCCGGAGAGGACCCACATGGCAGGACAGGCTTTGTCCCAGTCACCGCTCAGACCTCTGCCCTCCCCATTGTCTGCATCTGGACCTGGAAATGAAAGCCCCCTGACTGGCCCTGTGGAAGGCTTCCCACCCCCTGGGGGGGGGCGGGGCAGCCATCACCAAAGGGGTCAACACAGAGGCCAGGAATGTGATGGGGGGGGCACACCCGGAGACTGGGACCCATCACACTGGCCTGACACCCTTACTGCAAGTGCTGATGGAAGGGCATTGGTGACACCTTTGGTTAGGGGACCTGGGGTCTAGAGACCACTGTTTGAGAAGCACCAGGCACGTTCATCTGTGTCTTAGAGCGAACCTAAGGTACGAGCCAAGGTAATGATTTCCTGGGGGTGAGTCCCAGGCCCCAGGAAGCACCGTTAGGGAGTGGGAGCGAGGCACTGAATGTGGCCCCCTGGACATTCAGACATGGGGGCCCTAACCCCCAGTGTGATGTGTCTGCAGGTAGTGGAGACAGCATCCTTAAGGAGGTAATTAAAATTAAATGAGGTCATTAGGGTGGGATCCTAATATATAGGACTGGTGTCATTATATGACGAAGGAACTCCAGACCTCTCTCTGTCTCTCTCTCCCTCCCTCTCTCCTCGCCCCCAGCCCCGTCTCCATGTGAGGACACAGTGAGAAGGCAGCCATCTGCAAGCCAGGAAAACAGGCCTTGCCGGAACCAACCCTGCTAACTCATTGATTTGGATTTCTAGCCTCCAGGCTGTGAGAAAATAAATCTCCGGTGTTTAAGCCACCTCCTTCCTCTAACTGTCAGCCAGCAAGCCAGTGTTTCCCCCACCCAGAATCACCCAAGGCCCCAAACCAGGCAGCCAGAGCCCACCCCGGAGCTCCAAGCCTGCCAAGCTACCCAAACCGGGACACTGTCGCCCTGCCCTGCCCTGTCTTTCCTGGGAGATGGAGACCGAGGTGGCCCAGGCTTTCCCCTCACTCTTGCCTTGGTGTTTCCCTGCGTGGCCCTGTGTGGACAGGCAGTGTTGGTTTCCAGGAGAACTGGAACCATAAACCTTTCTTTTAATGGCATCATCCTCTCCATGTTGTCACCTGTATAATTTAAGACCCAGATAGAGATCACAACCCAGGGGAAGGGAAGGTCACAGAAGCCGAGAAAGAAAAGAACAGCCTTTCAGGACGAAGGTAACTGCCAGGTGTGCCGGATGCTGTCGAGAGCCTCAGGAGTTGACGGGAAGCGCCCATTCGATCTGGCGACCCAGAACTCAGGGGTGGCTTTGAGACGTTACGACGGGGGGGAAGCAGATGACATGCACAGGGAGACGGGGACTCAGCCGGTGCAGATTGTGGAGTCTGGGCTCTGGCCGGGAGCCCAGGAAGAGGGCTGAGCTGGAGGCAGAGTGGGTAAGGGCAGGGCTGTGCCCCCCAGGGGGAGAAGCACGTGGGTGGGAGGGCGCAGTCTCAGGTGCCCCTTCGACCAGCACTTCACTGACGACCATGAATAAAGGATTAAAAATCAACATCGATCCATAGGCCTCAGGCCCATTGGATTTCAGATTCATCTTTTCTAGGGGTTGCTGTGAATGGGTGTTGGGAAGGGACCCCCGGACTCAGAAAAACTAGCAGGTTCCTCTTGCTGTGAAACTCGTCCCAGCCCTTTCCCAGCTGGTCCCCCTTCTCACCCTGGCGATCGCCCTTGGCGCCAGGATCACAGGGCCTAATCCCCGTCTTCAGGGAAGGCAATTGGAAGGTGCCTTGGGGGAGGGGCCTGTCTCCAAAGAGCATCTCTTCAAAAGCCCGAGACAAATCTGAGCCGTTCTCTCTCCCCCAGCCCTGCAAAGCCACACATTCCCCCGCGGGTCTCCTCCCCTGATCCGTGAGTGACAGTGGCTTCTCTGTCATGTATTATCCATCACGATTACGGTGATGTTCTCAGTCATCTGGGTCATTGTCTCCAAACCCTGACTCCATCTCATTCCTTAAATGGCTCACCCTGCTGGAATCTCTTCTGACAAACTCCCGGCCTCGCTCTGTCGTTGTCTTTCCCCAGGTGGGCACGATCCGTTCGGAACTTTATGGGCCACCTCATACAAGAGCCCTTCAGTGCATTACCGCTTGTTTAGCGGGGACAAAGGAGGACAGGCACTGACGGCATGTGCCCTCCAAACCGCAGAGGAAACCCAAGGCGCCGCCCTGGCAGCCTCCCCAGGGCTGGGTATCAAAGGTGTCCTGGCTCGCAAGTGGCCCCAGTGGCTGCCACATCTGCAGGATGAGGGCAACCTCTGAATTCCCCCAGGCGGGCAGGGGGCGGTTGGCAGGCTGGGGAGGGACCCCTGCCATCGTTCCTCCTGTGGACCCCGCAGCCAGCACATCCCGTCCCCACCGCATGATACCTCCTACTCACTGCCCAGTGGGACCCCTGCTGGGGAGTCCAGCCTTCCCCCCCATCCCCCAACCGAAACTTGCCTTCCCTGGTTCTGTTCCTTTCAGGGACCTGCCATTATTCCCAGATCAAAGGCGGGGCCAGCTGACTGTGTGTTCTGCAGTGACAGAGGTGTTCCATAGCTGTGCTGTCCCATGAGGTGTCACGGGCCACAGGAGGCTGCTCGGCACTTGAAATGTGGCTCGTGCCATTGAGAACTACATTTTAAATCTTATTGAACGTCAAGGTAAAAATTCAGTTAAAATAGCGACGTGGCAAGGAGTGACCAGCTGGACAGGCCACCTCCCTCCTCCTGCCACCCAGAGTCCTGAAGTGTAGCGGAAGCCCCTAGGTAATGTGTCACCTACACGCGCCTCCAGCCTAGGGGGAGGCGTATACGGCACAGACTCGGCCCCCTGGCCCCCATGCCCCTCATCCCACCAAAGCCACTGGGTTCCAAGGGGCAGATGCCCTCTGGCTCAGTCGGCCAGGCGTGCTTCCTGACTCAAGAAATTACTTCTCAAAGTAATTTCAAGAATCCGTCCCTCTCTTGACCAGACCTGGCTTCCTGAGCTAGAATCTTGTTGCAAAGGTGGAAATCCTATTCCCCGCATCAAAAGCCGGTATTAACACTCTTCCTCTTTGCTGTAACTGCCTCCCGGGAAACCGAAATGGCTTTGTGCCCACATCCCACGAGACCTGAGCATTCGGCAGACCAATTTCACAAGGTCAAGGGTGGGAAGGAGAGGGGGCGTGTCCCTGAGGCAGGTACATAGCAAGGAGACCTGCGCTGCCTCCCTGGGCGGGAGGCGGGAGGGTGGGAGTTTCAGAGGTTTCCCACGTTTAGGTTAGATCTCAAAGAGGAACAGATGTGAACTGAGCACAGGTGAGCGCAGGTGTACAGGTGCAAGAAAGGGGGCAGGTGCCCACCCCGCCTTAAAGGGGCAGCTGCCATTTACTTCCGCCACCATGGGGAATGCTGGCCCAGTGATGTTTTTAACATTGATGATTCATTCCATTTTTTAAAAAAAATAATAAAAACCACATGGGTACATCGTGGAGGCACCAAATACAGCACGTTTCCTGGAGGACTCCAACCACTACAAGAACAGAAGGACGGCTGGACACTGGGCACTGGGCAAGGGATGAGGCCCACGGGGCAGCTCGCGTGGGATGGAACCTGTATTCGGAGGGAAAGGTGTTCCCGGGACTGGGAAGCCGAGACGTGGCCCCAGTCAGGGCACAGTCAACATCAGATCTGCGGGATGAGGAGGCCCGCTCTGGTCGGCACACGGAGTCTGGCTTGACAGAGAGGACATAAATGTAGGAAGACCCATTAGCAGGAGAGTGGACACGAACAAGGGGAGGTTGCAGAAGCCCATCGTTAGAGAAGCCAAGAGTCTACTCCCTGGCAGAAGCCACGATTACCCAAGAGAATGAGCTCAGGAAGGGATGTGGGCCCACGGCAGCTCCGCCCACGGCAGAAGGCCACGCCCACAGACACGCCCACCTTGGAGAACAGGCCCAAGGTTTTCTTAGGAAGTTCAACAATGCCCACCATATAGTCCCTCCTTTTCACTTGTAGGTGACAACCCAGGAGAAATGAAACCTGCGTTCCCGTGAAGACACCTCATACACGTGTCCATGGCAGCTTAACCCACAGTAGCCCGGCATTGGAGACAACCGAGACGTCACCAGTGGGTGAGTGGACAAAGAAAGGAGGGAATCTTCGGTGGAAAGCTACTCGGCAAACTGTGGCTGCCTAACAATGGGAATGAGTCTCAAAGCATCATCGGGGCGAAGAAAGCCAGACAAAGGCAGAGTGTGTACAGGGTGCCTTCATTTATACCAAATTCTAGGAAATGCCAACTAATTAAAAGGCCAACCAGCAGTTGCCTGGAGATGGGAGAGAGGCATAGAGAAACTGCACGTGTGGGTTGGGGGTGACGGAAATTTTCATCCTGAGTGTGTGCTGGTGGTTATCGATGTAGATATAGGTAAACTGATCAAGTTGGATGCTTTCATAATGTACAGTTTAGCATACTCCAGTGGCATCTCGGGAAAATCGGGGTGGGAACTCGACTCGAGGTGCTGGAACGAAACAGGCCGAGGAGGAGGGAGGGCCCCGCCTCCACGATAGCCCTACATTTCCAGGCCTTTTGACCCAACTTCTAATTTTAGATGGAAAGCAAAGAAGTGGGGAGATGCCAGAATGAGACATTGCTCTAGAAGGCGTTGAAAATACACCCAACACCGAGAAGTCACCATAGTAAGTTAAATGAATAATTTCAGATCTCCTTTGCCACATGTTTTTTTAAAAAAAAATAATTCAAATTAGTGAGTACAGAGAAAACTAATGTGAGCAAAGAATTTTACCAAATGTGCCCTATTAGGTCCCAAGGAGAGGCTTTTTAAAATTCGATTTTATATCTGTAACAGGCTTTCATGTCCGAGTCTTCTTAAAGGGACTTTTTCTACTACATGCTTTTTAAAAATATTTTTTATTGATTTATCTTTAGAGAGGAAGGGAAGGAGAGAAGGAGAGAAATATCAATGTATGGTTGCCTCTCGTGAGTCCCCTGCTGGGAACTGGCCTGCAACCCAGGCATGTGCCCTGACTGGGAATCGAACTGTGATCGTGTGGTTCGCAGGCCCACGCTCAATCCACTGAGCTACACCAGCCAGGGCCCTACTACATGTTTTTAAAGTGCAATTTGAAGAGAATAATTTAGCTTTTCAACAATGACATTAGGATGTCTCCACGAGGCGTAGACTTCAGACTTAGCCGGTCTGAGTTCAGTCCCCTTTTCATGTTTATTCTGGGGCCTCAGACAAGCCCCAGTGCCTGTCAGAGCCCCGGTTTCCCCATCTGTAACACAGGGCTAATGACCCCTCACCTCCGGTCACCCGACACAGCACGGCCACGGGGACTGTGAATGGATTCCCCTGTACACAGTGGTGGCTCATCACTATTCAATGTTCTACCCAACTGGTCCTAAAACTGCTGTCCTCCGAGAGCAGAAACCATGAGTCTCGTTCTTTTCACTCAAGTCTGGATGTCGGTCACACGGCGCACCGGACACCGCTGGACACATCCCTGAGCATTCTCAGCGTAGCCCCCTCTGCGTTCCCCACCCGCCGGGCAGCCGGGCCGCAGGGCTGTGAAACAGGCAGCAAGTTCGCTCTTAGAGCCACCACTCATCCTCAGAGTCTTTGGCCCACGAGTCCCTCCAAGTCATCTTATGATTTCCACGAAACAGTTCCAGAGCATTTTTAGACACTTGCTGCTGTCATAAGAGGGACCACACATAAAGCGTAACGTGGCCACCCAAATACAAAAGAGGCATCCTTCATCTCGGTTATGGGTCCCAGCAGCTGATGGTCTGACGGGGTTAATGAACTTGCCTTTCCAAATAAAGGGAACCTGGACAGTGTGGAAGGTTCTGTCTTGGTCAGTTCCACCAGGGTTCTGGGGTCCACCCGAAGCTCCTGTCGGCAGGTGGAGTCCGGTGGGGTCTCGCCCAGGTCAGGCAGCTGTTCTGGGGCCACGTCGAGGTGCTGAGCTTGGACCAGAGGGCTGTGCAGGTCTCAGCCACCCCTCACTCTGTGTCCTCCACCTTCCTGAGGTTCCAGTCCAGGACGCCAGCTCCCTGTCCCACCTCAAGGTCGCCTCCCCTCTTTCCCTTCTCATGTCCTTGTTCCAAAGAGACAGACCTGGTTCCCCCTTGCCTCCCTTGCTGGGCCTCCCTTGCCCGGTCTTTGAAATGAGGGCAGAAAACACGGCCACGCGGCGTGTTTGCTTTTTGTCTATAATAGGATCCAATCAGATGGTGGTGGCGGAGAATGGTTTGTAAATTACCTAGAGGTCAGCCATTATTGTCCTTGCCATTCCTTCCGGCTTTGCACCAGGGCCCAGCAGCAAGCAACAGTCAGTCTGCCGCAGAGAAACTTGTACCGATTCAGGGGGCACCAGCCTCCCCCGGGCATCTCCCACTTCCTAAAGGGACATCCCCAATCCCCCCAAACTTCCAAAACTAATTTTGGCCTCTTTAATTCAGAAAACCCACAAGCATAGGAGAGGAAGAAAGACAATCCAAATTTTAGAACAAGGCAGAGAGGGGCCTGAGGTACTTTGTGGGTACAGGGAGCCCAGAGTCTGGCAGCCAGGGGGAGCAAATGAGGGGCCGGGCCTGGGGAGGGGCCCACTGGGTGGCAGTGAGGAGGAGCTCGGGAAGGGTGGGGTCCACAGCAGTGGCGAGGGAGGAAGAGGTGGGACCTGGGTCCACAGGTGGGGAGTGGAGGGGACATGGAACAGGATTGGAGCAGGGCAAGCCAGGGTCACCCTGACCCGCCCCTCCACCCCCCACCCCCACAGTGTCTACATCTTCCAGGGTGACCGAGTTATGCAGAAAAAGAAACGAGGAGAGAACATGCCAGAGGGGGCAACAGCGTATCCAAGAGTTACGGGTTGGACTGTGCCCCCTCATAGTTCATACGTTAAAGCCGTGATGCCCCCCACCTCAGCATGTGATGGTGTTTGGAAATAGGGTCCTTGCCGGTGTAGTTATTTACGAGGAGGTCATTCACGTAGACCCTAATCCAGGACGACCCGCGTCTCCCTGCGGGGAAAATGTAGATGCAAAGAAGGAGGTCCACGTGAACAGGTGCAGGGGGAAGACGGCCGTACGAGGCGAGCGCTTTCTCAGGGAACTCAGGGCCGTCTGGATTCACAGCCCTCCCCGCAGGCTCGGAAATCTACTTTTCATTCATTCGGATGCCGTACACCAGCTGGCTCCACACCAGACATCCGTTTTGTGGGCACGATGAGAGGGCTCCATCTCTCCTGGGGGCGAACCGGCATGAACCAAGTTCAAAGAGAGGGGAAGATAATATCCACAAAGCCAACAAAGTCATCTGCCCAGTGACATGCAGCCATCGGGTGTGTGCGTGGACAGGCCAGGACCCTGGGTCCTTCAGGTAGCCTCTGAGGACAGCCACGTGACCCTGGCTGCCCGCTCTGGGTGGGCAGACAGACCTACCCGTGGACTCACTACACCTTCCTGTCCAGCAGGCAGGCCTCCTAGAGGGTGGCTGGGAGGCCCCAGGTTCCCCGCACTGGCCTGGAATCTAAACAGAGTGGGGCAGTCTGGGGCAGCGGCTGGGGTCTGGGCAGTGATCAGCCCTGCAAGACAACCCTCACGTCTCAGCCAAGACGCCTCCAGCCGGGCCCCAGCTGGATGGCTCTGCCCACAACTGTCCCCGGGCCCTGCCTTACCAGCCCCCTTCTGTTTACATGTTCTATCTCTGAACAGGGTATGATTCAACGGGCCAGATGTCACCAACTAAAATCGCAAACCCACGTCAGGCTGCCTCCCGGCAACTGCCCCCAAGTCCTGGAGCATGGGGGTTCTGGGCCTTTCCAAATCCTCCGGCCTCACACTCACTCACAGACCCTGGCTCCCACCAGAGGCCCATCCCAGGCGGGGGTGGCTTTTCCGGGCAGCCCGACTTTCAGAGGCCGATTTGTGGCCAAGCTAAGGAAGCCCCAGCTGCAAGACCCCCCACTTGCATGGGCTCCCGCTGGAAGGTGCTGGAAGCCACACAGTGCTCTAGGTGGGGAGGGACCCAGGCCGGACTCTGCAAACATGTCTACTAAGTTGTCTAAAGCCACCTCAGGAGAAAGGGACCTGAATGCCAGGGCTCCAGTACTTTGTGCTGATTTCCTTTCTCATTCTACATAGACACGGACTTTCATACCTAAGTTTATATTGTCTCTGCGCTTTCTTTCCTGCCCTCCCCAAGGAGATCCCTCCAAGCATCTGAGCTCACAAACCCTGGATCCGCTCCTGCTGGCTTCCCTGAGGTCTCATTCCCAAAGGCGCAGGGGGCAGGGAATGCCGATCTAAGGCGGGCGGCTCCGTGCCTTCCAGAGGCACCGGGGCACTGCCCAGGAGGTGGGTGGACAGGAGCCAGAGGAGGAACCTGACGTTTTCAGCACGTGAACCTTCAGTGCAGCCGGTGTTGGATTTGACCTCTGCCCCACAGTGCAGAGCGCCCACTGTCCCCTTGGCCCCGCCGGGGGAGGTCACGGCTGCTGGGAAAGCCCAGCTGGCTGGTGCGGCCAAGCTTTTCCTCCATTCCATTGAAGGGAGAGACTTCAACTTTTAAGGAAGCACGGGTCTTCGTGTTCCTTCCCAGGGACATTTCGAAGCTTAAAAAAAAAAAGTTGAAAACTGTTTTAAAAGTTAAATCACGAATTTCTGTGCCTCCCCCTCAAAATCAAAATAATGTATTTTTGCAAAGGACAAAACTATCAGACATCTTCCCTCAGTCATCTGTCTGTCGGACTGACATATTTTTAGGGGCAGACAATTGCGGCGCCTAATTTATGTCTTTGTGTGTTTTAACGAGCGCTG
This sequence comes from Sturnira hondurensis, assembly GCF_014824575.4. NCBI lineage: Eukaryota > Metazoa > Chordata > Mammalia > Chiroptera > Phyllostomidae > Sturnira > Sturnira hondurensis. Next base: position 4,593,059 of record NW_028082364.1, read on the forward strand.
TGTGGGGTCGGTCGGTCAGTAGTTTTTGTCTGGGTGTTGCCCTCGGGCCCATGGTTCCTACAAGTCCCGGTTCCTGGACTCCTCACCTACGACAAGCTCTCCCCTCTCCGGTACCCTGTGCTTTGATTCATAGCTGTCGGTTCCCTCCCCAGCACACCCCCGTGGCAGCTGGGCTCCACGAGGGACTGTTTCAGGTGCCAAATCCTGCAACCAGGACCAAATCTGCCACACGGGCGTGTGCAGGAGGGGCCATGGCCAGAGCCCCGCTGCCCACTGAACTGGCTGGTGGTGGGGCTCAGGACAGGCAAGTGTCTGCTGCAGGAACCCACAGCCATCTCCCTGTGACAGGGTCTGCTTCCTCCCGCTCCCTGCCCCCGCTCCCAGCTGGAGTCCCCGACCCTCTGCCTCCCACACTGCTGCAGGAGCCTGCCCTCTTTTAACAAAAGCTGTCACCTGGGTGAGCAGCAGCCACAGGCACTAATGCATGATTCATAGCAGGCTTCAGGCCGGGAGTGAGTGCCGAGGGGGAGAGGACCCTGAGGCCCACAGAAGCCCTTCGGTTCGGAGAGCACGCTTTCACTGACGCACAGCTGCGCTGTCTGGGAAGTGCATTAAAGACACTCAGATGTGCTGCTCCTTCCAAGATAGCTTTTGAATGTTCGAAGTGACAGGGGACAACGGGGAATGGCCAGAGCTGATTAGGCGCTGGGCAGCGTGAGCTCCACTCCGGCTTTGTCCTCAGAGCGCAGAGCACCCCATGCCTTGTTGTGGCCCTCCTGGGCGCTGGGGAGCAGAGAGGCCTTCTCGGCAAAGCGTGTGGCCTCAGCGCTCCACTCCGTCACCAGGAAAGGCTCTTACTGCCTGGTGGCGGTGTCACAAGCAGAAGAGGTTCTGTCACCCTGTTGAGCAAGTAAGTCACTGAAGCTAGAGTAGAAAAAACTACACCCTCTCTGACTCAAACGCCCCCAGGTGGCTTCTGATCTGCTTGTCTCTGTGCAAACCACATGCTGTGGAGGGACCGTTTGTCCTGGGGACCAGACCTACAGAGTTGATGGCCAAGGAACACCAGATCGAGAAGGTGTGCGAAGACCAGGACCTGAGACCATAGTGCATGCAGCAACCCTGACCTCCAGTGGTAAGTGACTGAGATCCCCACAGAGTGGGGCCTTTCAAAAAGAGGGAACTTATTAGCACATATGGGTAAGATACGGCTTCAGGCATAGCTGTATCCAGGAATGGAGACAACATTGCCCAGACCCTGTGCTGATGACTGTGCTGGCCCCTGGCTAGCTTCAGCAGCCCTAGTGCAGGCGGTGCTTCACGGCCTTGCCAGGCCAGCGGAAGATGGACACTGTGGTCCAAGGCCCTAGCTAAAGTCTCAGGGCCACTCCCTGGAACCAGGAGGAGGGATCACGTAACGAGCTTGAGGCTGAGAGGTGTCAGTGCAGCCCAGCCCAAAGGACACGAGTGGAGAGATCCCTGGAGGAAGCTCCCTGGAGGAAGCTCTGAGTCCTCAGAGGGAGGGGACACTATGCTAGGAGGAGGAGAACACCAGGCACCCACTGTGGAGTGGAGATGGGGACCGCAGCCTTATCCTGGGCCATGCAGATGGACTGAGGCCATTGGCACCTGCGACCCAGTTCTGCCCCCCTCCATGGTCCCAGGTCCCAACAGGGTCCACGGCCCTACCATGACTCCACCTTCCCCCAGTGACTCCAGATCCCGGGCTCCAGTAAAACCACGTCGTCCCCTGGTCTGGCCAATCCCAGGGGTGGCTGCAGCTTCCTGCGCTGATAATCTCTTGGCTGTTTCATTTTACACTTCAGCCTCTCCACTCTCCAGTCACCTGGGTAACCAGCACACTCACTCGGCCTCAAATACCCAGGTGGCTTCTCTTTTCCCAGTGCAGACTGTCGGTTACACAGCCTCAACAATGGCTCTCCTGTGGCCAGCGTGGGCAGGGGGTTCCCCAGCAGCAGCCTCAGCAGCCCCAACGGGCTGGGGCACCCTGGGGGCCAAGCAGAAGTCGGGATGTTTGGCTGTCTCGGGGGGGCAGTTGGTCAACTTGAACCAGACTGCAGACGGCCAGCCCGGAGTCCTTCCTCCCCCACCAGGTGGGAGCACACCAGGCAGACACGCCAAGGTGCAAAGCAGAAATCAAAGAGAATCCACAAGCACCCTTCAGCTGGGGCTCTGTAAGTCGCTGCCGTGTTGCATCATTTACTCCCGCCTGCCGGAGGTGCTCCTCGGGCCTGCCCTGGGCCCCCACCCGGGTTGGCCTTGGGGACTCCCTGGAAAGCTGCCCCAGGACCCCTCAATTCCTTGTTTGTTTCCTCAGAGTGGGCCCCAGTTCAATACCTGCAGTTCTGAACTCATGTCCCTCCTGCACGCAGGGCCACACCGTCCCCATGGGGACAGCCCTTCTGCAAAACCACGCATGCTCGACGCCCCGGGCGGTGGGGCAAGGCCCCCCCTGAATGCTGATGCTTCCTACCCACAGACCCCAGCCTGCCTCCTGCGCACAGGCAGACGGCACGGAGAGACCACCGTCACACCGGACCAAACCACAGACACCGAGAGCAAAGGTGAGACAGGAACTCCCCAAGAGCGCCCGGCCCCAGCCCTCTCTGTGAGGCACAAAGAGGGAAGGTGATGTTCAAGGTCACACAGCCAGTGGAGTAGTCGAGGCAGGTAGACCAGGACCCGCAGTCCCCAGGGGTCGATTGAGGGGTGAGCCTGATGTCAGGTTTGCTTTTGCTGGGCCAGGCTCTGCCCATCACTGTCTTCCTCCACCTAGGACACTCCCACCCCCACCACCAGAAGGAACTCCTCAGATTCCTGCTTCTTCAGGACAGAGCAGAAGTCCCTGACTGAGGAAGCTTAAGTCACGTGCTCAGGCTGCACGGCCTGTTGGGAAAGGAAGGTCCTGTCATCTTGCCTCCAAAGTGGGAGGTGGCCCTGCCTCAGCATGGCTCAACATGGGTCTGAACTGCTGGTCCCCATGGGAAGGTCAGCCCTGGCCACCCCAAGGAGGAGGCTGGGCGCCCTTTCACTGCCCCCACCTTGGCCCACAAAACAGGAAGTGTTCTCACCTCCGCCTCCCTGGTGTGGGTGCATCCACCTGGCTCTCCCTCGTCCATCCCTGTCACTGGTGGACAAATAACCACTGTGACTGTCCAGGGCTGCGCAGGTACAGATTTGAACCAGAGAGCCTTCCACCTGGTTGCCGCTGAGCAGAGTCTTGGGGATGGGGGAGAAGGACCAATCCCTCCTTTCTGCCTCTTGCTTAGGGAGGTAGCTCCCTCCACCAGGCCCCCACCCACGTGATGGTGCAGACCAGACTCCCNTTGGGAAAGGAAGGTCCTGTCATCTTGCCTCCAAAGTGGGAGGTGGCCCTGCCTCAGCATGGCTCAACATGGGTCTGAACTGCTGGTCCCCATGGGAAGGTCAGCCCTGGCCACCCCAAGGAGGAGGCTGGGCGCCCTTTCACTGCCCCCACCTTGGCCCACAAAACAGGAAGTGTTCTCACCTCCGCCTCCCTGGTGTGGGCACATCCACCTGGCTCTCCCTCGTCCATCCCTGTCACTGGTGGACAAATAACCACTGTGACTATCCAGGGCTGTGCAGGTACAGCCTTGAACCAGAGAGCCCTCCACCTGGTTGCCGCTGAGCAGAGTCTTGGGGATGGGGGAGAAGGACCAATCCCTCCTTTCTGCCTCTTGCTTGGGGAGGCAGCTCCCTCCACCAGGCCCCCGCCCACGTGATGGTGCAGACCAGACTCCCCCCCACCCCCGGGCCTGCCACAGTCTAGATGCAGCCAGTGGAGTACGGGGAGGAATGAGCAGGGCTAAATAACAAAAATTCAACCAAGGAAGGTGTAAAGATCTAACCGGCTGCGTTGAACAGCTCGCGAATCAAGCAGCATCCTTCCAAGCCACAGGAAGGAGCTCCACCGAACTGCGGGGAAGGAAGGTTTTCGGAGATGGAAAGGGGGCAGAGGAGGGGGGGGGAGAGTGAAGACAGGGAATCTATAAAACAGAGTCGTTCCAGCCAAGCCGCTGAGATTGGTAATGGTGTGACCGTGGGGGCACGTGGAAGACTCCCTCCCGGTCCTCACTGGCCTGGGCACTCGACTGAACTCCGCGGTCCCGCGTCAAGGCCTAGATACACATCCGGGCCTGCAGTCCACTCGTCCTCCCATCACCCCCCAGAGAACTCACACATGCAGCTCCTGAGAGGCGTTGCCTGGACCGCTGGACAGCGACTTCTGGACCACGACTTCTGGACCACCTGACACCATCCGCCAGACCGACGGACACCAGACTGACAATCACCCCGGACCAATCCCAAGGCCAAGAGTGAAGGACCGGTAACTCCCAAGAAGGAACTTTCTCCCATAAGAACTTAATTCTTCCTTCTCCTCGGGAATGCTTCTGGGGTTTCCCCTGGTTGTGCCCATTCCCAACGCACAAACGCCAGGACCCTCGGGTACACCTTTATCATCGTTTGCAGCCGATGCCTCTGGGCCCCTCTTCAATTCACTCACCAGAGGAAATGATTATCGAAGAGAGAGCTGTTCCAGGCAAGGCCCCCTCCTAAGGAGAAGGAAAAGTCACCATCGGGCAGTTGCCTCACTAGGGGCTGAAGGTCATAGTCTGGGGCCCACTGAAACAGCACATAGGTTGGGTCCCCAGTCTCCATTTGCAGACGTGGGACCTTAACACAGGTGGCTCCACTTTGGACCCGTTGTCTCTTTGTGAAGCGACAGCAAAGGAGATGGTGGCTTTGGGGCCCGTTTGCTTAGGGACAATAGTCAGGAATGTATAGATAGTCCCTCTTCCCACGGGGGCAGGACAGCCTGGCTCCCACCCTGGCCGGGTGACCACTCTGACAAGTGGGCATCTTCCAGTCCCTCTGGCCCATCTTCCAACCGATTGACATTTAAAAGGTGTAAGGAGCTGAATAGTGTCTCCCAAATGCATGTCCGCCCAGAACCTCAGAATGTGCCCTTATCTGGAAACAGGGACTTCGCAGAGGTTGTCGCCAAGGTTACAGCAGAGATCGTACTGAGTCCCGGGGGGCCCTGCAGGCCCCTGAGACCCGAATCCAGCAAAAGGCAGAGGAAGGAGGAATCCAGCCCTTTTCTTCCAGCTTCACTGCCTCTGCTGGGAGTGTTGCCTCATCTCGCCATCTTCCCCGCTTCCAGCCTTTCTGGGCCTCCACGTGCAGCGGGCGACCGTGGGACTCCTCCGCCCCCGTGACTGCGTGAGCCCGTGCCTCACGATACACCTGTATTGTTCAGCACGGAGAACCCCTCGTAATGGACGGGCCTGACCTGGGTGTAAGGAGACATTGGATTCTGACCTCTCTATCACCCTACCGCCGGGTTGATCACGACGATCCGTGTTGGCACAGTGATCTGAAAGTCGGGGTGAGAAGGCAGATCATCTCATGTCATGTGAGCCTCACGGCGCCCTCGGACGACCCATAGAGCGAAGGCTAGTCCTCTCTCCCACCGTGACCCAGGAAAGAATCGCCACCGGGCGCAGCTGGGAGGCCACTCAGCCGGCAGGGGACACAGCCCGCCTCCAGCCTGGGCCTTCTGACACAGAGACGGGGTGTTTCCAGAACACCGTGCCAAGAGATCCTGTAAAATCCTGACCCAGAAACACCACCAGGTCCTCAATTGTTCGAGTCAAGGTGCAGCCATTTCTATCCTCCGCCATTGACCGAAACGGACAGTCTGGAGAATTTTTTTCAGTACGAATTTGAAAGTCATAGGCAAAGGGGCCTCTAACGAGAACTCAGTTAAGAAGAACGAGACACCCCCTCCCGGGCCGACGACCCATTCCCCCTGGATCGGCAGAGTAATTGGACTGCATTCCTGCTTCTAACCAACTCTTGTTTCCCGAATCTCTAAGCAGGCCCTGCGCTGCTGTTTGGAATGAAGAGGACGACGTGTCTGCCCGGCTTGATTATGAACTGAGTCCTCAGACGGTTCTACGTCCTTCTCCTCCACAATCTGCCTCCCCAGAAGCATTCATGGTCAAGGGCACCCTTTCCTGCCCACGCTTCCAGTACAGTTTTCACACCTTTTTTTTTTTTTTTGCCCTTGAAAGGGGTTAACACACAGCTCCTGCCTGGGGTGCCAAGGTGTCCAGGCAGTATATAGGAAGCTCAAATCCAATCTCCACGACCCGGTGGGTAACCTTGGACGTGCTATCGGACTTGCTGAGCTGCTTCTCTGCCCACGGATGGGGGGTGGGGCAAAGGGGACTCCCTTGCTTAAGCCCACCCAGCATGGAGAACAGGGGAGCTGGGGAAGGGACGAGGGAGAACAAACACCACTCATTTCTTCTCCCCTGTTTGGACACTGACCCTAGCAGTATGGCTGGCAAGATCGCTGGAAACCTGAGTGATCAGGGACTCTTCGGCCCTGCGCCCTCAGCCACCACAGAGAGGAGGTGAGTAAGAGGAGGAGTGTGTCCCTGCCAGCTGGGTCTGAGCTGGGGACGGGAGCGATGGCCACCAACGCCATGGCTCGGTGGGGGCTGGCTGCGCAGAGGACGGTGACCCATAGCTTCTAGGGTTGTCGGGGCACAGCAAGCTGACATCCTTGGGGACGTGGGACCTGCCTCCAGGGACCTGCTTGAGGAAAGCGCTCTGAGAGGACCTGGAGGTGCTCTGAGCGGGAACCGGACCCCTCCCGATGCCCAGCTGGGATCGACGGCACGACCTCGCAGTGTGACTTAAAAGCCAGTTACGCGTGACTGCGTCCATTCTTCCCCCAACAAACTTCGCAGCTTGGCACAAACGAGAGTTTAAGAAAAAGAAATTTAACGGTGAGCAGAATTTCCAACCATGGCCCGGGATCGGAAAACACGGGTTCTTCTCTGTGGTGGCGGCCCCCAGACAGGTGCCCCTCTCCGGCCGTAGAGGGACCCCACACGGGCTCACCTCACGAGGACCCGGTGCACATAATGATGTCTTTGGAAGGGAGGTCGACGAGAACGGTGCCCGCAGCTGCAATTTGGGTGGCATTCCCTGGCCTACAGTGGGTGCCTGGTAATGTTGGGTAAACGGATGCGTGGAGGGGTTATTCACTGGTCCCCTCACAGGCCAGCATCCAGGAAAGCCCTCCCATGACAATCCGGGTGGAAAAGAGTTGTGTATGGAAGAATCGGGAACCAGATCCACAAAGCCCCCAGTTGGCTTCACAATAATAATTCATGCTCATCTGCGTCTAATAAAATATGGAAGCAATTTTACAGGAACATTTTGTGCTTTAGCGATTCATTTAACTATTTCCTCCAGGGGGCAGATCCTATATTCCCATCCAGATGTGGCGGGGAGGGGGGGCTCCGTGAGTAAATCTGCGAGTATCAAGATGAGCTGGTCCCCGCCCCAACCCCTGGGGAGCCGAGTTCAGCAGTAAGGCACGGACGACATGGGGACCAACCAAAGTCATTCTGGCCTCCATGACTGCTCCTCATCTCCAGGACCAAAGTGCCCTGGGGCTTGTCCTCCCACTGACATGCCCTTGAAACTGCCAGACAAGCAGAGTGCCAAGTCACTTTCCTCAAAGGACTTTCCTCGGTCACGTTCAACCTGTCACTTAGCAGGCCTCCAGTGATCCGTGGCTCTCCACCCCACCAGCCCCCAACTCAAGAACCCTAGCGAGGGCACTCAGGTGCCACGGCGGCCACCGCTGTCCCCTCAGACACCACGCAAGGCCCCTTCACTGGACCGCGACCACCTGGGTGGGAAGGCCCCAAATTCCTGGCGCGAGGAAGAACTGCAGACTACAGATGTGTGACAAACTCTGGGGCTGCCTCTCATCCCGCTGGCGCCTTGATTTGGTGGGTCACCAGGTTTTTTAATTAAACTTTCAATTTTGAGATAATTGCGGATTCCCATGCAGTTGTAAGAAACCACGTGGAGCAAGACCGAGTGCCTTTTCCTCCATTCTCCCCCTCCCTCCTCAATACTATCTCACAAATGTGTGTCACGTGATACTGAGTCTCCAGTTTCTTAAAAATGCAGCAGCCCACGTCCGTTTGCTAACGTACGACAGGAAGTATATTGTCCCCAAATTGAGACCCCTGACTCCCCCTCCTGCTCTAGAACCTTCCAGACTTGCCCACCCAGTATTTCCTACTTCAGTACACAAGCACCCAGCCCCAAATTCGGGGTTTCTCTCTCTCTCTTGCGTTGTCCCAAATCCAAATTACCAACCAGTCCTGTCCATCCCGAGTCCACCCACTGGCCTCACACTCCACCGCCGTGACCCTGGCCTTAGCCGCCGTCCGTGTTCGTCAGCAGAACCAGCTCTGGGCCTGCTGGAAAATGAACGTAAGGAGCCCCCGGTTCGAAAAGTACTGGGAATTTCAGTATGATGAGGGCACAGCATTACACCAAGCACAGCGCCCTCCTAAGTAGAGGGCTGCAGATGAGGGCCCGCCCTTCTGCGGGCGACCACCGCGGGCACCGGGGAAGACGAACAACCTGGGCTGGTGGATTGGATCTGGCAAGAGTGCGCACACTCGGTGGGGGACACCAAGGGCATCTCTGTTGGGACCTGCCACACAGGACTGGGGCTTCTGTGGCTTGACCCAGGGAGGGCTGACGGAAGCCAGGCTCTGCTCTGGGTTGGCGTCAGGAGTGATGGGGTGATGGGGCAGCTTGACAATTCTTATCTAGAAGGCGAAAAGGACAGAGCTAGAACTGTGATTGATTTAACGTGGGTCAGCCCGGGTGGAGGACGTTCGGTTAATTTGGCGGCTGGGACCACGTCCAGGTTTGGTCTGTGTTCAGACATGACTTTGGAGGGGGCCTGTTGCTGTCTTGACATGACGGTCACAGACTGGCCTTGTCTGAGCTTGGTGATGCGTGAAATTGCTTACGTCCCGCAGGGGAATGAATGAAGGCCTTTTCCGTTCTCGCCCGCCGTCTCCGGCCCGGCTGCCTGCCGAAACCCGCCTCCCCACCGTAGGTCTGTTCTCCGTCTAATCGTCAGCTCGGTCCTGTTCCATCGGCAGGCAGATCACACCAGCACTCGGCTCAACCCACCTGTGGCCTCTGCAGTGAACCGAACTGTGTTCCTCCCAACAGGTAGGTCTGAGTCCCGATCCCCCAAGCTCTCGAGCGTTGCCGGACTTGTAACTATGGTCTTTGCCATGTGATTAGGATAAGGACCTCACGATGCTGTCACTGGCGCCCTTATAAGAAGAGAGGACACAGACAGACACACAGGGAGAGCATGGGAAGACCGAGACAGACTGGAGCGATGCAGCCACAGGCCAGGGAGCAGCTGGAGCCACAGGACACAGGAAGAGGGAAGGGGAGACCTCCCCGGGAGAACTTCGGAGGGACGGTGGCCCTGATGGTGTCGTGACTTTGAACTTCTACCCTCCAAACGCCGAAAGGAACTTTTCTGTTTTAAGTCACCAGGTTCGTGGTACTTCGTTTCCACAGCCCGAGGGAACTAAGAGAGTCTCTTATTGCAAATGCAAAAGAACCTCGATTCCTTCCAGGGACCCGGCAGACCCCACGGGGCCTGGGCCTGCTCTGCCGCCTCATCCCACACGGCTTCTCCCGCTGCCCTGCTGTGCTCCAGCCACACCGCTCTCCTCTCCCGCCAACCCACCGGCCCTTTGCACCTGCTGCTCCCGCGACCTGGAATGCCACAGCTGATCCTGGGGATCATTTAGGGTTCCATGCAGACATCCTCTTCCCTGGAAGACTTTCCTTAATTTCCTTGCTTAAAATCGTGCTCCCTGCCCTTACCGCCACCGGCTACTGACCCTCCATCCGGTTGCTGCTTTAATTTTCCTCGTGACACTGAAATTATATCACTTACCTGTTCACGTGTTTATTGTTTGTCTCCACCCCCCACCATGAAGCTTCCAGGCTGTAAAAAGGTAATATAAACGGAGCCCCTTTGAGGTGGAGCCGGGGCCACCACCCCAGAGGCACGGCTGTGCTCCTGGGAGGCCCCACGCTTTGGGTGTTCTTGAAGCAGCCAAACAACCTTTGGACTGGATCTAAAGCAACACTGTGTCCCAAAGGCCCGTTCGCTAAGACACAAGAAAGCAGACATTAGGACCCCCAGACTGATGACTCACAGACTGAAAATTAAAGACATTGTTTCGACTGTTCATAGTCGCATTAGCTCATGCACCTGTAGAAGGCCTTCCTTCTATGGGTGGAATTGTCCCCCCCCCCTTTCTCATAAATACCCCTGCCCTGGCCTCCTAATAGGGGCACTATTTGGATGTCTGCCCAGGGCAGTGCTTCCAAATAGCTATTCTTTTGTCTCATAAGTAAATGCTCATTGCTTCTCACTTTGCTCTTTTATTTTTAGGATAACGATGGGGTCGGGCACACCTGTATCCCCAGCACCCAGAACAGATTATTTTTTATTGAACAGACACACGTACTATGCCTGCCGTATGCCAGGCACTCTGCCTTACAAACATCACCTCGTCTGACCTACATGAGTAAGATAGTTTTACTGAGGAGGAAACCGAGGCACGGAGAGTTTAAGCGGTTTCCCCGAGTCACTCAGCTTGTAAGTGTTGGAGGCAGGATCCAGACGCTGCAGGATGCATGAATTGCCCTTGAAAGGTGAACGTGAACCCCTCGACAGTAACATATCAGGTGGGAGAGAAAAGGGACCCGGGAAGTTTTTCCCATGTCTGTGTCTCGCCCCGTCTGCCACCCCAAGGCTCTGGGCAAGTGAGGGAGGAAAGAACAGCTCCAAGTCCCCAGGCAGGGGCTGTCTTCCCCGGAGGGTTCAGCCCCTCTCTGTTGCCCCGCCCTCTCTCACCTGCCATCCCCTCAAAGCGCAGTTTGCCCACCTCTTGACCCACCTGAGCCCTGAACTCCAAGGGGAGGGGGCCCACATTAACCAGTGGCCCCACACAGGGCACCTGGGTGCTCTCCGGGCTCCCGCTCTGTGGACCCCATCCACCGCTGAGCAAGCCCCCCACGGCCTGGAGCTGCCAGGCAGCCGGGCACCTTGACCTTGCTGGGCCTGGCCAGCCAGGCACAGTGGCTTCCAGCCACAGTGCTGGGGCCGCTGTGGGGGACAGGGGGTCCCTCCTTCTCGGGGTACTGGCACTTCCTGGCAGCTTTCTCACAAGATCAGCATTTCGTTGCGTTGGTAAACAATCCCAGGAAGCAGAAACGAAGCAGGCGGATGGAGAAATCAATTTTTGAAGAAGGAAAGGGAGCGATCTGAGTGAAGAACAATCTGAAACGAAAATGGGAGCAGTGCCTGGGAAGAAATGAGCGGCGGGGCAAGGCCGGAAATGTGCAAGGAAGGCAATCCGAGAAAGAAAAATGCAGCTTTCACACCCCGCAAGCCGCACGCAGTCCCGGCCAGCAGGAGAAAGTGCCCCCGAGGGCTGTCCAGCCCCAGCAAGACTTCCGGCCTCGTGGTCAGCGCCCAGGACGATTCATCTGCCCGCGGTGGGTTTTTATTTCCGCGTTAAAACAAGATAGAGTGGTTCTTGGGTTCCTTGGGCAAACTCCCTTCCCGTGGCAGTTGCCCCGGCCCCGAGAATGCCGTAAACGGAGGTTCCAACCAGCCCTGGTTTCTTTTAACAAATGTCTCAGGAGCTTTGGCTTCCTGTTGGTCGTCGGGCAGGGTGGACAGTGGGATCTGGGCCTCGGAGGCATCAGACCCCGTGGGCGTGATGCTCAGCGGGGCCACTTTGGGGCAATTATTCCATCCGATTCCATCTGCCTGGTCCTCAGGAGCACTGAATAGAAAACCATCTCCCAGCCAGTTCAGGATGTGAAAGTGGGTATTTCCTGAATCTCCTCCTTAGCGCCCCCCCCACCCCACCCCCACCCCCCATGCAAGCGATCAGCAGGCAGGAACGAGAGCTTGATTCTCCTCGCAGCAGGCCGGCTGCCCCGGAGCTTGGCGCCGGAGAGACCGCACGGGGTGAAGGCAGCGAGGCCCCCGGCTGAGTCTCCGGGGCTCTGAGAAGAACCTCGCGGCTGAGTCCACACAACCTCACATTTGGGAGCAAAAAAAAAAGAGATCGATTTTTTGTTTTAAGCCATTGTTTTGCTGTGGTTTATTACACAAACCTGGGTAATGGGACTCTCATGTGGCCAATTCTCATCAGTAGCAGGTAAAGGGATGGGAGGTGAGACATTTCCAGGTGGAGGTGGCCCTGTCCCAGGTCCCAGGTCCCAGGCAGGTCGGCAGCCCAGCCTCGGGCGAGGCCTAGCACCAGCCTGTCTCTGTTACCCTCCTGTCCCTCCTTCCCTGGGGAAACCACGCTGATGGGGCCGTGCACATGCTGTTCTGGAACCCCTGCGTGGCTGTGTCTACACAGGTGCCCTGCGCAAGGCAGCGGTGTGGCTTCCCGGTGTTTCTTCCTGCTCACTGGCAGCTCGGGCCTTTACAAATGCGGCTCTGTACACCTGACCCATGACCCCTGACCAGGGCCCCCAGCTCCGCCGTCCAAGGCCACTGATGGTGGCCACGTCCTGGGATGTGCTCCCTTACTAACCCGGGTGGGACCGCCCTGGGAGAGGGAGCATCTTCTGAGGGCCAGGAGCTCTGGGTGTGTCAGCTCAGGTGGGACCTCCGTGGACCCAGCCGTGTCCTGTTCCTCACCCGACAGTGGTGGACACGACTGTACCGGGCGGGAGGCCAGATGAGGGTGTGGCTGGGAGAACAGGGAGAAGCTGTTCCACGTTGGAACTCATTCATTTCGGGAAGCCACCCCGAGGAGGACATGCGTGGACCAAAGAAGACCAGGGCTCACCCGAAAGACCGTGTAACCAAGAGCAGCCCCCACCCCCATGCTCGTCTTTAGGCAGGTGGCGACTAGGAAAATTCCTCCTTACAGAAAGCCTCATGACATTGGGGTCCCCAACTAAAAAGCCAGTTCTCTGTCCCCTGGTGGATCCTTCCGCTGTGACCGTGGGGATGGGGGAGACCTGCCGGCAGCCGGAGGAAGGAGAGAGAGCTCCCACTGCCGGCTGGTAATTTCTGGATGGAGTGAGAAATGTGGGCTTCTGCGAAGCAGGAGGACCACGGGGGCGGAGGAGGGAGGGGAGGCATGAAGTCGCTGTCTCAGAGAGCGGGAGAGGGAGCCTTCGGGAAAGCAGTGAGCTCGCTGGGCTGCACGGGGGCCCCCACCCCCTTGACGTCCTTGATCATGAATATCAAGTGCAGGGAGTCCGGCTGAGGGCATGGCCTCCCCCCACCACCCCCGGGGATGCTCAGCCACCTGGGTGTGGGAAAAGAAGAGCCAGCCCGTGTGTGTCATCCCTGCCGGGGGCTGCTCAGCGAGGGACAATGGCAAGAGAGCCGGGGGAGTTGATTAAATAAGGACCGTGGGTGAGGAAGGCGTAATCCAGTGAGGAGGTGCCAGGAACTCTGGATGAGGCCAGAGGGCAAGTGGGGGTGGGGGCNCCGGCTGAGGGCATGGCCTCCCCCCACCACCCCCGGGGATGCTCAGCCACCTGGGTGTGGGAAAAGAAGAGCCAGCCCGTGTGTGTCATCCCTGCCGGGGGCTGCTCAGCGAGGGACAATGGCAAGAGAGCCGGGGGAGTTGATTAAATAAGGACCGTAGGTGAGGAAGGCGTAATCCAGTGAGGAGGTGCCAGGAACTCTGGATGAGGCCATAGGGCAAGTGGGGGTGGGGGCAGGGTAGGGGGGGAGCTTGGGTCTCCTCTCTAGAAGATGGCAGGGTCCCGGATGCAACCACAGGAGGGGGCAGCTGGGCCGGCGCGTGGGAAAGATCACTGGAGGTGAGGAAGTCAAGGTGATGAGAGGCCGGGGGCGGGGGGGGGCGGGGGGAGGGGGCGATGCGTAGGATGGCCATCCGCATGGGTCATTAAAATAAGACAGGAGGTTGGAGAAAACAGTTGGCCAGGAATGGAAATCTTCCATGAGTGACCAGAAGACCAACAGACAGTGGTCCCCAAGAGGGACAGAAGGTGACACAGCTTGGTTTTGAACGAGAAAGCAAGAGAAATGTCTGAGGAGCATCCATGGCCAAGCATGGCGGACACCGCCCCGCTCAATTTCCACAGGTTGGGGGAGGGGGGGTAAGAGAAGGAAGGGTCCCCTGGGAAAGGGTCCCAGGTGAGGCAGTGGGCCAGGTGAGAGGAAAGGGAACCTGCCCAGAAGCAGCCAGCACTCGTGGGGCTTGCTGACCACCAGTCAAGTCTGAGGTGAGAAGTATGGGGCGAGGCTGGGGGGGTGAGAAGGTGGGGTGAACCGAATTAGAGAGTGTGCCCATCTACAAAGAGGGTCCATGGGTGAGAGGCTTGATCTTTTGCGGGGGGGGGGGCAGGGGGTGAGCAAATCATCAGGGCAAGCAAGGCGTGATGGGAATAGCCCTGCGTGCCCCTCAGAAGGAAACACCAAAACTTCAAGCTGCAGGGTTTGAACAGGGTGGGAGCTTCCGGCAACTGCTGGGGGGACAGCTCCCCCTGGTGGTGGAGGCAAGTGGAAGTTCTGCAACTTCCACCTGGAGAACAGGTGGCGGCCAAGGCATCACGTGCCTGCAGCTAAGCAGGTTGGGGAAGCCCTAACAACAGTAGCCATGACAACGAAGCCCTGGTGCACAACCCAGGCCTTTCCTATTATTCTTACCTGTGGGAAGATTTCGGCCCAATACATTCACAGTCGGGAATAAAAACCAACAGTCTCCCGACGTGTCGTTTCTCCCCAGTATACCCGTACATGAGTAGCTTCACACCCGCTACCCCAGAGAAAGAAATGTATCTCCCTCCGGTGGCAGAATTTTTAGTTCTGCAAAGATGCTGATTTAACAAACGTGGACCCAGGGCGCCAGTCCCAGGCTCCCTGCAACATTTCACCATAAAACTTGTGAACCTTAATAAAAAATTGAAGGAATTATGTAGTAAATCCTCAGGTTCCCACCACCTGGACTCTCCAATTAACGTTTTATTATACTCGCTTTATCACGTATCTGTCCCAATTCTCCCTCCCTCTACCCACCCCATAAGCCATCTATTTTTCTATGCATTCCAGAATGACCTCACATCAGTGACTTTCACCCCTAAACACTTCAGCACAAATATCATTAACGAGAGTCCAATAGTTGCTCACAGTCTTTTTTTCCTTTTGAGGCAAAGATGCGTGCGGTGGGATGCGAGGGTCTTCAATGTACCCGTCGGCAGATTTTGGCAGATGCAGGCACCGTGGTAACCGGTATTCCCATCAAGACAGAACAGCAGCATCCTTCCAGAAAGCTCCTTCCTGCCACACCCCAGTCAACCCACCCGCTCCTTCCCTGTAGGCAACCACCCTTCCGATTGTTCCCACCGCAGACGGGATTTCCCCTGTTTCAGAACTTAATTTAAACGAATCCTAAATGACGGCCCCTTTGGAGAGGCAGCATCTGATTTTTTGAAGCTGCTGGCAGAGCCGAGAACGGCTCGGGCTCAGGCCTTTCTCGTGTGGCAGACGAGGAAACTGAGGCTCCGAGCCACTTGGCATTGGGTCTAGAGCAGAACTCGGGGCTCCTCGCCAAGAGCCCTGGTTTACTGTGCAACGCCAGGGCTTCTGGGATAGTGGTTCTCAAACGTGAGCCTCGTCGGAATCCCTGGAGGGCTGTAGGTCTGGGGCAGGGTGGGGGCGCCCAAGAATCTGCATTTGTAACAAGTTCCCAGGTGACGCTAATGCTGCTGGTCCAGGGGTCACGATTGAGAACCCAGTGAAAAGCCAGGTGCAAGGTTTACTGTTGGAAACCGACAGGGTCATTCTACAGCCGGCCACCACGGTGAGCGCCGAAACAGACGGGAACCAGAGGGGAACGAGATGAGGACGATGGCCACGAAACAGACGGGAACCAGAGGGGAACGAGATGAGGACGATGGCCACGTCATAGCAGCGGTCCTCACCCCAAGCTGGCTTTCTTAAGACCTTTCTCAAGGTCTCTATGCAGCAGTCCCTCTAAAGGGACTTTGCTGGGTGTGTTTCGCCAAGTGTCCCCACGTCACCTCATTATCTCTTTCATCAAGGGACCCTTTCTCTTTCTGCTGGACCATTTACGTGGGTATCGTGGGTATCTCACTGAGGTCAGGGCCCCTCCTCTCTTCAGCCTAGTTTCTCTAGGTGTTTTCAGACCCAGCAGCTACTTCCAAAGGCCGAGAGCAGCCCTGTCCAGAGCTGCTCGCCAGGACAGGACCCCTCGTGGGCACCCCGGGGCATATAAGAGATGCTCGGAGTTGGGGGGGATACACCATACCATTTGTTATTGTAATACTCAGGAATGGATTTGAATGTGCATCAAAAAAATAGCAAACATATAAATTCACATCTACTTTGCATTGTTTGAACTGTTTTCTCTTTGAATACACTTAAGTTTAAAAAGAATTGACTGGAACAACCAATATTGACAGACTAATGAAGCAGGCAGGTGGCAGATTAAAGGCCTGGGAGGCTGGCTGAGCGTGAGAAACTTGGCTTCCGTGGGTTCCCGGAAAAGGTGGGTTCTGAGTCCCTCAGAGCAGCGTGTGCAGGTAAGACCGCTCACGTCTTTCCCCGTGACCTTACCTTCGTTGCACGAAACATAAAAACAACTGTACTCATTGGGCATTTGTATTCTGTGACTTACATGGCGGAGTATGCTCAGTAGCTTATAACTTATTTCTTTAAAATATGTGAATCTACAAATTTGCTGCAATTTCAAGTGGGATTTTTATAACACTTGGGGAGTAGAATGCATCGTCCTGGAGGAGCACATTTTCAACGTTGTAATGAAAATCAGTCGGAAGATAAGACTGCATATAGAAAATTACTTCAGAGACAAATTTTCAATTTCTTTTTTACTTAAAAAGTGAGCCGTGTGGTTATTAAAAAGCAGCTTTATTCAATTATGTTTATTTCCTCCTTTGTTTTATACTCTTTCTCATTCCGTATAGATTGGAGATGACTCTAGAAAGAACACATATGATAAAAGAAAGATTAAGAAACTAAAACTGCATGTGAAAAGGAGGAAGTCAAGGAGCAGGAAAGTAAAACCACCAACGTGGAGGCCCCAGGTGGCTATCGCGTGGTCGCCGAGTTTCAGATTTGGCTCTGAGCTCTCTGGCCTCTGGAGAGAAAGAAATGTTGTCTCTTCATGATTTTCATTTTGGGAAAAGAGGAAGCCTGTTCATTCCTCGGGGGGAAGCAGAGCTCCCCACCCACCCAGGACTTCGAGGAAGATGAAATCAATGAGCACAGGGGGCGGGGAGCATTGCACGATGTAACGGGTCCTGACCTTGACATTCCTAAAGCAAAGAGAGCAGAGTCACTTCCCTGACACCACCCCCCCGTTTCCATACCCCCCCCCCCGAAGTCCTGGGTGAGATGTGGCACTTAAATGCTTCTCCCTGTAACAATCAATGTGTTTTAAGACGTTTCACTGGTGACACCACCGTCCTCTCAATGACTCCCAAATTTATAGTCTCCCAAGTCCCGGCTCCTGCACTCAAGGCCTCTCACACACCTTCCCGTGGGCTCAAAACTCAAAACTCCCGAGCTTCCCCCAGATACCCGCCCACCCTCAGCTGATGCCAATCTCACTGCTCTGTCTTATGGGGCCAAAAGCCTTGACCCCTCCCACCCCCAGCTCATCTATCCGGAAATGTCATGGTTCCATCTTCAAAACACATCCCGGCAGGAGGTGACCATCTGACCGCCACTCACCACCTCTGCTGTCACCAGCCCATGGGAACCACCGATAGCTGTCCCCTGTAACATGCAGTAGCCTCATAACAGGCCTGCCCACACCCATCCCATCCCCCACCCCACTCACCACCTAGCCTCAGCCCAGATGCCAGCCCAATCCTTTGCAAACATAAATCCCCTCACGACTGGGGCTGTAATAGCTAAGAGGGCTCCCTCGTTCGCTCAGAGAGCATGCTGAGTCCTACCTGGGGACCAGGCTCCCCACGACGAGGCCCTGTCACTTGGCTTCTGTCACGTCACCCCCTTGCTGCTCCTTGAACCTCTCTAGACGCAGGCTAAATGTGCCTCTAGCCTTCGTCCTGGCTGTTCTCCTTGCCTGGGACATTCTTCTCCTGAGACCTACCGTTTCCTTCCTTTGCGAAGGTCACTTTCTCACTCTTAATGATCCTATTGAAACTTCTACCTTCCTTTTCCCCTACCACCTGCCCCCCCCAATACCACTCATCCTGCTCAATGTTTTCTTCTCCTGTGACTCTCATCTCCTTCTGGCAATGCATGTAGTTATGTTGTATAATTTGCTTCTTTGTGACTGTATCCGTCGGAATAGGCCGGATTACGCTGCAGTAACAGACACCTCCAGAGCGTCAGCAACTATGAAAAAATGTTGATTTTTCACTCTTGCTACATGTCTCAGGAACCTTGTCCGACTGAAATGTCTCCAGCTCCCACGCTGGGGGGCAGAGGGAAAGCCCTGGAGGGTCTCCCTCCAACTCCTAAACGCTCTGGCCCAGAAGCAACACATCATTTCTCACAACTCACTGGCCAGGACCAGCCAGCGCTGCCCCACCCACAAGCCCAGGAAGTGAAGTCCTACCATCTGTCCACAAGAGGGAGAACTGGAGCCGCTCAGAGAACCGATGTTGGCTCTGGACCCTGAGGATTGCTGCCATTGTTATCCTGTGTCCTCCACATCCAGAACACAAGCCCCACCAAAGGCCAGTATCTCTAGGGCCTAGAACAGTGCCTGGCACATAGTAGATGCTCAGTAAATATTTTTTTAAATGAATGGATGGATTACGTGGTTACAGTCACGCCTGGGATAGAAAGTTAGGAGTGAAATCTAAACACCAGGTCAAACGCACACACTGCAAACACATAGAAAGGGTTTTTTCCATCTGTTCCTGTGCTCTTTTTGAAGCTTATGAAATTCGTTTCAAACTTTTCCAAGCAGGGTCCTACAGCTTTCACTGGGTTGTCAAAGGTACCTTTAAAATAGATCAAAAACTGACCCAGGGAGATGGGGGTTTGAGGTATGTCCGGTTTAATGCCCGAGTCCACAGCTGATCTTAATCGGGGGCGAAAGGCCTGTAGGTGAGTCACTTCGCCTCTCTGTACCTCAGTCTCCTCATCTGGGAATTGGCTGCCTTTGGGGATCAAATGGACAAGGTCTTTCTGCACTGGCGGGTGACTTGCAAAGACTGGACATCTTGGAGGGGAGAAGTGTGGGGGGAGCTAGCACACTCACCTGTGCTGCCACCTGGTGGGCATAGAGGGCAGTCAGCGTGGCCAGCCCACTTCTGACCCCCAGAGACCCAGGTGGCAGCTGGCATTCAGGAAGGCTTCAGGGGACCCAAGTCAATGCAGATCAAGGAGCAAGACAGGCCTTCCAGCCCTTCCTACAGGGCAGGGTGGGACTCCAGGGCCAGGCTGCCTGGCACTGCCGTCTCCTCTGTCCATCTCCACCTCCCAGATTCTCATACGGCGACTGGGGCTCGTTCAGAAGGAACAAGACTCTTGGGAAATCTCATGAACTTGCAAAAAAAGAAAAGGNGTCAGCGTGGCCAGCCCACTTCTGACCCCCAGAGACCCAGGTGGCAGCTGGCATTCAGGAAGGCTTCAGGGGACCCAAGTCAATGCAGATCAAGGAGCAAGACAGGCCTTCCAGCCCTTCCTACAGGGCAGGGTGGGACTCCAGAGCCAGGCTGCCTGGCACTGCCGTCTCCTCTGTCCATCTCCACCTCCCAGATTCTCATACAGCGACTGGGGCTCGTTCAGAAGGAACAAGACTCTTGGGAAATCTCATGAACTTGCAAAAAAAGAAAAGGAAAGGACTGGACAAGTGAGGTGAGGGAGGCAGTTGACTCGGCACAAAACTGAAGGGATCCCTAAACGGCCCAGCTGTCGAGATCTCTTAATGCAACATTTTAGAAAAGTCAAAATCAGTGGAGAAAAAGCTAATGGTGAACAAAATTTCAAATGTTTAAGGACCAGCTCAGTCTTCCTGATCTTTCCATCTGCTTCAGGTTACGGTGGGGCTCACAGGGCAGGTGACAGACCCTATGTCTTGCCACGCTGGCCCTAGAAAAGCCCTGGAGGGACCCAGGGACATCTGCCACCCCAGCCAGCCCTCCAGGGCCCTTTTTTTTTTTTTTTTCTGAGACACAGGGACAGGAGCAGAGGGTATCCGGGGCCTCGCTGGCTGGGCTTTGCAAAGCAGTGACCTGGGGGAGACAGTGCCCAGCTTCTAGCAGCAAACTAGCCCACAGGAACAGGTAGCTGCCACCTGGTGTTCCTTCTCTGCAGCAGCCAAGGGCACACCACCCCACTCCCCAGGGACTGCAGCAAAGTCCCAGAGACTCTCAGGTCCCTCCACAGACGCGTCATTGTACAAAGTTAACACACAGGCTCGGGGTCCCTTCCCTGCTGGCAGAGGCCCAGCCACGGGGTGGCGTTTATCTCCAAGGCACACGGAGCTGCCTCCACACCCGTGACTGGTCCTGTTTACCGATGGTATCACACCCCCGGGGCTTCCTGATCCGTGCGACTCGGGCTGCTGGTCAAGGTGATTCATGCCTTGACCCACCCACACAGGCAAGAATCTGGCTCCCGGAAGGGACCCAGTCATCGGAGAGCTAAGCCGCAGAGAAACCCTGACCTAAATGTGAAAAGGAGGAAGCCACAGGTGCCAATCTCAGGGCATCCATCCCCTCTTCTCCATGACAGAAAGACTCCGTGGGGGGAAGCGTCGTGCCCAAAGACACGCAGCAAGTGACGGGAGGGTTTGCTTGCTATCTGGTGACACGGGACGGCAAAATCGGGCTGGGAGAAATGATTGCAAAAGGCAGAGACGGGAGAAGGGTATTCCACGGACAGGCAGGGCGAAACAGGCAGGAAAAAAATCTAGCAGGTAACTGAGATCTCTTAAGTGTGAGCCCAGGTTCCAACGGCACATCCCCGGCTTCCTACAAAGGAGCCGTGTCCAAATGGTGGCCCGGGAGCCACTGGTGGCCCAGGAACAGTGTCTTTCAGCCTGGTCCCCAGCCCATCTACGGCTGTCCCCTTGTCCACCATCACAGTTGCTAAGGGTCAGTGATTCGGGGGGGGCACCACAAAAATAACAAATCAAGAAATGTTAGAAGGGGTGGGAAAGGTGTAGGGGTGACGAAGTACCCGTTGGTTGTTACAGAATAGTCATGGGGATGTAAAGTACAGCATAGGGAATACAGTCAATAATATTGTAATAACTGTATGGTATCACGGGGGTACTAGCTGTTGGGATGATCACTTACTAAATTATATAATGTCTAACCACTGGGGCGTACACTTGGAACGAATATAATGTTGTGTGTCAACGATAAATGAAAAATTTAAAAGTGATTTATGTTATTTTTAAATGTTACAGAGAACAAGCTGATGGTTGCCAGAGGGGGGGGAGGGGTGAGAAATAAGTGTCTTATGGGAAAAAAAGAATGGCTTAGGAATGACTAGATCCAGGTGAGTCGGAATAAAATAAAGAGAGGCCGGTGCGCCTCAGTCGGCTGGGCACAGTCCCACAAACCAAAGGTCACGGGTTCAACTCTCCATCAGAGCACATGCCTGGGTTGCAGGTTCAGTCCTGGTTGGGGTGTGTACGCGAAAGGCACCCAACTGATGGTTCTCTCTCACATCAATGCTTCTCTCCATCCCTCTCTCCCTCCACTCCCCCCTCTCCCAAAATCAATGAGCATGTCCTTGGGTGGGGCTTAATTTTTTTTTAATAATGAAAAAGAAAAAGAGAAGTGTTTACCCCGCCAAAAGGGATAGTGGTGATGATGATAATGACAACTTGAAATTCAGCTACACGGGAGTTGCATAACCTGTGAGATGTGTGGAAATTCCACGTGACTTGACCGGCCAGGCTGGGAGCCTAAAGGTGGGGGCAGAAAGCAGGCCGACCAATCTCTGTTGACAGTGGGGTGGAGTGAACCAGGAAATCAAAACCAGGCTGGAAAGGGGAGGGGCGGGGAGCAGTCTGCAGCCTCAGAAGGCGGTTCTATGACCTTCAGGATCCGAGACAGCAGCCGGGCCACCCTAGGCCCTTCCTGGCCAGCAGCCCCAGGAGCAGGGTGACCACACTGTCTTGCAAGGCTGCTTCTCACGCCTGTGTATCCCGAGGGGAGCCTGGCTGGGTGGCTGTACCTCTGGACAAGGGGAAGCAGTCCCCTTAGTGCCCTCAGAGTCATCT
This sequence comes from Sturnira hondurensis, assembly GCF_014824575.4. Taxonomy (NCBI): domain Eukaryota; kingdom Metazoa; phylum Chordata; class Mammalia; order Chiroptera; family Phyllostomidae; genus Sturnira; species Sturnira hondurensis. Next base: position 4,615,240 of record NW_028082364.1, read on the forward strand.
GGAGTACTGCCCGCCCCCGTTCCTATTGATCAGGACACCGAGGCCCAGGGACATGACGGGACCTGCTCCCAGTCACCCAGGGACCATGATCCCTGGGGTAGGAACTCAGTTTACAAGACCTACACCCTTCCCACCATGTCAGGCTCCCTGTCCTCATGTCCTGTCTCATTTCAATGGCAGAGGAGACCCCTGTCCCCAAGTCACAAAGGGGACAGACCGAAGACCATAGTGCTACTCTGATACCAATGTCAGCCTGGAAACATTGCAAAGCCCAAACACGTCTTTCTCTCAGCCGCTCCCCGACCGTTTCACAACCCGAGGAGCCCTGCACGACGTCGCGTTGTGAAACCTCAGCTCCTTTCGTGTGTGGAAGCAAGCCACTGCGCTAGGAGGAATCTCCCACGAATTATGCACTCAATTACAGCCCAGAGATGGATCGTCACTGCAGCCAATAACAATGCAGGGAAGGCTTTCCCGCCCGGCGCCTCCCGGGGTGTTCTCACTGGGTTGCTGTCGTTTCGTGGGAACAATAACTGACTCGAAAGCAACGCGGATGATCCGTCTGCACAAGGGTTTTATTTGCCAACTTTGAAAATGAAACCGAAATATTTTTTCCTGGAAAGTTGGGTGCGAAATTATGTTCTTCGGGGAGAGCAAAATAGAAGTGCTTTTACAAAGTAGCCTGAGGACACAAACTCGCAAATGATCGGCGATTTCCCCCAGAAAGACCCGATTTTACCAATATTCCCCCTTTTGTCTCCATCATCCTAGTCTTATTTGGCCGGCCGGCCATGGGTCTTTTTCTCTTCGCTCCAAAATATGATCATCCCGCAAATAAAGAAGTTTAAATGTACTGAAATCTTAGAAAGCGCTTTCTCCCCGTGCGGATTTTTTCCTCTGGACACGCAGCACACTTGTGGGGGGGCCTTGAACGCAATCTCGATGCCCCCTATTTAATTAAGTACAGTGCATGCCACTTGGGAAGGCCTCCAGCTGCAAAGAACACAATGCTCAATGCTGTCCGGTCCCACGGTCCCCTTCTCCACCTGCCAGTCTCGGTTTGTTGATTCCAGCCGCGTTCAGTGTCTGGAGCTTGCAACAGGGCAGCTACTTCTGGCACAGAGGTCACACCTGCTGTCTAAGGAAGTGGTGGGGGGCCACCTGAACTTGAACTGTTTCACTTTTGACCCTCTCAACAGACCGTCGTTTGCTTTATCTCTCTGGCCAGAAGTACGTCTTGTCTCCCACTCCTAACCGCAAGGGAGACCAGGGAAATCGAGTTCTTTGTTCTGCAGCCCCTCTACTAGGAAATGGGGATTGAGTATCTGTAATCACATGCCTGCTTGTTGCCTTACCAAGGCTACCGAAATTACAAACTCTAAATATCTCCAACTACAACAAATAATGCGTTAGAAGGCACGCTTGTCATTGGTGAGTGCACCCTACAGAAGACAATGAAAATAGTGAAGCACTTTCTGTGAGCAGTGGTGTAGGACCTTGGTCCCTGAGTTTGGCTAAGAAGGAATTCATAGTCAAGAACTCCAGTGAAAGAGAAAGTTTACTTAGAAAGTCACAGAGGTTGAAGAAGTGAGCCAGCTGGGCTGCATGGACTCAGGAAACACGTTACCGAAGGACAAGAAGGGTCCTGGGAGTTTAGAAGAAAGAAAGCGAAAGATACACGCCTAAGGGAAGAATGGGGAGAGGCACAGGTGCGCTCTAGAGAGAGAGAAAGAGCACGTGTCTGCTGGGTTTGCCTTAAGGGTTTGTATCTGTTTTCTAAAGCTAAGCATTTTAGAGGTGGTCTCCGAGGAGGATCTCAGTAGGACCGTCATCAGCTTTCCAGGTGTGTCCGTTCAGGGTTTCGCTCTCTACTGAGTGGTTGGTGCCAGGGTCGGGGGGTCGTCAGTCATGGCTTCTGGTCCTGACGTCAGCCACACTGGCACTTTGCCTGGTTTTGCTGCTTTCCCGGGCCTGGCGCTGAAACACAACTGAGGCCTAAACGTTATCTCTGGTTTAAGCAAAACTTTGTCTCTGTGCTCAACAGACCCCAGGTTTTGGGCGGGGTGGGGAGTGGCCGTGGGAAGGAGAAGGAGGGAGGCAAGTTGCTAGTGCTGCATGGGGCCGGTGTAAGTCGGCCGTCTCCGTTCCCCCCTTCCACTCGCCCCTTGGCATTTCCCTAGCTTCTCCCTATCCTGCCTCCTTTCAACCGGGAATCTGTGATTCCTGCTCCTGGGCCCAGAGAGCTGCCAGGCGTCATAGCCAAATGCACACTAAACATTTTATACTAATGGGACGTTATCACGGGCCTAAGTGGTGAAGTCGGCCCTTCCTACTCAGCAGAGTTTCCATTGATTCTTCCGCTCTCTCCTGCTTCTTCGTCAACCCTCAATAGGTTGGGGACATTTTTAAAGAAACACATAAATCACTCTTCAACGTTTTTTGCTTAATTATTTATAATTGCCTGCATTTGCCTAATGGAGATTTTCGTTTTATGCTGAATTTCAAGATCCGCAGGGCTAATACTTCCTCTTTTAGAAAAACGGTCGCATCCCCGCATCATGTACTGCTCTCACAGATCCGTGAAAATCCGGAGTCAGGGCGGAGGTGCAGGGAAATGTTACAAAAGGTCTGAGTCGTTCTGGGGGGAAAAAATGCGCTAGAAATGCCAGAGCCCGAAGTAGGAGCCAGTGTGGTGAGGTGGCGCCTGGTAGGCGCGTGGACACAAACGCGGGTGTGTGATAAGGTGGGGGCTTCAGGCAAAAAAGTTCATCGGAGGCAGGCTTTTGCTCTCCCTGAAAATGTATGGAAAAGTCAAATCGTCCTTACAGAAAAAGACGATTCCATTATATCCCACCCTTTAGCACCCCCTGCTGTTCACTTTGGGGAACTGCTCGACAATCCAGGGTCTCTCTGCCCTCACTGCTAGGACAGCGTGGCAATCGGGAAGAAGAGGCGAATTGTTGACCTGGCTCAGTAGACTTTTGTAAAAGCACCTCCGAGTGTCTTTTCTCAAGTCTTCGGTCTCAGAAAAAGCTCAACTGAAGGTTAAAGTGTTTCAGAAGCTCAACTGAAGGTAAAAGTGTTTCAGAACTTACTGCCCTTGTGTAGCAAGGAAAAATATCGGGTACACAAGCTGCAAAGGGTTTAAGTCCCATGAAAAGGAAATTTGTAGATGTGGTTGATGTTTGGAATTTGCTAAATAAAGAAAATAAATCTGCTTAGAAGTCTGGAACTTTCTCTGCTGATGTTTTCCCACGGAAAAGTCAAGACGAGGCCAATGCAGATTGGCCAGATTCACTTGCACAAATCGACAGTTTCCCCGGTGAAGCCAAGTCACAGAGGAGCTCTCAGGACAACAGCCCAGTGTCTCTCGCTCCCCTTCTGCCCGTGGAAAAGTAAAGAATGTTCAGGTGATCTCGGCCTCTGGCAAACAGCCTCTCCTCACAGAGGCCAGCCTGCCTGCACCTGGAGATAAAAAGACACTTCAGAATCAGGGCTGTGAATAGCAGTTCAAAAAAATTTTTTTCAGACAATTTTAGAACTAAAAGTAACTTGAAGACCAATGACCCTTGTTCAGAGGCAAAAAAAAAAAAAAAAACCTGACAGCAAGAAGTGAAAAATGCCCCGACCAGTCTTATATACCAAGAGAGGCAGACGGGAACGCGATCCCAGTGGCAGCCCGTATCACTCCAGGAGCGGCCTTGAATGCAAAGGACAAAGGTCCTTTCCGGCTTCGGGCAGACTGAAGACCCAGAATGCCTCCAATGACCAATACTTCAAAGTATGAATAAAAGGTAACAAAAGTATTTTAACACAAAGCTGGGTTTGCAAGAAAAAAAAAGCAAACATTCTCCAGTACCAAAAACTCAAAGAAAAGAAAACCAAGCCCTGGAACAGACAGATGCTGTGGAGGCCTCGGGGGTGTGGATGGGAAGACTGGAGCCGGGAATGGGCCCAAACGGTCAGGCGTTTCAAATGTTACACGTTTCACCTGTGTAAGGACTTGAACCCTGCACAAGACGGGCTGGGGGGTGGGGGTGGGGGTGGGGGGCAGACACTAAGGCCCATTCATGCAGGTGGAGCCCCCAGAAGACTGCGAGCCAGTAAGGGGGGCCCAACGGGGAGGGCTGGGGAGTTTGACGTCACTGAGGTCTTTAGTGGAAGAAAATCCTAAGAGAAACTAACCCATCGAGCCTGTCTCGGGTGCGGCAGTGGCGGAGTCTGCATTTTACGCCCTCCCGTGGAATGCCTGCCAGGAATGAATGCAACGTTTTTCTGGAGAAACACGTTACAACCCAGGTTCTTACAGACAAAATGGATCGCACTAAAGATGACTCCACAATAAAAAAAATTAAAAGGAAAGGGTGTGACACACCATGACAGGGAACCAGCAGGCACCGCTGTGGCCGAATGACACAATAAGCAATCAAACAAAATAAAACAAACAGAAACGACACAGAGGTATCCGGTAGGGACCATAAACGAACATTGTAAATGATTAAAGAGATGAAGCAGTAGAAACCATAAGGAAATTACATTTTTAAAAAACCCTAAAGACCTATAATAACAGATTAGATTAGTAATTTCGAAACTTTTCTTAACACAAAGTTCAAACCTAAATAGCTTCCCTGGTGAATTCTACCAAACATTTACATAAAAGTAAATGCTGATTCTTCATAAACTCTTCCCAAAAATAGAGGGTGAGAGAACACTCACCAACCCCTTCTATAGGGTCAGTATAACCCTAATATCAAAACAACCCAAGAGAACAACAGAATAATACCCCTTATGAATATGGACACAAGTATCATCAACAAAATATCAGCAAACCGAATCCAGGTATTTATAAACGATTGCTGATTCAACATACAGAAATCAATCATTGTAACACACCAAATTAATAGAATAGAGGACAAAAACCACATGATCACCTCAATAGATATGGAAAACGCTTTTGACAAAACCCAGCACCTTTTCATGAGAACAATAAACTAAGAATTGACGCAAAATACCTCAGTCTGAGAACTGTTTGAACGAATACGTTTAGCAATCTTGCAGGTTACAAGATCAATATACCTAAATCAATTCTATATCTATACACTTGCAATGGACAATCTGAAAATGAAAATAAGAAAATTCCATTTACACCAGCCTGAAAAAATACTTACGAATAAGATAAAAAAAGAGAGAAGTGTAAAGCTTGCACTCTAAAAACTACGAACCATGGTTTTTCAAAATGTCCGGAGACCTAAATAAATGGGAGGACATTTGCGTCCATGAATCAGATGGCTTTCGTTAAGGATTTCACTGATTCTGAGTGGCTAGGGAAGGCCGAGTTGGTTGGGGCTGCGCTGGGCTGAAACCCAAATTACGGGAAAATGCTGTGGGGCCAGGGGAACAGCATTCTAGGAAGAAGCAACGGCTGTGGGAAAACGACGCAGCAGAAATGAACGGGACAAGCTACAGAAGTTAATGCTGTCTGGATTGGAAGAAAGTTCCAGAAAAGTGAACGCATTTTCAATTCGCACTTGCTTCTGCAGAAATAAACACACCTGTTACGGACGGAGAGTTTAGCTGTGTCGAGAAATCATACCTCTCTTTCGGACCCTCTCTCTTGGTATTTTATTGGGGAAAGTGGCAAAAACTACTGTTATCAGTGGGACCCCTGTTGCCACGGAATAGCACAATGTCATGGACACCCCAGAGCACTCATCAAGGCAGACAGCCCCTCGGCCGGTCCCACGGGAAGTTCAAAACCAGATATCAGCCTCAAAACCGGAACCTGTGTGGACCACGGTTTTCAAAATCTTACTGGCATTATCACCGGCGACTGTGTCTTGCAACTTCTGGCAACATAAAGAGGATTTCTGGTTATTTAAACTCAAGCAGGAGCCACAAGAGGAAAGCAGCCTTGGTGGCCTGCCCCTGGGGAGGCCCCGATTTCCAGTGAGGCCAAGCCAGCTGTTCTGCAGGCCTGCGTTCCGGGTAGCTGGCCAGTGGCTACCGGGTTTCTCAGCAGGTGGAGAACTGTCGTTTGTCTGTCCCCTAGTCTGTGCAGCTTAGGTCCAGCCGAAAGAACGCAGAGAGAGCATGAAGTCTCTACACTGATCTAGAGAACTGTTAAGCCAGGGCTGCTGCTCCCCACCTCCTCCTGAGTCAGGCCTTCCTTTTGATTCATTTCCATTTGCTCCGAGCATAATGAAATCTCAGGGCAGCTAAGCCTGTGGGCGTTCAAGCCGACCAGAAACTCACAAGCACACTGAAGAACCTAACACAGATGGCCCACTCCCACCTTTAGAGCACCTGCAGCACGTTGGGCCGTACCTCTGCTACAGCTTTCATTGTTGTGCTCCTGAAATCCTACCCCCTGCACACGGATTAAAGGCTTAGGTCAAGCCCAGGTCACTCTGTGTCTCTGCAGCCCCAGCACAGCGCTGGGCACAGAGCAGATAATCAATCCTCACTTGCTCTTTTGTTCAGCAAACACCTGTGAGGGATCCGGGTGCCAAGCACTGAGCTCGGGGCTAAACGGCACTGTTCTTAACGCCTGTACCAACCAAGGACTGACCTTTCTCAAAGACGTCTAAAGGAGAATGGTCCTAACCAGGAAATTATTTCTATAAAGGAGAGTTTAAAATGACCAAATATCTGTTTGAAGATTTGCATACAATTATGAACCTGGACCTTAGATCAAATTCCAGCTTTGGCAATCAAATCAGACCATCCAAGAGACTTGCTGGCTTTATGGTGGTTTGTTAATCTGTCTCTTCTGGGTCTGAACAACACTGCCAAGCTGTAAGGTGTTAAAGGTTAAGCCTCTGCTCTCTTTCCGGCTCCTCGGTTGACTGCCTTGCAGATGAGGTCAAATGACCCATCAGAAGGCACAGAGGGAAGTTCTAAAAGGTGATCTTCAAAGTCTAATCAGTGACTTTCAAGTTTCAACGAAAACTAACAGGCATTCTCATACATACCATCTTAGTATGTCAGAGGAAACCCAACTGGCAAATCTTGTGAGCCCAATGTTAGAAACCTGTTCAAAAAGGAGGTAGCTGCTTCCACGCCTTTAAAACCTAGAGCTGATGTGTGATTTTCCCCAACATCCAAAAACATGCAACCTTTTAGTTGCCAACCAAGATATGTTTTATAGCTGGCAGATCCCATGACATCGTCCTAGAGTCCAAGTGTTTGTTTCTGGTCTAAGTCCAGCAGCAGCTCATACACTTGGAGTTCTCACAGTGCTGTCTTTGTGTGCATTTCCCAGTGAACTTAATCACTGGAGAAGTTGAGAAGCCTCATATCTTAACAGCCCGTAAAAGGTGCAATTGCACCCAGACAGAAGTTTTTTAAAAATCAGACTATAACCTCCCGCCAAGCTCGTTGGGTGAACGTCTCAGGTGCCAAGAGGTGCTCCCGCTGGGAGAAGCCTGTTCTGGATCTTCAGAATCTAGGCTGCGGCTGCGGTGAAGACAGAACAGGAAGCGTCAGGAGTCTGCACCTGCTCAGACTCTTGAAAGGAAGAGTTGCCTCCACAGCTCAGCTCAGCACGGATTTCCAAATCTCGTGAATAGCATGGTGACAACACAGTGAGTTAAATGTCGTTCTCGAATGCAAAGTTTAAACACGTAGCCAGATCTCAGCACTCATTAATGTTTGATGTATGAGGAACTTCCCAAACTGCAAATGGCAGGCCCCCTTTCTTAATCTAGGACAGCCTCTGCCACGGGGTCCCTTGGTTCTTCGGGGTCAGCAAGAGGGATGCGCGGGGAGGTGTGAAGCGAGGAAATCAAAGCAACTGGAGGACCTGGGCCCCTCTTTCTGTGGTCTGCGAAAGGCAGGGCTAGTAGTGGGCGGGGCCTCCGAGACCACCTCCATGCGGGACATAAGAGGGCTCTAGGAACAGAGGCCCGACCGCCCTCGGTGCAGGCCCTGTCTACCGACGCCTCCCCGGGCCCCTGCGTCACCAGGAGTTCCCCGCTGGAAGCAAATAGACACACACGTCGGCCGCCCGCCTGGTGTGCCTACAGGTGAGCACGCCCCGCCCACTTGGCCAATCTCGCCTCTGCCCCGCCCACTCGGGCCTCTGTGACCCTCCCACCAGGCTCGGCCCGCCTCCTCCCCTTCCCCCGGCCGCTAGGCCACGCCCACTCTGGCCGCCTCAGGTGGGGCCCGCCCCGCCCAACCGGGCCGCGCTCCCTCGTGGCCGCCCCGCCCACTCGGCCCCGCCCGCTCGGCCCCGCCCGCTCGGCCCCGCCCACCCCGCCGCCTCAGGTGGGGCGGCCCGCCCGGCCCGCTTGTCCAGCTGGCGTCAGGCCGCGGCGCCCCTGCTCCTCGCGGTCTTCCGCGGCGGAGGCGGCGGCGCTGCGAGTTTTGACATTTCGGCGGCGGAGACGTGCGCCGGCACTCGGGGCCCACGGGCCGCGGCTCAGCGGCTTACCCTCGAGGCCCCCCGGTCGCACCCCTGCGATCCCGCCGAACCGGGGTCGGGCGGCCACGAGGCCCGGACGCGTCCTCCCGCGCTCGCCTGTCCGGCGGCTGCAGCCATGTCGAAGGGGCCGGAGGAGGTGAACCGGCTCACTGAGAGCACATACCGGGTACGCGGGCCCGGGGCGGGGGCCGGGGCGCTCCGGGACTCGGGGTTCGAGGCCGAGCAAGGGGAGAGGCCCGGCGGCCCGGGGTCTGGCTTTTCACCTTGGGTCTAGGAGGGGACTCCTTACGGGAAGAGCCTCCCCTCCCCCTCCCAGCGCTCGGGGCGCGGGAGACGCCCATGGCGCTGCTTAGTTTACAGCCCGGCGTGTTCGGGGGGGACTCGCGGAAGGGGTGGTGATCTGGGCCGTTTCGGGGGCCACGCCCGCCCCGAACTGCTGCCCGGAGTCGTGGCCGCGCCGAATCGCCCCGGGACCGGGGCCCAGCTCGTGCCCGCGAAGGCAGAGGCGCGCGGGGCCCGGCCGGGAGGGACTGGCGGTCTCGCCAGGTGAGCCGAGCGGCCCGGGACTCCCGCGTGGCGGCTCTCGGGGGGCTCGACACTCGCTCCCTCCGGCCCTCTCTCCTCCCGCGAGCGGCTGGAAGTTCAACTTGGCGTTTACTGGCGTCCAGCAAACCGCCACGCGAGGTTTTCGGAAAACTGCCGGGACCTCAAGGAACGCTGTGATTGATGGTCGATCTCTTAACTCACATTCATTACGCGAGTTTTTCCGGAAACAGACACAGATTTAGGATTAGTGACCAGTCGAATCAGTTTCAGTACTTATAGATGAATTCCAGTGGGAATAAGAGAAGTGTTTAATCATCTGCTATTAATAGAATACAAAACAACTTTTGTTTTAATTCGTCTTAGGTCGTGGAACCCCTGAGGCTTTTAAAGTTTTCCAAGTCGCGTATAGTCATTTTTAAGCCCCTCAGTGTGGTCATTATTATACTTTTTTTTCAGCCTTAAAAATCTAGTCATCTACATTGGCAAGGTCTGCGTGAATTCCACAAATCATGATTTTATTGACCTTTGTTGGGTAAGAATTTTTTTAAAAGATTTTATTTATTTATCTTTAGAGGGGAAGGGAAGGAGAGAAATATCAGTGTATGGTTGCCTCTCATGAGTCCCCTGCCGGGAACTGACCTGCAACCCAGGCATGTGCCCTGACTGGGAATTGAACTGCGCTCGGGTGGTTCCCAGGCCCGCTCAATCCACTGAGCTACACCAGACAGGGCTGTTGGGTAAGAATTTTAAAACAGCATGGAAATATATTCACAATATATCTTTTGAAGTTAAAAAAATTTTGATTTCCTTCATCCGAATACAAAAGTACTGTAACGTGTGGATTATAATTGTAGGTTCATAGACACAGCTGGCAGGGCATTTGGGGGTCTCAGTAAGGCCCTGTGACCAAAACCTGTTCCTTTGTCATGTGTTTCCTTAATGAGGGCATTTAGAAACCCCAGAAATTTGAATGTTAAAGTTTTACATTTCTCCTGGGGCTGTTCATTTTAGGTGTTGGTGAAGATGGTGGGTCAGAAAGAGGGGGGGATCTTTTCAGAATTAGTAAAACATTCTTACCCGCAGATGTAGGCAGTAGTAGCTACTCTGATGACTGTCAGTTAAGGAAGAACCGTGTGATTGAGGAATGCAGATCACTGCACATTCAGGCAGAGTCTGAAGTCTCTGCAGGGCCACAAAAGCTTGAAAAAGTGCACACACAGATTCCTCTCCCGGCTGCCTCCAAGAACCAGCACATTTATCTTTCCAATCTGGGAGGAGATAACAACTTGAGACAAGCAGTCAGGCGCTCCAAAGTAATTTGGCTTTGCTTTACTCCTGACTTTTGCTTTCAGCCCTCTGCCCTGTGGAGGGGCTGATACTCAAGTGCAGCACCTCAGATGTCCACCACACACTTTGGCAAGTTGCGTTACCCAAGGACCTGGCGCAGGAGGGGAAAAGTGTGGGTGTCATAGTTTTGGTTATATGTATTTGTAAGGCTGTATAAAAATTTTTCATACTTTGAAAGGTTATTAATAGCGCATGGCTTTTATTCCCAGGTGTTTTAAAATACACTAAAAACTCACAGGTGTTTGTTGATTGACTCCAATCACCCTTTCCTCCTTAATGTTGTAGAGTCATGTTTTTTATGTTGAGATGGTGGAATAAGAATATACTACTCTAGACAAGAAGTTTATCTGTAAGGTGTGAAGTGAATGCTGCTCGTTCATGCTTTGTCTGCGATGGAAATGCACAGTAAAATTTTACATTCATGGGCCTGAATTGAAAGCCTGGAACTCTTTCACCTCTTGCCCGCTGGGTTCTTGCTCCCCACGCCGCTGCCCCACTACCAAAGCTGAAAACAATTTAAGCCTAATATGGTAAAAAATCTACTGGCAGCGTTGATGAGTCTGGCTAGTTTTTTTTTTTTTAAGAGACTTCCTTTATGTTACCTAGCAATCTACAATGTTTTACTAGTAGAACCATAACCTAACCAGGTGCGTTTACAAAAGCCACCTGCAGATGAGATTTTATGAGTTGTTTGTAAGGGTGTTAGGTTTTTTTTGAATACTCAAGTTTCTCCCGCTTTGAAATAAAGGAATACATTCTTTAGAGAAAGTGGGGATTATAAAGAAGTGTGATCCTCCGTATGCGGTATCAAATAGCTTTAAATATTTACACAAATGTAGAGCTTTCTAAATACATACTTAGACAGATGATCACTGGAGACCCATGCTAACTCCCAGGACGGTGTGTCCTACAGCCTCAGAAACAAATGGCATGAGAATAAGCCCCAAAATGTGCAGTAATGTTACTGTTGCTAATTAAGAATTAGACGAAAGATCCCTCCCCTTCTCCACACTCCAGTCTATAGTATGCTGATAATTTGCAGCTTGTTGGTAACTTTGCATGGCTTTCTGACAAGTATATGCTTTAGTGGTATGAGGAAGAAGTAAAGTTTAAAAAAAAATGAAACCTTTAATTGAGAGTTACCACAACCTTCCTAGAAGTTAGAACTCTTAAAGCCTTAGGAAGTTGAGGAGGAATGGGTATGACATCATCTCGGGCTGTCATACTAACATTAATCTTGCTGACGCAGCAGTGAAGGGGGAAAATGACACATAAAAAGAGAAGAGGGGACACAGAGTCTTCATTTAAATGTCACCTTCTCAGAGAGGCCCACCCCAGCAGCCCTTTAAAATGGCCCAGGACCCATCTCCCTGGCAACCCTACCTAACTACCTTAGGGTGTAATGTATTTATTTATGATGCCTGTCTCTTCCCACGCCAACTAGAATAGAGCTCCCAAAAGGAAAGGAGCTTTGTTTTGCTGTATTTGAACACTTAGAACGAATCCTGGCACACAGTGGGGGTGCCTGTGAGTTGAATAGATGGACATTTAGTAAGCACCTGTCTTATGCCAGACCCCCACCCCGCCTTACCACTTTCACAGTGTTCGTTTCATTCTAATATACAGCCGCTCTCGAGGTGGACACGGGCTTTGTTTGCTTACCATTAAGAAAAACTGAGTCCTAGGAGTGGCCCGCGTCCACATGCCATTTACTACGCCAGCCTTTGTCCCTCCCATTTTTGGATAGTGATTTAGTCTTTCCTGACTAACAAGTGCCCAAACCCAATACTCGTTTGTGATTTGGTGATCCAACATGTCAGCACTTTCTGTCGTTCTGGTGACTTGTCATCACTGGCGTGTTTGGAACAAACCTTTTTTTTTTTCAAATAAGAAAATGAGGTACTTTTATTTCACTGGGTAAAGCAAGCAATGGAGGCATGTGTACTAGGATTTTTTTGTGTATTTAATGGTTTTTATTTTCTCCACTTGGGTTTCATGGGGGGTGTGAGTGAACGTCCCTGTCAGGTTGGTTTCCAGGGTCAACTCCGCTGTGCGGGTCTCGCTTTCGCAGCTTTAAATCGACTTTTCTGTTTATTGCTGTAGTTTCACACGGTATGGGGTCTCTTCGTCTGTCCCCATCACGCCACCTTCTTCGGCATGCTGGAGAGACGAGGGGTGTGCAGAAGCCCGGACAACCTGCCCTTGGCTCCACAGTGACTGAGAAAGGGGGTAGTAAGAGTCCTGGGCCAGGGCTGGCAGAAGGGTCGCCGGGTAAGCGGAACAGCGCAGTATTGTAGCCTTTTGTCTGGGGAAAGTGAAAATACAAAGCCAAACAGTAGATGTCTTTTTCTGTCATACCATTTTTTTCTTGATTGGAAAGAGGTTTTCGAACTGGGATAACGCGACTGCTCTGCAGACGGAGCTGCAGCCTTTATTCTGGAGCCTGGGAGCCTGGGGCCATTGGACAGGTGACACTGCTCCAAGTTTCAGGGTGCTTTCAAGGTCACACTTGTGACATTATTCAGTATTGGGCACGGATTCTTTTTTTTTTTTAAGATTTTATTTATTTATTTTTAGAGGGCGAGGGAGGGAGAGAGGGAGAGAAATGTTGCAGTGTGAGAGGTACGCCAAATGGTTGCCTCGCACACCCTCCTAACTGGGGGCTTGGCCCACAGCCCAGGCAGATGTCCTGCCTGGGAATCGAACTGGTGACCTTTCTGTTCACAGGCTGGCGCTCAATCCCCGGAGCCCCGCCAGCAGGGCCTGGGCATTCATTCTCACCTTGCACTTCTCTTGTCGTGAGCCACAGACAGACTTGCAGGGGAATCCTGGTGTGTGTGGAATTGCAGCAGCTTGGGTTTTTCTTTTCCTCCACATTCCACACTATTTCTTCTGCAGTTCCACAGTGGGAGTGGTTCTGAAAGCCTGAACATTTAATGTAACTTCTGTTGGCGTTTGCAAATATATTAATTTATTTCTAAAACTTTTTATTAAGCTATAATATACAATACACACAGAAAAGTGTGCTTGGGTGTGCATAACTCACTAAATTGTCACAAACTGAACACACCTGTGTAACCAGCTCCCAGATCAAGAAGCAGACCATGACCCCGAAGTCCCTCATACGCCCTTTTCCAGTTGCTACACCCTCCAAGATAAGTGACCCCCAACTTCTAACAGCACTGAAGTTCATTTGGCCTGTTTCGTCTGTCTTCTTTCACCCGTGTGTCTGTCAGATTCATCCGTGTTATTGGAGTGATGGTGGTTCATTCTTTTCTCTGTAGAGGGTTCCACTGTGTGATTGTATCACGGCTTGTGTCTCCTTCTCTTGAGAGGCGTCCACATGGTTTCAGACTACTCAGCATACGCACAGCGCTGCTCTGAACATTCTAGTATGTGTCCCCGACGGGCATGGGCGTTCCTTTCTCTTGGGTGTATACCTAGGTGTGGATTTGCTGGGCTATAATGTGTTTGAGTATTTGGCTTTGGCGGGAACTACCAGGCAGGTTTTCAAAGTGATTGTACCAGTTTATATTCGCACCAGCAGTGTATCCCCAACAAAAGTTGTTACTCTCCTTCCTTTTTGTTTTGGCCACTCTGATGGGAGGAAGCAAATACAATTTTATCTAAAAACTAAACCAAACTGTTCGCCCCAGGCATAGTGATTGGACATCTGCACCCTCAGCAGGAGCCTGGTCTGCACAGGGGTTGCCCGGTGTTGGACGGCAGAGACAGGACTGCGGGCACGGGTCTGAGAGAGGCCTTCCGGCCGCGGTATTCAGCCGAGCGGTGCATGAGTCTGACTTCCCAGCAGTCACTCTTATATTTATGTGTTTGTTTCGGTTTTGCCCTCAGCTGTTCTAAACTACGTTTTTGTCTGACACTGCGAGTGAAAGTCACCTGGAAACCCACAACCAGAGATAACAGTGTTCACCCTGTCTTTCCTCTTCCCAGTGCCTCTTGGTGCATCTTTCCAGGTCACCCAGGGTCTGCGCCTCGTTCTGATGACGCTGCAGAACGCCATTCTTTATCACAGTGTATTGACCCATTCCTTTGTTGAGCATTTGAGCGTTGCCCGGACTTCGCTACTGAAGCGCTGCGGTGGGCACCACTGCATGAGGCCTCACACCATCGTGGTGGTTGCTTAGGCGAAATCCCCAGGAGGCAGTGTGGGTCACAGGGTAGGTACATTCGAAAGCATATTTGCTACACATTGCAGAATTCCCTCCAGAAACATGCCGAAAGTATTCTGTGTGTGAATGCGCCTTCCCTGGGCCCCCGCAAGTCGGGTAGATATTTTCAAACCACTTCCTTTTCTATGATCCGTAGAGGACGGGTTTTTTTAACAGTAGCAAAACATGCCTACTTACAATCTATAGTAGCTTATGGACACTGGCCAGGAAAATACCCAAGACTTCATGTCTACCACTATCAGGTGTAATAGAACTTCCTCCATAAACTTTGAACTTAATGGATTCGTACAGAGTGATTACAGCCCTGTGACCTTTCAAGCCTGTATACTTTAGTTTTTTCTTCAGCCTTGATATTATACTTCTATTCATGTTTTCCAGGTCTTACGTTTCTTTCTAGTGTATCATTTTTTAAGGATTGTATTCTGGTTGTAACCGCAGTCTCAAATCTTTGTGGATAAAGCTAAGACTTGTATAAGTGAGATAAAATGTTGCTGGCTTCTCTCCTGTTCAAAACTAAATGAAAAATGTCACCAGGCTGTATTGCCCAACCCAGGGAACAAAGTTAATGAGCACCCCATCCAGACCGAGACCGGACCCACGGTTCACAGCCTCACTTTACAGCTGCCTGAGCTCTAAGGAGGAGGCAGGCGGGGAAGACGCCCTCAGGTTTGTTGCCTTTATTTATACGGTACCTGAGAGGGTTAGAAGTCCCTGAACAATAGCAATTCCTTCACTGAAAACACCAAAGGACAGCGTGGTCAGCCCTCCTTAGGGTGGAAGGAGATGTGACTTCTCACTTCCAGTCCGCCTTCTGGAGTGTTTTTGTTTTCCTTTGTGAGTGGATGACTTTTGTAATGTTAGGTAATCTTTGTTTCTAGAGCAGAAATTGATATATGTATTGCATTTTAATGGGTAAAAGGTTTTAAAAACTAGACTAAAAGGTGCCATTTTCTCTGTTTTGCAAATTAACATTTCAAAGATAAACCTAACTGAAAACCTTACCATTTTCTCTTAATTTCTACTTGTTAAATGGGGACACATTTTTAACATTCGCTCACCTGAGACTATGAATGGAACAGAAAAAGACTTCTGAACTGGGAATGCCCAAATTCCCGTTCTCACAGTTGCCTTTTAGAAGTCCCGTTCCTGGTGTTACGAGCAGCCGTCTCCTGGAATGGTGCAAAGGCAGTGATAGTGAGGACCGGAAGAGGAACGAAGCGGCAGGAACAGCTTGTCAGAAGCAAGCAGATAACAGTTCGGATGATCGGTGCACGTGGCCTCGGGTAAACATGAGAAAGACGGGTTTAGGGGTCAGGACAGCGCTCAGCTGATGGGTCTGCCGGGCACCGTGAGGGCTCCTTTTCTGCCCCTAGTTCGGCGAGAGGAAGCCCCTGCCTGCAGGAGGAGTGGGGAGGAGTACAGGAGACGGCTCTGATCCCCTCCTGTGCCTGTCAGGGCAGAGGCAACAGACCAGTTCATTTGTGGCCACAGAAACTCATGACTTGAGTGACTTGAGCAGATTAACTGGTATGTTTTATCACAGCATGGACTTCATCGTACACTCGGAGAAGCCTAGGTGCAGGACCCCGCCGTGCCTGACAGCACCGTGGGTCGTGGAGTGTGAAAACCACTTTAAACGTGCGAAGCACTGTTCTCCTTTCACACTCAGTTCGAACACGTGCTTTGAGAAAGCATCTTCTTCATCTAGCCAACCCCAGATTCTTGCGTGTGCTGGCTAACGGCGTAGCCTTCCACTCGACCTCATGCCCCCATCTTCTTGCCCACAGGAAGGTAACAGTACTCACCGCCTGTGGTTGCGGTGAAGGTTGCTCACATACGACAGCACAGGAAAGCACCCGGACTCGCGTGCTGGCTGTTCCTGGTGGCAGCGTGTGTTTGCTGGGCGGTAACCACCACGGAGCACTGATTGCCATCTGTTTGCCGCCTACCCCTAGCATCTTACCCCCAGGGTGACTGACACACACAGGTGCAGCTGAGTGGAGATTAGATAAAGGGACAGTGCTGAACCATTACTGGCACGCATTCTTCTCTCTGTCACGGCAGGAGAGCTGAGGATCAGTTTTGCAGCCCTGTACCTCTTAGCGACAGGATGCATGGTGAGAAGAAAGGCATCCCAGTCTGGTAACGGACAGTTTTGTGCAATCCAATCCGAGTCGCCTGGGCTTAGATGGCACGGCTGCATGCACCCTGAGGTTAAGAGGTATAATAGTCCACTGCTCCCGGGCTGCAAACCTGAACAGCACGTAACCATACCAAACACAGTAGGCATCTGTAACACAATGGCAAGTATGTTTGTATCTACGCACAGAAAAGGTAAGGTCAAAAATGCGGTATAAGAACCCTGGCTGGTGTAGCTTGGATTGAGCGCGGGCTTACGAACCAGACAATCGAGGTTCAATTCCCAGTCAGGGCACATGCCTGGGTTGCAGGCCAGTTCCCAGCAGGGAATGCTTGAGAGGCAACCACACATTGATATCTCTCTTCTTCTCTCCTACCCTTCCCCTCTAAAGATAAATGCAGTGTAAGAGGTCAAAAAGACAGCCCTGTGCAGGGCACTTACCATGAGTGGAGCTTGTAGGACTGAAGGGTGCTCTGGGTCAGTTAGGGAGCGGACAATAAGTGCATGCGAAGGGTGTACTGGGCCGTTGCCGTACATGACTGCAGGCTCTGTAACACTGTGCACCTAGGCTACACTGCATTGTTTAAAAGGGGGCAGTTTGAAAGACTTTATTTATTTACTTTTAGAGAGGGAGAGAAACATCAGTCAGTTGACTCTCACACACCCCAATGGGGAACCTGGCCTGCAACCCAGGCGTGTGCCCTAACTGGGAGTCAAACCAGTGACCTTTCTGTTTGCGGGATGATACCCAGCCCGCTGAGCCACACCAGTCAGGGCAAAAATAGGTTTTTTCTTCAGTAGTAAATTAACGTTAATGTAAATATGAGTTTAGTAAAAATTAATGTAATTTTGTTACTTTATAAACTTTTAACTTTTTGCAACTCTTTGACTATTATAACACTTAAAACACAAATACCTTGTACAGCTGTACAAAAAAATACTTTATATGCTTATTCTAGAAACCTTATTCCTATGTAAAAACTTTTTTTAACTTTTAAACCTTTTTGTGAGAAACAGACCACACACGTTAGCCCGGGCCTGCACGGGGTCAGGGTTATCAGTACTGCTGTCCTCTGCCTCCTCATCTGGTCCCACTGGCAGGGCCTCGGGGGCAGTGATGTGTGGGGGGCAGTCACCTCCCCTGACAGCAGCGCCTTCCTCGGAACGCCTCCCGAGGGCCGGCCTGAGGCCTTCCTTAGGGAGGTGTCACCCTGCAGAAGCATGGCCATGGAGGCTGGTTCTTTTTTCATCATAGATTTGCTTGCCAGCAGATAATCCACGATGCAGATTCCTGTTCATGAAAACCTGTTCATATTGAGGTCCGTGTTAGAAACTTTTTAAGGAGCTTGTTCAGGTCTGTAATAGCTTCCGTTCAGCCCTTCACTGTGAATTCTCTTGGGGTTCTTTTTCTTCTGCAGTTTTGGGGCTGCTGTACAGAAGGAAATAGGAATAAATTCAGTATGTACCAAGGTGGGCAGGTCTCAGAGGCATAATGTTTAATTTAAAAAGTAAGATGTAGCCCCATCTGGTGTAGCTCAGTGGATTGAGTGTGGGCTGGGGACCAACGGGTCACCAGTTCGATTCCCAGTCAGGGCACATGCCTGGATTGCAGGCCAGGTCCCTTGGGGGAGTTGTGTGAGATGCAACCACACACTGATGTTTCTCTCCCTCTCTTTCTCCCTCCCTTCCCTTCTCTTTAAAAATAAATAAATGAAATCTTTTTTAAAAAAGAAAAAAGTAAGATGTAAAAGTGCAATGTATTATATGATACCATTTATTTTACTAAATGCATAAACAGATTGTATACTAATCACAACTAACTGCATGTGTGTATACACGTATAAAATACTTTTTAGTAAGTTGGAAAGTTACTTCCAACAGCAGTCTTAATTAGCAGGTCCCTCTGGGAAGACAAAAGGAGTAGGGGACTTCAGTGAGGTGGTTAAAGCATCGAGTGGTTTCGTAATGCAGTTCCGTGCTGTTTAAATTCCTTTTCAGCGAAGGAAATCCATGTGACAGTGTTAGCCACTTACAATTCTTGTGAGGTAGGGGTGGGATCTTTTTCTCTCCTTTGTTTTTGAAGGGAAAGAAAAGGCGGTCAGAAATACTTGTTTGCTTGGGCTGCGTTGGTCCCTCATGTTGTGGTGCTGTTCGGTTGATTACACCCCTCAAAACCCTCTGAAAGGAAGAACTGTAGAGACTCATAATTTCTCACTACAGTGGTGCCCCGTCCTAAAAGCATGTTCATCTCATGTTACCGCACGACTAACTGCAAGGAACTTGTCGTGAGGCCTGACGGGTGAGTGCAGAGGTCCCCAGGGAGGCTGCCTGTGCCTGTGGGCCCTTCAGCCAGGTTTTAAAATGTAACATCTCAGAGGTTTGTTGTTTCATCTGTTAAATGGGGAGAATAACAATCACATTGTTGGGATCTAAGGGACAACCCACGCGAAATACTAGGCAGAGAGCCTGAAACACAGCAGCACTCCACAAATGTCCGCGTGTGACTCAGATGGAAAAGGGTGTAAAACGTTCTGGATGGATAAAGCAGACAGCAACGCTTTCGTTTCCTGCACACCACACTCTTCTCCAGAGGCCCTTGAATCACCGGTCCTGCTCATCCTCACTGACACCTTGAGCAGGGCGGTGGTGCTTATTTGCCTGTTACAGCGTGGGAGCGAAGTCACGGGAGCGTCTGTGGAAATAGGAATCTTCGTCCTGAAGAGTTGACAAATGTTTTCGAGCTTCGGGCTTGCGACGCTAATTACTGCAACTGATTAGGGGTGCGCTAAGTACGAGTGCTTGGCGGAGCGCATAGTTAAGTAAGTGCTCCATAAACGTTAGCTATTATTTCATGGAATCTTCAGACCCAACACGAGGTGGACGTGATTGTTGCTCCCATTCTCTGAAGGAGACGGAGGCTCAGTGGGGCGGTGATGTGATTTGCCCAAGGACTCTGGGCCAAAGTTTTTTCTTTTTCATTTTTTAAAATTATGTTACTAAGCCCTGGCTGGTGTAGCTCAGGGGATTGAGCACAGGCCTGCGAACCAGAGGATCGCTGTTCGATTCCCAGTCAGAGCACTGCCTGGGTCGTGGGCCAGGTCCCAGCGGGGGATGCATGGGGGGCAACCATACATTGATGTTTCTCCCTCTCTCCTTCCCTTCCCATCTAAAAATGAATAAAAAAATTATATGTTACTGATTATGCTATTACAGTTGTCCCAATTTCCCCCCCGTTGCCCCTCCACCCAGCACCTCCCAGTCCCTCGGGCAGTCCCCACGCCTTTGTTCATGTCCATGGTCATGCATAAGTTCTTTGGCNAGCACTGCCTGGGTCGTGGGCCAGGTCCCAGCGGGGGATGCATGGGGGGCAACCATACATTGATGTTTCTCCCTCTCTCCTTCCCTTCCCATCTAAAAATGAATAAAAAAATTATATGTTACTGATTATGCTATTACAGTTGTCCCAATTTTCCCCCATTGCCCCTCCACCCAGCACCTTCCAGTCCCTCGGGCAGTCCCCACGCCTTTGTTCATGTCCATGGTCATGCATAAGTTCTTTGGCTGCTCCGTTTCCTACACTGTACTTTACGTTCCTCTGGCTCTTCTGTAACTACCGATTTGTACTTCTTAGTCCTCTTGCCTCTTCATCCATTTCTCCAAACGCCTCTCCCATCTTTTTCTTAAATAATTCCGTTTAACATTTCGTGTAATAATGGTTTGGTGATAATGAACGCCTTTAGTGTTTTCTTGTCTTGGAAGCTCTTTATCTGCCCTTTGATTCTGAATGATGGCTTTGCTGGGTAGAGCAATCTTGGTTGTAGGCCCCTGCTTTTCATGCCTTTGAATATTTCTCGCCAATTCCTTCTAGCTGCAAAGTTTCTTTTGAGAAATCAGCTGACAGTCTTATGGGAACTCCTCTGTAGGTGACTCTCTGTTTTCCTCTTTTAAGATTTTCGTTTTATCTTTAACCTTTGGCATTTAGTTATGTTTCTTGGAGTAGACCTCTTTGCATCCATCTTGTTTAGGACTCTCTGTGCTTCCTGGATTTCCGTGTCTATTTCCTTCATCAAATTAGGGAAGTTTTCTTTCATTATTTTTTCAACTAGCTCTCCAGTATCTTGCGCTTTCTCTTCTCCTTCTGGCAACCCTATGATGCAAACTTTGGATCTCTTGATGTTGTCCCAGACACTCCTTTCCCTATCTTCGTCTTTTTTCCCAATTCTTTCTCCTTCTTCTTGTTCTGATTGGTTGTTTTTTTCCATGCCACTCCTCTCATGCCCCCCTCCCACTGCTATGAGGATGGCATGTTACAAATTATAGATCATCCAAATTGATTTATAATGCATGTCGACAGTAGCACAAATGTGTAATACAGGCTGGTGGGAACCACTTTGGGAGTTTATACATTTGAATTGAGTATTTCTGCCCTAACTTAATACTTCTTTGAGCAAAAACATCTCAGTTGCGTAATTTTCTTTTACTTGGTTTGTGCCCCCATTCAAGATGGAAATGAAAAAACGTGACTCCTGGCCACCTGTTAGCCCATAAGCAGCTGCCTTTTTGCCACAATTGCTCACTAATATTTCCCCCAAAGGCAAGGACCTAATTAAGTATTGATGATGTTAGTCCAGAGCAGCAGCTTCCGACAACACGAGGAAAGAGAAGGTGGGGTTTTCAACAAGTATTGTCCATCTAGAAGCATTCTCAGATATTTAATCTTTATTTCCAGATGTTCTTCTCACATGAAATTAAATGATGCCTTGGTAAGTTTAAGCATTGCGACATGCTAAACTAATTTGTGTGATATTGTATAAAACAAAATACGGAAAATTTTGAGGGTACATACAGTACCTAAATCAAGTTATAATAAAACTCATTATTTAGAGATTCTTAAATCACTGTTAAAACTTATTCCAGGGTGAATATTATCCACACTTTTCAATTAAGAAGAATAAAGCACTCAAATACCAAATAATTTGTCCTTGGTCATGGGGTGGGGGACTGGAAAAAGAAACAGAAAGAGAAAGCAATTCTTAGAAATGTGAAGTCGGCTCAGTTTATCTACCTAGTGGTCATTTATTAACCTATGCTTCATAGCCTGTAGTTCCAGGTGGAAAAGATAATAGTTGTTTTTTAAAACTGAAAGAAAAATCTAAATGGTGAGGAAGTTCACACCACCGTGAGATTGTGTAATTCATTTTCAAATTAGGATCTGGAACTCCACAGGAGTAGAGGAAACGCATGAGATGCGTGGACTGGCTGGAAACCCAGCAAACAGTGTCTGCGGGGCCAGGGGGCCCGTTCCTCGGCAGTCAGTGTGTGAGAGCGACCGCGGACTGCGGGCTGTGAGCTCGTGCGCGAGTCAGTTTTGGATGAGACTCAGCGCCGGGAGGCCGGTTTGGCCCGTCGTTTCCACTCAGCCCAGACTATCCATATTCTTGTCTGCGTGGACATGAGACTTATCTGGTTGGAACTAGTTTGGCAGGTACCCTCCTTGCCAGGCAGCAACTGGGGGAATACAGATGAAGCTTTTGTTATTGGTTACAGTAAAATAGTGCTTCTTGGCCAGTTAAAACCTTTTGTCGTTTATTCTGTTT
Source organism: Sturnira hondurensis (assembly GCF_014824575.4). NCBI lineage: Eukaryota > Metazoa > Chordata > Mammalia > Chiroptera > Phyllostomidae > Sturnira > Sturnira hondurensis. Next base: position 4,637,488 of record NW_028082364.1, read on the forward strand.
TCACACTTGGTATCTTAAGCCTTTCACTCTTCATTTAAATTAGGGTAAAATGAATTTGTTCATCACTACTTGTGATTCTTGCTAAATTTCAGGCGTAAGCCTTTGACCTTACTGCTGTCCTCTCCCCAAATTAGGGAACCTCCCAGTTCCCAAGGACACCTACCGCTGCTATAAAATTGTATAGGTTGTGGAACACAGACACAGCGCTGCTTTTTTCTTTGGGGGGTTAAAAATACATGTACTTCTGTTAAAATAGCTAAATTAGTGGCCCAGAGCCAGTGTAGAAGTGGATTTTCCAGTGTTCAAAGAGGCCAAAATTTACAGGGGAAAAATTTCTGTAGCTAAACCTCAATAATAAAGAATTGAAGTATATGTTAAACTTTCAAGCTTAAGAACTCTTATATTTTCTGTGAAGCTGATTGTGTACTCTCAAGTCTTAGTTAAATTTTCCCCCAGTAGAACTCTGTATCACTTATATTCTTACCATCTAGACTCAGCCTCATAAGATTATTAGAATTTTAAATGATATTTTAAACTTAGCTTTATCTTTTTATCAGAACTCCTTATCATCCAGACATGGTCTCATAAGAATTTCAAGTGAGATGTTTGAAAAATAGTTTTCTCTATTAGAAAGTAACCATTTTTTGCCAAAATTACTAGATTTTTTAATTACCGACATCTTGTACATTGCTGGTGAGCATGTAAAGCGGTACAGCTACTCTTGAGGAGAGTGTGGTGGTTCCTTATAAAGGTGGGCCTGCACCTACCAGGGGGCGCAGCATCGAACTCCCAGGTGTTATCTTACAGATACGAACACTTATATTCACACAGAAACCTATCTGTGAATGTCCGTATCCGCTTCGTCTGAAATTGCCCAAAGCTGGAAACCAACCGGAGTGTCTGGTGGATGAACAAATTGTGATACTTCCATACTGTGAAATACTACTAGCGAAAAAGAAAAAAAGGAATAAACCGATACACTCAACAGCTTGGATGGTGCTGAGGGCTTTGGGCTCAGTGAAGAAGCCAGTCTCGGAGGCTTCCTCGTGCTCTGAAATGGAATCAGGCTCTGATTCCTTTATAGAGCATTTTTACAGTGACAGTGTCAGTCATTGAGGTCAGTGGCTGCTGGGGGGTTAGGATTGGTGGGGGGTTGTGGCTATGCAGGGGGGGCATGAGAGAGCTTTGTGTAAATGGAACAGTTCTGTATTATAATTGTGGTGATGGTGATACAAGTCTGTACCTGTGATAAAATTTCATAGAAACAATGCACCACTTCAAAAAAAGTGATATAAAACCCGGTAAATCCAACTACGGTCTGCAGTTCACCGACCAGTGTTGCGCCCGAGTCAGTTTCCTGGTTTTCAGAATGTGCAGTGGTTTTGTACGTTGTCTCTGAGAGAAGCATGCGTGAGAGCCCGGTACAGTGTTCACGTCTTGTGGATCTTAAACTCTTTCAAAATGAGAAGCTTAAAAACAAAACAAGGAGATTGAGGAGAGAGAGGGGGGTGGCAGCTGCGGCTGCAGGTCCCGGTTCAGGTGGACGTCTCGCACGGAGACCGGGGAGGGGCTGCCAGCCAGGGGGCTCGCACAGCCCCCAGCTTCCTGCGCAGGGGCTGGCCCCTAAGACGGACGGGGGTCAGAGTTAGACACAGGCGGTGGCCCGCATGTGTTTTTCCGCCCTTTTTCTCTGAGAAAACGTTAAAGTGATGGCAAAGGAACTTTTTTAAAGACCCTTCAAATCCATGGAGTAGAGATCTGAGCATGGACATATCCGTTGAGAAAGGGTCTAAAGAGACTTGGGGTGATAGGAAGTGGAGAGAGGAACCGTCACCGCCCTCAGAGAACCTCGCCCCCGCACAACATGGGGAACTGGAAGAAAATACCCCCAAATTACAGTTTATTCAAATGAGACACTATTGCATCCATGAAACAAGAACAGTTTGCTTTTAAAAAGGAATAATAAAAAAAATCAACAGAGCCCAAACTGAAAATGTATCAGGAGTTTAAACAGTGGGAAAGTGGGAATGTGACGTTGAGGATACTGTCAGAGCAGAAGGCGGGATTTGGAGGAAAGAGGAAAAACTTGTCGAGAGTAACTCCAGGAGGTGTAAAGTCATCATCAGACTTCCAAAGAAAATGAGACAAAACACAAAATGGGAACATTTTCCAGACCAAAGGACATAATCATCTGTATAGGGTATGTCAAGTGTTTAGTGAAATAGATGAGAAGGGCACCTGCAGTGAGATGGACTATTATGTATTAATCCAGAAATAAGCCCCCCTGCCCCCAAAAGTTATATAAAAGGGAAGAAGAACAATGATAGCAAGCCTGGGTATTAAAGATGGTGGAGCAGTCTCTTAAAAATTCTAAGGGAAAATCACTTTCCATCTATAATACTCTAGCCAGCAAAATATCAATCAAATGTTAAGATAAAAATAATTTCAGATGCATGGGTACTCAGATTTACCTCTCACACATCAATTCTTAGGTCATTCTTGGCGAATGATCTTCAATAGGGAGGAATAAATGAAGAGGACCATGCGGAGTCCAGTCCGTGAGAGCCGCGACACAGGGACCAGAAAGGGACGTGCAAGGGCAGCGGGGACACCCAGGCCAGACTGAGCAAGAGGACCGAGAGTCCTTGGAGAAAGGTCGGGGGGCGGGGTGTGGAATGGAAGATCAGCTGACAACGTTGTATGTCTGGGAAATAATAAATGACATCCACAGGCCTCTGGCAGATCCGACGGAACCTGTGGGAAACCTCAAGGTAGATGCACAGAAAATTAAGTGTAAGCGTGAGGAAGGGGGTGAGTCGACCGTTAAGCCGAGCAGGAAGAAAGGGACTGGAACCCTCAGTACCTTTCTTGCTTCGTCGTGGCAAATATTTACAGAGCAATCATAAACCCTGACTGTTGACTTACCAGGAAATGGCCGTGTAACTGTGTAGGAAGGATGGGGGAGGAAAGTGGGGTGATGCGGAGAGCCAATCCGACTGTAGCAGAGAGCCTGTCGTTCTTGCCCAACATCGAGAAATTAGGGCTACTTAGAACCATGGCAGTAAATACAAGAACAATAGCACGGCCAAGCGTGCCCTCGGGAGTCAGGCTGGGCATGGGAGAGGTGAGGCGGGTGGTTTTCCATACTAAGCTTTCATTACTACTGCCCGGTAAAGAGGTGTGTTTTCTCTCTGCCGGCTCACGGTGGAGACCTCTGTATCCTGAATGGCGTGTGTCCGGTATCTGCCCCTTTGAGTGCTGCTCAGCTTTTCAGTCTTTCTGTTGCCTGGACCTCTGCAAATGTTACAGACTTTGGGGTCGGGGTTGAAGAGACTGGAGTGTTCTGTCTGGAGTGAGTGAAGCTCACTGTTTGTGGGTGGAACAAATATATTCAGTCACTGTGTGTTCTGAGTCGAGTCACAGTCCCCTGGGAGTGATTTCTTGTGTGCACTTCAGATTTAGGGTAGTTCAGATTTATAGTAACATTTTAAATAATTGCCTATCTTATACTTGTCATAGCAGTTTGTCTCTAAGTGTGTGAGAAACCCGACATCTGCAGAGTTACGGCATCACAAAGTGCGGGAGGGGGAAACCGTGTCTTCCTGTCCACTGCTGTGCACAAGACCCCGCACACAGCGGCTGCTTCATAAGTACTTAACAGATAAGCTGAGGGGGGAGGAACAGTGACCACCTAGAAAGTGTCCTGAAGCTACCAGCAACACTCACCCCACGCCCTCCCCCAGCACTGAGGCACAGTGAACACAAAATCTCCTCGAAATTTCTGTCCAGCTCACAGCCAGAACACTGCCCACGTGGTTAAATTCTGATCACTAGAATGACAACCACTGATCGGCGTAAACCCACAGGTGTGTCCGCTTCTGGGCTCACCCCCCGCAGGGTCTGCTCTGAGAGGCAGCCTCTGCTGCTTGCTCCATTAGGGTCGCAGGCACCTGCTGGCGCCAGCACCCTGTTCCCTCGGCTGGGACCGTGCGCTCCTCGTGGCCTGAGGGTCGGCCTTCGAGACTCGGCGGCTGTGCCGTCCAGCACGCGTGGGCGTCCCCGGCCGTGGAGCGACAAACTCTAGAGATCACTCGGTCCCCTGTCCCCTCATTTTAGTAATTCATTTGTTTTGTTTGTTTGTCAGAATGTTATGGAACAGTTCAATCCGCGGCTACGAAATTTAATAAACCTAGGAAAAAATTATGAAAAAGCTGTTAATGGTAAGTCTTTCTGTTTTATAAATTTATAAATGTAGAGCACGTATAAAAACCATTCCGTAAATAGTTCACTGAATTATTTTAAATGCTTGATATTGAGGTTTTAAAAATATCTGTGAATTGGTAGAAATTATTTACACATAATTTAATCCATACAACTTTGCAATAGTAGAATATTAGTTTATTGGAAATGAGCACATTGAATAATAAGCTATTATGAGTTTTGTATTTTAATTATCAAATCATATTTTTGACATGGTTCAGTCTTTCCTATCTTTGCCATAAACATGTTTTCTGCTTTTTCAACCACATTATTTATGAACTAATAAAAGTGAAAGTGTGCACCTAAAATGTTTATTTTCGTATCCTGCGGGATAGAGATTACTCTTTTCTTTATGTGGAAGAATGTCTTGCCTATTGGGTGTATCACTTTTGATAGTAATGTGAGAAGTGAAATTTCTAGCCTGAATGGAAAAACATCTAAATTAAAGGTTGAACTTAGATTCTCATTTCAAAGCGAATGCTCTTTTGAAATGAAGGTGAGCGTCGGCTGCTGTGGTCTCTCTCTGAGAACCAGCGTCATTCGCTAGTCTGCAGAGTTGTCACTTGAAAAAGCTGGCACGCACCTGCACGCGGGTCTCCCTGCTGAAAGGCGGGTGCTGTCAGTGGGCGCCTTTGGAACGTGGGGTGCAACAATCACCAGATTCCAACATGGTCAAAGCAGTGTTCCCTTGGTAGAAAAATCACCTCCAAAATATTCAGATCCTGATTTCACCCTCCACCCTGGTTCATGAAGACCACCGAGGAACACAGTGGGAACAGTTTCCAGTGGTTAGGTTTGGGGAAGGCTTCAGATCAACTTTTGTTTCTTTTTACACCTTATTTTGCCATTTATAATGTGCACCTTTGCTCAAACTTTTGAGAGGAAAATAAGGGTGTGTATTATACCTAGGTAGTACTAATTACACATCTATATAAATGTTTTTAATTTATTTATGCTTATGCATTAGAAGTGTGACCAGAAAACAATAACAATATCTGTACACAAAATAATACCCTGCAATATGAGACTCAGTTTTGTTTCTAAATATAAATAAATAAAAAATTGAATTAAAAAGTTGAAAGTTTTATTCCCTGAAAGGTTGGGCCAAAAACGTGGGTGCACATCCTATATGGAAGACTGTGGGTCTGTCTCTTACTTCTCTCCCTTCATGCCCCACCTTTGGGTGCTCCCTGTTTGTTGGGGTTTTGGGAATAAACCAGTGACCTTACACAGCTTCTGCAGGAGCGCGCCCCAGGTGAGCGGCTCTGTTGACTCCTGATGATGAGTACCCACTGGAGTCGAAAAGTAAACAGCTTACTTACTTCTGGATCTCTGCTGTTCGCCAGACGTTTCCGGGGTTAGGAAACGCAGCAGTCCCAAGATTTGTCACCCTCCAGCGGGATCAGCAAGGGGCCACTCCCGGGGGCAGCCCCTCCCTCCTTCAAAGAGCAGGAGTCTGGCGCAGTGGACCTCCCTTGATGGAGCTTAGTCACAAGGCTGCGAAGTCATTGCTTTAGACGCCTCTGTGAAGGAAACCACCATGTCCTGCGGTGACTTTTTCTTTCCTGCATTTGCCGCCTTTCTGAGGCCGAGTTTTACAAGGCGACTCAGCAAGTGGCCTGCAGCTCAGTTCATGCTAAAACAGGCTTCTTCCCCAAAGGGCTCTTACCACCTTAACACTTTCTGGGGACTGTCCTGCACTTCGTAAGGTATTTCCAGAACTTCTGCAGACCATCTGGTTTTTGTTGGAACCACTGAGAAATTTAGATAGGTTTGTAAAGCCCTTGGTAAGAACTTTTAGTGTGGTTGAGGATGCCAGAGCAGGCGGCTTAGGTGTCAGTAAAGACGACTTGTGCAGCCGACACGGCAGGGGATGGGCAGTCCCACCGGAGTCTGAGCGGTGGAGGTGGGGACATGAGCTCACTGGTGGACGTTAGGCTTTAGCAGGCAGAAAATACAGTATCCAGGCCACGACCTGGGGTCCGCACTGGCGTGGGTGAGCGGCTGTCAGGGAATACTAGAGTGAGTGATGGGCTAGAGTCAGATTATTAACGCACTTCGGTGTAGGGTCAGTCATCTGTTGCCACGTAACAAACTGCCCCTAAACTTGGTGGCAGAAGACAACAGTGGTTTCTTATAAAGGCAGTGCGCTTCTCTGGACCCCTCGGTCTCAGGCCTGCAGCCGCAGTCACCTGTGACTGAGACCAGGCTGAGGGCTGAGCACATGCCCTCCTACAGGCGTGACAGGCTGTTCTAAGGGTACAAGCCTTTGCAGGAATCACACTTGGTGATTCTCCATTGGCCAAAGCAAGTCACGTGACCAAGCCACTCTTCTGTGCATAGAGGACTACTCAGGATGGGAATTCTGGGAGGTGTGATTCACTGAAGGCCATTACGTAGAAATCTGTCATGAACCCTGGAGTGTGGGTTTACTCTTTGAGCAGTGGGAGGCCCTTAAGGGCTTTTTAGCAAAACTATAATGTAATGAAATCATATTTTAAGGAAAAATTATCTGGTAGAAGTATGTGGATTAGACTGATGAAGAAGCTGGTCAGCCACTAAAATAGCACTAATATGAGAGTGATGTCAGCTCTATGCCAGAGTAAGAAGACTCCATTGTTTCTCCCCTTAAATTTACAAGTCACTCAACTGTAACTCAACACAGGATCCCCTGTTCACACAAACAAACCGGAAATATCCATGCATTGGAACTTTGGAAGGTAGGCTCATTGGTAGGAAGGACAGGGACTCATTGGGCACCCACCGCTGCTCCGGGTAATGTAGTAGGGGAGGAATGGAGCTGCAGTTTAAGAGGGACCGAAGCAGTTTTGCTCCCTGAAAGGGCATCTACCTTCCCCCACCCCCACCACAGCAGAAGCAGGCAGAGGTGGCTGGGAACTTGTAAATAACAGGGAAGGGTGGGGCAAAGCTGCTAGATAAGACTGGCCGCCTCTCCCCGCACACCCTGGCAGAGCCCAGTAAAACCACGAACAGCAGAAAAAGGAGGAAGCTCTGGGAGTTCGCAGAACCGTTCTACCACAGCGGCGGGGCCCCGTAACCAAGGTGAGGCGATCACAGAGAGGACACCCGAGATCCCAGAAGTACCAATAGTGGGAATAAGAGAGAACAAAAGCTTGCAATATAGCACCATCTACTGGAAAACAAAAGAAAGTCGGGTCCCTATCAGCCTAGTGAATTGTTGAGAGCAAAACAGTATCTAAGCCCGAGAGCACCACCTCAAAGGCCCAGGCAAAGAAGCCGTCCATCCAATAGTGTGGCCAAGGTGGCGTGGGAGCATAGAAAGAAAATGAAAAATCTCGAGAAACCAAATCAATTCATGGAAGACAGTGATTAAAATACCAGAGAATTCAAAATTGCAGTTGTAAGAAACTCAGGGGTATACAAGGAAACTCAGAGAGGCAGTTTACTGAACTGAGGAACAGAATTAATGAACCAAAGGAGCACTTTACCAAAGAGGTTGAAACTATTTTTAAAAAAAGACAAAGCTGTAACTCTGGAGCTGAAGAACTTAATAAAGGAAATGAGGACTGCATTAGAGGACTGGAAACAGAGCAGACCAGGTGGGAGAGAGAACTAGCTCACTCAAAGATAGAAACCCAAAAAGGACCCTGGAGGAAGGAGAGAGAACTAAGGGTGTAAGGAAATGAAAGCGAGAACCTCTGGCTCCTCTAGAGAGAGCAACCCAAGGACTTCAGGTACGAGAGAAGGAGAAAGAGGAAGAAGGGAATAGAGGGTCTGCTCGAAGAAATAGTTGATGAGAACTTCTCAAGCCTGTAGAAAGAACTGGACTTGAGAACAGAGGAAGCTAATAGGATCGGATTTATATCAGCACAGAAAGACTTTGTCCAAGATGCAAGTCACTCAGACTATTCAAAATTAATGACAAAGGAGGAGTCCTCAAGGCACCAAGGGGGGAAGAAAGACCGACATACAAAGTGCATCAGGCTAGTATGATCAGGTTTCTCCGTAGAAGCATTGCAAGGCAGGAAAGAGTAGAAGGAAATATTCAGAATATTAAAAGGGGAACCATCAGCCAAGGGTAATATATCCAGCAAAGCTGTCCTTTAAATATGAAGGAGAAATAAAGTTTTTCCCAGACAAACAAAGCTGAGAGAATTTGCCACCACAAACATTTCATTACAGTAAACATTGAAAGGAGCTCTTCTACTGGGGAAAAACAAAAAGGAGCGTGTGAAACTTTGAGTGAGATGATTTCACAGACAGAAGCAGAAAACTGTAAATCTCCTTCAGGATAAGTTATTAAACAATTATGACATAAAGGTTAAAGGGGAGAGGGGGCATTAAAATAAGTATTGCAATTTGGTAATGAGCACACAACATTAAAAAAGGGGAAATCTGTGACAAAGTCATAAAAGGGAGGAGGAAAAGGACTGGATGGGTACAGGTGAATGAAGAAAGGCAATTAAAAGAAGTCCTATGGTATGTATGAAATATTTTACAACCACAAAACAATCCAGAGCTGAGGCGTGAAACATAAAATAGAATAAAGGAAAAAAACTGTAGGAAACCACCAAATTAAACAGCAGACAGAATCACAAGGGAAGCACCACAGCAGGGATACAGAGCAGCCAGAAATCAAAAGATAAAATGGATGTAGTAAGTCCTGATTTATCAATAATCACCCTCTATGTCAATAGACTGAACTCGCCAGTCGAAAGGTACAGAGTAGTGGGATGGATTACAAAACAAGACCCAGTTATGCGTTGCCTGCAGGAGATTTGTGAGCTCCAAAGAAAAGCACAGGCTCGAAGTGAGTGGGTAGAAGATGATACCTCAAGCAAATGATCTCACTAAGGAAAAAAGAAAAAGGACTCAAAAGAGGAAGTGAACCAAGTTCCACTGGACATCCCAGAGATGCATGGATTATACAAGAATACCGTCAGAGGCTATGTGCCACCAGATTCGGTAACCTAGAAGAATTGGACAAAGTCTTCGAAGTATACAACCTTCCTAGACTGAACTGTGAAGAATTGGAAAAGCTAAGTAGACCAGTCACTGGTAAGGAAATTGAAACAGTAATAAAAACTTCCTAAAAAATAACATTTTCAAACCAGATGTCTTCCCTGGTGAATCCTGCTGTTCAGAGAACGTTTAATACCTCAGCTTTTCCAACAAGTGGAGGAAGGCAAACTTCCTAACTCATTACACAAGGACAGTGCTACCCTGACACGGGACCCAGGGAAGGGTGACACCAAGAAAGAAAAGTGCAGGTCAGTGTCTCTGATGAACAGAGATGCAAAAAAATCCCAAAGAAAATACTAACAAATGTAGTACAACAATACGTTAAATAGATACAAACTATGATCGAGAGGGGTTCATTATAGGGATGCAAGGATGGTTCGACACCCGCAAGTCAATGTGTATAAAAATTAACCAAATAAAAGATAAAAATCTTACGATTGTATCAATAGATGCAGAAAAGAGCATTTGACAAGATACAACAACCATCTATGATTAAAATTATAAAATGGGTATAGAACAGGGATGTCGAACTCATTTTCCATGGGGCGGGGGCAACATCAGCCTTCAAAGGACCTAATGTAAGTTTAGGACTGTGTAAATGTAACCATTCCGTAACAGTTAAGCAAAAGCTTGGTGCTGCTGCCAGGTAGAAACAAGGTGCCGGGCCAGATGAAACCAGGCGGAGGGCCTTGTGTTTGCCACCTGTGGTACAGCAGGAAAGTAACTCAACATAAGAAAGGCCATAGATGGCAAATCCTCAGCTAATGCCATACTCAGTGGTGAAAAACGGAAAGCTTTTTCTCCAAGGTCAGAAACAAGGCAGGGATGCGTGCTCTTGCCATTGTTATTCAGTGTGGTGACGGAATGTCTAGCCAGAGCAGTCAGGCGAGAGAAAGAAAAGGCAGCCAAATTGGGTACAAAGAAGCAAAACTGTCACTAGTTGCAGATGACATGATTCTGTGTCTAGAACTCTGAGGTCTCTACCAAAAGATCACTAGAAATAGTAAACAAATACAATAAAGTTGCAGGCTCAAGATCCATATACAAAAATCTATCAGAAAAAGAAATAAGGAAAACAGTCCCACTTACACTTGCAACAAAAAGGGCAAAATACCTAGGAATAAACAGAGAAGGTGAAGGACCGGTACTGAAAACTACAGTACTCTTGTGCGTTGTTAAAAGAAATCGAAGAAGACACAGAAATGGAAAGATGTTCCGTTTTTATGGATTGGAGGAATTACATTGTGGAAAGTGACCACATTACCTAAACCAATGTACAGACTTAATATAACCCCTTTCAGAATCCCAATGGCATTTCTCACAGAAAGAGAAGGAAAAAATACTCAAATTTGTTTGAAAACAAAAAAATCCAAATAGCCAAAGCAATCCTGAGAAAAAAGAACAAAGCTCAAAGTATCTCTCTTTCTGGCTTCAAACTATACTACAAAGCTATAAAGATCCAAACACTGTTTTTGGAAGAAAAACACACACAGACCAATGGAACAGAATTGGGAGCTCAGAAATTAACCCACACATATGGGCAATGAATTTTCAACAATCAGAGAAAAAGAAAAGTCTCTTCAATAAATGGTGTTGAGGAAACTAGAAAGCCACATGCAAAAGAATGAAATTATACTGCTATCTGATACTATACAAAAAGTTTAACAAAAAATGGATTAAAGACTTGAGTATAGGACCTGAGACAATAAAATAACAGAAGAAAACATAGGTACTAAAATTGGTCTTAGAGGGGTTTTTTGTTTTGGTTTTGTTTTTGTTTTTTTGTGAACTTCAAGACAATGGAAGTAAAAGAAAAAAAATGGGACTGCAAACTAAAAAGCTTCTGCAGAGCAAAAGAAACGATCAATAAAACTAAAAGGCAACCAAGCCAACTGGGAGAAGATATTTTCAAACAATATCTAAAATGTTGGGTTGGCCAGAAAGTCTGTTTAGTTTTTTTCTATAATGTGAAAGACACTTTTTGTTTTTACCAATAACTTTATTGATCTGGCCATTTTGAGCATGCTGACTGTCTCCCATGTGGAATAATGTTGATTGTTCTCATTGAGTGTCTCGAAGTGCTCGCTCTCAATTTCAGCTGGTCCACCTGACCCACGCGACCGTGACCGTGGGTCCACCTGACCCACGCGACTGTGGAGCATCTCGCGAGAAAGCTCCAGCACGAAACTTTGCAAACCACTGGTAGTATGTTTGATCAGGCACAGCACCTTCTCCATACACTGCACACATCTTTTTCTGTGTTTCAGTTACATTGTTACCTTTCTTGAAATAATAAAGCATACAATCTAACAGTTGTTTTGAATGAAGTTAAAGACAACTGAGTGCTACTAGAGCCACCTTACAGGGGGAAAAAACCAAGTAAACTTTTTGGCCAACTCAGTATATAAAGAACTCCTGCAACTCAACAGCAACAAACCAAACAATCTGATTAAAAAGTGGGCAGTGGACCTGAATAAACACTTTTTCCAGGAAGACATGCCGATGGCCAACAGGTATAGGAAGAGATGTTCCATTTGACTAGTTCTAAAGGAAATACAAATCAAGCACCATGAAATAACACGTCATACCTTTTAGAATGGCAACTATCCATAAGACAAGAAGTAAGTGTTGGAGAGGACCTGGAGAAAAGGGAACCTTTGCATGCATCTGGTGGGAACGTGTAGTGGGGCAGCTACTATGGGAAATAGTATGGAGGCTCCTCCGAATATGAAGAACAGAGCTACTGCCCTGCCCTGGCTGGTGCGGCTCAGTCGGTTGGATGGTGTTCCGCCAACCAAAAGGCCGCTGGTTCGATTCCCAGTCTGCACATGCCTGAGATGCAGGTCCAGCCCCCAGTTTGGGGGTGTGCAAGAGGCAACCAATCACTGCTCCTCTCTTGCATCAATGTTTCTCTTCCTCTCTTTCTCCCTTCCTCCCCCTGTCTCTAGAATCAATCAAAGAAAAACCGACAGAGCTGCCATACAGCCCAGCACTCCCTTCCCTGGGTGTTTACCACCCCCCCAAATTGAAAACACTCTGTTGTGAAAATACGTGTGTCCCTATGTTTATTGTAGCATTGTGCACAATAGCCAAGACATGGGAAGAGCCAAAGTATCTTTTGAAGATGATGGAATAAAGAAGGTGTGATTGAAATATATCATATATGCACACAAACACACACACGCAGTGGAATACTATTCAGCCATAAAAATGAAACCCCGCCTTTTGCAGTAACAGATGGACTTTGAGAGTATTCCGCTAAGTGAAGTAGTGCGATGGAAAAGGACAGGAACCATATGGTTTTATTCGTGGGGGATATAAATCAAAAAGCTGCAAACAAACGAACTCATAGACACAGACAACAGAGTGGGGATTACCAGAGGGGAAGAGGGGTGGGGGAGAACAAAGAGGATGGAGTTCAAGTGCACGGTGATGGGAGCAGCCCAGACTTTGGGTGGTGCGCGCACGATGGAATACGCAGATGTCGTGTCGAGTACAGACCTGCAATTTACATATGTTGTTAACCCTTCCCCAAGTTTAAGTAAGGAAAATAGAACGAACGTGCTTCATTTCTTAAAACAGTAAATGACGGGAAATCCCTTTAATGTGTCACAGAGGGGGCCAAAATTATGAGAATAGTTATTCTGGATAAATTATATAACTTTTCAAGTTAATTCAGCTTTATCATAAAAGCAAGGATATTTTACCAGATTAGGAAAGTTAAATAGTTTTAAACATAAATCAACAGATAATGAAAAATTTCACTTGGGTATGTGAGTTCAAACCAAAAATGTTGTTTGAATGTTGTGTAATCCCGAACACCATTCTCCCACACATTTGCTTTTCGGTTTGTCAGCACCTTGCGATTCAGAACCTTCACGCTAAAATGTCGCGTACATTAACCTGACGTTTCACTGGCCACGCACTCATGAAGCCATCTCTTTTTCAGCTCTGAGGCCAGAGGGTCAACAATCACCGTAATTTAGAGCTAAGGAAGTACAGTTCCTTACCTGGAGTTGTGTTCACTCCCTCTGACTTGCCATTGACCTTGGGGATGTCCCAGACTACCTCCACTCCCCTGCCCTTCATGAAGCCGGGCGATAACATCACTGAAGTGTGTTGTAATGTTGTCAGCTAGAACAGCCTAAGTAATGACTTGGAATAACTACATAAATGCAACTTATTATTGCCCTTTTTAAAAGATTTTATTTGTTTATCTTTAGAGGGGAAGGGAAGGAGAGAGGGAGAGAAACATCAATGTGTGGTTGCCTCTCGTGAGTCCCCTGCTAGGAACTGGCCTGCAACCCAGGCATGTGCCCTGACTGGGAATCAAACCGCGATCATGTGGTTCACAGGCTTGCGCTCAATCCACTGAGCTACACCAGCCAGGGCATATTATTGCCCTTTTTTACAATTATACTTTAAGCTTATCCTCAGTCTATGAAACAACTGCATAGTAGAAGGTTACATTTCCTGCACTTGTATACACGTATGGAAAAGCCATAGGTTTCATGTTAGGAGGGCATCCATTCTGGACCTGGCATCAGGCTCAGGCAGGGCCTTCTCTGGATTTCCAGGGCTCGCTGCAGAGTGGTTCCCTGGGGCTGGTCTGAAGAAGGGGTCCCCACAGTACTCTCCAGGGGCGGGGGCCTCTTCCAGGCGTGGCTGTCAAGCACAGGCCCTGCCTTCTGAAAGCCATACTTGACGCAGCCCAAACTTTCCTGCCGCCAAAGGGACCGAGGGGTGCTTGAAAGAAACCTCCGTGTTGCTTCCTCCTGTCCTTGTCTAAGTGGTGATTTTTTGTTCCCTCCCTGTCTAGCTATGGTCCTGGCGGGAAAAGCCTACTACGATGGAGTGGCCAAAATTGGTGAGATTGCCACCGGGTCCCCTGTGTCGACAGAGCTGGGTGAGCTGATTCTCGCTGTATATGACCCCGACTTGCGCTGCAGTGTCAGGCCCTCTCATCCCGTGGGTGCCGATAGGAACTCGTGAAGTGGCCCAAATCCAGCTAGACCGGAGAGCTAGCCTCGCGCGCCAGTGCGCTCACTTCCCGGACGACGGGGCTCTCTGTGGTTTGTCGGAAGCGGGGCCTGGGGCCTTCGTTGGAGGGCAGGCCAAGGCTGGCGCCCAGTCCCCTGCTCCCTAGGAATCGGGCTGAACCCTTCTCCCTGCAGCACAGAGCCCGGGGAGCTTTGACCTACATTCTAACCCTCCCGGCCCTGCGGAAGTATTTCCTGTGACTCACCGCAGAAAGGCAGAGCCCTGCGAGTTCTGTTCGTGGCTCTCGCCGCTTCCACAGTTGCTCTCAGTGGGGATTTTTCCGGTCTTGCTGGTATGAATTGGCCTGCTGTGCGCACAGCCACACCCTCAGCTGTGCCAGCTCCTGGGGGAGTGAGGTTTCCGTCCACAGCGCCAGGTCTCCCTGTGCCATCTCTGAGCGGGGGTAGGGGGTCCATTTGTTGAAACAGCCCCATGCTTATGCTTTATTTTACAAAGGGTAAAATTTCTGGCTTTAGAATGTTTGTTCAACTTTGGAAGGTTCAGAAAACCAGAGGAAAAGATTAGTAAAGTGTGTGCCTGATTGAAGCAAAATGGGTGTGTCTCCAGTTAAAAGGTAGAAAAGGGAGCATGACCCGACCCGTGATAGGGGGGGCGCAGAGGTGAGCGTGCTGACCATGCCAGGGTTGGAGGCTCAGCTGCCGGCTGTGCAGCGCAGCTGGGTGCTCGTTAGCACTTTCTGACACATTTTATCCTTGGAGTGTTTACAGTCTCAAAACCTATGGACAAAACCTAAGCCTGAAGTGGCCTGTGTGATTAATGGGCCAGCACTCCCGCCCTTACAGAATCAGTTCCATGCAGAAAGGTTTCCACACGCTTCCTGACTTGTGTTCGTCGGTGCCATGGCTGCTGCGTGTTCTGGTGGAGCCTGACCTGGAGTAACTCTGCCCTAAGCAGCATCGGTTTAATAAAGTGCACACTGGGGCATTTGAGGGATGACTGAGATGATTGTAGGTTCCAAATTCAGGACTAATGAAAAAGAAACACCCTATTCGTGTCAGGCCTGAGGGGGAAAGTGCGACCCTCGCACTAAACCGTGCGGTGCTCTGACTCACCGGCACTTGGTTTGCCGTGTTGTTTCCTGGTTCTTGCCGCTATTTAATAAGACGTCGGCTCTACACCTCATTTTATTCACGGTGAATTCTTGATGTTGAGTCAGCTGTTTCCACAGCAACCACGTTGCTATGAACACAGGCTTAAAACTTCCCTCTCAGTAAGGAAGATGTGTTGTGATGGCGAGGTTCCGTGTAGTATGTATTTTATTCAGAGAGACTGGAAGTAACTTTATATTGTGTTTTATTTGTGTTTCAGATCGTCCTGCTGATATTTGTTATCTCATATATTTATTAATTTTCTACCATTTATATCAACTCCATGATCAAGTTCTATCCTAGTAAGAGCTACTCTTGAGGCCTAGTATTAACTTCTTTTTATTTGCTTGGTTTTTCAATTTTTGTTGTTAAAGTTTAGGCTAAAACACTACTGTATTTCCATTTAGATTCTCTAGTCGAAGTATAGTGGTCAATTCGTAGAAAAGAGAGAAAGACCTAAAGCAGACTGTATTTTTCTCATTTTTCACGAAGATTTTATGACTGACTCTTGTTATTGGTATTCATAGATTTATTATAAAACATTATAAATTACATTTGATAAGAACTGAAGGGATATTATATATGTGAAGATCATGAATCATTTCAAAAATTGTCATTCCTTAAGCATACTGTCTCTGAAGAAACTTCCTTTTCCCTTACCCTCCCAAGATCTTACAGTTTAAAAATTTTCCATTTAAAAATATTGTTCTAGGAGAAAGATTCA
This sequence comes from Sturnira hondurensis, assembly GCF_014824575.4. Classification (NCBI taxonomy): domain Eukaryota; kingdom Metazoa; phylum Chordata; class Mammalia; order Chiroptera; family Phyllostomidae; genus Sturnira; species Sturnira hondurensis. The sequence goes on from NW_028082364.1 coordinate 4,653,625, forward strand.
CAGGAACTAGTATAAAGGACACATGGAGAACAACTAAGGGGGGTGGAAATAGGAGGGAGGGGGCTGGGATGGGAGTGGGGGATGGAAAACTGTACTTGAACAATAATTAAATTTTTAAAAAATTAAAAAATATATTGTTCTAGAAGAAAGGGATGCTGAAGCATCCCTATCATTTCTAAAACTTTGATTGTAAAAGTAGTTTTTTAATATAATTAAAATATTTTTAATGTTGCTGTAGAACACATAACATTTTTCACTTTATACAGATTTTTATATGAAACTTAGGATAGTTTGTTTGACTTCTGATAGTTTTGTACTTTGGAAGAGAAGAGAAGAAAACATACTCTGAGTAAAGAATTTACTGAAGTCCTAGAAATTTATAGAGAGGGTTCAACCTGGAAAACTTGGCCAAACCCACTGCACATTGTGAATGTCGATCAAGGTGGCAACACTAAGCTTTGGTCTCTTCTCACTTGGTGGGGGAGGGGTGTAAAAGCTGGAGGAGAGAGTCGATCGCCTTTCACTTCCTGTCTGACCTGGACCAGCCCCGAGAGGAAGGCAGAGCTGTGGACTGCGGCAGGCATCGCAGATTTTCTAGCCGTGGGCGTTTTCCTCTAGACACCCAGTTTTCAGTGTCGGCTCACCGGTGATGTGTGAATAATTTAAGGTTTTTCTGCCCAAAAGTAATGAAATGCCCAACTAATGTGGTTTAATCAATAAAGATGTTTTCATTATCCCACATAAAAACGCTGTTGTTGCCCTGGCTGGTGTGGCTCAGTGGGTTGAGCGAGGTCTGCGAACCAAAGGGTCGCCAGTTCAATTCCCAGTCAGGGCACATGCCTGGGTTGTGGGCCAGGTCCCTAGTGGGGGCCATGTGAGAGGCAACCACACATTGATGTTTCTTTCCCCCTCTTTCTCCCTCCCTCCCCCCTCTCTAAAAATAAATAAATAAAACCTTAAAAAAGTACTTTTTTTCTAAGGCTGTTGTTAATTAACAGCTTTCTTGAGATAACAGTTCACCCATTTGAGGTGTCCAGTTCAGTGATTTTTATTATATTCACAAGATTTTTAAATCATCACCAAAATCAACTTCAGAATATTTTCACCATCCCCCAAAGAAACCCTGTGTTGTATCTCTTGCTTTGGTTATGCTGGGCATGTCGCACAGGTGGAACCATACAATGTGTGTCTTTTGTGACGGTCCGTTGCACTGACTGCAGCGGCTGCAAGGTCCATTCACGCTGCGGCACGTGTCAGTGCTTGGTGTGGGTGGGGGACAGTGTCCTCGTAGAGCTGCGCCACGTTGGCTGGGCCCATTTGTCGGTCGGGGACACCTGATTTCTGTCCCCTTTGTAGCCGTTCAGCGCAGCGCTGCTGTCGACATTCGTGTGCACGTTTTGTGGGTCCACCTGCTCCCCTCCCGGGTGTCTCCTTAGGCGTGGAATTGCTGGCTCGTGTGGTAACTAACTTTACCCTTTTGAGGAACTGCCAGGCTTCGGAGCGAGTGCACCATTTTGCGTGCCTGTGCCAGAGCGTGAGGGGTCCACATCCTTGTCATCGCTTGCTGTCACCGGCTTTTTCTGACAGTCTCCTAGTGAGTGGGAGGTAACGTCTCATTTGGATTCCCGTTTACATTTCCCCAGGGACTGGCGACCTTGAGCGCCTTTTCACGTCCTTCCTGGCCGTGGCACGTCTCCTTTGGAGAAATGGCTTTTCAGATCCTTGACCCATTTTTTATCGGTTGTCTTTTTATTATTGAATTTGCCAGCTAACTCTCAGTAAAGTTTTGTTTTTATGTTTCGATTCCTTTTATCATTCATTAAATAGTTCCATCGTTTGAAGTTCTTGGAGGTCTAATACTGCTAATGCTGTTATTGTACCTCTCCATTCTCATTCCTGAAGGAGTAAGGCTGGGGTGTCAGGGGCATTTTCACTGGGGCCACATCAGCCTCACGGTTGCCTTCAAAGAGCCAAATGTAATTTTAGGACTGTATAAACGCAACTGCTCGTCAACAGTTTAACGAGAGCTTGGCCCTGCCACTGGGCGGAACTAAGGAGTCGGGCCAGATGAAACAAGGGAGAGGGCTGGGCTGGGTCAAGGGCCCCGCGTTTGCCGCCTGTGCTGGGAGGCCGCCACCTGGCTGCTCTTTCCTGTGCCGGCTCAGCTAGGGGAGTTACAGTTTGGCCATTGGAAGTTACCAAGAAATGAGGAGGAGAAATACCAAGCAATGGTGGGGTTTCTTTGATTTAAGTGTTATAGTTTTCTTTTTCTAGATTTTATTTATTGATCTTTAGAGGGGAAGGGAAGGAGAGAATATCAATGTGTGGTTGCCTCTCATGGGTCCCCTGCTGGGAACTGGCCTGCAACCCAGGCATGTGCCCTGACTGGGAATCGAACCGCGATCATGTGGTTCACAGGCCCGCACTTAATCCACTGAGCTACACCAGCCAGGTTAAATACTATAGTTTTCTTCTTAGAAAATAAAAATAATTGATATAATATGATCTGCCATTTGATAAAGTGCTTATAAATTATTTAGAATTTGCAAAGCGGCAGAAATGCCCCCTTTATTTGCTGTTCTATCCATTTGAACAAAGGTATTCTGCAAGTTTTTTAAAAGAAGTGACTCAAACTGTTTGGAAAACACTTTAATGTGAATACCCCAAATTTGTAAGTCATTCTAATTACCTGAAAGTTAAGAAATAATGGCAGATTTTAATTTGTGCGTGTGTGTGTGTGTGTGAAGCTTATCAACAATGATTGGTTTTGTCCATTTCACTTTTTAAAGATTTTATTTATTTTTAGAAGAAGGGAGGGAGAGAAATATCAATGTGCAATAGATACACTGGTAGGTTGCCTCTCACATGCCCCCAACTGGGGACCTGGCCTGCAACCAAGGTGTGTGCCCTGACTGGGAATCGAACCGGTGACCACCTTTTGGGTCACAAGCCCACACTCGATCCGTTTAGCCGCATCAGCCAGGGTTGATTTTAATATTCTATAAACTTTCCCGATACATATGCTTCAGAAAAGTCATTTTCTGATGAAAATAAAAGATCCTTTATGAATACAGTCTATTCTGTTTTACAGAGAAGATTCAGAAACTGTATTGTTGCCTTTTTTCCAACTATAATGGAAAGTAATAAGAAAATATTAATGATTCAAGAGAAATACCAAATTGCAGTCACCTTTATGCTGACTGCTCTGACCACTTGAAGGTTACAGCAAGAACTGACCTGCATTTTGAAGTCTCTTTCATATTTGTTTTGCTAAAATGTCACCTTTTATACGTTGTACCCTAATTGCGGGGGTGAACGTACTGGAGGCAGGGGGCTGGCCAGCACCAGTTCGTGTGTGAAGGGCTGTGCCCGGAACGTGGCCGGTTGTTCGGGTGCTGTCACAGACCACAGTGACGGCCCAGTGGGTGCGAGGGAAACGTGGCCCTGGGACCCGAGCTAGTTAAAACGTGGCCTCGCACAGGCTCTTACTGTGATGGTGGAGGACCTGTATTGCATGTCGTCCAGTTTCTTACGTGTGAGGACTGAGTGGTCTCCTGAGGGATTGACTGTCCTCTTTTTCCACCTGAAAAGCCACCCCTCCCCACCTTGCTATCGCAGTTCTCGGCTTCAGTGCACGGTGACAGCAGGGGCCCGACAGGCACAGCACTGCCAGACTGTCAGAAACACAGTGTCTTACCTCGTTGAGAGCAATGAGCAAACAACAAAAAGCCAAAAACCAGGGCGTGTAGTTTGGATTTGGTAGGAAAATATTTTAATCCACTGTGCTTAAAAAGTGGTACGTCGTATGAGTAAGAAGCCCTGAGACTCGGGCTGTCAGGTGCGTGCCTGTAGTCACACACACAGATCTTTAGCACGTGTGCACAGTCCAGCTCAAGCAGCTAGCGTCCTTTAGAACAGGAAACTGAACTGTGTGCAGCACTGCCAATTTTGTCCCTAACTCAAACAACATTTATATTTCAAAGCTTAGAAAATATTGAAAAGGTGGAAAGGAAAAACGCATGGTCAGGAGGAAATGTTTTGGCAAAATATATTTAAAAGAAACTCTGAGCCTGTTTTAATGTCTTTAAAGCATAGAAAAATAAAGCTCGTTCTCATTTATTTCTCGAGGAATAACAGGAGACTTTCTTTGGGGAATTTACAGATTTGCTTTGAGGTCTTTGCAGGTCGCTCACCATTACATAAATTTAGACTCTGTTATTTTGTTCCTGTTTAGTCAGCTATTGCATTATTTCAAATCAGTTATTAAATTGTTTGGGCCAGTGTTTTTAATTGGGCCCAGAACAGATTTTTATACCCTCACCATCAGGGAACATAGAAAAGCATAGATTTTCTTTTGTTATTGATAGAATGTTTATAGGTCATGCAGTCTTCATAAAATATTTATTATAGCTCTGGCTGGTGGGGCTCAGTGGATTGAGCACCAACCTGTAAACCCAAAGGGTCACCAGTTCGATTCCCAGTCAGGGCACACACCTGGGTTGTGGGCCAGGTCCCCAGTAGGGGGCGCTTGAGAGGCAACCACCCATTGATGTTTCTCTCCCCCTCTTTCTCCCTCCCATCCCCTCTCTAAAAATAAATAAATAAAATCTTTAAAAAATATATTTATTACAGTTTTTCCTGTTGATACTCAAAATTCAACTGGAGAATCTTCGGTCTTAAAAACAAGAGCAGGGAAAAATCTGAAATATTTTAAAAGAAGTTTTATGAATTCACAAAAATACTACAAATATATTCCATAGAAGGTGCGATGTGGGGCCTGTTTAAGTAGAGTGCCCGGAACATGCAGTAGGAGCGAGCGGTGTCTGGGGGAGACCATTCCGGTGGATGCTGGTGGTGCAAAGGCCGGAGGCCTCGTCAGCTTGGGGCGCCCCAGAAGCCAGTCTGGCTGAGGCGCAGCTAAGGACGGAAGAGTGGTAGGTGGTGCGGTCTGAACAGTAGAGCAGCTCAGGGCTGGCGCCAGGTCGTGCCGGGCTCTCTGGGTCATGGTAAGAATCTTGACCCCTGAAGTGGGGTGGGGGCCCCCGAAGGTTTTGAACTCAGGGGTGTTGTGATTTGACTCACATTTTAGAAGGTTCTTTCTTCCTGGCTTCTGGTGGAAACAGGGAGACTGGGTGGGAGGCGGCTGTCCCAGTCGAGGTGGGAAGGAACGACTGGGGTAGGGGAGGCAGTGGCGCCAGCTGTGCATTGGTGCCACACGTGGGGCAGGGCTGCGCTGTTGTGTTGGGCTCTGCTCTCAGATGCGTTAGGTTTGGGGTTCCTGTTAGACCAAGTGGAAATGTCGACGCGACAGCTGGCAATGTGAGTCCGGAGTTCACTGCGTGAACGTGTAGACCCAGATCCCTGTGAACAAGGCGGGCCCTGTTTCGCTTGCCCAGAGACACTGATACTTAACACTCTGGGCCCTGCGGCTTCCCTCGGTCCCAAACCAACAATTACTGAGGATCACAGCTTGTCACATGCCTCAACTCCGTGTTCTCATTTGAGGGGCTATTTATTTACATGACCGTCTTACAGAGGTGCTTGGAGGCAGGGTGGCAAGGGGGCCAGGGCGGCTTCCTGTGCCCGCCTCCCCCACTCTGCGTGGCAGGAGCCTGCCCAGTGGAGCGTCCACCCTTGCAGCCCGGTCCTTTTCCTCGCACCCCTTCTCCAGAGACTTGTCTGTGTGGCAGGCAGTTGGGGGGGGGCGTTCATCTCTGTGCCTCCTTAGTTCCTTCAGTGCGTTAAGGCTTCAGAATTTCAGATTTAATCAGCCAGGTAGCCACTGCCCACTCTGACTTGACGGTAGTTCCTCTCTCAGGTGGGCCATGGGGGCTGGTCTTCATGGGCCTGGTGCTTTGGGGAATCAGTCCCTCCACTTTGGATTTCCTTCCTGCCTGACCCGACACTCTGAGCTGAAATGGCTTAGTGACCAGACTAACCCTCAGTCCTGTTTTAATGTTTGTAAAGAACTTTTAAAAACCTCAGCCCTGGCTGATATAGCTCAGTGGATTGAGCACCGGACTTTGGACGAAAGGGTCGCTGGTTCAATTCCCAGTCAGGGCACACGCCTGGGTTGTGGGCCAGGTCCCCAGTAGGGGGGTGCAAGAGGCAACCACACATTGATGTTTCCCTCTCTTTCTCCCTCCCTTACCCATTCTCTAACAATAAATAAATAAAATCTTTAAAAGTAAAGAATTTCAGATGCAGTGTTTTTTAAGCTTAAAATGCCTGCAGTTAATTAGTGATACCATAAAGAATAAGTGGTTGTCGGCTTCATTCCTTATTGAAACTACACCTGCTTTCATTTTCAATAGTATCAAAGTGGTTATAGTTTAGCCTTCATCTACTAATCAGTGAAAAAGGAAGGTGAATAATTAATGTTAACTTACCTCATTTGACATAACAGCTTGTAGAAAATTTTTAATCTCTTAATGCTGTATTTCACATTCAGGTGTAAATAAAAAATCACTTGTCATCCGTATATGGATGTAAAATTGATAAATTATTTCTGTGTGATGTATAATTGATAAACTTGAATAAATTGACATTGTCATTTTAGCTAAAATAAGAAGAGTTCATCAAAATCCTACTTGGGAAATAAGTGTTCGTCACCGCAAATCCCGTAGGTCATTGAACTTGACAGTGCTAGTGTACAGCAGGCAGGCTAAAACAGTTTTCTAGCTAATCGGAAACGAAATGGTGATAAGAATCGTTTGCTCTCTGAGTCAGTTCATCGCCCGGAGTGACAGAATCATCCCCTGAGCCCCGAACCTCCCTGCTCCTTGGCCTGGTGCTTAGTTACAGTTTCCAGAGACGCCTGGACCGGGCAGTCACCTGGGTTCTGCAATACTAGATCTCTGGCGCTCTAAGCTGGTGTTAGCGCTCTGCCTCACTGAAAGGCCTAGATTTTAAAACACCCAGAGTACTTTATACTAAAGCATTCCTTACGTAGAAATTAAGAACTAATTCTGTGTCAGTCATGCAGGATTTACTGGTTTCCCTCAAACCTTAAGTCGTCCCCTTTCTTTAAAATACACACACACACACACACACACAGTTGCTGCCTCTAGGTACCTTCTCGTGTTGCTTCTCCTTTCTTGCCGAACTTCCTGGATAAGCGGTTCGAACCAGCTTTCTCCTTTCGGCATCATTCCTCCCTCCCTCCCTTCCCCACTTTTTACCAGAACCAGGAAACGGGAAGGACTCGAACAGTGAGCATTTTGTGTGTGTGTTGCTTGTCCTTGTTAGGACATTTGATCCTCCCACCTCGGGTTGCCGAGTGTCCAGCCCTGAGCCGACGTAGTCCCGTGTTGTCGCTTCTTGTCTGGCCAAGTGAAAATTTTGTAAACAAAAATATCCCATTAAAAAAAAAAAAAGTATCTCGTTTGTGGCTCAGGATCCTCCGAGGCCAGACCTCTGTGTTACAGAACCTTGGTTAAATAGAAGCTGCCAGAAACCGGCTCCTGTAGACTCAGGGTGGACACAGCTCCATGTGGGCACCAGTCAAGCCCAACCCGGCTCGCCCCGCAGGGGCGCCAGGTCACGTGGGCGAGCCCTGGTGCCCACACTCCAAACGCCGCCTCACAGAAGCCTCTCCTTCTCCAAAAGTAGTTGTTTCTGTGGAGGAGAAAAAGAATGGCAAGGTGACGACCAGGCATTGACCTTCAGCGATAGTAATTTTTCCTGTAGGAATTTCTATCATATATTATTATAGAAATAAAATCCAGTATTACAGACGCCACTTGTTGTGGGTCAGGCTTTTTTTTGCTGGAGATTTCTTGTCCTGCTTTCACTGCACTGTGTTTTTTGTCTGCGGTTCCCCCTTCATTCATTTGTTCAATATACCTCTATATCGACCAGATTTTCGAGGCCTGTCGTGTGCCAGTCGGGCACTGGGAGCACACGGTAAAGATCTAAAGATCAGACCAAGTTCTTGTCCATGTGGCACTGGCGGAAGCATTAAGACATTCACACACCACGGGTGTTTTCCCCCAAGCCGGGTGCCGGGTCCTAATTACTGCTAGTTTCAGATGGTTGCTGCAGTGTTTGTTTTGTGTTGTTAATTAATTAGACTCTAATTAACAGACTTTGCTTTTTTTATAGAGCAGTCTCAGGTTTATAGAAAATTGAGCAGATCTTACTCAGAGTTCCCACACACTCTCCTCTCCTCACTCAGTTTCCTGTTTGTTAACATCTCGCATTGGTGTGGTACGTTCGTTACCAATGAAGAACCAGTGTGGATACATTATTATGAACTAAAACCCAGAGTTTGCATTAGGGTCTGCTCTTTGTGTTCTGAGTTTTGACGAATGTTTAATGGCATGTATCTGCCGTTGTAATCCACTTCCCACCCCCCACCCTTGGCAACTACTGATCTTTTCGCTGTCCCTAGTTTTCCCTTTTCCAGAACGTCTTTGGTTGGAATTGTATTGTATGTGGCGTAGCCTTTCCAGACTGGCCTCCATGTGCACTTAAGCGGCTTCCGAATTCATTTCTTTTTTCATCCCTGAATAACATTCAGTTGTACAGAGTTACACCACGGTTTTGTTATCCCTTCTTCTTGGTTGCTTCCCGTTTTTGGCGATATGAATAAAGCTGTTACAGCAGTCACATACAGTTTTGCTGTGGACATGAGATTTCCAGTGTCTTAGGTGATGGTAAGACCGTTGACCTTTGCGGAAACCCGCCAGACCGCCTTGCAGGGCAGCTGCACCGTTCTGCGCCCCCCGCACCGGTGCAGGTGAGAGGCATGTCGTTTGCATTTCCAACTCTCAGGGGCACACAATGTGGAGCGTCTTTGTTTATTTGCCGTCTGTGTATCTTTTTCGGTGAGATATCCGTTCCCATCTTTTTCTCTTTTTAATTGAGTTGTTTGATTTCCTATTAATGACTTTTGAGAGTTTCTTACACGCTTTGGACCAGTCCTGTCAGCTGCGTGTTGGCAACGTTTTCTCCCAGTGTGCGGCCGGCTGCCTGCCACGCACCTCATTCCTTTCTCACCTGAAGCTTCTCCCTGCCTCTGTGTTTAAGGTCTCGGGAGGCAGAATGCAGGTGGGCGTTGCTGCTCTTTACTCCTGACCGTCTTCGCCTTTTCGTTGGACTGTACACTCCATTCACTGACGGTTTTGCTCCCTGTTCTCTGTCCTGTGTTCATTTCTTCTCCTTGTCTTCTTGACTCCCCCCTGCCATTAGCTTAGTAGTTACTTACTCTTTCCGGTGTTACCCTGGAGATTTTCAACATGCGTCTTTTCTTGCATCAGACAGAAGAGTCAGGTCAGTGGCACTGCTTTGATTCCAGACACTGAGGGAACGGCAGCACACCACGCAATTCCACTGTGTAACTGTTGTCCGTCGCCCTCGTTTTCATAAGGTGGGATGCACAGCATTATCAATGGCAGAATAATTACAGTCTCTGTGCGAGACATTGACTAGGACTGTGGAACTGTCGTTGGTTAAGTCAGAAGCTGGACTCCCGGGGGAGTCCAGGAGAAGTCCAGGGGACTCCTGGGGAAGCAGTGGCTTCCACCTGTTATTTCCTTGGCAGTGTCCCTCCGTGGGCATGTCCACCGGTCCCATGTCAGCATGGCCCAGAGGAGGCCACCTCTGATGGCACCCAGGGGCTGGGTTCAAATGGCCACTGGAGCTGTTCCTGCATGCTGGCAAAGCCTTGCCAGTTTGGTCACGTGCTTGTGACATCATCTGCCTCTGTACTGATTCCGGTTGGGGACTCCGACCCATGCTTGTGCGTTTAACATGCCCCGTCTGTCACAGCAGTTGCTTTACTCGCCCTACGTACCCCCCTCGTCACATTCGGTGTTTGGGACACTGTCAGGAGAAGCATCCCTGTTCCCAGGGGCAGCGCGGTCAGTGCTGCTGTGTTCCACGCGGCAGGACTCCAGGCCGCCTCGGCTCCTGCCCGTCGCTGTATGGTCGGATGCCACTCGGAGTCACGTGGAGGGAGGCGAGCATGACGCAGCCCTCGCTCTGTGCTGTCATGAAGTAATAAATGTGTTCTGATTATCCATGACCGGATATGAATGAAAATAAAGACCCACCCTGAATGTGCAGCCCGGGTTCCGTGCTGGTCCACTGTCAGTGTCCCCGTGTGGTGTCTCCAGACTCAGGCTGTGGAGGGTGGGGAACAACTAGTTGAAGACACAGTCACAGTCCAGTGACTCCTCTGCATTTCAGGCGGACACTTGGGTTTGTGTCACTTCTCATAATTTCTCTCTAACTTGAAGTCCACGCTGCCTATTGTCTAAATAGATACCTTCTGCAGTACCATCCGCAATGTTGGACATATTTGTTCATAGTTCCTAAAATTAGCTATTAATATGAATTTTAGGGAACATTCATGGCAGACATTGACTTTCATTTATGTCAAAGTCATGATTTTAAAATAAGTATATATTGAAATTCCTCTAATATTGCCATTTAAACATACAATTCATTCAAACTGAGTCACATTACTGTCCTTACTGTGGCTTTCTTCTCAAAATGGGGACTCGAAATCTAAGAGGCAGCAAAAGAAATGGTTGGCTCAGCACATGCAGCACGGTGGCTTCTGGGAGTGGCGTGTTAACTCCTGTTCCGGTGTGTGCTTAGTTCCTTCCATCAGGCTCTGGGCCGGACTTCCTCAGCTCTGCCCTCCTATAAAAGTTTAAGTGTAGTTTGTGTAGGTTCCAGGGATAAGAGTAAACAGACGTGTGTGACGCCACGTTTCAGACGTAAAGTAACACGTGGTATTTAAGAATGAACTTCTGTAGATTAAACATGAAGGCCGTTTTCATTTTCTGCTTCAAGATACACTTTTGGCAGCTTGCACAATCACGGTAAAGATGTTTTTTAATCCTTTCCATTACCAAGGACTCAGTAGCTGCTGCTGTGAGGTTGGCATCTACTTCCCGTGAGCCGTGAGGGACGGGAGTAATGAGGGTCGGGCCAGGAGTTCCGTCCTGCCCACGTGGTGAAAGGGCTTTTCACTGGGCCTGTGAGCTGCTCGCTGGGCTGGCTGTGTGCCCGGCAGAGAGCGTGGGCAGCCGGGCTTGGAGTGCCAAGGGCCTGGGCGAGGGAGCTGGGGCCTCCGGGCTGGAGCGCCGAGCTCGGCAGCGTCCACACTAGCGCATGCTTTGGGCAGCACACTTTTCTGAGGCCCACATGAGAGAAGTTGTCCAATAAAGTTTGTGACAGTGTGGGAAAATGTGGGTGCCTTGCTTCTAGCTTAAATCACTATGACTGATTGACGTAAACCAAGTTATTTTTAGACTTTTTCTTTTAGATTTTATTTATTTATTTTTAGAGGAGAAGGGAAGGAGAGAAGGAGAGAAATATCAATGTATGGTTGCCTCTCGTGAGCCCCCTGCTGGGAACTGGCCTGCAACCCAGGCATGATCCCTGACTGGGAATCGAACCGCGATCGTGTGGTTCGCAGGCCTGTGCTCAATCCACTGAGCTATACCAGTCAGGGCTAGACTTTTTTTTAAGTAGATCTAATTTGCCAAAAATAGAGTGCTTGATTTTCAAATAATTGAAGTGGACTTTTGTTGTTGTTTTTCATCCCCAACCAGGAGTTATTTATGAGTTTAAAAGAGATGTGAGCATAACTTAGATTATTTTAGTATCTGAAGTGACTAAACAATATGAAGTGACAATAAAATGTGATTACAGTCTTGGTCCTGTGAGGGCTTCCTTTGTGAATGACTCCCGTGTTGAGCTTTAGGAGAACTTGCTCACAGGGACGTGAAGTCAGTACCACGAAGGACACAGCGCTCCTGGGTCCACCACGCCACGTACACGGTCAGGCCCAGAAGCGCTGAGGCAGAGTCTGCCCTCACTGTCACACTTAGCCAGCAGGCTGTGCTGTCGCGGGTTCCGAGGAGCCCGTGGTGCTCAGGGACTTAGAGGTTACAGACCCGGTCCATTTTCTGTGCCCCCCCCCGCCCCCTGCCATGGTCGTGCCATGTTATTTTAGGCAGCGACATTCACGGCAAGCTTCCTGCTGAGCAGTTGGTTTATCTGGGGCACTGTGGGGAGTGGTCTTGGGAGAGACATGTTACACTTGCACTTGGAAAGGCCCCTGACACCGGTGAGGAAGAAGAGCCAAAAGAGAACAGCTGGGAGTCCAGAGAAAGGATAAGAGCGTAGGCAGGGAGGCGAACTCCGTAGGGGCCCGACCAGCAGGTTTCGTGTGTTGCAGGGGGTCGGACCGGGGTCTGCTCCTCCGCCTCTAGTGGGACAGGCTGTCGGGCGAACACAGACTTTACACGCCATTCCCACGTGACTTCTCCCCTGGGCAGGGAAGTGCTGGCACATGTGTCGCCCGAGGTAGCAGCATGGGGTGGGGGGGGTTGCCCTACCAGTGGCCGAAGTGGTGGCACCACCACGCAAGGGAATGAGTGTGTCGTTGGGCGCCACTCGGGCTGGGAGCTGGGGTTTGAGGAGGGTGGTGCGTTCACTTTGAGACGTGTTGCATAGGAGGTGCCTGCTGGCTCGTGCAAGTGGACGTGTTCAGGAAGGGGCTGCGTTTCTGAGCCCGAAGATGAGGGAAAGACTGGGACAGTCTTTGAAGGTGAGACGTCTGAAAATGTTTGGAGGAGAGGCACCAAGGCACTCGCCAGCGTCTCGGTCTGGTCGGTGCTCTTTTCCTCGTATTTGGCTACAGTCACCACTTTAACCCCCATCGTCCACAGCCTTTCACTCCACCCACAGATTCTCTGTCATCTCTCCGCTGACCTGGGGGTGGCCCGCCTAGCACCTGTCATGTGTGGGATGGTCTGGGCTGGTCCCGAACGGTTCTCCGGTTCTCCCAGTCCTTGGGTAGCGGCCTGTTTGGTTCCTGCAGCTGAGCTGGCAGAGGGAAGCTCTTGTTCACAGTTACCCGTGTAGCAGCAGAGGTGTGCACACTGCCGTGAATGGCGAGGGACGTGCTTTGCCAGTCGGGTGGCCATCTCGCTGCTTTTGGAGTACAGCTCTTGGAACTCCCTCTCCTGGCCTGTGAGATGTTTCGGAGGATGGGTGTGGTCCGGGAGGTGCCGGCGGGCGCTGTCCCTGCTGTGGTTTGCCATGACGTTAACGTTTCCGGAGTGACACAGAAACCAATATGAGAACAAGAAAATGACTTTTATCCTTTATGCCTGACAGATAATCAGATTACTCTGGGGATTAGATTAAAGATAATAATAATAAGTCATTTGTTCCTATAGTTAGTTTCTAAATGACCGAGAGAGTCTTCTGTAAGAGAATTTAAACGTGAAACCCAGTAAATGTATGAGTAAATACAGAAAGAACAGTGTGAGATTTAAGACAAAGCTGGCGTGCTTTTGATGAACCGTGCTGCAGGGGGGGGCTAATGTCAGCTGCTCCCTGGCGTCTGCCCCCGCCCCGGGCCACAGTCAGTGTGTCTCGAGTTCAGAGGCCGATGCTCACAGGCCCTGAGGGCGGCTGTGAACTGGATGTGGCTGTTTCGCTGTCCTCCGTCCGTGCACATCGACCACGCAATGGCTTCCCCTCACACGTGCCATTTTCTTCTCAGGCCGTGTGCTCATGGAGATCTCAAGTACCCACCAGAAACTTGATGAGAGTTTGAAAGAAAATGTATGTGGACCCTTTTTATATTTACAGAATGTATTTATTTTTAAATTTCATTTTGCTTGACGTCTCAAATCTGGTATGAATTTTTTATTTCCTTTTGCTAATAGTTTAAAACATTCCACAAAGAGATTATACAGGAGCTGGAAAAGAAGACAGAACTAGATGTAAAATACATGAACGTGAGTATACAGTCTGGCCGCACCTCCTTGGGTGGAGGTGGGCGTGGGGCTCGGGGCCTGGCCCTCCCGGAGGTGCCTGATCTCTGAGCCCGAAGCGAACTCGCCCCACTGTTCATTCAGCAGCCGAGAATGTGGGTGGAGCTGGGTGTTGAGTGTGCACACGGAGGCCTAAGTGACAAGATCCCTCGGGGCTGCGTGGGCTCATTGTTGCTGACACTTGGGATCTTCATTGAAATGCACAGGAAAAAAATACTGCGAGGACCCACACTGCCTCTGGAAGGCATTGTTCCCGAAGAACACACCTGCGGGTGGCAGCTGCGTCCGTGCTGGTGCAGCCTGCACTGGGCACTGCAGGGCGGCAGGGCTGCGAGGCAGAGCCCGGGCTGGGGCTCCGGGTCTGAGGGTGAGCGGCGCTGCTGCTCGGATCTCTGGCTGTCACCTGGCACCGTCAGTTCCAGCGGTTTTCTCCTTCCTCCTGGCCCTCCAGCCCCAGCACACACGCTCTCCCCATCCGCCCCCCGCCCCCACTGCCACCCAGAGTCCCCTTCCTTCGCACCCAGACCCCCACGTGGCAGCAAGCCCCGCCCCCACGTGCACGTGCTCTGCGTGCCTCGGAGGAAGCTGAGGGGAGCAGTGCCGAGCATCGAACCTCCACCGTCAGATTTTTACCCTGCAGGGGCCCCTCGCGCCCCTCGCTGTACAGACTAGCACCCAAGGAGCTTCTTAGGGGAATTCAGGAACTGCTGAGATCACACAGGAAGTGGGGAGAGAAGCCAGAATTCTAGCCCTGGTCTGTTAGGCTGCAAAAAACTTACGCCGCACCCACATAACCAGAAGTGACTGTAGTTCTTTCTTAATTCTCTTTCTTGATATTGTAATTCATAAAACAGGAATGTGGGACTTAATATTGGTGATTTACTCACCAAAGCACTTACAACCCAGTGTCCAAACACCTTTGAGCAAAGAGAAACAAGAGAATAAAATATGCCCCCTCGTATAAACAACTTTAGGACAGACAAAGCAGCGAACATTAAAGTTGAAGGGAGGGCGGTGTGCAGTGAGGGCGTTCAGGGCCACGGCCGGGGGAGGGCGGTGTGCAGTGAGGGCGTTCAGGGCCACGGCCGGGGGAGGGCGGTGTGCAGTGAGAAGCCGTCGGCCACATCCAGTGGAAGTGTGAACACAACAGCCACCTGCGGGTTTGTGCAGCCGCTACAGTGAAGTAAGTGCAACATTCATTTAACTTGCAGGCTACTCTCAAAAGGTACCAAACAGAACACAGGAATAAACTAGAGTCTTTGGAGAAATCTCAAGCTGAGTTGAAGAAGATCAGAAGGAAAAGTCAAGGAGGACGAAACGCACTCAAATATGAGCACAAAGAAATTGAGGTGAACTCTTCAGCTTCGTTTCATTGTTGATGTTTTGTGCCGCTTACAGGGAAGTTTGTTGGGCTCGGTCAGCCTGTACTTTACCTGCTAAGTGCTGAGCTGCTATTGAAGTTAAAAATAAGCATTTTGACCTAGAATGAGCTGCTACAGAGTTTTCCAGAGTTAGGAATAATCAGTCAAAGGCCTCCTAAAAACATTGGCATTTTCCCCTCAGGGAGGTTGAGCATCGTTACCCCATTTTACGGATGGCAGACTGGGGCATAGGTTAAGTCATATGGTTGACACTTGGAACGGGGTTTGAACTGAACTTTCTGGTTCCAAAGCCCCTGATTTTCCAACAGAACAGGATCTTCGCCCTGGCGTACAAAGTAGCATTTCATGCAAATTGCCCAGTGGAACGGAAGGCCTCTGGCAACATCTCTCCATGTGAATCAGGGCGGTGATCTTAATGAGAGTGATGGTATCTGCCGGGTCAGGTTACAGCTTTGTTATTTTGTCTAATGTTTATCTTTGATTCACTCCGTTACCAAAACAAACCCAGTGCAAAGATGGCAGAAGGTAAATGTCAGGCTGTGTGGCTGTTGGGTTCCTCCTGTGGTAACTTTGTAGTTGTTGCTTTCCCAGTATGTAGAAACCATCACTTCCCGCCAGAACGAAATCCAGAAGTTTATTGCTGATGGTTGCAAAGAAGCTCTGATGGAAGAGAAGAGGCGCTTCTGCTTCCTGGTGGACAAGCACTGTAGCTTTTCACACCACCTGCAGGGCTACCACTTACAGGTGGGTGTGGCTTCCTGGTGGGTGTGGCTTCCTGGTGGGTGTGGCTTCCTGGTGGACAGGTACTGTAGCTTTTCACACCACTTGCACGGCTACCACTTACAGGTGGGTGTGGCTTCCAACTGTGCCACGTGTCCTCATTTCGTATCATGTTTAAATGCCCTCAACTTGCTTCCCCTTCAGTACACGCCCCAACATAAAGCAGTTGGCCTGTTCTGCCAATAAGATTTCACATTTTAGAAATACAGGTGAAGTGGTCAGGTGTCAACTTATGGTGTTTAATTAGTTGAGTAATACATCCATATTTAAAAACTTTCATAAAATAACGTCCAGTAGTTGAGAAAGGTCACTTGCTTCCTTTCTCGCCTGTGGGTGAGCCCGTCTCGACTCAGTGACGCATCTTTGGCATCAGAGCCTCATCAGAGCCACAGAGAGAGTCCCGCGGGCCCTGGCCCGGGGGTCAGAGGTGCTCGCTGCCAGGGTCTGATGCATGTGGAGGCTGTATCCAGGCCACAGACCCGGCTCACAGCATCGGGGTGCTGGCTGGGGCTACTTTTCGTTCCTCTTCAAGTGGCAGGCACGGTCTCGTTGGCCGGACCACTCGGCTTTACCTCCCTCCTCCTCCACGTGCGCTGTTTTCTGTGCTTACGT
Source organism: Sturnira hondurensis (assembly GCF_014824575.4). Taxonomy (NCBI): domain Eukaryota; kingdom Metazoa; phylum Chordata; class Mammalia; order Chiroptera; family Phyllostomidae; genus Sturnira; species Sturnira hondurensis. The sequence continues at coordinate 4,670,204 of NW_028082364.1, forward strand.
CCCCGGTAGCCAGTACAGAACGCGTTAGATTTCCTTTTCCCTTTTTCTCAGTTGTGAATTCTCTTGGGCCCATGTAAGCACCCAAAAGTAGCGTTGATCGATGTCAGTCGTTCGTCGTCATTCATAATAAAGAAATTTGGGGCATGCTCCAGGGTGGAGAACGCTGCGTAAGAGCCTGAATATAAGGCACTTCCTGTTTTTTTCAGGTGAAAGGAAACTAGGTCTTGCATGTATGCACATGTCACGTCTCACATATTCTGTCAAGATTTTGCAGCTTAAGGAGTACTCAGAACTAGAGACCTAACTCGGAACCTGTTACAGGAGAGAACTGCAGTCTTGGGTGATCGCTTTTGTCCACAGCGCATTGTGCTAGTTCCAGCAGCGTGGATTCCCACGCTGGAGGTCCTCCTGGGGCGAGGTCAAAGGCGGAGAGGGACAGAAGCGACCGTGAAGCTCCTTTCCTTTGGTGACACCCCGCCAGCAGCGGGGCGCTCACAGTGTCACAAGGCACCTGGCTGATTCCCCGAGCGCTCTAGTTGGTGGTGGTCTCTCACACTGAGGCGTGGGTCCCAGGCAGGCTCTGCAGTGTGATGCTAACCAGACCTGCTTTCTGCGCCCACGACTCTCCAGCTGAGAACCCCTCGTGCCTTCTCTCACAGGCTAAAGAGGCCTGGTCCCTGGGCCTGGTCCCTCGGTGGCCCCCGGAGAACGCAGGCCGAGCAGCTGCCACACCAGGTTCCAGTCAGGACAGGTGGTTTGGGAGAGGGGCTCTGTCCTCTTGAAGGATTTCCATCAGCAGCCCCAGCCCACCCCTGACGCACAGAGTCTGAGTAAAAACAGTGTGGTTGCTATGGAAACAGCTTCGGGATAGGTCCCTGGTTGCTATGGAAACAGCTTCAGGAAAGGTCCCCTGCATCCCCTTTCTCTTCAGATTGCTGCCCTGGAAAAGAGGCTCACACGGAAAGGCTTCCTGGGAATCTCTGGCCGTGAGAAGCAGAGCCAGGCTTGCGGGAGCCTGGGCCTGAGGCCTCTGCCCCCAGGGGTGTGGGACTCACCTCTGTCCATCTGCCTCTCTCTGCTCTACAGCCCAGTTTCTCTGCAAAGCCCGCAGTCTGCCAGCCCCAGGGACCAGCGCGTTTTCTCAGCACCTTCTCTGACTCTACAGAGCGAGTCTCCCTGTGCCCGCCCCCTGCACTTTGCCTCTAGTCCCTCAGTCCCATGGACCAGCCAATCCACCTCTCTAACACACAGTCCAGTTCCACTGGCTCCGAATCCGCTCCTGGTCCCGTCACTCGTCCTGGAGGTGGTTTTCACGGAGGAGGAGGAGGAGGAGGAGGAGGAGGAGGGAGAAAGTGGTGCTTGACGTGCTGGGGCCCGCAGGGGAGACAGTGGCAGTTANCCTCTCTCTGCTCTACAGCCCAGTTTCTCTGCAAAGCCCGCAGTCTGCCAGCCCCAGGGACCAGCGCGTTTTCTCAGCACCTTCTCTGACTCTACAGAGCGAGTCTCCCTGTGCCCGCCCCCTGCACTTTGCCTCTAGTCCCTCAGTCCCATGGACCAGCCAATCCACCTCTCTAACACACAGTCCAGTTCCACTGGCTCCGAATCCGCTCCTGGTCCTGTCACCCGTCCTGGAGGTGGTTTTCGAGGAGGAGGAGGAGGAGGAGGAGGAGGAGGGAGAAAGTGGTGCTTGACGTGCTGGGGCCCGCAGGGGAGACAGTAGCAGTTAATGCACGTTGCTCAGCCCCTCCCTGTTGGTTTTTGAGCTTGTCCTTAGTCATTTACAATCCTCGTAAATTTAGTCTTAAACTCGGCCTCACTAACCGAGTAGCGGGAGAGGGTTGGTTCTTTTAGAACAGAACCCTACATTCTTCTCAGCAAACAAGACAGCAGATATCCTAGGTGCTTGAACTACTCACTGCATTTAACTCAGACTCCCACACTTCCGGCGATAAGCCAGGGATGTTTTCGGTGGTGGTGTTTGATGTCATTTTTGTCAGCCCGTCACACGTACACGTTTGTCCTCAGTTCTGTTTCCTTTGGATTTTCAGTCTGCAGAACTGCTCAACTCCAAACTGCCTCGGTGGCAGAACACCTGTTGCGATGCCACCAGAGTGCCGGAGGCAGTCATCCACATGATAGAGGACATAAAGACCCCTCTCTCCACCCCGGTGTCCTGGACGCCTCAGCCTTCGCCGACGGTCGAGAGAAGCAACATGGTAGGAGCTGGTTGCCTCCGGGGTCCTGGTCGTGTGTTCACTGTGAGATTTGCACGGAGGTCCAAGGCCTTCGTTAGTGGGGATCACGGGGGTCCTCTGAGAGCCGCTTTCCCCACTTTGCTCAGTGGCTGTGTTTCATGCTGCGTCTAGCGCGATGTCCTTGTTTTAGGAAGTTTATCATCACCATGTTGAACTGCAGTGGTTCCACCTTCGTAGGTGTATCCTCAGTGAAGGGCGTGTAGGTGTCTCAGGGAACAGACCAGCAGAGCTCTGATGCTATTCATCACAGCGGAAGGCGCTTCCCAAAGAGTCACCAGAGCAATGACTCTGAGCATCGTGGTTTGCTGGTCTTGAACCTGGGCCTTATTCTTTCCACCAACGCACAGAGATTTGGACCCAGGATCCAATGAGAACACAAGGCCACCCCACCCCCACCGACAGCTCTGAAGTGTCAGCAGAGACCCCAGACCCCTCTGGCAGCCCAGGACATGGACCTGGGGCTGCACCGGGGATGGAACAGGTGCCGCCAGTGGGCCGGCGCGCTGGGGGGGTTCTCTACGGGGTCGGCACGTGGAGATCAGAATCGGAAACCTCAGCCCCGAGGATGTGCAGTCAGGCCAGAGGCACTGGACACAGGCAGTGGGGGAGAACCGGGGGCGTTTCTCTGTAAGTTGGCTGGGGAACTGATTCAGACCACCGAGGTCGGCCGTCCCTCCCCCTTGTCCGGTTTCTGCTGAACCGCGGGCAGCAGGGGCTTCTGTCCACTGGCCAAAACGGAAGGCACAGGGCACAGTCCTTGAAACGTCTTCCCTCTCCCACATGCAGCGGGTACTCTGCGATCATGAGAACAGGCGGAATACAGCCTCTCACACACAGTAGAAAGCAGAGACTGCCGTGCATGCGCAGGTGCGCAGACAACCGAGAACCACTGAGCAGGTGAAGAAACCAACACGTAAACACACATGAACTGAAAACCAAAATGAGCAGCACGGGGGGCGGCAGAGCCAGCTGGGCAGAAGAGATGAAAGAGTGTGGCATTCACAGAGAAGAAGCAGCTAGTTCTTGGAGACTGAAAACTGGATTATTATTATTTATAGTTAAAGTGACATGTCTAGAATTAGCTTCAGAGCAACCCAGACCCCGGGCAGAGGTGGGCGGGGTGACGTGAAACGAGACTGGCCAGGAAAGGGAAGCTGCTGAAGCCGGGAGCTGGGTACACGGAGGTTTACTCTGCTATTCTTTCTACTTCTGCACCTGTTTGAAATTTTTCTAAAATAAAAGCTTTTTGTTTTTCATTTCTCTCCCCATCCTCAAACACAAACAAAACACATGATAACGTATATAGGCTCATTAGAAGAATGGAACTGCTTGGGAAATTAAGCCACAAAAACTTCCAAAACACAGTGCCAAAACAGAAAGGGGACTTTCTGAAAAATCGGAAAGAGGACAAAGGGGACGTCAGACCAGCTGCCACGTGGAGATGCATTCGGCTGCCCGCCCAGCGTCACCACCGCTGTCCGGCAGAGGTCTCAGATTCAACTGTCCAAACCAAAATGACTGGTTTTCCTACTCCAGACCTGCCTCTCCACTCTCTTCTCCCTCCAATAAAGGACGGCTCCGTCCTTCCGCAGCTCAGACACAAAATGACTCCTTCTCTTTTTCTCTCATGCCACTCTCAGCCCGCGGGCCGGCCCTGCTGTTTCCATCTTCAAAGCCCCACGCGCAGCCTCTCCTCGCCCCGAGCGGCTCAGACTGTGGCCCCTGCAGAGATGGCCACGGTGGCCTTCTGCCTGGCCCCTGACACGGCAGCCCGAGCGTTCCTGGACACGCTGAGAAGCCCAAAGCCTGGGTAGACGACTGGAAGTCAGGGATAAGGAGAAAATTCTGGCAACTTAAGATGTTAGGACTTAATGGAGCAATAGATGCACTCAAAGTTCTGTGGAAACGTCATCTCAAACACAGAACCCTCTCGCCCAGTGGCGCTGAAGAGCGAGCCTGAAACAGTAACAGGAGATTAGTCATTGCCCGAATGTGAGGGGTTATGGGAGCAATGGCTTTGCTGAGTTTGGGGGGGGTTGCTTTTTTATTTTTAAAGATAATTGCATTTTTAAGACAAACGTGAAAAATATGGCATTCTTGAGATAATCCAAAATGGGATACTGCCCTAAGAGAACTTTGGGAAAAATCCAAATTTAAAGCATGTCATACTAAACAGCCCTGGGAACCTGTAACGCACTAACATTAAACGAGTAAAAACGTTCCGCAGGTCGGGAAGGACTGCAACACCCTTTCTAGACATTCGCCGAAGGTGCCCCCGGCTCCTTCGACCAGAGCGAACACCAGCCCCCTGATCGACATGTTTAATGACCCGGCGACGGCCACCCAGAAGGCTGGTAAGGTGTTTCCCTCAAATTACCTTCTAAACTTCTGTTTTTAATTGTTGTTGTTTAATTGCAGTTGTCTGCATGTACCCCCCACCACTCCCTAAATTTTTATCAGACAGTGTGGGTGAGAGCATCCCGAGGTGGAGATAAATGAGTTGTGTGTGCGGTGTGCGTCCCGCGTCGGAAGAACGTACAACTCAGAACAAATAAAGCCCTGAGTTTTCATAAAACCAGAGGCACTTTGACACATACTAATTTTACTACTAATTGATGTTTTCTAAGAGTAAATATACTATTGAAAGGTGTTCTTTTTTAAATAGAATAAAGTTTAAAAAATTAAGTAAATAAGTAGAACTGGATGTCCAGCGATATCCCCACGGTGTTTCATATTTGGTGGCAGTTGCGATTTTTTTCAATACCACAAACTGTAACAATCCACATGAACAAAATTATGGTTATTCATCTTACCCGCGGGCTCCATTTGAATTATAATCAGAGATTTCATCATCTTTAACAGTACCTCATACTTTCTAGAGAGTAAGTTCTAACTGCTTCGATTTCTCAACTCCGCATTTCAATGCATTGGGAGCAGTGGCTGTCTGCAGACATCTCCGGGACTCGTGGTGGCCAACCCCGGCCTCTGTCTGGGGTCTCCCGGGCCCCTGCTCACGAGGGGCTTGGCCATGGAGCCAAGGGCTGGATACACCCCAGATACCACGTGCGGCTTTAGGGGAAGAAGTGAGATTTTCTGAATGGCAACTAGGAAGACGATGGTCCGCAGTCATGTGCCTTTGAAAGCAGAGCCACGAGCCGTGCACACTAGGAAGTCCAAACCGATAATGCACGCGCATCCCAGTCGTTCAGACCATTGGTTCTTCCCGGTAAACGCCAAGTAAGGTTGCTGGCGGACTCGGCACCTCTGAGGTGATTAGAGAGCGGCGTGGTAGGGAGCTGGCAAAGTTTACATTGTGATTAGTAAGACTGTGTAAGAGTAAAGCAGAAAGGGATCTTACTTGGTTTTTAATACTAGGCTAGTAATATTTGGAAAAATACTGCTAAGAAGAAGGAATTTCCCGTTCCACTTTTTTTCCCCGGGTGGTGACTATCAGGCTGTATCTGAACGGAGACACAAAAGGCACAGCACGTTGCTCCCTCCCATCACGTGGGGTGGGCCTCGGGCCACCCTTGGGGGGTCTGAGAGCGTGGCCTGGTGATTAGGGAGGGCTCAGCAAAGGTGCTTGTCCTCACAGCAGCATTTCCAGTTTTCTCCTCCTCCGGTGGACCCGGCCGTGGGCGGTTGGGTGTGAGCTGAGGCCTCACGCAGCCTCTGGTTCGCCCTGAGGGGGCAGGGAAAGGACAGCCGTGAGCACAGTTGGTGGGGGGTGGTTTGCCGCCCTGAGAGAGCCGCCTGGAGTGAGGCGGAGGGTAGGTGAAGCTTGGCAGACGCTGCTTTACCCTGTCTGACTGCGAAAGGGAGCCCCGCCCGGGAGAGACCTGGGGCCAGGGCTCTGCCTGTGCTCCTGAGGGCCTTGCCCTTCCCCGCACAGGGAGGGCTGTGCCAATAGGACACAGCCGGTCTCTCGTGACCTGTTAGCACCCTTTGAAACGCCGTCCCTGCTCCGCTGGTTTCCAACAGCTTCTTCAGACGATCCCAGTTTACAGCGGTCGGTTTCTGTTGCAACTGGACTGAACTTGATGAAGAAGCAGAAAGTGAGAACCATCTTCCCACACACGGCCGGCAGCAACCAGACCCTGCTCAGCTTCGCCCAGGGGGACGTCATCACGCTGCTCGTCTCCGAGGAGAAGGACGGCTGGCTCTACGGGGAGCACGACGCCTCCAAAGCGTGAGTCTCAGAGGGGGGCTCCGGCTGGAGTCCCAGCCACTGGTGCCTCTGGGAGCTGCCGTCTCTCCTGTTGGTGGCGCGTGGTCCTTGCGAACCTGCCGGCGCGTTAGCCAGGGCTCGGGTCGTAGTTCAGTTCTGGTTCCATGGTGGTTGACTGGACTCTGTCCCAGACTGTTTCTGCATGCATGTGTGTGTGTGTACATGTATGTGTTTTTTATGGGTAAACTCGATGCATGAGTAGATCACTTAGGTCATATGAAGTCGCCACGGAAAGCAGGTTTAAGTATTCTCTTGGGTTGTTTTTTTTTTTACCGTGACTTTGGATTTCTCAGAGAGAATCTGCGTATGTTAAATTGACTTTCTGCGTAGATTATTCTCCTATTAAATCAAACCAACACAGGGAAAAAGATAAAAAGGGAACTGAATAAAATCAGCACTAGATGTGAAACACAGTGCAGTGAAAGGGACTGTCCACCCCGAGTTGTCCCTGGTGTGTGTGTTGTCACTTGTCTGCTACCACCACCACAGCCGGTCTCCTCTCTCCACCCTCCCGTGCAGGCGGGGCTGGTTCCCTTCATCGTACACGAAGTTGCTGGAAGAAAACGCCAAGGAGACAGTGAGTGCACCCTCACCAAGGTAGGACTGGACTGTGGCTCGGGTTTCCCAGGGACAGAAAACCCGACCCACGGTGCTGGGGGTGTCAGCGTTCCGACCCACGGTGCTGGGGGTGTCGGCGTTCCGACCCACGGTGCTGGGGGTGTCGGCGTTCCGACCCACGGTGCTGGGGGTGTCGGCGTTCCGACCCACGGTGCTGGGGGTGTCGGCGTTCCGTCCGGGTGGGCAGGAAGCCCCGGACCACGGGGACTAAGCAGGAGACTGCGACGCCACACTCACTGCCTAGCGATTTCAGTTTCCACGGGTTTTACTGACTGTGTGCCCTGAAGAGTCATACCGCAGACCCTCCCCCGCAGCCCTCCATCCCCACCTGAGTCCCCATCACCCACCGTGGCTGCATCCAAGGCCCACCCCTTTCTCCTGACCCTACTGAGCGCCTGTGACCCTGGGGGACACATTGTTTGAAATGCTCTCCTGCTCAGGTTTCTTGACCTTGCTGTCTAGTTATTTTCCCCTCGCCTCACCAGCCTTGCCTCCCAGCCCCTCCCAGGCCCCGCCCCCACCCACTGTTGAAAGGAAGGTGTTCCTTGGGTCGGTCCGCAGCCCTCCCCCCTTTCCTCTGCTCCCTCTGTCCTGCCTGCCCCTGTGCTCTGACCACACCAGCAGGCTGCCTTTGGCACTGTCCCAGTCAGCAGCCCCCGAGTCTCCACTCAGATCCAGGTGATGACCATGAGTGTATACTATGTGTGTGCGTGCGCGTGTGCGCGCTCGTGCTGTAGTCCCCCCTCCTGCGCCCTCTACGATCTGTCCATCGTTCTGACCGCGGGCTGGTTTAGGTATTCGGGGTTCCCGCGACAGGGCCTCATCTCACATGTGTTCTCTGACCCCGGGCTGCCAGCCCAGCACCCGTGAGGAGCGTGAGCACCGTGGACCTGTCGGAGAAGAGCAGCGCGGCCGTCCCCATCCCCCCGCCCGACTACCTGGAGTGCCTGTCCGTGCGGGCGGCAGCAGAGAAGACAGCAGATGTCTCCAAACCTCCTCCTGCCCGCAAAGCCCCGGAGTTCAGACCAGAAACCCCCTCCTCTGTGAGTAGAGCTGCTGCCTGACCTTCTGTGGGCCCACGTCCCGAGGGGCGCTCTCCGGAGGTGTGGGTAGTTCCCACCAGTGTGTGGGGCGGGACCTCCTCCTCGCTCCTCCAGGCCCCCTTCTCCGTCACACCTGTCCGCCTCCCAGCTTCAGGCCTTTAGTTCTATTCCGCCTGTAAAGGACGATTCACACACACACAGCGAGTCCCCCATTCGCCAGACTGTCTCACTTTCGTCTCTCCTCGTTCTTGGTCAGGGCTGCCATCGCAGAGCCCCTTAATCACCTTGTTTTGCATTTCCTTCCAAGGCCATGCTGTTTTCTGAAGGAAGGTCTAAGGTAGAAGGTGGCCTCACCTCCGCGTCTTCAGGAAGTGTTCGGTCGCGCCACGTGCCGTGCGGGCACCGCGCGTGTGTCGTCTCTCGCCTTGAGTTGGCCCCCCAGAAAGGCGACACCCGTCCTTCCTTTGACGACGGTGGCCACCGAGTGCCAGGCCTGGGGCGGGTTCTGGAGGTGGTGGCCAGGACCGAGATGGCATGTGGCTCTCTGTGGCAGAGGACTCCTAAGGGGTGACATCTAAGCTCACACCCGAATGGCAGGGAGCCCGCCGTCAGGGGTCGAGAGGAGCTTCCCAGACAGGAGTAGAGAGTTGAAACCCCCGCAGAAGGCACGTGGTCAGCCTCCTCAGAGAACAGGGAAGGAGGGTGACCGTGCTGGACGCGAGCAAGTCGCGGGGGTTCTGTTCTTATTTTTTCCAGTACAGATTATACAGTAGAGGAGGAGGGGGCGAGGAGGGTGGTTGAGGTGCCGCTGGGCTGGGAGATGGGCGCGCCTGCCCGTCTGCTCAGCGGGAGGCGTGGCCGGCAGTGGGCAGGGGCAGCAGTGGTGGTGAGTGCGTTTGGAAGGGGAAACGTGTGGAGTCGGTGTTGTAGAGGAAGAACAAGAGTGTGCGTCAGAGAGCTGTAGGAAAGCGGGGCTGGTGACAGGTGCTCATTTGCCATTTGGGGTCAAGATTTAACGCAAACCCAGCCAGTGCCGTGGTTTCTGCAGCAACAGGCAGCTGCTCCACCAGAGGGAAGGGGCCTGGGTGAGGGTCACAGTGCGCTGGGCTCCAGGCTGGAGGCTGCAGTGGCTCGGAAACCTCCCCGGGAAGCGGCGGTCGTCCACAGTCGGGGCGGGAACTGCCTTTCGGGGACCTTCAGTTACCGCGTGGTCCTCTCAGCAGGGCACGCGGAAGCCGTCTGCCTCTTCTCCCGGCGAGGGTGCGGGGCTCCGCAGCTCTGTCCCCATCGACACCACTACTGGTGGGCTTTGTTCAGCTGGGAACGGGGCGTAGGTGGACCCTCCGAAATGGGAACCCTCCTGAAAACGTGCCGTGTTCTCGTGTGAGCCTCACAGGTTCCGGACAGGCCGCCTCGTCACGGGCAGCTGCCGAGGCGTGTTCGGTCAGGGAGGCAGGGCTGTGACATCCCACTCCCGTGTCTTTGTCTGGGCTGTCTTCTTAGATAAGCTTGCTACACAGTGTTTCATTTGCAGCTGTTGCCCCAAATTACTACAAACATCTAAGTGCAAAGATTGTGTTTAAAAGGACACGTGGCCATTGAAAATGGAGCTTTTCCATTCTGTCGTCACGGAGGCAGAGGCCAGCAGCTGGAGAAATGGCTTGGAAGGGCAAAGCTATCAAATGCTATTTTATTAAAGGCCCTAGTACATTTCAAAATGATGTTCGAACTATTTGGAAATGATCTTAAGGCATTTCTGAAGCATAGAAATTACTTTTATTTTTAAGACTTACAACTGCATGTCATAAAACTCAGGGCCCGGGTGTGTGGTGCGACCTGTCGGTCTGTCGGTCTGTCAGTCTGTATCGCCTTCCCATTTCTGTCTGATCTTTACCTTTTCCTTAAGGTGAAAAGAATAATCTAATGGCCTAATAATCTAATAACGACCACCGATTCAGTTACCTACCTTGTTTGCATCTCTCCCCACCCACCCCCAGATCAGCTTGACGCCAGTGCCAGACTTCAGATCATTGGTAAACATCTTAAAGGTCCCCCCCTTTTTTATGTGACCACAGTGCCAACAATATCTTTAAAAACTGACGGTAGTTCCTAAGTGTCATCTGCTGGTCGCTTCAAGTTTCTGGCGGCCCCATCAAGCACTTCTTGACAGTTCGGCTGTCTGAATCTGGGTCCAGGTCGGCTCCATCCATCGTTGTGGGTCACAGAAGCTCGTGACAAGTCTGTGTCCGCCTACAGGTCTCCTCTGTCTCTTCCTTGTGACTTACCTGCACGAGAGCCTCCCGGCGTCTGCCCCCAATCTGGGCTTTGCTGGTGGCAGCCACGTGGTGTCCTTCCCGTCCCCTTTCTCCGGGTTTCCAGCCCTGCCCTGAGTGTGCTGTCGAGTGGCCTGGCCGCGGCTCATCCGCCCGAGGGCACACACGTCCTGCGTCCCTCTTTTTGTGACGTTAGCGGCCGCTGAAAAAGACCCCCTAGCGCCGTTACGTCACTAAGATTGCATAATGCCTGTTAAGGTAAGAAGAGCCTGGCCCCAAAGTCACAGTCTTGCCCCCAGAGACGTAAGTGGAAACACTGACCTTGTAGCCCCCACAGACGGCCGCCGGGTCGGGAAAGGGCGGCCTGGTTCATTCTCCTCGTTTTATCTGAATCACTACGTGCAGATAAAGCTGGACGAGGAGAGCACTGAGGTCGTTCTTACTGCGCTGAATAGGGTAAATCGGAGGATCCTGCTTCTAAATACCGAGAGTCGATAAGGAGATTATTTAGCATTTGAACTGTAAATGGGGTCTAACTTTGTTCTAACTCTTGGTTGCCTGGACTGAAGCAGACCGGCAGTAGGGGACGGCCGCCTTGAAGAAGTCTGAGACTATCCAGTGAGTGGGGCCTGCGCAGCGCCCCACCTTTCGTTCCTGCCCCTCCTTGGGCAGCAGAGCATTAAGCACATGGCTTTCTCCCGAGGGTGAGGGCAGCCGCGGCAGGCAGGGAGCCCTCCTTCGGTGCTCTGTGGCCGCCTGGCCGCCGCCGCAGCTGGAGCTCTGGAGGCAGCAGGGGGGGCAGATGCCCCCCCCAGCCCCCCCCCAGGCAGTGAAGGGAAAAGGCTGTGTGGTAGGGCCTGGGGTGTGGGGGGAGTTCCGAAGACACTCCAGAACTAAGGTGAGCTTTCGAATGAGGGGGTTTCACGTCCGGCCTAGAGGGGCCCCTCCGCTGGGGGACGCGGCGTAGTCAGTCGTGACCAGCAGGGCGCTTGGTGGGAGGCGTTAAAGGGGAGACCTTTTCACGCCACAGGCACTGAAGAATGGCACATACAGGAAGGTGCGCCGTGATTTTACGCAGCAGCAGGTGTGACCAGCGCCCGATTGAGAGCCCAAACGTGCCCCAGCCCCAGTGCTGAGTAATTTCAGGCTGTCCTTGTAGGTGTCTTTGCCACCTCCTCAGCACAAGGGTTACTTCTTGTCACTCTCCTTCCCAGGAGGGACTGTGACACCCCTCCACCGCTGTTCCTCTCACGGTGTGGGTCAAGCACCCGAATGGCGCGGGGCAGCTGAGCTCCTTCTGAAGCTCCGTGGTGGGGGCAGGGGGGCTCCTTGGGGAACAAGGCCCGAGGTTTTGCCTGGAGGCCATCTGGGATGCCCCCAGGGGGGGTGTTTCTGGTTACCAGGTCAGGGCAGGCTCCTCAGAGATGAATTACATGGCGGGAGGACACTGCACCCCCTCCATGTCCCTGGAGGCTGACCCTGGGGACTCTGATTTGGCAGGAAGTGCACTTCCCAGGCCAGGAGGACTCCGCTGCCCTTCCTCCTGACCTGGGTCCTCGGGGGCCTTTCCACATGAGACCCTGCGCCTCCCCAGCCCTGGAGGCCCCGTTGTAGGCTTTCTGCTGAGGGCGGCACAGGCATCCCATAATATGAACGCCGCACCAGGAGCGCTTGCTCCAGGGCAGACAGGACGCACTGCGTGCCCGCCCGGCAGGAGGAGCCGCTTACAGGCCTGTGTGGGTGCACTCAGCAGGCAGCTGCTTTCACTGCGGTGAGAAAAGCAGGTGCTGAGTCCAGACTCTGCCTCCTAGGGCTTGGGGTTCAAGGTCAAGCTGTGTGGTTCTCAGAGGCTCAGAGACAGCAGGCACAGGTCTGAAGTAGCCCTAGAGTCCCTAGCCCTCTGCCCTGAGAGTTGGTACAGCCACAGCCCAGCAGAGGCCTCCCCTGGAGCCCTGGCCCCGGCTCCTGCCCCGCCTGGCCGTCAGTCCCTGGCCAGCGCGGGGAGTGAGTCTGGTCAGCACGCAGAGGTCTGTGCGGCCGACCACAGGGAGTGCGGGGAGCTCTCAGTGTCGGGGCCGGTGGGCAGCCCATTGGACGGCGACACACTGCCCCGTCCTGGGCAACCCCGAGTCAGCCCACGCGCTCTGACCAGTGCTTGCTGATTGGAACAGCGAGGACAGACCGAGGTGGGATCTTAGGGCCCGCAAGCTTTCTGCAGTAAAGGCAAGAAGGTGCTCGCCTGGCCCCTGGCCGCAGTGGGACACCCCCAAGGCCCTGAAGGCAGACAGTGTTCACCTGTCCATGTTCTCTGTTCCTCACTCTGTGGAGCTTCCTACGTGATCTCGGAGTGCGGCCGTCAGCCCCAGTTTCTGGGCACCAAACCCAACAAGGCTCTATCCTTGCTCATTGTTTTCATGGCTTCGTTCAGGATTGGGCCCCAAAAGGCCAACTGCAATCACTGGTTTCGCACCTGCAAGGCCGTGGGCCAAGCGCAGCAGGCCCTGTGTCTTCCCTCTGTGTCCAGGATGTCCCACACTTGTGAGGGTCCCTCACTGCCTTTTAAAAATGTTTTCTGGTTTTGCTCTTATTCTTTGAAGATAACAAGAAAAAACACTGAGATAGTCTCAAATGATTTGCATCTCTGGGGCTCTCTTAAACATTCGTAACTTTAAGTAATTCCTTGTTCTAAATGCCTGTACCTTCAGGTCTTATTTAAAATGTCCCAATTTCATGAGCCTTCCATCTTTTTCTCTCTCACAGAATAACACAAATGGGACTGCAAAGCTTCCTTTCCTTAGGTACGTACCTGTCCACAAACCCCTCCCGCTGCAAGTTGCCCGCCCACCCCCCGCCATTAACAACCACCTCCCGGTTCAGCTGCCTCCATTGTGCGGCCCCAGGAGGGCCTTCCTCCCTCCGTCCCTCCGTGCACGGGCCAGGGGGCCAGGAGGGTGGGGCCACCTGGTTCTCACCAGCCCGAGGCAGCATCTGCCCAGGGCCAGGAGGGCGGTCTCCTGGTCACACACTGTGCTTGGCAGCTTCATCCAGGCCTGGCCCTGGACAGCTGCCCCCGCCCACAGAGGACCACGGAGAGCTGGGCTCTCCTGGTCCAAAGTGTAAAGCTTTGGTAGTTCCGTGAGAGGCGGCATGCCCTCCGTGCTGCGGTGAGACTTCTCGTAGTCAGGAGAGGCTGTCTGGAGTTTGCACGCGGTACAGTTTTACTGAGCAAGAACAAGCGTTTAGCGCCTTTAAAATCACATTCCCACTTGTAGCATTTTCTGCACACACATTTCTTTCTTTGCCCACAGCGGAGAAAACCCCTTTGCCACTGTGAAACTCCGCCCGACAGTGACAAATGACCGATCAGCACCCATCATTCGGTGAGATGGTGGCCCAGGAATTCTGCAGGACCTGTTAAGTTCTCACTCGAAAAACGTAGGTCTGCTGTGTTCTACGACACCTGACGCGCCACCAGAGGGCGCCTGATTCGAATTGTACCCTAACGAGCAAATCAGTGCCTTTTCTCAGTTTCATGGTTGGGTTTGCACATTTCTGTCTTTAAGAAGATAAATTAGCTGAGTGACCAGCTCAGTCATTTAAAGTGTTCTCTTCCTGTCCTGTTCAAAACCCAGTAAATTTGGTTCCAATCCTTATTTTTTAAATGCTCTGATTACCCTATAAACAGCCAGAACGAGGGCTGGTGTGTCACTTTCCTGACGGGTTTTCTATATACACCTGAGTACAAATGCGATCACAGTTTCACTTTATAAAGCTTCTGCTCTTACATAGCGTTATGATGTTTATCGAAAGAATCTTAAGCAATATAAATTATGAGTATTGTATAAATTTAACTTAAATTTTTTTAATTTCTGTGTAGTCTAACACAGAGCTGCCAAGACGGAGCAGCCGGCGCCCCCCCACCCCCACCCCCACCCCCGGGACTGAGACACAGTGGCAGAGCGCCGTGGCCTCTGCCTGCACCTCGAGCAGCCTTGACACGCAGTACTTGAGAAGTCCCCAAGGGCTCCTGAGCCGGGTTGTTCCGAGCTACCACTGGGCATGACCCCTGAACACACACCCACCCGGCCATGCCACACCCACCCAGCCATGTCTCCCGCAGGGAGACACCTGCTCCCCAGGTGGCCTCATGTGGGAGCCGCGGTGCTCACTGCGCCGGCCGACCCAAGCTCCTCTGCCTCCTTAGCTTCCTCTGCCACCGGGAGGGCCGCCGGGAGTCTGGGGACGGGCAGCGTCTGCATTGTAGCCGAGCCCTGCCGTCATGCACGAGGAACCTGGGCTTCTCCAGGAGGAGACTCTGAGCAGGTGGCCGAGTTGGTCACAGTCTGCCAAGGATTTAGGCCCTATTTTGGAGGCGTGGAGAGCCGTGACTCGGAGTCACACCCAGGCCACTCACTGGGTGAGCAGGGAAGGGAGGCCTGCTGCTCATACAGCTCCTTCGGTCTTACTATGCTGTTTTCTCTGTGAGCCCGAAACTGGCCAAGGACGGATGCAGATAAACCAGTGTGTGACACTCTCCACGTTCACGGTCCTATCCTCCTCCTGGCTAGGTCGGCCTGGGAGGTGGAGGGCGCTGGTGACATAGGACTGTGTGGGGACTTCCAAGGGCCAGGTCAGGCAAAGTGCAGGTGTCCGGCAGCACCTCTGTCCTGAGAGCAGACGCCCCAGCCAGCAGAGACCACCGTCGGGTCAGAGCAGCGCCCACAGAAGCCCACTGTGTTCAGCAGTGGGGAGGAACGGGGTGTGGGTTGTAGAGCTGAGTTGGTAAGGGGGGGAGGGTCCGCCCACGTGCCTCAGCCACCAGAGCCCCAGCCACCCGGGGCCTCGGCTCCATCACAGGGACGCCAGCGGCCCTGCACTGACTAGTACATGACTTGCGCAGCCCCCGACTCACCCACCCAGTCTCTTCTGCCTTCACAGAGTGACTAGAGCGGTCACTTACCTGCCTCACACAGGACAGGAGGGCTTGCCATGTCCTTGGCACTGAGGTGCATGCTCTGTGAATGTCAAGGTATTGTGTTTCATTATAATAATAAAAGAGAACTTGCAAACAACATTTTCTTGAGCTGTAACTGCCTATCAGGAGGCGGCAGAACTGACTGATGTTGGGGCTGGGTGATGGGTACGTTCTAGTCTCTATTTTGTGTGTTGGACATTTCCAAACAAAACTGACTTTTGAAGTGGCAGTGTCTGCACCCCCAATAAGCAGAGCCAGGTAAGCAATGGTACGAATCTCATTTATTTAAAACAGTACTTCTCACCTTTCTCAAATTGAAGACTGCAAAAAATAGAAGCAGTGCTTTATTGAGCTGTCATTGACCTTGGGGGCAGTGCTGCTGCGCGTCCGCACTCCACGGCCGGAGCCGGCTGGCACGGACCACGGCTATCCCACCGCCCGTCACGGGACAGTCCTGAGGCTTAACCAGAGGAAGCTGCTGCGCACGGCATTTACATTAGAAAAAGACGGCTGGGTACAGGGACGCCGGCGTGCTGTCCCCTTTAGGTAAAGTTTGCTCCACAGTTGGGACACCTTCGCTTCCTCAAGGCGAAACAGCAGATGAACCCAAAGGGGAACAGGACGATGGCCAAGAGGATGCCCAGGAAGGTGAAGGAGTCCTCCAGAACCCCAACTCTGTGAAGAGAGAGAGGGGGGCTCGGGTTAGGGCCCTCGGCCTGATGTCCCACCTGACCCCTAGCGACCTGGCACATCACAGTGCCGGTGTCTGCAAAGGCCATCTTCACACCGCAGACGGCAACAACCCCACCAGCCTCCAGCGTCACCACACACCCCGGGCAGTGGGGCAGCAGATGGCCGAGGGCCACCGCCCAGAGGGCGCGAAGAAGGAAGAATCACGTGAAAGCCACCACTGCCCAGGCAAAGACGCTCAGTTGCCATGTCATCTGCCACATTACAAAAATCCTTGCATCTCTGAAAACAGCAAGGCCACGAAACCAAAGCATTGGAGCGTTTTTCCCAGGGCTGACCAGAGACCTGGGCGGGGGCAGGTCCTGGGCACAGCAAGGCTGCGGCTCCCCACCCCCCTCCCCCGCCCGGGCGCCCGGCAACCACTCCCCACCCCCTTCCTTTCTAAAATCAGTAAACATATCCTCAGGTGAGGATTTAAAAAAAAAAAACAGGGATAGATATGTTCAGAATTCTTATTTTCATAAAAGACTAAAATCATGTCTGAAAGACCACTTATCTTGAGAAATCTTATCTCAAAGCTTCCTCTTAAGGAAAAAAGTTTACCTTTAATGTGCACAACATATACCACCTCAGACCCCTGGGGGACATGACCAAGTCAGGTGCCACTGAGTATAGGTCAGAAGTCACCACTCAGGTTCGAGGGTCATTCTCAAAGGCCCCAAAGTCAAGCGAGAGCAGTGCGCCCAGCTCCACCTTTACGCCCGGACGGGTCCCGACACAGCCAACAGCCAGCTCAGCCCAGTAAGAGAGCTTCGCGCCGACCAGGCCTGGGAGCCCGAGAAAGCCGAGGGACCCCGCTGCTCCCTGGGGGCTGGGCACCTCCAGCCCTCCTCTGCCCCACAGGCAGGGGCCTGCCGCTCCCTCCCACTGCTTCCATACGTCTGCACTGCCAAAGAGGAGGACACGTCCCCGGTCCCCGGTCCCCGGCCCCCTCACCTGTTCCCGTGTCGCACACGTCCGTCCCAGCTTCCTTAGTCTGGCCAGAGCCACTCGACCCACCCTCAGCCGTGGCATCGGCGAATACAACCAAGGACCCTTACGCCCCTCTGCCACTTTGCAAGGAGAGGAGGTCCAGCTCATCAAGCAAACAGCAAACAAGTGTCCAGGTGAACTACGCCAGAACGGGGCTTCCTCCCTGCACTCAAAACGCCAGAGATGCTGCTACTGCTGAGCCCAGTGCCCAGGAAGTCACGCGCCCACAGCCCTGCAGAGCAGGCTCCTGTGGGAATGAGCAGGATGGCTTGCTTCCCGCTCTGCTAGGAATCATGAAGAAAAATATGCCAGACTAAGATGAAGCCTGGTTTGCAACAGCTTAAAGTGACACTCAGTACGGGTCTCCCACCCACGTGGGAGGGAGTGCCTAACACAACCACAAGGGGCACCACACATTCATTCCCGAAGCAGCTCCTAAGGTGCTCGTCCGACCACTGGCCTCCGCACAGCCCGGCAGCACGCCTGGGGGAAACGCACTGTGTGGTGGGTGCAGCAAACCTGCCAGTGGCCCCACATCATGACCTGAGCCATTTCCCCACTGAATGGGAATATCTGTGTGCTGCTGCAGAAACACTACCGTTTTGACGACCGACACTGCCCCAAACTTCAAAGCGGTCCTGGCGTAACTCAGTTTTTAAATCCAAATGACTCTGAACCGAGAAACCCAGTCTGGCCTCAAGGCCGATCCTGATGCAGCAACACGCACCCTTGTACCCACTGGGGGTGCCCTGTAGGAGGGAGACAAGCATGGGGTGTGGAGCCCCTCCCCCAGGGGCAAGGCATGCCGCCCTCGTACAGGCCTCTGCCCAAAGCCTCACACACTCCCTCTCCAAACCCCTAAACGCCTGACTCCATCTGTCCAGGATGAGTTTCCAGTCTTCACCAACTGGCCCCGAGTCCATCTGAGCAAGTGGCCTCAGCTGTGGCTGAGCCGCCCCTCCCCCACCTCCATTCTTGAGCAATGGGGGGGGGGGGCAGAGCAGGGGAATCAGAGGACTGACCAATTCTGAAGACACTTATTTAATTCCNTACAGGCCTCTGCCCAAAGCCTCACACACTCCCTCTCCAAACCCCTAAACGCCTGACTCCATCTGTCCAGGATGAGTTTCCAGTCTTCACCAACTGGCCCCGAGTCCATCTGAGCAAGTGGCCTCAGCTGTGGCTGAGCCGCCCCTCCCCCACCTCCATTCTTGAGCAATGGGGGGGGGGCAGAGCAGGGGAATCAGAAGACTGACCAATTCTGAAGACACTTATTTAATTCCTGACTCTGACCTGCTGTAGAAAGTGGATACTTAATTCCACTGACATCTGTCAAGAGCAGGTCTGGGCGGGCCCTGAAAACGAACACCCTGGAGGATCCAAGCTCACCTGTCCCCAGAGCACCCCAAGGCCAGGCACCCTACTGGGAAGAGCCAGGCTCACCCCCTGGAGTCCTCACGGCAGCCCTGCCCAGGCGCCACCCCTGTACCCCAAAAGGGAAGCTGAAGCCCTGGGAGGGGGGGCCTGTTCAGTCGGTGCCCCCAGCCCCGACAGCCCTCCCCACTTACCCCGCTCACCACACAGCACAGGGTGGCTCCAGGCGGCACCCAGCCCTCAGAGGACAACAGCCGCCTCGGGAAAGACTTCAGGTGGCCCAAGGCCAGATGCCCCAAAACGCCCAGCCAGCCCCCCACAAAGTCTGGTCCACTGGCCACTCTGGGGCAGCTGGGAACAGGCTGAAGTGAAGTCTCCCAGCGGTACGAGCCCCCAAGGAAGCTGGAGGGCAGCTCTGCCTGGAGCGGGGGGTTGGGCCTGGGGTTAGGGCCTCAGGGAGGCCCACCAGGCAGCAAGGGTGCCAGGGGCTTGCTGTGGGCTGCCCAGGCTTGGTCGAGGAGCAGCGGACTGAGACCCAGGGCACTGCCTGGAGAGCCCGCAGCTGACAGGCCAGCCCTGGCCCCGCCCACCCCCGCCCCCGCCCCGCTTTGCACACTGTGCCCAGTACACAGCCCAGAACGCAAGCCAGGACTCACCTGTCTGCTGCTGCCCCCTGGGGGCACCCCAGGGTGTGACGTGGGCAGGGACCCTCCTGGAGGCCTGTTTCCCAGCCGGTCCAGGCCCAGTCAGTTCCCCAGGGCTCTGTCACAACCCCCCTCTCGTGAGCCCTGCACACCCCACCTCGGCACCTGTGCCCTGTTCACGCACTGGAGGCCTGCCTCTTGCCTCCCAGAACTCTCCTCGGGTCAGCGGCTGCACCCATGCTGACCACCCAGTGCCACGTCCTGGACCCTGACCACCGTTCCCCGAAGCCTCTCTGTCTCGGCTTCCAAGGCCTCACTTGTTCCTGGATTCATTCCTATCCCTCTGGTCACCCCAAAACTAAATACCCAACACACCCCAGCTGCTGGTGGCGGGCCCGGTGCAGGCCAGACCCTGTGCCCGCTGGCTTGTCACATCCCAGCCTTGACCCGACACTCAGGGCACCTTCTCTGCAGGCAGCGCCTCCACAGCCCAGGTGACCCAGCCAGACCCACAGTGCTACACCGAGGGCGGTGACACCCGGGGAGCGCCAGTGCAAAGGCCCTGGGACTCAGCGGGCCACCGGCAGGGTGCAGTGAGGAGTGCAGCCACTGGTCCGCTGGACCGGACACAATGCCCCTGCAGTCCGCTAATCAGGAACACTGGAGTCAGGCTGCTTAAGTGGAGGCCAGACGATGGCAAAGTGACAGGTGACACAGACCCGTACACCAGGTCTCACTCAGGGAATCGCAGCCATGTGACTTCAGCAAACTTCCGCCAAGCTGCCAGGGAGGGGAAGGGACGGAGCTTGGCGGACTGGATGGAAAGGGAGGCCGCAGTGTGGTCACTGAGAGGTTGGTCACCCAGTGCCAACCCTGTGACACTAGGCAGACAGCGGCTGTACTGGACTGCGCCAGGGGAACCTCTCCACTCCCCCTGGAGAAGACCCAGCCGAGAGCCCCCACGCCCACACCCCAAACCACAGGGGCACTGCGTGGGAAAGCGCCTGGCTTCCTCCGTTGTCCTGCCCAGCTGCCCTGCCTACCCCCAGCCCACTGGCCAGCCGTGCCCGCCCCCTACAACACCACAAAGGCAGGGAACGGCCTCAGGGGCCAAGGGGCCACCCCTCTTTCCAGCAAGCAATCCAGGACACTCCCGTGTGAGGTGCCCAAGTTCAGGGAGAGCTCTGACTGCTGGTACAGTCCTTCTCACCCCAGAGACGGGAGGGCCCCTGGGACACACCCCGGAGGGACTTGGAGTGCCTGGTTCCACCCGAACTTGTTTTCAGAGCACCCCCTCCTCACTGCCTGCCACCCACCCACCACCCAGAGACAGAAGACAGGGATGCCAAGACAGAAGAAGGCTGGTTCCAAATGCAGGTACCCCTGCCCTGGGCCCAGCCTTTGACCCCTGTCGCTCAGGGCACCTTCTCAACGTACAGCCCCATCATCACCCAGGGTGACCCAGCCAGGCCCTCAGCCCAGCCGAAGACCCTCCCCAGATTTCACAGAACACAGCCCGACCTTGGTGCAGATTCGGAATGACTAGAGACCGTTGGGCAGGAGCCACGGGCCTCCGAAACGACACAGCTCCCACCCACGGGGGAGGCAGGTCTCGCTCCCTCTCCTGGCGCAGCCCAGCCAGTGTACTGGAAGCTTCCCAGCCCTGCAGACATCTCAGCCTTGGCTCCCAGCCTCCACCGGCCACAAGGGCCTTGTTGCTGGTGTCCACTCCTCTGAACTCAGGGGCCTGGGCCAACAAGAGGCTCACAGACCATCCATCCCCTCAGATGTGCCCATTTCCCAGAAGGGGAAACAACAGACCCAGCTGGTAACGGGTGGGGCCAGGACCTGAACCCAGCTCTGCTGGCAGGCTGGGCACCACTGGGAGGTGGCAACTGGACATGGCGGGGAGACACTGAAACCCCCAAAGCCCCAGCCGACTCCTCTGCTCCAAGCACCTTCCTGATCCTCCTTGAACTTGCCAGCCTTGACACCTCACTTAAACTGGGAGATGACGTGAGGACCCCACTCCAAAAAATGGGCCTTGGAATCCTCCAGCTGGTCTGAGTGGGGACAGAGGGGCCATGCACATGCCAGGGCTGAACACCCAGGGCCAGCCTCAAACACAGCGGGTTTCCTGTCACCCACCTCTTCATGCAACTTCCCAGGATTCTAGGAGGCTCTCTCCCCATGGAAGCAAGCCGTGACCCTCACCCTGCCCAGCGGCAAAGGAGCAGCCGTCCAGTCCACGGCCCCCCAAATCCGAGCCCTCCCAGCACCTTCAAATCCCAACTGCTGACGCCCCTAGTGCGGCGTGGAGAGAGGTCAGCTGTCTGCCCTTCCCTCCCCCTTCACATTTTCCCAAGGCCTAACTTTCACCAGCTGAGTCAGAAGAGACCCTTTCTGAGTTTGCAAATGGGGTCCCCTGGCTGGCACAGAGCTCCAGGGGCTCTCCCTGCCCACAGCCCCTTTACGGGGTCACGGCTGCCTCTGGGGGTCCAGTCTTTTGCTCCCATCTGTCGTGCCCTCCCTCTTCCCTGGCTCTGGTCCCCCCTCCCCCCTGCACCCGATGCCCCCTGTGACTCTGAAATCATTAACTTCCCTTTTGAATCACTCTGGGCCTTCTCCATTCGCTTTCAAAGTAAGTCTGAGTGTAAACCAGGCTTTCTCAATCCCATCTCGGAGACTCGAACTTCCTCCTCCCAGACAGGAAACACGGTCCTCGCCAAGTCTGCGCTGACTTTCTCAACTGTCCCAGCACTCGACTCCACCACGGGCAGGACCGAGTCTTGTCTGAGCTTGAACCCTCAGGACCCACGGAGAACAAGCGCCTAGCTGGCTGCATCTGCGGCCCCATGCGAACAGCTGTTAGAAGATTGGGAGGGCTCCGGTTCGAGGACATGAAAACCCGCTTCTGCCCCATTTCCATCCCGATTCAGCCTCGGCCCTGCCCTGCAGCTTTCCCAGCCCCCTGGGCCTCCTGCTCCTTGAACACACTGGCCATCTGAGTGAGGGGCTCCCCTGCCCACACACTTCAAGGAGGAGAACACCTTTCCACCACCTTCAAGAGAACCAGGAATGAGAGGCTATCGATCCAACTGTCACACATTTCTGCATCCAACTCACTTGGGACTCAATGGCCCAAAGCACTCAACCCTCCTAAAAAAAATGAACCCATGGGACATGGTCCAGACTCAGGATGGCTGAACCCACCCGGGCCCACCACAGCTTGTCCCAGGTGCACAGTGACCGGCTCCAACAGCTCTGCCTTTACGAAGCTCTGGGTATGTGTGTTCTCAAGGGGCTTGGGGGGCGGGCCGACCCCCAGGCCTGGGACGTACCTGCAGACTGGGCAGCCGCCGACGACAACGATGGAATTGGCAGGGTACCGGGTGACATTCCGACTGTGGATGTTGTAGACCCTGGGGTGATGGGTGGGTATCCCTGCAGACAGGAGCGCACATCAGAAGGGGGGCGAGGAGGGAAAGCTGGGGAGTTGGTGAACCCCTTCTCCTGCCCTTCCTCACCCCACCCTCGCCACACACACACACACACACACACAAAAAAAAACTCTTCTTTTCAAAATCAAGACAACAGCTGCCTTCACTAAGTACCTCCTAGGAGCTTCACTGGGTGCTAAAGCGCAGACAGAGCCTCGCTAATGAAGTTCATTTTAACCGGGGTTCTGACACTTCCTGGGAAGCGAGGGCCTCGCGCGCGCAACCCCCCAGGTTAGGCTGACGGTGCGGAGCAGCAGCTTCCCGGTGCGGGAGATTTCCCCCAACCCTTCCCCACAGGCCGCCCGCCCCTGAGGCCCCGCGTTCCCAAACTGCGCGTGGGCAGCGCCCGGAGAAAAGTTGGTATCGGGGTCAGAGGTCGCCCTAGGACTCGGCCCCAAGTTTGATCCCGGGCGCCCCGCCCGCTCGGACCGCCCCCGGCCCCGCCCCCAGCACCGGGTCCCGCGGACGCGCCCACCCGGGCCCGTGCCCTCCGTGCCCACCTGTGACGAGGTAGGGGTAGGGCGGCGGCGGGGGCGCGGTGGGGATGGCACCGTAGCCGTGCGGGCCGCACGCGAAGTCGCCCTGGCCGGCCTCCAGGTTGTAGGCGGGAGGCCGCTCCTGCAGCAGGGGTTTGTGGTCCATGGCGGGTGGCGCCCACCCGGGCCCGGCCCTGCTCCCTCTCGGACTCCCGCTCCGCCTCGGACTGGCGGGGACCCCCGGACGGCGCGGCGGCGATCCCGCTCCTAGCGGGCGGCGGCGGGGATGGCCCCTGTCGCGGGCGGCGGGCGGGCTTCCCCTCCTGGCCTCCCCCCGCGCCAGTCACAAGACCCGAGTCACGTGGTGCAGCTCCCGGCGGGGGTGCGGCGCGAGGCGGGGCTGAATGGCGTCTTAAAGGGGCCGCCGGGACCGCCCCGCTGGCCACTTGTTGGTGGTGACCCCAGGTGCCTTACTGCCTGGCACGCGTGGCTCCCAGACCTCCCACCGCGAGAACACACACACACGAGCTCGCAGACCCTGCACTAGAGTCGCGACCTTTATGGCCCGCAAGACCCCTAGCCCGGCGCTAGGGCCCGTCCACCCATCTCCGAGGACACGGAGACTCCTTACGGGCCAGGAATGCGAGGGCCCAAGCCCACCCACCTCGGGGCCAGGCCTGGGCCGAGACAACCTGGAGGAGGGGCCTGGCAGCGGGAGTACGCAGGCTGCCCCCTGGGTGCCGCCGCCCCGGGCAGAGGGACCAGAGCTCCGCAGTTTGAGCGTCCCGGGATCCCAATCAGGGCGTGGCCAGGGTCCGTGGACGCGCAGACTCCTTCAGGAAGAAGCCAGGCCTATGTCAGAACGGGGCCTGCTGGCGTTCGGCTGATGTTTTCCTCTTGACGAATCAAATGAAGTGATTTAGAGTACCGGTTATAAGTAACACCCCCATTCGGGACAACGCCTCTAAATACCGGGCACCTGCCGGGTGACAGGCACTGTCCCAGCATTGTCCTCGGTTCGGCTCATTTTCACAGCAGCTCAGGAGGGCCTTATTCCTAACTTACAGACCAGAAACTGAAGCTCAGAAGAGGGGAAGTGACCTACACCTGAGCCAAGAGACTGTGTAGACTGTCAAGACTTCCCCGCCGAAGCATTTATGTCGTCACACCTAATACTTCATGGGTTTGTCATAACGCTCCAAGAAGAAACCACTACCAGCTTGAAACCACTGCCTCTGGACCTCCCAGGCCTTCTGTAGTTTTTGCTGTGCCCATCGTTTTTCAGGTGGCTTGCATTTTCACTTAGCTCAGGGACAAACACAGCCCCTGATTTTCAATTTTTCATAAATGACCACTGTCAACGGAAGGTCGCTGTGATCAGTTCAACTCATCGGTAACACTAATTGGATGTTACAGTGAGACCAGCCTCCTGGCCTGAAAGCTTTTATAGAAAGAAGTACCAGCCCCTGGCCTCTGATTGGTCCAATTTCATGCAAATGAAGACTCCAAATCCTCTGTTTGATTGGTTCGAAGAGCACTGTCTTGATTTGTTGTAACGGAATTATTCTGATTGCCTGGAGAGGGGAGATGCTAATAAGGATATTGTTCTGCACCTCTGATTGGATGGGGAAAGTCTCAGTCCTATTGGTCCAATTTAGGCCCTAGGAGCTCTCTTGTAAGGGTCAGCTCAGCAGGGCTGGAAATCACTGCAGGAGACCAGGCAGCCCAGTCGGTAGCTTTTCCAGGAAATGCAGTGTGCAGGAGGGACCGTTGTAAACAATGGCTGCTAGGCTCTGGTTATCAATTTGAGCCCAACTAACCAGGAGGAGTCATTTTGGCAAGTATATTCTCAGGGTCAACATCATATTTCTTTATCACAAGTTTAGCTCCTCAAAACCCATTCTCATTGGTCCAATGGGGAGGAATGAGAGGTGGGCCGGGTAAGGGCCTGGCCAGCAGTAGACCGAGAGCCGGGTCGAGAATCAAGACTGGCTGAGAGTGGCCAAGGCCTTCAGAGTCAGCCAAGGTCCTGGCCTGGATGGCATGGCCGGTGAGCTCCCCAGAGCAGCTGGGAGAGAGAAACCATAGGGTCAGAGCAGCCAAAAGTGAGAGCGGCTGCCAGCGAACACTGGGGTGCAACCCCACGTTATGCCTCATCGACCAGTGAGAAGCGGGCTCCAGGCGGATCTGCACCTGGACAGCTACGGACACTCATATGGGGGCCGGCTTTTCCAGCCTTGGGTACAGCTAACAAGCAGCGTCAGCTAACCCAGTGATTTCTTCCCCATCAGACTAAGTGTAAACTGGCAGTGGTCCCTTCAATTTCATGGTTAATTTTCCCTTCCTCTTAGGCCTGTGTTTGCTAATCAAACTCCACAAAATCTGTAGCCGCTGACTCCTTTCTCTTCCAAAAATCATCCCCACCCCCAGCAGTGCCCCCAGCTCAGAAATCCGTATTAGTGAATGACGCAGCATTGAGGATTTCCCAACATCACTTCGGCCAAGGCCGCTCACTGACTCAAAGCAGGTCCCTCCCCTTCATGCGTCCTGCAAACTGAGTGTGACCTGCTATCCCAGGTTCCCACCGTGTAAGGCCTAGGCTGGGAGTGGGGCACAAAGATTACTGACTGGGGACAAAAACCGGAACAGCCTGGTCGGGAGCCAGACAGTGAACTCACAGAGAGCAATGCAGTGAGAGCATTAGAGGTGCCCAGGTGCCCCGGGTGCACTTGGAAAGCCAGCGGTGACTTGGCCTGAGGGACCGAGGGACAAGCATTCCAGGCAGAGCGAACCGCAGTCCCAAAGAGCATGCCACAGCCCGCTACCTGCCGAGACTCTGAGTCACTTGGTGTGACTGGAGCCCTGGCAGCACCTGCACGAGGCCAGGGTGGGACTGGCCAGGGGAGGCAGCCGATCATGGAGGCGGGGTGGTGTCCGAGAGAGCTTACAGAGGGGCTGCACCAAGTGTGAACCGGGGAGAGGAGCGACAGGTCTGCTTGTCAGAACAAGAACAATGGCTGAGGCGCACGACTGAAGGAGCAGGGGGCTGGGAGAGGGAGGCGCAGCCGCACAGGCGGAGGAAAGGTGTGAACAGGGGAAGAGCCCATTGACACTTGATGACCTCCTGGGTGGACGTGGGAGGCTCAGAATGCTCAGGTTTCTGGCTCAGGTGACCGCAGCGCGAGAGCCTGGAAGTGGATCAGAAGGGGAGGGAGGGGAGGCCGCGCTTGCATCAGCTTACCCGGTGTGTGCGCGTCCCAAAGTGACACCTGACTGAAGGAGGACGCATGCGGGGAGGGGTCTGTGGAGCATTGCCCTGTGGTAAGAGGTCTGAGACAACCTCAGTGGCCGAGGCTGAGGGCCGTTCACTCACTCGACGTGTGTTTTGGAGCACGTACACTGCCCCGGATGCAACAACACTGGCGACATTCTGCCCCGTGGGGACACACTCTAACAGGGTGGTGACGGTGGTGGGGGGTAAGATGAGCAGGTCAAGGGCGAACAGAGTGAAGCAGACAAGGGGTGCAGTGGTGTATGGTTTTACATCCGTGTCAGGGTGGGCACATGGAGGTGGGCAGAGCCTTGAGGAGGCCAGGAAGAGTCGCTTTGTATGTTTTATCTCAAGGGGAGGGAAAGTGAGAACATATTGAGGAGCTGGTAGGAACAATCTGATCCAGAAGAGGAGGAAGGAAGGAGACGGCGAAAGGAGGGAGAAGGCGGAGCACGGGAGCACGGGAGCGCGGGTGGAGGTGGGCAGCCAGGAGGGGGCTGCTGTCTTGTCATGGCTTGTTTACTGCATGAACTGGGAAGCAGGGCAGCAGCTGAGCCTGAGGGCCGCAGCTGGGGTTGGAGGGAGCGGAGGAAGGTGTGGAAGTCACGGGGGAGAAGGCGTGATGCTGGACCAGGCTGGAGAGCCATGATCTGCAGCGCGAGGGCCGGCTGAGGCTGGTGACCCATACTGTGAAGTGAGACCAGGGCAACCTCACCTGCAACGGACTCTGTATCTCGGTTCCCCCTCCGGCCGTCCCCGAACTAGGCATCGACATCCCCCAACGGCTTGATGAGGAAACCAAGGCACCGAGAGTCTCCCTCACGCTCCCCAGGGCTCCCCACCAGGAAAGGTGGCTCCTCAGACCCCAGAGCCGCACGCGGGGCCCTACCCGTCCCAGCACGCCGCCTCCCTGCGAAGTGCACAAGAAAAGCCAGCCACCGTGTGCCGATTTTAACAGAAACGCAATATTCTTGCTGAAGAAGGCTTGGAAGGTACCTTCCTCTGTGCCTATTTTTCAGTGAGCTGAGATTCTGCTCTTAATGTGCTTTTATGCCCTGCCCACATTAAAAGGAGTTTGAGTATCGCCATCTCCATAAAAGGAGGGAAGGATGATTTTAACCGCTACGTGTGCGTGTTTCTGCGGGGACGGTGGAGCCAGGGTGACCGAAACCAGCCGCTCGAACGCAGCCCCCCTTCCTGGCAGGCTCCACAAAGTGCCGGTCACCCATCACGTGAGCCGCCTGCCCTTTCGAGCTGGCATCTCACATGGTTGGGGTTGTGGCGGAAAAAAAAAAGCAAATATTTCAAAATCCAAGGCTGTAACCAATTACAAGTGCCCAGCTCAGAGAAGGCCCTTGCCAAATATTTGCTGAATGTTGGCTAAAGTTTTATCTTAGATAAACACTGAGTTTGAAGTTTTATGGTAAGCATATGGTAAGCCTTACAATTCTACTAGGCAAATATTTCTAAATGACTTATAAACTAAGCGCAAACATTTCTACGTGACCTACAGCTTCTTGCCAAGTCGCATGGGCAATCTTATCACCAGGGATAGATAATGACTACGTTAAAAAATCCACACTGCACCCTGCATTCTCTAAGAGGAGGTCCTCACTGCAGTTCTGCCCCGCAGTGACAGATGTCACCTGTGCCGTGACACCTAGAAAGCCTCTCTCCAAGCAACATTTCCTAGCAATGCTCATAAGAACAGAGCGTAAGTTCAGGGTAGCCAGGTTTTAGCTGAATTAAGTTTCCGAGCAACTGCCCTGGAAAGCCACGCAGTATTCGCAGCTGCGTTCACGTGTAGACTGGTAAGAGGCTAGGTCAAGGACACCAACGCATCTGCGGCAACCACGCACGAACTCGGTCTAACTCCTTTTGCCTCCGTCGTATTCAGAGTAGCCCCCCGGGGGGCTTTTCCGAGGCTGTGATGGAGGCAGCGGGAGTCCAAGAGGACAGCAGCCACGTTGGGGCGCTGCGGGAAGGGGAGGAAGAAGTGGGTTGTCACGGGAGCGACACCGGGTTCCCTCTGGGTTGTTCTGCAGACTCCCCCTGTGTGGCGTGAGCCAGCGCCTTCTCTCCTGTGAGCTGGCTTTCTCGTACCGAGATGCCAGCGTCCTGCTGGGGTCCCTGATTCAACGGCGTCTCCTCTGGGGAGACATCTGTCCTTCCGCACCCTCAAGAAGGACAGAATTTCCATTTCTAAGTGGAAGTTCAAGGGGGAAACCAACGTTTGTCAAGCTCCCATCACGTGCTGGGCACTGTGCACCGATCCGCAGTTCACGCCACAGCCAGGGTGCTCAGGCACTATATCTGGATCGCGGGTCCCGCGAGAGCCCGTCACCCACTTGGTCAGGTCCACTGTTCTGTGGGCCAGAACAGTGTCTGATCTCCAGTGCCTGGAACACAGTAGGTGCTCAGTAACCATTTCACTGAACTTAAGGTCACTTGCCCACAATCATTGGGCTGTGAGTGAGGATTCCAACCCAGGTCCTCCCAGCTCCAGAACCAGGCTCTGGCCTGGGGACGGCAAAGCACCGCCCTGCTTAGGTTAGTAGGTCTGCATCGTTCCAGAAGGCTGTTCCCGGTTTTAAAGAGTCTCTCAGTGCCCAGATCTTAGGGAAGATGCCCGTGAAGATGTTAAAGCTCTTTGGGGTCTCCGTGGTTTTTGGTGATTACAGAATGTCACTCAGGGGAAAAGGTAACCCGCTGTCAGACATTGCCTTGGGAAATCTGTCCCCGCTGTTTATGCTGATAGAGAGAAACCACGAAGAACCTGCAGTGAGCTTGTTACCATTCACAGAGCACTGAATTTGGTGACAACCGGGCACCTTTGGTTGGGAGAGCAAGTGACCACTGCCAAGTTGGAGAAGTCACCCTCCAGGGCAGGGGACTTGTGTGCACTGCCCCAGATGGTGACTTTTACAGGGCCCTTGCAGGCCCGTGGGGTCGTGGTCTCCCTCCCCATTTTGCAGGCCGCAGAGCGAAACAAGGGAACCAAGGCCTTGAGGGGGCGCTTCATGGAGCTTGGGGCTTGGGGGCTGCAGTGGACAGGGGTCCTCAGGAAGAAGAGAGGCCACCTCTGCTGCAAGAGTCCCTCTCCTCTTCCTCCTGTCCCTTTTCCTCAAGTCCCCCCACCCTCTCCTCTGGCCAGACCCACCCTGTCCCTCCTCCTTGGCTCTGTGCGGTGGGGCCTACCTGCTGCTTGCACTGTGGCCATGGCTAGCTTCAGAGAGCTGCCCCTGGGTGGTGAGAGGGAGCCTGAGCACAGGGCTGGGAAAAGCCCCCTTACGGTCCAGCAGGAGACAGGCGGTGGCCAACGACATGGATGAGCGACGGAGGGGAAAGCCAAGGGGGAGGAGCCATCTCAGAAGGTGGGGGCTGGGCCTCTGCAGGGGACAGAATGCAGCCTCACAATCCTGCCCTGCCTTGAAGGTTCTCAGGTTCTGAGCCCGGAGTCCCGCCGCTAAGAAGAGGCTCGTGGCGCCACCTGCCGGGTTTCACTCTGGGAGCTGGAAAGGTTCGGAAACGCCCGTTGGACCTCACTGCCCAGGGGATCTCTGATAAACGGCCATACCCCTCGAGAGGCAGGGGCTGTAGGGCCAGCCAGGTGAGGACAGAGCGTGGCAGGCACCGAAGACAAGTTCCAGAGCGAGGCCGCTTCCTACACCGTCAGGTGTCAGCAGGGATAGGTGGGGTGAGGGCATCACCGCCTTACCCGTGACTAAGCAAGAATGGCCCCCCAGATGCCAGGAACGAAGCCCCCCTCAAATGAGACCCTCATTCATTATTTCTGCTTTTGTGGGTCATTTCCCTCACTCTCCTAGGGCAAGTTCCTTCTGTAACTCCAAAGTAGACCCCAAAAAGAGCAATGTGGTTCTATAACTCTGCCAGGAAAAAGGGGGTTCCAGGCAGGCGCCGTGCATAAAGCCGGGTCCAGAACATCAGCGGCTTGCGGGAGGAGCCCAGCAGGGTCCACTGCGTCCAGGCCGCAGCCGGCGCTCACTGACTGGCAGTACCACAGGCTAACGTGGCCGCTGCCAGTTAGAAATTGGACCGGGTGTGAAATGCAGAACAGTTCCTAGCTGCATACCACACAGCACGTTGCCTGAGGACCCCATTTCCAAATCCAAGCTGTTACCTGAAGGTCACGATTACAATGGGCAAAACCCACACAGCAATCTTCAGTCCTCGTTAGAGTCGGTGGAAGCACATCCCCTCCCTGTTTTTCTGCATATGGGACGTGGGACCTGTAGTTGGCTTTTTCTTTTTTTAACAACAACCTTACTGAGGTATAATCGTGGGTCCTTTCTTCGAAAGGCCACCTGGCCTGCCTTCCCGTCTCCTGAGGGTGGGTCCTGGTCTCTCTCATGTCCAGTCTCTGCAACCCCTTCACACCACTATCAGAAGGGTCGTCTTGGAGCGCCACGGGCTCGGCCATGCTGACCGCACCCCGTCTGAAACCTGCAGCGGCTCCCCACTGCCCGCCGTAGAAGTCCCAGCGCCTCCGAGCGCCAGCCGAGGCCGTGTGCCCCTGCACGCAGCTCCCTCCACACAGGCCCGTCTTTCCTTCCTCCTCTGATTTCTGGCATCGCTCATTCCACATGTTTCCTGGAGACCTCGGTTCACAGGTGTTGAGGCAGCGAGCTGAGGAGGGCTCTCCGTCCCCTTTCCAATGAAGCACACAGGCCTCAGGTGAGGCTGTCTGGGTTCCAGCCCTGCCTGTCCTGGACCTTCTGACTAGGAGCCCACTTGTGATCAGCTTCCTCATCTAGGAAATGGGGCAGTAATTGCAACGACTTCACCGGACTTGTGTCAGAGGCAAACAGGCCACCATCTTTACACACCAGGTGCTGCCAGGGACCTTGCACAAAGCACCTGCACATTAAGCACCTAAAAGCACTTACGTTAGGTAAGACATAGGTGCAAATCCCCCACCCCCCCAGGCCCTCCACCGGTATCGTGGTAGAGAGTGGAGAGTAAACTTGTCACCTTTTCCATTAGTTACGTGTGTGTCACTTACCAGAGCTGACTTTCCCCCACGGGGGACCACACTAGGTTTTGTTGAGCGATTTGCTTTTTTTTTCCTCACTTGGAGACCTTTGCAAATCCATCAAGGTGACCTCTGTCCTCTGCCTTATTACAATGTGACACATGCCTGCTGTCAGCAGGCCAGGACCCCCGCTCGGATTCTGGACCCCAGATTCCTTTTGCATCACTGAAGAGGCTCCTGACTGTCCCAGGAGCCTCGGGCACGGCAAGGTCATCCCCACTCCCTGTGCTCTGTTTAAGGAACCAAGTTTTACAAATCCTTGTGGGCTTTTCCCTGTACATCTGAACAATTACAAACACATTGAAGTAACTCTTCAACACTACAGCCTGCAGTGAGGTAATAAATGTGGCATGTTGGATTCTTTTGAATATTGCAAATACCTTAGATAGCAAAGAAACCATATACTAATGTGATGATGACAACCAATTTCTGCCCTGGCTGGTGTAGCTCAGTGGATTGAGCGCTGGCCTGCGAAACAAAGGATCGCAGTTCGATTCCCAGTCAGGGCACATGCCTGGGTTGCAGGCCAGTTCCCAGCAGGGGACTCACGAGAGGCAACCATACATTGATACTTCTCTCCCTCTCTCCTTCCCTTCCCCTCTAAAGATAAATTAATAAAATATTTTTTTAAAAAACAATTTCTTACTCTCAATATTAACATCATGGATTTAACTGACATTTAAAAGTTCGTTATTCCCTTTACTTTTTAAAAAAGACCATTTGGGGGTTGCTCTGATATTTTTCCAGAGCTGAAGGCCCCAAAGAAAAAGAACCAGGTCCCTCACCAGCTGAGTTAAGGCCTTTGGTCACAGACGGGCTGATTCCTGTCTAGAACTGGGAGGGGATTAGCAAGTGAGATTAAAGTTGCTTTAAACTCAAACCCTTCACAGGGTCGAGAGCTAAAAACCTTCATAGTTTTAGTTCTCTGCAAGCTTGTGTTTCCCCTAAAATGATACTTTTAAAAGTCTTGCTTGAAAGTATTACACATTGGGTGTTCATGATTGACTAACCTTGTCCCGCTATTGTGGAATGGTGGCTTGAACTGTTAGCATTATTAAAAATCTATGTTTGCCTTCCTAGCCTTGTATTAAAATTAGCAAGGCCATCTAGAAACCTATAGCTAAGAAAGGAAGGATTGCTTCTCTGTAGTCACGTCTTCTCTTGCGGACACCTGGGCAGCGTGTGACCTGGGAACACCCCCGGGGACCCGACCCACTGCCTGGCTTTTGCATGTGAGCGCTGGGGCGGTTCCTGCGTATTCTGGGGCCACTGGCTCTGTTCTTTGGTCCCGTGCACTCACCAGCTTTTTCTATTACACAGAAAACACATACCCGGCACACTTTATGACCAGGGAAAACAACATACCCATATGCCAGTAATCTCCTACTGCGTTAGTTTTCTAAACTACACAACAAAGTACTACCGATTTAGCAGCTTTAAACTATGCACATTTATTATCTCGGTGTCTGTGAGTCAGGAGTTGGCACGGTTTACCCAGCTGGCCTTCCACTTGGGGTCTCAGGAAGCTGTAAGCAAGGGGTCGGCTGGATGGCATTCTCGCCCCTGGATTGCACTCTGGCCTGGAAGTGTGAGTGGGGAAGGATCTGCTGTGAGCCGGGTCCATTCAAGGTGTTGGCAGGAATCGGTTCCCTGCAGCCCCGGGCCTCTGCGCTCTCACTGAAGTTCTCCACTGGAACCCCTCTCCTGCTGTTGGAACTGTTTTCTCTGCTCTCTCCCTGACCACACTGGAGATCTCTGAGGGCGTGACTCTCTCACTCATATTGGAATGCCCAGGGCTTCAGGATTGCCTGACACGTAATAGGTACTCGGTCTTTATTATTGGAATGACGGTGCCTCCCTCCATCCCCCACAGAACGGCTAAGTCCTGCACTGCTGGAGGAGCCTGGGCCGAAAGGGTGGAGATCAGCAGAGCGGGTGGCCTCTCTCCACTTCCTCCTCCACCCCACCCTCGATACATGCCTCAGGCCCCAGGGCCATCTCCTCACGCCGCTTCCAGGAAGCTCCCCACATGTTAAATGAAGGTGGTTATGTTGTCCCTAAGCTCTTTCTAATGGCGTGCGTCTTTGTTAGCCAGTTGTTTAATTTTTTTCCGTAGAAACTGTTACTCGCTGAGAGTAAACTTGTCATCGTCATACATGGTTCATGGTATCTTTACTTTGATTCCACCCCGTCGACTCTCCCTGTGCAAAGCCAACGAGTCCGTGCCAGGTGGAGACCCTGGCACTCCTTGCCCCTCAGCCCGGGCCACCCCCTCAGCACTCGGCCAGGAGTGCCAGGCTCCCCGGGATGCCCACACTGCACGCAGCTCCCTCCTTACACTCTGCTAATTAAATGAATCTCAACACTCGTTGTCCCTTGTGATACTTAAGGAGGTAGCTGAAGCAGCTAAAAATGTGCTGTTTCCCTCCCTCCCCTCTGCCTTTGACAAAGGAAAACTTGCAGGAACTGGAGAAAATGGCAACTCGAAATTCACGTGCACACCCAGATCCACGTATCTAAATACCGAGAACGATGCCTTGAAGTGAAGAAGTGTTTTTTTTTTGTAAGAGAAAAAACGGTAGACATCCCTAAAACCTAAAACACAGACAGACTAAGCCTGGAAGTCCCTCCGCCTGGGAAACACGGTCTGACTTTTGCCTGGTTAAGCGAACTCATACACACACGAGAGGCAAATGCCCACTCAGCAAACGTCCACGGGGCACTTGCTGTGTGTCAGGTTCCACGCCAGCACTGCTGGGAATTCAAACCGGCCGAGACACTTCTTCACTGGGACTGGAGAAGGTTCAGTGGGGGGACTGCAACCCATCAGGATTTGAGTTGTCTGTGTCAAGACGGTTACTCGGGGTGAAGGAGGATAAACTGGGGTCAGTAGTAAAGTACAGGGTAGGGAGTAGATAAGATAAAAAATAAACATCCAGGTCAATTTGTTCAACATAAACTGCTCCGGGAAGCAAAATAAAACATGCACTCATGCCTGTAGTTTAATATTCTGCACCAGGGGGCATGTGGGCCTCTGTATCCATCTAGTGAGCCAGGCCCCTCTCTGGAGGGACCCCTCTTCCCCTGCTATGTGCGTTGCTACTCTGCCCCATGCCAAGAGACGGCTACTGGTTTACAGTCATTTGAGGAGCTTCCACTGGCAGTGAACTTGAACTGTGCATTCACCACCAGATATAATCCACGTTCTATCCGTACGTAAAAGGAACATATGATATATTTTGCCTCCAGAAATATAACCTGTCAAGCCAATTGCAAGGACCTGGGGTTTGTTGTTAACCTATTCCAGAGGGCTGTCCCCTACCCCAAATCCCACAGCTCTCTCCAGCACAGAAACAGAGCTGGGGTGCATGGTGGGGGGGGTGCTGCCACAGCGGGGTCCGCCCTGGCCGGGAGCCAGGGGAGCCAGTCCAGGTCTCAGGTCTGCCCAGCTCTCCCTGCACAGGGCACTGTGGGCAGATGCCGTCACCGGACCACTCCAAAAGCCAGCTGTTGACAGTGGCCAGTGACCAGTGACAAATAGCAAAGAGGCGCTCCTAACTTCTCCCCCAGAAGAAAAGCTTAAGGAAATTTTATAGACACTTTTGAGAGTAAAAGGGGATGATGATACTAACTGGAACCTAGCCACCCTAATTGCATATCTAAATGTGATAGACAACAAACCTACAGATAACGTCATAGCGCTAAGACCTTCGGGTAAGGATTCACACACACACACACACACACACACACACGCGCGCGCGCGCGCAAAAAGCACCGACCTTAGAGGAAAAGATACAATCCGATGACTTTAAAACCAGGAACTTCTCTTTATCAGGACAGCATTTCAGTAACAGGTGGAAAGGCAAGCCAGAGCGGGAAGATCCGGTCACACCTACGACCAGCCAAGGGCTGGGATCCAGAGTGTAGGCAGACTTGCCCATCGGTAAGAAAAAGGCAAAAACATCTAAACTAAAGAAAAAAGGAGGGGGGGGGGAGACACGAAGAGGCATTTCGTAAAAAAAGAGGAAATACAGCCGGCCACTGAACTCATGAAAAAGTGACCTCAGCCATAAGCATGGACACGAGAGTTAACCCCGCGAGGAAATGCCCGCCCAGGAGACCGGGGTGGAGTGGAAGTTCGTGCTGTTACCGGGGGGACACCGGTCTGGGCATGCTCCGGCGGAGGGGACTGCAGGACGGGACTGCAGGACAGTCCTGCAGGCACGAGCGCCTTAGAAATATGGCACCAAGGGCGCACGCACGGCTCCGCAGCAGCACTTCCTCCCAGGTGCAACGGCCGCCGGCCTCTGCTCCAGGCTCCCTCCGTCCTTCGGCTTCCCGCACTCAGACCCCCTCCCCACCGCCCCTCTCCTTGCCTGCCGGCTCCGGTGAGCGGGGCCCGGGGGTGGGGGGGTAGACGGGTCGGGGCCTGGGAACCGAGGGGGTCTCCAGGGACGCTCCGCTCCCCTGAGCGCGCGGGAACCAGCTCCACCCGACTCCGCCGCACCGACTTCAGCGCGACCCGGCCGCGACCCCGAGGCGGCCCGTGACGCGCCTCAGCCAATGGCGCGCGAGCAGCTTCTGCGTCACGGCGAGGCGGGCCAATGGGCGCGGATCCGGCTGCCACCTCCGACGCGCCCGCTCTCCAGGCCCCGGTGGAGCGATCCGAGCGACCCCGGCCGCCGGGCGCCCGCCCAGGTGAGTGCGGCTGCGGCCTGAGTGCGGGGACCGCGACCCGGCTCCCCGGACAAGTCGGGACGGCGGAGGGCAGCGGCGCTTCCTGCCCCAGCGGCCGCGATGGCCACGATCGCAGCCGGGAGAGAGGTAGAGGGGGCTGCGCCGTGCTCATTCCTGCTGCCAGTTCGGGAAAGAGCACGGCGCGCAGCGACCAGGTGACACCCCGACTCCAGCCTGTGCGCCGGGCGTGACTGGGGGTTGCCGAACCCTTGCGGGTTCTGAGGATCGCGTTAGGCAGAGCCCGCCCGTCCCTCCTACGGGCGGTGGTGGGAGCAAATCTGCAGGTCGTGGGATTAGCGCAGGCAGATGGTCAGGGCCCGGTGCTCCGACTGTGCTACTGGTGGCCGGACAGGGGGCCCACCTGCCGCCCAAGTGTCCGGAACCCGAATGCCACCAGGTATTGGGCGGGGGGTTATCAGCAGAGCTGCAGGCTCAGGGCCTTCCTGCCCCCGGCGCCGGGCGGACGCGGCCGGGCTCGAAGGGCTCCGCTACCCTGCACATCCTGCTGTTTTCTCCCGCCGCTTTGGACCCTGACGTCGCCTTCCAACAGCCCCCGCAACTGGCAGGCACTAAGCGAAGTTACTCGCTGGGACTCTGTTTGCACAGGGGGTGGGTCTGACCGGGCGTAACAGAAAAACGAACCCGTAGGCAACCTTTCAGGAAGGATCCCCAGGCAGACGCCCGGAGGTAAATGCTCCAGGAGCCTCCTTGCAATTATGACCCTTCCCTGCCCCGACGCACACGCACCACCTCCCTTCGGCATCTTTAATCTCGGAAGAGACCCATCCGTTAATAAATCCGAGCAGAAAGGCCAGTAGCTCTGAGGGCGGTGAGGGCCCTTCCTGCCAGAGATCTTGGTGAATCCGAAGTCCGTTTCTTGAAATATGTTCCCCTCATCCCTTCACCCCTACAAAACAAAGATATGCTAGAAGAGGATTAATTACGGGATTAATGCTCCCTCCTACCCCCCTTTCAAGAGTCCTCCGACCCAGTGACCCAATGTCACCCAGCCTCACACTGGGAGGTGGCCTGTGAGGAGCTGGGATGGTGCCCTGGCGGAGGTGGAGAGGAGGTGCAGCTGCCCTGGGAACCGCGTTGACCCCCGAGTCGTCTTTAGCTGGGAAGGGACTGGAGCGCAGGTTCCGCTCGGGAGGGAGTTGGCACACCCCACCCCGCCTCGCCCCACCCTTTGTCTGCAGTGGAGTGGTCCGTCGGGCAGGTGTCCGGAAGGTTCCATTGTGTCTGTAAGGGAATTACTGCTTAGTCATTTCTCTGAGGGAAAGTCCGTCAAGTCCAAGTCTCTGTTCATGGAGCTGGACCTGCAAAGGGAGCCAGACCTCGCCGGCCTCCAAGCAGTGAAGAGTCAGCTAAGGAGTATCTTCCAAGACTCCATTTGTGTTAAAATAACACCATAGGAAAGACCATTCACCACCCCCCAAACCCTTTACTTGTTCCCCGGGAATGTATGTGTGATGAGGATTTTCAAGCATACAGACAAATTGAAAGAATTATACAGTAAATGCCCATGTGTCTGCCACCTAGATTCTGCTAGTGACTTTTCCCTGTTTTGCTTTACCACATACCTACCCACCTACTCTGACCTGACTGCGCACCGTAAGTCATCAGTAATCAAGTGTTTGGCTTTCCTGGAGCGCTGTGTCCATCTTAGCTCAGGGTGGTGGCTGTAAGTGGCAGTCGTTGTCCGCCCTTTTGGTTGAAGACCCACTGTGTGCAAAGCACTGTTAAGTGTGGGGCAAATGAAGAGGCTGAAGACTCAGGCTGAGCAGAAAGGGACTTGATTTTCTTTGTTGTTGTTGTTTTGTTTTGTTTTTAAGAGACAGAAGGTAAGGGCAACTGTGGTAGCAGGTGCTGAGTAATAAAGCTACATCAGCACTCACTGAGTCCTTGCTGGGCACTGAGCACTACCCAGGATATAAGCACTATGCCTGTATTATCTCACTTAATTCTCACAACTTCCTAAGTAGGTCATGAGTCCACTTTGCGTTTTACACATCAAGCAACTGGGGCACAGAGCGGTGAGTCGACTTAGTGGTGCCGGACAGAGGGGCAGCCAGGACATGAATTCCAGCAGTCTGGGCCCCAGGGAGGGGGCTCTGAGCACTCTTGGTCACAGTGTAGATGCCACAGGGCGGCAGTGGGCCCTCGGTCCTGACCAGGGAGGAGCGAAGGGGTATCCAGGGGTGGCCGCAGGGGTTCCAGGGGCTCCAGCTCAAGCACCTGGATGCAGGTTCCATTTCCAGATGGCGCCAGGGGGCTGGTGTTCCAACTTCCCACGTGTCTGACTGGGCGCCGGTGCCCTGGGCGCACAGAGGGAGGCTCTGCGGCAGCTCCCCCGGGGCGTGCGTGTGCCGCTCTGCTGGTCAGGCTCCCTCCTGTCACCTCCTTCCACTTCCTGTCCTGATGTTCCCCAAACTGCCTCTGTCCTCTCTGCTTCCCTTCTTCCAGTTCCTTGTTTTTCTGTCACTTACTTTCCAACTCTCACTTCTCTGTCTTCTCGGTGTTCGTCAGGCGCTGTGCTCCCCAAGAGCCGTCTGCCCACGGCAGACACTCCCATTTTCAGACTTGGTCCGCTTCACATTGCCATTCCAGTCACCGGCTTTCTGAAGCACCCGTGTGCCTCTGGCACACTGAAGGAGCTGCCTGGCCCGGCTCAAGGTCCCCAGACTCTGTCCCCCTGCTGGGTCTGATTTCCAACCCAGACTGGCCTGGCTGTGTCCTCACCTTTAGGTGTCCACCTTAGCGCTTGGGCAGGCTTCAATCTTGGGTGCGGGAGAGCTTCTCACAGCCACCCCTCCACCGCCACCCTAGTCCAGACCTGTCCCGGACTGGTGTGGGTCTGGTCGTGTGGCCCTGCCATGGTGGGACGCTCATCCCTACCAGAAGCCAGGCCTCCAGGAGTTACGCCCCCCGGGGTCCGCAGTAGAGTCAGCCCTGGGTGATGGGGGCTGGCCAATGGCAGAGTGCAGAGTTGCCTCACCCACGCCCTGCCAAGCAGAAAGAAGAGGAGAGGAAAAGGGACAGGAATAGAGGAGAGCAGAAAGAGAGGGGTGGAGAAGAGAGGGAGGTGGGCATACGGGGAGGGAGAAGACAGGACCCTCACGTCCCTGCCACACGGCCGCAGGGCCCCTGTGGGACCACGCAAGGCTCTGGCTGGGGTGGCGGGCCCATGTGTTCACCCCCACCAAACCCATATAAGAAGCTCCCAGTGGAACCAGCATGAGGGAGGGGACCATTCCACCGGGGTGGGGGAGGGGCGCATGTATGTTTGGGGTTCAACTACATCTAGAGCTTTTCATTTATTCTTTTGATACGAAAGATCGGAAGGCAATTTGACTGAATAATAGTATCCGTAGCTTTGGGGAGGGAGAGACTTGGAGGTCACATTTTCCTCTGTGTACTTTCTTGTGTGTGTGATAGAAATCCCACAGTCAGAGGGACACGCAGGCAAAGACGGGAAAAGGGCCCCAGGCTGGAAGCTGGGCTCTGCCTCTGAGGTGTGGGGCGACTGCTCATCTGCCATCTGGACCCCATTTTGCCACCTGTGGCACGAGACTGTCCCAGCTGGGGGTTCTGGGGCCCTGCCTGGCCTGGATGTCCCTGGGGCTGAGAGCCCGTGGCTGGCAGTGGCATGACACTGACCCTTGCCCACCCTCTCCGGTGTTCCCGCAGGCGCCGCCATGCCCAGCTCGGCGCTGTGGGCCGTGGATCTCTTCGGGAGGGTGTACACGCTCTCCACAGCTGGGCAGTACTGGGAGCTCTGCAAGGACACCCAGCTGGAGTTCAAGCGGGTCAGCGCGGCCACACATTGCTGCTGGGGCATCGCCTGTGACAACCAGGTCTACGTGTACGTGTGTGCCAGTGACGTCCCCATCCGCCGCCAGGAGGAGGCCTATGAAAATCAGGTGGGGCTTGTGCGCGTGGGTTGGGAATAAAGCCTGCACACCCCAGACTCCCGGCCTGTGCCCATGGTCTAAAGCTCTGAGTTGTGTGGTATCCGGGGTCTCTGGGACCAGAGCGTCTGTTGTGTCCCCACCGAGGCAGGCTGATCAGGTGCACACGAGTGTGGGTTCCCGGCGGTCTCCAGGAGCCCACGGCATATGCCATGCCCTCCACTGCTGGCCTCTTGGGACACTGTGTCCTGTGGCAGGTTCTCTGCCCTGTGGGGCTGTGATGGTAGTGTGCTGGCTGACCCGCGAGTTTTGGGCAGGCTCCCCCGCCCCCTTCCCATCGTGGAGACAAGCCAGAGGGCTCTGTGGGCAGGGGCCTGGCCTCCTCTGGCCAGCTACAGGCCTGATGCCCATGCCCACCGCCTGCCCTCAGCGCTGGAACCCAGTGGGTGGCTTCTGTGAGAAGCTCCTGCCCAGTGACCGCTGGCCATGGAGCGACGTGAGTGGGCTCCAGCATCGGCCACTGGATGAGGTGGCGCTGCCCTCACCACACTGGGAGTGGGAGTCCGACTGGTACGTGGACGAGAACTTTGGAGGGGAACCCACGGAGAAAGGGGTAGGTGAACTGGGAGCCTGCCAGGGCTCTGATGTGGGGAAGGAATGCTTTCGGCTCCCCCCTCCACCCCATGCTGTCTCCAGGGCCCCCCCCCCCCGCCAACCCCGTGGCACCAGCCCTGGCCTGTGCCCTGCATGCTCCCCACCTTCTGTAGGGATCGGGGTGGGGGGGGTCAGTGCTGTTCCCCCTTCCACCTGCTCCCCGCCTTCCCCAGACCTACCACTTCCTTTCCCCAGCGCCTTACCGAGCATCCTCCTGCCTTTCAGGGGTGGACCTATGCCATTGACTTCCCTGCCACCTACACAAGAGACAAGAAGTGGAACTCGTGCGTGCGGAGGCGGAGGTGGATCCGGTACCGGAGATACAAGTCCCGGGACACCTGGGCCAAGGTTCGCACCTGCGTGTGGTCTGGGGTGCAGGGCACGGCCCACAGCAGTGCCCTGTTGTGAGGGTTACGTGGACCCTCCTACCTGTGTGCAGGGGACCCCCACCCCCACGCTGGGACTTGTCTTCCAGGAACACTGTGGCACTGCATATCCCTTCATCAGGGAGATGGCCACATGGAGCGGTGGGGACAGGTGGTCCCGGGACAGCACAGAAGTCGTTCTGTCCCTGGTCTTGGGCTGCCCTGTCCCAGATTGAGGCTCAGCCTGTACACTTCTTCCTCACCCCTAGTGAGCCACGCTGGCCCTCGTATTGTTTTCGTGACCCAGACAGACCTTGCAGTTTGGGGACTTGAGGCCTGGACTGGAGTCCTGCGTGGCCTTGAGTGTGAGGAAGGCCTCGAGCCCGCACCAGGCCTCTCTGGAGGGTCCGCGCTGTGAGAGGAAACTGCCAGCCTGGCCTACCTGCCTGCCGGGCTGGGAGCAGACAGGAGAACGAAGTGACAGCCAGCGTAGTGGAGGGCTTGCACTGCAGGGCCACTCCCTGAGACCCACCCTCTTCTAGGTGGGGGGTGGAGTCACAGCGGTCAGGTCACTGCAAAGCAGCACCAAGGCCCTGTGTGTGCATCTGCCTTCGTGCTGGAACAGCAGTGACCACCTGGGCACAGCACCTGGGGCCTGGTGGCTGACAGAGGGAGCACAGGGCAGAGGGGACCCAGGGACGGGACCCCCTGTTCCAGTGTGCCAGCTCTGTGAGGTCAGGCGTGGTGCAAGGACTGCAGAGTGGGAGGCACAGGCTGTGGAGGGCTGGAGAGCGTGTGTCTACCAGGAGGCGAACAGCGCCATCTATTGGCCCAAGCGCCCTCAGGCACTGAGGGCCGCCTTGCTCCTGTTTGTTTCAGATCCCTTCTAAGGATGACCCCAAACAACTGCCAGACCCCTTCAATGACCTCTCTGTCGGGGGGTGGGAGATCACAGATGAGCCCGTGGGCCACCTGTCCGTGTGGGCTGTGTCTCTGCAGGGGAAGGTAAGGCTGTGCCCCTCTGGGCCTTGGAGAGGAGATGGCTGAGTGGGGGTGGCCACGGTCAGGAGCAGGGCAGGAGAGAAGCTGGCCTTCCATGTCTTCCCAGAGGAGGGAGGGGGAGGGCTGCCCCTGAGACCTTCTCCTCACTTGTCCCCACAGCTGGGGTCAGCCTGAGCAGGTGGAACGTTACCAGGGTCCCCTTTCTGTGAACCCTGCTGTCCTCCTGCTCCTCCCAGAAGCCTCTGACCTCCCACCCTACGCCTGGTCCTCACCTCGCCCTCCTCTGGGCCCCCAAAGCACCAGTTGGTGCCCACCCTGGGCTGAGATGCTGTCAATGTTGTCTCCTCAGACAGAGTCAGAGTTCTCCGCCCACTCCCCTGTGACACTTTCTCCACAGCAGTCTCTAAAAATCTTGCTGGGGGGGGGTGCGGGCGGTAGGTGGATGGATGGATGGATAGGTGGATGGTGAGTGGGTGAGTGGGTAGATGGATAGTCAGATGGGTGGGTGGGTGGGTGGATGGAGGGATGGATGAATGGATAGGTGGGTGGGTGGGCAGATGGATAGATAGGTGGGTGGATAGGTAGATGGGTGGGTGGGCGGGTGGATGGTGGGCAAGTGTTTGGAAATGAGAGGAGACCCTTCTCTCAGGGAGTGTGTACTTAAACAAAGGAGTAAAGCCAGCCCCTGACTGCAGCAGCGACCTAGACGGTCCTGAATGCAGGGGACCCAGCGCTCAGTCACGGTGTCAGACGGTGTTCTGTGACTGCCCAGCACGCTTTACTTGGAACAGCCGCAGAAGGCTTTTATCATGCTTCCCTCTGGGGTCTTGTTTGGCCTGGGCTTCGGTCAACCACGGTTTTTCCTGAGCCACACAGCAGGATGGCGGGGAGCTCTCCTGGACAGAGGCCCCGCCCCCCCAAGGGGCCACGCCCACCTGGAAGCAGAGAGAAGGGAGATCGGGGGCTGCAGAGCAGTGTTTGTGGTGACCGTGTGCTGGCCGTGAGCCAGCGCCACTCTGTGCCAGTCCTGTGGTCCTTAAAAGTTGTCACCAGGACCCCGGGCTCCAGGAGGAGCTGGGGAGACAGAAGGGCTCCCAGGCCAGCAGGTGGCAGAGCAAGGCCATCCAGGCCTGTCTCTGCAGTGTGGGCTGCAGGGTGAGGGGACAGGACTGAGGGTCCGCGGTCCTCAGTGTGGAGACAGCTCCTGGGAGGGGGTCCCCAGCCCTCCAAGGTCACACAGCCATGTGCAGCCCCTTCCAGACGAAGTGAGCCAGACGGTGCAGATGATATAAATGGGCTTCTCAGTCTTAAATGTTTGACTGTGCTCACTGTCTTCAGGTTAAAGGGAAAAACGACCTTGAGACATTTGCAGGAAGGGGATTGGTTTGGCAAGAGATAGGTGTTCTGAGAGCGCACCGCCACTAGGGGGCGC
Organism: Sturnira hondurensis; assembly: GCF_014824575.4. NCBI lineage: Eukaryota > Metazoa > Chordata > Mammalia > Chiroptera > Phyllostomidae > Sturnira > Sturnira hondurensis. The sequence goes on from NW_028082364.1 coordinate 4,713,737, forward strand.
AGGACGCTGAAGCTGGCGCCGGGGTTCCCACTGGGCACGTGGGTGAGCAGAGGGTTCTAGCCGCAGGTCTGTCCCTTCCGAAGGCAGGAATCCAGGCGTCGCATTTTTTGGCAGCGGTGAGGGGTCATCTCATCTGGCACTCAGGTCCCGAAGGCAGTTGGGACAGGGCGAGGGAAATACGGCCATCCCTCATAACCCAACGCGCACGCTGGGCTTGTGCATGTGCTGACGCAAATGCAGCCACGCTTGGGCCGCTGGCGCCTCCGGGCAGCCCTGGCCTGACCCTGCTGGACCCTTCCTGTGGGCTTCTCTTGCCCCTCAGGTGTGGTACAGAGAGGGCGTCAGCCACCCCAACCCCGAAGGCTCATCGTGGTCCCTCGTGGACACCCCGGGAGAGGTGGTCCAGGTCAGCTGTGGACCCCACGACCTCCTGTGGGTCACGCTCTGGGAGGGGCAGGCCTTGGTTCGGGAAGGAATCAACAGGAACAACCCCAAAGGTGGGAGCCCTACACCCCGCACTGGGAGGGGGGACGCCCAGCTTCTCCCCAGTGCGCTCGCTGATGGGGACCCTGCGCTTTCTTCTGGGGCCCGGCAGGGAGTTCCTGGTGCATCGTTGAGCCTCCCGCGCCTGAAAACGGGATCATGCTGGTCTCCGCGGGAGTGGGCGTGGTCTGGGCCGTCACCAAGGACCACAAAGTAAGACGGGATCTCCGGGGGCTGGGTCTCAGGGCCCCATTTCTCGTTGAGGGTGGTGTAGGTTTTTGTTCTTCGAACAAATCAGCCAAGCACTGAGCACCGTCTGCGTGGAAGTCCCAGACGCTCGGTGCCTGCAGAGGTCCCCCCCCCGTGGGTGTCGCACCCCCGTCCCCCCCAGCAGTCCCACCTCCCAGCTACCACTGCACTGAAGCAGCGGCACCTGCTGCTACTGCCTGCTCCCAACAGGTGCCCCACTGGTGTCTGAACCAGTGGGAAGAAGGTTCTAGAAAGATTCAGGCAGCCTCATCTCCTGGAGGGACAATGCCCTTAGCCAGCGAAGGGGCAGGAAGCCACCAGGACAAGTGTGACTGGGGGCAGGTAACCCTCAGCCCAGAGGGTCAGGTGGCAGGGAAAGAGGCACGTGGGTGAGCGTGTCCTTCCTTAGAAGGTGTGTTGTGTCCCGGACCAAGGGATAGAACTACTCGTGTGTTCTTCTTGCTCTTTCATCAAAACCAAACCAACAAAACACAAAACCTACCCGTCTGGGCGGCGCTGCAGGGAGTGGGGACTTTCTCGCTCTCCCAGGTGTGGTTCCGCAGAGGCGTCAGCTCTCACAGCCCGTGTGGCACCAGCTGGATCCAGATGGTGGGAGAGATGATGATGGTGAACGTGGGGCTGAACGACCAGGTGCGTGTGCACTTCCTTCCTGGCCTCGCCTCCCACCGGGGGGGCTCAGAATGGGGGCTTCCCGCTGTCCGTGCCCAGTGCCACCACAGAGTGGGGCCCTGCGCCTCCACGCTCTCCCAGCCTGTGAGGGCACCCAGCAGGCTGGTTCTGCCTGGGCCCCAGAGCCCCTGCCTGTCTGGGGTCACTCCCCCGAGGACCCCCAGAGCAGTGGCAGTGAGCACAGAGCTGGGGGAGGGACCCGCATCCCACAGACAGGAAGAGTTCTGTTGAGAAATAGCTGGGGGAAGTCAGATCACCAGGTGAAGGACGAGACTGGTCTTCTCAACTTTCTGGACAAAGCATCTCTCAAACGTCACCTTGCAGTTCGAACAGTGCCACCTCCCCCTCCTCTGTATGAGGTTCGGCAGTTTTTAGGCCCCAACATGTAGAGGGGACACATGACACGTCCCCCTCCCCGTTGCACTGGGACAGAAGCTGCCCCCGGGGCGCTGGCCCTCCTCCCACCGTCCCAGTGAGCGGGGCAACACGGCTGTCGGGGCGAGACAGACGCTGGCTGGTGGACACAGCACACAGGGTCCGAGCTCGGAAGCCAGCCTGCCTCGCTGAGCGGTAGAGACACCAGAGCTGCCCAGCAGGGCCACCTGGGGCCACTGATCTGCCAGGCCCTGGGCTGGCTGGGGCCCTTCAAGCACCCCAAAGTGGAGCTCAAAATGGGTGGCTCCCTGGACCCCTCCCAGGCCCCCCGGCTGCCCGGCATGCCCTCCCTCCCCTCAACACCCACAGGCAGGGCGGGAGTTGGGGGCTCCTGGCCACCCTTCCCGTGGAAAATGAGGTTGGAGCCAAGGGGGTTATTTTGCATCTTAAAAAAGACGAGGCCCCTTTCTGGGTTCAGTGGGCATCAGCTTCCTTCCCACCAGAGACGAGATGGGGACGTGGGTGGACTCCGTGTCCCAGCACAGTGCCCGCTGGCACCCCCCTGGTCCCTGCTGCCTCGAAGCCCCAGGCCTGCTTCTCCTGAGCCTGCTGCCCGCAACCCCTCGGGGCTGGGCTCCCTGAGTTTGACTTCTGCGCCCACCCTGCAGGCACCCTCACACCCCACTGCACGTACAGATGTGCTCTCCAGCCTCGGGGTGCTCTCCCCCACCCCGTCGGCCCCCCACAACCCCCCCAGAGGGAGGGGAGCCCGCAGGTCTGCACTGGCTTCCCACTCAGCAGCTCTCTCTGTCCCAGGTCTGGGGCATCGGCTGCGAGGACCGGGCCGTGTACTTCCGTCAGGGTGTCACGCCGAGCGAGCTCAGCGGGAAGACGTGGAAGGCCATCGTCGCCAGCCGGGAGTGCGACCGGTCACACTCGGGCAGCTCCTCCAGCCTCCTCAGGTGATCCCAGGGGCAGCAGGACAGGGAGGGGTCAGTGGGGCGGCCGGTCCGTGGCCCCCGGTGGGCAGCGTCCAGAGGAGGCTGATGCTCTCGCTGTCAACAGGGCTGAGCCTCGTCTGGGGCAGGAAAAACTGCAGCCTGTGGGGTCCCCCCCCTGCCTGGGCCCCGTGTCCCAGCTCGTCCCGAGGGTGGGAGGTGGGAGGTGACAGGTGAGGAGGTTGGGAGCCGTGGGCTGCCCCTGAGCAGAGCTGGCCTGTTGGTTCTGGAGTCTCAAGGTCTGGGAGGGAAAGGGCTTCTTTGCGGGGTGGACGTGCGGGGACGAGGACGGATGGTCTCTCTCCCCTGGAGCAGGGGCCGCAGACCTGGGCGCACCAGGGGCTCCTCTGGGGCCTCGTTCCCTCAGTGTCAGCCAGGCCCCGCCCCCGGGGCTTCTGGGTCAGTAGATCTGGGTGGGCTGAGGTGTTGCATTTCTTGCAAGACCCCAGGTGTGCTGCTGCCACTGCAGTGAGCCTCGGGGGCCATGCGCTGAGAGCCCCAGCTGTGCCCACCAGCCGTGAGGGTGCAGGCAGCTGGGGTCGTCTCCGCTCCACAGGGCAGTGCCCACAGCGCTTACCTGCCCGGTCGTGCGGTGCATGGGAGCCTGGCACAGTGCTCTGCAGCCCGCCTCGATCCTGTCTGCAGCCCAGGGCCTCGCAGATCCTGGTCCGCACGCCTCTGCCCCCCACCCCTGCCTGGCGGTCAGCACACTGTTGCGCCAGCAGCCCAAGGCCGAGAGGCCAGCCGGGCGGGGTTTGCTCCCACCCAAGTGGAGGCTTCGTCTCCTCAACTGAGCAGGACATTGAGATCAGCTGAGAAGCTTCTGAAACCTCTGCTGCCAGAAACCTGCATGGCCTTGGAGTTGTCCCTGGCTTCTTCAGCACAACACCGAGAGCACGAGAAACAGAAGGAAGGATATAGACTGGGCTTCCTCAGAGTGAGGCACTCTCTGCCTCCGAGGACACTGTCAAAAAAGTGAAGAGGGAGCCCAGTGGGAGGGAGTGTTTGCAAATCACGCAGTGGAGAAGGGCCTGGTATCTACGACACGCACGAAGAACCCTTCCCACTGACAACAAAAACACAAAGAACCGGGCTTTCACAGGGCGACAGACTAGAACGGACATTTCCCCCAAGTGGACGTGGGAAGGGCCAGCGAGCCCAGGACAGGATGCCCAGTGTCTGTCATTAGGGAAATGCAAACCAGGGCGAAGCAAGGTGCCACTGCACCTGCTCCAGGGACAGCCATCAGCGAAAGACAGGAGACGTAGGGACAAGATATGGGGAAACTGCAACTCCGTTCTCTGCAGGGGGACGGTGAGCTTCGGAAGCAGCCTGGCGGCTCCCAAAGGAGCTAAAGGCAGTTGCCCCCGTGATCGGTCGGTTCCACCGCGGGACGGGGCCCTGAAAGGCCCCCAAACAAAGTCATGCACACGGGCATCTGTGTGCAGGCGTCACTCACAGTCTCCAAAAGGCGGAAGCCAGCCCGCTGTCCCCTGGTGGGTGACTGGACAACTACGAGTGGTCTGACCGTGCACCATCACACGGCGGGTGCAGGGGCCAGTCACAGACCGGCATGTATCACACGCCGCCGCCGTCTGGGTGACGTGCCCGGAGTGGGTGCACCAGAGTCAGACGGCAGAGCAGTGGGCACCAGGCAGTTGAGCAGGAGGAGGACGGAGAGCGACTCAGTGGCAGGGTGTCTCCGTTTGGGGCGACGAGAAGGTTCCGGAAGCAGGCGGCACAGCGTTAGGAATGCACTGAATGCCACTGCGTTGTATGGTGTCAAACGGCAAAGCCTCCACCAGGTGTGTCTTGCCACAACTTTTAGAAATGCCATCACTGCCGGATCTCCACACCCTGGCAGACTGATTTGATTGGCGTGGGTGAGGCACCGAGGGCCCCCGCTCCTGGCCTTGCGCACAGAGGCTGCGGCTTGCCCCGGGGTCACACAGGTGGCGGAACCGCTGAGCCAGGCCTCCTGACAGCACACGTCCCTCCCTCCATGGAGTCACAGCTCTGTCCCCTTTGTCCCCAGCGCTGGCTGCTTCTTTGGCGACGAGGTGAGGGGCAGTGCCGACTCCTGTGCTCTGAGCGACGTGGACACCTCCTCGGAAGCCGAGAGACCAGGCCCTGACCAGCCTGTCCCTGCAGAGTCTCTGGACAGTCCCCGGAACCTCGAGGACAGCTCCGCCTCTGGCTCAGGCACCAGCAAGACCACAGAGAGTGCCTTGGAGGGCACCAGCCCAGCCGAGCAGACCCCCGGGTCGGAGACTTGCCCTGGCCCGGCCTCCACCCCGGCCGAGCTGCCCTGGACCAATATTGACCTGAAGGAGCCCAAGAGGGTGCCCAGCCACTTGGCTGCTGGCTGTCCCGAGACCACCAGCGTCTCCTCACTGGGGCTGCTCCCGCTGGGCCTGGAGGAGCCCTACAGCGCTGATGACCACCCGCTGTGGGCCTGGGTGTCCGGAGGAAGCTGCGCCGTGGAGCCCCACGCTGCACTCAAGTGGTTCACCATTCAGTCGGGTGAGGGAGGGTGTCGGGGGCCCGGGGCCACAGAGGGCACCCAGGCTGATCGCGGGAACCCCTCAGGGTGAACAATGTGGGGAGGGTCCATGGGCATTTCATAGAGTTCATAGCTTTCTAGCCAGAAAGGGCTCATTTAAAAGCAAAACCCAAACCCTAGCCTGCTGCCCAGTGCTGGGTGGGCCAGACGCCTGGCCCTGAAGCTCCCGCGGGCCCGCAGGCCTGGCCCCCTCCCTGCAGACGCTGTCCCTGTCCATCACGCCGGCCCAGACCGCCGCCTGGCGGAAGCAGATTTTCCAGCAGCTCACGGAGAGGACCAAGCGGGAGCTGGAGAACTTCCGTCACTACGAGCAGGCCGTGGAGCAGGTGGGCAGGCGCGGGGCGCGTGTCTGTTTCCTCTCGCGCGTTTATTGAGTGCCTGCTGGATACCATCCCTGAGGTGAGGTAGGAGAAACAGACAGGCAAACATCCTTCGTCTATCTCGGGTGGGAAGCCATTCCTTCTAGGTCCTTCTAGATTCCAGGACGACAAAGGGCCGTTGCTTTATTCGTCCGGGCCCCACAGTGTAGGCTTTGGGACCCGGAGATGAGAGCCAGCTCAGCAGAAGGTGTGGGCGAGGCACTGTGGGGAGGATGGGGAATCACACAGGCCTCTCCCTGACGGAGGGAGGGATCCCTGTGTGCCGAGACGGTGCGGAGTTTTCTAGAGAACAGAGGACAGGTGTGAGGGTGGCCCCGGGCACCCTCAGGCTGACCCCCCTGCCAGAGACACAGTCGGGTTGGGGGGCAGAAGTCACAGGAAGCGCACAGCTGGGCTGTTCAGAGCCCCTGGCTGCGTCTCGGTGGGTGGCCCAGACACATCTCACTGGCAGCCAAGCGTGAGGCCTCCAAGACAGGCCGGTGTGGGCCCAGGCTTTGCCGCCAACTCACTTTGTGACATTAGGCCAGGCACGGAACCTCCCTGAGCCTCAGTTTCCCCATTCAGAAGAAGGGGTTAACAGATCTCTCAGGCTGTTATGCGTAGATGGCACCGGCTGGCCTCCTGGACCCATCGGGTGTCTGGTAGTGTCACTCGTCATGGGGGTGAAGTGGGGGAGCTGGAGCTCCAGGCAGGGGCTCCCCGAGAGGCGGTGTGGGGACTGAGGCCAGGGTGGGGGCCCGGGGGCCCGCCTGTGACCGCGCCGGCCCGGGCCCTGTGCCGCAGTCGGTGTGGGTGAAGACGGGAGCCCTGCAGTGGTGGTGTGACTGGAAGCCCCACAAGTGGGTGGACGTCCGCGTGGCGCTGGAGCAGTTCACGGGGCATGACGGGGCCCGGGACAGCATCCTCTTCGTCTACTACATGGTCCACGAGGAGAAGAAGGTGCAGGGGTGCAGGGCGGGGGCGGTGGGAGCCTGGGGTGGGGGCTGGGGAGCCGGCCTGGGGCCCTGGCCCCGAGGCGCTCAGCCCAGGACCCCGTCTGGCACCTACGAAGCGCTGGCCCCTGGTGACAGGGCCCCCGCCTATGGCGGGCAGGCGTGTGACGGAGCCACCTCCTGGAGATGAGGCCTCTCACCCCTCTGGGGTTTGAATTCGGTTTGTTGGAGCTGCAGGCCCTTGCTGTCCTCAAAGAGGGAGCCAGGCGTTGGCTCTTGGACTAGGCCTCCTCACAGTGCCCACCAGGAACACCGGGAGGCCAGGGCCCCGAGAACCGGCGTTGTGGGACCGGGGGTGACCCGGGCCACCCTCGTCTGTCCCGGTGACAGCCTTGCCGCCCGCCCTCTGTACACAGTACCTGCACGTGTTCCTCACTGAGGTGACGGCACTGGTCCCCCTGCTCAGCGAGGCCAAGCACTCCTTCGCCCTGTACACCCCTGAGCGGACCCGGCAGAGGTGGCCAGTGCACCTGGCCGCCGCCACCGAGCAGGACATGAACGACTGGGTGAGTGGGCGGTGGTCTCCGCAGGCCAGGGGTCAGGGGGCATCAGACTTGGAACACCTCAGCCTTGGCCTGCTGGGTGACCAGCAGTGACCAGCGGTGACCCCAGCAGTGACCAGCCATCTGCCCACGCCAGCTGGCCCTGCTCAACCTGTCCTGCTGCGAGAGCCGGAGGGGCCTCGGCCGCCCCTCCCCGCAGGCCATCTGGTCGGTCACCTGTAAGGGGGATGTCTTCGTGAGTGACCCCAGTCCAGACCTGGAGGCCCCTGAGCACCAGCAGCCTTGCGACCAGATGTGAGTCGGCTGTGGCCCGGGTCGGGGAGGCACCGGGGTCTGGCTGCTCTGGCCCCAAGCAGCCGGGGCTGTGGGTCCACGGGGAAGGGCCCCCACAGGCCTCGCCTCCTGCTGGCTGGGCACCAAGTCTTCCCGGGCCTATGCGAAGACCCCCAGGAACGCCAGACCCCTGGCTGGGCTCAGGGCAGGTCACCCCGCTGAACAGTTGCTGTGTATTGGGGTGGGAGGGGGTGGCTTTGTAGGTGGCATTTAAAACCAGGAGACGGCACCAGGCTGCTCACTGGGGCAGCAGGAGCAGAGTCCCAGGGCATCCGGCGCTCGGGGTGGGGGAAGCAGCAGAGGGCCCTTCAGGGAGCATGGTCCTCCCCAGTCTGCCTCCAGAAAGTCGCCCAGAGCCCCCGAGGACCAGGGGGACGCACGTGACACCTGGAGGCCCTGTCCAGGGCGGGAGAGTGGCCTGTCTGTCCGCCCGTCACTCGTGCATCTCTGAGGGCCTGCGTGCCCAAGCCCGGTTGAAAAAGACCACCTCTGGTGACAGCGGCAGGGCGTCAGGCACAGGGGGCTGGCCCCAGTGGCAGCTGCTGCCTGCACTCTGCCCGCCCAGAAGGGCTCACTCTCGGTGCAGGCCACCTCGGGCTCGGGTGACGGCTCGTCCAGCAGATGAGGTGCCCTGGGCCCTGCGGTGGCCCTCCCGCCCCAGGCCCCAAGGCCTGGAAGAAGGCTGGAAGGCCCTGCTGGGATCCCTTCTCCCTCCCTCTCTCCCCCCCGCCAACAGGTTCTGGCGGCAGATGGGCGGCCACCTGCGGGTGGTGGAGGCCAGCAGCCGGGGCGTGGTGTGGGGCATCGGCTATGACGGCACAGCCTGGGTGTACACGGGAGGCTATGGCGGAGGCTGCTTCCAAGGTGAGGGTGGCCCGAGCCCTGAGGCTAGACGGTCCAGCCGCCCACCCTGCCACGGCCTCCCTGGCCGTCCCCTCTCATCCCTCTGACTTCCCTGCCCCCCACCCGCAGCCACTGTCCCGCTGTCCTGCAGCCACTGTCACTGTTGACGCTCAGTTGGCAGCAGGCTGACAGGTGACCTTCAGCACTGCCAGCCTCTGCGGAGGACGGTCCCTGGGCCAACCCAGGAGGCATGGGAGCTCAGAGACCAGGCCTCACCTCCCATGTGCCTTCCTGGCCTTGAAGCTTCTAGAAAGGCAGCGGCCAGGCCTCCACCACATCCCAGCCGTCATTTCACAGACGAGGCCTGAGGGCGCAGGCAGGCAGCCCAGGGCCTGGGTCGGCTGGTGCCCAGACCCCAATTCTGGCACCTCAGTGGGAGGGTTGTGCCTTCGGGGATGAGAGCCCTGTGGGCTCCCCCCGCACCCCCTGGTTCAGGGAAACAGAATCCTTTCGTCTCCTTCCGGGGGGAAATGCAGGCAGGAACAAGCACTGAAGTGGGGCCTTCCCTGCCACACGCCACACACCCTGCTCTGGGGGGCAGTGGCCAACGCTGTAGAACCACGCGGTCCACCAAGACCGCAGGTCCCACGTCTGTGCAGACTGGACGGCGTCCATGTTTGTGAGGCAGGAGGCGCCTCTGTCCCCATTTTACAAATGAGCAAATCGGGGCTCAGAGGTTTCTTGAGGGTTCCTAAGGCGTGAGCTGGTTGGGCCTCACACCGGCCCCATGCTGGGTAAGTGGGATGGTGAGGCAGGGAGAGGTACAGCCAGAACAGGTGAGACAGGGTGGGGGGGGGATGGGAGGCTGGTGCATCAGGGTTGCACAAGCCCAGAGAAACCAGAGCAACCCCAGCCCAGCCAGCCCCCCGCGAGACGGGCCCAGCAGGCCTGTGAGCCGACCCTCCGGCCTGACCTCCCCGCCCAGACAGAAAAGCCCCAGCCCCCAGCGGGCAGGCACCTGGGCCCTGGCAGCCTCCTCTTTGCTCCCAGGCCTGGCCAGCAGCACCGGGAACATCTACGCTCAGTCGGACGTGAAGTGCGTGCACATCTACGAGAACCAGCGCTGGAACCCCGTCACGGGCTACACCAGCAGGTGAGCTCACTGCGCGGGGGCGGGGGGGCGCCCAGGCTGCTGTGGGGGCCCCTGGGTGGGGGCGGGGGCTCCCAGCACCCCCCCCTGGGCCTCACCGGATCTCACTGGTTCCAGAGCTCTTCTCCTGGGTCCTAAGTGCGATGCCTAATTTAAAACCTCACTCACTGAGCGGTGAAACATACATGAAATGCACGAACACGAATGTGTGACAGCGAGGTGGGCGGCGACCTGTGCGTGTCGCCAGACCCATCCACACGTAGGGGGAAGTAGGTGGGAAGCAAGGTGGGCTTCCAGCCCTCACAGCGGCCGCAGCCCTCGGTGGACTTCGGTCCAGGGCCGCCGCGTGAGCTGGGGTCGCCCCAGCTGTGGTCCCAGAGAGGGGCCAACTCACCCCTTCAGAGACGCAGGGGTCCCGGTGCGTCCGTCTGTCCATCGCTGGCCAGTGCCTGGGCAGGACGGTGTCACACACGGCCCGCCTGGTCCTGCCATAGGGGCCTGCCCACCGACCGGTACATGTGGAGCGACGCCACAGGCCTGCAGGTGCACCAAGGCCGGCACCAAGCCCCCTTCCGTTCAGTGGACCTGGGTGAGTCCTGGGCGGCGGGGCGCTAGGCGGGGGGCCAGGGTGGAGGGCCCGCCCGCACTGACCGTCCCTCTCCCAGGTTTCCGACTGGTTCCTGGACTTCAGCGTTCCCGGGGGCACGGACCCAGAGGGGTGGCAGTACGCCAGTGACTTCCCTTCGTAAGCATCTCCCTCCCTCTGCCTCCCCAGCAGTGGCCTTGGCCCCCTGCCCCCTCAAGCACCCGGGCTTGGCCGAGGGGCAGGCCTTGTGTGCCTGCGTCAGCCGCCAGCAGGGTTTGGGGCCAGCGGGAGAGGTGTGGAGGGGCCCAGGTGAGCTTGGCCGGCGCACCTGGCACCTGGCCTCGGCAGATGGGCTCAGGGTGGACACCGCGGCTCCTCCGACACCTGGTCGTGTCCCTTTTCTGCTGGGCCAGGGTTGTGGGAGGGCTAGCCCGGGACCTGGAGCTCTGGGCGGAGGCGGCCTTGGGGAGATCTGGGTGGCGAGCTGGGGGCCCTGCACGAGGGAGGGGCAGAGAGGCTGGGGCAGCTTGGGCACAGCACGGAGGGAAGCAGGGGGAGGCAGGAGACGCGGTCCACAAGCCCGCTGAGCTGTGAGCCAGGACTTCCCAGCCGACCCAGGGGGTGACCAGTGTCACAGGCCTTGGGCCCTCAGCTTGACTGTCCCTAGAAGAGCAAGGCCCCGCCTGGGGTGGCGAGGCTTCAGAGCTCCCTTAGAGCCCACTGGTCAGGCAGCGGCCGTGTCCTGGCCCCAGGGCAACCGGGGCCAGCCTAGAGGCGTCCGAAAGATGACTGTCTTGACCTGTGACCCCTGCCACCCTTCGAGGCCTCTGCACAGCTCACAGAGGCTCCACGCCCTGGAACAGAGGAGAGAGACTGCGGGCGTGCAGCGTCATTTTCCAGGGACAACCACAGAGTGGTCTCGGGTTCAGCTTCTTCCTCTTCCAGGTCCTATCACGGGTACAAAACCATGAGGGATTTTGTCCGGAGGAGGCGCTGGGCCAGGTAAAGACCAGCACAAGGTGACTGAGGGTGTGGCCTGGCCGCTCCTCCTGGGAGCCTCCCCCACCAGACCTCCTGTCCCCTCACCTCTGTCCCAGAAGAAGGAAGGGGAGGCGGCGGGGAGGGGAAGTGAATCAAAGTAAATGTCAGCCCAGGAAGTGCCCGCAGGCTCCCGGCCTCTCTGGTTTCTGAAGAGCGTGCTTTCAAAAACAAACATCAGAAATGTCCTGTCAGCCTCTGCTTGTCAGCAGGACGGGCTGGCCAGGAGGCCTGGCTGGGGGCAGGACGGGGGCAGGGGTGCTCACCGGGCGCTGGAGTGGAGGGGGGATCCTGGCCTCCCCAGGGTCCCACTGAGGCTGCCTTGGGGAGAAGGGCGCCCTGGCCGCGGCCTTCCGCAGCCTTCTCCCGTCGAGGGCAGGTGGCAGGGTGGCGGGGGGGGCTGGCAGTAACCTCAGGGTGCCCAGGGCTGCGCTGTCTCCACCCTACAGAAAGTGCAAGCTGGTGACCAGCGGGCCCTGGCTGGAAGTGGCCCCCATTGCCCTCAGGGACGTGTCCGTCATCCCCGAGAGCCCGGACGCCGGCGCGGGTGGGCACAGCGTCGCACTCTGGGCCATCAGTGACAAGGGGGACGTGCTGTGCCGCCTGGGTGTGTCGGAGCTGAACCCCGCGGTGAGCACCCTCGTCCCTGCCTCCGGGGGCCACCAGGCCTGCCCACCCTGTGGTCACTCTGGGGCTTCTGACAGATTCTTCCAGAAATAGGGCTCGCTGTGGAGTCGGGCTCGGCTCTGGGTAGCTGGAGCTGAGGGTGGGGCTGGCGCGGAGCGCCACCAGCTCCTGGGACCTGGGCCGGGCTGGCGGGGGCTGGGCCCGGGCAGTGCTCAGTGCGCTCCCCCCTCGGTCCCCAGGGCTCCTCCTGGCTGCACGTTGGCACCGACCAGCCTTTCGCCTCAGTCTCCATCGGGGGCTGCCACCAGGTGTGGGCAGTGGCAAGGGACGGCTCTGCCTTCTACAGGGGCTCCGTGTCCCCCTCCCAGCCGGCTGGTGAGTGCCACCCTGCAGGAGGACCCCCACTTGGTGCCACCACGGCGTGGTGGGGGTGGGACTGGTCCCACCTGCGCCTCCACTTGTAGGAGAAGCTGGTCGACAGGTCTCCTGATTTTCAGTTCAGCTCCACAAGCATTTCCTGGAAGCCACCTGGGGACCAGGTGCTGGGGGCCCAGCTGGGATGCCCAGAGGCGACGCCCCTCCCTCCAGGCCCAGGATGGGGCAGTTCCCCCACCCCTCATGGCTACCCTTCATCGTCCTCAGCCTCCTGCCAGGGCAGCTGATGGCAGGCACCTTGCGTGTCCTGCCCCACACTGCCCACCCCACAGTGGCCACTCCCCGGGGCGCAGACCAGGCCAGCTTGTTCATAGACCATGTCTGGCCTGGGGGAGGCTGGCACAGGGGCAGACCAATTGGTGGCGGCTGGTGTGTCTTGTGCCCCACACGGGGTCAAGGTGCACCTTCATGCCCTTGTTCCTGAGATTGGCCCCTCCAGCCCCACCATCTGGGACCTGCCACGGCCTCTTTTGGGCCTTGGGAGAGGCCCCGGGCGTTGGAGGTCAGCAGGGCGCACCCACCCAGCTGCCCTAGGAGTGGAGGTGATGTGCTCCCCAGCGCCGGGGCCATGGATTGGGGGTTCCCAGCACATCCAAGTCCGGCCTCCCGTTCCAGGCAACTGCTGGTACCACATCCCGTCCCCTCCCAAACAGAGGCTAAAGCAGGTGTCCGTGGGCCAGACGTCCGTGTACGCCGTGGACGAGAATGGCAAGTCACCCCCAGCACCTGGGGCCACCAGGCGGTTTGGGGATCCCTGAGCACCCTGACGGGGTGAGACCCTCACTGGCCCCTGGGTCCCTGGCGCGAGACCTTCATAAGCCACCGTGAGAGGCCCCCCAGCCTGAGGTCAGCCTCCAACTAGATCCCTTCCCCATGTTCCCCAGGGTGGGGGACACCAGCCCCCCACGGGTGGTCAGCCCTGCCCAGGTCTGGGGCAGAGTGCCAAGGCCTGGGTCACCCTGCCTGGCAGGGCCTGTGCTGGGAGCATCTTCTAAAAGGTGCCACCCAAGCCCGTGAGCCAGGAACCCCCGGCAGGCAGCGGGGGCTGGGAGGCGGCTGCATGGCACTGCCTCGGGCAGCTCTGTGGCTGGCTCCCTTTCCCGTGGGGCCGCTGTCCCCGCTGAGCAAGGCGAGAAAAGGGCAGGCGCTGGACAGGGACCCAGGGCTCTGGTCCCAGGCCCGTGCTCCCTCTGCGCAAAGAATTCCTTGTCTGCAGTTTCTCATGCGTAGAAGGCGGGGAAGGTGCCAGCCCTGCCCTGCCCCAGGGCGCCTGTGGTGCTGAGTGTGGGGGAGGCAGGGTTGGCTGCTCCGGGCTCCCCCCTCGCCGTGGGCCAGCGGAGCCCCAGCACGCGTGGGGAGCGAATGGCGGGGAGGCCGTGGGACCAGTGACTCTGCAGACCCTCGGCGGGTCCCCGGGCCTGGGCCTCACCTCGGGCCTCACATTCTCTCTGCAGGGAACCTGTGGCACCGCCAGGGGGTCGCACCCGGCTACCCGCAAGGCTCCAGCTGGGCACACGTGTCCAACAATGTGCGCCGCGTGTCCGTGGGGCCCCTGGACCAGGTCTGGGGCCTGGGGGCAGCGCAGGGGGCAGGCGCTCACTCTGGGGTTGGGGCCTTGGGGGGCTCGGGTTCCCGCTCCCGTCTCCCCACTGCCATCCCCGCGGTGCCACAGCAGTCAGGGCAGGGGCTTCAGCGGGTCTGCCTTCTAGGTCTGGGTCATCGCCAACAAAGTCCAGGGGAGCCACAGCCTGAGCCGGGGAACCGTGTGTCACCGCACAGGCGTGCGGCCCCTGCAGCCCACAGGGCAGGGCTGGGACTACGGCATCGGGGTGAGCCAGCCGCCCGAGGGTGGCCGCTCGGGCCAGGGCTGCGTGGGCACACTGTGTGTGCTTGGGCCCCCTGGGCTGGGACTGGCCTGGGTTGGCGGGATACCCAGGCAGAGCCCTCAGGAGTCCCCAGGCCCCCTGCCACCCCGGTGACGCGGCTCTCTCCTTGCAGGGAGGCTGGGATCACATCTCCATCCGGGCCAACGCCACCAGGGCCTCCAGGAGCACCTCCCAGGATACGGCCGGCGAGCAGGGCCTCCCCAGCGGGAACTCGAGTGGGCCTGGCGCCTTGCAGGAGGCTATGGGCCCCATCTGCTGCTGAGCACCCCCTCAGCGGGAAGCAGGAGTAGAAGTTAGAAGGGTCCACATTGGTCTGTGAGCCTGCCCCTCACAGTAAGCCATTCATTCTCTGCTGAAAGGAGGATCTTGCCTGGGCTTGAGGGAACCCGGCCTGAGGTCACGGCCTCAGAGGCACCAGGAATATAGCCCAGAAATGTGAAGCATTGTGGACGGTCCCCACTTGCCCCTGTCTGCAAGGAGGGCACCGGGTGAGGACCCCCACTCTGGCCTCTCCCACCCACGCCTGGCCCCTGGGAAAGCAGAGCCCACGGAAAAGCCCTCGGAGGCCCAGGCAGGAAAGGGGCAGCGGGTCCAGGGCCCCTGTTGGTGCTGTGGGCACGGCTCACAGCAGGGCCACCAAAGGGTCCAATCCCAGACGTTAAGGAAGGAGTCGGCAGGCCGGAAATAACTTCTGGAGGGCGTCCTCCCCAGGTGGACACGGCCCCCCGTGGGTGGACAGAGGCCCGAGGGGCCACCCCATGGCTGGGAGAAGCTGTCCTGAGTGCCTCAGCTGGCCCCTCCCCAAATATGTTGGGGCGGTGGGGGCGGGGTGGGTCGGAAGGCACCTCCCAAGCAGCCCCCTCCTATCCCATGCCTCCGGGGCTGTTTTTTTATCCAATGGCACCCCATTCAGTGAAGCCCCGAGTTGGCCTCCTACCACCACCAGACACTGCCTGGGAGCTTCTCTTCTCCCGCACGCCTGTCAGGGTTCAGTACCTGCTTCGGGGCGCCCTCCTGAAGGGCGTTGGAGGGAGCCAGCAGTCTGCCTTGGCAGGTGGGACCAGGAGACGGGAGGCTGGGCGCAGGGCGCAGGGCCCAGGTGGAGCGCGGGGGGAGGGGCGGGCGCCCGTCTGTTTACATCCCGTGGTCACGGTTTGCACGCCGGCGTTCCGGGGCTGCTCCGCGCCCCCCCTGTTCTGCTGTGACTCGGCTGGCGTGTCTGCTCCACATCGCTGATCTATCTCGATTCCCCAGACGCTTTATTCAATAAAACTCACACCAGAGTATAAACGAGGAGCCCCTTTTCTCCCCCCCCCCCCCAGTTACGATTAAAACGCGGTTTCCCCTGCTGGCACACATGGGGCAGACAGAGATCGCCGTGAAATCTTTTATTTTCATGTTATGGCAGCGTCAACTTCACGAGTGTTTTGAAGGGGCCATTAGGAAAAATGAAAAACAAATCTGGGTCATTTAAGAAACATTTTCACCACCATTACAGCTGGGGCTCCAGCCCTTCAGTCCTGGGGCTTCTCAGACAGAAAAGTCACAGTCCTGGCTTCTCTGCTCAACAGGAACTGTCTCGCTCGTTCTGAGGTCTGGTGTGCAGGCAGGGCCAAGGCTCGGGGTGGCGGGGGGACAGGTGACCAGGGCTGGCGCGTGAGGGCCTCTGACGTTAGGACTCCTCCGGGGACATCGGCTGGGCTTGGGGTCCAAGAGGAAGGTTGAGGGAGCAGACGGCGGCAGCGGGCTTCACCTGCCTGTCACCAGACCTGTTCCCTCGCTGCCCCCATTACTGAATCCCCCAAAAGCAAGACCTTTAAGGTCCTCGGTGATGTGGCCACAGGGCATGCAGATGTCCCCCCGGCTGCAGTGACGGAGGGCCGGGCCTCTGGGCCCTGGTCACCCTCCGGGAAGCAGAGGGGGTGCAGGTGCAAGTTTGGGACAGGGAGAGGGAGAGTCCCCGGGGCTCTCGTCCTACAAGGTGGCTACCCCACACCCTCCTGCTGCCCCCATCACCAGGCACGGCCTCCTGGACAGACAGCCTCTGCTGGGGGCCTCTCCCTGTGCCATCAGCTCAGCATGCTGGTGCACTCGTCAAGTCCAAGGGCGCACCAAGCCCTGCTCTGGCCTCGGCTCAGCCACAGGCAAGAGCCACCAGGTTCTTAGGCCTCCCCATTTTGTGTTCAGCCAGCAGTCCCCCCGCAGCAGGGGCGCCTGGACCCCGCCGGTCCTCGAGCTCAGCGTTCGTGGCTGCTCTGACCTTCTGGAGTAACCAGGCCTGCCGGGCAGCCCAGGGGTACCTGGGACCCCAACCTGACCCGGGCTGAAGGACAGGCGTCCCTGGGCCACCTGCCCGAGGGGCCGGCGTCTGACCAGGTAAGTTAGAACTGAAGTGGCAAATGGCTGTTCTGAGAGGTGCCACCTGCCTGCCCTTGAAGCTGCCAGGGCTGACGCACAGCCTGGAAACGCATTCAGTGGCAGGGCCCGGACAACCAGGCAAGGCCACGCATCAGGGCTGAGCCCTCGGCTGGCCCAGCCCCCATCCGCAATGGCCTGGGAGGACCTGCAGCACAGCTCCGGGCACAGGGGACCCGGCCCCCGTGTGCCAGGCCGACACCTCAGTCACCGTGGCTCCTGCCCAAGGCTGCCAAGGGCTCTGTCCCCTCCCCATATTGGCTGTGGGGCGGAAGGACAAGAGAGGGGAGATGCCAGCCAGTTAGGAGCAAAGTCGCCAAGCCTGTCGAAGCCAGCGGGGCAGGGACACCGCAGAAGGAAGCTTGGCCCGCGCCGGAGGAGGCCTGCCAAGACACCAGCCCTGCCTCTGTGGAGCTGTGGAGCGCACCATGTGGGGGAGGGGGCTTTGCCGCCCCACACTCCTCCCTGCAGAGAGCCCCACAGGGCCCCCAACCCCAGCCAGGACCCAAGAGCACCCGAAAGTCCTTCCAGACCACCCACTCAGTGACCAGGGTGACAATGAGCGGCAAACCGGGGTGGGACGCCTGAGAGTCCCAGTCCCTCTTCCCTGTCCTGTCTCCAGCCCCCTCAGCACCGGGCCACCAAACCTCTGAACCGGCTCAGTCCCTCCACAACCAGGGGCCCCCAACACAGAAGGCAGCAGGAAAACATCACAGCGCCCCCCCCCAGGACCTCCGAAGGCCCCTCCAGAATTAACGTGAGGCCGTCTGACGAGGGTTTCTGCCGGACAGGTAAATGGCTAACCAGACACTCCCCAACCTGGGTTCAGCCACACTCCTCGAGTGGCCACGAGCTTTGCTCTGTACCTCACTTTAGCCCGAATGAGGGGGTTCTGATGCAGGCTGGGGGTGGGGGGGTTCCTTTCTGGGGCCTGGGCCTCAGGCACAACTGGAGAGACTTACCGAGGACACCTTTTCCTGGGATCTCCCCGCCTCCGGGGGAACTCGGGAGAGAAGAGTCTAGTTACAAAGGCCTGTGGGCTCCTGCCTAGTCAAGTGAAAGGAAACAGGTCCTGGGGCCCACACAAACATTTGGGCCTCAGGCCACCCAGGGCCACCAACTCGGCCAGGTCTTGTGCCCTGGGGAGCCAGGACGTGTTCCTGAAAGGCAGCTGAGTGTTCAGGGAAGATGCAGCCGCTGGGGCCACGTCCACGTGGGGGTCACCAGCAGCCTGGGGCTCTCGGCGGGACCAGGGCCGGGCGCTAGGAGCCCTCTCGGAAGCTGTGGATCTGGGTGGAGTACTTGTGCAGGTGGCCCTCGGGCTGGGACTGGGCCGCGGCCAGCGCACCCCCCGCCACCGCCTGCTGCTGCTGCTGCTGCTGGTAGTGCTGGTAGAGCTTAGGGCCCGGCCCGTCCAGGCCGGGGAAGCGACCGCTGGACATGGTCAGGATGGTGGCCGTCAGCGACTTGATGTAGTTCTTGGCCAGCGTGAGGGTCTCGATCTTGGAGAGCTTCTTGTCGGTGCGCACGTGGGGGATGACCTCGCGCAGCGCCTGGAAGGCGTTGTTCAGCGTGTGCATGCGCTGCCGCTCCCGCTCGTTGCTCTCCAGCCGCCGCTGGACGCTGCTCTCCCGCCGGCCGGCCGCCCCCGGGAGCCCCTGCCGCCTGCGCCGGCCCTCGGCCCGGGGCCCCTGCTTCTGCGCTGTCCTGCTCCGCAGACCCCTGGCCAGCTGGGCCCCGGAGTCTGGCTGTGCCCCGTCGGGGGTCTGATCCTCCGGGGTGGCCTCTGTGCTCTGCGCACCCACCCGGCGCCTGGGGGGCCGGGCCTTGGTCTTCATGGTTCCAGACTGGGTATCCCAGGGGGGAGGGCTTTGGAGCTGAAATCCAGAACACAGGCCGGTACACACTCAGGACAGCTACCCATGGCAGCCTCCCTGCCGCCCAATTGCCGCTGACCACTTGGCACAGGTGCGTGACCCCGGGGAGCCCCGAGCTGACCCCCCATGTCCCTGACTGATCTCATGCTGACCCCTCAGAACTTTCCCTTACCTGGTGGGCCCCTCGCCCCCTGTGTGAGGCATCCGGACCCCTGGAGTTTTCTCTGGCCCCATGTGCCTCACTGCCCCCACCCCTGGGGGATCCTGGGCTTAGGTGGCCGTAGCCACTCTGCCCAGGCCACCCACAGATACAGCGCCATCCTTCCTCTGGACAGCCCTCTGCCTCCTATTCGCCCTGATGGACTGGCACCGATTCCGGCCACCACATCACATACAGGGACGACACGGGGGCTGGAACTGCCGTGGTCATGGGGCGGCAGGGTGCGGACCCATGGGTCGGGACAGTGGCCGGAGCCTGCAGCGCGATCCCCCAGGCTAACCTGTGGATGGTCCCAGTCAGGGCTTCCACCCAGGCTTCCCCCAGACCACACCGGGTCCTGACCCCGGGTCCTCTCTCCACGGCTCCCCACACCCACGCCCCCTACCTCATTACCTGGGGATCCGCGGCCGCACTCACCAGAGCTGCCCACGGGGGACAAGGACACGTCGCTTTAGCTGCCCCAGGCGGGGCCGCAGCCACATGTAAATAAGCCCGCGGGGCGGGGCCGGGGCGGGGCCGTGCCGGCTGGGGAGGGCGCACCTGTGGCGGGGGAAGCGCCCCCACTCCCGCCGCGGAGTCCCGACCACAGACTGGGGCCTCCCTGCGGGCCCTGCGCGGAGAGGTAGCCCAGGACCGCACCTGGTCTTGGGGTTAAGGCTCAGAACACGGGGCGCCAGAATTAGCGGAAAAGGCGTTTTGTAATAATGCTCGCGTTTCTTAAACGGGCAGCAGTCACATCTCAGAACAGAAGCAGCCACGTTCGGGCGGCGCGCCCCCGACACCGCGGGGACACCGCGCGCCCGACACCGCCGCCGGTCCGGGTGCGAGGGGGCGGCGCCGCGCCCCGCGGGGCCTGCGTGCGAGCCCGCAGCTCAGGCCTCCTGGGACGGCGAGCTCGACCCGGCCCTGCCGCCCACACGCTCCACTTCGTAGCACCCCCGCCCTGCCTGTTTCCTCCCCGCTTACGGGAGCATTAACAGGCGTTACAAGCACCTGGCTCCGGGGTCCCGTGGGCTGGTGGGGCGCCCGGGAGCCACGTGCGCCCGGCTCCCAGGCACTGCGTCCCGTCCCGCAGGACCCGGGGCTGCGCGCCCGGAGAAGCCGGTCTCGGCAAAGCCGGTGAGGCTCTCGGCAGCGCGGACCAGGGGAGCGAGGGGCGGCGCGACGGGGATGCGGGCGCCGAGGTCCTCTCAGCGCAGAGAAGAGCTGGTTTCGAGCTGATTCGCCTTTCGGCTTAGAGCCCATTTGAGGCTGGGCCTCGGGAATGAAAATGCCTCTGAAACTCCCCAAGTGCAGAGGCTCCGGGTCACAGGCGCACCGGACACCGAGCCGGCACCGCGCGCGGGTCTGCTTCCCCGCGGTCCTCGGGCGCGGGCCGAGGGCCGCCACGGGAACCAGCACCTGGAGGCCAGCGTGGTGCCGGGCCACCCGCCCGGGGCCTCCGGTGAGAAAAACATGGAATAAACGCAGCAAGTTTATAAATATATAACTATATTTATTTTGAATATTAAATAGTTTTTAAATTACAAGCAATTTATTGAATCACACTATGCATCAATATACAGTAAAAATATTACCATTAAAAATGTACACAATTTAAAGTGAAAGTCCATGACTGTTACATTGCCGCGAACCTAACTCTTACAACTGCGCCGCAGGGAGACGGTGCAGGCGCGGCCGCCCCTGGGTCCCCTCCGCCGCGGAGACTGACTGGCGGGCACGCAGGGCCGGCCTGGGCCTGCGCACACCCGAGCCGAGGCGAGTTCGAGACGTCCACAGAACAGGCTGCGGGGGTTCAATGCTGTCAGCACACCCCCAAGAGTTTACTTATACGCCGAAGAGAACTTTTCTCTGCCCACAGTCGAAGCTCGGGCCGACCCGTCGCAACTCGGAACACTGAGACTCCGCGCCGCCCTCCTGGTTTAAGGCTGCTTCTCGTAAGGCCAACCTCGGAGCCTAACCCGCGTTCCCTTGGGAAATGTCAGGTGACCATCTGCGTCACCTGAAAAGGGCAGGAGCTGCCTCCGGCCCCGGGGCGCTCAGGACAAACCTGCAGCGAGTCACCCGTCCCAGGAACACCCTGTGCGGAGGAATACTCAGAGAAAGAGGCGTTCAGAGGTGTTTTATGCCAGCGAGACAGTCTTTGCCTAGGGAAGCCCATCTCCGCTGGGTCAACCGCCCGCGCACTGAGAAATCAGAAGGCGCGTCTGTTCCTAACTCGCTTAGCCCTGCTTCCGCACCGCGAGACGAAGGGCTTCTCCCCCAGACCACCACCCAAGCTTCAGAAGGGTTGGGGGGCACTCTGTCTCCCTTTCTGACTTGTGACAGAGTCATGTGGTAACACAAATTAGCATCTAGCTAGGAAGGAAATGAAGGTTATATTATTTTTATTATAAGATTTAAAATACGTAACTCCACCAAAGGAGCACCAATTAAAACCCGGTGAGCTATTCCACGGGAGGCCAGGAAGCGCTACGGGGCGCCGGGTGTCCCAAACCTGGCCGGGTCCGTCGCCTGGAGGACCCAGCACTTGGTTTCGCTGCGTAACTGATGAGAGGACGTCGTGCTTGAAAACCCACTGCTGATGCCAGCGGAGTAAAAACCGCAACCACAGAGCACATGCTGACATTTCAAAAACGGGCTGAAAAATTTAATGTACATAATTTATTTCTTGTGTATTGCTTGAGATTTCAAAAGAACATGTTCACCAACATGTTTATTATAAAGATAAATTTCTCCCTGCCATGCAAGCCCACAGAAGACCTACTACTTCAGCCCACCCCCAACACAATGTATAAAAATGCTTTTCTTGGCAATTAATTATGAGAGTAATACACACTTAAAATAAATTAAAATGGGAATTAAAATCTCCTTAATCATAGTGAAAAACGGACAGCCCCGATACCAAATGGCCTGGGCTGACGGTATTAAGACTATATAGTCTATGGGTCGGCTTGACTTTGGTCATTGAATCGGAACCCCTTAAACCTACACTTTTTTTAAAAACTAGTATAATTGTCTCATTTCCTCTCTAAACCAAGCTGGTAGTTAGATGTAAAAATTCAGAAAGCTCAGGAAGTCTCCACAGTAAGAAGTGCAGAGTTTGGCAATTTTGGCAAAGTCAGCTTCTGATGCCCCGTTAACTTCCAAAGTGTCCATTACAGGGCCCAGCTCCCAGTCGCTACTGGCCCCACCTGGCGCTCCGTGCTCACGGCAAGTGGAGGAAAGGGGCTCTTCCTCCATTCTGAATTGTCTTGCTCAGGGAAGTTATTGCTAGTATAAAAAGTTAGTAGAGCAAACCAGAATTAATAATGAAGGTCAAACTTCACTATGAAAACTCGAGCCAGCGTCCACATCTGCACCCTGTCCCAACGCCAGCTCCGGGGACACAGCGAGCAGCCCCCGAGTCCTGGAGAGCCGGCCCGGGCTCGTGGAGTCGGGGGCGCACGTCAGCACCAGAGAACGCCCAAGGGGAGGCGCGCACGGGGGCCACGCGCCACCTCCCTCAGCATGGCGCTGCCACACGGCTCAAAGAAGAATTCGAGGACTGCAGGAAGCGGTGACCGACATTGTGAGGCTGCGCTGGACACGCTCGGTCCCTTTCCAAGCAAGGGCAGACCCTGGTGCTCAATGCAGAAGGAAGGGTCAGTGCGGTGCACCCGGGAGCATCTGGGTGTGCGGCCGTGCAGGGCGGCCTGGTTCAGGGCAGGAAGACTGGCCGGCAGCGGCGGCTCTGCCTCTGCCCCTCGTCCCTCCTCACAGCTGCAGGATGTACTGTGTCCCCCCCGGCCGCAGAAACTAGCCACATGACAGGACTCGGAGTGGTTCTGAGGGCAAAACTCAGCCAGGGGGTGATTAAAGGCTCAACCTTTAGGCTGAATTGCTACAAACAGAATCAATCACACCGCTCTGCGGAGCAGGAGGCCCGAGGGTGCGGAAGCCAATCGGTGGACGGAGGTGCTGGCCGGAAGGGGAAGTGCCTCTGGGCTCCCCGCCCCCCCCCCTCGGGGAGGGGCAGGGGCTGCACAGTCCAATCGGCACTGAGCTCTGGGATGTACCACCTTTCGATTTTTACCAAGAGGGTTTAAGAAGATTGGGGAGTGGGCTGAGAGAATCACACGGAGGCTGCAGGGCCCTGAGCTCCTCTGAGAAGCCTCAGCTGCTGCGGGGAGACCACCTCACGGGGAAGAGACAAGGCGGGCGTCTGTCTAGCAGCAGCAGGGCAGTCTCGTGGGACCCATCAAAAATACTTTCTATGAGGACACGAAGCACTAACATTCGGCATCATTCGTCACTTACCAAAGAGTGCCATATGTACAATTCCAACAATTCTAAGGACTGCATACAATCAAAGTATTGAAGCTTTACAAGTACCATGCACAGCAAACAAACTATAAAACAAAAAAAATCAAACTAGTGGGTAGCACCAGCTTGACCTGCCTTATTTTCCTTGAATAATTTAAGATTCTGTACAATATCAGGGACGCTTAGAACATTTATCCACAGTGCAATTACAGAAAGCAATTAGTGATTCCTTTAAAAATAATAAATATGGCTCACTGGTGCCAAGTCCCAGCACATGTCCTCTAGGCCCCTGCACAGACGGGATGCACAGGGGTGGACACAGAGAACACCCGCGTGGAGATGAGAAGCAGCCGGGAGCCCCCAGTTCCCCACGCACCCAAGCAGGGCCAGCCCTCCCCAAGGACGACCAGAGCCCAAGTGTCTTTAGCGGGCACAAGAGGCCACCAGCGCAGCAACCCGCACTGGACAGGACCATGTCTCCCAAAACGGGCCTCCTGCGTGGGCGCCGGGTGCAGACCCAGCGCCTGTGCCCTCTCCACCTCCTAAGCCCCTCTCCCTGTCCTGTCTCGGCAGATGTCCCGTGCACGGTGTGGCCTGGCTGGCAGTGCAGGACCGCCGCCCCGGGGAAGCAGCCTGGGACCCAAGAGTGCGCCGGCGTCCATCTAATCCTTTTCTCCATCTTCACTGCTTCCTATTGAGGAGAGAGCAAGCAAAGCTGGGTTTACAATGGTCGTCACAGATAAAAACAGCCTGGCCGGCACCTGACCTGCACGGCAGAAAACGGACCTGAAGCTGCCAGTGCGGACACCCACCACCTGCCGAGCCCCGTGTGTTCTTGCCGGGGCAGCCGTCCCTGCCAGACTTGCAAACACATCTGCTCAGCTCCCACGCCGGGTCAATGTCAAGGCTTAGGGCACGGGAGAAAATCAGCTCTAACTGGCACACATCTGCCCCTCTGACAGAGCAGCAGGTCATGGGCATTATCTAATCGGCACAATTAAGCTCAGCACAAACACAAACAAGAGCTCTTTATATTTCCTAGTTATTATTTGATCTGCAAACTTCAAATGAAAAAATGCACCTATTAACGTTAATCTTCCAATCTCATTACGGGGAGAAAAGAGTAGTTTGTTCAGATAACAGCACTTCGAATGGCCCCACCCAGGCCTTCCACCCAGGCCCTCTGGTGCCGTGTGAAGAATGAGACTTACTGACAAAACCAACAGTCCTGGGAAGAACCTGGGCACATTTAGGCTCGACCCCAAAACCTGGGCTAAGTGTTCTCAAGATCATAAGCTCTGCAACAAACTACTTCTCTAGGGGAGAAAGAACGGGAGATGGGAGCAAAGGAGGGAAAATGGAGAGGAGACGGAGGCCCCACACTGGGACAAGCCCTGCCTCTGCCGAGGCTGCCCGGCCCAGAGGGGGTGGGAAGGGGCGCCTGCAAGTAGCACTAAGCCCAGGGAGTGGCAGTGGCCCCGAGAACACACTGCTGAGGCGGCCAGAGCTGCACGAAGAATCCCTTACACCGCAGCCACCCACCCAGGAGAGTCAACACTCGCTCAAGCGCGGCGGGAGCACCCCTCACCTCCTGGCTCGATGTCCGAGTCGGTCAGGTGTGTCAGAGAGAGGCTGGCGATGCTGGCGGGGGAGATGGAGAACCTGGAGTGCGGCACTGCGTGGGGCCAGCTCTGCTCCGCACTCCGGGGCGGCGGTGGCGGTGGTGAAAAGTACTTTGACGTCTGCAGAGAAGGCCTGGAACTCAGGAGGTTACTCGTCATCTTCGACGTGAAAGGGTCTGGGGAGAAGTCGTCGTCCCACTCAAAGCCTCCACCTACAAGCACAAAGCAAGACATCACTCTCCTTTGATGGCCGGCGGCACAGAGCCGAGAGCAAACACGCAGCTGCGCTCCGCAGGTCAGCAAACACCACGCGGGCCTGGCAGCTGGCAGAGCTGCTGCCTGTGTCACCGGGGTCACTCAGAGCAGTATCTGCCGTCACCCACAAGGAGTTCACGTGACTCGAAGTGCGCTCTTTTTAGTTTCTTTAAAACCCATCTGTGAAGTAGAATACCTTCTTCATCGGTGGAACTCTCGGAGTTCATGCACCTGCCCAGGCAGGGGGAGCCTGATGACGGCGTGGGGCCGCCCTGCTCCGGGCCACGGGGCTCTGCTCCACAGTGTCCCAGCTCTTTGGTTGGGGTCTCCTGAAAAGCCAAGCAGAAAGCCCGTCAGCAAGCGCCAGCTCCCGGAGCCCGCCGGTGTACGCTGCCACAGGCCACGGCGCGTCTGACCGACTGGCTGTGCAACGCTCCTCTTAGAGCAGGTGCACCCCGGCCCTGGGAGGTGGCTACGTAGGAACACACAGCCCTGTCTCTCTCACTGCACGCTGCTCTAAAGCCCGGGCAGAAGGCACGAAGCAGCCACTCTGAGCCTGAGAAGTAAACAGTAGCAAGGAGGCTAGCTGTGGAAGGAGGCCCGAATTCAAGGACACCAAACCAGCAGTGAACATGACCTCCCTGCCACAGGTCCTGGCCTGGACTCCTGAACCTGTCCAGTGCATGTGCCACCCACTGGCCAGACTGGACCTTGGGGCAGGGGTCCGCCAACTGCTCAGGTCTCAAAGCTTCACTGTGCTGCGTTAGGTCCCATCTGCTGCCAGGCTCAGCCCAGAGGCAAGCCGGGAGCTCAGAAACAAGTCCATCGGGCTGCCTGTCTGCGTGCCTCACTCTCCGTAGCATCCGTGGTATTTTCTGATGTCTTGGGCCTTCCCTTTTTGGTCCCCCGGCCGGAAAGCCGGGACCTGTGCCACGGCACCACACCGCACACTTCCTGCAGCTCTGCACGGGAGCACAGGGACGTAAAGCAGCACCTGATGGTCCTGGCCAGGTGGCTCAGTTGGTTGGGGTATCATCCCCATACGTCAAGGTCTGGGGTCTGATCCCGGAAAGGGCACTTATAGGAAGCAACCAATAAATGCGTAAGTGCAAACACAAATTGATGTTTCTCTCTCTTTCTCTAAAAATAATAACAAAAAAAGAGCATCAGGGGTTCTCCTCACTCTAATTCTTGGGATCACAGCCCCTCGAGGTGGGGAGAACATCCACTCCCCTCATGAGTACGGGCACCTGCCCCCCTCCACTGCCGCTACCCTGGGATTGCTTGGGGTGGGGAGCAAGAGAAAAGGTGGGGCAAAAGGATACCTTCCCCTCTCTCTGGTGTCAGAAGACCCTCCCTGCTGCTTCTCGAACCAGCACCGAAGAGCTTCCAGAGCTCTCTGCACCCCTGGAGCCTGCTCGGCATTTCGGGCTGTGCCGAACCCACACAGCGCAGCGCAGACTTTGTTTGAAAGGGGACAGCCTTCCGCTGACCCACGGAAGGCTTGGAAATTAATACATTTATAAATAATCTGTGGGTCGAAGAGGAAGCTTTGAGAAAGATTAGAAAATATTTCGAAGTGCATGAAAACACAACACTAAAACTCGTGGGGTGCAGCTAAAGTGTGCGTAGAAGGAAATTCGTAACATTAACTGCTACTGGTAGAAAGAAGAAAGGTTTTAGATCCTACGCATCTTCCTTAAGAGTCTAGAAAAAGAAGAGCAAGATAAAACTAAAGCAAGTGGGAGCAAAGAAACGATAACACTAAAGCAGAAATCAATAAAATTGGAAAGAAAATTATAAATAAAAAACACTGCATGAAACCAAAAGCAGTTCTTCAAAAAGACCAATAAACCCCACAAACCCTTCAGACACAGAAGGAAACTACTTCCCAACTTATTTCATGAGACCAGCATCACCATGACACCAAAACTGAGGACAATACCAAAAACAGCAACAACGAAACCCCCCAAACCCCAATCAGCCAAAGAAGCAAACAAACACCCCCCAAAACTATGCCTCCTGGACACAGACACAAAACCCTCAACAACATCCCGCAAACCAAGTCCAGCAACACAGAACCAGAATGAAACGCCACAGCCAAGCAGGCTGTGTTCCGGGGAGGCAAAGCTAATTCAACGTTTGATAATCAGTGTGACCTACCGTATTCCCACAGGAACAGAAGGACCACCGATGCACGAAGGACATCTGACAAGACTCAGCATCCATTTAGGATCAAAACTCTCTCAAACCAAGAGGAGGAGAGAACCTTCTCCACTTGATCAGCGCGCCCGCAAAAACCCCACGTCACAGTCCACGTCCACGACTGCTGCTCTCCTCCAGCCGGGCTCTGGGCCAGGACACCACTCCCGTCACGCCCACTCGGTCCCCACCAGTGCAGTGCGGGGAGACAAAGAAAGGGGAGGCACACGGACTGCAAAGGAAGAAATAAGCCTGGCCCTATTTGCAGGCAACATGACTGACTGTGTAGACACTATTAAGAAATTTGAAAAATAGCCCTGGTTGGTGTAGTTCAGTGGATTGAGTGCGGGCCTGCGAACCAGACGACCGCGGTTCGATTCCCAGTCAGGGCACATGCCTGGGATGCAGGTCAGTTCCCAGCAGGGAACACACCAGAGGCAACCATACATTGATATTTCTCTCCCTCTCTCCTTCCCTTCCCCTCTAAAAATAAATTTTTAAAAAAGAAATTTGAAAAATAAAAATGCACACAGAAGACCTCTTCGGAGCAGTGAGCGAGCTCAGCAGGACAAGGCCAACCCGAACACCAATCACGTTTCCACACACTGGCAAGGAACAGAGAAGACCCAGAATTTCAAAGTTACCTTTTGCACCAGCTCCTCAGACAATGGAACACTGGTTACAAGCCCAATGACACGAGCGAGCACACGTGTGCTGGAAACGATGCAACATGAGAAGAACTCGCAGGAGGAGACCCACCACGGCTGCGAGCCGGGACTTGGCACCATAAAGACCTCTGTCTCCCCAAGCTGACCTTCAGGTTTTACGCAACTCCCATCAAAACCGCAGCAGGATTTTTTTAAGCTACAGACAAGCCGATTTTAAAATCTCTAATTAAAAAAATTTAATATATGGAAAATTAAAGAAACTACAAAAGCCAAAAGAATTTTAAAAAGGAATAAAAACAATAGAAGAATCACACCCCAATTCCAACCAAGACTACTGGTTAGAAACTGGTTAGAAAACGGGCAGAAGGGGAAGAATGTCACTGACAAGGACACGCGGACAGCAGACACGCACAAGAAACACGAGAGCACAAGACACGCGAGCACAAGACACGCAGCCCCACCAGCCAGCTGCCGGGAGTGCCACTGTGGCTCCCGACTGCGACGGCGCTCCGCGCCCACTGGAGAGCTGGCGTGGAAACCATGCCAAAGGCGGAGAGAGGCCACTCTCGCCACACGGCTGGTGGGGGTGGCAAATGGTGCAGCCACTGGGAAAAGAGTCATTTCCCTTAAAAACCTAAACACACACTGGCCACACAACCTCCCAATCACACTCCTGGACACTCACCCCCCAGAAAATGTGTGCCCACACAGAAACCTGCACCCAGCTGTTCGAAGGAGCCTTGTCTGTTAGCAGCCCCACAGGGAACACCCAGACTGCCCCTCCAAGGGGGTCTCCGACACCACTGGGCACACCCAACCCCGGACACGGCTCAGCAACACAGGGGAAGGACTGTCGACCGCACGGTTGGGACAGATCTCAAAGGAAACACACTGACAGGAAGAGGCCAGCCTGCAAAGGTTCTATGCTGAGTCTGCTCAGCGTCCTTGAGAAGACACAGTCAGCCGGAAGAGCAGAGCGCAAGGGGCACAATGCTGACAAGAGGCTGTGAGAGCCTCAATTTCAAGGACTAATATAGAATAGGAGGACAGGTGGCTTTAAGGAGACAAGGGCCAAGGACTCCCACATCTTCCGGAGCATAAAGGGACCCTACACAGACAGGTCTGTGACGGAGCTTTACTTACAATTCAGCTGACTCAAGAAGCAAATTCAAAGACTACAGAGACTAGTCAACAATGAGTATTTTTTTTAAATCTTTGAATTATCGGCTGGGTCGTTTTGAAAGAAGGTAAAGTCTGCACCCACCTGCTGAGCTGCAGGCAGGGCAGGGTCACAGACCCTGCGCCGCCCAGACACTGCGCAGGGCGGCGTCTCCAGGGCTGCTCACGAGCCAGACCGCCCCAGCCTGCACCCGCAGCTGGGTGCCACTGCCAACCGTCAGATCCTGAAAACCTGCTCTGTGAAGGGCAACCAACCACAGCAGGCCTCTCCTGGGAGACCGAGGAAGAGCGTGCAGATGCCGTCCCTTAATTTCATTGGAGTTCCCTGTGCAAACTACACTTCTGCATATTCTTGGAACTGCAACAGCAACCAACTGCAAATTTCTCCCCCCCCTTTTTTTTGAGTAATCATAAAGCAATCTGTGGCCTCAGAATGAGAATCAGGAAAACAGAGCATACTCAATTCCCTACCACATTTTGGAATTCTCTATCACGACAATTTGGAGGTAACATACCTGGTCAAACAGATAGACTGTGACATCATCAAAAAACGTCACGGCCTTCTTTTCTTTTTTCCAGTCATCTGGCAGCTGGTCCACGGCGAGGGCGGCCGGGGGCTTCAGCAGGCTGCGCAGGCGCCTTCCGTCCTCACTGCTGATGATCACGGGCACCGGGTGCTCGGTCTCGTCCTCCGACTCGGAGCTGAGGCTGTGCAGGTTGAACGCCCGCAGGTCTTCGTCCGAGTCGTCACTGTTCTCGTCTTCTTCGTCCGCGTCCATCCCGTCCTCGGAGAGGTCGAGCATCCCCGACACGCCCAGCTTCCCCAGGTACTTCCCTTCGATATCCGGCTCCTTCAGCTTGGGGCCCTCCGAGTGGCTGGGCAAGGACCTGTCCACCGGCAGGTCGGGCGGGCTGCCAGAGCGCAGGGTGGAACCGGCAAACGCAAGGAGCTCGTTGGTGTTTGTCCCGGTGGACACGATCGAGCAGGGGTGCTCTTCCGGTGCCTCGAGGTCCTCGCCACTGCTCAGCTCCAAGTTCAACACACTCGAGGGACTGCCGGCCTCATCTTCAGGAGCAGGCAGCTCTTTGGAAACGCCGGTCAGTGCAGGTTCTGATGCGTCTCTGGATTCCAGGAGACTGGAATTTTGCAAAGCAGAACTTTGGTCTGGCTGCCTATTTTTGGTTTCTGGGCAACTGTCCTTGGTGCCAGGACTTTGCTCTGGGATGACTGGCTCAGGCAGGGGCTGATCTGTCACCAATGCCATGGCTGACACGGAGGTTCCTGGGACCCCCTCCGACTTCTTGTCGGGTTCAGAATCATTATCTGAGAAGTAAGCAGAGTCTCGGTACGAGCTCTGAGAGCCAGGTGCGAAAGTCTGTGAGGTCACTTCGGTACTTCTGTGGCCATCAGCTGCATCTGAGATGACAATGACAGGGTTGGGAGGCAACTCGCCATGACTGCTGTCACTTGTTGCAGCCACATCTGCGGCTGAGGCACCATCAGGGGCAGGGTGCAGAGTCCACTCCGGCGACTCCAAGTTCTCTGTCTCGTACCCACTGTCGGCAGGCTTGTCAGGGGGTAAAAGTTTCTGGGGAGAGTGAGAGCCAAAAGAACCCAACAGAGCCCCATGGACGTCCATCGAGTCGAGAGAGTCCGGGGTCTCCATCGACTGCTCTGAAGCTGGAATGGGGGTTGACAAGCTGTCCTCTAAGAGGCTGTCCTGACTGGCAGAGTCGGAGGAAAGGGCGGACACCAAGCCCCCCTCTTTGGTAGCATCTTTACAATTCAGCGGATTTAAAGTGCCCACAGCTTCCAGGTTTTTCTCGAGCAGACTGTGACTGCGACGGTCTTCTGAAAGCGGCTGGTTTGGCAGGGTCTGTGCCAGTTCTGGAAGACTGCTCCCTGCACTGCCTTTACCAGCAGAAAGGTCATCCCCAAGGACCGAGCTACTCTGGGTTCGCCTTGAGGCCTCCTCACTTTGGTGAGCCAGGTCAGGGGACCCGTGGCCAACACCGGGTGTTTTGGCATCAGCAGAGGGAATTTCAACGGGGACAGTCACAGATTCTAAATCTGTTTCTTGGCAGAGACCGTCGTCATGGATACTGACATCTAAATGCCTGGGCGTGGTTTCTCCCTGCTTCAGGAACGTGCCTGGAGGTACATTTTGAGGCGTCCCTTCTGTGTCCAAGGAGGTGGGAGGTACCTGCAGTTCCGGGGAAGGCGGCAGTGAGGTGCTCAAAGTGTGGTCCCTGAGCGCCACACCTGCGTTCTGGCCCTTCACGCTTGTGCTTTCTCGCAACAAAGGAAAGCCAGGTTTATTTTCAGCAAACCTAAGCTCAGTATCTAAAGCATTTCTACATGGAGTTTCTAATACAGTTTCAGTAAAACCAGCATTTTTAAGTTCTGTTTGAAGATCATTTATCTGTTCTTTGCTAGATAATGAGTCTTTTAGTAAGTTTTTCTCTTGAAGAAATA
Organism: Sturnira hondurensis; assembly: GCF_014824575.4. Taxonomy (NCBI): domain Eukaryota; kingdom Metazoa; phylum Chordata; class Mammalia; order Chiroptera; family Phyllostomidae; genus Sturnira; species Sturnira hondurensis. The sequence continues at coordinate 4,745,087 of NW_028082364.1, forward strand.
AAAAGTTTTCTGACAATTCGTGCACATTCAGTGGATCAAAAGTATCTTGGTGCATAAGGTTTTCTGATAAGCAAAGAGGCTCAGAGTCAAAAAGCTGACGGGGCTTTTCTTTATCCAAAAGGCCTGTCATCACTGAGTCTTTGGGGTCACCCAAACTTGAACTTAAAGAGGCTGGTTTAAAGTCGGCTTGAACTCCATTTAGTTCCATTAAGTCAAATATTTTTTGGTGACTGGGCAGATCCTCCGATTTGTCAAGGTCACTAAACAGATTGTTGAATGGGCTCTCGGGGCCCTGGGTAGCATGCGTGTCCTCAGGGCCACTGGGATCCTTGGGGTCTGCACTGCTCTGGAAGAGATCCTCATCTGTACTGGACTCCTCAAACTCAAGGCTCCTGAGTGTCAGAAACGGAGGTGCCCCGTCCCCGGTCCTCTCTGGGTTCCCCACCTCAGTTGTGAGCAGTGCCGGTGGGTAATCGAGCTCTAGGTTGCCGCCAGTCTTTTCTTCTAACTGGATGTAATAGTCGCTGCCCACGGAAAGGTTGTGGGCATCAAACACGGGAACCACCCCGGGGGCCCTCACGGGGACATCCTGGCCACTGCTGTCTTGTTTCCCAGGCCCAGGATCTGAAAGAGAGCGCTCGAACACTTCGACCGGAAAGAAGATGCTCGTGTAAGACAGGGCTTCGTCTGGGGGGCCCCGGCTGCGCTCATCAAAGTGATCCTGCTTCGCCGCCTCCCAGACGTACTCGAAGCTCAGGCCCTGGCTGGTCTCCGTCACGGTGAGGACTTCCTCCATTTCACGGCCGAGCCGGTCCCTGGAGAAGTGGTCGAGGATGGGGAAGGCGGCGCTGCTGGAGGCGTCTCTGCTGCTTGTGTTGGGTTTCAGAGCATTCCACTGTTGCTCAAAGCCGACCTCCGGGTCCCTCTGGCTTTGCATGCGCAGGTAGGTGAGCAGTCTGTGCACGTCCTCGGCCGCTGGTCTCTTCTCTGGGGACAGCCAACAGAGCTGCAGCACTTCATACCTGAGGGGCACACGGGAGGCTGTCAATGGGCCCACGACAAACTTTTTAAAGTACCAAAAGGCTTTAGGAGAACCTCTAAGCCAACTCGACACCCCCAAAGTTGCTACACTTTAATCACTGCTGACCACAGGAAGGTGTGTGGTTCGCAGTGAGAGCCCTGGGAGGGAGGAAGCGAGGACGTAATACACTGGGCCACGGATCTCCGTCTTCTCGGGTCATTTCACAGGATCACTGCAACTCTTTTGCCTGTCATTTTTCCTCCAGTGTCTAACCAGGGCTGGTCTGCTGAGTTTAGGAAAGAACAGTTTTAACACGCTGTCCTCTTAAGGCAACCGCCACAGCACCCTGTGTGGCAAGAACGTACTTCCCTCGCGCCTGTAGGTCTCTGCAAGGACCCACGTGGACAAGTGCAGTGGTAACTAGCCCCTGACCACCCCCCTAGGGAACAGCAACACTACCACCTTCCGCAGCACACGGTTTCCCCAGGTCATGAAAGGAGCTGAACGTGGAGGCACAAGGGGTACGAGGCCCGAGGTGGTGCCAACTGAGAGCTGGGTCTCCGGGGGCTGGCGGGACCCGGCCGACCACTCCAGCCACATGTGGACGGGAAGACCCAGACAACCACGAAGTATTAAGTCCGTAGCATGTACGTCGAGCTACTCCAGGTGCAACGGTCCCACTAAGCTGGAGGCTGAGCACGGCCTACGTGCAGGGGCCAAGCTCCAGGGCAGCGCCAGACAGGCAGGCAGGGGCGCAGAGGCCTGCAGAGAGGTGAGCCCGACCCTAATGGGAAGTGGAACAGGAGCTGATCCAAAGACTCATAAGTCTGTTTTGCAAATGTGAACATACATTATGCAAATTGGTTTCAGCTGCCATTTTAAATGTTATTTTTATGCTACCTTTTCCTCACACATTAGATGTCACTCACATAAACAGCCTCATTTGAAAATAACTGTAACTAGCAAGCCCCCTCACTGTTGACTCTTCCAGTGAGTTCGGGCCTCTCAGTTTTTTATTGTGCATAACACGCAAATTCCTGCTTCTTCTACGCAGTTTTCAAAAGAATGCTAACTTGTAAAAATAGATGTTCATTCTAAAACACATCATGAACGACATACAACGATTGGTTCTTACAACACGTGTTATTTAAAACTAGGGAATATCTAACTAAAGCCCATGGAAACAGGATGGCCTTCTCTCTCGAAGGCAGCGCAACAAAAGAGCAGGGCACTGACCATCTGTCGGAATGCGGCTGCTCCAGCTGGGGCCTGGGGAGCCTCGTGCCCCTCTCCCGAATGACCTGGTTAAGAACCTCGGAGTCGGACAGGTCGGAGTACGGCTGAGCAGCGTTACCAAAAAGCTCCCAAAGTGTCACCCCCAGGGACCTGTGGGGAAAAAGAAAGGGGTTACTTCTTCCCTCCCGTCAGATGCTGAAGTTTAAACACCCACATGGTTACCTGTGCCGCTGCTGGGAACTTTCGGGACAAGGTGTGTCCTGAAGGGCTTAGTGAGGATGGTTCCTGCACATGCTGTCAAGGAGAGACGTTCGCACTACAGTGAGGACCACAGCAGGCACGCCTCCTCACACCTGTCAGCACGCACGACTCTGGCGGCTTCTGCCAACACACACACACACACACACACACACACACACACACAAAAGGAACAGGGACAACAGGCACCATCACCGGGAGGAGCCTCTCCACTCCGAGGGTCAGGAAGTCACGTGAAAGATCATCACACTGATTTGAGAGTTCACCACACTGGTCAGATACGGATAAATATCCTGCCCTGGCTGGGGTGGCTCAGTGGATTGAGCACTGCCCTGCAAACCAGAAAGTCACTGGTTCGATTCCCAGTCAGGGGATGCGGGCCAGGTCCCCAGTAAGGGGGTGCGTGAGAGGCAACCACACATTGATGTTTCTCTTCCTCCCTTCCCTTCTCTCTAAAAATAAGTAAATAAAATCTTTTTTTAAAAGATAACTATGCTGAATTCTGAGTTTTATTGTACAAAAAAAAATTCCAACCATAACAGCAGCAAACACCTAAAAGCACCTACAAGGAACCTGTACACAAACTCCGCCCCATCGGACCCGCGCACTTGCCACAGTCAGTAACTCTGAGTGTCCGGGCCGCGTGAAGGGGTTCCCCTCCCTCCCTGCGCCCTCTCTTGGGGGGGGACGGGGGCAGGAGGGTCTCCTGCCCAGCCTCTCCGCACCTCCAGGTGTGCGGCCCTTCCCTCTGCAGGTCCCACCGCTCTCCTGCCCACTGCTCTGTCCCCACAGAAAGGCCTCTGCTGCTCAACTTACCCTTCACCCCTGTACAGGGGCTCCCCACCACTCCCTGCCTTCTGCTGTGCGTTACCAGCCCCCAGTTACTGCAGTGGCTCCTGAACCTGGTGGGCCATCTGAGCCACCTGGGCAGCTTTCACTGACCCTGCTGGTATGTGTGACCACCCCCAAGGACGCGCAGCTGGTAGGTGCCAGTGGGGCCTAGAAACGCTCTCTCTAAAAGCTCCCGCGGACTCCGACACCTGGTCAGGTTTAGGTGTTGGTGCTTTGAGTGGCTTCGATCAATACCCACCAGGATGTTTGTTTGAACAGTAATCTGTACTGAATAAATAAGTTTACTATCTGATATAATAGTAATCCTCTCATGCGTTTCACAAGTCAGAGGAAAAAGTCAGCGTATTCAGTATCTGAACTGAGCGATCATTTCTATCAGAGAAAATAAAGGGCCCAGATTTCTCAACCCAACTCAAGGCGGAGGAAGCACCTTCTCCCTGACCAGCCTCTCTGCACCTCCGGCGCCACAGCAGTTTACGGCACTGTCGGGGACGTAGGGGGTTTACGATTCCACTGAGGGAAGCAAGGAACTCGCACGGAACACTGAAGGCCACAAGAGGGGTACAGGGTTAGTGGCAAAATGAGTGTGACCACCACCACGTCTGGTCTGACCTTAGGCATGTAACTCTACCCATCACCAGGCGCCAGGCCCCACACCCCCAATTCAGCCCCCTTCCCTCGCCCCGAAGGCCATTCTGAAACTGCAGGCCTCTCTCCAGCCCTCCCCCCTCTTCCTCAGAGAACAAAGGCGCGACCTTCTCAACCTTCCACCAGCACAGTGACATCCTCCTTTATTTTGAGCATCCCTCTTTATTTTCCATGTACACAATTTTTCCTTTACCCTCACTGAGGACACTTTTTCATTGCTTGGCGGGGCAGTCAGGGGGTGGGGGAGAGAGAAAGATTGATGTGAGAAACAGTAATCAGTTGTGTTCTCGCATGTGCCCTCATCGGGGACCGAACCCACAACCTGGGTATGCGCCTTGACCAGGAGAACCTGCAACCTTTCGGTCTATGGGACAACGCTCCACCCAGCTGAGCCACACGGGCCAGGGCCTGAGCATCGCTTTCTTATCTTCTCAGACGCGCCCTGGAGAAAGAGGAGCGAGGTCTCCTGCTCAGGGCTGAGGCAGACCAGCCATCCACACTCAAGTCTGTTTGACCCTTCACCTCGCACGGGCTCGCGCCTCCTGGAGAACCTCTGGGCCTCTTCCTTCTGGGAAGAGCAGCGTCCTGCTGCTCCCACCCCTCCTGTCCACCAGGCACAGGGCACGTGGACCCCGCCCGTCACATCAGACGGCACTGCTGCCACCCCTGCCGCGAGTGACTTCTCAAACCGGCAGAAACAAGGGTCACCCTCGCCGCTGAGAAGGGTAAGACAGGAGTACAGCAGAACACACATCTCCTCAGAGGCAAGGACGCGCGAGCACACAAAAGAGCAGGGAGTCACCAGGACAAAGCCCCAAACCCGGGGACCGGCAGAGGGCGCTGCCCTCACCTCTGCCCTGGGGCCTCCGCTGGAGCACAGCGCCCGGCTCGTGCTTCGCTTTGCGAGGCCTGATGGGGTGCTGCTGGTGAAGGGGGGGTGGGCAGTCCGAGGCCCCAGCCTGCCCCAAGGAAGGGGACTCATGGTGGGAATAAGGCTGCCTCCCACCCCGACTCGGGGGGCCTGAGGGGCAAGCTGCCTGGGCACAGAGAGGCCGGAAATGTGAGGGGGTTGGGGGTAGTCACTAAGAAGCTGTAACCACAGAGCTGGCCCTTATTTGGATTTGCAGCCCGAATCCCGTCCAGACTCTCAAGTGGACAGGAAGCCCGGGACTGGGAAGTACACTCACAGGCAGAACGCCCAGGTGCCCCACGGAAGCAAAGGTCCCCTGTCCTCAGTTCCCAGACCCTCACCACCAAAAGTCCCCAAGGAAACAAGACACCACCAAGCAGCAAGATGAAATACACAGGGACTTTCGACATTGCAATTTCCAGATACAGAGTATGACCCAGTTTTTAAAGACACTGGAGCAAATTTTTTAAAATCACATAGACCTCCTAACACTGAAAAATCAAAAACTGAACTGTAAAACTTAATAAAGAGACTTAACAGAAGGCTAGGCACAGCTGGAGAGAGAATTTTAAAAGGAGAGAGCAGCAGTGGCTGGACCATCGGTCTGAAAAATTAGGTGGAATGTGGCGCAGAGTCAAAGAGACGGGACACGGGAAGACACAGGAGACAGAGGGAGAGCACATAATACTTGCCTAATGAGAGTCCCAAAAGGGGGGGAAATGGGGCAAAAGCAAAGCTTTAAGGTTAAGGGTTTAGAACCATATCAACCTACAGATTACAGCCAAATAAATTCCAAGTTGAAAAACAGGAAATCCACATCCATATACATCACAGTGAAACTACAGAACAGAAGAAGGGAGGGAGGGAGGGAGGGAGGGAGGGAGGGAGGGAGGGAGGGGAGCCCTGGCTGGTGTGGCTCAGGAGATTGAGTGCCAGCCTGTGAACCAAAGGGTCACTGGTTTGATTCCCAGTCAGGGCACGTGCCTGGGTTGTGGGCCGGGTCCCTGGCTGGGGATACACAAGAGGCAACCACACACTGATGTTTCTCTCCCTCTCTTTCTCCCTCCCTTCTCCTCTCTCTAAAAATAAATAAAAATCGTTCTAAAAAAAAGAAAGAAAGGCCCAAGCTGGTGTAGCTCAGTGGATTGAGTGTGGGCCTACAAACCAAAGGATCAAAGTTCGATTCCCAGTCAGGGCACATGCCTGGGTTGCAGGCCAGTTCCCAGCAGGGGACGCACAAGAAGCAACCGTGCATTGGTATTTCTCTCCCTCTCTCCTTCCCCTCCCCTCTAAAGATAAATTTAAAAATCTTTTAAAAAAAGGAAAGGGAAAAGATACCCAAACACACACAAGACGGATGCAGAGAAGGGCTGAAGTTGCCGGAGAGCAGAGCCACACCTCCTTCGGAGCTCCGGCAGGTGCACTGCTGACGCTCGGCAGCGACGGGGAGACGGCAGAACAGCGCTGGCAACAGGCTTAGAGGAGGTAACAGTCATCAAGCAAAAGTGCATTTACAGAACGAGGCCAACAAGGATGCTCAGACCTAGGAATGCCGGAGGGTCTGCTACCAGCAGACACTCACTAAAGGAAATTCTGAAGGACGTACTTCAGGCAAAAGGGGAGTAATCCCAGATGGAGGATCCGATTTAAAGGAAAAAAGGAATGAAGAAGCTAAACACAGGCTGATGCTAAAAACCAATATTCTGAAACCTTAGATTGTGCAGAAAGTGGACTAGTACGAACTCAGATGTAACTAAGCTGAGTGAAGGAAGGCCCCGTGCTGTCATTTCTGGGCGAACGACCACAAGCACAGTGATAGAGTACACGCCCCCAAACCAAGAGGGAAAAGCAAAGAACCAACTCAAAAACACAGTAAGAAGGAAAAAGGAAGCCAAAAAGCAGAGCAACAGCACAGACAGAGGTGCACGTTAAGGAAGCGGTAAGAGAAACTGCTAGTCAAGGACGTGGGCCTCCCGGAAGTCCCAGCGCTGCGCCACGGTCCAAACTGCCCGCGTTCTCAGCACCTTCGATGCACATTCACTGCGTGTGCGGCACATTCGGGGCCCTGTGGCAGGCACAGAAAATGGCCAGGGGTCCCTCTTACGTGGAGCTCACAGTTGGTCACTGAAACTGTGACCACTGCCATGGCAATAAACTGCCTTTCTCATACAATCAGGCACTCTTGTGTCTGCATCTCTACGTTTTTTTTTTAGACTTTATTTATTTACTTTAGACAGAGGGGAAGGGAGGGAGAAGGAGAAAGAGAAAGAGAAAGATCAGTGGGTGGTTGCCTCTCACATGGCCTCCACTGAGGACCTGGCCCACAACCCAGGCATGTGCCCTGACTGGGAATTGAACCGGCGACCCTTCAGTTTGCAGGCCAGCACTCAAACCACTGAGCCACACCAGCCAGGGTCCCTCCACCTTGTTCAGTGACTTTCCCTTAAGGAAGTGCTCCAGGGGAGAGAGTTGGGACTCTGATACACGAAAGCCTAACAGAATGGTAAATTGATACATACCAAATGTTACTATACTTAGTTTGATCTGCCGTCAGTAGTCTGTCTTGAAAGCTGGTTACTAATTCTGGAGCAGTCCATCGCAGAGGGAAAACTTTTTTATCATCTGTTTCAATATAATCCTCCTGTTTGTTAGAAAGCACACAGAAGTTTGAATTCCATTATACTTTTAATGAGCTTTAATGATTTAATTCCAGGTCATTCGGAGAAAACACATACTTAACCAAAAAGCAAGTGGGCATGGAGAGAGACCTTCTGGGTGGAGGGTGGGTGAGGGCCCTCCGAAGCCTCCAGGGCTTCACGAGCTGGTCTGTTCGCCACACACCCCCGCTCAGCATTCCTTCCCGGGAAAGGGCAGTGTGCCGCATCTGACGCCCAGAACGCAGACTCTGAGCTCAGGAGCTGGGTTGTGTGCCCCAGGTAGGGGCATGGGGCCAGGTCCTAAGGACGCAGGCTTCAGAATCTGACAGGCTGATCTGTAAGTCCACGTTCAACCATCTACCAGCTGCGTGACTCTGGGCAGAAAAGAGAAAGCTGGACCTATTTCCTCATCTGTAAAATGAGGTGATTCAAGACCCCCCTCCCCGTGGGGCGAAGACCGAGATGGCCCAGGCAAGCCCCTCGGGGCACCTGGTGCACAGCAAGCGCTCAGACCCCAGAGCTGCGGTGCAGACAAACGGCCAACTCGCACGCACCTGACACTTTCTAGCTACAAAGACCTGCGCAAAGGTGGCCCCTCTGGTCTTTCCACAAACACCACAGACAGAACAGATGTTATGCTCACACCGCTCGTAGAAAAACGAGGTCAAGTGGCCTCTCCGAGGTCTCCCCGAAGTGTGGAACCAGGCCGGTGCCCTTCCTGCCCCGCATCCAGCTACTTCCTGCCGCTGGGCTGCACGCGCGCGCGCGCGCGCACACACACACACACACACACACACACACAGACCAAAACCTCATCTCCTTCTTGTTTTCTCTGGGGATATGTTTCTGACAGAGTTTAAAAACCTAAATCCCGAGATCGCTGAACTTCAGCCAAACTTTTACTGAACACCTAGTGGAGAAACACTGACGTGTTTCACACGTTTTCGTAACCACACTGCCCACGTGCACACTGACATTTGCTGTGCAGCATCAAGCCGTATCCATTACACTCACCGAAAACTTTCCCAAACAAAGTGTCTGGAAAGCTGTCACCAAATCCCAGGTACAAAGCCACTGATTTAGAAAAACCACACATTGGGAGCCAACATTCCCACTAAAATGACGAGAACCAACCCCTCTTCCAAAAACGGAGTGGCATTCTGTGACAGGGCCCCCTCGGGACCATGAAAAGTTAACTCGGACCCTCTCAGCCTTTGGCTTACCTTGTACCTGCTGCGTCCTATTCCGTAATCTCCCACTTTCACGTTTAAGTCCGAGGTGAGGAAGCAGTTCCGCAAGGCCAAGTCACTGGAAACAGAGAGGGCGGCGTGACCACGGGCACAGAACAGGGGGACCCCCGAGAAGACAGTGTGACTGGCCGCACGACGCTACGGGAAGGGCTTTCCTGGGAATCAGAGTAGAACATCGAGCTCCCTGCTTAATAATTTCTGCTTTAAAATTCTTTTCTTGTACTGAAAAAAGGCTATCATAGTTTTACTGACCTCAATAATGGAGACGATCAGATACTTTTCCAAATAACTGTAACTGCTAAGGTCAAACACTGGCCGCAGCCCCACCTTGCTCCACACCGGTGACAGTCACGGCTCACCCCCTACTGTTTTAAGAGTGACCAAGAAAGAACTCTCTAAACCACTATTGTCTAAACTGTCTGAATATTTCTTTGCTATTAACTCGTATAACTCGAGTAACAGTCGAGTGAAGATTAGTCAAGTCACGACTCTGAGGCCCCCAAACCCACATTATTGAACACGCTGGCCTGTGAACCCCCTTCTCAAACTGCTCGTGTCTCTTCAAATGCCGCCTCCCATGAGGGAGGTAAACAGCGTAGTTTCAAGACTTACTTAAAACAATGTATTTATGTAGTTTATTTAAGTTCAAGCTGATTTTCAGAAACACATAATCTGAGAAGAAAAAATTACCTTTTTTTAAAAAGAAAACATTAAATTTTTTGGCCCTGGCTGGTGTAGCTCAGTGGATTGAGGATGGGCCTGCGAGGCAGAAAACATTAAATTTTTAAAACTTTGGCATTAGCCCTTAGGATGTTCTTAATCATCAACCGGCATGCCAACAAACAAGGCCACTAAATTAAAACAAAAAAGGATGCTAATTTACAACTTTAAATCATAAATAAAAGTTACCAGAGCCCTGGCTGGTGTAGCTCAGTGGATGGAGCACAGGCCTGTGAACCACAGGATCGCAGTTCGATTCCCAGTCAGGGCACATGCCTGGGTTGCAGGCCAGTTCCCAGCAGGGGACTCACGAGAGGCAACCATACATTGATACTTCTCTCCTCTCCTTCCCTTCCTCTCTAAAGATAAATAAATAAAATGTTTAAAAAAAGTTATCGGAAACTGAATTTCTGTAGTCCACAACTTAAAATGTTTGCAGCCCTGACTGGGGTGGCTCGGTGGGCTGAGCGTCATCCAGCAAACTGGTCACCAGTGTGATTCCCGGTCAGGGCACACGCCCGGGGCTGTGGGCCGGGTCCCCAGTTGGGGGCGAGTGAGAGGCAACCAATCAATGTTTCTCTCCCTCTCTCCCTCCCTCCCTACAACCTTCCTCTACAAATAAACTCTTTTTAAAAATGTCTGTCTTTCTGTGACTACAGAAGATTGAACACTTAAACTACTTCTTAAATTCTCACTTTGTCAAAGATTTTGATTTCCAGAACTCACCTGTCTGAAATGCAAACACAACGAGAACGGCACAACGATAAATGACGCTGACACAACTCAACGACAGCCTGGCACCTGGCCCTGGCCCAACGACACAGCAGCGGCTGGTATTTACAGGGCACTCACTGTACACAGACGTTTCTCTAAGCACTTCACGTGTGTTGGCGGCTCCTTTGATCTCCACAACCACCCCTGGAGGTGAGGGCTATTTACAGCCAGGAACACCGAGGCGCAGGGCACGTAAGCCACTTTGTTAGGGTCACAGAGCTGGTGAGACACCGTTCCAGAGCACTTCAACCCCGCCGCCACAGTAACTACCACGACAACACACGAACGTGCTGATCTGAGTTTCCAACCAACTTCCCATTTGATGCATTAGATCCCTCTCCACGTAGCCTCTGCTTACATGCGATTCTTGGCGCTCCACCCAGAAGCCTTCAGGCCTGTGGATGTGCCTGGGAAAGACCCGGGGGCCCCTGACTGCCCTGCCACAGACCATGTGACTTCCAGTCTCCGAGACAGACTTGTCTAGGGAACAGAACTGGCCGGTTTGGGGGGTGAAGAGAAAGAGGGAGAGGAGGCGGAAGTAGGATGCCACCTGGGGCAGGAGCACGGGCTTCAAGGGGGGCTGCTGCACCCTGGACAGCCCACAGGTTGTGCCGCCAGAGGTTCTGCTACTGAGCCCCACTAACGAGCCCTTCTGGGGTCTCTACAAAAAGACCCTTCTAAGCCTGTCCCACCCCTCCCTCCTGGGACCAGAATGGAAAGCTGGCGTCCTCTCAGGAGTAAGGCTGGCTACAGCACCTTTCAGAGGCCCAGCACCTTCTACTCAGGCCACCGGAGCACCTCCGGGGTCCCCCTCCTCTCCTCACGCATGGCCACTGTGGGTCGTCGGGTAACAGGTGGGAAGTCACATGCAACGTCGGCCGTGCTGGAAGGCACCGCAAGCCTCCAGTGCAGCCCCACTGGCATTCTCGGGGGCAGGAGGACGCCTCTCATAACTGCAACCAGAGGGGATGGGGGAGGACAGAGACAGCGGCGTGCCTGGGCGGGACCGCTCCAAACACCCCGTCCCACAGTCGGACTGGGGACCAGTCTCATCTCCTCCACCTCACAAGTGTGTGACTTTGGGCCAGTCACTTAACATGTCAGAGCCTCGATGACCCCACAAAAGCAATAGGGATGGATCTGTGAGGGCTGTTTCACAAAGTTTTTATAAGGATAATATAATAATGCAGGTAAAATGTTCTCAAAATGTTAGAAGTGGTTCAAATTTGGTAAAAATAGACACTCTCCGAAGCCCAAAACATGTGAAGCTAAAGCTGAGAACAACACAAGGTGTAACTTCTTAACAGCAGAAATAACCCTTGACGTCAGTGGCTGGCTCTGGTCGGGAAATGCAAACTCGCCCAGTGCATTCCTCCTTCGAGCTGAAAAACAGGTCCGGTGGGGAGGCTGCCACGCAGTCCAGCCCAGAAGGCTCCCTCCAGGCCCTGGGAGTCCCCACCCAGTCCCCCAGGAGGCATCGCCACCACTGGTCCTCAGCTCACACCCATCTGCAGAGGGCTGCTGTGACCAGCAGCACAACGTCACTGCAGCCATTCAGAGACAATCCATACCTCCACATATGTGACCTGCTGACGCTTCCCCGAATAACCTGAATTCCTAGTAACAACTGGCAAGCAAAGTAACTGGAAGTTACTATATGTCACGAATGTCCTGTGTGCGGCTTAAGAAATGCAGGCTACCTAACACAGGCACAGGTCTCTTCATAAGCAACAAGCAAAAATAAAACCTAATCGGGGCCCTTTACTACATCAGTTTCCAAACGTAGCTAGCAGCTTCAGCTGGATACATGGGCTGTTCTATTTTCAACCAACACAGAAAGTGTGACTTTGAGTCAGCCAATAGATATTCTAAATTCCAACTTTAAAAATGCTCTACAGTGTGCTACCAACGACCAAAAAAAAAAAAAAAACTTGAAAGCCCAAAATTCTGACCCATATGGAAATTTTACATAAAATATGGCTACTTTTTAAAACAAAATGAGACCGCTGTCAGTGGTTTCAAGAACCTTCTTTCCCTTGAGTTTTTTTACCTGAATAAAATCCAAACCACGTGATCTAATTTATCTCTATTTGTTCTAAAGTTCACAGGATTCTAAATAAAGTAAAACTGTAACCTGAAAAAACTCACAGGAAAACAACACTTCCTCTGACGTCTTTGCTGATTTTTAAAATGCAACAGTCCAAACGTATCCGGGCCCCACACACACTTTCTAGCCCCTGGACGGCCCCACGGTGCCGGGTCTGATGTGCTCCTCTTTGTGCTCCACTCCCCAAAACCTGGAAACTCCTACACCACTGATTCGGCAAGCGTTACCCGTGTCAAACGGAAGATTAACAATACAAAAGTGTTGTGCGCTACCCATTATAAGAGATTAAAAACGAAACAAGCTTGTTCCATTACGAAACAAGCATCTTTCTACGCAGTTTTGTGTAAGGAGCCTAAAGAAACCCATAATCTCCTGGATCTTTTAAAAAGCACTTTCTCAGAACGATCTGCTCATGACGCTGGTCGAACAATATATAGATGCATTAGAAAAATTTTAACAATGTTCCTCCTTCCCCACTCTGAAGTAATGATGAGAATCTGATAGGTACTTTTCCACGTCTGTGCACACACACACTCCTCTACAAATACAACCAAGTGCTTCCTTTTAAAAAAAATTATTCTATAGCCCTGGCTGGTATGGCTCAGTGGACTGAGCATTGGACTGCAAAGCAAAAGGTCTCCAGTTCGATTCCCAGTCAGGGCACATGCCTGGGTTGTGGGCCAGTTCCCAGTGGGGGTGGGGGTGTGAGAAGCAGTCACACACTGATGTTTCTCTCCCTCTCTCTCTCCTTTCTCCTCTCTCTCTCCCTTCTCCTCTCTCTAAAAATAAAAAATAAAAAGTTATTCTATTTAAAAATATAATACCTTCATGTCAATACACACAGGTGTTCCTTTTCAAGCCTTTGGATTATTAAGAGTTAAATGGTTTAATTAAACTCAACTAAAGAGACACTGCCTGGTTTCCCCGGGAGCCCCGAGAAGTAATTTTACACATACTATAAACTTGTATCAGATTTACACACACTGTACACTTGTATCAGAGCTCGGGAGACCAGCGGAGGCTGAGCAGAGCCTCCATCCTGGGCAGGACTAAATGAAAGCCCTCTGCTGTCGATCACGGAGCCTGCACCGATGACCTCAGCCAAACGCGATGTGCTCCATGCAGCTGCGGTGACTTGCATAGGACTAGAAAGGTTTCTAGAGAAACGTGTCCCAGCCACTGTGCTGCTCAGGCAACCCCTGACCTCCTACAAGCCCACAAGGGTAGGCTCATCAGAGCGCTGGCCAGAGACCAGTTCTCTGACCTTATATGAAAAGATGGTGTGAGCCTATCAGGTCCTCTCTCCTCTCCCAGGAAAGTCCTTGGGACATACCATGAGGCCCGGCATCAGAACCAGAGCCCAAAGCGGACATGAGGACACATCGACACGTCACGAGGGACACTAGGGCTGTTCTCCTCGACACTGAGCAATGTACAACTTGTGCACTGTCTGAAATTTGGGAAACGATTTCTAGACCTTAGACACCCTATCCCTGGTGAGGTTTCAACAGAGCCCAGCTCACCCTGACTCTGACACTGGGAAGCACAGGACAGCCCCTACATCTTAACCTTTGAGGACCCCCCAGCCTGCCTGCTGAAGCTTCTGGCTTGGACACGTGCACTGCCTCTCCAGCGCAACCCCAGCACCTGCGAGGCGCCTCCGGACGGACCCACCTGTGCAGGAAGTGCAGCTTGTGCATGGCGGCCAGCCCCGCGGCAACCTCACACGCCATCCTCTGCAGCAGCATGGTCTGCGCGTCGCCCCGCATGTGCTCGTGCTCGCTGCGCAGGTAGGCTTTCAGGTCGCCCTGCAAAGAAGAAGCATTGGTCCTGTTTGTTTCAAGTGGAGAAAACAAATCGGCAACTAAGCATGTGCCTTAACTGACATTAGTTATTATGATTATTTATTTAAAATGACTTAGATTTAACTTAATAAACAATCTCAGCCTGAACGAGTTCCAAATTACAAAATACTTCAACCAAAGACTTCAAGGGTACGGAAAACATGACTCACCTTTTAGGGTCATTCTAACTAAATTAAACACCAGCTTATCTTTGTTACATAAACGCATAAAACAAAACAGTAAAAAAAGGTAATTTCACAATGATGTGCACTTCAGTGAAGCACAGCAATTTCCAGGTAACGAAGAGATGACAAGAGACTAGAAGAAACGGAGCCGGTCACAGTGCCCTTGAGGATGCCAGGAGACGGGGACCAGAGCACGTGCCCCCACGAGGGCTCCCGCACCAGGGAGCGCGAGAGGACCAGAGGGAATGAGGCAGACGGAGGGAGACGTGCGCGGTGCTGGCGCCGGCTGCCCCAGGTGTCTGCCAGCCTCCTCGGGACCCTGTGTCACACAGAGGCTGCTGTGAGAAAGAACATTCCAGTCCCTCCAGAAAAGTTCACGAAACAGCCTACTCAAAGGACAGCAGCGTGAGCGGGCAAGCGAGCAGACTCACATTCAGACAAGCACTACACAGACCTTTAAATACCAAGCCCCCAGGGACCCTGGCACGGCTCCCGTGTTCCGTCTTTATTCTGTGACTTTAATTCACTCTAATTGGGGACTGCGTGTTTTGGGGAATACACTTTTGAGGAAATAAATCTTCAGCATTCTCCTAACCATGTGATTAAATATTTACTGTTGTGACTTAATTCCAAATTAAAGCTTTATATAATGTTATTAAAATTTAGAAAGAAGGCTAACAGTTTTCTATTTTCTTTGTATCTGAGTCAAGAAAAGACTCACGAGGAAGGAAGTTTCTTTCCTTGGCCAACTAAAGAATGCATTTCTTACAACTGCTCCCAAAAGAGCCCATTTATCAACTTCCTCTGAGAATGAAACTTTAAAACCCAACATCCCTTCAGAAGCCTCTGCCCACATCAACCCGCAGTGCACTCGGGTGCGGCTGCCAGGTCCAGCCAAGGACCCGCAGGTCCTCTCCCTGCAGGTCCTCTCCCTGGTGGCCACGGTTCTCACGTGAGTGACAAGGCTGGCACCGGAACCAGTGCCCTCGTAGTTTCTGAGCGGTGTGCCGAGCACTGTGCTAGTTTTTACACTTGTGACCTCAAGTAATTCTTGTAATTTCAAACATTTTTTTCCAGATGTGGACCTGAGGTTTAGGGAGGTTAAGAAATTTGCCCAGAGCCACAGAACTAATAAGTGGTTGGAGCTATACTTCTGTTCAGCTGACCAACTGGTCCAGAAAGTTCTATCTGGTGTGTGAATGAAACCATTACAACGCAGACCTCACCCACTGATGTGATGGGAAGGAGTGTAAAGGACTTAAAGGATGGCAGGGGCTCAGTGGGGCTTCTCCGCCAGGGCAGCGGCTGCCCCCCCCACCCCCCACCAGTGTGTGCGCCAACCCACCTCCCTCTCAGCTTCCCCCCAGCTTCCCCCAGGTCCCACTGCAATCACAAGCTGGTCCCTGGCAAAACACCTCCACCTCTCTTCCCTCCACCTTCCCCTGGGCTGGGGCTAAGCTCTGACCAGCAGGGGGGAGTGGTGAGAATGAAGACAGGTTTGGATGACAGACTAACCCAGAAACACTCCAGCAGAAAACTCCGGGCCTGCTAGGCTTTTGTAAGGTAGACTGTAAGGAAGCTAAGTAGGAAAATAAATAGCTTGACTTATTTACATTACCACTGACATGGCAAGGAACTCACTGGTCCAGCCCTTTCCAGAACTAGCTGAGGTAGAAACGGCCCTCACAGGAAGGGGGACTGTACCGTGCTGCGTCCTGCTGACTCCCAAACGCATGGGCGCTGCTGACAGACCGGCAACGCTCTCCAAGTGACTCTGGCCACGAAGGCAGGGTGGGCGTCCTTATTTTTCAAGGTTATCTAAAGTATATTCGTTACTACTCACCGTTCTTAAAATATCTTCTCTCCACAACTGATTCCACGCCCCAGATTCCACTGGAGGGCATCATAACAAACAGAAGAGTCTGCTTTCTAACACTCACACCCCTAGGGTTTCCAGCCTGGCGGCAACACCAGCCTCTCCCCACCCGCCGGGGGCAGGAGAGGTCAGCACATTCCAGGCAAACACACCTCTGACCTGGGGTGAGGAGTGACCGCCGGTGGGCATCGGGCAGGACCCAGGGTCAGGGCTGTGCTCCAGAAAGGCCATTGAGAGCTCTCCACGTACAAGAAAAATCAGCATAAAAACTTTAATCACAATAGAGATGTTCACACCAAGTACGTACTACAAACTGGTCCACTCCACCCACAACAAAGCTGTATTTAAGTATCTGGTTTGTTTTCTATCGTAATGATGCTTACGGAGTAGAAAGGAACCAGCACTTTGGCCGCTGTCTAAAAACACAGCCACAGTTAAGAACAGCAAAGTACTCTGAAAAATAGTTTCTTTTATTCAGATCCTCCCCTGAAGCCTCAAAATACTGGGAAAGGAAAATTTCAGACAACTGTACTTGAACAATAAAAAAAGAAGAAAAAAAGAAAACTTTACGACACTAGATGGCAGCAAAGTGCTGCACTAAGAGCTCAGACCACAGAACCAGGAATGAGTCATTCATGAATAATAGACCTTCAACTGGGCTACTCAGAAGTATCCTCTTAAATTCCAACAGAAGCTGCCACGAGGGTTTACCCAGTTTTTTGCAGACACTGAGAACTATGGCTTAATTTCAACACAATGTAAAAACTAAACAATTATGTAGCTTTATAACTGAAAACTTAGTTATTTATGTTTAAGATGATAATTTGGGGGGTGGGGGAGGGCTGTCATTTTTTAACAAAAAACTGCACCAAAGGATGAATGAATGGTCTGAAGAGCCACACACGCAGCAGCCCAGCCGGGAGCTACAGCATCGACATCACAGCTGCAGCCCCCAGGCCGGCCCTGCCCTCGCCCCAGGCCCTCTCTGGTACCGCCATTAGTCACTTGGCCATCCCGAGCCCAAACGGGCCTCCTCTACCACCCCCCCCCCCCAGATAACCTCCTCAAAAGCCTGCCCTGTTCTGGTTGCTCCTCCTCCTGGCCTCCCACCACTCTCTCCTGCAAATCCTTCGTCCCCACAACTCCACTGCCTCCTCCCCCCTGCGCCCCCACGTTCAGCTGCCAGAGCTATCTCAGACCACTTCTGCCAAGCGGCGTGGCCACTGGTGCGTTCCCTTCTTCACCAGCCACCTGACTTTCTTCCCATCACACTGGGCAGCCCTTTCCTGGATCTTCCTTCTCTCACCGACCTGTGAGCACTGGCACATCCCAGGGCTCAGTCCTTGGGCCTGGTCACTATGACACTCATTCCCGGGTGATTCTACCACCCTGTGGCTTGAAAAAAGAATCATTCAGACACCTTTCCTGGCCCCCCGTCTCCTGAGCCCCACTGCTCATGCGTCCAACTGCTGACTGGACACACTTTCCTGGATGACCTGCGGCACCGCAGACCTCACGCCTCCTGCACGAAACTCCTCCCCTCTGCTCCTCCTCAGAAACGGCGCCGCTTTCCCAGTGGATCAGACCAAAACCGAAGATGCCATTCTTGAGTTTGATCTGCCTCTAGGTGCCAACATTCACCCCATCACTGAGTCCTGGTTCTATTCCCACACCACATTCAGCATCAGACCACCCTTCCCAGACTCCTCTGTGGCCACCACCCTCTTGTGGGAATTACCGCAACAGCCCCCTGCACAGCCTTCCTGCCTCCACCCTGGGCAGCGGCGGCTGAGCACCGCCCCCTGGTCCTCCCTGGTGTTCCATCAGCCTGCTTGTCTGCCCTGCCCACCAGAAATGAGCTGCACAGGCTGGGATTGTCTGGCTCCGTGTCCCCAGTGCCTGGACCAGCACAAGCTTGGCAAACAGAGTCATCCCTCTGTACTCACCGGTTCCCCATCTGTAAATTCAACCGACCAGAGACCACAAATACTCAGGGGAAAGCTCCCTCGCTGCTGACGTGCACCACGTGGTCAGGCCCACAGTGGCTGCATCGGAGCTGAACACGCAGACTTCCCCTTGTTATTACTCCCTAACCCACACTGCGTCACTACCACATACGGCACCTACGTTGTGTTAGGTGCACGCAATCTAGAGATGACTTCAGTGGACGGCACAGAGCACAGCAGTCCCGCGGAAACAAGGTGCCAGCCACACATACAGTTTACGGTTTTCTAATAGCGATGTCAAAAACCCTAAAGAGGATCACTGTTTCTTCCCCTGGTGTTCGCCCCAGCTCCAACTCCAGGTGTGCACCTCGGAGTGGACCTGTGATGTGGGGGAGGGCACGGCCTCTGCTGCCACAGCCGGTGGGCAGTGCCATGGAGGAGGCAGCCTCAGGAGGCCCAGGGTGCAGGGAAGCAGGCACTGGGGAGGGCAGGAAGGGCCTGGCCACAAGCAGTCGGGACAGCCTGCCCCAAACAACTAGGGCCGAGGGCCCAGGCCTGGGGGCCAAGTTTAATTAATCTATGTCCTATCACCTTGGCTTGCAGCCTGGTCTCCGAAGTGGTTCGCCGATGCTTTTCACCCAACCGATCCTTGCCCCAGACGCCAGACTGCCTCTGCTCGCACGGCACTCCATACCCACCGGAGCTCCCCAGAGCCACGCAGGTCGGCCTCCCTGCCCGGCACACGCTGTTCCTGCTGTCGTTTCCGCCAAGGACGTTGGTCCACTCCCTCTTCCACACTCAGATCAAACACATTTCCTTTCTAAGCCTTCCCCAGTGAATCTAGTTAGGATTTCTAGTTACCTTTCTTCTACACACACTATTCAACCCCTTACTCAATAATTAGGATCAATAAATCTAACTAAAAATTAAGAAAATACCATTTCTTCAGGACTTACTGTATGTGCCCAGCAATTTTTGTTCCTCTTACTAATGGTCAGAGTAGTCTGTCGGGCAGACGGTATCCCCGCCCCCCGCACAGACGTCTGAACCGAGGCATAAAGAGGTGAGGTAAGGCCCCGAGGAGGGATCCACAAGGAGGCAGCCGAAGGGGCAGCTGGCGCTGCAGGCAGGACGGGCAGGGGCAGGGTGACTCGCCCCGGCGCCCGCCCCCGGGCACACTGCCCTTCACAAGTGCTTGCCGTGCTTCTGCCGAATGAGTGATCCTCATCCAAAACACAGTCCCCTCGCCCCGTTCCTGGGACAGCGCTGTGTGCCTTCCCTACGGCAACAAGCCGTGCACGCCCTGCCACAGCCACCGCACTCAGCAGCACAGCGCACCAGCAGCCACGGGCCAGCTGCCAAACTCACAAGACTTCGTTTTCTTTCATAAAAATTCTAAGATAAAGTGCTTCTGAAAAACAAACGGGTCCTTCCGTCTCCCCTGGAATTACTTAGGTAAGTGCAAAACCATTCTCCCCTTTCTACCTAGAAGATGTTATCATCCCGCACACTCACCACCTGGTGACAGCTGAAAAGGCCGACGCTCACTCAATAGCCCCTGACCTACTGAGAGCACGTGAAGGCAGTGGCTCCTCTCACCGTGGCGGGAGCTGCGTATTCCCAAGCTGGGCCATAACCCTCTGTCCTCTTCGCCTTGGGTGGTGCTCCTCTTCCTGGGCAGGCCCCCTGGCTCGTGGGCTGACCCTACCCAGACACGCAGTCTTGCACACGGAGCCTACAGACCCAGACTTCAGAGCAGGGAGCCAGCCAAGGCCCCAGTCCTCGCTGCAGGAGAGCTTCTGAGGCTGACCGGGGGCCTGGGGGGTTGAGCACAAAACTGCCCGAGGAGACGAAAGCAACCTCTCACCACAGGGCACGGTGGTAGGAGCCCTGGATTCAAGGCCTCGACTTTGACAGGAAACTAGCCATTCCAAGCACTGACAGACAGATTTCCCAAAGAAATCTTGGAATTTCTAGCTTCCCCCTAACAGAAGTAACACCTGGTAAGACACTTTAAATAATAGTAGGTAATTACCAATGTTTTAAAAATGGTGGTACAGCCCTGGCTGACATAGCTCAGTGGATTGAGCACAGGCCTTCGAACCAGAGGATCACGGTTCGATTCCCAGTCAGGGCACATGCCTGAGTTGCAGGCCAGTTCCCAGCAGGGGATGCACGAGAGGCAACCACACATTGATATTTCTCTCCCTCTTTCCTTCCCTTCCCTCTAAAGATCAATAAATACAATCTTTTAAAAAATGCGGTACCATGCATACCATCAAGCTATCTTAACCATTTCTAAGTGGACAGGCCAGGAGCATTAGGTACACTCACACCACTGTGCAAACCCAACTGCACCGTCCACCCAACAGAACCCTTGACACACCTTCCCAAACCGAAACTCCCTACCCGCTCCACCCAGACTGTGGCAAGCACCCCTCCCTCTCTGTCTCCATGAGTCTGGCTGCCTGAGATGCCACATTAAGTAGGACCACACAGTATTTGTCATTTGTGACATGGCTTATTTCCACAGTATAGCAGGTTAACGTCACAGGGACACACCCAGCTTTGGTCATTCCTCAGCAGTCCGGGGGCACCGGGGCTGCTCCTCCACCTTGTGAGTCAGGGTGCTGTGAACGTGGTGCACAAAAGTCTCTTAAGATCCTGCTTTCAATTCTACACACCTGGAAGTGAAACTGCTAGATGCTACGGTGATTCTATTTTAGTGTTTTGAGAAGCAGTTATGTTTCATGAACCTTATAAACTTGACCCATATAAGAGCCATAGAGATACACTGTACAAAGCCCCAGAACACACATCCCCTGCCCCCACCCCTCCCAGCATCTGCAGACCCACGGAAACACGGATCTCGGGGGGCGATGAACTGAGTGTGGCCTGGGACTGAGTGCACCTGCCCAGAGCCACAGTGGTGTGGAGGGGAGAGAGCCGCTCTGCCCCTACCAGCCTCTGAGATGGGCTGGGTGCTAGACCACAATCGAATAAGAGCTAGTATACCGAGTTTAATAACAATTTTTCTTTAGAATTAACCACCTCTGCCAATGAGAATAACATTCAAATGACAGCTAGGAATTACAACAAAAATTCAGTGTTCCCTGCTCTTCTCCAACTGTACCAGCTGAGACGTGCTCTCTGAGTTACCTGGGGACCTACTGGGGGCACTGCCACCTTTCTGCACTCGGTCGAGGAAGCTCAGTGTTCTGAAAACTGAGACAATGCACAGAAATCATCAAAACCTAAACTTAATAAAATATGTTTACAGGAAGTCTTCAGGTAAGAAAATGAATCGTCTAGTTACTGAAGAACACAAATGTTACATACATGTTCCATTGTTAAAAACAGACAGGACAAGGGCGCTCTGCAGGCCATGAGATTCCTGGGCACCCTCAGCTGGGCAAAGCGCTTCGAAATGCCTCCCGGAAGTCACAGCCTCGAGCTCCTGAGAAAGGCAGGCCCAGACCCAAGCTCTGGGCCTGCCAGGTACGCGACAGACATCTTCTCCATCTCCATGGGCCTATTTCACTCACACACAAAGTGCGGAGGAATATGATTAAATGTGGTATTGTGTGCAAATAGCTTGCACAGGAATGAAACACAAAACATTGAGAACTTGTAACTGAAATATTTAAAGAAACTAACTGTAAACGCAGATTAAAGGGCAAATGTTCTAGAATGTATATATAAAACAACACTAATACAATGATCAAAGGCAATGAATAAATACTTCATTAAGTCCTTAAAATGGGGGACAGAAGTAAAAGCAGCCCCCCGCCCAGCATTCCCACCTGTCAGAAACACTGGGGTACAACCTTCTGAACACCTGGCCTTGAATTTCTGCCAGCAGCTTACCAGGTCACAGAACTCGAACACCAGGAGGTAGGGGACCGCCTCTACACACTGCCCCACACACTGCAGAACGTTTGGGTGCTGAAGGACGCTGGGGGGAAACAGTCAGAGGTTCGTCAGAGGGCACACTAGTAAAACTGTCCAAACAATAAACCAAAGTTTAACATTCACAGTGATTTAAATATGCTAAGCTGAAGAGAGCACATGAACTTACCAGATTTATTGTTATCTAATGAGCCAATCTGGTGAACATTTCCAAAAATCAAAACAGAACTATCAGAAGAACCTCTAATTTTAGTAATTTAAATTTATAGAGTATCAGTTTGAAGCATCATTTTTAAAAAGGCAGGCTAAATATATAAACATAGTAAGCATTTTTATCCATATATTAATAAATAACCCAGCTACTCCTTAGACTGTCTAGCTTATATACTATTTCCATAAATTTCCACAGCATATGCAATCTCTTTTTGGAAAATATTCTGTCCAAAAGAAAGTTTTAAAAAAAGATAGGCCAAAATTGTTTTCTAAGGAGCTTTTTACTTTGAGCAATCACGAATTACCAGTAACTCACCAAGACAGCGCAAAGGGGTCCCACGGCCCCTTCCCCCAGTGTCCCTGGGCTACACGTGACAACTGCAATGCACCATGGAAACCAGGGCACAGGCATCACACCCGTGAGCACACTGCCGTGCCGTGCGGTCTATCACGTGCACACATTTGCACAACCACAACCTCAGCAGACACACAAAAGCGCTCCATCGCTACACGGGTCCCCCCAGCCTCCCTGGGGACAGTCCCAGCCACCGCCCTGCACCCCACCTCATCGTTCCCAAGCCCGGGCCGCGCTGGCCTGTCTCCCATTTCTGTAACATTCTCACTTTGGGGTCATGGTGTGAACGTGACACTGCACGTGGCCCCTGAATGTGGCCCCTGAACACTGACTTGCGCTCAGCACAGGGCCCTGAGCTGAGCACGGACCGTTCACCCTGTTCACCCCGTTCCACAGCTGAGCGAGTCGCTGGTTGGGGTATGGGTTTGTTTAACCTCGCAACTCCCGAGGGACGTTTCACTCTGGGCCTTTTGTTATGAAACTCTGGATCTTGTTTAAATTGTGTACTTGGCAAGCAGAAATTCCAAAGTTAGGTTTTTTGGGGTTTAAGAAATATTTTGGATTTTTTTCAAAGGCAAACTTATTTGATGGATAAGATACTCTTAGGTCTAACAACGTTATAATTTTAAGTGATGGATTTAAAATATTGTTTCTTGGATGAAGTCCTGCAATCTGCCCACACGGAGAGAGAGGGAGGAGAGAGAGGGACCCCCTGAATGAGCTCACTGCCATTACTGTTATCTGTGACTGGGGCACAAACCGACGTGCCTCGAAATGAGCAGGACCAGAGGTGCTGCCCGGGGTGTCGAGGCCGGGTTTCCTCTGGTCCCCTGTGTCCTGCTGACTGACACGCCTCCATCCTCCACCCTCCCTTAGGGTCACAAAATCAGTTTGTTGCCAAGAACCTTGAGGATTCCAATGCCATCGTTTCCCTGCCCAGGAACACCCAGATCTGTAACTCCCTCTTGACTTTTCTCTCTCTCTCTCTCTCCTCCACCTCCCCCTTTCAGTTTAAGTACAGCCGGTGTGCAATGCTATGTTAGTTTCAGGTGTACAATACAGTGACTTGACATTTAAATACCCTACAACACAACCCCAAAGTATTCTTCCACCCAGTGACTTTCAAAAGACCACAGACGATGTTTACAAAACACATATTCAGGACTACTTACTAGTAAGGCTCTCCATTTTTCAAAAACGTATCTTGCTCCTTTGGGCTCGCACTTGCTTTTAACTCCTTCACTATCACCCGTGCTACGCTAGTGCCTGTGTAGGTCTCTCCAAGGAGGACCTAGAACCAAAGAGCAGTTTTCATTTCATTTCCATCGGAATGGTAAAAACGTTTCTCTCACTTATTAGGAAATGGCATACAAGAAAATAAATTAAGCAACAAGCAGATGGCCTTCTATTATTTTAAATACTACCTCAGAAAAGGTGTGGGGACGCAAAATAGCACCTTCAATTTTAAACCAGCCATCAGATATTTCCAACATTCGTGTGCTTATGTGTATTTCTTTTCCATGTACTTAAAAATGTGTTATACTTTCATGGAAATTACCAACGATGTTACAGAAGAGTAATTATAAGTCCAGTTCAAGCATAACTTGAATGTTTCTCAAAAACACTTCAACTGAGTTTTGCCTCCTTCACATATGAGAAAGTAGACTGACAAACAGCCAAGGGGCAAACAAATTATCATTGCATTACAATGCTAAAAATCCATGGCATTCCAGTTATTCCAGGCCTTTATCAGGTACTAAAACCTTAGAGAACACTCTAGAGGGGAAATACCACACTGAAATAAATGAACAGAACACAAAACAAAGATGAAAAAAAGTACAAGTTACAAGTAAAATATTAAATATAATACAGGACAATGCAAAGGCATTCTAAAATACAATATCTAAAACCAAGAGCCCTGGCTGGTGTAGCTCAGTGGATTGAGCGCGGGCCTGCGAACCACCAGATCGCAGTTCGATTCCCAGTCAGGGCACATGCCTGGGTTGTGGGCCAGTTCCCTGCAGGGACCAGTTCCCAGCAGGGGATTCACAAGAGGCAACCATACATTGATATTTCTCTCCTTCTCTCCTTCCCTTCCTCTCTAAAGATAAATAAAATCTTTTAATTAAAAAAATAATAAATAAAATAAAACAAAAATGATGAACTAAAAGTTCTTGTTTAATTTGAGAATCATCAAAACTAAAGGTTTCCTTTTAAAATAGTTTTTATCTTTTTATAAAGCCAACTCATTTTAATGCCCTGGAAATAGGAGTATAAACTTGAACAGAACTTTATGTGCTTATTAAGACTACAGGGGCAGAAAAACGAACTGAACAAGAAACCCCGATGGCTAACGCAGTCCTACTCTGTTTCCCAGAGCCGCCTCGGGCCCACCCGGTAAGCCTGCCGCCCCCAGGACCCCAGCTCCGCAACGGGACAGTGACCCACCGCAACACTGGCCCGCTGCTTCCCTCCCCGCCACCACCTCACCATTCCCGGTGTGTGCCAGGTAAAGGGACAAGTCCCTCGACACCGGGACCTCTCAGTTCTTCAACCTCACTTCTGACAACCTCTTTCTGTGAACCCATCTCAGCCAACACTCCCATGGGTCTAGACCTACGCCATAATGACACTACATCCCAGAGGGTGAGATTTAACTCCCTCTCTCCCAGGCCTCTCATTTCCAGCCCACTTACTTCGACAGCCTAATCCAACAAGTGCATAACTCGTCCTCTGAACACATTAACACTGTTTTTCTACCATCTTGGTTGGTCCCAAATAGCTCCATTTCTCTACTCTCTTTCAAACGTGCCGGCTCCACCTTCTCCCCTCCATGCGAGGATGTCACGGACCCCATGCTGCTGGGACCCTACTCCCCCAGTCCTCATCTCACTGGCAGCATCACTCTGCTTCGCCTTCCTGGAACTCCTCTCCACCGGCTGCATCTTCTCCTGCTCGTGGGCTGATGCTTCTCGGGTTTTCCCTCTCCGTGATGCAGAGCCCCGGGGCTCAGCCCTCGTGCCCCCGCCACCCCGTCTCTATGTCCACATTCTCCGTGATTTCATCTAGGCTCATACCTTTAAATACCATCCATATCTGGGTTCTCCCAAATCCGTGTCTCTCTTCAACTGCGGATTGTAACGCATGTCCAGCTGCCTACTTGTCACCCCCACCTGAACGTCTAAGAGCCCTCTCACACCCCGCACGTCGCAGGTGAGCTCCTGACCCCCCCCCACACCTGCTCCCCCCCAGTCTCTGCCACTGCAAATCGACAACTACATCCTGCCTGTCAATCAGGCCAAGAGTGGTCACCCCTGACTCCCCTCTGTTTCTGGACTCCATAGCTGGTCCATCCCAAACCCTACATACTCTCATCTGAGAATCTGTGTGGGTCGCCCCACTCCCCGCACTCCAGGCTGCCGCCCATCCAGGCTCCAGCCTGCTGCTCTCTGCCTGTGCGGCTGCAGGGGCCTCCTAACCGCTCCCCCGCGGCCCCCTTGGCCCTCTCCAACTGACTGCCAGAGTGACCCTTTCCCAAGGTGAGCCGGATTCTGCCCCTCCTCTCTCAAGCCTGGAACACTTCCCCATCTCATTCTGCGTATGAGTCAGGTTCTCAATGCACACCTATTTCACATCACTGGCTCTCGAACCCCCTCAGCCACCAACTACTACTGCTGACCGTCGTCACCCCAACACACCACCAGCTTCAGCTTCGTCAAGGCAAGGCTTCTGTTTGGTTCGCTGCTCCATTCCCAGTGCTCCCCGGGCCAGGACTTTACCCATCTTCCCACATATCGTACCCCAGCACCAAGAGCAATGTGAGATGCAGCAAGGTTTTGCTAAATGGCCTAGAAGCTTCAGTAACTACCGAAGTCTGGATGACATGAAAGACACAGGCCTGACAGACAACTACGAGTGGGGGGACAAGAAACAAGCTGGCCGACTATGGAGCAAATGCGTCTTCCTGCAGTGACCGCCCCGCCCACGATGCGACCACCGCTCAGCTAGGGCCCTTTCACAGAGGATGACTGCTATGTCACTGAAACTGCTGTTAGAATGAAATGATTCCTTCCGAACACTCCTGGAAAACCATAAACAAAGTGCTTTTACCACAGGTCACTGGATAGGCTATGAGAAACCGAACAATGCTTTGCAATGCTCCCCATTATAATAACACTTTCTGTCTACAATTACAAAATCTCACAGCCAAAGAGAAGGGAAAAACAATTTAATTTGAGAAGGATAAAACGCTTCTAAAGTGACAGTGTCTTTTCCCTTTATACTGTTCTTTTTTTTAAAGGTTTTATTTATCTATTTACTTATTTATTTATTTTTTAGAGAGAGAAAGGAGGGAGAAAGGGGAGAGAAACAAAAGTGTGTGGCTGCCTCTCGCACAGCCCATGCTGGGGGCCTGGCCCACAACCCAGGCAGGTGCTCCCACTGGGAATCGAGCCGGTGACCCTTTGGTTTGCAGGCCAGCGCTCAGTCCACTGAGCCACACCCCCCAGGGCTCCTTGGACTATTCCTATGCCAATAACTAGAGAAGTCTCTGATACATAAATAAAAGACTTCCTTGGAACAACTTACCACCCAGGAATGCTGAAGCTCACATCCCCATGAGGCTTCAGAGGGCAATGGGGAAATTCAGTGGGGACTATCATGTCTACAGAGAACGTGGAGCATCGCACAATACAATTCTTAATTAGCTTTAAATTCTAAACAGTGTAAACACAAGGGGGGAAAAAATGAACAACACTTCACCTTTCCAAACCAGCCATTTCCAATTTCCTGTATATAGTTTAGACTGTGGCGAGCAACTTGAGACTTCAAACCTTCTGTAGGAAAAAGAAAAAAATGTTAAAACTAAGCATAAATATTTCACTGAAATAAATTAAATATTAATTATACAACCTATAAAATACAAGTACTAACACAAACGTAATGCTTGTGCTAATAAAGGGAGAAATAAATACATAAAACATCTGTTTCAAACCAACAATGCCAAAATGGCTCCGAGCTTTCAAACTGACAGTAATTCTGGACGACTACCCCACCCTGATTCTTTAATAACTTGCGCTGGTTTCTCCTGGTCCCACTACTCTACTGTGACCTCCAGTCACCATCCCACTGACCTTCATGCAGTCCTGTTTTGTGGTGGAGTGGGGAACCCCTGGGACTGTCCCTCCCTATCATACAATGAAAAGCCCATCTGGTTAACGAATCCAAATACACCCTTCCTCCTGAACACAGGACACACCAGAGGACAGCCGCGTCTACTCAGCAAGACACCCAGTGCAGAGGACGAGGAGAGAAGCCGGCCTACTAAAACGGAGGCAGGAGCTCTGTCCGAGAGCTCCATCGGAATGGACTGAGGACGCCAGCGTATTCTTACAACGTATCCAGAGTCCAAAAGGAAAGGACTCAGCTCTTGCAAGAATGCAATGGGTCTGACTGTTCAGCCTCAGCAAGGAGCGAAGGGAAGAGAAATAAGCCCCCAGAGGAGACAGTGAGTCCAATTATTTCCTGACTGGCAGCAAGGATCCCAGGCCCGCTTCTCAGAAATGGCTCAGGAAACCGTGACGGGTCCGACCTGCAGAAGGCTGGAACTGGGACGGCGCCGGCAGTGAGACACTCGGCACTGAAAGTGTGAACACTTCTGCGGGGGACTGGACAGAGGGGGTGTCTTCTGCCGGTGGTGTGAAATCTACCTCGTCGTCAAAATTATCTTCAAATTCCTAAAATAAGAGAAGAGCGATGTGTATCTAATACAGATCAGTTTGAGAGCAAATCCTAAAAAAGCACTGACTAACATTTAAGATGTGAGCACTTATTCACTCATTTGGAACACACGACCATAATTTCTTCCTCGAGTCATACTTATTTTAAGTAAAAGCATATGTAATTGTGTTCTCCAACCCCAAATAGCAGAATAAAGATCTGAAAATAAATTACACACATTTTATGTAACTTTTTAAACTGACAGCTTGAAGTTAAACATAAAATTTTCTATGACCACAGAATTTGAAATAAAAATACTCTTCTAGGTTCAAAATTTTACTTTTAAGTTATTAATTATAGTCTAAGCTCTTCTTTTTAATATTATTATTCACCTCCACAGATCATTCTGCATATTAAATCAAAACAAATTCATTTTAAAATTATTTATGCATTTCTGGTTACATTGTGATTTTAATCAAAACAAGAAAATTAAAAGACTCAGAAAATATTTTTAAGCAAGTCCTACTTCTCTGAAAAGAGTAGAATAATCACTACACTAGCCCTGGCTGGTGCGGCTCAGTGGATCAGGTGCGGGACTGTGAAGCAAAGGGTGATGCCGGGTTGCAGGCCAGTTCCCAGCAGGGGGCGCACGAGAGGCAACCACACTGATGTTTCTCTCCCTCTCTCCTTCCCTTCNCATTTCTGGTTACATTGTGATTTTAATCAAAACAAGAAAATTAAAAGACTCAGAAAATATTTTTAAGCAAGTCCTACTTCTCTGAAAAGAGTAGAATAATCACTACACTAGCCCTGGCTGGTGCGGCTCAGTGGATCAGGTGCGGGACTGTGAAGCAAAGGGTGATGCCTGGGTTGCAGGCCAGTTCCCAGCAGGGGGCGCACAAGAGGCAACCACACTGATGTTTCTCTCCCTCTCTCCTTCCCTTCCCATCCCCTCTAAAGATAAATAAATAAAATCTTGTTTAAAAATTACTATACCAGGTGGAAAATCACCCCAGATCTGAACCTCAAAGGTTCAAGTGGAAAACAGTGTAGCACACAAGTGCAATTAACCTCCTCAGAACACCCATTTTCTAAAGATGGCAGGAGCCTGGTCTACCTCGGTGTCCGCATTAACAGAGACATGATGATCAAGGTCATTCATTCGCTCGGGTAATGAACGAGCACGACCCCGCCAGGACCACAACAGGAGCTGAGAACAGGTCACGACTCCTGACCAAGACTGCTCCCCACTCCTGTACCGAATGTCCTCTTCTTCATATTCCTTTCCTCCCACCTCCCTCAGCCCCCGCCGATGGAAGACACTAGAAGTTGTAAGGGTAGATCTCTTCGATGTAACACATGTTCTCACACACATGTGAGCAGACATTATTTCACACACGTCACATGTGCGGTCAAATGCATTAGGGCATTGCTGCTGACTAGAACAGGGAGAGGGAGCAGAATGAGTTGGGTGTGGCGACTTCAAGCTTCGAGGACACCTCAAACAGAAGAGCGAGGCTCCCGTGCCCCTGGACATTCCTAAAGGCTCTCCCGTCAGAAAAGGCTTTATCCATCACTCCCGCCTCAGAAATAATGCCACTCAGGACTTCGGCCACCACGTGGCACACCATTAGGCAGTGGATGATTCCAAAGACTCCAAGAGGGACTACGGTATGCTGTTTGTAATGGAGGTGTGAGAGGAGACTGGGTCACTTCCAGTGGCTATCTGGAGGTCCGTGGGCAAGCCACTTCCTCCACCAGGCTAGCTTCTGCCTACTCCCTGAGAGGACTTCCAAGGGACCACTCACGGCTAAAACTGCACACTTCCAAATCTAAAGGAAACACACAAACTGCAGATGTTAGCCATCTGCACTCGTTCTCTGCCAGACAGCTGTGGAGGCGAGAGGACCCTCCATGGGCGTGACCCCTGGGTCACCTGCGCCGGCATCATCTGGGGAAAACTGGTAAAAATCCTCACCCCCTGAATCTGCATCATGGATACTGAGGTTCAGTGGAGTTACAACGACCAAAGGCAAAAATTCAGAGGCATCATGACACTTGAGAGAGACACTGGATTTCAGCTTCACCAACACTGACCAGACTTTGTCCCCAAATGGTTAGGTGTCTGGCCAAAGTCCCTCAGCAAGACTGACAGTCAAGGGGCCCAGATTCACTGCCCACCCCTGCACCCCTCTGTGGTGCAGACATTACGACCCACAGAGCTATCTGCTGTGATTCTACGGGGCCCAGGGGCTGACGTGGTAAATGAAGCTCCATGAGTAAGGGGTCGAGTCCTGTAGAGAACAGGACCGTGCGACTGAGTCTTTCTCTCTGGCCTTCCTGGTCTCCGCGTCCCGTGTGTGTTACGCTAACACTCCGCGTCCCGTGTGTGTTACGCTAACACTGAGCCAAAAGGACACCACTGTCCTCCCCTCTCAGAGCCCCCACCACACTCAAGGTAAAGAGAACACAGGATGGAAACAGGGGTGAGGTTCTAGAAACAAGGTTCACCTATCCACTAAAAAGAAGGTTTTCACTGGAAGACAGCTTTCTCTCTCCCCCAGTTTGACCCAGTAACCCTCAGGATGCCTGGGACGACCCCCAGCACAGCCGGTAGGCCTTCACATAAAGGACCATTTCTCTGCACGCCTGCACTCCCTTCTCACAAGTGCTCACTGGGCCCCGTACATGGCAGCAGCCATGGAGCACGTTCTAAGGCAGGACAGTACATTCCAGCTCGTTTCCAGCAGATCCCGCTGGTCCACGGCTACTGTATTATGCACACCCTGACCCGCCGGCATTTACAATTGACAGCGTTGTTCTTTCTCCCCGTAGGGCCTGTAGGGCTCTAAATAAACTGAAAGGTGTTTTCCTCACACACAAAACACACGGGAGGATCCCTTGCCTCAATAACCTGAACCACCACAGACTCACCAGCATACAGAGTTTTGGAAAAAAGTTAAAACCAGCCTGTTCTTCCTTACAGGCCTTATAGCAAGTGAATCCAATCATCATACTTTATCCCCCCCTTTCAATCCTTTACATCGTCAACGGTGCTCCAAGGCAGGGTGAGCCAACTACAGCTCGTGGGCCAAACCCAAGCCACCTATTTTTGCAAATAAAGTTTTACTGGCGTGCAGCCACAACCATCTGCTTCTGTGCTGTCTGTGGCTGCCGTCAGCACCGCGACGGCAAGCTGAGAGGTGGGCAGCCGTGACGAGACCCTGCACGGCCCACAGCACGGACCATCTAAAATGGCAGGACGCACTTCCTACGTGGCTCCTGCAGCAAAGGTCCGCCAACCCCTGCTCCCAAGGGGCAATGAAATCTAGCTTTCTGCAGATAAATGTACCAGAGGCTGATTTTAAGTGTTCCCACCATCTGTGCTCACCTTAAAGTCTATCTCTGGGTCCTTACAGCAGGAAACGCAATTTGCAACCAACACGATTGATGCGAGGAGAGTGCACAGGGACAGGACCACGAAGGGCGAGGGAACTTCTATCGTGGGAGACTCCCCTGCAAAGAGAAACAAGAGATCTCAACAACGTGCGCCCTCTGAAGTCGGCCTCAGCAAACGAATCGATGTCTTTTCCTCCAAATGTAAGTGGACCAAGAGTTAGTAAGTGCTTAATAATGCATAAATGCTCAAGAGGAAGCTGATAGCCAATCCAGAAGAAGAAGGAAGAATTTTTAAAAACCTTATTTTGAAGCAATCTCAGACTCACAGAATAGTCCCGGGGATGATCCAGAGTCCCCACCCCACCACGTGCTCCCACCAACGCTGACCCTCAAGTCTCCAAGGCTTACTCTCAGAGCTCGGACCACAGCAGTGTCGGCAGACCACCCCTAACTGAACTTCAGACTTTATTCGGATTTCATCATTAATGTTCTTCCCACTAATGTTCTTTTGTGTTTCCAGACTCA
Source organism: Sturnira hondurensis (assembly GCF_014824575.4). NCBI lineage: Eukaryota > Metazoa > Chordata > Mammalia > Chiroptera > Phyllostomidae > Sturnira > Sturnira hondurensis. The sequence continues at coordinate 4,777,490 of NW_028082364.1, forward strand.
ACCCCAGCCACGGACACTGCATTTAATCATCACGTCCCCTCACTCATCTCCCATCCCCGATGTTTCTCCGTCTGTGTGGAAAGTGTCTTCAGTTTGGGTTGCCTCGTGACTGGGCGGGGGCTGCAGATGTGCCAGAAGACCTAGAACAGCACAGAACGAATGGCCCTCTCCTCCCACCACATCAGGGCGACGGTGTTGGCACGACTTATTCCTGGGGGCGGGGTGGGTGGAGTGTGAACCGTGACCCCTCAGTCAGAGGGCTCCTGCCAGGGCTCACCACTGGGAGGCGACCCCTTCTCCCTTCACACTCTGGAGGGCCCGAGGTCCAGGGTACCCCTTAGAAGTGGGTCCCGAGGCCCAGGGTACACTCCCAGGGGGCTTCCTGAGGGGCATGACAGACCTGCAGGCAAATGTTGAACCCCATTCCTCCTTCCCTCATTATTTGTGACTCCACTAGAACTAAGATTTGTTCCTCCTCCCTCACTTACAGTTACGGACTCACAGATACTTTACATTCTTGGGGTTACAACCCAGTATTACATTACTTCATCACTCAAACTGTTCCAGCTTTGGCCCTGGGGCTCTGTCCAGTTGACGCCCGGCCTTTAGGACACGCCCCACCCGCCCCTTTTCCTCCCGCACTTCCTGCTGGCCCTCCAGGTGACCCAGGCTCCTCTGCTTCCCGACTCTGACTGTGGGACCGGCCGCTCCTCCGAGGGGCCTCGGTCACAATCAGGAGTCCTTCACTAGAGCAGACTCTGCAAGCCCTGCCTGTGACCTCTTCCTGCATGGCAGCGGCAGGGGGCAGCTCCGAATGACTTTGTACATCTTTAAAGGACTGTTTCAAAATAAAACAAAATGAAATAACACGCAACAGTGCCCGTGAGCCAGAAAGCCTGAAATATTTCATTGCTTGAGCCTCTGTAGTGAAGTGCACGGCCCTCCCTAGAGCACACAGGCTGTTGCGAACCCCACTTCCGACAGGGGGCTCTCTGGAAAGCAGCTTCTCCAACCAGGGCTACGGTGAGCATCTTCTCTAGAGCAAGCTGTTAAGCCTCGCCTACTGGTGTTTTACTAAGAAGTAAACATTTCCGCCCAGTGTTATTGAGATATAACTGACATGTATCATGATGTCAGTTGAAGGCACATGAGGTGATGGTTTGATACAGGCAAATATTGTGAAATGATTACCACAGGAAGTTCGAAAATAAACTTTTCCTTAAAATCCTCAGCTATAGCTAACGATGTGCTCAAATGCACGGAGGGGAAGGCACGGAGACTGGTAGCGAACGATGCCACGGTGTCTTCGGTGAAACTGTAGCACCTGAAGAAAAGAAAAACCAACGCCAACTCCTATGCCAGCACAACAATCCTTGACCACTAAATGACTCCCGTGAAGAGCAGAGCCACCTAAAGTCAACTGCAAACAGGACTACGGTCCCTTTTGATAGCAAAGGTCTATTTGTGAAAGCCACGCTGAACCACGCACCGCTGCTCACGGGCGACACATTATAGTAACCCAGGGCTGTGGAGCACCTGCAAGTTCTAGACCAAAGACCCAAAACAGGGAGATCCACACATTGAACACAAATGACTTGGTGATTCCTCCCCAAACCCAGGCTGGAGGGAAGTGTACGCACACAGACAGACAGAACGCCTTCACTGCAGACACTGTGCCCACGCACTCCCACACTGACCCGGGCGAGGCCTGGGGGCCGAGTTCTGTGAGGGGAGGAGGCCCAGAGAGACCCCTTCTCCTGCTCCTCATGGCCCCGTCCTCTCATCCCGCTCGGCCTGTGCGTCCGCACTGGCGTTTTTGCTATAACTTCGCTTTTCCTCCCCTGACTCACACTGTGAGAATTAAATACGACTCCGGAGGCTTATCACAGCAAAGCACATTCATACCCACTGTATTTCATTTATTTTTAAAATGCAGTTTGCCCACCTCATTTTAACACCCCTGGATTCAGAGGCAGCGCACCCTGAAAAGCTGGTTTCACTAGCACAGGCTCTTCTCTTCAAGGGCACAGAAACAAGGGCGTGTCACAGTCAAGTGTATCCGAGATTCGACCAACCACGGTATGATCTCATTCGATCGTCACAACACCTCTGAGGGAACTCGACCAGCTCCTTGCCACAGATGAGGACACTGATATGCCCGAGGACACAAAGGGGGAGAGTGGCAGGGCCGGACTGCAGGTCTGGGGGCACTGAGTACACATCCCCGCGCTGCCCAGGATACCACATTGTTTTGCCTCCACGAGGTTAACTTTTAACACTTAAAAACAGCCTAACCTAAGTAAGACCTGAAGTCTGTCATTGTTCATGAAGACCGTCCACACTTCTGGGGCTCTCCTGCCAACTCCACACAGCAAACATTAACTTATTTTCCCTCTCTTTTCTTCTGCAACTTTAACCCTCGCGCACCATCCCTTCTCCGTAGAGTGTGACCAGAACCGCCTGCCGGCAGCCCGATCCCAACTCACGAGGCCCACTGGCCTCTGTGAGCGGTTAGGCAGGCGTGAGGGGCAAGCCCGCCTCACGGGTAACAGGTTATGCCGGGCTCTGCCCTGCCTCCCACTGCTCTGCTCTGCCTACGTGCCTACCCCCGTGAAGCCCCCACGGGCCTGCGCCCCTCGGGGGACAGCAGGTCTGCCCGACCTCAGCGCCCACCGGTCCGCCCAAAGCCCTGTACAAATGACTGCCTGAAAAGCGTCTCAGTAGGTGGCTGTCAGCAGACACTTTGAGTTTTACCACTTTTAAAAACTATTTTATTTACTGTATTTTTTTGATTAGGCCAAAGTATTATGCTTTAAAAAACTCTATACAATAAGGAAGGAAAAACTTCAAAAATGAAGAACTAGAGCCAACCTAGCACAGGCTGGAAGTTAAGGTGGGTCCGCATAAGCCACGGAGAGGAAGTTACATTCCAGCCACGACAAAATGCAGCTAAAACCCCCATCCCTCGGTGGTCAAACTATACACCCAGCCCCTGCAAGGTCCCTGGTTACAACTGTTAGGAAACCATGAAGCAAGACAGTTTTCCTTCAACATTCTCCGTCTATGACATTCAGAAACGCATAAACCCAACCAATCGTCTACTAAAGACGAACTCCAATCACAACAGGTGCGTCTCCTGACATGCGGGACGCTCACCCAGTGCAGACTGGGAACAAGGGTGACCACGGGTCTGGACACTCTGCCTGCTTCCCCAGGACACTGAGCAAAACACCCTGGGCATCTCTAAAACCCATTCTGTGGGCTGCCACTTCACAGTTCCACAGCCACTTTAATAGATATCTAGCACCTGATTTAATAAGCATAAACCCCGAGAAGCTCCAAGAGGTAGGTGCCTGCTATCTGTTTTACAGACACACAACTCGGCACATGCAATTTCTCAGCAATGACTCCAAGTGAGTCAGGACTACTACTTGATTATTAATTCAACCATTAAAAATCCCTGCCCAGAACTTCCATTACAACCTGAACACATATGTAATTAACTAAAGAGTTACCTATGGCCCTGGCTGGTGTAGCTCAGTGGACTGAGCTCGGGCCTTCTAATCACCAGATCACAGTTCGATTCCCAATCAGGGCACATGCCTGGGTTGCAGGCCAGTTCCCAGCAGGGGACTCACAAGAGGCAACCATACATTGATACTTCTCTCCCTCTCTCCTTCCCTCCCCCTCTAAAGATAAAGAAATAAAACCTTTTAAAAATAAATAAATAAATAAATAAAGCTACCTATGAATACATTTTTGGGTTAAATAAAAGATTGTAAAGGCCCATAGGTTTTAAAAAATGATAATCAATGCTCAATCTATTAGAAATTGAAAAATTCGCCCTGACAGGTACGGCTCAGTTGGTTGGGCATCGTCCTGTAAAGCAAAACGTCGCTGGCTCGATTCCCGGTCAGGGCACATGCCTGGGTTGCATGCCAGTCCCCTGCTGGGGGCATGCAAGAGGCAACTGATCGATACTTCTCTCACACATCAATATTTCTTTCTCTTTCTCCTCCCCTTCCCCTCTCTCTAAAAATAAATAAATACAATCTTTAAAAAAAGAAATTGCAAAATGCTGATATTCCAATTTTGTCATCCACCTTCAGTTACTAGCTGACATACTTTCATAAAGAGAAATGGCCTCATATTTACCGTCTGGTTACCCAGTGGTCCATGCCATGAGGGTGGGACTGAGAGCTTGAACCCTCCAGGCACACGCTGGCCCCTCTGGCCACCAGCCTCATGCTGAAGCTCTCTGGATCCCACCCAGAGTCGCTTCAGTAGCATAAACTCAGGTACGGTTGACAAGGGCTTGTTACCAATGACAAGAGATGCTTCCATCACCCCCATCACCCCCATCACCCCCGTCACTCAGGAAATTCCAAGGGTTTTTTAGGAGCTCAGTGCAGGGAAAGGGGGACAAAGACCAAATATGTATTTCCTATCAGGAAACTCTCCCATTGGCACTCCAGTTCATCCACCAGTTCATCCTCACCGTTCAGATCTCAACTTGAAAACTGGTCCCACAGGGTGGAGTCCCTGCCTTTGGACCCCCAATGCCCCCTGCACTTCCCCATCATGGAGTTTATCACACTAGTGTTTTTTGTTTTTTAAGATTTTATTTATTTTTTAGAGAGAGGGGAAGGGAGGGAGAAAGAAGGGGAGAGAAACATCAATTTGTGGTTGCCCCTTGCAGGCCCCTCACTAGGGACCTGGCCCACAACCCAGGCATGTACCCTGACTGGGAATGGAACCGGCAACCCTTTGGTTTGCAGTCCGGTGGATTGCAAACCATTCAGGCGCTGAATCCACTAAGCCACACCAGCCAGGGCCACACTAGTGTTTTGAGTGCCCGTATGTCTTCCCCTCTAGACTGTGAGCTAAACAGGGTCAGGACCAGGCCCGTGTTCTCACCAGTGACTCCCAGGGCCCAGCATGGAATCTGGCCTTCAGTCAGAAGTGGGGCGGGGGGCGGGGGGGGGGGGACATGTGGGAGGAAATAAGAAAAAAGTGAGGGACGCCAACTAAGGAGCTCCAGCAAGGAAGGGGGAAAGAAATTCATAATTATTCTCCTGGTTAACAGAAGAAACTCACGTTTTAAGAGTCAAACAGTATTATAACAGCAGCAGTCCTTCGATGACTTTTTCTGTTACCTGGCAAAGATTTCCTCCCACTAGTGCTACCCACACCCTAATGCACACCACACACACGGGTGGCTCTGCCCCTTCCCACTACTAACAGTTTATCGCGGTTCCCCGTGTCTCGGGAACTCCCACGAACTGTCTCTATTTACCTGTTCTGCTTGCAATCCACGTTTAGCACTGTAACTAGTAGGTCGTTTCCTTCAAAAAATAAAAGTTCTTTTAAACTGGGGATTTCCCCCCACTTATGTTCCCCCGTGACGATGGCTTATTTACACGCCCCACGTTCTCCACGTCGTCTCACGTCACCGGGAGCTGCAGGCGTAGCTCTGCTCCATGCTGGCAGAGCAAGAACCCAAAGGTGCCCTCTGCTCTGTGGGAGCCCCAGGACACGCGGGACGGGGAGACGGGGCTCCACTGCCGGCCGGCCAAGTCCCTGGGCCGCCGCTGCAACGCTGGTGAGAAAGGGATTTTAGCAGATGCTTTCTAAGACGTGACTCTGAGTCTGGGGCAGTCTGGACACCAGTCTGCTCGGGCTGCCATAATGCCATCCCGCACTCTGGGAGAAATCAAGATCAGAAATCTGTTTTCTCCCAGTTCTGGAGGGTGGAAGTTCAAAGCCAAGGTGTTGGCAGGCTGGTTCCTTCCGAGACCTCTCTGGCTTGCAGGTGGCCATCCTCTCGCTGCGTCTTCACGTGGCTTTCCTCAGGTGTGAGCATCCCTGATGTTTCTGAGTGCCCACATCGCCTCTTCTCCCGAGGCCCAAGTCATACTAGGTCAGCGACTGAGGAGCTCGTGGCATCCTCTTAACACATGCACTTCTTTCCGCCTCATCTCCAAACACACCACCTTCCCAGGTGGGCGGAGGGGTGCTGCAGGGGACTCAACTCCACCCGTAACACTGTAATTCAGGAACACTGCCACCACCGCACCACCCCGCCCTTGGCGGGGAACCTTCCTTGACGGCACCAGGGCTGCCTTCTCCTCACCTGCCCAGGTCCAGTGGTCTGGGAATGGGATTGGGCTGTACCACTGCCAAAGCCAGTCAGAAGCGTGTGAACGTCTCCTGCTTTCCCTTTTCTCCAGCCTCTTGCCTCAGGAAATGCACAGGAGAAATTTATGTGCCTACTTAGCAATGAAAACCAGTGGCCACTGCACCCATCTGACAAAGGAACCCTGGTGGAACTCAGGGACGCCAAGGACCCACAGTCTTCCGAATAGTTCTGGGCGTCAAACCCACCTCTAAAATGCACTGTCTGGGGTTTTGTCTTTTTTCAAGCGTGGGACCAGTAAGTCCGCCGTCCCTTTCAAACGTCCTTACAAGTAGCTCTGCGTCCCAGAGACCGAGTGAAATGAATCTTTGCCACCCTACTTGGGGGAAAGAAACCAGACAATCACCACAGAGCACGCATTCCTGTTTGACACCTCAGAACTAAAGACCCGCCTATTATAAAGGTTTCCCATACCAAGAATCTTCAGTCACTAAATGTTCCCCTCGCCTCGCGATGTCACAATACGTCCACATGAAATAACCTAGACTCTCCCTGATGAGATCTACTACCAGGAAGAGAAAATGAAGCACAGCACCAAACACACCCAACCACGCGGAACAGTAAACAGTGCACCGATGGGGGAGGTGAGGAACCAGGGGTTCCACAAGGACCCCAGAGTCTCCACAGCCTGGAACAGCGAACCACACTGTGTGCTAATCGGTGCCCCTGTTCAGAAATTACTCTCAAGGTCAGCCCACCCAACCTGCGGAAAGGCTATGTAATCTGAGCACTGACCGAAAACCAACAAAAGAGACCACCCTGAGCTGCCGCTTCTCTCAGCCTTTGCCACCGAAATCTGCGGTCAAACATTCATTCCAGTCCAACTTCAAAAACACTGGCCGGGGCAGAAGGTGGCAGAGAAGAGCTCCCCCAAGGAGGCCCGGTGTGGCCGCAGACAGGCTGGGACAGCGTCCGTCAGGCTGCAGTGCCCCACGCCCGAGAAAACGACGGCAGGGCAGTGCTTTGTGAACAGGGGTCTTCACAGTGTCGACGGCACGGTTAGGGCATGGAGGGACCCCCCCGCCCCCCTCCCCGCTCAGCCATTCGCAGCATGTCTGAACCACATCCCCCTGCAGTCCGGGACGCCAGGCCCAGGACAGGCAGCACCGTCCCCGAGGCAGCAGACCTCGGGGCCAGCTTCCCCGGCTTCCTCCCCGACACTGGCCACGGCAGGGCACCACTGCTGTCTGCGGGAAAGGGCCCTTTTCTTTCCATACAACTTCCCACGGAAACCTGCACGAGCGTACAGGCAGATCAGGGGCAGAACTGGATTCACAACACACCTTCAGACAACACAATTTCTGAACAATAGAGTCAAAGGCTAGGAGAGTAAATCTCATCTCAGCACTTTCAGATACTAAGCAGAAATGAACATCCAGAGGAGAAATGATTGGAATTAGTCTATGCACACACATCACACGGTAAGAGTATTGCCAACAGCGCGAGGCAGTGAACTTGGTGGCCAGGGCAGACAGCGCCTAACTCTACAATTAGTTTGCCTCTGCCTGGCAGTATGGGACTGAATCTGCTGCTTAATTTCTCTGGGCCTCGGCTCCTTCACCTGTAAACAGGCACGTCAGCTCTCAAGTTCTATCTACCAGGATTTGTAATTCCAAAATGTCATGAGTCTACCAAGGGCCTATGTGGTTAATACTGGCAACCTGATCTTTTGTTCAAGTTCGCTTTTCCTTAAAGAAAAAGTTAAATTACAGATTTCTGGGCTGCACCCCAGCAGCAAGCCATGGGTAGAGTGTTCCCAGAGGACTATTTTGGTAAGTTTGTTATTTTTCAGTGTCTCACTAGCAATCAGTGCCCGGGTGTTGCATTTTAATAACAGTCTAAAGTCAGAGTCAAGTGGGGCTCTGGGTTGTAACCGGCAGGCTGGATCCTTGGAAAGAAACAGTTGCTACTGACATACAGAACCATTCTAGAGCCCTCTGCCAGGGAAAATCAGAAAGAGGAATTTTTTCCCTTCTGAAAGGAACACAGGTTGAATTTACTGAAGGTTCAGAGGAAGAATCTGCAATGTGAATAATACATAAACTTAGAGGCTTATCTGAGAGGTAACCAGCAGATCACAACATTCCTGTTTTGCAATAAAAAGCTGAAACTACAAAATTTCACAATTACTATTTGGTTAAATAGATACTTTAAATGTGCAAAATGATCGCAAACTCATCCTCCTCTATCTTCTAAGTCCACGACACCTTAGAGGTAGAGGTTTACTTCCTATAACTGAGGTTTGCAATTATATCATGTCAAGCTCAAGTCTCCTGTTCGCTACAGGAAGAGGACAAGGAAGAGGAAGAATGACGACATAATAGGTATTTGAATGTGGAGAAGAAACAGGAGAAAGAAAAAGATTTTAAAAATTAAATTACAGTGGTTTCACTTTGGGATAAGAGCAACTTCTCTCAAAGTTCTCCACCACAGACGCTTGTAACTAAACTCTTTTCTCCTGTTCAGGGCACACGTGTTGCCAGAAAGAAAGCGCTGAATTGTCTGTGCTCACATGAGAGCCTATGAGGTTCTTAAACCCAACTGATTATACAATCATTAGAACACAGCATTTCAAAGATAGTGTACTTTCTTCTTTAGCTAATTACTAGAGTATTTTATATATCACCAGAAAAAATCAAAATGTATCTACTGTATCTACTACCTTTTTTAAAAAGCACCTGTTGAAAAATATAAAATAGGCTACAAATCCTAGGCTATTCCAAAATCAGCTAGTTTGAAAAAAAAAAGACTTTCTAAAAACCGAGTTGTTATCACGAAATTGTACTGGAAAAAACCAACCCTGCAAGCTACTGTATCGGCCCAGAGCCAGGGCTCACGCGAGGATCAGCAGTGGCACTGGGCGGCACCTGCCCCAGCACGGAGGCCTTGCCAGGCTGGGCGGCAGAGGGCAGAGGCCGGAGGCCGGGCCTGGCACGTCCGCACACAAGGTTCTCAGCTCACAGTGCTGCATCTGACTGTCAGGCTGCCGGTTCACAGTTTTTACTGAGTATTTATACAGGATATTTATAAAACATAAAGAGGTTATTATGTATACTGACTTCCAGAGAAGGGGCTGATGTTAAGGACACCAAAGGTACCCTGAGCTGTGGGGCGCTCTGCCCTGGAGTTTTCAAATTCCTTTGTGGTCCGGAGCAGGAGCCCCTCCCAGGAAGACTCTCCGGAACAATGTTCCCACACCGAGGTCAGGAGCAGTGACCGCCTCAGATTTTAGGTGTCGATGCTAATTTAGATTTTTTTCTATTGTAAATAGTTCTTCCTTCCTTGAAACTCACTAATTGCGCGGGCCAACAGATTTATATTAAATAACTGATATTATTTCATCTCTAGTAGTAAATACTTGTGTTGTGGGACAGAGAAATCACCAGAAAAGCACAGCAAATGCAAGTTCCCATGCCAACCTCCAGAACTACGATTCAGTCGGTTTACTTGGGGCTCAAAAACTGGCACTCCTACAAATCCCTAGGCGATCTTGACGAAGTGATCCTATTTTATAAAAACATCTTTACTTTTTCTTGAAACATTTTCTGCTGAACTGACACCACAGCGGGGATCTACATCAATACAATGGAGTCTGAGCCAGTACGAGGGTCCAGGTGAACAAGATTAACTATCAATCAAAAACTACTGATGCTGGGCGATGAGTACTTTGACAGTTCATTCTGTAATTTCCTTTGAAATTTTCCATAAGAAAAGAGAAAAGCTCTGTAAACAGATCAAAACAAGCCTACCGCCCATGGTCTTCAAGAGCCTGGCCATCAGACATGTGATCCGAACCTCCACCAATGTGAGGAGATGCCCACAACCCCTCTCAACAATTCTGAAAGCCAACAGACCCCCCCCAAATAACTCAATTCTTAAATGTAAGAGGTTTGCCTCATATTTTTAGAGATTAGGCTGCTCTTGGAGAGAGTCAAGCAAATAGACCTTTCAAACAAATGCCCACATCTCCAAAACACAAGCTTCCTGCCCACACCATTGTACCACAAGCATGGGGTGCAGAGTGTTTACGGCAGGTGCTCAACACGAGGTGGCCCAGTGACAGACAGAAAACATGGGCAGGACCCTTCCGAGTCACCTGTCTCAAAGAGGCCGCTTATCCCTCCCAAATCTCTCCCTCGCTCTCTTTTCCCCAACACCTAGGATTAGATACAGGAAGCAGAGGATTTAAAGCCCATTGTGAGTGTCCCAAGAGCAGTGAGAGACCCCAGTGCCCAGATCTCGGTTTCTAGTACCATTCTCCAAACAAGGAACAGCCCGGAGAAGTGGCTGGTCCTAAGGCTGGAGCGGAACGTAGATGAGCCTGTAGCTTCTGGCAGTTATCAGAAAGTACGCAGTGTTTCCGGGGGGCGGGGCGGGGAACAGGACACAGGGGCCAACTGAAAGAGCTCCTGATGGCCAATGCTGGTACCATCTGAGCAGCAAAATAAAACACATGGCACTGGATTATAACCCAAAGTGCATTATCAATATCCACCTGTCCATACTGACATTGTAATCAAATAAAGAAGTAATGGGGGGGACTGTTAAATCTCCCCTAAAGAAGACTTCCAAGTAATACATATGTACAGCTGGTTCTCCCTCAGGGGGGTGGAGCATGTAACTCACCTGGGGAACAACCGCGGAAGCATAGGCTGCGCCCACGCGCACCGTGGTGCAGGCAGAAAATGGTAACTTTACAGTGGAGAACGCCCGCCAGCAGCACCTCAGCCAGGCCATCAGGTGAGGGAAGGCTCTTGGGCTTCAGAATGAAGTGCGGATGATTGCAGGGGCTGGAAATGGTGATGGGACTGAAGGTGCCCTCTTCAGTCAGCGAAAGCTCAGACAGAGTGTTGAAAGCACACACCCAGGACCCCAGGACCCCAGGACCCCTGGACCCCAGGATGTGACGCGGTGACACGATGAGAACAGCGCTTTACCTGCACGGAGCTCCGCCCCAGGACACACAGCCCCTAAGCACCAGGAAAAGAGCCAGTCACCAGCAGTGGTGTGCTGTAACTACCTGAGTAGCATTTCTGAAAACAAAGTGCAGACTGGAGGAGCCTAGGGGGAAAGGACAGTTAAATGTAACGGGTGGCCTGGAGCAGACCCAGGACTTAGGGAAACACTACAAAACTGCATAAAGGATGGACTTCAGTTAGTAACAATGTGCTAGTGATGGCTCCCACTCGAGACCAATGTACTGCACAGCTGTAACATGTTAGCGATAGGGAAATCTGGGTGAAGCATACACAGGCACTCTTTGTACTGCCTTTGCAACTTTTTGGTAAATCTAAAAAAAAAGTACAAATGGCCTCATTCCAGGCAATGCACTGTGGCTGGATGAAAAGCAAGGTTCACGGAAAACCAGAGGTTCTAAGCTACGTGCTCTCCTCTCAAAACACACACAGACATCCGAGTGCCGGTCTGGTGGGCTCAGCTCTCCCGTATCATGCTGACCACCTTCACCCACAAACTCGTACTGATCACCTACACACCGTGGGAGAGCGTGCAAACATGGGAAACACTGGGGATACAGGACGCACTCCTTGCAACCTGGGTGAAGAGGCGGAACCTAAACAGCATTTGCGCCCTGGCTGGTGTAGCTCAGTGGACTGAGCACGGGCCTGGGAACCAGACAACGGCATTCGCTAGGTGCAAACTGCAGACTGGCACAACGAATCCAAAGTCTGTGACCACAGAGCTCGCCCATCAGCAAATTTTCTTTACGTTCCTTCCATTTCATATAAGTTTATTTATTTACAAACTATAAGAATGTGTCAGTGTAACAATATGTTCTACATCTCAAAAAGTCATATAAGCCAAAATTGTAAAGAGATGAAATGAAAATAAAGAGTTAAGTTCCAGCATCTCCATCCTGCACCCATGGAACACCCTGTCCCACAAGCAAACACCCTAGGGGTCCCTCAGGGTCGGGGTCCCTAAGGACTGGGCAAGAATGAAGGGCTGACTAGGGGAACGGAGGCCGCACAGGACTCTCGGGCACCTGCAAGACTCGGCACCAACAGTTCTCTTTCCCCACCTGAATCCCAGCAAAGTTGAATGAAATCTGGAATCTTTGTTCTGTGCTAATCTTAGCAAAAAACAAAAACAAAACAAACAAAAAAATACAAACAAACAACAACCTTTTTTGAAACAGTGAGGTTATTTTTCTGATATGCCTGTTCTTTGTGGCAAATAACTAATGCCAGGGCATGGTTCCAAATTAGTCACTTGCTCCAACTTATCCAACTTAAAAACACTTCAGTCCGGTATTTTGCTCCGACACACGGGTATCAAGCGCATTTCCTCCGCCGACTCCTACAACAGCGTCTTCCCATGAGGATCTGCAAAAAGACCGAGGATCAAATCTAAAAACAAGCCCAGCTGGAGCAGTCTGTCTGAGACCAGGAATGCCTGTCCAGCTTCTCCTTTCTATAATACTCCTTCCCTCACGTCTGAATACACATTTCAAAAAGAATAAAGCACAGCTAGAAGAATGCAAAAATACACGATTTTAAAGAGGGGGAAGAGACAGCACAGCCATCTCTCCAAATGCCATTTTCAAAGGCAAGCCACCGCCCTGTGCTGGGCCGGGGTGACTGGCTGCCTTCACGGACGCTTTATGTGGGTACACATTTTGCTTGGGATCCACTAACCTCAGACTGCTCTGGGTTCCTTTTAGTTAAAACCAGCAATTGTTCACATGCAAGAGTGTTAGTCATCTTGATGCTTAAAAGGAGGTTTATTATATAAAAGCAGACTAATCCAGATCATGTTAAAAATTTCTAGTGTAATTCCCCAACATTATGAATTTCAATAAGTAACAATACCAGCCTACCTATCGTACTTAAGATTTAAAGGGTCTGGTCTTCACCCATCAAACAGCAAATTATTCTGAGTAACAAAGACTGTTTAAAACCAGCAAGTTCTAGACATTCTTCTTTGAGTTTCTTCTTAGAGGCTGTACCACCCTCCACTAGTCGATCCTACGATAACCCCTCAAAAGGACACATCGGAGGGAGGCGATGAGGAGACCCACGTGGCTGAGTGCCCAGCAAACAGCAGACGCGTCTCACCACCGCAACTCTGCCCCACCTGCCCAACCCCCCTCAGGTGAACACTGTCACGAGCCTGTGTTAGTGACTGAGTCCAAGAGGCCTGGAGAGGTCAAGACGTCTTCAGGCTACTGAGGCCGGACAGGAGGCTCACACCCAGACGAACTCCAAAGTCCAAGTTCTGGCTCCAGGACCTGCTCTTCTGTGACTGGCTCATGGCTTCTGCTCTCCACTGCACTGGAAAACTGGGCCCCTTTTATGCTGCATCTGCAAGGACTCTCTGAAGACGCACTTAACCACTTCGGAACCCTGGCCGTCCCTTCTTTCCCTGCAGAGTCTTTTTTTATCACATGCACAGCTGTTATCTAGGCGACACAGCCCACGGGGGACACAGAGGGCCCAAAGACTCCAAATTTTGAGAGCTCCATAAACAGTGTATTGACATTAGCGGAACTGAAGGAATTTGGTAACTTCGATGCCCATCAGCGACAGAACTGCTAGACAGACTTCCCACCACTGTGCCAAGGAGCCGACCCGGTCAACCCCCAGATACCGCCCCCTGAAAGGCATCACCACATTCCCAACCTAATCAATTCTCATGCCTTGGAGCAATAAACCCTGAGATAATTTATGTGGACAGCTTATTGAAAATACATCTTATTTTTCAGAAGTTGTTATCATAAACACAAAAATTCATGCTTTAGGAAACAGCACCTTTACTTCAGAAATCTCAAGATACACGTCTCTGTTTAACCTAAAACAAGAGCCCGGTTTCACAAGCTGCTGTTTAATCAGCAGCTGAGTCCCACCGGCCTCGCCGACTTCCGTGAGGCCCTTTATCTGGCACTGCTGAAAGCTTCCTCTGTCCTCCGTGACCTAATATGCCACAGAACAACAGACAGGGTTTCCTCGTCTAACCGCTTCTGACGCCGATAAACTGCGGGCCGAGAGGGATGCCGTCCCACAGCCGAAATCTTCCTGCGAGATGTGCATCCAGAGCTTCTAATAAGAGGCACAGACACGTTTTCTAAGAGAGGAACCATCTGACAACTGTGACCTGCGGGAACGCATGTCTTAACTGCAGCCTTAGTGCGGCCATTCCTCTGTGTGAGCTTTCTGGTGAGGGTCAGCCAGCGCCCAGTCTGCGTAGCGAGGGCCCGTGAGGAGCAGACTCTCAGGAAAGGAGGGTTCCGGAGAGGGGACTCCCACCCAGGGAGGGGACTCCCAGAGAGAGGCCCAAAACAAAGTTCAACCAAGAAATGCCTTCTTGCCTCCAATGGGCAAAGGCAATCCACATGTTTACAAAGTTTTATTATGATTAAATGGGTGAATACTTGTTTCAACTTCTAAACCTGGAAATGATATTGGATGGAAATAAAAAACAACCGCCACCCTTGGATAAATGAATTTCAATTTAAATCATAAATTTTGGTAAACTGCCTCATCTCTTTCCCCATGCAAATGGGCTGGCAGCGGATAAAAATCCAAATACGTTTTTCCAACCTGCTTTCGAGAAGCCATCCTTTCTCCGAAGCACTGTTAACCAGTTTGCACTCTAAGTAGCAAGAATAGGGCCAAGGAGGCCAAAAAGACCCTGTGCGATGCTCTATCCTAATTTGGCATCGGCCAGCACTTCCTTCCCATGGAGGATCCGCCGCCAGATCATTAGAGGCCTGAACTTGTACCTGCTCTTCTACCTTCCCTGTATGTTCACAGGGGCTCCTCCTTCTTCACCAGGGAGCTCACTTACCAGGTTCTGCTCAAGTTTTCCTTATTTTCCTTCATCTAGAACCTACCTCTGCTACCAGGATTAACAATCTCTTCTAAACACAAACCCCCAAATCTATGTGCAATTGTGCATCTTTTCCACAGAATTTAACTCTATTTACCTGTCATTCACAAGTCACTTGTCTAACTATACACTTTCCAAGCAACAGGATATGAAGGGAAAATATGCAAAAAGCTGCTATAAATCACCAAATATTTACTTATGCTTTACTTATTTCAAGATTTGATATTCCTCTTTGTGGGTTAATGTTCCCAATTGTTTCCCGGCCCTCTGAAAACTCGGGTCTCATCACCTTCACCTCGCTGTGCGCAACAGGACAGAGCAAAAGGAAAAGCACGCTACAGAGTTAGCAGGAAAGCACACACCTCTGCAGGTTCCCACAGAGAGGCTTTTCCAAAATACATAAATATTCGATTGAATGCAAAGTCATCTGGAAACTTCTTGAATCCCTTCTACTTGTAATCCACTATCCCACTCCAGGGCTAATTTTCACAATTTCGCCATCAGTAACTTTCAACATCACCACCACCACCACCTTTCCAATACAGTCCTTTGGAACTTCCCAGATACTTTCTGTGACTCTTACCTGGGCCGCCTATACCCTTCTAATAACACTCTTCTTATCTATGAGATCAGAAAACAGAATTCACCTTACAAATATTTGACCCCGGGGCAATGCCAGGAACTTAGCAACAGAGTATATGGCACAATGATAAGTAGTCCTCAACTAAAGGGCGCTCAATGACATGACCTGGTGTGTAGCTCTGGAAATAACTACAAACAGCTTCCACTGTAGATATGGTTGAAAAATATGCCTTTTCTGGAGACAGCAGCTTCCACATTCTGTACCCAATTAACATCGTTCTAAATAACCCTTGACTTCCAGAGTGTTCCCAAACAGTCACAAGACTTGAATCACACAACTAGGGGATCTCAGACCTGGATTTAGTTATGACTCTGCCTACAATTCAGCCCTGTCACCTTGGGTAGGTCCGTTGAACCCCACCCCAGCCTCAGTGTCTTCCAGTGAAAAATAAAGAAACTGGACTAAATTCTCTTTACAGTCGATTGCAACTCGAAAATTCTATGAATATATAAAATCGCAATCTTTTCATTTCCAAGATAAGCAGTAAATGGTTAACAACAAATTAGCCTCGATTTCTTTCCTTTAAAAAAGAAATGACCCAACTTGGCGTGCTTTCAGGGGTTGCTGTTTTTATCTAGGAAAATAGATTGCAAATGAAAACGATACCGATAAATTGGGAAGAATGAAAGAAAATCACACTGACTTAGCTAAAATAGAAATGTCAGTCCCCTTGGGCCATTTTGTCAATAGTCATTCAAAGGCCGCTGCTCTCTAACCACCGACTTCCTAAAATAGGAATATTTATAGAGTCGTTTCCTACTCGTCCCCAGAGATTCAACCCGAATGAACAGCACGGCGTCTACCATCAATTCGTAACTTCAGGACAAGTTGCAGAGACCGAGGAGAACTCCGCAGAGCTCGCCAGCCCTCGGCGTTTCAGGACGAGGAGGGCGAAGAAACGGTTCTTGGAAGATGTGAGGGGCTCACCCGGGGCAGGTGCCATCTGGGCAGGGAAGCAGAACTGCCAGGGAGGGACGTGGGCTGAGGACCTTCAGGCAACAGGTCTGGGGCCAGCACCTCAGTCCGCCCCGGGAGGGGTCGCTCGCCGCCACCCCGCTCGCCGCCCTCCCGGCCCGACCGCATCGCCTCGCCCCCGCCTCGGCCCCGGAGAGGCAGCCCGCCCCTGCGGCAGAGACCTCCCTAGTCGCTCGCTTCCCCGGGCCCCGCGCCCCGCGCCCCGCAGGCCCTCCGATTCCCCGGCGCCGAGGCCCGACCCCGCCCGCTGCCTCCGCCGCGGTCACGGCGGTCCGGCGGCCGGGTCCCCGCAGCCCCGTCCGCACCGGGGGCCCGCTCACCTGCACCTGTTCGCGGAAGTGGCGTGGCCCCGGCACTGCCCGCGGCCAGGACCAGCAACAGCAGCAACGCCGGGGGCCCCGGCATCTCGCCCACGGCACCGCCCCGGGGCCGGCTCTCGGGGTCGCCTTCCGTCAGTCCGTCTGTCAGTCGCTCCTGCCTCCCGACGCTGCCTCAGCGGCACCCGCGCCGGCTGCTCCTGAGCGCGCGTCGCTCCGGCCAAACCTCAGCCCGGCTCCTGGTCCGCACCCGCCGCTCGGGCCGTGGAAACACCATCCTTCCCGCCCGTCCGCGCCGCCTGCGCCGCCGCCGCCGCCGCCGCCGCCTCTCAACAGCAGCAACGGCAGCAGCCCTGCGGAACCGCGGGCCAGGGAAGCCGCGCTCCCGCCGCCATGATGGGCTGCGTCATGTGACGTAGAGCGGGGGCGGGAGGCCGTGATGGACAGCCCATCTAGCCAATCGTCGGTTCCGCAGGCCCGGGAGGCTCCGCCCATTAACCTGGCGGAGGGAGGGTGTCTGCGTGTGCGCCCCCTGCAGACCGAGAAGTGCGTGGGCAGTAGGTAATACCGGCAATTATTGTAAATTTTAAAAATTCAGGGAAGTATAAAGAAGACAATAAAAAACATCCAGAATCCACCCTGAATTTTTTTCAGTATTTTAAAACATGTTTTGTCCTCTGACTTTTTTTTACCATTTTAGGCTCCCCTCCTTAGGCTGACCGACACATCCTTTCAGCCACCAGGAACTTTGGGTGTTTTATTTCAATCCATCGAGATTATAATCCCTTCCCTCACACCCACTGACTCAGCTCCTGAGCTCAAGCCCTTCCCTTTGCCAGGAGTGCCCTTCCTGTCCTGGCCTGGCCACCTGGCACCCTCCCTTGCGTCAGGACACACCTGAAGGATGACGTCACCTAAGGAGGCTGCTCCCCAAGCCCAGGAGGAATGACTAACATCCCTTCGTGCCCTGGCCCCGCCCCGGACAGACTGCTGGTCCCGGACACCGTATTTCATGGTTCCGGTGACTGTCAGCTCCCTGAGGACAAGAACTGTGCCCACGTCAGCTGGGGTTCCCCCGGGGCTACTCTGGGCCTGGCTCCCAGTACTCCTCTGAAAGAGGGGTGTCTGGTCCTGGCCCCGGGTGCCAGAGAGGAGCAGCTCCTGGGGGCCTCCCTCTCCCCACTGAGAGACAAGGCCCAACCAACAGGGGGAAAGGGCAGAGAAAGCCCTTTGCAGGCAGAAGCAGCGTTCTGATGAGAGGCCTGGAGGTTGAGAAAATGTTAGGCTTCTCTGGAAAACCCACGGGAGCCCAGTTTGTGCGTGAGAAGAATTGATTTGAATCGTATCAGATGGGGCGCTACCAGCTGGCAGCAGGAAAACCTCCCCAGTTCTCCAAACTCCTCAAATGCCCGTCCTAGAGGCCGCCAGCTCTCGGTGGTGCTGACCCAGCACCGAACACACAGGCTATATGCCCAGGGAATGTTTGGTGAATGATCCAGGCAAGCCCACAAACGTCTAAGAAAAACCATGGCTGGAATGTGAAGTGCTGAGTGAAAGCTGCCACGGGTGGCTATCTGCTGATCTCTCTGTGGGGACGGGAAGGGAGGCAAAGGTCTGGGAAAGAGACACAATCGCCCCGTTGTGCTTCAACACCTGTCAGGAAGCCCAGATGCAGAGTCGGAGGAAGCCAGGGAACACTCTGGCCATGGACCGGGAGGGCCCCCCCACCCCGTTTGTTGGCTGCTCACCCTAATTAAAGAACACCCCAAGAAGAACACGTCAGATCACAGTCCCAAAGCAGGTTTCGTGGTTACTTGAGCAAGCCCAACAATTGTTTTGTTCTGATTTGTTTTGTTTTGTTTTAACTTGCTCTCCCACTTCACAGAGCAGGGGTCAAGGTGCACATTCCCCAGAGGTGTCTAATGGCAACCTTCACCGCACCACCCAGCTCACCACTCACACCTCTGCCCTGTGCCTCTCTCCAAGACTCTCAGAACTTACAAAACCAGGGGACACCTGTGCGCTTCGTCTAGTTTCACGCAGGAATCAGAACACAGCCTTTGGCACAAACTGGTGATGAAATCCAGAACTGCGGGCGCTGCGAGGTCTTGTGCGGCGTGTGGCTGTTCTCCATGCGTTCAGGGCATTTGCATCTGTGGTGGGAAGCACCGCGTTAGATACTGGGGGCCACACAGCTCTTCCCGACACCAACTGCGGTGCTGTCACTTCTGTAGCTTGAAATAAGCCGCGACATGAGTGTTTCTTGACACCATGGAAACTGGCAGACAGCGCCGCCGATGGAGACGCTTCTCCTCCCAGAGCGCCGTCTGTTCTGCTCGCAGCGGCTTCGGCGGTGGGGTACCCTCCCTGGCGCCTCGATGCGGCCCCTCGCTGACGTGAATCCTTTTCGTGGTTGCGTTGCTTTGCTTCGCCCTCGGGCGAATAAGGAGACCGCGCAGACTGAAAGTCAGACTTCCCTAGTTCTCTGCCAATCAAACAAAAGCCACATGGCTCACCCCAGCTGCCCTCCTGAATGTGTTTGCATGAAGTCCTCCCCTTTGGTTGTTGTCTTCTAGACCTTCTGTCTAAAACCATCTGAGTCAAGGACAACTCACCAGGTGCGTTTGCCCTTCAGAGCCCTGAGCCACTTCCCATTTGGGGGGGATCACCTAATACGATAAAAATATGAATGAATGAGTGAATGGACGAAAGAACAGGAATAAGAAATGCTGAAGCAAGACTCAAATGAATGCCCAAGTTTGAGTGTAACAAAGTCAGCCTTTTAATGTACTACATACTGTATAATGTAACGGAATGATGCTCTCCACAGCGTCATTTCAGGATTCATAAAAAGTGCACAACAGACAGATTCAGCAATGGGATTGTACTTCGAATTGTATCATGAACATTTTTTCCAAGCTTATCGGTGTGTATGCCCTCACTTGGAGATGAGTTTTATTTGGCTTAAAAATCACTTTCTACGTGTCGGGCACTGCTCTAACCACTTTATAAGTGACAAGTCTTTAAACTTTACCTAATCATAAAACATTTCCTTCATTCCTAAAGGAAACTCTATAATTATCAGCAGTCACTCCCCATGCCCCCTCTCCCCAAGCCCCTGTCAACCACTAGCCATGTTTTGTCTCTATGGACTTACCTAACTGGACATCTCCCATTAATGGAATACAATTTGTGGTTTTTCATGACTGGTTTAAGCTACTGTTCCCATTTTATAGGTGAGGAAACGGAGAAACAGAGGTCAAGTACTTTGGCCAAGGTCACGCGGCACAGGTGGGATCCAAACTCAGGCCAGATGGCTCCAGAGTCCTCGACACTGAGGGATGTCAAAGCATCCATCGAAGGCCTTTTGTGAATCCCAGGTGTGGGCCCAAAGGTCGCATGTGCGTCCGTTAGGTGGGAGGCCCTAGTAGGAGTTGCCTTCCAATGGGGACAGAGGTGGGGACTGGAAAAGAGTGGAGGTGGGGAAACAAATACTGCCCTGGAGGTAGTAGTTGCTCAATAAAGTACGTTTTTCCATCATGAAAGACAGAACCTCCTCCTGGAACAGAAGCTTGCATCGCCCCCTCCCTTTGGCCTGGCTGGCAGCTGAATCCTTTCCCTTGTGACAAAGCCCCAGACATGAATCTCGAGGATGGGAAGATGACGGCCACACTAAAGACTAGGGGTCAGACAAGCCCTCTGAGGCCGGTGACTGGCCTTTCAAGTCTGCCCTGGTGCCCACCAATGCGTCATCCCTGAACACGATTCCCAAGGTGGGACCTGGGGACCTGCCCACTGCCCAGCCCCCTCGGTGGCTACTGAGGTCCTGACCCCAGCGCCCAGCTCCTCTGTGGCAGTCCACGGTCTCCAGCCACTTCACCACCCTACCCAGCCTCTTGAGGATCAGAGGGTGCCCACAACCCACGCAGGCAGTTCAAGCTTCTGCAAAGACCCTTGGCCTGTCCCAGTGGGTGCAGCCGGCTCTGTGGGGGCCGCTCCTGAACCCGGCTCTTGGGCCAGGAGCTTCAGCTGTGTGTCAACCACTGTGCTGGACACTGGAGACACCGTGGTGGACAGGACAGAAGTTACCCTTGCCCTCCTGGTACTGGTGCTGTTGGGCACAGAAATTGCACAGCCCACTGCACAGCTCATTGTGAAAGCACTGTTGTGATGGTGCGAGGCTGTGAAGTGTGTGTGCGATGCAGCTAACGCAGCTGATGCAGCCTGGGGACCCAGCAAGTCTTCTTTCTGGGGGGGGGCGGGTGACGCATAAGCCAGGACCCCGAGGACAAACAGGAGGCAGTTTCACAAAGGGATGGAAAAGGCGCGTGGGCTTCAATGTCCGATCGCTGCTGTTTGCGAGTGGAGGCCATCGCCGCCTGACAGTAGAACAGTGTAAGTCTAATGGGGCCGGGGCAGGGGGTCAGACAGCCTGGTGAGGATCACGGGGGCTGGGGATGACACGGAGGATGGCTGGGCCGGGCCGATGCCTCCCACTTCTCCCCTGGGAGTCCGGTGGGGAGCTTTCTTTCCATTTCTGCCTGCAGGGCAAGCCCGAACACTCCACACAGCGCCACCTTCCTGCACATTGTCACTTCCTTCCCTCTGCATGTGTGCCTTTTGCTGGAGTTAGGCTCCTGGCCGCCCCTCAGACACCCCGCGCACCTCCCGCCTCAGGACCCCCTGCTGGCTGGTCCCTTGTCCTGGAACGCACCCCCCACCCCATCTCTGCTTGTTGGCTCCCTTAGGTCCAAATATCCTCAGAGGGGCCGCGCTGGCCACCCATCCCTGTCTGACCTCTACTAGGTGTCTTCTCCTCTCTGAGCACTTTCCTCTCTGCCTGTCCCCCTCCGTCAGAATGGGGAGCCCTGCCTGTGGGGCTCTTGGCCACGTCTCCGCCGCTAGAAGGGGCTGGTGCCAGCGAGATCTCAAGCAGCCAGTGGTGAGAGGCCGTGGGGTCACAGCGTGCCAGGACCCAGGTGGGCTGATGCCCACGTGTCTGGCCAGTGCCCCCCACACAGCCTGCAGCATGTGTCCAAGGGAGGGTACTTGTTCTGGTCACATCTGCTCCTCTCCAATCTCTCGACAGCAATTTCAACAGACAGAGAAGGTGGCTGCAATGCGCTGGGCCGAATTCCCGGCCTCGGGAGCAAACAAGAAGATGAGGTTCCTGTTCTCAGGAGGACAGGGAGAGCCAAGACTGTTTTGGAAAATGCTGCCTGGCTCAGTGTCCCTACCAGTCACGAGACCCTTGCCCCAAGCTCATAAAACCGAGGCTGGCTGACAGGGGACCCTCCTGTGCCAGTCCCCGCAGGCCAGCTGGGGCAGGCCCAGTGGCAGGTGCCAGGCGGCCTGCCTGTGCAGGTGGGAGTTTCACCAGGGTGGGGCTGGCACGTGGGCCCAGGGAAGCCGGGCAGGGCAGGCAGGGGCCTGTGGGCTCGCCCCCACCAATCAGCCCCTGCAGTGCCATCCTCGGGCCCTTCCTTGGCACTGGGCCAGGAGGGGACTTCATGACTCGGGGCCCGGAACCTTCAAAGCAAAGGGACTGCTAGGGAGGCCTCTTCAGCAAAGCCTGCCTGGGCCTCTCCATCTCCTTCTGCAGTGCCACCCTGGCCCATCCTCGGTGACCGTGGTGTCCCAAAGGGGACAGCCCTAAAGAGGAATTTTCCTTTTCTTACCCCAGAGAAACCAGTGCTTCATGTGACCCCAAAGATGATGAGTCAGGAAGTGGCTCCTCTAGACCCAGCTGCTCAGAACCTGGGGTCACAGTCACCTTGATTGACAGGGGTGGCATTGGTTGGTACCTGATCTTATCTGTGGCTCCGAGCCCAGCAGGAAGCTGCACCTTCCCAGCAGCACCCCTCACCCCCGCCTCCCCACCCCGCTGCCAGGGCCCAAGTCAGGGAGGCCCAGGTGCCTTCCTGCACCGCCCTCTGCCCCACCTGCTTGTGCCCGAAGCTGTTCAGGGCGGTTCCACCATCTGCCGACAGGCTCAGCCAGGACGTGTGTTTACTTCTCTAACGCTCAATAAATTTATTATTTCGTGGCAGAGGGAGGTCTGGCTGTTTTTGAAATCGCCAGAGTTTATTAGAAATGGGCTCTTCCATTGTTTCTCGCACGGCTGGGTCACAGCGCCAAACCACAGCTTTTCTGGGAGGGCGAGCCTGCACGCCTGTCTCTCAGATTTTCAGGCACAACCGCGCACAGCTCCCAACCGTGCTCAGGATGCTGGGACATGTGCGGGCCTGGGTGCCGCGCAGGCGCCGACATGGCTGCCTCACCACTCCCCGGAGTGGCCCTCTGCGGCTGGCGTTGTGCTCGCTCTGCTGATCCACCTTTGTTTTCCCTGTGGGTGACTGCGGGTGGGCAGGGCTTGATTGACAGCAGGAAGGTCAAGGGTAGGCTGACCTTCCACCTCACTTCATTTGAGCCCATGGCCCAACTTCCCCTCCCCACACCTGTTTCGTCGTGGGGGCGATCGGCTCTGTCCCACCGGCTCCCCTCTCCATGCGAAGGGCTGAGGCTGCCACCTATGAACAGGTCATCGAGGAGGGGCACAGGTCTGTCCCAGGTCTTGAGAGGACAAAAGCCCTCGTTTAGCTCTTCGGTGGAGAGTGGGCACTATGCCGCCCCTGGGAGGAGCCTGGTGCAGCATGAGGGGCATCTCTGCACATCCCCAGTCTGGGGACAGCCTCGCCCTCCTCTGCTGAGGCCACATTCATGTGGGCATCTCCACCTCCGAGAACGGCCGTCTGCAGCTTCCTTCTTGAGGGGGTGAAGGAATGGAAACCAGGGACGCTAACGACTGGGTTCTCACAGGGAAACCCCGACTGCAACTTCCTTTACACCCCAGACAAACCCTGTGAGACGGGACCTCAGGAGCCGCTGGTGGTGAGGGGCGGCTGTCTACAGAGGCCGCCTGGCTGGCGAGAGTCCTGGCCAGGGAACTGGGGCCCAGCGGGGCTAAGCCGCTGAGTCCCCCAAAGGGCCCGACAGCCCTGCGTGGCCCAAACACAGAGACTCCAGCGGCGTAATGAACAAAGAGTGGGAAGTCACATCCCAGCAGAGCCGGGTGAGCCAGGGGAAGGCGTGGCGGGAGAGGTGCTTCAGCCAGAGGCCAGAGGCCTTAAATTCTGCTTAGAAGGTAGGAAAGGCGGTCATGCAAATGACCAGACCAGCAGCGACCATGTTACACGGGAAAATGCCACGCCCCTGTGCTAGGTAAAGGAGGCCATGTAGTCCCACATGCACGTTCATACATGTTCATAAGGAACGGAAGGAAATCACCATAAAATAGATTACTAACATGGCTATCTCAGAATGGTAGGCTACGATACGGACGGGTCTTCCTTTGTTCTTTTCTTTCCTTTTTTCGTGTGTTCTCACTTTTCTGCAATGAGCCTGAATTAGTTTATAAGAAAAGGGGAGGGGCTTTCTCCCTCCTGTGCTTATTTTTGTGTTTCGGGCGGGGGGGTGGATTTCACTCCACACAGAACAGTATTATGTCAAGGACAGAGACTTTGTCGACAGCACAGCCGCACAATGAGAGAATCGTGAGAAATTTTTTTAATGTGCTTTACATGGTGGAAAATGTTCCAGATGGTACTGGAAAAATATGATCTGTCCCTAAACATTTACGTCCACGGCGCCACGGCGCCGCCGCTCCCGGCCGAGCCAGCCCGTGTTTTAGGTTACACCTTGGGCTCCGGCTGCTTGCTTATTCGCTGTGATCCTCACCAGCTGAATCTGCTGCCTGCTGGGAGGTGTTAAAAAAAGCCCTTTTTTTAGAGAGATAATTGAATCAGCTTAGGAGAGTGGAGTGTTTTATTTTTGGTGGGGATAGTTAGCTAGAGTCCATGTATTCTCTTTAAGTTTTACTTGAAAGGTTGTTGCTGTTTGGTGGCGGGGCCCCGATGGCTTTTGGATCTTGCTCCAAGGCACTGCTTAAACAAGGTGTAGATGCGTGGAGATACAATTCCATTTGTCACGTGTTTATTAAAATCTGGCGGGGGCGGGTCTTGGTCAGAAGGAGGTTGGAGCCATTTGTTGGCTTGCTGCGGGATTTTCCAACGTCTAAGCGGATCCGCGCCTTCCCGGAGTCGGGTTTGGTGGCTCAGGGCTGTAGGTCTGCGGGACATCAGCTCGTGCTGGCTCTTGCACACGACCCAGGGACAAGGCTGGCTGGTCGCTTCCCTCTTTATCACTTGCAGTGGTCAATGAACTGAGCAAGCTGAGGGGATGTTCTCACATGCTACTGGGCTTCGGTCTAACTGAAAGTCTTTGAAGACACTGGGCTCTGAGCAAGCAGACATTTTCAAGTCATTGTGGTAGAATACACGTCCCATGAAAGGTGCCACTTTAACCATCGTTGAGTGCACGGTTCCGTGGCATGAAGCACGTTCACACCAACGCGCACCCGTCACCAGGGTCCGTCTCCCGAACTCCCTCACCTTCCCACATGGAGACGACGTGCCCGGTGAGGCACATGCTTCCCACCTGCTCCCCCGGCCCCTGGCAACTGCCAATCTGCTTCTGTCCTTATGAATTTGACTTCTCCAGGTACCGCACACCGCGGGAACATCATAATTGTCCTCTGTGACTGGCTTCTTTCACTTAGCGTAATGTCCCCCGCCGTAGCACACGCCAGAATCTCCTTCCTCTTGAAAGCTGAATAACGTTCCACGGTAAGAAGAGATCACATCTGGTTGGTCCATTCATCTGTCCATGGACCCACGGGTTGTTTGCGCCCTTCGGCTACGGTGAATAACGCTGCTAGGAATGGGGGTGCGCAAATACCCGCGCGTGTCCCTGCGTTCGGTTCTCCTGAGTATATATCCAGAAGTGGAATTGCTGAGCAAACAGACGTTTTAATAGAGACGGAAACAAGGCCACTTGGGAAGCCTTCTGGCTCCCGGCAATCCTTGGCGTCAACACCCACATCCTGGAGGGACCCCAGGAAGACCAGAAGATGGAGCAGCGTCAACCCTCAGAACAGCGGTTGGCGCTGGAAGGGTCTCTGGAAGCAGGGAGCTCAAAGCGCTCTCTCTCGTGGATGAAGAGGCGACGGGGAGTCCACGCCTCGCAGGAAACAGTTCTGTGGTCAGCAGTTAGACAGGAGCGGTGCAAGGAGGATGGGCCGGGCACAGGAGGTCACCGGGGCAGAAAGCCCTGGGCGCTTAGCAAGGGACAAAACTGGGGTAACAAGGACCTGGCCCCCAGGGGAACCCTTCCTTCCCCAGCATGTGGCTGCTCGTGGGGTCCAGACTCCCTGACCTTTCATGTCGCTGGCCGTGCGGTTCGGACCTGCCCTGACCTCTCCCCCCCTGGCATGTTGCTAACCCTGTGAGTTAGACCCCCTCAGAGGGGGAATAAACCCTGGGACCAGAGCTCACCCTTAAGCACGAAGCCCCCAGGACAGTGAGGTTCTGACCCACATCCAATACACCTAGGCCTCAGTGGTGTGTCAGCTCCAGGCCCAGAAAAGCAGCAAAACCAGACCAGTGAGGCCAGGGCTGACCTCAGGACCAGCTGTGATGACTCATGACCCCTGTCCTGCAGAGGACCAGGACCTGACTGAGGACGGGTCACTGGAGACTGGGACCCTGAAAGGACACACCTGGGAAGCTGATGAATATTCTATTGAGATCGTACCCAGGACCCCCCCTAAAATCTCCATCCCTAAAAGCCCTTAGGATGGAGGACCCAACCCTTTCCCTCCCAGGAACACACCTGCACCTTTCCCCTCCCCCTCCTCTTCACCCCGCAGGCCTGTTCCCTGTACCTCTGTCTCTCCCAAGCTCCAAGGGCCTTGTTTCCTGAGCTCATGTCCTCCCCAGCTCACTTCTTCTACTTCCGTGACTTTCTCCATAAACTTTCTCTTACTGTTTGAGTCCTGACTCTGAATTCCGTCTTAGCTGGACCTGAAGTATCAAGGTTGCTGAACCGAGGTCCAGTCAGACCCCCCACCGTCTAACACTTGGGGCTGTTTTCGCTGCCGCCAACAGTCCCTCCGTCCTGATCGTGAAGCCTGGAGCCTTCTCCTCTCAGGGTAAAGAAACAGGAAGCGGAGCAGGGGTGGTGGGGGAGGCTCTGCTGGATCAGGAACCACTTGCCCCCACCCCAGACGGGCTGCACCTGCACGAGCTTGCCCTCAGGACAGGCGGGGAATTTCAAGAGGCGCCACGGACGGGTTACATCCAGAGTGCCAGGCGATACAATACATTGAAAGGTGTGGCCGGCTAAGTCCCGGAGCTAGGCCACTGTCCTCAGAGAGGTCCCCGGTCCGGCACACAGCCACCGGAGACGCTGCTTTGGCCACGGCTGAGGGAAATGCCAGAGGTGGCTGTAGTGGCCAATCGTCATTCTTTCTGGCTGACCAGCACTGGCCGTGGGAGGCTGACGCGTATTTCCCCAGCTTCCCCTACGCCTTCCCGCGGATTCTGTGCGTTACCCAGTACCCTTTAACACATCCCTTCTCTGCTCAAACCAGTTAGAACCAGTTAGCTCCTGGGGTCACAACAAAGAACCCGGGCGGACAGCCCCCTGAGGCCACTGGTTATCAGTGCGAATATCCCACCCCCACCCCAGTACGGCAACCTTCCACAAGACAGAAGCTTTCTCATTTAAAAGTCTGGGCTGACAGTCTCCCATCCCAAGGGTCTGAGTTTTACGTCTAAAATTCACCGGGCAGCAGACACCCAACATTCCCAGCACTGGGCCAGGCTCCTTGCTAGGCGATCTCCCTCGCCCGCGCCACGGCTGTTCCGGCGACTCTGGCACTAGAGGTGAGCTGCGGCTGTCCTGGGACTTCATGTCAGTGGGATCCCAGGCACACAACTGCAGGTGGCTTCTGCCACTCGAGAAGACAACGGAGAGTCGTCCGTCCAGTGGCGTGCCGGTGAATGTTTAGCCACGGGCTCTCCAGAACATAACCAGACCCGATTTGCCACATTTGCCGATGTGCACATTGTAAATCCGCCCTACGTGGCCGAGTGGCCACATCAGCGGGCCTGTAAGTGTCGGTGCCAACCAACCACCACTCAGGCCTGCTGTCGGCTCATTTGTGCTGCCGGAGCCACCAGAGCCGGCTCGGCTCCCGTCCGTACCCCGCAGGCACGAAGGGCAGCCAGTTTTTCTCTGGTGCAGGTCCCCCTCATTCACCGGGGTCCCCAGCCCTTAGCCGGCCCTTTCGGGGACTTGGATCTGGAAAAGCCAGGCCAGGACACAAGGGTTCTCGTGCCCTGCTCCCCCCTGCCTCAGCCCCTCTCTCTTCTCACTGTCCTCGGTGTGTGGACGGGTACACCTTCCCCTTGTCGCCCAGCCCACAGGTAGAGAGATACAACCAGCCAGTCCTGCACGTGTTCCCCGAAGCTGAAGGAAGTTAGGAAACTGCCTTCCCTCCTGACGCAGCTCGGATTTCGACACTGGTGACTTGCCGTGGGTGCTACAAGCGGTCAGTTTGGAGATAACGAGTTTCTTGTACCTTCCTGTCCCATCCTTCCCTATAGCAATAAAACCTCCAAGACCAGCCTAGGTAAGACAGGGGTCGCCAAACTACAGCCACGGGCCACATCTGGTCCTTGGTCCCTTTGGCGATGTTTAAAAAAAGATTTCATTTATTTATTCTTAGACAGAGGGGAAGGGAGGGAGAAAGAGAGGGAGAGAAACATCGACGTGTGATTGCCTCTTGCGCACCCCCTACTGGGGACCTGGCCAGCAAGCCAGGCATGTGCCCTGACTGGGAATCGAACTGGCGACTCTTTGATTCTCAGGCTGGCGCTTGATCCACGGAGCCACCCCAGTCAGGGCCATTTTGCAATTTTTAATTGATATACTTGACAGTGTAACATTGTGTAAGTTTAACCTTGTATAAATCAACGTGTTGACTTGATACATTCACATATCACAATATGGTTACCAGCTGAGTACCGGCTGACACCTTCATCCTGCCACACAGATACCATTGCTTTGTTGTGGCAAGAGCATTTAAGCTCTGGTCTCTTAGCAGCTTTGAAGTTTGTAACACAACATTATTGAGTATTGAGTATAATCCCTGTGCCGTGCATTAGCTCTCCAAGACTTACTTATCTCCTGCAGGCAGGTTTGCGCCCTTAAATTAACCCACTCCCCCACCCCTACACCTCTGTTTTTATGAGCTCGGCTTTTTCAGATTCCACATATAAGTGATACCAGGCAGTAGCTGCCTTTCTCTGTACAACTTACTTACTTAGCATAGTGGCCCACAGTCCCTCCACGTCACAAACGGCAGGGCCCCCTTCGCTGCCACGACTGAGTGATACGGCATTGCACGTGTGCTCCGCGCCTCCTGTCCTTATCCGTCCCCGGATGCGCGCAGGCGGTCTCCCCATCCTGGCTGTTGTGAACGGTGCCGCGACAAACCCCGGGGGGTGTGGATATCTCCCCCGACATCCTGTTTTTATTTCCTTCAGATATAAACCCAGAAGTGGAACTGTGGGATCATATGGTGGTTCTAATTTTAATTTTTCCAGGAACTTCCATACTGTGTTCCATAGTGGGTTTGACATTTTTAATGGTTGGGGAAGAAAAATCTAAAGAAGAAGACCATTTCCCGACCCATGAAAATTAGAGAAAATTTAAATTTCAGGATCCAAAAGAGAGCTGGCATTGCAGCACCCACAGCCGCTTGTTCGTGGGGCGTCTGCGGCGGCTACGCCGGTGCCGCAGAGTCCGGGCTGGCAGCACCTGCCGATTTCCAGAGCGTCAGGATTCTCGCCAGGGCCCCTTCGCCGAGCACAGTGAGCGGCTCCAACGCAGGGCTGCCTGCGCCTCGTGTTGGGCTTACGACGCAAGAGACGCACTTTTTGCTTAAGTTAGCTTGCTTTCAGCTTTCTGGCTCTGATACAGATGCCACCAAAAAAAAAAAAAAATGCCGCCGCCTCGTGACATTGCTGCTGTGACAAGCACAACAAAGAGAGAGCATGAGCAAGCCGGCCAGGAAGCCTCAGAAAGGTCCCCAGTGCGGGGAGGGGTGCCGGCACACCCCACGAATGGGAAGGCCTGTGAGGCAGGTGCCCAGAGCCAGGGACGGCGGGGAGGGGGGAGGCCCTGAGCGCTGCAGGGGAGGGCAGACAGCTACTGGGGGCCTTTATCAAAGGAACACCGAACTACATCACACTGAAAAGCTTCTGCGTGGCAAAGGAAACCATGGACAACACAAAAAGGCGACCTGGGGAAGGGGAGAAAGTAGTTGCCAGTCATCCACCTGATAAGAGATTAATATTCAAAATATATTTTAAAAAATCACACAACTCAACAGCAAAAAAAAAAATCCAGTTACAAAGTGGGCAGAGGCACTGCGCAGACACCTTCCATAGAAGCCACAGGAGCACCCACGCCAGCAGGTACATGAAAAGGTGCTGGACATCACTGGTCACCAGGGACATGCAAATCCAAAGCACAGCGAGGTATCGCCTTGCGCTTGTCCAGATGTCTATCACCAAACAGACAAAGGTAAGTGTTGTTGAGGACGTGGAGAAAGGGGAACGCCCGCGCGCTGCTGGTGGGGATGCAGACTGGTGCAGCGCTGTGGAAACGAGCACGGAGCGTCCTCAGAAAATTAAAAATACATCTGCCTTACGACGGCCCAGCGACCCCACTCCTGGGCGGCTATTCGAAGAAAATGAAATCGGTTTCTTGATAAGACGCGTGGCCGGAGGAGAGAGGGCAGACCAGTTAGGAGGGCGAGCCCTGGCCACTCGGGCGGGAAGGGGCGGGTGGAGGAAGCGCAGGCAGAGATGACCACGGGGACTGGACAGTGGGCAAAGACGGCCAAGGTGGAACCACAGAATGCGGTCGTCCCGGGCTGGGTTCAACAGGCCCAGTCCCCACGGTGTCCCCCGCGGCTCGCTGTAAAGGCTCAATAAATACTGATTGGCCGAATGAATGAACGAATGAATGAGAAAGAGAGAGATAAGAAAACAGGTGTTAGAAATACGATATGATTTAGGTCACAATGGAGATAAACACACGGAGCTGTGGAAGCACCCAGCCAGCCTGGGTGTGGGGCAAGAGAGATGAGTTTAATTCTGGGGAGTGCGTCCGGGACAGGACAGCATTCCCTTTAAAGCGGAAGAGTGTTGGTAAGTGTTAGAGGCCGGCGGGGGGTGTGTTCCAGGATGTGCGTTAGCACCCAGAGGAGGCCGCAGAAGAGGAGGCAGCCGCCCCTACACTGGTCACCAGTTTTGCCTCCAACTCCAGGTCAACCCGGCCTTGCCTCCACCAGCTCCTGACCCCTCTGCTCATCACCAAGCAAACTTCAGACATCCTACCATTTCCTTCGCAGAGGTTTCGTGGTCTATCTCCAAAGGATAAAGAAACACGTTTTATTTTTTAAGAATCCACAATACCACCATCACCAAGAATACTCAACAACAATTCTTCCGTATCTTCCCATATCCAGTTCCGCTGAAGGTTCTGAACAGAAATAACACAGTCGGACTGACACGCTACGGACATAGTGGGAGGGAGAGAAATAGGGAACCTGGCTGGGCAGCTGTTGCACCCTCCAGTTGAGGGCTGACCTGAACTTGGGCGGAGCAGCAGAGGTGATGCAGAGGCACAGGTGTGAGAGGCATTTGGGGGGTACGGTCCCCCCAGTGATGTGGAATCCAACAGGTACCAAGGGGCTGGCATCCAGATGAACAGGAGTGTCCAGGGTGGCGCCCTGGGCCACCTGACCTTCCAGACCTTTCCAGCATACACACACGTGAAGCTCCCTGCCTCCTCACCTTGGCCCACGCGGTTCCTCTGCTCGCAGTCCCCTTCCTGGCCTGGTGAAATCCCGTGATCCTTACTCGTGACCAGTGGCTGATGGAAAGCTCTTGCCCTGTGGATCAGTATGTCTGCCATTTTCTGTATGCTGATGCTGTGACATCTCGGGGCCCTGCTGACTCTGGAGGGACTGGCCCCTCGCAGGGTCAACCACATCCTAAGGCGGTAAAGGAATGGTGTGCGCCTTTCAAATGCAAACCAACCAGCCCTGTGCACAACTGGGCCACTGTCCACCTGTCCTCATCGCCCAGGACCAAGTACCACACAACTGGCGACACGCCCTGCGCCCCAGAGCCCTCTGAACCAATCCAAACTAGCCAGTCCTGAGCCTGCTCACCCTGCTTCACCTGTTCCTTCTGGAAAAACCCATAATGAAGGCCTTTTCCCACAGTTCCCCGTCCTCTGCCTCCTGACCAACCCTGGCACTTCCCCGGGGGACCCTGCATGGCACGGCGTGCCCCCTCTTCTGGGGAACTGTGGGTTTCGATAGCAATCAGCTCCTATTCTGCTGGCCCCACATTTCCTACTAATACTTAAAGCATGATTTGGGGCTGCAGAGTACAGCATGCAGACGGCTCCCGTGTTTTAGGAAGATTGTCCGGCAGCCTTCGGAGCCCTCCGCTGGGCGCACAGTTTGGTGCCTTAAAGTGAGAGAGACACGCGTGGGACGAAGACCTGGGTTTCGGGGATCCCACTACCCAGACTCCTTCGGTGCAAACCCAGCCCCGCCAGCTCCAGCTGCCTGACCTCGGGTGTGTCGCTTTCGCGGCTCTGAGCCTCAGTTCCCTCCTCGGTGGGCAGGGACTGCTGGGACCTGTCTGTGTGGATCGCTGGGAGAACTAAAAGCGTCCACCCAGTGGGCGTTCAGAAATAGCAAACATCGCAATTGCAAGAGCTCCCGGGGCCTGTGTTTGACCCCTGGGGACTGTGGCCTGAGCGCCATCCGCCTCTATCCGCTCACTGAGTGCTGAGCCGGGCAGAGCTGGGGCCTCCCTCCGAGGGGAAGCGGGCAGGGCCTCCAGCTGGAGTTCCCCAGGGCTGGCCACTCAGCCCTGCCTTTCCTTGTCCGCAGAGCAATTACTGACACATCCAACACACTTCTCACCTAATAACAGCAGAACTGAACTTCCACCCCTTGGAGACTAAACCCATGACCAACAGGGGCGGGGGGGGGGGGGGGAAGCCAGCACAAAGTCCAGGCAGGTCCCCTAATGGAGACGCCCAGAGAGTCACCGAGGGCCAAGCTCAAGGACAGATGACGGTGAGAGGACCCTGAACGCAGGCCCCACCCACCCCAGGTGTTTCTGGGGGGACTGAGTTTGGGACTTTTGGACCTGCCTTCCCTCTCCTTCTTGGCTGCTAGTGATTTCAGAGCCTCCCAAGATAGCTGCCGAGACCCACTTCACCCAGAGAGAGGCCTGGCCTTCTCCCTTGGCTCCCAGGAGGTGAGCTGTATGCCCTTCCAATGTCCTGCCTGATAAGAGTATCTTTATTTAGCTGGGCCCTGGGGCCACACTGAACAGTGTGATTTATGGTGGGGACGTGGAACCACGAGGTGCCAACTCGAAATTGAGGTCAGCTGCACGGGAGTCAGCCCCGTCTGCGCTGGAGCCCCAAGACAGACTCTGGGCACCAAGGCTCAGGGGACTTCCCTGGTTGGCAACGTCCCACCTGCACGGCCACGTGTCACTACCGGGAGGGGTCAGTGTTGTCCACGGCCCCCTGAGAGGGCACACCCGGGAGCTCTGCACACGGAACCCTCCCATGGGTCTCTGCCCTCGGCTGACTCGAGTCAATCTCCTCTTTGCTGCCACACACCACAGCCGTGGGCACGACGGCTCCCGGTGACTTCTGGGCGTCCCTGTCTAGTTACTGAACCTGAAGATGGTCTTGGGAATCCCTTGACTGGGCAGCTCTGATGACTGAGGGCGGTCTCCGGGGGCTCTGAGCTCTGCAGTGGACCACAGGACTAGGAGTGGTCTGCGGACCCCCAGGCTTTGCATCCTGCCTTCCACGGGACCCCTCGGCGAGTGAGCGCAGACCCGGCGAGGAAGTCAGCTGAGGCTGTCGCCTGTGATAAGCGACCCGAAGAAGAGAGCAGACCCTGGCGGGGGGCATCCCAGCCCACGCCCAGTGGGAGCCTGTGGGAGGAAGGATGGAGCATGGCCCTGGCCCCTCACTGAGAGTCTGACGCACGCACCGCGCCGGTGTGAGGGCCGCTCCCCGACACCCATCCCCACCGTCCGCCTCCTTGCCGGCAGATACCACATTTCACTAGGTGTCCGTGGGATTCCAGAGGGCTGTTGGGGGACGGTGGTCCAGATGCGCAGACAGCAGCCCCAATTCCACCCCGCGGATTCTGATTGGTCTCCGCCAGTCCTGTAACCTCAGTGTCCCTGCCAGTGATTGGCTCACACGCGGACCACGTGGCATAATCCTCTTCAATGGGATGTCTTGTTCGCGAAGGATGTTCAGCCGAAAAGACGCACCGTCTGTCTGAGGACGTCACCGTATTTTGCCGTGTCTGATGCGCACCCGTGTTTTTGTGCGCGTCATATATGGGATTATTTCACCCGCGGCGTATAATCATTATACCCATGTACAAGTCGCACCCTTATTTTTGCCTCAGAAAATTTGGGCAAAAAGTGCACCCTACACACGGCAAGATATGCGTCTGCAAGTGACACCGAAAGGCCATCAGCCACCTCGAAACCACTCAGGGAGGCGTCCTGAGGTCCAGCCAACCCCCTGGCCCTGCGGGCACTACAGACAGCCGGACACACCCACCCGCGCCTGACGCCTTGCTGTGTGAGGTGACAAATATCCTGACGGCTCAGCCCCACGCGGGTCCAGGGTCCTCTTCCTTCCAGTGAGGTACATCCTTGCCGGCCAGGCATCAAGGCCCTGGGGATCGCCAAGAGGTCGACATAATTACTCCTGCTTTGTGGTGGGCGAGGCCGAGGGGAGCTATTTCAGTTAAAATGCAAGTGACATCAGCCACCCTCCAGTATCCCAGGCCGAGAGTGGGGCTCCCCGAAAACACACGAACCACCCAGTCACAGCCCACAGCACTTGCTCTGGGGGGTACCGGCTCACCCCTCCCACGGTCCCCTGGGGAGCGTGCCCGTCCTCCTGGCCCTGCCCACTCCCCTCTGCACCCCAACCCTGACCTCTGGATGCTGTTTCCACATCTTCACCCCAGGCCATCCTGCCAGCGGGGGGCCCCCACCCACTGCTGGCCCTGATTGTCACACTGGAGGGGCCTCGGGTGGGAGGAGGCTTCCTGCAGGTGGAGTTTCCTTCCTGGAGGTCACACCCCATTCCCAGGAGGACTGAGGCTCTGGGGGGGTGGGGCAGGGGCTACCAAGAACACCTGGGCTGATTTGCCAGAGATGTTCAATACACCCCAATAGGACAGGGGCCCTGGGGCCTTCGGTGTCTTTTCCGCAGAGAACAAAAGTCCTACATTGACCGAAACCTGAAAAACCAGCCCAGCCCCGCACTGCTGAGGCGGCGCACACAGGAGCGCCAGGGACATTCTTCCGTCCTGCCCTTGGCCCAGAGACACAGCCTCCCGGTCTCCCGGCTTGAAGAAAAATGCTCACATGAGAGCTTTGGGAGGAAGGCAGGGACTGGGGATGAAAGAGTGTTTCCTCAGAAACTTCCCAGCTCAGGCGATCCCGAGGGCGCTGGAGGTTGGGAGGGGAGGCCCCGCACAGCACCAGGCCCCGGGAGACAGGTGGCCCTAAATCCCAGCCCTGTGCTGGCTGACTCCTGCCCGCAGTGGGAACCGGCTGGGAGGCAAGGCCTGGGCTCATAGGCTCAAACGTGGGCACAGCTGGACAGAATATGGGGCTGGATGTCCGCTGTGTGAGCCGCCCCACCCCAGCCCGACCCCAGCTCTCCACCCCCTTGATGCCTTTGGCCCGGGCCCCACCCAGTCTGGCCTGGAGACAGTAGCAGCTGACTCTGCCTCCCCAAGAGTGTCCCCCCACCAAATTCACACCCACCCAGAACCTCACAATGTGACCTGGTTTGGAAATGGGGTCTCTGCAGGTGTCATTAGTTAAGGGTCTTGTGCTGAAGTCATCCTGGATTTGGGGTGGGCACTAAATCCCACAACAGATGTCCTTCTAAGATGGGGGGAGGACACAAAAAGACGTGTGGAAGGAGGCCGTGTGGCAATGCAGGCAGAGATCAAAGTGACAGGGTCAGGAGCCAAGGAACCAATGCCTGGGGCCACCAGAAGCTGGAAGGGGCAAGGAAGGACCCTCCCTCTGAGCCTCAGACAGAGCCCCGCCCTGCCCACACCTTCAGTTTGGGCTTCCAGCCTGCAGAAGAGGTACACACACCTCTGCTGCTCAGAGCCGCCGGGTTTGTGGGACTCTGCCACCGCAGCCCCAGGAAACGCACCCCCAGTCTGTGCGCCCCACAGCCCCCAGCGTCTGGAGGGGCTTCTAGGTCAAGTTGCTTTCCACCCCTTCTGTCCAGTGTCTGCAGGGGGTGGTCAGAACGAAGCCCAAGCCCAGCACTGGCTGCAGGCGGACCCCACCCTGCCCACCTCTCCATTCATCGCCTGCCTCGCTGGACTCCACCCACCAACGGTCATTTCCTTGAAAACTTTCACTTCTGGAAACTTCTGTTCCCAGAAAACCCGCCTGAGATGGTTCCCCTGGCAGCACCTTCACGTCGAGGACAGGGGACAGGTCCCTGGTGCCTTGGTTGTCACAGCTTGGGGGCGGGGAGGGGTAAGGAGGGTGCTACAGGCATCTAGCAGGTAGAGGCCACGGAGGCTGATGGGCATGGGGCGGTCCCCAAGCCAAGGATTATCCTGCCCCAAATGTCCCCTGTGCTGAGGTTCTCAACCCTGCTCCAGACCCTTCCACGCCTCCATGCTCCCGCACCTTCAGGCCCCAGCTCCAATGCCACCTCCTCAGAGACCCCCCCAGCCCCCCTTTGTAAAGGGGCACCTCCTGTCACCCTGCCATCACGTCACATGGCTTCACTCCAGGGCCCCATCTCTCTTCGAAGCCACCTCGCTGGTTTCTTTTTACTCATTGCCTGTCCCCTCTGCTAGGACACCCAGAGGGTTTTCACAGCTGCTGCGGGTGCAAATGGTCCTGTCAGGCCACCTCCCCATGGTCCTCCCGCCGCCAGCTCCCGGGCAGTCGCTCACTGAAGGTCTGTTCGTTCCCATTTGGCCAGCAGGTCTCTTTCCCCCTCCTGGGCCTTTGTGGGGAGGCGAGCGCTGCCGGCCTGGACCTGTCTGCACAGCCACCACTTCGCACGGCACTTTCCAGTCCTGCCGAGGCTCAGGGGTGGCCTCGGAGTCGGTGGCCTCACCGTGGTGGGGAGGGGGGGCAGGCTGTTCTCCCTGAATGTGCTTCACCCACTGGGTGTTTCCTCCTCGTCTCCACACGCAGCGCTAGAACCAGCAGAGGCCGGGACCTAGGGGCCGGCACAGACCTACACCTCCTCCTGTTTCAGAATTAGACCCCAAAACTATCAGGCAAGGGGGCTGCCATGGGCGGAAGTGGATGCCCCCCAATCTACCTGTTGAAGTCCCAAAGCCCAGGACTCAGATGAGTCGGTTTCTGGGGGTGATGAAGTGAAGTGAGGTCAGGTGGGCAGGCCCCATCCCCTACGACTTACAAGAGGCAGTGAGGAAGCACGCAGACGCCCCGAGGGAGGGCCCCGCGAGGCTGCGGATGCCGTGGGAGAAGACGCCAGTACGTTTCGTGTTAGTCAAATACACAGGAGGAGTTTCATTTTAGCCATTTCGGGTGTAGGCAACCATGTTCACTGTTTACTTCCAGAACTTTCTCAATGTCCCAAACAGAAACTTTATACTCATTCAACAATAATTCCCCATCCTCTTTGCTTCTTTTTAGTTTTTAAGTTTTTATTTACTGACTTGAGAGAGAGAGAGAGATTTTTGTTTTCCACTTACTTACTCATTATCCATTGGTTACTCTCGTCTGGGCCGTGACCGAGGGCCGAACCCGTATCAGGTTGCTGCTCTAACCGGCTCAGCTACCCGGCCGGGGCTCCTCGAGGTCTGCGTGCTCAGCTGGGATTCTGGAGCCCGTAAGGCTGGAGGTACGGTATCATCCACCCACAGCTCTGCCGGTTCATACTGGCCGGAGCTGCTGAAATCTGCTGGGCTGAGGCTGGGACACCGATGTATGGCCTTTACAGGCAGCTTGGGTTGCTCCAGAAATGGATTCCAAAGGCAGGCATTGAGAAAGGGGGAGAGAGAGGAGAGAGGGGGAGCGAATGCCAAGCAGAAGTGCATCCCTTGTACGGTCTTGTCTCGGAAGCCACAGTGTCACAGGGCTGGGCTCCCCTGAATGAGGCAGCCACAAGGGCCTGACTTGGGGGGGAGGGGCAGTGCACTACACGTCTCAGAAGACACAGGTCGGCACATTTTCTGCAGGAAGAGTGTGGAGGGTGGGTAAATGCGTCGGTGGGGCTTCTTGGGAAAACACGGGCTGCAGCACACGAGGCGGCTAAATACAGAAGTTCTGAGAGACCTCCGAGTGTGGGTATGGCTGTGGAGAGGCAGGGCCGAGCATGGGGGAGGTGAGTCTGGGGCTTCCAGGAATCTGGGGTTTTTCATGGCTGGGAAAAGAGCGAAGACAGTGCAGGGCAGAGGAGAGCCCGAGGCCTGACGACTCCCGTTTGACACGTGTGGCCGGTGCTGCAAGGCTGAGCTTCCCTGGGACTGGACAAGGGGAGGCCCTGGGGCCACCAGAACAGTAAATGTACCCAGCACGTGGATGTGGGAGCCAGAGACACAGCCCGCAGGGAGCCAGGGCCGAAGTGCGTGTAGAATCTGCTGACAGTGGTCCAGCAGACCGCTGAGGACCGCCCGGTGCTCCGATACACGACGCTGGGACCACTGGTCAGGCTGCTGTGAAGTAAGGACAAAAAACAGACTTCCTAGCTCTCACTTCATGGTATCAGCACACAGTCCACATGGATTAGAGAATTCAGATCAAAACGCAGCGCTGTAGGAACTAAACACAACCAGGAGAATGGGCATCGGACCCTGGGGAGGGGAGGGAATGCCCACACAGGGATGGTGGAGGAATCGCCAGCACAGAAGGCAGTGCGTAGGGGGCCCTACGCATCTGGGGCCCTAGAGCGTCTGTGGCTGTTGGTGGAAAGAAACCACCAGGAGCTGCGGGTCCGAAATGGAGGGATGGCTGAATGGCGGTGAGATGCAGCCGTCTGTGGGAATGGGTGGCCATTAAGAATCACGTTCACAGGTCATATTTAAGGGTGCAGAGTGTGCAATAATGAGACATGTTCATTGGTCTCTGCTCTGAGTCCCGGGCACCAGGCTCCTGAATCCTTCACCATTTCCTAGTACGAGCCCTAGGAGCACCTTTTACTCTGATGAGGGGACCCTGGGTGGGCTCCTGGATGGGCTGGTCACCAGGGAGACCAAGCCCTCCTTAGATGCTTGGAATTTTCAACCCCACCCTCCCCCTAGAGAGGGGAGAGGGGCCGGAAATGGAGTTAGTGATTGATCGTGACTACGCAATGAACCCTCGTGAAATCCCAACAGTAAGGAGCTCAGAGAATTTCTAGGTTGGTGAGCACATCTACACCAGAAGGGTGACACACCCCAACCCCACAGGGCCAGAACCCTGCACTGGGGACCCTCCCAGGCCTTCACCTGGCTGGTCACCTGTCACCATGATCATGTCCTTATTCTGTAATAAACTATTCAGCATAAGTAAGTGGCCCCCTGAGTTCTGTGAGGCACTCCAGCAAATTAACAGAATCCATGGAGGGGTCCCTGTAGCTGCCTGGTCAGAGCACACGGACCCGGGCTTGGGGGAGGCATCTGAATGTGTGTGTTGGGGGTGTCAGTCTCAAGGGACTGTGGGATTGGACACATCTCCAGGCAGGGTTAGGGCTGAGTTAAAATGTAGGGCACCCAGCTGGCGCTGCAGAGAATTGCTTGTTGGGGAGAAAAACCCTGCACATCCGGAGACCAGAATTGTCAGAACCGATGTTTTCTGTGCGTGGTAAAGCGAGATCACCAGTAAGGGAAAAAATGAAGTTTTGTCTTTACATAGGAAAAATATCGCTGTACTGAGTGAAAAGGAGTGGATTGCAGAGTTTCATAATCACACCATGCTCTACTTTGCTGTAATCTGAGTGATCGCTGAGGGTCTATTTCTCACTATGTGTTCAGCCAATTGTTTCATATGCAACTGATCACGGAAAATCTCCCAATGACCCTGCAAGGTAGGTCAGTTAACATTCCCCTTTCACAGGTGAGAAGACTGAGCATAGAGAAGTTCATTCATTTGCCCAAGGTGACAAGTAGGCAGAAGACGCCCCCAT
The DNA here is from genome assembly GCF_014824575.4 of Sturnira hondurensis. NCBI lineage: Eukaryota > Metazoa > Chordata > Mammalia > Chiroptera > Phyllostomidae > Sturnira > Sturnira hondurensis. The sequence continues at coordinate 4,817,640 of NW_028082364.1, forward strand.
CCCGGAGGAAAACCCCTCTGAGGCTGTGAATTTCCAATCTCGTAAGAAACCAGGCCCTCAGGAGAGAGCAGGGGCGGGGGAAGGCACTGGGAGGATAAAGACCCATATGTTAGTTCCGGTTATGTGTGGGCGGTGCGATGATGCCACCAATGTGTGTTACTTTTTAGAGTGAAACGGATCCATGGAACACATAAGAGAATGGGCATATGCGATGGGGAAGTCCACACTGGCGTGTTAGAAAACCCTCTCCTCTCTCTCGGGGTCTCCAAGTGCTTTGGAACTGCGAGCTCTGGGGGTCCCCATGAAGATACACCCCCAAATCCACAGAGCGCTGTTGGGCACCTGGAGACGCCCGCAAATCCTTGATGGTCAGTGGCCGCAGCCGAAGGTTAGTGAAAGCAGTCTCTGGAATGCAATGCCATCTCCCGAAGGGCCGCCAGCGCAGCTACCAGGGACCGTGCAGGAGAAGCTCCGCGCGGGGCAGCGCCCGGGGCTCACACCTGGGCGCCTCTCCAGAGCGCGCGCGCCACGGGGAAAGGCCACCTGGTGGCGCCCGAGAGCCCGGCTCGGCGACGGGTCCGACCGGCAGGGGCCTCGGTGGCCACGGATACGACGGGTCCACTTGTTGTGTGGTTCCACTTACGCGGAGTCCCTGAAGTTGTCCGATTCTGAGACAGAAAGCTCAGGGGTGGGTGCGTAGGCCCTGCAGAGGGGCAGGCGGGGAGGACGCGCTCAGCGCGCGCCGAGTCGCAGGCGGTTTGCGGGAGAGGAAAGGGTTCTGGCGCGGGAGGCGCTCGATCCCAGGAGCGGCTGCCAGGGCCGACCTCACGTCGGGCACTTTGCTCCTTAATACAAACCGCTCCCCACCTCCGGGAGGAGCCCAGCCCCGCGAGGGCCGTGGGCGGGGCGCTGCAGAAGCCCCCCTCCACCTGCCCGGAGGCCTCCGCCCTCCGCCCTGTCTCCACCTCTGCAGGTTCCATCGCTTCGACAAAGGACAGCACCACCGACGGTCGTCCGCGCCCACTCGGCGCTGCTCCGCGCTCTGCCCCCTCTGTTGGCCCGCGGGTGCCCCGTTGCACAGACGCGGTTTGGGGTCTGCTGGTTTCACTGTAGGTGCCGCGGGCGTTTGTTCTGTATTGCTGCAGTCCTCCTGGCCATTCCTTTTAAGAGCTGCGGAACGCCCCATCTGGTGGATGTGCCACAGCTCGTTTCGCCCTTCGCCTCCTTTTGGACGTGTGGCCTGTTTTTGTCTTCCCCAGCTTTCAGGAGTGGCCTGGCCGGCCGGGTACCTTGATGCGTCAAGACTTTGTCCTCCAATCTCAAGCCAGCGGGGGAGGGCGCGCCCTGGCCACCCCCGGGGGATCCCCTAGCACCCCAGAAGACAGAGCAAGAGCGTAAATGACAGTGTGGGGGGGGACTGCAGTGGACCCCAAGAGGCAGGCGCAAGGAAGCAGACGCTGTGTTGCAGATGCCTACACAGGCTGCTTACGTTGCTGCCAAACTCTGGCAAAAAAATAAATGCAAGGTGGAGTCCCCAGGACCAGTCTCGGGTTCTGTGATCTTCCTGAAGGACTCAGAGAACAGAGCAAAGCCATCCCACTAACGGTGGGTCATGCAGATACCTGGAGAAGCGCTCTAGGCCGAGGGGACAGGACACAGCTACTGTGTTTAAAACAAAAAGAAACAGAAAATGAGAAGTGTGGGCGAGGTTGTGAAGCGACCGCAACCTTGTGCGCTGCTGTTGGGAGTGGAAAACGTGCGGCCACTGTGTGGAATTATCACCTGACCCAGCAATTCCCTTTCTGGGTGCATATCCTCCAAAGAATTCAAAGCAGGCTCTCAGAGGGATACCTGCATATACATACTCGTAGCAGCATTTCTCACAGTAACTAACATGTGGAGGCAACCCAGAAGAACACCGACGAATGAGTAGGTGAACAGGAGACGATCTCCACGTACACGGGGATATTCTCCAGCCTTGAAAAGGAAGGAGACTCTGACACAGGCCACAGCATGGATGAGCCTTGAGGATGCTGTGCTCAGAGAGCATGCTGGGCACAAGAGACAGATAGCGTATGACTGCGCTTACGTGAGCACTTAGAGTTGTTAAGTCCCGGAGACAGAGAGCAGAGGGGCGGCAGTGGGGGGCTGCAGGGAGGGGAGGGGGACACTGGCGAACAGGTACAGAGTGTCAGGGTTACAAGAGCTCTGAGGATGGACGGTGTCGCTGGACACTGTGGTTGTGGTCAGTACCACTGCCCCCGTGCACTGCAGCACGCTCAGGGGGCGAGTTTTATGGTATGTGTATTTTGACGCTATTAAAAAGAAAAAAATTAAAGTGAAAAAGAACCCCTTGGACTTGAAAAATTAAGCACAAGATTCCCATTCATAAATCCAGTGGAAAACTGGAAATCTGCCAACCCGAGGGTCGGGGAGTAGCTTCAGGGGCAGACACTGGCAGGCATTCTTTCAGGGCTCGAGAGACAGGGCACCCTCTGCTGACAGAGAGGAAATCCCACCCTTCAAAATGCTTCCCTTAAATATCAGCGTCTACCCCGTTTCTGTGCATTTTACCCAAAAGAGAACGTGAACTGCCGAGCACGGGGTCATTCTTCCCCAGGCGCTGTCTGCACACGGCAGGGACCCCTGGCATGTCCCCTGGCCTCCCCACTGCTCAGCCTGTGTCCTGCGGCACGGCCCAGCACTTGTCTTTGCCCTTGACTCTGGGCTGGAGGGGAAGCTAAAGCTTCCTGCTTAAGTCATAAGAAATTCAGGCTGGCCATGCCCTTCCCCCAGATCTAGCCACTTATCCTGTTGTGTCCGCAAATATTGTCCGCATTCTCTCAAGATAAAAATAGTAAGAAACAATGACTCCGTGTGTCCAGGGGACACCAGCCCCATTCAGAGGCCAGGCCCCCGGGGTCTGCATCTGGACGCAGCTTATGTTGCATGAAAGTGGGAAATCCCACGGGATGGGGTACCTGGCTTCTCGAGCACCTAGGGGGCCCCACCCAGGTGCACCCAACGAGAATTTGGGGGTCCCAGTGTTGCCCTGAAAGAGTGCTAAGCGCTGAGGCCCGTCTTCAGGGCCAGCAGTGCTGTCCCAACAAGAGCGTGGCTGGTGGTGAAGAGCTGGACTCTGAGTCTGAGGCTGAGTTGATCTCTTGGCGCCGGGACCTTGAACAAACCGTCTTGTCTCCCTGGGCCTCAGCGCCCGCATCTGGAAGATGGGGCTGTTTAACGGAATAGTCCCCCCTAGGGTGTGTTGAGATGTTTGAGTGAATTAATTTATGTACAAAGTACTCAGAACGATGGTGTTATTGTTACATTATAACAGGTGGAGACGGAGCCCCCTGCCAAAGCAAACCAACACGTAAGGTAATTTCAGAGACACAAGGTGGATGAAGAAAACCGGAGGAAAAGAGAATGTGGACCTGTCTAGGGGCTGCAGGGGAAAAGCCACAGTTTTCAACGGAGGGCTCTTTTAAAAATTGAGATTAAATTACCCAAGGAATACATGTGTTACCCATAATCCCTTCTCCATGAGAAAATCTGAAACATCTCACGCAAGGCTTATCTGGCGCAGATCCCGGGACAGGGGGCGGCTTCCCCAGGGCCCCACCCCCACCCCATCACCCGCTTTCTCCGCTTCCTCCCTCCAGAGACCTGCATTAGTCCCCTGGAGAAAAGGAGCTTGTCCTGGCTAAGCATAAAGGGATCTGCACGTCCCCTAACCTCTTCATTAGATGAGTTTTTTCAAGTGCCACAGAAAGGCCACATTGAGACCCACGTTCTGGGGGGACCCCCGGCATTCCCCGGCAGAACCCCCTTCCCAGCACGGCTTTTCCTGGCTCCCTGGGAGAAGAGGCACAGTGACAAGGCAGAAAGGTTTTGCCTCACCCTCCGCCGGGGCTGCCAGCCTGACCCTCGATTCCAAAGCATTAGCTCAGTGGCAGCGACGTCCAGGGATGCGCTCCCCTTGATTAAACTGAGCGAGCCTCTGCCGGCCAGTCGTCACGGAGCCCAGAATGGGTGTTGGGCTGGATTCAGAGCCCGAGAGATGGTGACTAACAGTGCATTCCCCGTCCCCAGACCCTGTGTGTGGATGGGCCTGTGCAGGGGTGTGCCCTGGAAGGCGAGGCCTTCCTCCCCTCCCCGGGACAGGGGGCGGCTTCCCCAGGGCCCCACCCCCACCCCGTCACCCGCTTTCTCCACTTCCTCCCTCCAGAGACCTGCATTAGTTCCCTGGAGAAAAGGAGCTTGTCCTGGCTAAGCATAAAGGGATCTGCACGTCCCCTAACCTCTTCATTAGATGAGTTTTTTCAAGTGCCACAGAAAGGCCACATTGAGACCCACGTTCTGGGGGGACCCCCGGCATTCCCCGGCAGAACCCCCTTCCCAGCACGGCTTTTCCTGGCTCCCTGGGAGAAGAGGCACAGTGACAAGGCAGAAAGGTTTTGCCTCACCCTCCGCCGGGGCTGCCAGCCTGACCCTCGATTCCAAAGCATTAGCTCAGTGGCAGCGACGTCCAGGGATGCGCTCCCCTTGATTAAACTGAGCGAGCCTCTGCCGGCCAGTCGTCACGGAGCCCAGAATGGGTGTTGGGCTGGATTCAGAGCCCGAGAGACGGTGACTAACAGTGCATTCCCCGTCCCCAGACCCTGTGTGTGGATGGGCCCGTGCAGGGGTGGGCCCTGGAAGGCGAGGCCTTCCTCCCCTCCCTCACTCACCTATTTCGGAGGATGCCTCCCTCATCGCCAGACCCTGGACTCTCAGACTGTCTCTGGTCCCCAGTGTTAGCAGGGCAGCTGGGCACGCCAGGACACGGACTCGCTCTTGCTTGTTGCTTCTTGGCTCAGCCATGGTGCTGCGTGGTGTTGTCTCGCCAAAGGACATCCACACGGCTCTGTCCAGCTGCCAAAGTGAGGGGTCTGCTCCCTCCTCCAAATGGGGTGTGTCCTCCCATGTCCGAGAGGATGCGACTTAGGTCACTCAGCCCAACCCTCTTGCTTTCAGATGAGGCTCCAGTGGATGGTTTACCAGGGGCCACGGCGGGGCTCCCAGGCCCCAGGCCCTGCTCCCTGCAGGGAGACCTCAGCCCCTCCTCCTGGAGCCCCCGGAGGTGCCAGGGGCAGACTCTCTAGGGAGGTAGCACAGGGTCTGGATTAAGCGCAGGGGCCCTGGTCTCAGACCGCCCAGGTGCAGCCTCTGCTTCGCCGCTTACTAACCCCAGGGACGTGGAACAGCCACTTAACTCTCGTTACACAGCCATTGTCGTTTGTGAAATGGAGATTAAAAATAGCAGCTGTTTCGTACAGTGTAGATGCCCAGCGTCCGGCATGTGGTTAATAAGCACTTGATAAACTCTGTATTATCGTTGTTGATATTGACACCTTTGCTTGCAGCCTCTTTGTAAATGAGAGAAAGTTCATGTTCTGGGGAAGGAAGAGAGAGCCACCCTCTGCTACCCTCGGCCAGGTCTGTCAATCTCCCTGAAGCTGGGGCTGCTGTTCGCATCCGTCACGCCCAGAGACAGCACACAAATGACAATGTCTGCTCGTGATGACCGCCTTGGACGTGGCTGCCGTGGCTGTTCTAGGAGAGGGTACTTGACGTGATTTCCGTCATGAGTATATGCCAAACACATCTTATGAGAACCCCGAATCCCTTCCTGCCCACTAGGACAGGAAGAGGACACGATTGCACCCACGTGTGGCCGATGCCAATGCGGTCACTGTGCGGAACAGTCCAGCAGCTCCTCCCAGACTGAAACGTAAATGACCGTGTGACCAGGTCGCTCCACTTCCAGGTGGACGCCCCGAAGCACTGGAAACCACTCTGCAAGTGGACACTCGTGCGTGTTGTTCGCAATAGCTCAAAGGTAGAAGAAGCAACTCGAGTGCCCGCCAGGGGACAGATGGAAAAACAGAACGAGGTGCACACACGCACACACACGCGCACACACTCCAGAGTGTCACTGAGCCCCGAGCTACAGCCTGGATGGACCTGGAAAACATTCTGCGACAGGAGAGAAGCCGGTCGCAAAAGGACAAGTAGTGTATGACTCTGTTTCCACGAAGTATTTAGAACAGGCAAATCTCTACACAGAGAGAGGAGTGGGTGGGTGTCACGGGAGAGAGAGTGGAGGCTAGTGGGGGGCAACAGCTCACTGGTGTGGGGTGTCCTTTGGGTGATGAAAGTGTTTTGGAACTAGATGGAGTTAGGGGTTGTGCAATGTGCTAAATTGCACAGAATTGTGCACTGTAGAGGGGTCAGTGTTGTGTTCTGTGAGTTTGACCCCAGTACACACACACACACACACACACAACCATAACCCAACATGCTTGTGTGGGGAAAAGGATAAGCCCGGAGCCAATGGTCCCTGGGGGTGTGACTCCCCCAGGGATCTGAAGACAGCGCCCTGTCTCCCAGGCTCCACACTAGGCGACCTGCTTGGCCAGGTCTCTCTCTGCACCGTCTGGGTCTCTAACCGGGCCACCTGGCCAGACCCCTAAACTGTGCCCTGTTCCCATAGGCCTGTCCTGAAGCATCCTTTCTGGGTTCTGACCACCAGGGGCTTCCTGCAGGCTGCATTATCCTGGTTACAACCGGACTCCGTTCCTTCCATGGAAGTTAAGTCTGGGGGGACACGTGTGCCGGGGGGAGCTGCCCTCAGCATGTCACACACCTGCATGAGGGACATGGGTTACCTCTGCAGGACTGTTTGGCCTGCTTGGGGTCAGAAGCAAAGGCCACCGGGACCCCACAAGAAGTCCTGTCCCTGGCGCACACAGCAGGGCCAGAGTGTCTGGCGCTGGATGGCACTCAGACATCAGCCAGTGGGACAGTCCCCGTGTCGGCACCTGCACAGGCCCCTGCAAAGTGCTGCCGTTCGGGGCCTGCAGCCGTGAGCACACGCACGGGGTGGGTGTGAAGTGCTGAGCATCAGACTTTCTGCCCCAGGGGCCCCCAGGGACCCCCCCTTCCTCCCAGGCCCAGCCTCTGACTCCTGTTGCTGGGACTTCAAGGGCACATCCTCCTCCCACCCACTCAGGGACCGTCCGCCTGGTGTGTGTCAGCGGGAGGCTGACCTTCCTTGGGGCGATTACCCTGTCGGTGTGCAACTGGCAGTTGATGTTTGGGGCGACTGGGGTGCCCCCCCCCGTGTACATCCTGTTGGGAGAGCCCAGGGCAGTTAGCAAGTGCCCCCCCCCGCCCCCGGAAAGTCCTCCAGGAGGAGCAGTGAGGCCGGACAGCCCAGGGAAACGGGATGTATGGGGTGGGCAAAAGTCAGCTTACAGAGTGTGTGTTCTTGTGTTATTATTCATTAATTATTCTCCATGCAAACAAGTTCTGCCCACCCCTGTAAATGGGGCCTTTGACCTGTCTGAACTGCACATTCAGCTTGGGTCCTTGCAGGGGGGACAGACAAAGGACACCCCTTCCACCTCCCCGTAGGAGAAGCCCGGAATCCTGGTGCGTTCCTGAGCAGGCAAGCACCAAAGAGAACCTGGGCAGCTTGAAACCCGGGTCATCCCCAAGGCCAACGCCATGAGGTATCTACCAGCAGCCACTGACCGGTGTCTTTAACAGGAGGCCCTCAAAGGCAAAAAATGGCCCCCACAGGCCAAGACTGGCTTGGAGAGTGTTTTGACTGATGCATAGAGTTTGAAAAAAATTGTAACTGTGCATATTGAAATTTTTAGTCTGTTGAAAAGTCAGAGAATCTGCCACACTGAGCCTACATACAGGAGGGCCCGAATTCCTGCGGGAGGGATTCCACCCGCCCCCACTCCCACCCCGCCACCCGCCCCATAGGAAAGTGGCGTGCATCACGTGGTAAGATGGTCCGGCCTGGATAATTTGGGACGTTCTCGTTCCCAGGTTAAAACACTGACACAAGAAGGCAAATAGAACTGTACAGGAAAAAGGGTCTGGGTGCGGGGAGCCAGCTGGAGGCGTGTTTCCGAATGCGGAGGGGCAAAGTGGAGCAGGGGTGGAGGTGGGAGGCTGGCGCCTCCAGGCCCGGGTTCAGCACCGCGGACAGCGGCGACCCCTGGTGGACGGTCGAGCCACGCGTTCCTCTTCTCTGAATTTCACAGCAAAACCAAGGAGAAAATGATGGGAAGCTGGGTGGGGACCAGACACCGTCCAATAGACAACACATGTAATTTTTAAATACCTCCCCAAACAGCCCTGTCATCACCACTCTTATTACCATCATCCCTTTTCACGGGTGAGGAAGCCCTCCGGGAGATGAAGAATCACTCACTCACTGCGCCCAGCTGCGCGCCAGGATTGGCGCGGAGACAGCCTGGCTCCCCGCCCTCCCCCGACCCACTTCGAAGGCAAAAGCAGGTCCAGCAGTTCCACCCCCGGGGGCGATGGACTATCATCCAGCCTCTGAAAGGAAATCCTGACACCTGCTATGACATGGGTGAACCTCGGGGGCATTGTGCTGAGTCAAAGGAGCAGAAATAAATGGACTGATCCGTGTGATGGCTGCCCCTGTGTGACATGAGGTGCCCAGAGGAGGCAAGCGCATAGGCAGAAAGTGCAGTAGAAGAGGGGGTGCCCGGGCTGGGGGAGCCACAGGAAAGCCAGCGTTTTGTGGGGGCAGGGTCTCGGTTGGGGGTGATAAACGATCTGGAGACCACGGTGGTGACGGCGGCAGAACCACATGAGTGTGTGTAATGCCACAGAACCGCACACTTAAAATGATTAAGGTGGTAAATGTGATGTTATGCACATTCTATCACACTTGTTAAAAAGTAAAAAAAATAAAGATAGGATCGCCCCTCTGCTGGGCCTGGCCCTGCCCCAGCCCCACAGAGGAGGTCGGTGGCTTTTCCCGGAGGAGCGATCTTGGTCCATGAATCAAGTGCTCAGAAACATGTCCACGTCTGTGCTTCCCGGAGGCTCCTGAGACTCAGAGAGACTTTGCCGAAGCCTCAGTTTCCGGAAACACGTGTTCATTGCCGTCTGTGTGGTTAGCTGCCCCGCCCAGAGCAGTGAATTATTCCTATCTGACACCAGATGTAGCATCTTACAAATCTTCTATGATTCACCGATGCCGGCCGCACACAACTGACTGCCGTCTGCACGCAGAATCCTGGTCTGCCCCCCTCCGGTCCCTGGCAGCCGGCGCTCGGCTTTTTGTTTACAGGACATGGGCCACTCCATGTGCCTCCTATAAGGGGACTTACTCAGGACCCATCCTTCTGTGCTGCTGGCTCATGTCACTTAGCACCATGTCCTCGAGGTTCACCCGTTTTGTGTGCCGACCACAGCGTGCGGACCCTGCCACCTGTCCGTGGATGCGTGGGCGGCTCCCGTCTGAGCTGCTGTGAGCGGTGCTGCCGGGAGCGTGGGTGTTCGAACGGCTCCTCCAGACCCGGCTTCCTCCTGGTTCGGGTCTGTCAGGAACTACCACAAGGGGAAGTCAGAGCAGCAGGAAATGCGTGGACGCTTCCTTTTAGGTCCGGAAGTATAACCTGCTGATTTCCAAATTCAGTTTCGAAGAGGCTCTTATGGTGCGTTTTTAAACTTGATCTTGTAAATGTCCAAACATACTCCATACACAGAGTAGAGAGAATCTTATCTCTGACTGGCTGCTGTGCACCCATGCTCCATCTATTCCCGGTCCCCGCCCCCCTGCGGGATAGTAAAGCAGATCCTAGACAGAATGCCCTCCCCTGTAAATGCTTCCACATGCATGTGATGTGTTCTCTGAACAACACCCAACATCCGGAGAAATTCCTGAGCACAAATAAGGGAAGCCTACTGTTACTGACGCAGAACATTTTGCACAAATACATATAAATTCATGAACAGTCTCCAGTTGCCCTGCAGATACAGGACTGAAGTGATTAAAAATTTTATCCAAGGCCCTGGCTGGTGTAGCTCAGTGGATTGAGCGCAGGCCTGCGAACCACACGATCGCGGTTCGATTCCCAGTCAGGGCACATGCCTGGGTTGCAGGCCAGTTCCCAGCAGGGGACCCACGAGAAGCAACCATACATTGATATTTTTCTCCTCTCCTTCCCTTCCTCTCTGAAGATAAATAATTAAAACCTTTTTTAAAAAAGAAAGATTGGCATATTTACCTCACATTTAGGTGTGTACATTTCTTTTGTTTCCTAAAAATGCGTAAGAGAACCGAGGATTCCGGTGTCGTCTGTACCTATTTATTCAAGTGCAGCGCTAACCTCACTTTTTCTAAATGCCTGGGGTGCTGCCCAAGTGGGGAACAGTCCCCTGAGCCCCTGGGCGCTGTCAAATGTGTTCCACTTCCCAAATTTAACTCTCCTCTGTTGCCCGAGTGGTTTACGTTCATTAAAAAACCCGCCTTGGCCTGAGAAGCTTAGGGACGGTGTGACCACCGTCCTCGAGGTTCACGATGTTCTAAGAAGCGCTGGCTCTCGGGCCAGGTGAGGACTGGCACTCTCCCCTGTCGAATGAGTCGGGGTTCCCTCTCCTGCTCTGGGTCCTGTGATGTCAATGCCACCTGGCATCGCCGCTTATTTGGGGAACGGTTGTGAATTGTTAGCAAAGGCCCAACTCCCTTAAGAAACAAAACCAGCAAGAAAACTCACTGTGTCCCGGCTTTCTAGACCCGTCCTCCCAGGGCGCACCCAGATGCTGAATAATTTAGCCTTTTGGGCAAAGTTCTCATTAGAATAGGTCGGAAACATGAATAATTCAGGCATTTGCGAATCATACCGCTCAGTTGTGCTGACCCTGGCCAAAAAAACACCTTCGGCACTTGCAAAGGGGCCCCAGGTGACTAGATCAGGTGGCCGGGTCATGGTGACACCAAATTTGGTTAATGGGAATCCCAGGTCACGGCCAGTGGTATCAAATTACCACCAGCGCCTGTCACATTTTGCAGCTCGTTGAAGTCTGAAATTTCTCCTGCAACTAAACTTCCTTCCAGGAAATCGTACTCCGCGTCTCCAGCACTTTCTCGCGCTCCCCTCACTTCCCCAGACCACTCTTTCGCTCCTCAAAGCCTGATGACATGTCTTCACTCTCAGCACACGGCCCGCTCCCTCCCTCACGGGGGAAACAGAATCCACCAGAAGGCAGCTCCGGCCCCCCAGGCCCTGCCAGCCCGTCCCCAGCCTCTGCGGCCCCCTGCTCTGCCCCTCACCCTCTTCTGTAAGATGGACTGGCCACGCCCTAACTCTTCCAGCCCCGCCGTGCACCACTGGACCCCAACCCCTCTCGGTCTCTCGAGGACATCCCACCACGACCATCCCCTCCCTCTCCCCCATCATCAGTTTTGCGTGGCCTAATAAATCTTCCTCACGGACGTATAAACATGCTGTCATTGATCCTGTCTTTGGAATTAATTCACATTGTGGATGGCAAAGAAGCCGTCTGAGTTCATTCAGGCTGCTATGACAGATTAGCACAGTCCAGGGGCTTCAAAATAACAGACATTCTCCTTGCTGTTCTTGGGCGGTCTGATCCCAAGGTACAGGCAATTTGGCATCTGGGGAGGACCCACTTTCCGGTTCACAGACGGCCCGCTTCTTGCTGTTTCCTTAAGTGGCAGGAGGAGGCGAAGGAGCTCTGTGTGTGTGTGGGAGGGTGTCTCTTTGATAAGGGCACTAATCCCATTCATCAGGCCTCCACCCTGATGACTTAACCCTCTACCAGAGGCCCCACCTCCTGATACCATCCACATAGGACTTCAACATAGAATGCGGGAGTGGGGTGGGGGGTGGACAGGAACATTCAGTNGGCAATTTGGCATCTGGGGAGGACCCACTTTCCGGTTCACAGACGGCCCGCTTCTTGCTGTTTCCTTAAGTGGCAGGAGGAGGCGAAGGAGCTCTGTGTGTGTGTGGGAGGGTGTCTCTTTGATAAGGACACTAATCCCATTCATCAGGCCTCCACCCTGATGACTTAACCCTCTACCAGAGGCCCCACCTCCTGATACCATCCACATAGAACTTCAACATAGAATGCGGGGGTGGGGTGGGGGGTGGACAGGAACATTCGGTCTGGAACATAAACGCATGAAGAAGATACTTAACATCATCAGTCACTAGGGAAACACAGACTCGGAGCACAACAAGACGCCACTGCACACCAAGGAGGAGGTCCCAGATTGAGAAGACAGGCCACGCCAAGCGTCGGTGAGGCTGTGGGGACCGGAACTCGCCCTCGCTGCCCAACGGCCCAACGCCGAGTGGAAGGAACGCGCTGCCCACATGCTCAGCAGCCCTCCTGGGACGACAGGTCTCCCCCCTGAATCCACTGTTCCTTGGAGAACAGGCTGGCGGTGTCTTACAAGGTCACAACGCCACGCAACCTAGCCACTCCGCTCCAGCTTCCTCTGCTGAAGAACCGGGCTCCCAAGCACCCCCCCCCCATCCTGTGGGAAGTGGCCACTGCTACAGCCACCTCCCCCAGGGAAGCCCACTTGGTGTCAGCGCCTGGGAGCCGCCCGCCCCCGCACTTGCCCCCTGGGCTTCCACGTTCAAGGACTTTTTGGCAAGAAGTTCCTGAGCTCTTTTTCCCCCCCACTAAAAACTTGTCCTTAGAACCATGGCTACAGAGGGTGTTTTGATGGTTGCCAGATGGGAGGGGGGTGTGGGGAGTGGGTGAAGAGGTGAGGGGATTGAGAAGTACGTGTAGGTAGTTACAGAATAGCCACAAGGATGTAAAGTACAGCATCAGGAATGAATGGAGCGGCCGAAGAACTTACACACATGCCCTATGGACATGAACAAGGGTGTGGGTGGCCTGAGGGAGTGGGGGTGCTGGGTGGAGGGGGGCAAAGGGGGGAAATTGGGACGACCATAATAGCATAGCCCATAAAGATATTTTTTCAGAAAACCTGTCCTTGGATTTTTTTGCCATCTGACCAACTCTGGTTTATTTGACCAATTTATGGATTTTTTACCAAGGGCAAAACTATTAGAGGGGCCCCAAACTGCTCAGACATGTATGAAATGTTAGAGGAGAAAAGAAACAAAATGCCTCAGAAGGCTGACTTTTTCATGAACGGGAAATGTGAGCACTGCCGTCTCACCTTACCGCGGGGCTGGAGGGAACGTTTAATGGACACTAAGTGAGTTAATTAAGGAGACATTGCAACTGAACCCAACGGCAGGAGCGAGGGCTGCTGCTTCTGCTCCAGGCCCCCTCTTTGCTGCCTGTTCTTTCCCAGGGGGCTGGCGCTGGGAGGAGGGGCTCCTTGAATTGGGAGGACATCCCCTCGAGAATCAGACTCCAGGGAAAACCACCCCCAAAGACAAACTTCCAGGAAGGGGTGCTGTGCCCCGTTCTGGAGACCCCAGGTGTCAGAGCCAGGTCCCAATCTAGGAGGTTGTTCTAAAGCCGCATGCTGTTATCCAGCCGTGGCCTTGAACGATAGCTGCCCTGGAGACGCGGGAGCCCAGCCTCACTCCGGCTTTCCCAGCTGTCAGACCTTGGGGAATGGATCCAAGCTCTTAGGACGTCAGGTTCCATAGTCATGTACTCAATTACTTATTATGGAACGCCTTTTATGTGCCTGGCATGAGGAATAAAAGTTATTAATTTAAATAATTGGCTATAAATAACTATTATGGGTGTGAAAGTCATAAATATAAAATGAGTGTATACGTCATAGAGCCAGCCCTTGGGATCTCAATGTGTCGATGTGAGATAACAGAATGTATATATATGGCCCTGGCTGGTGTGGCTCAGGGGATTGAGTGCTGGCCTGTGAACCAAAAGGTTGCTGGTTCGATTCCCAGTCAGGGCACATGCCTGGGTTGCGGGCCAGGTCCTCGGTGGGGGGGCATGCAAGAGGCAAGCAGCCGATATTTCTCTTGCTCATCAATGTTTCTCTACCTTCCTTTCTCCCTCCCTTTTCTTGTCTCTAAAAATAAACACATAAAATCTTTTTAAAAGATTCCAGTTTTAAAAAAAGGCAAAGACAGAATGTATGTATCCTGGTCTCTGTTCCTAGTTCCCGGCACACGGCTCGTAAAACCCTTGTGATTTCCTAGGAGGTAAAAGCACTGGGAAGGCCTTTCATTCCAATGCTCTGTCTTTGACTCGGGAGTTCCTGATACGGAGCTCCTGAACCCCTTCCAGTTTCCTGGTGTCCCTTTAGAAGAGGACAGAAGAGGAGAAGGTGGCCGTGTGACGACAGAGGCGGAGACTGGAGTGACGAGCTACTCGTCAGGGGATGCCGAAAACGGTGAGCCTGCGCCAGAAGCTGGAAGAAGGGACGAGGGACCCTCCCCGACGAGAGCCCTCAGAGGGAGACTCACACCGCCCTGGCGTCAGCCGTCAGGCCTCCAGAACGGGAGACGGCAGCTTTCTCTCGTTCTCAGCCTCTCTTCTGCGGCGCTTGGCTATGGCGGCCCTGGGACACTAACCCATGTGGGCTTCCAAAAGATCCCCTCTGCTAGGCTGGAGGGCGGTCCAAGTGGGTGAGGGCTGGCCAGTTAGGAACGCATTGCCGTTGTTCCCAAAAGAGATGAGGGCTCCTTGCCCTGGGGTGGGGACAGTGAGCTGTGCAACGAAGATGAAGGGGAAGAATGTTTAGGAGGTGCCATCTACTGAGAGAGTAAGAAGTGGCAGACACATTGAAAAGCAGTCCTTAGACACATTCAAGAGATTTGTCACCAACAAGGCGGGCACAGGCAGCGACAACACCGAGGACAGGCCAGTGAGTGAGGGGATGGGGTCAGGCCGGCACGGGCAGAGTAGTCACAGGGCTACCCGATCAGCAGGGGATCAGTGTCAGGGGGAGTAAGAGCGAAACTGGGGATTTGGACTGGAACAGGGCATCAGCCGGAATAGCATCCATGATCTGAGACACAAGGGCCATCGTGTGCAGGGGTCTGAGAGTCGTGTGCAGGGGTCTGAGAGTCGGGGCCATTGGCCGTAGGGAAGGCCACACACACAGCCTGTCTTCCCCACTGCAGACACGGCTAGCTGATCCCAGCATCCGCGACTTCCACTCCAGAAGCCCCTACCAGTCGAGCAGAATGGGCTCCGGTGCCATCCTCCTGCAAGCCCAGGACAGGGGTGGGAATAAGCAGGGGACTCGGAGACCTTGCCTGACGTCTGAAGACCTGCCCTTGGTCCATGGGTCCTCAGAAGGGCCCCGGGAAGTTGACAGAGCAGGTGCATTACTCCTAAGTTCAGGAGGAAACCGAGGCCGGCAGTCCCCTGGCTGGTCAAGGGCGGGGCTGGGCTCGAGTGAAGAATGAGTCCCAGATCCTCCTCCGGCCCTTTCCAGGGAATGGAGGTCAGTTGGCGGCCAACGTAACGAAGCCTCCTGGGCCAGCACTTTTTATGGTGGTAAAATACACATAGCAGGACGCTTGCCATTTCAGCCACTTTTAAGTGTAAAAACTGCGCTTTTCACGTGGCTGTGCAGCCCTCCCCGCCATCCATCCACAGAACTTGTTCATCTTCCCAAATGGATATTCTGCACCCATCATGCAAGTACAGCCACCCGGCTACTTTCCACCTCTGCAAACGCGGCTGCTCTAGGTACCTCATATTAGTGGAATCAGGCGTCATTTGGCCTTTGGTGTGAATCCACACTTTTACCCCAGATTGCACATAATGGAATTCAAGTTATAATCTTGGCTACCTTGTTGATTCCAATGACATTTTTACTGGGTCTCTGCTATCTTTATTTTCACGAGAAAAACACCATGAAAATCTGGAGTGTCTTGGTTAACCCATATGCTATTTTCATTTTAAGCGGGCAGATTTTTTCAATGTTTTTTTAAATCTCTATGGACAACCATACACTCGTCCATGGAAAGAAAGAACTCAGAGAGTTTCCATGGCAACTTAATGTCAGAAGCCTACGGCAAAACTCTTGAAATTTATTTTCAGACACTGTTCTTTAAGAGTGGGCATGTGGATGCCAGCTGATAATCCTATTTTCAAGTTCTTTTTGTTGTGTTTAGATTTCTACTCATCAAGTGATTACTGGGTACCTGACTAGGTCAGGCACGGTGCTGGTGGGCACTGGGCACATAACGTGGGCAGGACAGGAACGGCGCCGGCCTGAAGCTCCGTCACCTAAGGAATGCTGCAGGGCCCTGGCTGGACCGGTCGGGGGGTTAGAGTGTCACCCCAGTGGCGCCACAGTGGCAGGCTCGATCTCCAGGCAGGGCACATGCAAGAATCGACCACTGGATGGATAGAGCGGAAACAACAAACCGACGTTTCTCTCTCTCCACCCGCCCCACTTCCCCCCCCCCTCAGATTGATTTAAAACAATGCTGTTGGTATTTCTGAGAGAACCTCCTCATTGATGACGCTAGCCGAAGTGCCACGCGGGGGTATATTCGGGGCAAACCGACGATGCCTGTGCGGGCTATATCACACAACGTCTGAGGCCTTTGTCTAGAACTCCTGGTTGTTCGCTTCTAAGCCGTCGAATATTTCTGATTACAACATGGAAATGGTTTTTGACCTTAAAAAAACTCCTTCAGCAAAAAGGAGGAAATTCTGATGAACCCTGAAGATATTATGCTCAGTAAGACAAGCCAGCCACCACAAGACACGCACACTAGGACTCCGTTTGGAAGAGGGGTCTAATGCAGTCAGACTCCGAGAGACGGTGAGCAGAACGGTCGTTACCAGGGGCTGGGGGCAGGGAGGGTGGGGAGCTCTGATTCAGCGAGTTCGAGAGAAAGTTCTAGAGACCCGTTGTGCAACCAAGTGCAGAGTTAATGCCACTGTATTGTAGGCACACCCCAAAGTGATTAAGATTACAAATTGCATGTTATGTGTTTTAACCACAATTAAAAAAAAAAAAAGTCTGGCACAGCCCTGCCTGTACAGGGGACGAAATTAACGCCTGTACCTGAGAGCAGAAATCGGCTTGCAGGCTCCAGTCTGGGCCTCGTGTTTTTTCTGCAGATTTTAGCTGTTGGGTTAGGAGAGGTGGGTGGCTCCCCCCTTATTGCCTTTTTGGGGTGTGCAATTTCAGATACAATGGGGAGATATCCAAGTCAGGACTTTTTTGGGACGTCACCTACCCAGGGCCATCTGTTTGCTGGACAAGTCCCGCACGTCCCAGTGACACACGGACCTCGTGTCTCGACTCTGAGGCTGGCTTCCCATGGCTGCGGTTTTTCAGGGGTTGACAACAGACCTGCTTCAGGTGGCAGCCACCAACCTCTGGGGCGCCCTTTGTAGTTGACAGAGCAGCCCCACATGGGTGTGCCTCATTTCAGCCTCAGTCTCCTCTTCACCGGGCCTCTAGAATCTTCTCCAGGCTTTGCCAGAGGGGTTCATTTGAAGAACTGAAGCCTTAGTTAAGATTGGTTGAGGTTTGTTTTAAAAAAATTGGCTGTTCCCATCCACATTCCCTTGAGATATAAATAGAAAAAAAAAAGAGGTTTAGTTCACAAGGCAAGACATCCGAGCTACATCCACTTGATCCTTGAAGAGGAAATCTAAGAGGTCCTTACTATCACTTTTTCAATCCTATATAAGGTAGGTCAGTAAGGCAGCAAAAGCACACCTTTTTTTTTTTTTTTTGCTCCTTCAACTCTTTCTTCTGATTCTTCTTGGGGGACAATCTAAAACGGTGAGTAGCTGGTGGTCCTGCCAGACCCCAGACTGCTCTTTCCTACGTGCGTTCCTGTCGGGCTGGTGTGTGCTGCGCCCAGATCTCTCTCCCCCCGGGAGGACTCTGGGGTCCAGCAGACGGGCCTCTCACGTCTCCGACTCCCGTCCTCCCTGGAGAAGTGGCATCCCTTCCGCAGAAGGCCCGTCGGAGCTCTACCCTTTGTCACTGGACTTTGCAACCTGTGTCCCTCTGGCTGGCGCAGGGAGATGCCGCCGAGATCGTAGTGTGGCTGACTTCTGAATGGAAGGCAGGGGCTTATACAGTGATCAGTTATGTAAATACAATTGCCAGAAGAAAAGGAAAGCAAGTCGGTCTGTAGGTTACAATTCTAATTTCATCTTTGGGGCGTGTCCAGGAGAGGGCCCTGAGTCATAGGGGGCTGGGATCTTTTCAGTTTTTGGTTTCCAGTTGGATATTCTGTCTCATCACTTAACACCATGCTTGTCACATTCCAAAAATTCTCAGCCAACGCTCCGTTTCCGGGGGCCAAAGAGGGGGCACTGCCCCCAGCCGTGCCTGCTCCCCTCGCCACTTACCAGCTGTCGCTCGTTCCGTGTGCACAGGTGGACGATGAGCATCACAGACGTCCTCAGTGCGGACGACATCGCGGCGGCCCTGCAGGAGTGCCAAGGTAAAGCGTGCCCGGGGCGCCGGCGGGTTTCTCTCACGAGGTCGCCCTTCCGGCAAAGCCACAGAAAACTCACGGGGTCAGAGGATGAGACGGTTATTGATTAACTAAGGCTACGGGGATAGGAAATCTGAGCACCTGGTGACCTTTCTGTGAGGCTAAAGACACCGACGGCAGAGGAGGGGACCGGCAGCCGCCACGGAGCCGTCTGACCCTGGTTGGCGGCCGTCCCCTTGCCAGTGGTCCTGTTGTCTCAGAGACACAGCCTGTGAAACGGGTGGGGTGGGGGACATGGGCTGGGGGCAGAGGGACAAGTTACGTGGAGAGGGACAGCTGCACCGCGGCCGCCAGGAGATGATGCCCCGTCTCGGCTGCTTAAAAACCTTCCAACCAGCCACAGCCCTCTTTGTCTTTGGAAAACAAAAAAAAACCAACAGGCGAAAAACCCTTTTCTTTTGAGCAGAGCATCCCAGTCGCTCAGTGGTGTGGTGAGAAGTATGTTTAAGGACCCATGATTTCAGCACCTCGGCTCAAACACAGGGTGGGATCCCACGGGCGCCAGAATAACCCACTGTCTGTTCTTCAGACCCAGATACTTTCGAACCCCAGAAATTCTTCCAGACATCAGGCCTCTCTAAGATGTCGGCCAGTCAGGTGAAGGATGTTTTTCGGTTCATAGACAACGACCAGAGTGGATACCTGGATGAAGAAGAGCTTAAGTAAGCTCTGCAATATCGGTGGCGGGGCTGGGGTGCAGGGGAGGCCAGTCTGCCCAGTGTCCCTTCCATGGCCAGCCTGGATGCCGGTCATTCAGCAGAGCTCCCAGAGAGGGAAGATGGCCGTGTAGCTCGGTGGCTTGGGCCTCAGCCGGCAAACCCAAAGGTTCCCGGTCGGGGCACATGCCTGGGTTGTGGGCCAGGTCCCTGGTCGGCGGCCTGTGAGAGGCAACCGATCAATGTTTCTCTTTCACATCGACATTCCCCCCTCTTTCTCCCTTCCTTCCCCCTCCCTAAAAATAAATAATTACAATCTTTAAAAAAAGGTGGGGGGGAAGGACCTGAGTCAGTTGGCCACACATCTAAACACAGGCACCTAAGACTGGAGGTGCACAAATTCACTCGTTTTAGGGCTTGGGTGGTTTTTTTTTTTTTGGTAAATGGACTTATCAACAAAACCCTGAAAAAACTTTCAGAAACCAAATGGCCACCAATACTCTCTGCAATGAACGAACCCTGTGCTGGACGAGACT
This sequence comes from Sturnira hondurensis, assembly GCF_014824575.4. Taxonomy (NCBI): domain Eukaryota; kingdom Metazoa; phylum Chordata; class Mammalia; order Chiroptera; family Phyllostomidae; genus Sturnira; species Sturnira hondurensis. The sequence goes on from NW_028082364.1 coordinate 4,837,131, forward strand.
TGACCCGGCTACCACGGTCTGCTGCGAACAGATGCTCAGTTTGCCTCAACAGAAAGGGCAAGGGCAAGGGCAAGTGGGGAAGTGTGGGCCCTTCGGAAACCTCCCTGTGGTCTATGTCATCCTGCAGGTTTTTCCTCCAGAAGTTTGAGAGCGGTGCTAGAGAGCTGACTGAGTCAGAGACCAAGTCCCTGATGGCGGCCGCGGACAGCGACGGGGATGGCAAAATCGGGGCCGAGGGTACGTGCGCACCTGCACTTGGCATGACTAGCTCGGGGAGCATGTGGGGGCCGAGACCAGCCAGCCGTGAGTTCAACGCCCCCTTTCTTATCCTTGCGGAGCCTCAGCCTTCTCACCTGTGAGATGGGACTAAAGTGGGGGTGCAGATGATATGGGGAGAGACCCTGACAGAGTGCCTGGGGGGTACCGTAGAAGCTGGCCCGCTGGTCACTGTCTACGAACCAGAAAACACCCTTCACCTGACTAGGGCACTAGCTGGTTGCCTGGCCAATTACTTGCAAGACAGCCTGATGTACCTCGGAAATGGTGTCAGGAGTTTCCGCCAGGGTATGTGAGCCCCTCTGAATAAGAGTAGGGCTGACATTCTCAAGAGTGTCTCATACCACAGGGTCTATCGTCTGGAGGGGGAGGGCCTCTTAGCATCCAAGAGTTTTAACAAATATGTTTATTGGATATTCGTCCACCAAATGGGAGCTATCAGCCAGGGAACGTAAACCAAGTCAAACCGCATTTACGGAGTCTTCTGTGTGCAGAGCCCGGCATTGAAATGGTAGCATAGTTGCAAGGCTATAGAATTGTTTTAATCTGATTTTGTCCCATTGTCTGCGTGCTCTTTAGCTACATTGTGCTTGCCAATGTGTGGTCCTTATGGTGGTATTAATTTGAAATTAAAAACTGCTACTTTAGATCCTTATTTTAAAAACGTACTCAGAATGATGCCACTGTCAATTACACAGTGGGAGTTAACGAAGCTTCGAAAAATAACTCAGAAAAAAATGGTTTAGGCAAGGGAAGATTGATTTACTTAAACCTGACCATGCAAGACTTCCAAATGGGCAAAGCTTACTAATAAATATGAAATAAATGCCCAGTTTTCAATCCCTATCTATAGCATCCACACATCATCATCATCATATTATTATTATTATTTTATTCTCCTCTAGCAATATAAACTTTTGGGGGTATGGTTATAGGGTTCAAAGAGAAAATTAGTTCAACGTCCCACCCTATTAAACGTTTCCAAAACATAGCTACAGAGGAGACGAAAACCTCCCCTCTCTATCTTAAACTGACCAGACGCAAAGTTCAAAGATCACAGATTTTGATCGGCCCTGGTCCTGAGTTCGCTCATCACCAGAGAGAGAGGACGGGGGTGGGGGGGGGTGACGAGTTCTGGTGGGAGGGCCTCCGGGGCAAAGCCAAAGCAGCTTGGGAAGCCAGGTCCTGCGGGAGGATGAGACCACGTGGGCTGCAGCCAGTGGCAGGCACGACTCCTTCCGGTGTGCCTCGGGGGGCCGTGCCCATCACCTGGCCGTGTGCCCCTTCCCTTCCCCTTCAGGGGGCTCACTGGCCACAGTGGGTCAGAAAAGTCCCGAGCCATCTCCACGGACCCTTGTTCTCACCTCTTTTGTCCTAGAATTCCAGGAAATGGTGCATTCCTAAAGACCCCAGACCACGGAGACAGACACAATCAGCTGGAAGGCCTCCAGAACCCCAGGAACATGGGACACCCGACCTCTTCCCCCTAATTTATTTATTGTCCACCCCCCACCCACACGCTCACGCGTTCTAGCGAGGTAACAGAGTAGACAGTCGACCTGACTGTTCGGAGCGGGGCGAGCCCTGCTGACATCAGTGAGGCCCTCGGCAGACAAGGCCTTCAACCATCATCCAATAAAGACACGTTTCTCACCATCTGCTGCCGTGTGGGTGTGGTCTTTTCTCAGGAAGGGAGGTGGAGGAAAGCAGTTTGGGGACTTTTAGAAAGACGTCTGGCCCTGTCAGGCCCAAGGCGAACGACGTTTGTGTTGCACGTGAGCGAAGGGGAGAGGGGGGGAACAGTCACAGACAAGTGGCCTTGTCAACCTCGGATCTTCTCAGCAATATATCCGCGTCGGAAATTAATAGAAAGGGACGGTAGCCAGCATAATACCACTCTTGCTTATGTGTTTTCGGCTGCTGGGCATTGGATTTCTGCAAGAGGGATCAAAGTAAAAAGCAAACAGTACAAGACGAAGAAGCGGGAGGCCAGCCTGCGAGGCAGAGCTAAGGAGGGTTGCTGGGCCGGTTGAGCACAAACAGACCCATTTTCAAACTTCTTTTTTTTTCTTAGAAAAACAAGCCACCAGAGCCGGGCCCGCTCTGACCCAGCCTCCTGCCACCTCCCTCTCCTCTTTCTCAGCCACTATTTTCCTGGCTCGTATTTGACACCGCCTGAACTGACTACACCGAGAATGGCCAAACATTTGAGGCGAGCCTGGGGGTCCTGTTACAGGCTTTTCGTTAGGGTGGGGCGACCTCGAGCCAGGAAACTCTCATTAGGCTCATTTCCAGGTGGCAGTTAAAGCTGTTCTCTCTGCCTGACCCCAGGGGCTGAGGACTCTGGGGAGGAACTGAGGCATTTTCCTGGGTGCGCCCTTAAAAACTCACACTTTTTACCCCAGTGCCTAAGCTCACAAGGCCCTGGGCTCTTCCACCACACTCAATCCCTCAGTGACCTTGAACCTCCTGTCTTTTTGGAGGGTGCTGTGAGAGCAGCATTTCAAAGTGAGGGGGCATGGACTACCAGGGGGCCTCGAGGTGACATTAGAGGGCCAGGGGCCGGCACTTTTTATTTTAATAACGGTGTGTTTATTGTAACACGCATCAGAAAAAAAGGGCATGGACACGCAGTTTGCAGTGCTCTGGAATGAAGCTAAAGGGAATACGAGACTTTAGAGAGCGGAGCAGTTTGAAGAAAAATGAGCAATGCTAGAGACGGTATTCGGGGGCAAATCATAAAGGCAGTTTTCAAGGGAGCCAAAATCGGGGAATCCAGCTGGAAAATGAAGAACTCCTTGGGGCGTGGCCCGCTCCCGCACACCCAGCCTCTCCTCGCCCCAGCCTTCCCGGCAGGAACCGGCCTGCCCCCAGCTGCTCCTGGCAGGGGGACGTGTCTCCCAGATGCCTTCGTGAGTCTCTCCGAACAGAGGCAGCAAGACGGAACAGCCTGGATCCCGACCGGAGACTGCAAGCCGCCATCACCTCCACAGCGCTGAAGGGCACGCAGCCCCTTCCCTGCCTTGGGGTTCACTGCACCAGCCTCTCTCCGCACTCACGGGGAGCCCGCTGAAGAACCCACAGGGATCCCGGAGCCCTGTCCCCACAGGCTGTGAGCTTTTCACTGGTCTATTAAAAGCCACCCAATGCCCTGTGGACCAGCAAAGGCCACCAATCAAGGTGAAGGCCAAGGGTCTCCCTTATTTCTGTCACTCAGAAGGCATCTGCGAAGGAACAGTGGCTGCGAGGGTCATGTGGGGCACCCACGGGACACCATGTCATTGCGTCACACTGATGTTCTGACCACCTCGGGGGACAGGTGTCTACACGAGGGTAAACTGCCACACATTTTCCGTAGATAGAATGATGATCAGTTGTTCGTTCTACTGTTTTGAGACTTGTGATTCAAATCATTTTGGCCCATTTCAAATGTAGCAACTTTTCATTCTTCCAACCCAGTTTTAGGAGATTAATTTTAGAGTCTCTGCCAACAGACAAGAAGCAGCACAGAAGACAGCTCTCTGAATTTAACACTCCAAACGTGTTGGGTGGGGTGCCTAAATGGAACAACCTTCACTCCTACCGACTTCCAACTACGTGGTTTGGATTTCGGTGTTTTGGGGCGGGGTGGGGGGTAGGTATTCCACCTCTGAATGCAGGTCACAACGGTGCTGGGTAGTTGATCGTATTTGTTAATTAGCACTGTTTGTTTTCTCGGTTATTTTCCTAGGTTTAAGTTATTACAGAAACATTAGCATTGGCAAATCTTGGGTGAAGCATGATTTGAAAACAAACAAATGTTTTCGAGAACTGCCCAACGTTCATCACTATATAAATTTTACACAAAGCAATTCCTTTCTAAATGGGTCCTATTCAGCATGCACCTCACAGAGAAAAAAAGAGTAAAAGGATATATAGCAAAATGTTAACAGTAGCATCTCCGGCTGCTAGGGTTACAGAACAACGAGATAAGACGGAGGCCTTTCTAAAAGCCGAGCGTGGTGATGACAGAAAATTAAACAAAAAGATGTAGAATTTACCAGATCATTGCCATGAACCAAAGTAACAGTAAACTCTGATTTTTTAAAACTTTCACCCCACACTCAAATTCATGAAACCCCTGCATACTAGTATGCTCCTGAAATCTCTACTCATTTTTTGAGTCAACTGTAAATTTGTACACCAAGGAAAAGTTTTAAATATAATATACCCAGAGTCAAATCAAAACCAGAAAAAAAACCACATAAAATTCCACCAGTCTGGAAAATGAACTGACAAACACCTAAACAACTTGATTTTTGTCGTCGTTTTCTCTGTTTACTAATTTGCAGACGACCATTGATCGACCCCGAGACAGCGTGTTCTCAGCAATGAAATGGTGGATTCTGGCTTTGAAATGAGGGTCTCCAGGGCACCCTAGGTTGCAGAGCTGTTATGTATCTGTTATTTTTCCTGATTGTAAAATAGGGAAGCAACAGTGACTTTAATTTGGACAATTTCTACTTATCATTGTGGCTTACAGTTTGGTAGAGTACTGCGTAATTTAGTGCAATACAATCTCAGTGCCACCTTCACGAACGTGTTTAATTGTTGAGGATGATAAGAATGATTAAAATACTTCAAACATTATTTGGTATTTTGCTTCAGCACAGGCCATTTAGAATATTTATACGACTTTTTTAAATGTATGGGCTTTCACAGTTCCTTCCAGCTCAGACAAAAAACACAGCAAAAGAGTGACATTTTGTGACACACTCGTCTGTTTGTTCAGGCTGCATGCCGTGTCGTGAATTCTGCGTGACGACCGCAGTCTAATTTTGTGTAATGAGTGCTGCGGAGTCCAGTTTCAAGCAAAAAACCCATCTCCTATCTCCTCTGCTGATGTCGAGGGATGGCATTACCCTGCACACACTCAAGAAGACAGATGAAATTGGAATCACCAGGGTTGTTTCCACCGGGCCCGTTAATTTATTCACCGCAAAAGCTATTCATTTACATAATGTTGAAACTGCTTTCAAAAAGTAACTTATTTGGGGGCAGGGAGCGGATTTTGACACCATTTTCATAGGACTTCTGTGATCTGTGGTTTCACACCTTAAATAATTTTTAAATTTGTAAAGTATTCCAGGCATTCAGATGAGAGTATGCAGCAACATGAACCCCTGCACGCCCACCCCTCGCTTTATCAACTCTTGGCATGAACTGTCTTAGTAATGTGTCAACTAGCTTGGGCCGTAGGTACCAGGTAGGGTGGCCCACAAGGACCACTTTGCCTGAGAGCTGGAGGGTGAGGGAGAAGCAGCAGCTGGAGTATTTACTCTCCGGGGGCCAGCGTGGGTGGTCACTTACCTTTGGGCTGCCCCCCTTGGTGTATGTTTCCTTCTGTGACAAAAGGCACCAGCTTTTCCTGAAGGACGCCCATTATTACAGTTGGGGGCAGTAGGAGACTGACGTGAGTTCCAGGAGACTGTCCTCGCTGGTGCCAGCTTGTCCTCGCTCTCCCCCGTGTACAGCCATCATTGCTTTCTGACTGCCAGCTCTGCTGGCTTAAAGCTTTGGCAACGGCAGGGGGACCAGCCAGACCAAGCCTGGGGAGCCGACCCTCACAGGCCCACACCTGTAAGACAGACAGGTACATGCAAGGGGTGGGCAAAGCAGGGTTACAGCTGTGAGTCAGTGGAACAGGTGATTCTTGTATTAGTATTTATCAATTATTGTATTACTTATCTATATTATTTGCCTTCATATTGTTATTTCATATCCTATACATGATTTATCTTTTTAAGTAATGAGGACTGGTAATTTGACCTACTTTTGCCCATCCCTGTATATGACTACATATTATGTGACTGCATAATAGCATAATACCCATAATAAACATCTAAAAATTACATCATATAATATACACATATATATTTTTCTAGTGGTTCTTGCTCTCCAATTGAACTCACTTACAGAATTTGCTTAATATTTTTCTTTTTTTTTTAGATTTTATTTATTTATCTTCAGAGGGGAAGGGAAGGAGGGAGAGAAACATCAATGTATGGTTGCCTCCCGTGCATCCCCTGCTGGGAACTGGCCTGCAACCCAGGCATGTGCCCTGACTGGGAATTGAACCACGATCCTTTGGTTCGCAGGCCTGAGTTCAATCCACTGCCCTACACCAGCCAGGGCTCATATTTTTCATTTTTTAGTAAAGAGAACCATGTTTTTGAAGATCTTTTTTAAAAAATATTTTATTTATTTATTTTTAGAGAGAGAGCGAGGGAGGGAGAAAGAGAGGGAAACATCAATGTGCAAGAGAAACATCAATCAGCTGCCTTCCACAAGCCCCCAGCGGGGGACCTGGTCCACAATCCAGGCATGTGCCCTGACTGGGAATTGAACCAGCAACCTTTTGGGTTGTGGGACAATGCCCAAGCCACCGAGCCACACAAGTTCAAGCTTAAAGATCCTTTACAGGTGATCACAGGAGGAGACGAAGACGGAGGGCAATTTTCACTGCCAGAGACAGAAGAATCCTTAGGACAACGGTCACCTCTGAATGACAAATTCTTGGCTCTGAATCAAGAGGACAGACTGGCTGCTTGACTCACGGGTCTGTCGTTTCAGCCAACAGAGTGGGATGAAGGGGTCTTTCGCACAGATGGCCTTCAGGGTGTACGGCGCATGAGAGCCTCTACCCAGCAGCTTCGTCTAGGAGCTCAGCCCTTAGGTGAGTATGGGGAGGGGAGAACTCACTAAGGTGTTAGATCAGCCTGCGACCTGAGCTTGTCTGCACCATGCAGCAGACAGAATTCGGAAGGAGAAAAGTCAGTCTGCAAAGTCCCCTGCTCCCAAACGCGTGTCTCCTCCACGCCACACACGACAAGCACTGTGCTGGATGGCGGGGGCGGGGGCAGTAGAGCAACTCCAATCGTCCTACCATCTGGAAGCTCACTTTTCCTGTGAGCAGGGAGACCGCTATAGGTGAGAATGTGTCCAGACCCTCCCACCCGGGAACCGCGCTCCCTTCCACCACAAAAACATGCCTCTCTGACATGTCACGCCCTCAGAATTCTGCACTCAGATTATTTTTTCAGCTTTACTGAGGTATTTTTGCCATGTAAAACTGTTATGTCTTTAGAGCACACAATGTGATGACTTCATGTACAATTGCTTTGTGAAAGAATTTTTTTAAAGATTTTACTTATTTATCTTTTAGAGGGGAAAGGAAGGAGAGAAGGAGAGAAACATCAATGTGTGGTTGCCTCTCATGAGTCCCTTGCTGGGAACTGGCCTGCAACCCAGGCATGTGCCCTGACCGGGAATCGAACCGCGATCATCTGGTTCGCAGGCCCGCACTCAATCCACTGAGCTACACTGGCCAGGGCTGCTTTGTGAAAGAATTTCCATCAAGCTAAGAAACACATTCCTTGTTCACCTCACATATTTACCTTGTGGGGGGCGGGGCTTGAAAACACAATTTCCCTCTCTTAGCAGATTTCAATTGTCAAACACAGAAATACCGACTATAGTCATCACGTTGTACATTCGGTCCTCAGCCCTTGTTCATCTGACACCTGGAGGTGTGTGCCCTGTTACTAGTGTTTCTCTTTTCCCTTCACCCTCCAGTGCCTAACAAACACTATTCTACTGTTTCTCTAAGTTTGACCTTTTTTTAAAAAAAAATTCCATTTATTAGTGATACCATGAAATATTTATCTTTCTTTGTCTGTCTTACCTCACTCAGCATAATGCCCTCCAGGCTCACCCACATGGTCCCCAACAGCAGAATTTCCTGCTTTCTCATTATCCATTCATATCCTACTGAATACGTCGGTACATTTTGTTTATCCATTCATCTGTCAATCAATGGACACTTCGGCTGTTTCTGTACCTTGGCCACTGTAAACAATGCTATCACGAACGTGGGAGCACAGATGTCTCTTCCAGATAATGATTTCATTTTGCTTGGATATATAACAAGGTGGTATTGCTGCACCATAAGGTAGTTCTATTGTTAATTTTCTGAGGACCCTCCGCACTGATTTCCACAGTGGCTGCACCAGTCTACAGTCCCACCAACAGTGCGCTAGACTGACTTTTGTACATCGACATTGTACACTGAAACGTCTACTGACTTCCTTTACTAATCCTAAGAGGTTTTTGGCGCAGTCTTTCAGATTTTCTATGTGTGAGATCACATTATCTGCGAACGGAGACAATCTTACTTCTTCTTTTATGACTTGGATGCCTTTTATTTCTTTTTCTTGCCTAACTGTTCTGCCAAGGACTTCAGGACTATGTCGAATAAAAGTGGTCAAAGGTGGCTTGTCTTGTTCCTGATCTTAGAGGAAATGCTTTCCACCTTTCACCGTGGAACATGACATTAACTGTGGGCTTGTCATATGTGGTCCTCAGTAGGTGGATGCACATCCCTTCCAGACCGTTTTTGGCAACACTGTGTCATGAAAGGATGTTGAATTTTGTCAAATGCCTTTTCTCATCTACTCAGATGATCATATAATTTTTACACTTCAGTTTGCTAATGTGTTGTATATGTATATTGGTTTGCATGTATTGGGAAAATCTTTCAGGAGCAAGTAATGAAGGCAATCATTTACTGAATAATCACTAAGTGCTGGGCACTAGATGTCCAATTCGTAGCCCCATTTCATTCTTACAGCGAATTCTCTTCAAGGAAAGCATTTATTGTTGGTCATTTTACAAACAAGAGCCACAGACTGGAGAAAGATTAGGCAGTCAGTCGAAGGTCTCACATATGGTGAGAAACAGAGTTAGGACAAGTGCCCAGGTCTGTCTTATGTCTAAACTGCCTCCCTAAATGTGAAGACCCATCCTGCCAGCTTGGGTAAGTGGTCCTGTTTCTAAACTTAATCTGTGACAGAGGAAAGAAAACACCAAGGAGGGATCTTGGTGGCTAATGGGGCCAGATTTAAAAATGGCCTAGCAACTGTCGCTAATCAGGGGAGTCTCACATTAGCCATACTTCAGGAGGAAGCCTGCACTGAACTGCCTGCCTGCCATTTGAGCCAACCCTCCAGAAGGAATTCCTGGAATCCTATTTCAACCAATAGGACTGAGCTGTTCCCCGTCCAATTGAAGATGCACACTTTCTAACATTTTCACTGACCAATCAGGGTGCCTCCATTAGGACCATTCAGGACAGTGCTTTTTGGACCAGTCAAATGGAGGGTTTGGAGTCCTCATTAGCATGAGAACGGGAACAGACCAATCAGGCACTAGGGGTGGGCACTTCTGTCTAAGTCAGCTTATCCTGGGACTCGGGAATATGCTTTCCTTACCCACCCAAGACACGTTTTCCTGCTGGAGCTTTACTGCAAGCTGTGTCACGGGGCCAGACCAGAGTGGACCGGAGCCAAACCGTCTTGCACAAGACGGGCCGAGCTGCGACACTGGGCCGCGCACAGCCTTGCTGTTCCATAGCTGTGCTGTACCACAGTTGAATTGCATGCTTTGAATACATTCTCCTTCTTCACTGTATCCCCAACTGGGGATTCCTATTAGAGTTGAACTGATGCCAACGACCATCGGTGGACGGGAGACAACCTAAGCCGAGATCTTGCTTTTGGCAGAGTAGCTGGAGGAGCTTGAATGCCAGATACCAGAAGGGATGAGCCATTCCAACTGTGTCACAGTCCACAGGGCTCAAAAGCAAGTGACCCTTAAAGGCTGGAAAGGGCGGTGCCCTGTGCGCCAAGGCCAGGGGACTGGCACTCTGGGGAAGCCAGGCGCAGGTCGGGTTTGGGGCACACTCAGTGCCTCCCAAGGGCAGCGCCTTCAGTTCTGCCGTGGTCCTTCTTCCTGGAGCCAGAGGAATAAAGTGCAAAATCCTGTGAGCTTGGTTTGATCCAAGTGGTCACCTGAGGTTTCTCAAACTGGGGTGAAAAAATAAAACAAAAACCTTAAACGCTCGAAGGGACTCTGTAAATGATGAAGATGGGCAAATAGCAGTTGAGTGTACGCACGTTTCTTTCAACCCAGGGGCTTCTTTTGCGCCTTCACACTTCCTTCTACAAAAAAAACACGCTCCATTCATTTTTCTTCAAACAAGTAGACATCCCTTTTACTCAGGACAGAAATCTGGGCGCAAACAACAACAATAACAACAATTCCACCGCCACCTTACCTGTCATATGAGAAACATCTGCCCAGGAACAAAGCCACACTGGCGCGCCAGAAGGGGACGCTGGACTGCCGCTTATTCTTCCGGGCTGGCGACGACCACTTCCGGGGCGACCGCTAGCGAGGCGGAAGTGCGGTTTCCTGGAGGCGGCTGTCTCCGGACCGGCAGAAAGAGGTTCCCGTGGCGCGGGCCGGGCCAGGATGGCGGCGGCGGCAGCCGGGACCGGGGCCGCCCAAGAGAAGCAGTTCCCGCCGGCTCTGCTCAGCTTCTTCATCTACAATCCGACTTTCGGGCCGCGCGAGGGAGAGGTAAGCGGAGCGGGGCTGTGAGCTGGCGTCAGCCGGCGGTCAAGGAGGGACCGGGGTTGGGACCGGGGAATCGCGGGGTGCACCTGGGAGGCGGCCCTGGTCCGTCCAGCGCCGAAAAGCACTTGCTACTCTGTCCTCCTCCAGTGGCATTAACGAGTCTGCTAAATGCTAGATGTGCGCTCGGGTCCGGGGTCACGGCGGGGCGGGACAGCGCAGGCAGGGTCTGCTGCAGGTCCCGGATCAGTGCTGATGTATTGAGGGGAGGGAGGTTCACACGGGTTGCATCAGTCCTGGGGTGATTGAAATTGAGCTTGTGTCTTTATTACTGGAAGTCTCCGACTCGAAGCGTAGAACGCTAAGACTGTAGCCCTGAGATAATGCAGACCTGGAGGACTGTCGGAAAGGTCGCCGAATTACTAAATAAGTTCCAGGAGTTTTGTGTTTGTTTTAGGTGGGGACGGTGACTTCTTCTAAAGATGTCTGGAGCTAGGTTTTGTTGGCAGCAAGTCACAGTTCTTTTAAAGGCTTTCTGTTTAAATGTCCGTGAACCTGCTGCGTTTAATTTGCAGGGAGTTGTAAGTCTATGCACGTGCACATGCTTACACTAATTTTTTCTTACAAGCGTAGGTGTATTTATTACAAATTATCATGAGAAAAGAGCTCCAAAGGTGGAGCTTCAGAATAATAGTCTGGTGCTACTTCAGATGACATGTGACTTAAGCAAGTATCACAATTGTCTTTCAGTCTGGTGAGCATTTTATGCAGAGGGAAGACCATTCTTTTTCTACAAAGGGTTTGTTGGTTTGGGAGTGTTGTTTTGTTTTGTTTTTTGACATAAGCATATATGGCATGAGAGGTGATGATAAACAGCATTGTCAATAGCTAAGATTAAAAAAATGTTTATAGCCCTGGCTTGTGTAGCTCAGTGGATTGAGCGCAGGCTGCGAACCAAAGGGTTGCCAGTTCGATTCCCAGTCGGGGCACATGTCTGGGTTGCAGGCCAGGTCCCCGGTGGGGGCCATGTAGGAGGTAACCACACATTGATGTTTCTCTAACTCTCTCCCTCCTTTCCCTGTGTAAAAATAAATAGAAATTAAAAAATGTTTATATTAATGTTGTGATTCTGTGCCTACTTCAGGAAGAAAATAAAATTTTGTTTTATTATCCAAATGAAGTAGAGAAGAATGAGAAAATTAGAAATGTCGGATTATGTGAAGCCATCGTACAGTTTACAAGGTAATGCCCTGAACCTCACGCACTTCTGCAAACTCAGTGACTTCTTGCAACTTACACTGGAGAACTGTTCCCAACCTGTACTTTTAACCTTTTAGGACCTTTAGCCCATCAAAACCTGCAAAATCTTTACATACGCAGAAGAATAGACAGTTCTTCAATGAACCAGAAGAAAATTTCTGGATGGTCATGGTATTTACTCACACAGCATGTCTCTTTAACCTTAGTAGAGTGAAGTTACAGGTGGTCGTTACAGCTAAGAATCTAGGAAAGCCCTCTGGCTATTGCATCAAAGTAAAATTACCATAAAATTGGTTGCAATTTAGAAATCAAACTCCTATTCAGTGTATTTGTTCTCGTAGCTGGTTCACAAAGTGTGTTTTGGGTGTTGTGACATGTTTAAATATTTAAATTTGGGGGAAGTTTAAAATACATAATTAATTCTTTGTATAATTTTGGTTTATCAAATTTTGTAGGTTGTTCGGAATCCTATCATTGAAAAGCAGAGTAAAGATGGAAAACCAGTTGTCGAATACCAAGAGGAGGAATTATTGGTAATGTCATTTTTTATTTTGTATTTTTAGAAAAAAAGATTTATTACTAAATATGTTGAGTGACTTGCTTGGTTCGTTTTAAGCTACATGGCATGTCTACTGTTTACATGGGTACAGTCTTACAAAACTGTATGTACCCTGCCTCCCTAATTCTTTTTACTAGTCATCTATATTTAAATCCCTCTCAGAATTAGGCTTACTGGTTTCTCTAAGTGGATTTAAACACCGCCACTGTCTTCACACGCTACTGTGGGATCACGTTCATGAGCGGTGTGTCGCTCTGCCGAGTCATGGAACTTTTGCCTTGAGACCTGTGTCTTTGTGTTTGTAGGACAAGGTCTACAGTTCGGTGCTCCAGCAGTGCTACAGCATGTTCAAGGTGAGTGCGGCCAGCCAGTTACCCCCATTTCCAGGGCCTGCTTGAAAATAATTCTTGAGATGACCGCCAAGTGACTGTGTATCTGTTTTAGGGGAGGGAATTATGGGGCCTTTGGAACATTGTTGAGTGTGTGCGTGCGTGCACTCCCTGGGCCCTGAGCCCTTCTCTGTCCTGGGCCTTGTCCTAGGAATGCATCCCCATTGTGAACAAGACAACCCGTGTTCTTGAGGAAAACACACCGTGGTTTAAGAAGTCCGGTGATATTTATGTAAAGTTAAACCTAGGTGTGCACCGAGGTTAAAAACATGCCCCCAAATAATTAGGTGATTTCATAAAAATTACATCACTTAACAGATGTAACAGTCTTAACTTCCGGTGACTTATTTTATAACTCCTGCTTTCTCATGTGAATATATTCTATAATAAAAAGGAACTGGGGGTTTAAATAGTTGAATTAATTAATCTAAAAGCACAAGAAGAACTTGTCCTACCGGGTTCTTGAAGGGCTCGGCACATTGACATTTTGACACCTTTCACACCATCAGCTTTTCAACGGTACCTTTCGGAGAGCCATGGAAGATGGGGGTGTCAAAGTCCTAAAAGAAAGATTAGAGAAATTCTTCCATCGGGTAAGTATCTTGAATTTTATTTATGATCTTGGCAGTGTTTAGACAGATGTTAGGAGAAACACAGACGAGTTTCTTTCTCACGTACAAAAAACCCCAGAACTTGAAAGTAGCAGCCTGAGATACACGGTGGCGAACCTGCCCAGTGAGGAAGCGCGTTCGGCTTGCACTCTGGACTTGAATCCTAACCTTGTGGTGGGAGCAGAGCGTCTTGCCATTGGTGCACAGCTGGTTAAAGCAGGGGTCCCCAGCCTCTGGGCTGCAGGCTGGTGCTGGTCCAGGACCTGGCTGCACAGCAGGAGAGCTTGAGTGTAATGTGCTTGGACTGTCCCCAAACCACCCTCCCCCAGCCCCCTCACCTGGTCCACGGAAAAACGGTCTTCCACGAAACCGGTCCCCCATGCCGGAAAGGTTGGGGACCACTGCCTTAAAGCATCTTGAGACATCTTTCAGCTTCACCCCTGTTCCCACTGCATCCATCAGTGAGCTCACTCAAAAGTGAAGTTACTGTGTGGTGGGTTGGTTAATTCGCAAAATGTATACTCTTCACGGAGTTGCATGTTCTCGTGAGCTGCCCCTGTTCACTGAACAGGTGTACTCTGTGTTTCCCAAGTAAGTGACACGGACTTGATCACGTCAGTGGTTACCAGTGTGACTTTCCCACGTGATGAGCGAATGGCCCCGAATAGAGTGACCCTAATTCTCCCTCACTGTAAATTAAACTTTGCACCTCTCACCCAACCTCTGTTTGAATTTTGTTTGTCTTAGAGGACTAATTCTCAGTTCATTCTCTCCCTACACTTCCTTTGATCCCAATTTTGGAATTGTTATATTTTTATGAATTGCCTTCCTTGTTTGTTTGTTCACCTTAGTGACCTTGATGTCTTGTACCGTCTCCTCTAACTCCTGTTCTTGTGTGGGCTCCTTTTCTCCCCACCACGGGGCACAATTGGCCATGTGTCCTGTGAGCGTGACTGTAGTGTAAGGTGGCAGTAAAGGACAGCCGTGACACTACTGTTTCGGTCCCCGATGAGGCTAGCCGCACGCACTTCAGGAGCGGTATACAGGGAATCAGCTACTTCTAAGAGCTAAAACACAGTATTGAGTAAATACTGACTAGCTGTGTTTGAGCCCTTTTTCGAAGTCAGCACTGATTTCGGCCCCGCTGGCCTGTCGGTGTGCTGTTGGCTGGTGTGCGGTGGGGCTGCGTGGTGACTGGGGCTGACGGTGTTCGGGTGTCAGACGGCACTGCGTTCCGTGCACTCACCAGCAAATGCCGTGCCGTCTTGCCCTGCAGTATCTGCAAACATTGCATCTGCAGTCGTGCGACCTGCTTGACATTTTCGGTGGGATCAGCTTCTTCCCGCTGGATAAAATGACCTACCTGAAAATCCAGTCCTTCATTAACAGGATGGAGGAAAGCCTGAGCATAGTCAAGTACACCGCCTTCCTCTACAACGACCAGCTCATCTGGTAGGTACTCGTGGAGGCGCACGTGGGAGGGTGGGCAGGCCTGGGTGGCAGCGGGCCGTCCAGCCAAACCCGACGGCGAGGGGCAACACAGGAAGCACCTGGCAGATATTGTCCAATACAGTGGTGATTATTTAAACCAAAACTGGGGTGATTTTGGTTGAAATTAACAAGCAGGGGAATTTAAAACTGGTTCCATGAAAGGTGGAGAAAATGCCGTTAGCTTAGACGTAGGGCTTGGAGGGAGCAGGCTGGGATCCTCCGGCAGCCGCCGCGGTCCTCAGGGTTCAGCCTGCGTGTGTGTGGACTGGGTCCCACACCCTTCCCCTAGGGGCGTAGCAATATTTTAACTCTGAGACCTGAGTTCAGCCCATAGGAAAGGCAATAGCGGTCCGCTGAACCCGCCCCTTCCCTGCTGAACGCCTGTGGCCCCGATTTAGGAAGGAAAACAGGGCCGCTCTAAAGGTACTCGAATCTGTTCATTAGACAAGTTGATGGGGTTTCAGGGGAATTCATTTTGAAAACAAATTCCAGGTGAAAACACACCTTTTGACCTAACAAATTGTTTATTAGGCAGTTTCCACCGTGTTAACTGACCCTGCCCTAGCTGTCGTCTGTGACATTCACACTAGGACAGCAAAGTGGGAGGTTGGAGGGGAGCCACCCCCTCCATAGACAGGCTGTACGGGATGTCCCCTGGCCCGGTGGCTTGGTTGGTTGCACAGTGGTCCGGTAAACTAAAAGGTTGCAGGTCCAGTCCCTGGGCAGGACACATACCCAGGTTGTGGGTTCAGCCCCCAGAGGGGGCACGTACGGGAGGCAGCTGATTTTTTGCTCTTTTATTCTTCTCTCTCCTTCTCCTTCTTCCTCTCTCTCTAAAATCAATGAACATGCCCTAGAGCGAGTATTTTAAAAAATAGAAATTAGGGGAGACACTGGAAAGGCTGTGCCCAGCCATGGTGATAGGGGGGTAAGGGAGATGGGCCCACGTCCAGGGGCCCTCCATGGCCTGGAGCCCTGACAGCCCAGTCTCCGGGCACGCCCACGAACTCGGAGGGAGGGAGGGAGGACGTGCTCCTGGAGCAAGAGGGTTCCCCTGGAGGTTGTGAGCCCCCTGACACTGCACTTCGGATGTTGCAGGAGTGGATTGGAGCAAGACGACATGCGAATTCTGTACAAATACCTCACCACGTCTCTGTTCCCGAGGCACATGGAACCCGAGGTAGGACTGGGTTCTCTCTCTCTTGATACATATGCATGTGTGCACGTATGTTACAGTGTTAGCTGCCGTGACTGCAGGATTTGGGTTTCCTTATGCGTGTGGAAACAGTGCAGCTTCTGCAGAGGAAACTGGGAACGTGCTACAGAGCAGAAGTCTGGGAGGACACAGGGTGCCCTGGCAGAAGCAGGGACTTGGCCGTCAGAGGCTGGGCGTGCCGCCCGGCCCTCCTCCTCACGCGTGGTGTGCGGTGGTGAGCACCTACGAACTTCAGTTTCCACACCAGGAAAACAGGCAGAGAGTACTCCCCACAGGGCGGGATGCGATGAAGTTGGGTAATTGATGTCACTGCCCAGCGTGTGTGAGCCACGGGGGTGATTTCGGTCCCTGCTGTGAACGAACTAGATCGGTGCCTGGCACAGCCACGTTGCGTTATGACCGCTCTGGTCAAGTTAGTGCCGTACGCCCCTCCCTTTTTTCCGGTTGGGACGCATGTGGGAAATTGATACAGAAAAGTGGCACGGAGCCAACTCGCAGGTGGGAATGCTGGTTTTTTAAAGCTTCGGAAGCAAATATTCTAACAAGTCATTTCCCAACGTTAAATTTGTTTACAGCTGGCAGGAAGGGATTCTCCCATAAGGGCAGAAATGCCGGGAAATCTTCAACACTACGGAAGGTAGGACTTCTCTGATACACAGTGTTGGATTTTATTCTATTTTGTTTATTTAAAGATAAAACCATAAACACCGAATTACCTTTGTGCTATTCTACTGACAGTGATCAGCAGGGGGAATTCTCTAATTTCCAATGAATTGAAACTATTACTTTTAAAAATATGATTTGGTGGGGTTTTTTTTAAGGTTTTATTTTATTTTTAGAGGGGAAGGGAGAGAGGGAGGGAAACATCAGTGTGTGGTTGCCTCTCACACGCCCCCTACTGGGGACCTGGCCTGCAACCCAGGCATGTGCCCTGACTGGGAATCGAACCCTTGCTCTGCAGGCAGGCACTCAATCCACTAATCAGCCAGGGCTGATCTGGTGTTTTCCATGTCCAGCTTCCAAAAAAAATAGCTGTATATTAAGTTGGAATGTACTGCGTTTCTGTGGGTAAACAAAAGTAGGTTTACAGCTGCTCACATGGAAAATAGTACAATGATAAGTAACAAAAATGAACTGTGTTTCGCAGACTCACGACTGTAAACCCACTGCGCGTGCTCCTGTTTCTGATTCTCCCAGTTGAATTGCGTTGTCTCTGTGCTTCCTTCTCAGATTTCTGACTGGACCCTTGAATCTTAACGATCCAGAAGCAAAATGCAGATTCCCCAAAATCTTTGTAAATACAGATGACACTTACGA
The DNA here is from genome assembly GCF_014824575.4 of Sturnira hondurensis. Classification (NCBI taxonomy): domain Eukaryota; kingdom Metazoa; phylum Chordata; class Mammalia; order Chiroptera; family Phyllostomidae; genus Sturnira; species Sturnira hondurensis. The sequence continues at coordinate 4,854,702 of NW_028082364.1, forward strand.
AGCCCTCCATTTAATCGTTTATAAGGTAACCACAGCCTTTCCTTCCAGGGTTCTAAAGTGATTCTAAAGTAAGCCTCCCTTGTGTGTGTGCACAGTAGGTGTGCAGACCTCTTAAATGCTTCTCAGGAGCCGGAAGGAGTAATTACTGTAAAACCCAACACGGGTGCTCTTCTGGACCCGCAGGTGTGTTTTCAGCTCCTGCGCAGGAGTTCGCTACTCAGGAAGAAGAACCGCGTGGGCCGTGGTGTCCCACGTGTTCAGGTGGACGCCCTGCACCGCGGGCCTGCCCACACGGCAGTGAACTTGCCTTTGCCTGGGTCTGAAAGCTGAGGGCTTGCTCGTTCCACAGGACGGTCTGTGTCTGGCAGGAGACTGTCCTATAAGGACACATGTTTATGTTGGGTTGAGTATGTTTATGGTAAAGGCAGTTTTGGGTTCAAAACAAAGCGCTGAGCATTTGCCTCCTTTCCTGCCTGAGGGTACAGTTAAGTTTTCGTTTGTAAAGGCTTAGAAATGATGCCATAAGCCCTGACCAGAGTGGCTCAGTGGGTTGGGCATTGTCATGCAAAGCAAAAGGTCACTGGGTATTGATCCCAGTCAGGCACGAAGCCTGGGTTGTGGGTTCGGAGTGCGTATGGGAAGCAACCGATCGATGTTCCTCTCCCTCTTTATCCATCCTTTCCCCTCTCTCTAAAAGTAAATAAAGGAAATCTTTAAAAAAGAAAAAGGAAAAGAAATGCTGTAAGGGCATAGGTTTTAAGATGGAAGTTTAGGTTTTTTATCTTTTTAGTATATGTGTTTACAGCTATAAAGCAATAGATACTGAAATTTAGTAGGCTCTCATGAATAAACATTCCTCCATTTGCTGTCTGCCCTCTGACAATTTCCCACTGGAAATTTAAATAATCACTTTTTATAATTTTCTCCCATTTTGGTATTTCAGCGGGGTCTGGAGCGCCTCACACTGCCACTCTGGGGTGGGATCCTAAGAGTCCATGTCTTTGATAGACAGGTGATCACACGAGAGGGTGTCGGAGAGGGTGTGTGTGGGGAGGCAGACAGGGCACCACTGTCCCTGACAGTTGTCCCGAAAGGGATCGCGCAGGGGGTTCACTGTCCTGGTCTGTGTACCTGTAAAATACGTGTACTTGAAATTCGAGTTTTTAAATAGAGACCGAAGAGGTACATTTTAAAAAGTGGACACGCACATGCCTGCGGGAACCCCACCAATAGTAGACATGTGGGGAACACGCGGGATGGGGCTCCCCTGGGGCCTGCTGCTGCGGGCCACCCTCAGAGCGGCCCGTGGCCCGAGGAGCAGCTGCTCGGCCCTGCTGGGTCGTCCCTCTGCTGGGTCGTCCCTCAGCAGGCAGAGCCAGCAGTGTCCCACACGTCCTGGTATTTCAGGAGAGGCTGGAAATCGGAATTCGGTAGAAAACCAGTTGGCATCTAGTTCAGCATTACTTCATGCACAAAGCAGGACGCACTGTGGGCCACCAATGGTGCAGCCTGCACGTAGGCAAGTGACGCTTACAGTCAGTCACAAGAGGGTGTAGATGGTCACTGTCACCGTGCCAAATAGTTACAGCTGACAGAAGTTGAGAGGTGGAGGGGGGCGAACAGATGGGGACCTTCAGGTCCTCGTTTAGAAAGTGAGCAGCTCAGGCCCTGGCTGGTGCAGCTCAGTGGATTGAGCGTGGGCCTGCGAACCAGAGGATCGCGGTTCGATTCCCAGTCAGGGCACATGCCTGGGTTGCAGGCCGGTTCCCTGCGGGGGATGCTTGAGAGACAACCACACATTGATATCTCTCTTCCTCTCCCCTTCCCCTCTAAACATAAATAAATAAAATCTTTTAAAAAAAGAAAGAAAGTGAGCAGCTCAGGAGCTTGTGCCTGTGACTGGTGGCACTCGGAGTGAGCCCCGTGGGGCTGCAGGCTAACCAGTGGAGGGCCTGGACAGCCACACTGCAGGGAGCAGGGTGGGGTCTACAGGCGCAGCCGTGCTCCCTGGGACAATTAAAGGTGGCAGCCTGTGGGGACAGGGCGCAGAAGGCCTCCAGTGCTTTTTCTATTATAAAGCTGTCTCTTCTGTTTGACTTTTTTTAACACTATCTTTGTTTGGATAAATTTAAACATTTTTGATTATTTTACTTATAGTCTTGGTTGCTGTAGGTTGCTGTTATTTGCTAATGTCATGACTTCAGTATTCGCTATAATATGACACAAGGTGACATTAATTGGTGGGGGTTTTTCACTGGGTTAGTGGAAATTGTCAAATACACACAAAAATAGACAGGAATAATGAATCCCCAGGTGCCTATCACACAGCCTAATTAATTAACAAGATGCTAATCTTTCATCTGTCTTATCTGTATTTTTTTGGCCAGAGCATTTTATTTTATTAATTATGCAGTGACTAATTTATTCTGACTTGCTTCAGGAAAGATAAAAGGGAAATATTTTTTGTGTACACACATTTTTTATGCTGGAGCACTGTAAATCATGTCCCATATATGTATATATGTGCATACATACACATACTTGCACGCCTGCATACATACACATATAGAGTATACATATACGTGTACACACTTTATATGTGTAAATTATTGCTAGAGCACTGGATCATGCTGTGTGTATACATGTATGGCATGCATACATGTGTGTGCTGCACACATATTTCGCCAGAGCGCTATAGATGTTGCATGTGCATGTGCACATGTGTGCATGCACACACAAGGTGTGTGCATCTATGTACATAGGCATGCATACTATATATACATGACTTTTTTTTTCACTAGAGCACTGTAAGTCATCATGTCATTTTACTCACAAACACCTCGGTGTGCATCTCTAACAGGGACAGCTGTGTGCCCACCGTGCTGTTTTCGCACGTGATGAAACAGTTCTTCCTTAATGTCTTCTGATAGTTCATGTCCAGATTTCTCCAGTTGACTAAAAAAAGTCTGTAAAGTCCATGTGTCCCAATCAGGAGTCAGACAGGCTCACTGCCCAGTTCACAAGCCTCCCACTCGGCAGCGCTGTGTGACTTCTGGTTTGTTCTCTCTTCCCAGGCCATGAGTGCAGCCGTGTGCTTCATGATCGACGGTAGGTACACACCTGCATCTGACTTTGGCCTTGAATGGTAGGCCTTTCCCTCGCAGCTGGCTGCGTTCTGCCCCAGTGTGATCCACGTGCTGTCATAGCAGCACCGTGCCCCATCCGGGACCCCCGCAAGTCCTGGTGTTCCCTCCCACTTGGCGGCAGCAGGGCCTGGGCACCTCTCTGTGCCCCCCGACTATGCAGTGGTGACAGCAGCACCTGTCCCACAGGTAGCTTTGAGAGTTAAACGAAGTCATACTTTAGAAGCGCCAAGTGCAGCCCCTGAGTGCTGTGCATTGTTACACACTTGACCCTCTCGTGTCCACCTGGGGTAGACAGCCAGTGTACTGACCCTCAGAACGTGCTTACATCAACGTTCACAGTGAGAGAGGTCTTGGGTATTTTTTTAAATCTTAAGTGTAACTAGTTTTGATTTTTCTGTTTCACTTCTGTTTGGGGGAGGAGGTGGGCGGGGAGATCAGATCATTTATCTTCCAGATCCAGTAAAAGTTTAACTTGAATTGTTAGTTCAGTAAGGATAGCAAAGTTATTCTTAAGACAGTGCAATGAATATTGACCTTTTTAACGCAGAATGTTAAAATAGTATAACACTTACCAGTATTTTTCACCTTGCTCACTAGCCTCAGCACAGCCCACGTTGGACTTCTGCCGAAGACTGGACGGCATCGTGGGGCCCCAGCTCACGGTGCTGGCTTCGGACATTTGTGAGCAGTTTAACCTCAACAAGAGAGTGTCTGGGTTTGTACTTGGCTTTGTGTTTACTTTCAAGCATCTTCAAACTGGGTTTATAAGAAGAGTAAGGGCGGTTTTTCTGTGAGAATGTAGACGTCTTCTCTGCATCCAGAGCACAGCAGTGTGCTATTCAGTCCCTTCTGGAAAACTTCCTGGGGACCTTCTCCCGAATGCCCCACGTGGGTGCTCGGGGCTGGCTGTCCCCCGATTGTGGCATCAGTGTGTGGGCTGAGGTGGGCTCCCTGTGCCTGTGGCCTTGGTCTTGTGCATGCCATCTGACATCCCCCGTGACCAGCCCAGGTTGTGAAGTTCACAATGGCAGTGGTCACCAGTAGGGTTTTGCTTCATACAGACTGCAAGCCCTTTCTTTGCCTTGTTGTACGGAAATGTATAGGGCGAGGCTGGCCGTGCGGGAAGCCCTTCGGGCGGTGGTGCTGAGCGTGGTGCCCTAAAGGGCTCTCAGCACCAGGAGACTCAAGGTGAAGCTCATCTTGGTTTGAGAACACTGTGAAAAGTCGTTGAACTCCTTCTACTCTCGTCTCCACGTAAAGTTTAATCGCTGCCAATAACGTGAGCAGATGGACAGTTCTTTGAGAAATAAAAGCCCTCTTTATGTGGACTTCCGCGTGCTTGAGAAGTTACTAAAATGCCCTTGTGTGTGCAGTGGCCGTGTTACGTGTACAGTACATGGTCCTGCACAAACACCAGCCTGGAGAGCGGCGCACCAGGCTGCCAGGGAAGCCAGCGGGTCCCGTGTCGGTGCGGAGCGCCACTGTCAGTGGCTCACATAGTTTTGGGAAAGATACCATCAAGGAAGGAAAGGGACCAAACCGTATTTTCATAGCGCTGCTTCATCGTTGAATTTTTTTTACTGTGAAACTGCCAGCTTTTTTATTTTGAAGGAAGCCTCAGTGAGTTAAATCTGTTTTGGGTCACACACATTCTAAGTTGAGAGTGATCATGTGTAGTTACCGCCATCCCCACCCCTGCGAGGTCACTGGCCATGGAGGCTGCTCTCTGTGTAGTCTCAGTAGATGTGACCAATCTCCGGTCACTCGTCAGCACGTGTCCGGAGGTAAGCTTGCTGTCAGGTACCTGTCCTTCACAAATAAGACCTCCAGAACTCCTGTCCCAGGGGGTGAGGGACAGCCACTTTCCTGGAGGAGGAAAGGAGGACCCCAGCACTAGCGCCATCTCCAGGGCTGGGGTTGGAGGCTGGGGGTGTGCGGCCTGTTCTCTCCACAGCCCCTACTCGGGAAGCGCCCGAAGGCTGCGCTCAGGGCGTGGTGTGGAGTATTGAAGTCACGTCCACGGACTGCAGGCCTTGTAATGCCCCTGGGGAAACGGGGCCACCCCTTGAAGGACAGGCACCAAGGATACTGCTTTGGTCCTCAGCTTCTATTGATCCGTGTGGTGCCTTGTGTTTTTCTGCTGAAGGACTGGCAGTTCAACTACTTTTAAGTTTTCTCTTCTTTGTAATTTCTGTTCTTCATTTTTCAGTTCAGAAATATAAACATTGGAACTCTCACTTGGCTTCTGTCTTTCTAGACTTGCACACACATCTAAACACAGTGACACAGACACGCGGTGTTTTTTCACTGCGTGGGTTTTTAAAAACATACCCTGCTATGAATCTGTAGCTTTAAAAAAGATATGGCATAAATGTCCTTTGACACCAAGGAACATGTATCTGCCTTCCTCTCTGAAATGGCTTCATGATATTTCATTGGACAGAGGCACTCTGTTCACTCATTCGCCCACGGAGCGGGAGCCCGGCTTACGGCTCTTGGCACCTTGAGCTGTTCTGTAATGACCCGCATGGAAGCGGACGGACAGTCTGGGACGTGCGTCTGCTCAGCCCCTTAGGAGAAGCTGCTGGGACTGGGGCAGAGGGTGCGTGTTGGTGATGCACAAGGGCGCGCCCATCTGCACCAGCCCCCTTCCCGCGTGCTCTGCCTGTGGCAGTCCAGGTGACACGGAGTGGGCACCCTCTGTCTGCGCTGGCGTGTTGTCTCTTCTGAGAACTGCCACCTGTGCCCCTTGGCCCTTCCCATCGAAGAGCTTTGTCTTTCTTCCTCGGGACTCGGTGTCATGCCCATCGGCTCGGCACAGAGTCTTTCCTTAACCTCAACTCCACTCTCTTTTACGATATATGAGTTTGGGGCGTGTGGATGGACGGTTTGGTTAATCACCGCCGTTAGTTTCTGTCTTTAGCTTCTTGGGGCTTTCTCCCCAGTATTATAAGAAATCCCATTTTCACCTCTGGTACTTGCCTGGTTTGTCTTCGGTTTGAATCATTAGTTCACCAGCCGTCTGCAAGGTCGCGAGGAAGGCTCTCATGGGAGCCGTTCTCCCCGCATCGGCGGCTTTGTCAGTGCGAGGCTCCGGTTAGTGAGCATTTCAGCCCCGGTGGGCCGTACGTGTCGCAGCCAACCAGTTGTTGGCGTGAAAGCTGCCCTGGAGAATGACACGTGCATGTGGGTGCAGCCGTGGTCCGCTAAAACTTCATGCAGAAGAGCGGCCACGGTCAGCCCCTGGGCTGTAGCTTGCTGACCCTCCCCTAGGAGATAAATGTCCTGTGCCGACTTCATTTGCATTTTTTACGAAAAATTCAGGGAATAACCGAGTGATTGCCATTTATGAAATATACTGCTATTGAGAAAAGTCATGAAACATTATGACTGCAGCGCTCTGGAAAACCCCGTCACGTTGAGTACCTCCCAGATACCGAGTGAGTCGCTAACGAAGGAAGAGCCTGTTCCGCCTCAACCGAGGTTCTCGACTCGAAGGCCCAGCCCCGAGTGAAGTCCTAACGAGGTCAAGGTCGCCGTAGAGTCGGGGCAGTTCTCTCAGGGTGCCAGCATTCCGCTGGTTTGTTTCCACAGGTCTGAAAAGGAGCCCCAGTTTAAGTTCATCTACTTCAACCACATGAACTTGGCGGAGAAGAGCACGATCCACATGAGGAAGACCCCCAGTGTGTCCCTGACGTCTGTCCCTCCGGACCTGATGAAGATCCTGGGCGACATCAACAGCGACTTCACACGGTAACGCTCGCTGCCTCTTGGGCTCTGTCCCCTTCCTGACCAGAGCGGCGCCGTTAGAGGAATCGGCTTCCGGCCCAGGGCCCAGGGCTTCCGGTGCCGCTTCCATGCCGGCCGTTCCGCCCGATGTCCCCGGTCACGCGCCCGTGACCCCTAAACTTCCCCAGGGACCGAAGTGTCCTGTTTCTGACTTTGCACTGTTTGTTCTCCGCAGCCTGGCTCTGTGGCGCCAAGGGCCGCGCTGTGAAACTCCTGTCTTGCAGGGTGGACGAAGACGAGGAGATCATCGTGAAGGCCATGAGCGACTACTGGGTTGTCGGGAAGAAGTCTGACCAGCGGGAGCTCTACGTGATTTTGAGTCAGAAAAACGCCAACCTGATCGAAGTGAACGGTAACTAGGGTTTGGCGCCTGCGCCCATTTTGATGCGCCCGCTGTTTAGAAATGCGTCTTTTCCCTAGGAAGCATCCGAGGAGGCCGTCCTGGCGGTTGAGATTTTAAGCAGATGCCTCTCTGTTGCTTAAAGGAATCCATTTGATTTATGTTTTTCTATAGCTTTAGTTCTTTAAAAAAAGTATGTGAAAAACTTTCCTTTGTCACAGGAAACGTGACAATGGCCAAAAGAAAATTGCTTTTCCTATCACAAAAGGGAAACACGCCCCATGGCTTCCCATGCGGGTGTGAGCGGGCGTCCTCATTCCCTGCGATGAGACTGCACATTCGGTTTTACAGCCGCCTCTGTGCGGGGCGGGTGTCTGGGCAGCTCTGCTGCTCTGGAGGGAAGGGGGCGTCACTGTCCCTGTGCCCCGGAGCCTTTGCAGCCCCGAGAGAGACCAGAGCACAGAGCGGACAGTTGTGGGCCGTGATACACCCCAGTGCCACCTGTAAGAAAAGTGAGGTTTTTCCTGCATGTACCCTCTAGGGCCTGTTGCATTTTTCTGATTAACACACACGTCTGGCGCTGGGTTCGTGTCCTCTCAGGCCCCAAGAAGGTGTGTGTCTCTCCAATAGCACCCAAGTCTTGTGGGCATGTTGGGCTCTTTCTTTCTCTGTTTACTAACGCTTCTTACCCAGGCTCCCTAGAAATAAGGTCTAAGTTAATGAAGACAGTTACTTATTCCCAACTGTATTCCAGGAGAATTTAAGGTTCTAGTAGATGTCATCTAGCCTTTAGGTGAAGCGCTCTCTTCCTTACTCACCGTCGTCTGTTCTGTCTGCAGAAGAGGTGAAGAAACTCTGTACCACACAGTTCAACAACATATTCTTCTTGGACTGACTGGCAACGGCTCTGAGACACCTGTCAGAAAACAACTCAGCAGGCGTTTCGTTTACCACTGCAGGCTACTGGTCATATTACTGACTGGATTATGACAATAGTAAAGCAATACTTGCTTTGAAGAATCAAATTTCTACTCAGTCTGATGATGCCCTGGAGTTTTTAGATTTTCAATATTTATGTGCAATTAGTTAACGGTAGTCAGCTACATCTCTGTCATTCCATTCTTTTGACATTATGTGAATATTTTACTGGGAAATAAGAGTAATAAATTGTTAAAGTTTTTAAAATTCTGGTTTTGCATTGAGTCTTTCTCCTGTTGCCTGCTTGCAGACCGCACTGGCCAGTGGGTCCCTGGCTCATGCTGGGGGATGCTGTAGCAGCTACAGGTTCACGGAGTTGGGATCCCTCCCTGGTCACTCGACCTTAAGTGGTGAACTAATGCACTTGCCCAAATTGCAAAACTTGGCTTCTGTCTCGAGTACTGTGATGTTCAGACCTCACACACTAGAAAGTTCTAAGTGACAGTGCCCGGTGTGGTGTGAACATCAGGCACTCCCATGCGCCGTGGAGACCTCCCCACACTCTGCATGCAGCTTCACAGCGGAGGCGGGGCTGGCTGAATTTTCCCCGATCCAACCTAACCACTTGTGATCTGGACATCCCAGAGTCAGGGCAGAAACTAGCCGGGCGTGGTCTGGAAACCGTGGTCCTACCCCGGCCCAGCACGGGCCCGTGGTTCCCTGTCACTGGACCCGCAGGAATCTGCTGAGTTAGGGAGGAGAGGGGGAAGCTTCTCATCAACTTGCATTTGTGTTGTCTCACACAAGTGGCCATTTCCATTACGATGGTCTCTTAGTCCAGGAGTCCCTCCAGATTGCATGGTTTCCTTCCCAAGGATCGGAGGAGGCGTGCTTCACTGTGTGCCCACACTATTGACTCACCAATTACAGTGCAGTCCCATCTGGTCCCTGATGGACCATCTGACACTTGCACTTTTCATCCAGAAGGTAGCCAGTGTTTATTCTGTTGCAATCTGGTTTCCAACTCCTGTCGGTTCAAACGCTATAGTTTGGTTGCTTCAACTGTATCCTCACTAACTGTTGTCTTCCTGATCTGTTTCTTCCGTCATGATCAGTTTTCTTTCCTGTAACTTCCAGATTTTGCAAGCCATCTGTCTTGATTAGACTTTCGTGGTACATTTTTGTCCGTATTTTTACTTTCCTTCTTTCTAGGTGGTTTTGTTGCAGATGGTTCCCTTGTAAAGAGTAACACTGAAGTGAGTTTTTATTTTTCAGTCCAATCAAAGTATCTCTGTGATTGTGAGGGAAGAGGCGGGTTTAGCTTGTAACACCGGTGATTCCTGGGAACGCTGTACGTCTCCCCATCATCTTTTGTTTCCTCTTTCCATCTTTTTTTTCTTTGTTGTTTTCCCTTTTTCCGGGAAATGTTAGATGAGTTTCCTTCCTTCTGCTAGTCCAGAAGTTAGGTATTTTTATGCTTTTGGTAGTTGTTCTTCAATTTTAACACAGCTCATTAGCTCTCACATTTTCTAACAGACACAAAGCATTCACTTAACCACCAACTGCACACCTGCACTTGACCCTGTCGTTCAGCTGTGGCCCGTGGTGCTGTGGCTCACGGGCAGGGGCCGTGTCGGAGGCAGCATCAGGACAGGCCAGTGGACACGGGGCGGTTCCAAGGGGCGAAGGAGCAGAAGAAATGTTTCAATAACTTCATCAGCTCCCCACAGACATCTGATTGGTTTCATCAGAGTCTAAATTTAGTCACCAACATATTGATTAAAAATCATTGAATATGCAATCCCTGAGTACCCATCGGCATGTGTTTTCATTCAGTTCAGTGTTCACATGCGGGCACTTCCCTGGTCCGCCCCTAGAAGGGGCCTGAAGTGCAGTGGCCCAGAGGGTTGGTATTTCAAAGGCGCTGAGATGGGAAGTGAAACCCAGCCTGTTTTATTGGTCAGGAAATTCAACACAATGCATTGGCCCTAAACTCCTTTTACAGCTACAAACCCAGTGACCTCTATTTTTTCTTTCTCTTACTGGTGATGGTCTTCGATTGGACCATCACTGGGTCCTCTTTAGGGGGACTCGACGTCAAAGGCAAGGATGAGGCTTCTGCCGGTTCCTTGATCACGGTGATGTGGACCTCCGAGTCTTGTCTTTTGACCTCTTCCTTTCTCAAGCTGTTCAGCCTAACACGGGAAGCAAACAGAAGGAGGTATTTTTTTTACTCTGTCATTTCAAAGCCACTATCTCTGCTCTGTGGCGTTAAGTAGTCTAAACCTGATGGCAGCTTACAGTTTTGTTTACAGACCTGATCTGCTTTGGTTCACAAAAATTGTTACCGTCACTTTGCCTGAGATGAGGTGATGCCGTGTCTAAACCTTACCTGCAGTGACCTGCGAACCATTTATCTCCCGGCAGCTGGCGGCTAGTAAGTCGCCTCTGAAAATCCTTCTGAGTCTTTCTCCCTAAGTCCAGTTTAATGCTTTCTTCAACAGACCCACAGGCTTGCGGGGCACTTCGCGGAAAGCAGACGTTTGCACTCTGATCAACAGGTCTGCGTGGCACTGAGCCCGGACAGCGGTGCGAGAAAGGTGAGCGTGCAGCCCTCCCTGGGTGCTCCGAGCGCCAGTCATCGTTTCAGGTGCTTTACAAACAGGCGCTCCCTTCATCCTCCCCACTGTCCTATGGGGGCACTATCCCCAGCCTACAGATGAGGAAGCTGAGGGCACCCCTTGCCCAAGACACCCAAGCATTAAATGGAGGGGCCGGGATTTGAACCCAGGCTGTCTAGATCTGTGGTCTGACTCCCAGACACTCGGTCACACTGCCTTTTCATGGGAGCCTTGACACAGAGGTCACCACCATTTTAGACAACAGGAGAGAACAGGTGGCCCCCAGGCAGGATTCTTCCCGGTAGCCACAGGTTCTCCGCCCCCCATGCGACGTGCCAACCTTCGGAAGCTGTGTGCTCTTAATGAAAGCACTCGGTCCTGAAGCTGCCGGCAGCTCCAGAAAACAGGAAGGAAAGGGCCCTGCGAGCCCGTGCACGTCACCTCATTTCCACGTCGTCGTACGCTGTCCCCCTGTCTCTGTCCCAGGCCATGAGCTGTGCCTTGTTCTCCATCACTTTCCCCTGGAGCATCTCCTCGCGTCTGTGAGCCGGGAAGAGCACGTTGACAAAAAACCAGCACACACAGCCGACCCACACTCGGAGCTTTTCGGTCTGTTCGTCCTCGGGTTTTTCTGTTTTCTCTAGAAGAAAGTTTCATTTCAGGGCACGCCCATATGGTTCTGCAGTAACCTTGGAGGCTGGGTGCTGGTCCTGCCCCTTCTGCGGTGGGCCCCCCAGCCCCTGTGACATGGGGGTGCTCCGCTCTCAGGCCCCCGGGGAGCCAGTGAGCTGCACAGTGCTCACGGACTGCCTGGAGGTCACCAGGCCACAGTTACAACTGTCAGCTTTTCCTTTGAGTCTCCTGGCACCTGTACTTTTTTCTAAATAGCTTACATTTTTTGGTTTTCTAAATTAAAATTTTAGAAAATGTACAATACTCCCCATGTCTCAGAGAAAAAAAAGATCTCTTGGCATTTGTGTACATTGTCTTTTTCTTTTTTTAGAGAGGGGGGAAGGGAAGGAGAAAGGGAGGAAGAGGAGCATCAGTGTGTGAGAGAGACATCAGCTGGTTACCTCTCACACCCCGAGTGGGGACCTGGCCCGCAATCCAGACTGGGAATAGAACCGGCGACCTTTCGGTTCTCAGGCTGGCGCTCACTCCACTGAGCCACACCAGCTGGGATTACCTACGCTGTCTTTAAAGGTAGCTTTCACCAAGAAAATAAGAGTATTTTAACTCTGAATTGGGCAAGAAGATAATTACTGACTTGTGAAATAAGCTAGACAAAGAAAGACAGACACTGTATCATCTCACCTCTATGTAGGATCTTGACAACATCAGAAAAATAGGTCAGATTTGTGGTTACCAGAGGCAGGGGATCGGGGGAGGGCAAAGTGGATGGGGATGGCCACACAGCACAAACTTCCTTTTATCAGACAAGCAAGCAGTAGACAGCATGATGACGGCCGTGAACCCAGACGCAAGGTCTGTCTACATGAACGCCGTTAAGAGTGTCAATCCTGCCCTGGCTGGTGTAGCTCAGTGGATTGAGTGCAGGCCTGTGAAGCAAAGGATTGCGGTTCGATTCCCAGTCAGGGCACATGCCTGGGTTGCAGGCCGGTTCCCAGCAGGGGACTCACGAGAGGCAACCATACATTGATATTTCTCTCCCTCTCTCCTTCCTTTCCCCTTTCTGAAAATAAATAAATAAATTTTTTTTAAAAAAAGAGTGTCAATCCTCAGAGTTCTCATCACAAGGAAAAAGTCTTTCTTTTGTTTTCTGGGATGATTGTGGTAATCATTTCAAATCATAAGTCAAATCATAATGTCCACCTTAAACTTAGGCAGCACTGTAAGTCAATTATATCTGAATAAAACTGGGAAGAGTGCCCCAACCGCACAAACAAAGCTCAGTAAGATCATGCCTTGAAAGTGGACTCTGTCGGGCAGGAGACAGAGCCGGGCGCAGCAGTACTGGCTTAAACACACACACACACACATGAGAGTGGTACAGTTTTTATAAACTTTATATAATTTATAAGAAAGCTGGTCAAACTTAAAAGTTCTAGAATTACAGTACTCACCATTTTGAGGTACATAAAAGGTCAGCACTTTCCCTGGAGATAGAAAATTCATTTTGGAAATCCTCTCATCACTTAGAGACTTCTTGAAATTGGGCTTTTACATAAAAGAAAAAAACCATAAAGCAAAATATTATTTCTGCATCATTATGGACTAAAACTAATTTCCTACATTTTAATAATTCAAAGACTGTTGATGAGACCATTCTCTTAACTGTTTTTTTAAATATTTTATTTATTTATCTTTAGAAGGGAAGGGAAGGAGAGGAACATCAATGTATGGTTGCCTCTCGTGGGTCCCCTGCTGGGGACTGGCCTGCAACCCAGGCATGTGCCCTGACTGGGAATCGAACCGCGATCCTTCAGTTCGCAGGCCCGCGCTCAATCCACTGAGCCACACCAGCCAGGGCTCTTAACTATTTTTAAACTGCAGAAGATGTCGGTACTCGTGCTGTATCTACTGCAGACCGCCCCCCAAGAAACCAGACACTTGAAAACGTACTCTCTGCGCAGTTAACTTCCATTCATATATGGATGGGTTTAATTACCACACATACGCTCTTTCCACCCACATTTCTGTGCCTGGCTAGATCTTGCTCTTGAACTCCACACTGTGTATCCAGCTGTGCCACTTGCTGTCACCCTTGGATGGCATGTCCTAATATGTCCAAAACCAACCCCTTAATTTTGCCCCTAACCCCCTCTCCCCCACTCCATCCTCCCCCTACACGGCGAATGGCAACTGCATCCTCCCGAGTCCTTCCAACCCACCAGGCTGGAAACCCAGGCACCGTCTTTGCTTTCCCTGGGCCCTCGCCGCACAGCCTGCACACCACCTTCTGGTAACCCCGAGGGCCTCCTGACTGGTTCGTCAGGAAGCGGTGACCCTCTGCTCGGCGCCTTCCGCAGCCTCCCCACCTCCCCCTCCCCCAGCCGCTCTGCTGGTCCCTGCTCTGTCCTGTCTACCACCAGCGTGCACCCCCACCTCCAACCTCTGCACAGAACAGTCCTCTCACGGCTATTGACACAGCCGCACCGCATCCCTTCAGGCACACTCGGACTGCCCCACCCTGTCAGCCAAATCCACGGCGGGCAAATCTGGAGCCAAACTGCCCAGCTCTACTACCTACTGGTCCTGCAACTGTGGGCAAGGTACTTCTTAACCCTTCTCAGCCTCAGTTCCCGTCTAGAGATAGAAGCAGGACCTATGCCTGCATGACACCTGGTAAACCCCACACGGGTGTTCACTGTTCTGTGTTCACCTGTTACCATCTCTCTTCTCTCAAAGGAACAGTCCACAGGAGGACAAGCTGTGTGTTCGCTGCTAGATCCCCAGCACAGAGCAGCGGGGTTGTCACACAGTAGGTGCACCACAGTGGGTCGAAACTACAACCCCATAGAGTTGAGGTGGCGCGTGGAGAAGACAAACCTCTGTTGTCTCCATTTCGCTGAAGTCGAGCAAGACCCCCAACTTCCCTGACGATGACTTGATGCTGCCAAAGCGCATGTCGGACTCCTGACTCGTCTCCGGACTCAGACACCTCCCGTTCTGGGTGCTCAGAGCAAGGACAGGCGGTTAGATAGGTGGCTGTTTCCATGGAAACAGGCATGCGTGCATGCACACACACACACACACTTTTAATGAACTATCATGCACAATAAACAAAGTGTATATTTGACAAATGTCAACATGTCTACACCTGTGAAACCATCACTTCAGTGGAACAGTGAACATGCCCGTCACCCTGAAAGTTGCCTGTGCCCCGTGGTGACCCCTCTTCCCCTCCTCCAGCAACCACTGACCACCTGCCATCACTGCAGGTTACTTTGAACTTTTCTAGGCATTTTATGTAATTTTATACAACACAACAGTATGCACCCTTTTTTGTTTGGCTGCTTTCCCCCAGCATAATTATTTTGGTCCACGCGTATTGCATGTATCATGAATTATTTCACTGCTGGCTCACACACCATTGTATGACTACAGTGTGGTTTGTTTATCCTGATGGACATCTGGAATGCCACATTGACAACCAGAAGTGAAGCTGATCAGACGGTGACTGAGGACGATCCCTAGACCAGAATGTTCACACTTGGTCACCGGAGTCTGTGTCGATGCCATCCATAAAATCACTTCCCTCAGAGCAGTGTCGAGACCCAGGCTGCGGCCCGGGACCAGGCTCCCAGGTGACTGGAGGAGGCATGCCTGTCTGCAGGGGTGCGCCATGAGAAGCTGAAGTTGAACAGGAAGCTGCCAGCAACTGCGGACCCCAAGGCACAGCCCAGGGACTCACGACACGAGTCTCTGCTTAGGCCAGAGTAGAAGGCTGCTGTATGAGCAGCTTGGAAGTGTTTCGCAGCCCTGGGGCTCCGCCGTGCCCCCATCCCCTTGTGGCTCCAATGGCTCAGAAATCAGAAATGCTTTAAGTCCCCTAACCTGAAACTCCCCCTGTACAGGTGTGTCTCAGTTTAGCACTGAAGCCTGCAGTGGATTCCTGCCCCTGCCCCTGCCCCTGGCCCCAGGTCTCACTGTGAACCCTAGTGTCCAGTCTGGCGAGCAGGCCCCCTTCTCAGGGACCTGTCTAGCACCTCGTGTGACACTCAGGAGCTGTCCCTTACATCTTCGCTCTGGGTCACGCTTTCCACCCTTGTAAACACTAGATCACGTAATGAAACATTTCACAACAAAACATCACGGGTGTTCTGAGACTCGGGTCCTCCACACAGTGTTTGTGGGCACTTTGACCTTCATTCTCCTACTGGGGCTAAGGGTCTGCTTTCTGGGTTGTGACCAGGAAGTACATTTTCTCTAACTTAAGAAAAACAAACTATGAAAAGAAGACTTAAGTTATTTCCTGAAGGGTTACAAAAGCCCAGGACAACTTTGAGGACTGTTTAACCATTCCAGAGTAAAACCATTCCTCGCTCTAAATTCTAACATATTACTCGTTACCTTATTTGCTGCCATACACACGCTCCCATGTTTGCCTTCCGTGAAACCGTCATTTGGAGAACTCGCACAGGATCTAGTCATTTGGTCAGTAACATAGATGAAGGCAAAGCTTAAGAGCGCTTCAAAGAATTCCAGGAAGACCAGCTGCAGTAGACGAAGGGACAGAGTCTTAGTCTCCCGAGCACACCTCGAGGTCCATCAGTGCCTCGCACGGGTGTTCCTGTCTGTTCTCCAGGAAGACCCCGCTCACCGTGTCGGGACGGCGGACACACACCAGTCTGCAGTCAGACCCACAGCATCTAAAAGACCTATTAGAACGTGTGTTCTATCACCTCACTTGTGAGGCACTGTTTCTGTGTTTGACAGAAACATTCTACATTAGCTAATGGAGGACAATCATGTTCGAAAGTGTTTCCTTTTTTCTTAAACAACTAGAGAAGTGGCATCTGGAGACCAAGCGGCAAGTGCTTACCCACAGGGCGGGCGGTGGCCCCCTCCCACCCTCCATGGTCCCGACTTGCGGGCCTGCAGAGCAGGTGCGTGGGTGGGGCTGGCTGGCTCGGACATGGACATGGATCACCCACCTGTGACGTCTGTGGGTCCTGAGCTGGAACAGGCCCCCCAGGTGGACCAGAGGCTCCAGGCTGGCCCCTGCCTGCTGCTGGGGAAGACCCGACCTCCTCAAAGCACCAGGGTCCCCAGTCTGACGGTCTGCTGAGCCCCACCCAGAGGGGGGTCTGGCTGGATGGCAGATGGGACGCTTGCCCACTGCGGGAAATGCTAACAACGAAAGACCCTTACACCTAGTTCTTGGAGGAGGCCAGTGAGTGTCTTTGGGTATATGGCATGTACACCACAGAATGCAGACATGTACTACACCGCTAAGTACCCACGAACTCGTACGGGAGGTTTACGTTCTCTTGACTTTGTTCATCATTTCCTGACATCTGAAGTGTTCTTTTTAATACTAATCTCTGATCTCCTGATACAATCAAGGGGGGGGTGCATACACAGACGGGCGCATATATCATTTTTTGTATTGGGATTAGAATTCTTTTCAATCAAATCTTGGTTCTTGGTATCCAAGGAAAAACAGTCTGAGTTGGATCTATACCATTCGTGCCAGCTCTTCACAGACCTCGAGTTCAAAGTTGCTGTCAGTTCCGTCACACATGAAAGGATTGTCCTCTGCTATGACCTCCACAAATTTGGTTGGTGTTAATTCTTTACTTAATATTTTAAAGTTCTGTAAAAGAAACAACCAATCACACCATAATGGCCTCTCATTACAAACAGCTATCTATTTTTTATGTCCACTTACATCAAGACAACACTTTAAGAAAATGTACCAGAAATGATTATCTTAAAAAGGGATGATTTTGTAAGGCATTCTACATGAACATTGCAAGTTACCTCTCTTCTCCAAACCTAATCCTTCAGAAACCCCAGTAAAGGGTTTTTCAGAGGTCTAACCCTAGGGCAGAGAGAATGGGAAAGCAGCTGACCCAGACGTGAGAGACGAGCCTGGCTCTAAGTGGGGAGGGGATGGCCCTCGGACTCAGCAGAGCCCAGGGAGGTGGGAGGCAAGCCAGGGTGGCGGGAATGCAGGACGGGAAGGCACTCCAAAAGTCATGCTGCAGGTGGGACTAATCGCAGAAGACTCCCTGAAAGTCTAGCAGAAGACCAAAGGCGTGCTCCGAGCCCCTGAACCAGAGGGCATCTGGCCTGGAAGACACTTAGTCCCCCTACCATCCCAGAGCTGCCAAAATGAGGGTCAGGCGACAGAGCTTCCTGGGAAACTCCTCCTCCACGTTGACCGCCCCCCAAACCTTCTAAGAACTGAAAACCAGGCTTAGGTCTCCAGCGAGTTAGGAGACCTAAGTCTCCCGGCCTGGTCACCCTACAGATGTGATCTAGTCTTTGACAAGTGCCATCCATCCACGAAGGCCTTCCAACACACCACACTCCCAAGTATGAGTGGACAGCCAGAGTTCAGCACACACTGCAGGCAAAGCCTTACAACAGCCAGAGAACAAAACTGGCCGGGAAAAACCAGAAGCTTCTCATATACACAACACTCACACTTCCTAAAGCCTTCCACCCCGTCAGCATTCCATTCTCCAAGACTTCTCACTCACCTTCCCACAAGCACAAATCAAAAGTAACAGGAAGCGAAAACCACCAATACTTAGTATGAGACTGTTATATGAATTAGATGTTTTCACCACTCTCCAAACCGGAGCTTTTGAAAATTCGTTTTCTGAGGAAGGGTGATTTCTGACAACAGCACTCATCCTCCACCCCTCCCTTGGAAGGCCAGGTCTGCTCAGTGAAGCCTTCGGCCTACCGCCCCCGACCCCCACGCGGCAGCCGGCGGAGGCGCTCCCTTCCGCCCCCAGAGACCCAGGAAACAGGCGGTGGCTCTGAGAACGCATCCCGCATCCTCACCTCCTTCTGCGCGGCGTAACTAGCCCCTCTCACCCTCCATGAAAACCAAGATGCCCGCGAGGGTGGGCCGGAGCCCACCAGATGGCTCACCTTGAGCATCCAGAGAAAGTGCCTCACCTTCATGGTGAGCTCGTGGGGCGGCGCCGCATGCGGCCGGCAGTACGCCCTGTACACCTCCCAGGTCAGGTCGAGGTAATTCATCGCGTACCGCGTCTGCTGCGGCTCACCGAACAGCAGGCCTAACGGTGCCACAGAAGACACACATCCAAACCGTGATCACAATGTTACATTTTGAAAACAACAGCGCTAAAGGGAATCCTATTGGTTTTGTCCTCACCATTTACACGGCAGGCATTGGGGTGAATGTTCTCAGTCATCAGTTTTGTAAAGCACAAAACCAGTGAGGGGCTGCGATTTCTGTAATTAAAAAGATATTATTATCAGTCCTCCCTCCAGCAGGGGGGCTGGAATTCTGGTCCTAGAGTGGGGGTATGGGTGGTGTGGGCTGGGTAACTGGCCTCTAACAAGCAGAGCATAGAAGGGAAAAACACTTGAGAAAGTGGACAGGAGACAGCCCTGCTGACACCACTGTAACTGGGTCAAGGTTAATGTTCCCGGTAAGGATACAGGTCAACATCACACAGCCTGACAGGATGGAAGGGAAGGGCAGCTCCCCTCCTCGGTATCCTTCCCCAAACCCATAAGCTCAGTGTCACGACGAGAAAGCATTAGCAGACCAAAATCGAGGGACATTTTATGGAATAACTGACTAATGTTCTTCAAAAGTGCCAGGGTTATATAAGACAAAGTCTAAGAAACTATCATGGGTTGCAGGGGAATGAGAGGTGACAATGTCGCGCCACGTGGGATCCTGGACTAGACAACTAGGACAGGAAAGGGACATCGGTGGGAAAACTGGCGGCATCGTAACAAAATCTGCAATTTACTTAAAGGTATGGCAGCTGCTTCTGTTCCTTCGTTTTGATGAGTGTGCCTTGGTTCTGTAAGGTGTTATTCGGGGAAGTGGTGAAAGGTGTCGATTTTGCTCTGAGAGACAGGAAATTCTGGCCTAAGGAAAAGCTGGTTGTGACTATTTTGGAATGAAACCCTGAGAGCTCTCCGCAGTGTTGGAACACACTGCAAGTTTCCCCTTTGTAAGCTGGGATCTTCACGGTTTTGCGGCGAATATTTTTGTTCCTAGTCCTTCAGTGCTAGAGTGTGTAAAAATCATAATGAATGTCAAAGAACAGAGGACAGATGGAACCAGAGTGACAGCTGGTGCTTCTCGCGTCCACGGACAGGGTCCGGAAGTGGTACTCACTGGTATTCTTTGTGATGAATGTGGTGAGCCAGCTGTACCAGGTAACTCAGAAATGTCCTCAGAAGGATTTTTGTGAATGGAGAATGAATTTCTTCAACTGGTATGTCATTATTGGCTAAAATGAGAAAATTGGAAAGGATGCCTAGTATTTTCTAGCACCTTCCATCTGACTTGCTTCTTGTGCACCATCCAAAGATCTGGAGACAAGTACTTCACTTAATTCCAGGAACTGAGTGCTTTTCCTCCTAGAAAGGACTCTGAACTGTACATCCGCATCCACTTAAAAACTGAGTCCCACTCGGAAGATCTTCATCTGGTTACTCTCCGAGAAACTTTAAAGATCCCATGTCTCGACGCTTTTCAAAGCCTTCTGACCCACAATTCGATTAGTGCTAATTCTCAATAAATGCTAAGTTTACTTCAAACACTTGAATTTGAAGTAAATAGGTGTTTGCTCTAATATTTTATTTTTCAAGTAGATATCTCGAGGCTTTCAGTCTTGCTTCCCAGAATTCAGCTGAAAGGAGCAAAACCTTCATAGTTGTTAAGTTTATTGCATGAACTTTCTAAGTAGAAATCAAGCCCGCACCCAAGCCGATCTAAAGCTTTTCTAGGCTGTTCTCAGCCCCCCCAGCCCTCTCTGCTTCTGACGCGACAACTGAGCATGATTCCACCGTAGATCAGGGCCAGAGAGGAGACATGGTACTTCGAGCTGTATGGGCCAGTCTCTGCCACAACCACTCAGCTCTGGCCTCTGCAGGCACAATCAGCCACAGAAAGACGTACACAACTGAACATGCCGTGTTCCAGTAAAACTTTATTTACAAGAACAGGCCGGGGGCCCCTGCTTTGCTGACCCCTGCTGTAGACGGTCTTGGCATTGCTGCTACGTCCCAAGATTGCCTCTCCAAGTGCGTTTTCCGCACCTTCAGAAGCAGCCCCTGTGTTGATCCCTGCCACACCTCTCCTGGCCTTTGCCTTCACTCCCTCAACATTTCCTGACGGGGTTCATGGTGATATCATGGTGCATTTCTCTTTGAACCAAGAGGTGTGAAGGACCTAGAATACTCACCACTCAATACCCTGTCCATATCAGCAAGGGTTATTTTATGGTGATGAAATTTACAATCCTTCAGAAACCTCCAGAAGTGAAGCTTTGTCATCAGGAAGGCGTTATCCAGGGAGTGGTCACACCCCAGGCTGCTATAGAAGCTATAGATTCTTCTCAATTCTGTAATATTTCTTAAGACAGCATACTCTACCTGAAAAGAGAAAGCCTTGTCTATCTTATCTTACCCAGTAAGAACAAAAGCAAAAGGAACACCTGTTTTCTAAATTAATCAGATAAAGAGCAAGTGGTGCACATATACAGTGGAATATGACTCAACCATAAAAAAGAATGAAACCTTGCCATTGGCAACAGCATGGATGGGCCTAGAAGGTACTGTGCTGAGTGAAATCACTCAGACGAGAAAGTCAAATACCATATGATTTCACTTAATATGTAGAATCTAAAAAAATACACAGAACAGAAACAGACTCCCAGACACAGAAAACATTTTAATGCTTGCCACGTTGCAGGACGCATTAAGGGAAGAGGTGAAGAGGTGAAGCAGTGAGGGGACTGAGAAGTACACACCGGTAGTTACAGAACAGTCACGGGGAAGTAAAGTGCAGCACAGGGAACACAGCCGCTAATATTTTAATAACTATGGTGCCAAATGGGTACTGGATCCATCAGGTGATCACTTCATAAGCTATGTAAATATCTCATCACTGGATTGTACATCTGAAACTAACATGATATGGTACGCCAACTGTCATTGAAAAATATATTCTTTGTAAAAAGTATTCAAGCCTAAAATACAAATCTGTAACGGTACAGAAGGCTTTTACCTGCTTCCGTTCCTCTGGTTGGTCTTTCTCAGGGTACGTGCTCAGCAGCCAACGCAGGTCCAGCTCAATGCTCGAGCCCAACACTGGGTTGCTTTCACTGCCGTCAACCTTCCTGATAACTTCTAGCAGATGAAGGCAAAGACAGGGCATCACCGGGAAGAGCAATGTTAACATTGGTCGCTATTATACCCAAACAATCTTCCACAGAAGTGTGATACAAGAGTATGCCAAACAACCTACTACGGAAGCATCTGCTCACAGGAAACTTCTGTTTTCTGACACCCTAGGTGTGTTTTGATGCGTGGATACCATGGAAAGAAAACAGAGACTGATGAACTGTCAAGCGGCAGGTGCCCAGTCCCTACCAGCACTGAAAGATCCTCGGAACTGGCTCCCGAGGGCAGCGTCTGCACACGGCTCTGGGTCATTCATCAGTTCACCTTCAAGGTCTGGAAACTTCGCTATGTGGTCGTTGCAAAACAGGCCAGTATACACACACCCACTCTTGAACGTTAATCGGCCCTGTAGATAGAAAGGTAACTCGTAGCGTGGAAAAAATTTCCTTGGGAAACCATTGGTAAATGTACATCGAAATCTTTCTCAAGAGTTCGTAGTATTTTGTTTGAGACGTGTGCTCTGTCCACAGGTCATCCGGTTCCTGGACTCTCACATTGCTGCGTAAACGCTCCCCCTCTCCTGATTCTCCTCCCTTCTCCCCCCCTCTTCTTGCTATACCTGCCTCACGACCTCTGCCCAACTTTAAGCACCCCTCAGTCACAGAATGTGTCTTAATAAACTATGCTAATGACCACCTGAGTGCCCGTCACAGAACAGTCTTTTGATATTTGTCAAAATGTCTTGGTATCTGTTGAGCCCAGGCCAATGGTCAGTCTGACCCAGAGGTGGGCAAATGACCCAGTTCAACTCAGTGAAACTCAAGACATTTGTGGAAAGCTTCTTGAAAAACAGTTTCTGCGCTGGCTGGTGTGGCTCAGTGGATTGAGTGCCCGCCTGCAAACCCGGGGTGGGGGTGGGGGGTGTCCCTGATTCAATTCCCAGTCAGGGCATATGCCTGGGTTGCAGGCTGGGTCCCCAGAAGGGGGTGTGCAAGAGGCAACCACACACTGATACCTCTCTCCCTCTCTTCCCCTCTCTAAAAATAAATAAATTAAATCTTTAAGAAAAAAGGAGTTTCTGCTCTTCTACTTAGTGTGGAATGTGGATGTGAAGTCAGGAGCCACAGCAGCCATCCTGCAATCATGAAGTGGGGGCAGCATAAGGGTGGGGCTGACATGGTGGGAGACACCATGGATAGACGGAGGAGAAACCCTGGCTTCACTGAATCAAACCAACACAGAAGCCCGCATTATTTTTTATGATTTATAGAAGATTAAGCTAGATTTCCTATTACTTAGAACCAAAACCATCCTAACACACACCCCACACACACAAGCACATATAACACAAGCCAATTAAATAACCTCTAAATTATCACATGAAATTAATAATTTGGGGGTAATTGTTTTAAAATTCATGTAATCATCTCAACAAAACAGTAAGTTATCTTATGCAAAATAGATAATGCACTTTACTAGACGGAGAATGACATGCCTCTTACTGTATCTTAAGTGCTTCACATAATCTTTAAAATGTAATCTTCAGCCCTGGCTGGTGTAGCTCAGTGGATTGAGCACGGACCTGCAAACCAGATGACCGCAGTTCGATTCCCAGTCAGGGCACATGCCTGGGTTGCAGGCCAGTTCCCAGGAGGCCAACTCCCAGCAGGGGACGCACGAAAGGCAACCATACATTGATGTTTCTCTCCCTCTCTCCTTCCCTTCCCCTCTAAAGATAAATAAATTAAATTTTAAAAAAAATGTAATCTTCACAGGTCTGTACTCACCATGCCGTGTTTTTTATCAGAAACCCATTCTCCCTCGTATGTGGCTCCACTGGCATAGTAGAATATTCCATAGCCATGACGACACCCGCTCACGAAGTTTCCTCTGTATTCATTCCTCAGAGAATACTGGGAGTTGGGGACCCTCTTCAGAAACCATGTGTGTGTTCCTAAACCATTCTGAAGAGAAAGGACGCTTCCATGAGCAATGTTCAAAATACTTCTTCTTTTCACTTGAGTCTATTGACGCATGTGGAGGAACCACAGTGACTCATGTGAAGGGGCCAAGAACACGGACTTCGGGGCCACGCAGCACAGGGTTCAGCCCCAGCTCCGCTCCGTGCCAGCCAGGCCTGACCTAAGGCAAGTCGCTGAACCCTCTGTCTTTCATCCACAGAATGAAGGGTGGGTGTATAGGTCGAAGGCAGTGCGCGTAAGGGGCCTGGCTTGAGTGTCCAAACTCATCAGCCCTGGAATGTCGGGTTACCAGACAAGACCACACAACTCCCCCGTGTGTTGCGGGTCCGCAGAGCGTCCACCTCTGCGGGTGTTCGGCGGGTACCTGGACGCCTCTGTCCCACTGACCACTGTACTCCTCGTTAGTCGTCAGCCACCTCATTCTGCCTTCTCCGTGCCGCATGTTGTCATCCCACTGACCTTCGTATACATTTCCAGATTTATAACTAGGACCAAAAAAAAAATGATTTTCAAAAACAATCAGTTATCTCATCTGCACTTAATGCACCTCTACGACTCTCCCGGAAAGGTTCTCCCTGAACTCGCAGGAAGAGACCCAACCCTCTTGCCCATATAATCTTCCCTGTAGTTAAAGACAATGGATGGGCGTGCGGTTAGTAACAACAGTCATCTGAGGAGGTGTAATAAACCATGTTATTAAACTTTCTGATCACTTAATAAGGTGACAATGTGGATAAGAGCAAGGACTTCAAGTCTTTACAAGTAATTCCCTGTAATATTATAATTGGCTAGTAGTTTGCCCCCCAAATATTTTTACTCTATCAGCTCAAACTGAAAATCAAGCAACTGTGTCAGCGCCCTTCAGGAAATGTGAAGTTCATCATCCAGTCCATGACGAATACGGAGAATGAAGAAAGGCAGTTTCTGCACAGAGTAAAACAGTGTGACGAGACTTCATTTAACTCTAGTATTTGCATCACCATGAAGGTGATATTGGGGTGAATTTGAAGAGTCCACCTGTTTACGTAGGAAATACGTCCTCTGTGCTTTCTCCACCCACCTCTGAACAGCGCGATTGAGCACCGCCGGGGTCTCCTCCCACTCCTGGCCCGCGCCCCTGACGAGCAGCAGGGACACCCACCGTCTTATCCCCCAGCCCTTTCTGACGTTGTGATCCCAGGTCCCCTCGTAGGAAGAGGTACCCTCTCGATCGTAATAAATGCAGCCCTAAAATAAATAATATCAAGTTAAAAAAAAATCAAGCCCCATATAACAAATCCTATTTTATAGGTAAAGATAGGAAATAAACTATATGAATTTAAGGGGCTAACTCATGCAGGAGACAAATGTCACACTCAGGCAAGACGTGGAATCTATTTACGTTTCTGTTTTGGAATCAAGAATACAGTAAAGCACCTGCTGAGGGAGAATGGGATAATGTCACAAATTAATTATTCCTTAATATCATAGCACCACATGAGGGCGTGGGGTAACGACTACACTCATTACCTTCAGTACATCCATTACATTCGTAACTAGCAGTCGAATACGTACTAAAGAAACCCTGCTTTGTCGTCACCTAAAGTGAAGAGCAGCATGTAACTGAAGGTCACTCTCGTAGGTACCAGAACCCTTTTTCTTTTATCCATTTGGAAACCTACTTCCGTTACTGCCTCCAAATACAAGTGACCACAGCATCACCATTCTGTGGTGACTCCTCTAAGGGACTGGCCACTGTGCAAGGCATTTGGATCTCTGCTGAATGGCCTCAAGTTGCTGGTTTATTCACTAGTGTGTGTGTGAGAGAGAGAAAGAGAGAGAAGTGTTCCTATCTTCTTCCTCATTATCAAGCTAACGTGTTCCTGCTATGCCATCCGGGTGCCTGTGGGGGGCACTCCCACCCCAAGCCTGAGCTGATCTGCAATGAGCTAAAACTAAACAAAGCAAACCGAAGATGTTAACTGAACAGTCTAAATATGAGGAAAGTGATGATTACAATGGCAGGCTTTTCCTTTTCTAAACACACCGCGACGGCGTTTTACCATCGCACAGCGAAACAAACAACAGCCCCAGAAACAACCGCCTTGCTTATGAGTGAATGGAACCAACGCCGCTGGCGACAACGTCAGTGGTGGAGCCACCGTGGAAAACAGGCTGGCAGTTCTCCAGAGTACAGGTCGGGTTACCATGCGACCCAGCGATTCCGCTCCTGAACACACCCAGAAGTCAGCAAACAGGTGCTCGACTGAACCCTCGCCCACATGCCCAGCGACACTGTTCACAGTGGCCAAGAGATGGGAACAGCCCTAACAGCCATCCGTGGGGCGAACGGATAAACAAAATGTGGTCTAGCCATACAGCAAAATACTATTCGGCCATAAAAAGGAAGGAAGCACCCACAACACGGGTGACCCTCAAAAACGTGGTGCTCAGTGAAGGAAGCCAGACACAACACAGGTCACGTGCTGTATGACTCCATTTCACAGGGAATCAATAGAATACACGAAGCCACGGACGCAGAAAGCAAACTGTTGGCACTGCAGGGTGAGGGGGCTGAGGGGTAACCACCTAACTAACGGGTATGGGGTTTATTTTGGACTGATGAAGTCTGTGGGGCCAAGACAGGTCGTGTTGGCACGACACTGAGGACGTACTGACGCCTCGGGCCACTGAGTTGCTTACTCTGCCGTGGTTAATTTCACGTCCCACGAAGCCCACCTCAGTGAACACAAGTGGATACGCCTTCACAGCCCCCGCGCCCCCCACCCTCCGAGTTTAGACGTTCTATGTGCAGAGGGCCGTCCCGGGGCGGCCTCACCCACCATCCCGTGTCTCTTGCCCTGGCACCACTGGCCGACGTAGGACACGGGCTGTGTGACGCACTGGAACACACCAAATCCATTCCTCTTGCCGTTGACCACTTCTCCTTTGTAGGTGCTGCCGTCCGGCCACGTGTGCATGCTGAGGTTCACGGAGGTGCTCTTTACAAAGTGCCCCTGGGGAAAAATGGCCCGAAGAGTGACAGAAAGAAGGCAGCAGAGACACGTCCTTGAGTGCCGATACCACACCTGCCTCTCCTCCTGCGGAGACACTGGACTATGCCCAGGTCCCACCGTCCTCCCTCACCTGGCACCTCCACGAGGCAGAAGCCCAGGCGCACAAATGCCTCTGGAAGGTTGTATGCAGACTGAGCTCCAAGCAGCAAGCAGGTGACATCCTGGCCTTGGAAATTTGGATTTTTGGAACCCGCCCCAAAGGAGGCTGTGAGTGGGGGGTTGAAATCTGCACCCTTTCTTGGAGAGCAGTTTGGTTCTAGCAGTTGACTTAAGAATACACACTGCAAGACGGGTTAGTGGAACCCAGAGCGGAACGAAGGGCTAGGGTTTGATCTCTGCAAAACGAAGGTATGAGATAGTGTGTAATAAACTGTAAAGAGGAGGGGCCCCAGTACATGTACAGTACACGTAGAACCCTCTGGAATGTACGAATGACACTGCCAACACCACCGGAGCATCCTGGACCATATCAGCTGTATTCTTTGGGTCTGTGGATTTCTTTAATCCACGTGCGGAACGACTTTCATGAAAGCAGTATGTTTAACTGTGGGAACCTGACCATTAAATCTCACAACTACGGTTTAGAACTATAACGTCTTATGTGCTTCATTTCACATTCAGTTCATCAGCCCAAACGTAAGTCCCTGGTCCATGCAGGAGTCCTTCTGGAAACACACCCTTCAAAACAGAACAATGACAAACCCTTGGGACCGATCACAGACTTCATATGACAGCTGCCACTGATGGCGCCAGGCCTTCACGGACCCGCAACCACACCAGCGTGCTCATCTCCACGGGCAGAGCTTGCCTTTGAGCAGGGACCACTCTGGCACCCACCCTGCTCCAGAAAGGATCTGTGGAGGAGTCCGAAGAAATCCGGTTGCCCGCACCTCACACCAGGCAGTCCTGTGCCATTGTTAAACGGGAGCCTGGGTTCAACCTGGGTCTGCATTTTTGAGTTTTTATTAAACACTTAATATGTATGTTAAGGGGGGTGGAAACTAGTGTGCTAAAACTCGTGCCTATGGCCTCAACCACAAAAACTTGTGCTCCTATAATAATCATGTATTTTTCTGACAGGCTGAATGAATGAAAACCTTCATTGTGGCATTATTAGTAAGTGCAAAAATTGCCCTGGCTGGTGTAGCTCAATGGATTGAGCGCGGGCCTACGAACCAGACAATTGCGGTTCGATTCCCAGTCAGGGCACATGCCTGGGTTGCAGGCCAGTTCCCAGCAGGGGATGCATGAGAAGCAACCATACATTGATGCTTCTCTTCCTCTCTCCTTCCCTTCCTCTCTAAAGACAAATAAATAAATAAATAAGTGCAAAAAATGAAAACACCCAGAAGCATCCATCAACAACTATGGCATGGTTTTGAACAGTATATTAGAACACTGTGCAATGTTAAAAATAATTACTATGGAGGAGGGAAAGGGGAATCTAATGTTTAATGGGTACAAAGTTTTTCTGATATGATGAAAAAGTTCTGGAGTAGGTTAGAAGTGAAGGTACAAGCCATGATACAATCTGATACGTGTACTTAATGACACTGAACTTGGACACTTACAAATGTTTGAAATAATAAATTTTATGTTATATATATATACATATTTACCACAGTAAAAACAAGTTGCAAAAACATGTAACAATACAAAAGAGTCACAAGTCAAAGAAGATCCAAGGTGGCCCTGGCTGGTGTGGCTCAGTGGATAGAGGGCCAGCCTGCAAACCAAAGGGTCGCTGGTTCGATTCCCAGTCAAGGCACGTGCCTGGGTTGCAGGCCAGGTCCCCAGTAGGGGGCATGTGAGAGGCAACCACACCTCGATATTTCTCTCCCTCTCTGCCTCCCTTCAGTTCTCTCTAAATATAAATAAATAAAATCTTCAAAAAAAATCCAAGCTGTTATCTACAAAATGAATATGCCCAGGTAAAAATACTGATACAGCCATCAAGAAATGTAAGGAACACAGCAAATTAACAACATTTACTGCAAAAGGATGTTGATACCGGGGTTTTACTTGTTATTTACTGTAGTGACCTGAAGGCTGTTTGTATGACAAACAAAAATCGGGAAAAACAAAAAAAATCTACAATGACAACTTCAGTTGCACTAAGCCCTGTTTTTACCTTAAAATATGTAATCAGGGTTCAAAATAAAGCCAGCATTAAGTGATTCCAAGTTCTTTGAAGAGTGGATGGATTTGTCTGAAGATGCAAATCTCTGTCACCCCGCACCTTCCTCCACACCGACTCCCCAACTGTGTGACTCACACGATAGGCGCCACCTCCTTGGAAGACTGCAAAGCGTTCTCTGTCACGCAGTCCTTGGACTTTGCTCCCTTCATAGCTATGGAGAAATGAAACTCAAGGTCATGACAGTTGGGTTGAGACACAATTAACACGAATGAAGGAGCACCTCTCACATTCATTCACTCAACAAACACCACCCCACCCCACCCCCTCCCCGAGAGCCACCATACACCTGTCCCCTTCTCAGCACTGGGGTAGAAGCTGTGAACTGTGACCAAGACTGGAAAGTCCCTGTTTCTGTAGCTTCCAGTTCACTGAGGACAGCCAGACAGTAAATGTGAAACAAACAAGCAAGATTAATTCCAGACTGTGTTCAATTTTTTGTGAAAGACGTGACCAGGGGAGGGGGCTGTCCTTCACGGGCAGGCAGGGCGGAGGACTCTCTTGAGAACACAAGAGCTGCACTGAGAGCTCGAGAACCTGGAACAAACACCTGTGAGAGGAATCCTGGGAAGAGGGACCTAGGAAGAGGGGACAGCAAGTGCAAAGGGCCTGAGGCAGGAAAGAGCCTGAGATCTCAAATTCCAAAAAAGCAGTGAGGCCCTGGCTGGTGTGGCTCAGTGGATTGAGCGTGGGCCTGGGAACCAAGCAACCACGGTTTGATTCCCAGTCAGGGCACATGCCTGGGTTGCAGGCCAGTACCCAGCAGGGGACTCACAAGAGGCAACCATACATTGATATTTCTCTCCCTCTCTCCTTCCCTTCCCCTCTAAAGACAAATAAATAAAATATTTTAAAAAAGAAAAAAGAAAAAGCAGTGAGGAGAGTAGCACAGCTGGAGTGAGGGAGAGAGGTCGGGAGGAAGATGAGAGGGGGCAAAGGCTGGGGGGTGGGGTGGTAGGGCACGGTGTGCCAGGGGTGTCCAAGCTTTTGGTATCTCTGGGCCACACTGGAAGTTTTCTTGGGCCACACATTAAATATATAAACATTAGCGAAAACTGATGAGCAAAAAAAAAAAAGCTTTCATGTATATTTACAATTTGGGGTTGGGCTGCATGCATAGCCATCCTGGGCCGCAGGTTGGACACCCCTGGCACTGTGGACTATGTCTCATACTTTTTAATATCCTATAGTGCTGAACCCAACAGCTGGCACACAGTAGCTCATCAATAATTGGCTGCTATTACCATTCAAACAATCTATCTTTTTAAGTCTTTTTTAAAAAGATTTTATTTATTTTTAGACAAAGGTGAAGGGGAGAGGGAAACATCACTGTGTAGTTGCCTCTCGAGCGCCCCCTAGTGGGGGATCTGGCTTGCAACCCAGGCATGTGCCCTGACTGGGAATTGAACCGATGACCCCTGATGAACCGTGCATCGTGATGGAACCCTGTGAAACCATAACCCAACCCCATACAGCTAAGCTGCTGACAGACTCCTGATGCCCATAAACTGTATGAAATGACAGCTTCTGACTGCCATGTTTTAGGGTGATTTGTTGTAAAGATAGACAACTAATAAGTTATGTAAATAGGAAGGTACCTCTGTTCAGGAGGCCTGAGAAGAGAGACTAGAAAGAGGGAAATCTTTAGGGAGCGAGTCCAATCGCCCAGTCAAGAGATAACAAATCCACGCACAGAGAAAGGGACTAACGAGAGAAGCGGAGGAAAAAGAAACGAAAGACACAGGAAGGAGGACAGTTCTCCGATCTCCAGGCTGGATCTACAGGAAAACAGTGGTGCCCTGACAGCCACAGGGCCCCACAGAGAAGCCAGCGTCTGGGAGAGAAAGGGCCTCGTGGGGAGGAACCTTAAGGTGTGTATTCTCTCTCCTTTTCCCCAGTGAGGATCCTGAGGCTCCGAAAGGTTCGGTGATAGGGGGATGCATGCATAGAGCTGACTCAGATCCAGCTCATCTTGTTTCAAGCCCTGTGGTCTCTGCTTTTGGGCGGTGGGAAGCCCTGAGGAAGACACACAGTAGGGAGTTAAATACGTGAACCTAAAAGTCTAGAAGGGCCAGTGCTGACAACATGGGTTTTCACCGTCACCCAGAGAGGTGGGCGGTGAAACTGCAGATGTCCCCGAGACAGAAACAGAGGGCATGAAAGTGGTAGAAAAGGAAGCCCCCAGTAGGATCACCTTTCAACGATGAGATCGCTGAGAACGGGCACCTCATACAGAGCGGCATCTTCACCCTGCTGCTGATTTCTGGATTCCCTTTTGGGTCCCAGTTCGTGGAACTGCACCTCTGACTGTGGGACAGGACTTGGGGACCCTTCTCGTCTAGCGGAACTGTCATCTTGTTTGGAACTCTCTGGGTTATCAGAGAGAGATGAAGGAGAGCGGGCAGACTTATCCACTTTTCTGTCTGCTTTTTTCTTTTCTTTCACCATTCCCCTTTAGCAGACCCAAAGTTCACTTGCTGTATTTAAGCATCAAATGATTTCTTTGGTTGAGAGCTGTTTGTTTCAAAGCATCGATGAGTTTTAGCTGAAAAAATAAAAGTTATGTCTCTAAATACTTAAGGGTTCCCTTAGAAATTAAAATTTTACCTGTATCATTACCATTCTTCTAAAGCCTGGAAAATTACAAATGACCAGTTCATAAAAACTGGTCATTATTTAAACAGGTATCATCAGTTTACAAAAGTAATAGTTTCAATGTTACATTGGTTGTTCCTATAATTTTAAAAACTGGAAACACCGCCTACCATGTCTTCAAATAGTGCCCCAGGAAGAAGGGTAACCCTGTTTACGAAGAGTGGTTACCTGACCTTTAAGGTCTTGCACGCAGTCAGTCCAGACTCTAAAAGCCCGTCTCCTCATACGTCAGTCAGTGTGGCAAAGTACGCAAGCTGGACTCAGGCTGCCCAGTCCACTGACCCGCTGTGTGTTCTCCTGCTTCATGTATCAAGTAGGGATAACAGCACCTTGTTTCCTGATGAGGATTAAATAAGTTGACGCAAAAAATGTGTCTAGAGTATGGGACAGGGCACACACAGGAGTGATTATGTCACTTTCCTGTTTTTGGAACGAAATCAACTACCTGCCCCGAGCCAGCACTACCTTGGACTGTGTGCCCCTGAGGCCAGCCATGAACGAGGGTGTCCAGGTCCGAACTGAAGGCTCTGAGACCAAGGGTCGGCTGCCCTCTAAAACCACCCCCTCTGGGGGCCTCCAGGCCAGAGCAGGCGTATAGGCTAGTTTTCCAGAGCCAGGCAACTTCCCTCTTGGAGTGCCCAGAGGACATCCTCTGGAGATGACCGACAGCCCCCCCCCACCGCCGCCACAGGCAGCCAGCTCTACCCCACCTGTAGGATTTGCTCTTACATCATCCTGCTTCCCATTAGTTTTTGTTTTACCTGGCTGGACACCATGCTCTCCTGTTTATTCTTTCCTGAGTTGTGAGCAGAGGCTGGGGGCGCTGTTCCCTCACTTGCTGCACCACCCTCCATGNTGAAGGAGAGCGGGCAGACTTATCCACTTTTCTGTCTGCTTTTTTCTTTTCTTTCACCATTCCCCTTTAGCAGACCCAAAGTTCACTTGCTGTATTTAAGCATCAAATGATTTCTTTGGTTGAGAGCTGTTTGTTTCAAAGCATCGATGAGTTTTAGCTGAAAAAATAAAAGTTATGTCTCTAAATACTTAAGGGTTCCCCTAGAAATTAAAATCTTAGCTGTATCATTATCATTCTTCTAAAGCCTGGAAAATTACAAATGACCAGTTCATAAAAACTGGTCATTATTTAAACAGGTATCATCAGTTTACAAAAGTAATAGTTTCAATGTTACACTGGTTGTTCCTATAATTTTAAAAACTGGAAACACCGCCTACCACGTCTTCAAATAGTGCCCCAGGAAGAAGGGTAACCCTGTTTACGAAGAGTGGTTACCTGACCTTTAAGGTCTTGCACATAGTCAGTCCAGACTCTAAAAGCCTGTCTCCTCATTCATCAGTCAGTGTGGCAAAGTACGCAAGCTGGACTCAGGCTGCCCAGTCCACTGACCGGCTGTGTGTTCTCCTGCTTCATGTATCAAGTAGGGATAATAGCACCTTGTTTCCTTATGGGGATTAAATAAGTTGTGTTTTAATGGGGATTAAATGTGTCTAGAGTATGGGACAGGGCATACACAGGAGTGATGATGTAACTTTCCTGTTTTTGGAACGAAATCAACTACCTGCCCTGAGCCAGCACTACCTTGGACTGTGTGCCCGAGGCCAGCCATGAACGAGGGTGTCCAGGTCCGAACTGAAGGCTCTGAGACCAAGGGTCTGTGGCCCTCTAAAACCGCCCCCTCTGGGGGCCTCCAGGCCAGAGCAGGCGTATAGGCTAGTTTTCCAGAGCCAGGCAACTTCCCTCTTGGAGTGCCCGGACATCCTCTGGAGATGACCGCCCCCCGCCCCCCCCCCCCGACTCCACAGGCAGCCATCTCTACCCCACCTCTAGGCTTTGCTCTTACATCGTCCTGCTTCCCATTAGTTTTTGTTTTACCTGGCTGGACACCATGCTCTCCTGTTTATTCTTTCCTGAGTTCTGAGCAGAGGCTGGGGGCGCTGTTCCCTCACTTGCTGCGCCACCCTCCTCGCCCACCATGCACCCGCTCAAGTCTTCAGAGGCCTGTATGTTTGGTGGTGTGGTCCATGCGGGACCACAGGGCCTGGCAGCAGGGATCCAGCCCCAGTGCTTACCTGACTTCTGAAGCCAGGCCCAACCAAAGTGATGGGCAAGCCAGCGCGTCCAACCCAGCTGGTCTCCAGGCAACCGCAGCCCCGCCCCTTCCCATCCCACCCTTAAAGGGGCCACGCAGCCCCAGAAGCCTCTGAGCATTAATGTTTTCTGCCCTACAACCCTAGGCCACCAGGTGGAAATATGGAGCTGAATGCACTTGACCTCGGTTTTCCCAGCAGTGCTACCTGCGGCATGTGACCTCTCCCCTTTCATCTTTACCATAACACAGGAATAATTAACTCACGTGTTAGTTTTCCTTTGCACTGCAAACAAATTACCCAAACTTGCTTAGTGGCTTAAAGCAACACAAATATATCATCTTACAGTTAAGTTAGGAGTCCAGCAGGGCTGGTCCCTTCTGAAGGCTCCAGGGAAAAATCTGCCTTCTTGCCTTTTCCAGCTTCTAGAGGCTGCCTTCCCGCATCTTCCAAACCAGCGCATGGCCTCTCTGGCCCAGCTGGGCCTGGGTATCCCGTTTCTCATTCCCCATTCCTTAACCACACCTGGATAGCCTCATAGTCAAGGGCTGTGGGTTTATCACAGAGCCATCTTTGTGGCCAGAAACCTCAATGTGCAGAGTTCTTGAAAAAATTAAATGAGACCCTGCAGACAGGCACACCAGCATCGTACTTGACACAACACATGTGAATAATTATCATTTGATGGTCTTGTCCCAGATAAGAAATTCTAAGTTTGCCAATGGAAGGAGGCCCGCAGGCTGGTCAGGGAGGGGAGAGCAGGGGGTGCCCACACTCGCCACTGCACACCAGCCGCGGCCTGGATTCCACAGACAGCATCTTTGGCAGAGTTCACACGGAAGGAGATTCCATGGAAAACTATTTGATCAAACACAGGGATTCTTCTACCTCCGGTACCACTGACAGCCAGAAACTAGAATATTTTGCAATTCACACCCAAGGAAACCACACCACAGCGTCAAATGACGGGCAAAGCCGGACCTTTTATTGCCCCCTGCCTACAACGGTGCCTTAACTGTCCTGATGACACCTGGGAACTTTTAAAAATAATGACCCCAACCCCACCTGGGTCATTCTCTCCCAGCTGGGCAGAGAATCCCTTCTTGTTTTTTCCAGATTTTTTTTTCATGCGCATCAGGGTGGAGAACCCAAGAGGACCATAATTTTAAATTTATGAAATTAAACCATTATAAATTTAATCCTCACAAAGGGCTCAAATCTGCAGCCTAAAATGCGTTGGGCCAGAGAAGGGACTTTGAAAGTGCTCTTCCTGTCTTAAAAGAAACATGCGCTTGCCTATAAAAACACATCCACAGACAGACAGACAGACAGACATGCAAATGCAGAACAGGACACACTGCAGCAATGCTCCACCCGGTTCAAAAGGTTTTCAACATCATTTCTAAATGGCTATGGTGCTTAATGGTTAAAACTCCGCCTTTCAACACAGAGATGTCTGCAATAAACTGTCTAGGTCTACACAACAGTAAGTGTCAGTTTTGAGAAATGACATCCAGATTAGCGATGTGTCTCATGGTGGGCCTGCCGTGGGGACAGTTCCAGGGATGGTCCATCTCACCCATGTGGGTGATGAGTTTCTTCATCTCGCTTGTGTTAAGAGCAGTTCCGATCATCACCTGAATACGAGACACAACAGTTTAAAGTTGTACTGGGTTTTGGTTAAAACAACTATTCAGCCATATTTTTCTCTAAAACAAGGCTAGGCAAGATTACAACTCAAGCCCTGGCTGGTGTAGCTCAGTGGATTGAGCACGGGCCTGCAAACCACATGATCTCGGTTCGATTCCCAGTCAGAGCACACGCCTGGGTTGCAGGCCAGTTCCCAACAAGCAACTCACGAGAGGCAACCATACACTGATGTTTCTCTCCCTCTCTCCTTCCCTTCCCCTCTAAAGATAAATAAATAAAATCTTTTTTAAAAAGTCCAGGTATTTAAAAAAAAGATTACAACTCAAAAATGACATTCCCTGAAAAATCTTCCCCCAAAGAACCTGCCTTCTAACATCTCGGCCTCCACTTTTCCATGAAATCCAGCCCCTCCTCGGCCCCTCCGCCTTCACTCGAGATGCTGACCACACCGGGGTCTCGAGCGCAGCAGCACGACCTGTGTTGGTGCCCTCACCTCAGCAAGTGCAGAGGCCTCCTAACTGCCTCCCTGCTTCCCCTCTTCCCCTCGTCCATAGGTTCTACTCAACAGCCCGGGATTCCTTTTAAAGGTCCGTCGGACCTCACGGTTGCTCTGCACAGGCCTCGCCCTCACCAGAATAAAAACCCAAGTGCATCACCTGCTTTGGCCCTCACTGGCCTCCATGCCTGCACCTGCAAGCAAGCAACCCTCCCTGTCCCCCACTCCAGCCACACTGGTACCCCTCTCTAAAGCACGCACATGCCTCAGGACCTTGGTACTGGCTGTGCCTTCCACCGGAGCCTCACTTCTCCTCTCCCTTTGAGCGTTTGCTTTCATGTCCCTGCCTCTTCCAATGGCACAGCTCCCCTGCCCAACCCTCTGCAGTCTTCGCCCCACTTCCTCCCCATAGCACGTATCCCTGTCTGACAGATACAGGGAGACAAGCAGGCACCAGAGCAAGCGCAGAGACACTGAGGCCCTGAGAAACTGGGAGGGGTGACAAGAGGAGACACACCTGAACCTGGCAGAGTCCTAGAGGCAGTGGGGCAGGGCTCAGCCACGCTGGAGGAAGACAGACAACAGACAAGTTAACAGAAGCAAGACAAGTATCACCCGGGGCGCTATGCCCCAGTTGGGTGCTCAGGGCCCAAGACAGATAAGAGCCGGGATGTGACGAAGGAACACGAGCAGGGAATCGAGACAGGGGGACAGCCAAGCACAACAGGCACGAGGTGGGAAGGAGACTAGTGTGACTGGTTTGCAGACAAGCACAGCAGATGGGGCTGCAAGGGCGGGACAGCTGGAGCTGGAGCCCTAGGGGTGGCAGTGGAAAGCCCCCAGCAGACAGTGGGCAGGCTCAGGTGTGCTGCCTGGAGGACAAGAGCTGCAGCTGGGTGGCCCTGCCAGGGGGCGCCACGAAGGGGCAGCCTGTGGCTCTGAAGATCTGAGTCACGGGAAGACACAACTTAACATGTCTGGCTGTCAGCACAGGCCAGCCCCAGCTCTACTCCCAGACTCCAGGATTAGATCCATGCTAGTCTTCACCAAAGAATTCTCTGCAGCTGACGGACCCTGGGCCCTATTCTCCGCTCTAATTAAACTCTTCCCTTGGGTTTAATTAGAGCAGAGATCTAGTCCCCAGGGCTGTAAAGCACACCTAAAATTTTATCTCCAAAATTGACATTTCCCTTGAGCCTGAGAGTCATTAACACAACTGTTTGAGACACCTTCGCATACCAGCTAATGGAATCCCCAAAATAGGATGTCTAAAACTGAACTTACTCCCACCCACCCCCCAAATGTGAAAAGCTGCTGCTTTCCCCTCCTCCCACACTCCGTAGGCACCCCCTACAGTCTGATCTCAGCCATGACAACCCTCCAGGACCACCCCACCCCAGCACAGCAGCACAAACTCCCAGGTTTCTGCCCAGGTTCTGCAAGGCCCGATGTGGATCCCTGGACACTGCACTGTTTTCATCCTGGTCCCCTCCCCAGCCAGATCAGCCTCGGACTTTGCTTGAAGCTGTGGAGCCGTTACACTTGCTATTTCTTCTGTCCAGAAGGTTCTGACCCAAGGGGCTCCATCTCACCTTCCAAGCATCAGCTCAGGTGCCACCTCCTCAGACAGCCTCTCCCTGCTCAGCCGTCTCAACTGTTCATCTCATCGTCCTGTGCGCACTCCCTATCCTAATACTGTTTTGATCTCTTTACTGAACTTACCCGTGTCTGAAATTGTCATTTGTTTATGTCTGTTTCTCTCCACTAAACTATAAGCTCCACAAGGGCAGGGACCTTGTCTCCCTTGTCCCTCCGTGTCCCCAGCACCTGGCACAGGGAGGGCCCCCCAAGCAGGGGCTCAAGAAGTAACTATTGAATAAATGACAGAATGGCGTCCGGGCCTCTCCTACAGGCCAGGCAATGGAGATTCACTTCCTTTGCCTGGACATCCGGCTGTCACTTTCCAGGACCACCCTGAGCAGCGAATTGCCCATATTTTACCATGTATAATGCGCACTTTACTTTTTGCCCGAATTTTTGAGGGAAAAATAAGAATGCGCATTATACATGGGTTACACTAATTCCGTATCTATGCTTTCAACTCTTTTTTAAAAATATTTTTAATTTATTTATCTTTAGAGGGGAGGGGAAGGAGAGAAATATCAATGTATGGTTGCCTCTCGTGCATCCCCCACTGGGAACTGGCCTGCAACCCAGGCATGTGCCCTGACTGGGAATTGAACCGCGATCGTGTAGTTCGCAGGCCCGCACTCAATCCACTGAGCCACACCAGCCAGGGCTATGCTTTCAACTCTTTTATTTATGCTTATGCATTAAAAGTGTAACTGTAGAAAGAAATGATATCCATATCCAAAATAATACCCTGGAATATAATAATCAGCTTTGTTTCTAAATACAAATATATAAATAAATAACTGAATTAAAAAATTAAAACGAAAGATTTTTTTCCCTTAGAGTTTGAGCCAAAACCTTAGGTGCACGTTATACATGGCAAAATATGGTCATGCTCCACGCTCCTCGGGGCACCTCTGGAACGCCTGTTGACCGGAGGGACTGGTGTGACCTGCGTGGTCGGCTAGCCAGGGCAGCTGCAGGCCTCCACCCCCCAGGGATGCTGATACCTGTAAGGCATTACAGTGCGCACGAACAGGTACCTGCACTGGGGGCAGGGGAACTGAGAGAGACCACGCTCATTGGAAGTAGAGGAAAGCAGTAACTGTGGGCCAGAGGTCAGAGGTAACGCAGACATGTGGGACTGGTGTGTCACACCGAGAGTGCGCGACGACCCTCTACCCACACCACGAACCATGGCAGTGACACCCAGCTGGGCCCTGGAGGACAGGCCCTGTTTACTCACAGACTTCCGGCAGGCCCTGGAGGCGAACATCTGCCTGACGCGTGAAGGCCGGCACATGACCCCCGGGCTGTCGCTTAGCATGAAGATCAGTTCATCTATGTCCTGGGGCCCAAAGGTCCAGTTTTTACTTGTCGGCAAGGAAATCAATTTAGCCCTTTCAGTGACTGGTGCTAAAAAGAATAAAATTTGGAGAAAGGGTCATTATTTGGAAAATGTGTTTTGAGTCCTCCTAGTAAAAAACATTTGGAAGAGGGGATAAACACTGTCACCCCCATAAAACACATGGACCTACGTGACCTCAGAGACTGTGCCCAGCCCTAAGAGGACACCATTCTATCATTCTCAGTAATAACTCACCACTCTCATCAATGATAAAATCAAAGCCGTTCTTTCTGAATATTTCCAGATTTTCTAGTAAGACGGCTTCATTGACAGCAGTCAAGTTGAGAGTCTGGGGTCTGAAAAGCAAAGGAGAGATTCGAACCATATCTCAAAGTCAAACATTCAGCGAGGAGGCAGAGATGAAGATGGAACGCTACTACGAGCCCCTGGATCCATTTCAAACAGCAATGCTAACACCCCTTCACCGAGCCACATGCCTTTCTTGCCACAAAACTTCGGGAGGAATTTCCTTGTAATTCTCCTTTTTTAAGAGGTCGTTTCCGAAGTTAAAGTATAAACAGTCTGCTTTTCCTCAATCTGCCATCTCATCCCGGTGACCCCATCTGTTTTTGAATCTCCTCCTTAAAAAGAGCAATATGAAGCGCGGAACGCTGTTTCTTCCTGCCTCAAAGTAAAGGCATCTTAAAGGGCTGAGTTAGGTCCTTACAGGCACCCGGAAACAGAGTGAGCAGCATTCGTTTCGCCCCCTGCCTTTTCCTCTGCCCGCGCTGTTTCTTTCTCCACCCACACCCAGGTGTGCGGCTCAAACTGTGGGGATAAATACATCCCCGTGCACCGCTTCAACAGTGCCTGGCACGTGATGAGCACTCAGTAAATGGCAGGTATGACTATCATTATGGAAAAAGTAGAAAAATCTGCCATAGGGATGCTTATGGTGAAAATTATATACACATCAATATGCAGACACATGCACAAGCCACCAGGTCTCGACCCTGGGAGGTGAGGCGACACCGAGGGTCCCGAGGGCCGCCGTGGACCTACACGAGGAGCCTCTGGCCCTGGAGGACGGTGTGCTGCTGCAGCATCTCGAAGTTGTACTTCTCGTCCGTGGCATGCTGGTCCACGATGAAGATGTCTGCGCCCAGCTTGGTGATTATGAAGCCCAAGTTGAACTGCCCGATGACTTCCATCTCTCCAAACATCGTTTTACTGCATGGAGAAAATGTGAATTTTAAGACATCTTTTTAAAAATATATATTTTATTTATCTTTAGAGGGGAAGGGAAGGAGAAAGGGAGAGAAACATTAGTGTATGGTTGCCTCTGGTGAGTCCCCTGCTGGGAACTGGCCTGCAACCCAGGCATGTGCCCTGACTGGGAATCGAACCACGATCGTCTGGTTCATAGGCCTGCACTCAATCCACTGAGCTATGCTAGCCAAGGCCAATTTTAAGACATCTTAAAAGACTATTTTTTGCCCTGGCTGGCATAGCTCAGTGGATTGAGCATGGGCTTGTGAACCAAAGGATCACGGTTCGATTCCTAGTCAGGGCACATGCCTGGGTTGCAGGCCAGTTCCCAGCGGGGGACCCACGAGAGGCAACCATACATTGATATTTCTCTCCCTCTCTCCTTTCCCTTCCCCTCTAAAGATAAGTAAGTAAAATCCTTACTTTAAAAAAAGACTATTTTTTGACAACTGTACTTGAACAATTTTAAAAAGTAAAAAAAAAAAAAAAAGACTATTTTCCAGATGAAAAAATTCAAGAACCACAGTAAGAGGAGATCAACGGAAGTCTGTTGAATGAATCCAAACCTGTTTTTGAAATCACAGTTAATTTCACTTTGAGGGCCAAGAGTATCCAAAGGCGAAGGCCAGGCAGGCTAAACCTGGGGCACCCAAGGTGTCTCTCACTGTCAAGCACACTCTGGCTGTGCACACCCATGGGTGTGAGTGTGTGTGTGTGTGCATCTGAAGGAACCTAGCTCTCTTCAGTGCATCTGAGTTTATAGTCCCCACTAGACCACGTCCAAGTAAGTTCACCTCCACTAACTGCACTTTTTAAAGGAAATATTTCCTGAACACCTCTCTCCATGCAAGCTAGGCACTACGAATATCAAAGGAATTTACATAACAGAAAACTCATAGTTAAAGAATTTATCATCTAAATTAGGCAAAACCTGTGTGGTCCAGACTAAAAGTGCTGCGAAGTTCAATGTGATTACCAAGCAACGCTGAGTACGGGACAGCACATTTCAGTAAATGGCAAGGAAAACTAAAAGACAAAAGTTAAGAATTCCAGAATTCAACACTTTAAGAAGATGTTATACATGGTTACTGACAAAAAAGGGAAGTGTTTTCTGTATCTGTAGTATTAATATTTTTTTAAATCGACTCCTTTTACTAAACCTTATCCTATGTAATCTTCTTGAAATCACAGGTTTGACACGTGTTCTACTTTTCTGTAATATACTTTAAAATGGAAAATAACAAAGTCCACCATGACTTTCCTTGCAGGGAAGTCACTGTGGGCTGAAAACCTAGAGGAAGAATGCAATTGGGGCCAACAAGGCACCGACTGATGTGGTCTGACTTTGAGACACAAGTCTGGTGCACGCAAGACCCGGGAGGCCACCCGGACAGGCAGTAGCAGCCAGGGGACCAGATGCTGGTGCAAGGCAGAGCCACACCCACCCTGACCCAGAAGAGATGCCATGGTCACAAACCAAGTGACACCCAAAGGAGCGAAAGCAGACTCTGGAAGGGTCACTCCCTACAGCTCACCGAACGAGCAAAAACGCTCTCAAGAAAACCTTTACCTTATCTCTTTCCTCAGTTCCTCTTCTGCTGCCTGATTTTCTCCAGGACAGATCTTCGCCCTAAACTTCCTGTAATTCTGTTCACGTCCTCTCTGTTGCTCCTGGTGATGTAACTGCTTTATGCGTTTAGCCAAAGAATTCATAGAAAAGTCTAGGGGCACTATTTTCTTGTTAATTTTAACAGCCACGTCAGCCTGAGACACTGACATGTTCTGTGTGTTAACCGACTCTTGA
The DNA here is from genome assembly GCF_014824575.4 of Sturnira hondurensis. Lineage (NCBI taxonomy): Eukaryota > Metazoa > Chordata > Mammalia > Chiroptera > Phyllostomidae > Sturnira > Sturnira hondurensis. The sequence goes on from NW_028082364.1 coordinate 4,896,526, forward strand.
CAGATGTCAGAATTTAAAGGAATCCCTTCTTTTTTAAAACGCTTAGAGTTTGACAGATCAGTGGGCTGAGGCAACACTCTCAACCTGTGTACACCATCTTCCTGGTCTCGACGGCCTTCCACGTCTGAAACACGATGCTCAGTGTCAGGCAACTTCTCACACGACTCCGTGTTTTCCTGTGAAAACCTGTCTTCAGGGGAGCTGGCTACCCGGTCACTGCCAGAGAGGCTGCCCATGTCCGGGGTGCTGAGCCCCTCCTCTGAGCCTGCTGAGGCGCTGCCATGCCCCGAGTCCCTCTCCGCCTCCACTCTGTCCCTGTCCGAAGGCATCGCCGCTCCCGGAGGGCCGGGCTGGCCTGCACCCCAGCTGGGCGTCTGGGAGCAGAGGGAGTCCGAAGGCCTGCGAGAGGACACACTCATCTTCTGTCTCGGAGAAACCCGTCTGGCCTCCGCAGACGGCAGGCCCCGGGGCCGGTTCTCTGCTGGGTGACGGAGAGAAAAGGCCTCCCGCAGTCTGGAAACGGTCACTGCCCTTTGCTCCTCTCCTCGCATCCTCACTGAAGCACGGGTCCCCTGCTCGCCCGGCAGAGGCGCGTCCCGCTCTGCCAGCTGCGTTTTTATGAGGCGACCTAAGCAGATGCAAACGGAGGAGCGGGTCAGGGCTGCACCGAAATGGAACGAGAGGACACTTGTACGTGAACAGCAGGCCGCCACAGGGGGGACCCAAGCTGATAAAACCTATGAGATCTGTTGTCCGTGAATCACAGACACAAATCAGGACTTCAAAAGATGCTGCTCAAGGCTCACCAGAATGGAAAGAATTCTAAAAAGAGCAAATGTTCACAAGGAGGAGGATCGAACGAATGCTTCAGGATGGCCGGTGGCAGTTTGGTTTGTTCACTGCTTGGGCAGTGTGCCCCAAATCTAAGTGCACACACGCTGTGAGCTGGCATGGCTCACCCGTCCGAAATGCCTGCCCATTCTCACCACAGCCACGGACGGGGACGCCCACACAGCTTTGTCCACCACGGCACCCACCAGAAAACACCCCGCTGTCCCAAATAAATCGTAGTAGTCAATTGCAATGGAATGTGATACAATGAGAATGAATGAATTGCCGCACGTGACTTGGAGGACTCTCACAAACAAAATACTGAAACACATCATCCAAAAATACGCATGCTGGTTTCCAATTTTAAACAGCTTAGACAAACCCATGGTGGTAGAAGCCAGGGAAATGGTGGCCAGTGGGGTTACTGCATTAAAAGGGGTGCAGGGGCGGTTCTGTGGGTGCCGTTTCTTCACCTCAGGGCTGCTACGCTGCTAAGCCATGAACTTCTGATGTCTGTTTCCTCAGTAAAAGGCTGACCCAGGGGCAGTGACTCAGCTGTGCTCCAAGGTCACAGTGAGGCTGAGCAGTTTCTCTGAGCTGGGGGCCTCCCTGGCAGTGCGTGTGAGTGGGCTCAGAGAGGCCGCCGCAGGCCCACGGCACGCAGATGTGTGTGCTACCTACCCCCCACACCCACCCCACCCCCCACGCAGAGAAGGACTGGGAGAGAGGGGCCCACCGCGCGCAGGTCAACAGGCCCGCGGCACTGACATCAGTGTTCCCGGCCCCTCTCTACCACACCCCTCGGGAGCCTTGCGCCTCCAGCACGTCCTCTGATCATCGAACTGCCCATAACATCCGGCCAGCAGAGCCGACCCCAGTATACCCTAACACCACTGGGGTGTTAGGAAGCGTTAGGACAGAGCAGCTCTGCACCCGCCCTTCCCCCAACCCGCCTCTGACTCAGGCGCCCTCAGTCTGCGAAGCCTCAGCCCACAGCAGCCCCCTCTCGCTGGGAGAGGTGCTGCTCTGTCACCTCAGCTTTCCACCACACCCGCTGTCAGCCTCGTCAGCAGCCCCGCCACTGTCTGGTTCTCTGCTCTCCACCCGGCTCCAAGGACACGGTGGTGGGCACCTGCTGCCTCCGTCCCTCCGCATGCAGACTTGGAGACTGCGGGCAGGGTCCTCCCCCGGGGCGGAGCTGCTGGTCAGCGCAGATAAGGGCCAACCCTTCCCTCCGCCCAGGGAGGCAGCAGGGCTCAACTGTGGCCCCTGTCCCAGTGGTCCTCGGGTGGATGCACGAGAATGAAACGAACCACCTCAAGAAACAGCTGATAAGTTGCAACCGGGCAGTAAAATAATGACGTGCCCACTATGACAGGTGGCAGATCAGCTCTCGATGTGAGGGAACACGCCAGTGAAAGGGCCTCCAAAACCCCCTCCTCCCAGAAAGGGATGAGAAGACAGGCAACAACTGTCAGCACCGGCTTCCTCCGAGCTCTGGAACCCGACAGCCTGGCAGCTGAAGGTCAAGTCCTGGCAAGAGCACGTCCCCGTGGAGCACCTGCAGTCGCTCACGCTCTTTTTAACCAGCTCACTTTCTAGTGTGACGCGTCCTTTCTTTCTCTAAAAGGAGATTTTACTTCGGGTCCAAAGTACTGAGGACAGTACCACAACGGCTGCGTAACGGACGCCGCTTCTACACTCGTGGCTCTTTACCTTCCACACCCACCAGGGGCTGCGGACTGGCGCTGAGCCTGCTGGCATCGCCGTCGAACATCCCCATCAGCGACGTCTTCAACGCCGCCAGCAGAAGTCTCTCCTCTTGTAGTAAAATCTGCCTTTTATCCGGAGTGACGTTGATGTCAACGCATTCTGAGGCCAAAAAGAAACGATGGTCACTGTGTCTGAATGAACCTTTAACAAGAGAAGCGTTCCCGCCTACTATTTCATTCCCTTGTACTGACCAAAAGTACTATTAAAAACACTACGGTTGCCCAGATCATTAGTTATAAACTACAAAATCCATTCTTTTCAGAAATCAAGGAAAAGGTGAACAATTTTATAAAGGGATAAAACATGTAAGGATGTGAATGGGTAACTAGCAAAAGAGAGAGAGTAAATCAATCCATGCAAATGTATAACAGGACCGCAAACTAAAGATGTTACTTTTATCACCTGCTGAATCTGGTTAAAGTCACAGAACCCAGGACACTGTTGATAAATGTACAAACGGATATACCACCATCATACCCACTAATGCTGTGTTTCTAATTCCAGAAATTTGCCTTAAAGAAATAATTAAATATATAGATAATGACTTAATTATAAGGACCTTTAAATCACCAAAAACTGAAATAAATAAGCTTAAAATTAAGATGGATCCATACATTAAAATATAATGAATGCAATTATTAAAATCATGCTTATGAGTAAGTTTTAATGACATGGAAAAGACAATCTTCAGTTCTAAGGATAAAAAGTACAACATGAAGTTACCCAAAATTATTTCCTGACCCCGAAAGATACGGGTAGATATATACATCACTATGTATTTCTAAGTACCTAGGAAAACTACTGGATAACAATAAACCAGAATTTTAACAATTAAAAAAAATAAGTGAAATAAATCATTTTCAAAATCAGGGAGAACACAGTCCCCATTCTTTTTTGGTTGACATGAAAAGTCACATTTTTCTTTTTTTTTTTTAAGATTGCATTTATTATTAGAAGGGAAGGGAAGGAGAGAATCATCAATGTGTGGTTGCTCCTCACGTGTCCCCAAATGGAGATGAGGCCAGGCAGGTGCCCTGACTGGGAACTCAACTGGCAGCCCCTTGGCTCGCAGGCCCGCGCTCAATCCCCTGAGCTACACCAGCCAGGGCCACCTTTTTCTAATAATACAACGAACATAGTGTCAAGTAGAAAACAGAAGAATTTGTATAAAAAACAAAATAAAAGTCTAAAAATAAAATTGGAAATCTTATATAAAAAAGCATGTAGCCACTCACTGTCACCATAAGAGTCTGTTTCCGGTCACACCAGAGTTTTATAATGTCACTGTATTCTTTTAGGAGTAAGTCCCCGAGTTTACTGAAGTGTCAGTGGAACTTACCCGAATCAACAGAAATGTTGAGAACAACAAATGGATATTGATGCCGATTGTACATGTGATAGACCTCGTTCACGAGTCTGGAAACCTACAAATGAAAGAAAAGATTAGAAAAGAACAGAAAAGAATCCTTCCTCCTGGATTATATCAACACTGAAGGCATACATTTTCAACTGCTTTTAGGAAGTATAATTGGCCTGCAATCAATTACACATATTTAAAGTGTACAGTTTGAGCCCGGGCTGGTAAGGCTCAATGGACTGAGTGCCAGCCTGTGGACCGAAAGGTCGCCGGTTCAATTCCTGGTCAGGGCGCATGCCTAGGTTGTAGGCCAGGTCCCCAGTTGGGGGCGTGCAAGAGGCAACCAATCGATGTTTCTCTCCCTCTCTTTCAGAAATAAATAAAATATTACAGTGTACAATTTGATAAGTTTATAATCAAATAATGAATACATCCATCACCCCCAAAAAGCTTCCTTGTGGCCCTCCACCATAGATTCCTAAGACTGAATCTCTTTCCAACCTAAAGATGCTCTTGAAGAAACACCAAACAATGCGGGTGCAGTTTAATACTCATAAAGCACTTTTAAATGTACACAGAAATGTATGTACGTGACTTTAAAAACACACAAAAAATTTAAATACCTTTGCTGGGTCACAAGGCCGCCAATTGATAAAGAAAAACTGTCTGTCCGTTGAACTCCGTCCGACACCATGAGTGCAGTGGGAAATGAAACCCGAGACACTATTCGGTGACACCAAGGCAGGGGTCCAGAGTGAGCAGGGTTAGAAACACAGATATGGCACATTCTTAAAGTAAGAAAGAAATAAAAACATAACACCTGGTGGCCTGCTGTTAAGCGCTAACATTCAGTTCATGTTCCATTCTGGTGAATCATAAAAAGAACAGAGACCTTCTGGAAGGTTCTAAAGCTCCTGTAGAGCAAATCCACTGCAGGCAATGCCATGGTTCAAAACTAGGTGCTTTACCTCTCCTCTCACCTTCCCTATTAAATCCTTGACCTCCAGGCAAGGAGGCAAACTCATGCTCCAGAAACTTCATGCTGGCCAGGCGACCCCCAACTCCTTGTCAGCAGGATCTCTGCCCACATTCCCTGCCCTTTTTAAAACTGTTCTGTCAGTAAACGTGTATCTACGGAGATGCAGGTAAGGTGCTCATTCCACCTGGGATCAACCTCAGGGACACTGGCATTTCCATAAGCACGATGCCTTCACATAAACAGATCCCCGGTTTTAATTCCGGGCATAAGCCAAAGGCACATGGAGAAAGGGTGAGCAATTCAGACCTCCTAGGACCAGTCCTGCTTACGGAAAAGGTCTATTTTTCTCACACTAACAGTAACGATGCCGGACTGGACTTCGGGTAACACACGAGTTAAAGCAAACACAGCCTCTACTGCTCTCTGCCAGATCCCAATAAAGTGAAACGCTATACATAAAGCAATTTTTAAAGTTGTTCTAATTGTTCACTAAACACAACCTTTGTTACAAAGACTAATTCAACAGGAAAAAAAAACCCTGAAACGCACCCGTTACCCAGAATAGTGTTTGAGTTAAGTAAACCCTCTTTCTCAGCAATAATACCGCTTACAGATTTATAATGGACAAAAGAAACAAAAGGCCTTGATATCACTACCTTTTAAGTGAAAACACTCAAGAAAAACACGTCATTTTCCTAGCAGCCACCTATCTACTCACTGAAACAGACTACGCAGAGCGTCAGAGCCACTGAGCCCGAACTCCTCGCAGATGGCGTCACTAGGGGGCAGCTGAACGAAAGGAATGAGGCTCTGCAGCTGGAAGAAACCAAGATTCCCAGTTACTTCCCAACAGAAAGGACCGAACTTCAGAAAGGAATCCACCAGGGTTGTGCGTTTTCCCTCTTCGTCAACTAACCATAGTGAGAGCACAAAGAATCTTGACAGCTGCTTTTGGAGTACTGAGATAACTTTGATTTTTCCCCAGAAAGATGAAACACGTAGCTCCTACTTATCCATAATCAATACAATACCTACAATATTTTATATTTTTTCAGAAAGTAAAAGTAATACTTTATGGTCTCCAAGAGTAAAATAAAAACTCTCAGAACTCAGTATTAATTTCTGCAAGAGGTACCAAATAAAAAAAAATTGCTTCTTGGATTTTATTCTCCATTCTATAGGAAAGGACAAGAGAAACCAGCCCTGATCACTAGAGCAGTAAGATACCCTTAGTTCCCTGGCTGCCTTTACCTGTTTCTGCCCAAACACCGATCCAATATTGTCCCTTATGCTGGAGCTTCCGCTGGTGCCCACCACAGGCTGTCGTTTTCCTTGTCCCACCTGATTGGTGCAACTTACACGGATGCCCGTGGAAATAATACAGTACGCATGGAGGACGTGGACCATTTTGGCAAACTCCTGTTTAAAAAGCACAGGCATTAAGACTCAACCAGAGAACAAATGGAGAGTGAAGGGCTCTGGCAGCTCCTCTGCTGGGTGTTCACTACAGTTTCCATACTTCTGAACTGAACGCACCCTTTTAATATTCCTTTGAAACTCCTTGTGGCGCACAGGCAGCGTGTAAAACAGCTGCTGGACACTGACCGTCGTCCCTCGAGGCCGTGGGTATGGGGTCTTCTGGATAATTTTCCCATTGTGATCAAACACCAGCCGAGTCCCAACCTCTGCAGATGAGTGGCAGGTAGAAATGGTGACGTCACTGGAAGAGAACACCAGGTACAGCATGGTCAGCTTGAGACTCCCGGTGCAGGATGTCACACAGTCACCTTCTCACTTCTGTTCTCTCCAGACTCTCAGAAGAGATGATGATGCGCTGAGATAATCAAAAGTTTAAACAGGTGAGGAGTCACCAGGTTTGGCACCTAATGGACAGTGAGACAGGGTGTTCTGTAAATGCCTTTTTTTGATAAAAACTTTGATTTTTTTTGGTTGAACTGTAAAACAATAAAAGATATCAAAACTTATATATTCACAAATGAAAATTTCCGTTTTGTTACTAGTGTTCTGACAAAAATTTTTAAAAGGATCCAACATATTATAATTCAAATGTATAAGTATTTATAAAAACTTAGAATGTTGTGTAATTATATAAATGTTTATTACATTTTTTCCTAAATGAAATTCAAACAGCACCTATAATTTACTATCTATGTTATTTTAAAATTGAGGTCATTGCTTTAAAACTGTTACAGGGTAATGATTTTTTCACAGTACTATTTGCTCCATTTCATTCCTTCATTGCTTACATTTCAGACATATTTCCACTTAGGTTGGTAGCAAGATAACAGAGAATGCAGGGGTGAGAAGCTGAAACATTGAGATGAAAAGGTGCAAACAATAATGAGTCTACTCATACTGTTAGTTTTCAGAGAATTTTTTTTTACAAGGAGTCAAGTTAGTGAATAAAAATATTGCATCACCTCAGTGCACAAAGTGAGCTCAGAGCTTCCCCCCGAAAGCCAAAAGTTTCAACCTGAGTTAGGTCAGCAAACTCTTGAATCTTAGAGGTGTGATGTTTCAGAGCTGAAAGAGAGGCGTAGAGAGAGGCCTAGGATGTCTCAAGTGGTATAGACATGAACACACACAATACCTTCCAAAACAAGTGGGTTTTAAAAGCTGCTTTTGTATTTACTCAAATTTTTCAAATGTTTTACCCAAATGTTTAACGATAGGGTTAGAAAAATTCAACTTACTTAAGCCTTCAAAGTTTTCTTCCTCTACCCCGCATCCATTGTCTGAAACTTCAATGAGGTCCACCCCATAGTCTTTAAGCCTTAGATCTAAAAAGGTTCAAATACATGTTTCTCAAATAAGTGATCCAAGTAAAAGCCTTTACACTGACCGTATTTATAACTCACATAATGCAAACGTGAGTCATAACTGTACTCATTTAAATGTACTATTGCCATTTTCCGTATTTTATTTTTTAAGTCTTTCTTGACTATTTACTAGCCCTAATAAAAGTTATTTCTATTCCTTTTTCTTTCTTTAAAAAGGATAATTTTAACATAAAGCATTATTAAAACATTAAAGAGAACAGGCTCTGGAATCAGACTTCCTGGGGTCATATTTTACTAGCTTTATAATGTCAAAAAAGTAAATTCCCTGTGCCTTAACTTCCTCATTTGTAAAATAAAGATAATAATAGTAATAACTCCTATCTCGTAACATTTTCCTGCAGATTAAATAAAGTATCCCACCCACAGTTCTTAGCACAATGTCTGCCTAGCACATGTAAGAACCCAACAAAAGTCAACTGCTATTATTATAACTACCTAGCTAAGTACTAGGTACCTGGTAATTTATTTTATTAACTGAATTTGTTAATTGTATTTTTATTGAATTTATTGGGTATTAAGTACATTTAATAACTGACTTTAATAACTATATTTAAGTTAAAAGTAATTTCTCACTACCCCAAACTTGAGTGTCTGATGACAGTAACGAACATTACTTGAGTAAAATAGCATACATGAACTATTTCTTGCGCTTAAGTCTCCAAACTCACCAATATTAGTGGCACCGGCATCCACGCTGTTTTCTACCAACTCCTTCACAGCAGAACTGAGACTCAGCACCACCTGCCCGGAACAAATCTGATGGACCGACCTCTGATCAATAGGTCTGATGGCCTTAGCAAGTCCTGTGCTAAAACAACAACAACAAAAAAAACAATAACAAGAAGCAAAGCAAGGATGCATTTATATATTTTTCATCCTGATTTTAACTGTAGAAAGTGATTAATTTTTGTTAATAGTTGTTCTTTGGTTTTATAAACATATGCATTTATTATAGTCACAAATACTAAATATTGTTCTACAATCCTTAAATATTTGTCCAAAAAAAGCCCTTCTGAGTAGATACTTTGATTACGATAGATATTTAAAATCTAATTATACTGGGATCAACAAAGAAGAGACACACATACCCTCATGGTATGGGTCAGTAACCCTTGGCGACAATGGGATCTTCTTTTTTGAAAAGTGAAAACAACATTTCTCACACAATTTGAAGAACCAAGAATCTAGTGGGAAATACATGGTGCTCATGTCAAAACCAAAATCATCTTGGAAGCCCCGGCTGGTGTTGCTTGGTGGACTGAGCACCGGCCTGGAAACCAAAGGGTCACGGGTTCGATTCCCAGTCAGGGCACATGCCTGGGTTGCAGGCTGGGTCCCCAATAGGAGGTGCATGAGAGGCAACCACACATTGATGTTTCACTCCCTCTTTCACTCTCCCTCTCCCTCTCTCTAAAAAAATAAATAAAATCTTTTTTTCAAATCATAGAAACTGGACACCAATTGTGAAACTAGTCCCATAGTTGCCTTTGATTTCCCCACTCCAAATCCAGGCTGCCAGAGGCTGCCTTGGCCAAGACCCCCAAAGTTCTTGCTGTACCCCACTATCAGAGTTTTCCAACCCATTTGTCTCCACTTCTTCCTCACTTCGGTCCATCCCCCAATGCCAACACCACAACTACTTTAGAAAGCACCAATCTGGCCAAGTACTTTTTTCTGCTGAAAAACTTAGCAGCGTCCACTGTCTGCTACATGAAGTTTGCGATCTAGTCCTAACTGGGACCAGTCTACATAAAGTAAAAGTAAATTTCTCATTCCCTCCAAACCTCCCTTTGACAATTCCCCTGCATTGCAGTCCCAGCAAACCACCGTTGCCTGAATACCACTGTCTCTTTTACGCAATGCTCCCTGTTAGGTCTCTTTGCCTGGACCGCGGCCTCCTCCCGCGCCTGTCTGGCCAAAACTGCGCTCATCCTAAGAATGCATTCCATACTGTCATTAACTTAGAAATGTCTAGTAAACGGCCTGATAACTTCCGTGTAACAGGACACAGGAGCCATAGGCTACCGGTTCGTTTCTGATGATTTACCTTGAGGGGTGGGGATAAAACATTTAAGCACAGCGAAGCAGGTGGGATCAGTATTCTGACCCTGAATGCCCAGAACCCGCCGCAGATGCGCCACCCCGAATTAGGTGGGGCTTACCCGCCAGTACTCGCATTCTCAAGGAGGTGGAGAAGTTCTGCATTTTTTAAACCGCGCCAATGCAAATTAGCATACGCTTTGAAGCCTCCCCAAAATAACAACTTTTTGTTCCAAAAAGGGAAAAGCCAGGTAAAAAGGAAAGGAATTCAAGTCTACTGGGATTTCATGCCCGGCTTTAGGTCCCGGGACGTGTGGTCTCGAGTGAAGACAGCGTGGGAGCCGGCCGAGCCCCCGCCGACCCGACCTCGAAGTGCCCCCGAAGTGGCCGCGGAGCGCCAGGGCGCCCGCTCCGGGGCCTGCGTGCCGCGAGCTCGCCAAACGCCACAGACGTTTTCGCCTCCTCTGCAGGGGCCTGGAACGCTGTGCGCCCGAGAGACGGCGTCCGGGAGGGGGGACCGCAAACAGCGCTCACCTCGGCCCTTCGCCCTGCTCCATGGATGCACAGCAGGTTCCACCTCAGAACTCGCGACTGCACATCCCGGCGCTCCCACGGGTGCTCCGCCTCCTAGCCGCCCATTGGCTGCTTCTGAAACATGCCCCTCCCCTTCCGCATAGGGGCGGAAACTGATGCTCCAACTCCTCCTCGCTTATTGGTGGTATGAAAGGTCGTGACGTCGGGAGAGTCTGGGCCAATTAGAACACACAAATTGCGCTTTCAGATCGCTAGCAGCCTGAGCGGAAAGGAGGTGGCCGCTGCCTGTGGAGGTGTTTTACGGTTTCTGGGCGTTCGTGTCCCTCAGCCGCCACCTTTCTTCCTCTGGCCCCCACGATGCCGATGTACCAGGTAAAGCCCTATCACGGGGACGGAACATCTCTCCGTGTAGAGCTTCCCACCTGCATGTACCGGCTCCCCAACGTGCACGGCAAAAGCAGCAGCTCGGCGCAGAACGCGGTCCACGTGCAGGTAGGACCGCGCCATCCCCACCCTCCCATCCGTTAGTGCGCAGTCGCCGAGACGCTCGCCTAGTGCGCAGGCGCTACGGGCAGGGCCTCGGGGTCTCTGGACTAGGGGGTCGGGGACTGTCCAGGCCCGGGTCGTGTTATCTGTTTTCTTTTTTCACTTGAGGCTACTTAAACTTTTTTACTCGGAAATATTATCCGCAGAAAAGCGAATAGCACGTCAGTGCCGCCCATATTAAGAATAATGGGAACCCCAGTATCACCACCACCCACGGTAACACACGTTGTAAGTGCCCCACTTAAACTACCCCCAAAGGGCCCGACTGCAGTGAGCTTATCTTGCTTTTCTCTATTTATTGTGCCACCTAACGATGCGTCCCTAAACCACGTAGTCGTGCTGTGAGTGAAAGCATACAATTTGTGTCTTGGGTCCAGTTCCTGCTTCTAGTCATCATGAATTCAGGACTAGCTTTTGTTGCGTGAAATGACGAAGTATTCGTCCTCTCTGCTGTCCCAACGCATAACTGTAGCCCCACGGCTTGCCCATCCCACTGCTCACGGGTGTCGGCTGGTTTCCATTATTAGCTCCTTCGTTCTGCAGTGAACGTTTCTGTACGCGCAGGCAGAGTATTTGCTAGGGATGGCATTGCTTACTCGGCAGGCAAGTCTGTCTTCAGCTGTAATTACTAGATAAATTGCTTTCCAGAGTGGTTATGCTGATGTATGCTATCACCAGCAGTGTATACTCATTGGTGATGCTGGCACCCTCCCCAAAGCTGCTAACTTTTAAGACACACAGCCCCTCTTCTGTAGCAGGTGATGGCACTGGATAGACAGGTAATCAGAAGTCCAGTGTGATGAGAGCACCTCAAAGAACAAACTGCTTCCGAATGCATATAGCGTAAAACAGATGGGTAAACAATATTCCAAGCCACAGACTAGCCTGAGGAAGAACAACAGACTGGCGATAAATGGGATGATAGGTAAAGCAGGTTTGAGCATTTCCTCATTCCTCAGATCAAGAGATGAGATCCGGATGTCCTGGCAGCTTTAATCACAGGCCATGTTACTCTGTTGAGTGTTGCAGTGCATTGAGAGCTTTCGAATCCAGTCTCATGAGTGTCCAATCTTTTGGCGTCTCTGGGCCACACATTATATGTACAAACACTATTGAAAACTGATGAGCAAGAAAAAAAGGTTCTAAGTAAATTTATGATATGGTTAGGCTTCATTCGTAGCCATCCTGGGTGGTGGGTTGGACACACCCCTGCTTGGGATAGAGATTGAGATGAGAGAAGAGGAAAGAATGTTGTAGTCGGAGGGAACAGAATGACCTGCCAGAACAAAAGGGAACACAGCAAAGACCTGTGGCCACTGTGGGTATGGTGTGTTTTAGGAGTCCAAAGGACTATGACTAGAGGCAGAGCAGGGGCGAATTATGAGAAGAGGCAACCAGAGGACAAATCATACAAGTTACTTATCAAGCAGGTTAAGGGCTCCCCTAGGTTAGCACTGGGGAGGCGGTGACAGGATCTGCCTTTGTTTTCATCTGTGTAGCTGCCATCCTGGGGATGGATTAGAGGGTGGACCAGAATGGGTGCAAGGTGACTGGCGGAAGTAGGCCAGGTGGAAAAAAAAAACCCGTGTCTTGGACTTGGGCGGTGGCGGTGGCAGTGGCGGCAGGCATATTGGAAAGCATGTGAATTCCAGGAAATGACAGCACTTGGTAATGAATTACACCAGCATGAGACAGCAATGTTAGGACTGACTAGAGGAGGAGCAGATGTTCCTAAGAATTAAACTTAGCACACAAATGTGAGCCAGTATTCCTAACATCATACCACTTATAATAACCTCAAGGTCATTGTCATATTCTTGACTGTTCTGTCTAGTTATGAGCATTTTGCTCATTTTATTTTCTCAGTGCAGAATGGATTGTCTGTTGTGAGAGCTCATGAATCTGGAAATAGGTTGTACAGTGTGTATATTGAGAGGTATCTTGATATTATTTTATAAGGTAAATCTATATTGACTTGAGACTTACTCTAAACATTCGTGTTAACTACTGTGTACCAGTCACTATACCAGGCAAGAAAGATGCAGAGATTCAGTGAATGAAGAATGTAAGTGTTCCGTGTTTATGAAGTTGTACATGTAAACAGTGAAAAGTTCTAGATGACTGTAAGATGAGAATACTGGGAGGGGTCTGAGAATGAATGATTTGGGGAATGATCATTTGACCTCACGGACAGACTTCCAATCAAACACATTTTTTAAATGTGTGTGCTCCGTTTTCCCTTCTATTAGTATAAATTGAGTCGCATTTTCACTGCCCTTTTTCTGTGTAAGAAGTTTTGATAATAAAGAATAAAAATTTTGTACTTATTTTCTATTCTTCTATTCTTAGACTAATTACCAAAGGTTAGAATCACACAATTTCAAAGTGGCTTTCAGTCCCATTTATTTGTTTTAAAGCATTTGTGGATTGACTCGCAGGACCCATCGGACTGTGGAAAAATGAGATGATTGTGCTACTTGGTTTTAATGTCTTTTTAAAAGGTGGGAGGTTTGATGAACTTGTGGAACTACAGTCAGTAGAAGATGAGTGACAAAATTAGGCAGACTGCTGTGATGTCAGAGGAAATGAACGCTCGGTGTTGCTTTGCTTAGGGAGAATCCGACCCATCTCTTCATGCTCTTGAGTCTCGCCAAGAGAATATTTTAAAACGTCTGTACGAATTGAAAGCTGCAGTTGATGGTCTCTCCAAGATGATTCAGACTCCAGACGCGGACTTGGATGTAACCAACATAATCCAAGCCGAAGAGCCCGCTGCTTTATCGACCAGTGCGTCGGACTTAAATTCAATACTTGGGAAGGTGAGTTCATGTCAAGTCCAAGGTCAGCACAATAGGTGGTGGTTGGTGCTGGAAAATGGGGCTCGTGGGAAAGAGTCCGCGGCTTGCTCGTTTTCAGAGGTGGTAAATTGGCATTTTCTCCCCCACCAGACTGTGCCATTGCAAAGAGCAAGTTCATGGGCTATGAGTGGAGCCAAAGCAAGTTCTTGGCTTCCCAGGCCCAGTGCAGAGGGCAGAGAAGGGGGTCAGGTTACAGCTCCCCCGTATTCCAGGCAACATTCCAGTAGCCTGAGCCCTGGAGAGACAGATGTCAACCCTGACTCCGAGAGGAGCCTGAATTTTGGGGCTCTGCCTGCCCATGCAAAAAAAAGTCCCACCAATCTTGTTGAAATAGATCGCTAAGAGCCAGTCACAGTCTCATATTTCAAGTGTGTTTTGTTTAAATTCCTTTTGCTTTATTAAAAGTAAGCTGTGACACCTCATCAGCCACCTTTAATGAACAGTCTGCAGCCTTCAGCTAATTTAGGGTACAACGTGACAAGAAAAAAATGTCTAATTACAAAGTATTATTTATTGGAGGGTGCAAAAGGGTTTGTCCCAAGAATGCCTGCTACTCCCCCTGTCTAGACCTGGTGACAGGAATAGTAGGACTTGAGGACCTGAACAGTAGAGGTGGTAATAGTGTCTCTCCTGGGGCTCTGTTTTTGGTAGCCTCAGTCCCTCCGTACACGTGTCCTTTTACCACCCCGTACATGTTTGTGTGCACAGAGGTGCCAGGGAGACCTGGCCAGACCCACAGGGAGCCAGGCCCACAGGGAGCCAGGCCGGTTGACGAGCCAGTGACCACACACGGCTATGCCAGACTCAGGGCACATGCTGCCGAAGATGAATTCTGATACCTCTGAAGGCACAGCAGCAAGTGGCAGGCGTGTTCAGGGAGCTGCAGAGCACTTAACTGTCTGTAGGTCCTGGGCAGGGCGTGGGCCTGGCGTGCAAGCCCCGAGGCCGGGACGCCTCGGGCTGTGTCCAGGGAGCCAGGCTGTGAGTTCAGTGGTGACGGCAGTGAGTGTACAGAAACAAAGTCTGCTTCAGAGCAGGAGGTTTTCATGCGTCAGGGAGCGCTTACCTTTTTCGAGTCCCCGCTACCTCTCGTCACCAGTGATAATTGTGAGCCAACACCTTTTTTCAAGAGACTCTTCGTTGACAGGTAACGCCAACACAAATTGATGCAGAAACTAGATGCTGTCAGGTGTTAGGGAGATTTGGGAAGTGGGGTATGCCCTCCCTGTGTGTCCACAGGGGACTGGTTCCAGGTTTTCCCTCAGGTTCCAAAATCCTCAAGAGTCTCAAGTCCATTACATAAAATGACATCGAACAACACATGCAGTCGGCCCTCTACATCTGCAGGTGTGGGACCTGCGGATACAGAATGCTGACTATGATTGCCTGTGATTTTTTTAAAACTTAGGGACAAGTAGAAGTGCTACTCCTAATGTGTAGTTTTACTAATTGGACAGTAAAGTCGGCCTTTTGTCAGGAGCCAGCAGTGCAAGGACCAAGGGACGGCGTCGGCTCAGAGCCCAGCCCCACTCTTCACTGAGCGGAGTGACCTTGGATAAGCCACTGTCTCCCGCTGACTCACTTCCTCAGCTGTAAGGCGGGGTCACGGTAGCACCTTCTTCACGGGCGTTGGGGCCTAAAAGAGCACCTGGGACAAGCCCACACACAGACTAACACCATCTGCTCTGTCTGGCTCCCCCAGGGCCACGGGGCTCTGAGAGACATCGTCATCAGCGCAAACCCCGCCTCGCCGCCCCTCTCCCTGCTGGTGCTGCACCGGCTGCTCTGCGGCCGCTACAAGGTGCTGTCCACTGTGCATACCCACTCAGCGGTCAAGAACGTGCCAGAAAACCTCCTCAGGTGCTTTGGCGAGCAGACGAACAAACAGCCCCGCCATGAGTACCAGCTGGGCTTTACTCTGATTTGGAAGAGTGGTAAGTAGGGGGGACTGGGCTCAGCTCACTTCCTGTGTCGTGAAATGGGCACCGTGACCTTTGTTAACAAGAGGCAGCCAGTGCTGGGACAGTGACACTCGCTGCTGTGCACACTCTTTAGCCGCACGCTTCAGGTCAGAATGTGTAACGGGAGCACAGACGAGTCCTGACCCACAGATGTCCTCATCCCTCCCGGAGGGTCAGGGTCTCCGACGGAGAGCACAAGTGTGGGGAGGTCCCCTCTAAGCAGCCAGAGCAGGGGGCAGTAGCTGCCCTGTCTGTCCTCACATCCCAAAACCTATCACTAGGGGACACTGATGTTACCTTTTCAAACAGTCAATAAGATGGCAGAGTGTCACTCCTCACACTGAAGAATGCCTCCCCTGGTTAGTTCATAGTGGGGAGTTAATGTTCACCCAGTAATCCTTAACCACCCTCATAAATGGAGGGACTAGGAAGGTAGAAAGGGTCTCTGACTCAGGAGAGGAGACTCCTGGTCTCCAGTCCTCAGCCTGCAAAGCCACAGGGCCGAGTAGATGGTCTGAGGTTCCTCCTAGCTTGAAAAGTCATCCTCGAGTACCAGACATGGTTACTTTCTTAGCATATAGTCTGCGTTCTTTAAACTAGTTTAAACTTCTATGACTATTACACCTGAAAATGTGATCTTGAAGGTACACTTTCCCCCCCCAAGTTCATGGTCAGTGAGTCCCCTCCCCATGGGTACAAGTACTTCCTGTGAGTGCTGCTGCTGTTGACATTCATGGGGTGTTTTCCTTTCAGTGCCAAAGACTCAGATGAAGTTCAGCGTCCAGAGGATGTGCCCCATCGAAGGAGAAGGGAACATTGCACGGTTTTTGTTCTCCCTGTTGGGCCAGAAGCATAATGCGGTCAACCTAACGCTCATAGATGGCTGGGTGGATGCCGCTGTTTTCCAGCTGAAAGAGGGAAACAGTAAAGAAAAAGTCGCTGTGCTCTGCTCCATGAACTCAGCTCTGGGGAGGAGCCCCTGGCTCGTGGGGAGCGAGCTCACGGTGGCCGATGTCATGCTGTGGTCCGTGCTCCGGCAGACGGGAGGCTGCAGTGTGCCCACGCCAGCCAACGTGCAGAGGTGGATGCGGGCCTGCGAGAACCTGGAGCCTTTCAGCGCTGCCCTCAAGCTCTTGCAGTGACTCTCGGGGACCGACTCTTAGTGGATTTAGACTCGGGTTTGAGAGCAGTGCTGTTCCACGCCTGTGGTTGGTAAAGGGGCTCGTACCCAAATCAGAGTCTTTGTTTAGGCCAGTTGTCAAGTACCAATAAAACCACCACATGACTTGTGGTTTTTGTTTTATTTTAAAATCGAGCAGAATCATGTGCAGTGCACCATGCCAGCGACATGGCAAGGCACCCCTTGGGTACAGAAACCAACGTATACTGTATCTCTGAGGAATGCAGGAGTCGGCTGCTGTGAGAACGCCGTGGGGCCAGGACAGGGCGAAGGCAGGAACCCTGGCACCACAGCAGCTTCGAGATCACTCAGGGGCGAGAAGCACAGAGCTTGGAAAGGGCATAAGGATGCCAAGGTGAAGGTGATGAGAACAGAAACAGGCTGGACGACATACACAGCTAAGAAGTTGAACTGCTGTCTTGAGGCAGCGGAGGCTTTTGAGCCAGCGCATGAGCAGTTGCCCTTTGGTAGTTAACTGGCCGTGTGACAGGGTCAGGAAAAATGTCAACTGTCAAAACCACCAGTCCCTCTCAAGCACTGGCTGGGCCTGGACAGTGAGTGGTGGGTACAGAACACAGGTTTCTGCAGTAGCAGCTTCTAGAGGAGGGTTTGGTGGTCAGTAGGCAGAGTTCAAAAGAATCGAGGACGTCCAACCATCTAGTCTGCGAAACCGGACAATCTAAGTGATCCAGGAATGGGAGGTTGTGGGACAACAGGGGAAAGAGCACAGTAAGGTTAGTTTAGAGCAGTCAAGTTCAAAAAGCTCGACCAGGAAAGAGCTACGTCAGGGAGAAGCAACCTCACTTTAGAAAGTCCAATATTGTACCAGCTTACTGACTATGGGTACGGTGGTACGCCATCCGCACCCTAATAGAGACTAAAGCTGTACATTCCAGTGGACTCGCGCTTATGCAGCTGAAGTCCACCTTCATGTCTCTAGAGCCTGATTCAGCTAGATGGGAACATCACTCTTTCGTGTCATCCTTAACCCCTTTGTCCCGAGAAAGGAGGCTGAGCTGCTTCTTCAGTTCTTCAATTTCTTTTTCTTGCTCTAGTATCTTCATCTGCAGGGTGAGATTAACCTGAAATAGAAAATGTTAAACTCCACTGAAATGGCTTCATCGTTTTAAATACAGAGGCATGCCTCACTTCACACAGCCCCAATCTGCATGGATCCCAGTTACGAGTTCAGTACAGTAAGGCCCGTCACCCAGCAACGTGGTTCAAGTGTCAGTTACCAGTACGGTATGGTAAGAAGGTGGGTTAGTCCACAAAACACTAAACAACCAGTCACATCACTTCCCTGGGCAACTGAAAGAGGGAACTGACCCACAGAGACGGAAGTGCAACAAATTGATGAGAAGCAGTAATGCTGGAGCTGAGAAGTGGTCAGAAACGGTGTCACTGAGGTCAGAGGTAGTGTGGGAACGCTGGCCCTGCCGCACTAGACCGGTGGGCAGCCGCAGGACTGAGGAAAGGGACTCGTCATCAGAGTGAGGAAAACAGAGCTGCCCGAGACAGTGGTACCAGCAAGAAAGCTCACACGCAAAGAACTCTGGGAGATACTTCACAACATTGAAAGCGCAGAAGATGGGAAGTTGGATCCACACTTGGCAAGGAGCACGATTCCCCAGGGCACCAAAGAAGCACTCACGCCCTGCCCCAAGGTCTAGGATGAGCCACGGCAGGCCGTGTTCACACTGCTCTTGAAACACTCTAATTTTTAATTACACTGCCCCGAATAGGAGTTTCAGTATGTTTTAATTCCCATGTACTTCTGTAACTGGCAAGAATGTCAATGTTTTGATAAACATTGTTCCATTGTTCATGGAACAATAACTTCCCCCGTTGGTTATTAAGATTCCTCTGCCTGGTTTGAGCTCTGCATGGTCCTTTCTCCAGTGAGTGCATCCCACTCCACCTGCAAAACCAGGACTGCCTGTACGTACAGGTTTTGGGCGTGTGTGTAAGTAGAGGTGATTTTAGGAGAAATTCTACAGGCCAGGAGTATTCGTCACCGTAAACACCAAATCACTGGTCTCTACCAGTTACCTTAACTGGGAGTTAGAAAACCCCTTCCATCTGAGATCATTTAACAAACACATCTGCCATCTTCAAAGAAAATCACTCCACCTACTTGTTTACTGTTTGAGCCAGTAAAATCCACTGTTTCGCCTGAAAATTAGTAAGCCTTAAATAGAAGATAAATCAACTACAGAATTCCTGCAAGTGGCACCCACCAAAGGACCACTTCAAGGGTTTGGTAAAGCACAGATGACTCCCCTCCCCCCACCCACCCCGGTTTATCGGGGGAGGGGAGAGGGCCTCAGAAGTCTGTCAAGTTCCCACGACTTAAGACTGTGGTCTGCAGACCACAGTGTAAGAACCACGGCCCTCGTGCACTGCTGCTCCAACACCAGGGGAGCGAGCTGCTCAGGGTCTCGGTGAAGGTCAATTCTGACCCTGGGTCTGGGGTGGAGCTCACGCGGTTCTAATAAGCACTCAAATGGTGCTCCTGTCGCTGCCCGAGGACCACGCTCCGAGCAGCCAAGGATCTGTGAACACTCCTTTGAATCAAGCTTTTAACTCAGTTTCTCGAGGAGCAGAATGGACAGGTCACACTGCCAGTCCGAGAGGAAGGGAACGGGCTGCCTGGGGCCACCCCAGAACCCCTCGTGACTGCTGAAGGTCCCAGGCCGGCTCGCTCGCCCCACTCCCTGGGAACTCCTGCTATCCTTTACACTTTGCTCTGTGTCCCTTTTCAGCAGGAGGCGTGTTACAGTCATTGGCAAAAGCTTACACACCACAGTTAGCGAGATGAGGCCAAAGACGAAGCTGTCAATGCATCTTTAGAGCAGGCAGCGGTCACCTCGCATACTTGGACTGTGAACAAGCCTGCTACTGGGAACTCAGTGTTTCACACACTCTGTTTCCATAAACTGTATCCTGTGCTCTCCTCATGAAACAGGGTTCACGATTTAAACAAATGTTAAGCTTCACGTAGTGAAAAAAGACTGTACATACACTTCCAGAATTCTGGAAAAGTTCACTCTGCAGCAGCTGCAGCGCCGACGGCCTCTGGGATGCGTTCTTGCTGGTTAACTGCTGGATGTACTTGGCTTGTACGGGACACCTTTTACTGAGGGACTCGGGTATGTGACCGGTCCTCAAGCCTGTCAGGACCCGTGCTCGCTCCATTTCTGTTCCAAACGGCTGGAAAAGCTCCAGGAGGATCACGCCCAGGCTGTACATATCGGCCTGGGAAAGCGAGAGTCAGTCGGTGACGAGATACAAGGCAGGCACAGCAGTTCCATGTCAGGGCACCGTCCTCCCAAACTCGGAGGACTTCTAGGAAAGGACACTGCGAGAATGGAGCACAGCGGACTGGCTCCTGCTCAGGGGCATTATCTGCCAGCCACGTGTACTGCTCTGAGAGCCAGGTGACAGGCACTGTCACAAAACCCACCCCTCTCATACCAAAAAGGGGCTCCCAACACAAAGGACTGATGGCCTGGTGAGGCGCAGGGGTGATGCCACCCCCATCGCAGTCTCTACCACACACCTGACCCCACCACGCCTTGGAGATCCGGGCCTGGGACAACTGGAGGCAGGTGTGAGCTCACACGCCTGCACGCCAGCCTCGGGGACGCACCGGTCCCAGGGCCACCTCCTGTCTCACCTCTGCTTCACTCACAGGAAAGCAGTCTCGGTAAAGTTTAACAAATGGCATAAAATCTGTGCTGCTTTTCTTGAAAACAGGTGTTTTTAGGACGATCCGGACTAGATAGGATTTTAGGGTCACCTGTGTTTTTTCCTGGCCACTCCTTCCCAGTCATGAAAATGCTGAATGACTGATCCATCAAAAGGTAGAAAAGCACTAGGCTTTTGGGTTGAGAAAGGGATTTTACTGAACATTCCTTCCAGGGACCGTGTGGCCTAAAACATTTTGGTACCCACTTCAAAGGGACTCAAGTGACACCCGGCCTGGTAGCATTATTTCGTGTCTGGTCAAGTTTGAAAACAGAAGATTGAAAGGCTGAAAAGAGACCCCATGAATTCTACCTTCTTGAGGCGATGGTGAAATTCTAAAGGGGATAAACTCCTTTCAAAAACATTGGGTTGCCACACCCATGGGCTTAGAAAGAGTAAGAGCTTAAAAAGCAATGCGGTCAGGTTCAAATGCAAAGCGAGTCCGCCTTCCTATTGTGGCTGTTTGATGTGACAGGTAACCTGCAAAACTGCCACCTCCAACAGCGCCTCTGTGTGTGTGTGGGGGGGGTGGGCACTGCAGAGACAAGTTCGGTGATGCGGCGAGAGGCAGGACACGCTACCTTGGCATCGTACTCGGATCCTTCCAACTGCTCGGGGGACGCGTACAGGCACGTCCCCACCCTGGAAGTGTGTGCTGGCGCTCCTGAAGTTGGAAAAGCTGCACGTTACACACTGAGTGTTGACATATCAAAGAACACCTACGCTGAGCAGGGCATGGTAGCTCCCCACGGAATGACGGGTACCTTCTGTCTTTTTAACCCATCTTTGCTACTACATCTTCAAACTATCCTTAAATACTGACATCTTATTTGATTGTATTTTTCCCTTTACCATTTATCCCCCCATACCTTCTTCACACCCACCCACCCACCCTTTCCCCCACCCCGATATCTTATTTTTCTTTTAATGGAAAAACAAAAACCAAAATACCCAGCCTCCAAAGACTTACCCTTCCCACCTCTGGGGGCCCAGTCCGTGTTCTGTATGATGTCCGTGCAGGCCAGACCGAAGTCCCCTATTTTCACTTGCTGATCAGGACCGTGAAGAAAAACGTTTCTGGGCTGTAAACAAAAAGAACAAGTCGAGTCCCTGGTGTGCCAAAATCAAATAGTAAAAATGTGTGGATGTGGAAGAGTGTTCAACTGAGGACCAAGCGGCCCCTCAAAAATGAAAACTCAGAGCAGTGGCCACACGCCGAGCATCCAGGGAGCTTTAAGGAAACCTCCACGTCCACGCCATCCCCCAAACCAGATGCATCGAAGTTCCGGGGGTTGGACCCAGCTGTCCCTCCGAGTTTGAAGACCACCAATGCGGAGCCTGCCTGCACACAGGTGAGCCTCAACCCTAACCGGACACCCGAGTCACTGGGAAGCTTTTAACAGCTGCTTCCTCTCCAGCAGTCAAAGACGTCCATTTGCGTAATGAAAAAAGTTAAAGTTGCCAGATGGTTCTGTTAACTAGGGTTGGGCAGGACTAGGCCACCCTCCGCAGATGAATGCTGAGCTCCAGCGCAGCAATCTCCCCAGCCCCCAAACATCCCCCCGGGAAGCTGACCCCACGCCCGACCTGGGGCAGCGGGACTTCCACTGAAATCTACACAGTCAGGGAAAAGCTGGGTTTTCTTATTTTAAATATTGTAATTTTAATTTTTTGTTTTAATGTATAAATTCCCCTGTTTCAGCTTTGCTAGTTTTTTATAGCTGAATGGCGAGAGAAAGTAGGAAGAATCTTCCACATAAGGTGATAGTCTGTGTGTTTTGTGCTTCAGTGGAAAGTACTACCAGGGGAACCGCGGCCCGGGACGGCTATGGGTGTGGCCTAGCGCAAAGTCGTAAGTTTACTGAAAACCCTTTTTTTGCTCATCAGTTTTCAGTAGTGTTTGTGTATTTACTGTGTGGCCCAGAGATGCCAGATGGCTGGACACCCCTGTCACTGTGCTTCTCTTCGACACCATATGATAGAGGAACAAAGTCTGAAAACATTCGGCTTTGATATAAAAATGAGCTGTGTTCACAGATAGGGGTCTCAACAATTCTAGAAGTTCTAGAACAGAACGGAAGGAATCATAAAGAACGGAAGCTGACCAATCCTGTAACAAGTATTCCCTGACCTCGTGAGTCCTGGCCCTGAAGTGCTTCTCGTCTCTCATGGGAAACGTGGGTAAGAAAACCAGCAGGCAGCTGGCCGCCCACAGGGCCCGGCCGCCGGACGAGGGCGCGGCTGGAGCGGCGCTCCACACCCAACTCTACGAAGCCATAATGAGAGAAGACTGCTCTGCCATCCGGGCGCTCCTACAGAGCCACCCCGTCAATCGGCCCTTGACGATTCCGGCCAGCTCCACCAGCTCCGGAATGCGTCGGACCCAGGTACCCTCTTTGCTGCTCTGACACTTTTAGAAAAAAGGCCCTGGGTGCCCGGGAAGGCACACCTCCTGTGAACTCCATTCCACCTCCGGGCTGCCCTGTCACACCCGGGGCTGGGCCTTCCAGTTCTCACCATGACTGGGGAGAAGACCGGAGCTCGTGTGGCCGGAGGAACACTGTTATCCTCTCAGACACACCTGTGGTGATGGTGTCTGTGTGATGGAATTCTCTTTTCCTGTTTTTACATGTAATTTTTCTTTTATATGTAAACTTTTACACAATGACTATTACCTTTCCATTTTTTTTCAAAACGTGACTCTCCTTTACCCTGCCCTCTTATCTTGAGGCCGTGCTGGGAGCCACACTCACGTGTTTTCTCAGACACGGCTCAAACAGCTCTGCTAATTACAGGACTCTGCTGCGATATCTCTGAAACCCTGAAAGTGTAGCTTTCTTTACTGATACCGTGACTTTGGCAAGACCTTAAAAAACACACCACTTGTGAATCACCCTGTGGGGTAATTTAAGGACTATGTGGCTTAACAGCAATTGTCATTCATTCTGCACTATGAGCTCTTTACAACAGTCACGTTTCAAAGCTTTAATTAAGTTATTTGTGTTGTCTTGGTAAATGTGCCTTTATTTAACATACAAACTATGTAATATGAAATTCACTGGCTTTGGGTCATTCATTTAAAACAGGCAAAGAAAAGGAAAATTTTCTGCCCTGGCTGCTGTGGCTCAGTGGACTGAGTGCCAGCCTGTGAACCAACAGGTCACTGGTTCAGTTCCCAGTCGGGGCACATGCATGGGTTGCAGCCAGGTCTCCTGGTGTGCAGTGCATGAGAGGCAACCACACATCGACATTTCTCTCCCACTGTCTCCCTCCCTTCCCCTCTATCCAAAAATAAATAAAATCTTAAAAAACACACACACACAAAGAAAAGGAAAATTTCAATGTGCATACTAAAAAAATGGCGAACCGAGATACCTGGAGCACTCATTTCCTTGGGATGGGAGGCTAACCCCATGACTACTGCTAACCATCACAACAGGAGGCTACCCATAATGCACTGTGGCTTTTCCCCGAAGCAGATGCAGCCCACCGTCCCCATTCATCTGGCCGCCGAGAACCACAAGGCACAGAGTTTGCACTGTTTGTTAGAACACGGCGCTGACCCGGAAGTAAGGTAACGCGACAGGTGACCATTTCTAAACGAGGATACATTTACATATTCATTTTCCCAGTCACATCTGGACTCATCCACTCTTCAGGGTTGTGGTCTAGAAATAAGGATGTTTTGAATGAACCAATTCCTTACTGACTAGATGAGATACTCTGAAAAAGTGGGAAAACATACAAGAGCACCAATTAGTCAGTCCTGAGGACAAAGTGCCCAAGCATGGTGTTGTGGAGGACGCACTGAGTCCCACTCGTGGCCCTCGGGGAGTTTAAATACCCGTTAGACATGAAAAATACAATGTAAACAGGCAGCGATTTTCTTCTTCATTGCCTCCTCCAGAAGGCACGCATCATGAAAGAGAAGTTTCCCTTGCTCACCAAACACACCTTCGCCACCTGAGCCAGTGCCTGGCACGTCGAAAGTGCCTAATACACACCATCTGAGTGAACGGAAGGATGACAGGGTAGAAAAACCGCGCACTTCCTCCTCCACAACAGAAGGGTAAAGTCCAAATCCTCACGCGCTCTCGCCCCCGAGCACCCCAACCCCTACCCCGGCAGCTCTCACAGTTTTTCCAGGGCTGGACGGGCCGCCGCCACACACTAACCCGTGCTGCTCTGGGGCTCCTCGCACACCTTCTGCCCGCCAGCTGCAGGCCGCCCTGGGTCAGCTGTGAGAAGCCCACCCGCCTGCACGTGTACCGGGTTGTTCAAATGCGGTTCATGCCTTCCGCACTGGACCAAGGGGCCTGCCCGGGGCTGCTGCCGGCTGTCCCACCAGAGCCCTCGCCCAGAGTTCACACTGAATAAATACATGTGAACTGAAGACCACTTTCTAACTTCAGTGAGAAGTGATATGTCCACCACAGTCCTTCCCCTTTTCTCTGCCAAACACTGGGATTTTGGAGGCGACCCTGAGAGGTTTCAGGAAAGGAGGAGATGAGGGCCGAGTGGTAAAACACGCATTCCTCCCGGGTGGACGCAGGGAGGGAAGACGGGCAGGCTTCACCGACTGCAGAGTGACTGTGGGTCTCCAGATGAGCCCTGTATCTAGGCCACCCACACGCGCAGGGCAGGGGCAGAGCCACTGAGTCCCGGACAGGTGTGGCCCTCTGCGGTGCACTTCTTTGGTGACACCAGATCGCACTCGCGCCCCCGTAATTGTACTGAATGGCTGCTGACTCGCTCGACACCGTGTGAGGAGCTGGGGTACAAAAATGACGAAGACGCAGCACGGAAGGGGCCACAGCCGCCCAGGAGCAGCAAGGCGAAAACAAGCGCCCGAGGAAGCGGCCGCTCGCGCACTGGTGCACGCCACCCTGACGCCCACCCCGCACCAAACAGGCGGTGGCGTGGCAGATTTCAAACAGCTCTTTGAACTAATCACGGGGGGGGGGACTTCCAGCAAACGTTGCCTTCTTAAGCACTAGTTCTCCACACAGAGCCACTCCCACAGGACTTCAGTGTAACCAGTGCTCACTCTATTCCAGGGACACCCGAGGCCTCACCACGCTCCACCTGACGCTACTGCACTGGCCGGTCACCTCCACCGTGCGGACAAAGCCGGGGAACAGGATCCAAATGGCGGACATTCAGAAGGACGCTGTGACGTGTCTCCGCATTCTGTGTGAGCATGGCGTGCAAGTGGACGCTCAGGTGGACAACAGACACAAGTACTCATCCCTCCACCTGGCCATAAGGTATGCGACCTATCCAGTTCTCTCTATCTTAGCCCAAAATGGTGCCCAGGTCAACGTTCCTGATGAATCCAGCATGACGCCGCTTCACGTGGCTGCGGGTATACTGAACGAGGAGATGATGGCAACGCTCATTGCCTGTGGCGCAAACGTCAACTGCTCTGTCCCTTCCACGGGGAACACAGCCCTTAAGCTGGCGGTGTGCGCTGCGTCCAGCAAAGCTGGCCATGTGCTAGACGCGGGGCTGAGCTGCATCCGTCTGCTGCTGCGTCACGGAGCCAAGGTCAATGCCCAGGACCACAACGGCCAAACGGCAATCCATGAGGCATGCTTTGCAGGCAGACAGGCGGTGATCAGCCTCTTGCTGGAATTTGAAGCTGACGTTAACATTCTAACAAGAAACGGGGAGTCCCCCATACACATGTACCTCCAGCGCAGCCCCAACGTAAGAAACAGGGCGCTTCTTGCCAAGCTGCTTTACCACTCCTACCCTCTGAGACTGACCAATGACCAAGGGATTCTACCTGCAGGGATCACACTCCCAGAATTCCACTCCTTGAGGGAATCCCTAATAAAGCTGTCTCGGAAACCATTATCCCTAGAGGATATCTGTAAAAGAAACGTCAGAAACATTTATGGTGAGAGGCACAAACAATACGTGAAGCACCTTCTCCCGGGGAAGATGTGCAGTGCTGTGTACGCGAGCTATGACCTGGCCTGCCTCGTGAAATGACCTCGCTGTGTCCATGCTGCGGATTCCAGTCACTCCAACTGCACCCTCTGGCTGGCCCCGGACCCAGAAACACGTAACCCATGACCCCATCCATCCCACACGTACAAACTACGAGCTCTTACACCCCTTTAAAAAATAAAGAGATTGTGATTTGCATGTTAATTTTTTGTTCCTAAATATTCTTTTAAATGCATTTTCCATGATTTAACTTTTGCCCCAAAAGTATGCAAGTTTTTTTAAGACTGTCAGCCAAAGAAGTAAATATATTTCCTCTCCTGATAGTTTTTTGTAGATAAAAACTGGAATAATCACAGATTTTGAAAACAGCAGAACAGAATTTCCTACTTTAAATTTCCTTTGAGACGGACAATTACAGAAATAGATTTTCACCTCTAAGTTTGAAATAACAGACCAATATTCCTGTCACTGTTAAGTACACTCAGCATCATCGATGACAAATGTGCTCAGAGCACATTTACTACCTGAAAAACAGTGAGAATATGCAAGTGCCCGAGGTTTACTGATTTTAAATTCAATCTAGTTTTGACGTTCTGAACCTATAAAACGATTTTCGTGAAAATAACGACACCCTGCTAATAAAGGAACTAGGGTACCCGATCCCACTTAATTCAACGAGCCGACACCAGGTCACCCCTGATCAGAAGCTTTCGGTGATTCCCCCTCTCCACCTACCTTTAGGTCTCTGTGCACGATCCCCATGTTATGTATGTAAAACACACCTTCCACCAATTCTTGAAAAATCTTTGTTGCAACACTGGCCATAACGTAAGGACCTGAAGTTAAAACAAAAGAAAAGTTTCATTTCTAGGTTTTTTTTGTTTTTACTCACTAACATTTGAATGTTAAAAACTGTAGAACTGTAGTTCTAAATACATTAACATTTGACACCTACACAACACTCAGAAGTTTCTACGGAGTCCACACTCCAAAAATGGTTCAAACCCAGGAATTACCAGGGAGGGCTCCTCAACTAGGAAAGCTTCCAGCCTTCACGAGACTGTCAGCAGAGAGAGATCTCCTGTTTCTCTCGGAGCCCCTGAAGCAATTACTTAGTAAGCAATTCCCAGGCACTGGGTGGCTAGATTAAGTCGTGTTTAAGTCCCCCTCAACCCTTGCCATCCTGGGGCTTAATGCTAATAAGCCCGTTATCATGGCCCACCGTGGACTGGAGATCCCATTACCCATAATGGAGTAAGAAGATAAATTATGTTAGCCCAAGGGAGGAGCTTCTTCATCTGCGAGATGTGGAACTCATTTTCCAAAAACGACCGATAAATGGAGTATATGGGACAAAAGGAAATGAATGACTTCATCGGGTGACACGACACCGAGTACGTGAGTCCCGAGCGTGGAGAGGTTTGTCGGACTGATGCAAATAAAAGTCGATGAAGACAAAATCCTGACGTTTCCAGCCAAGTGAGTTTAGAAATAGAGAAAGAACCACTAGCTCTTCTGCACTCAGTGGATCCAAATCATCAGCCTGTTGCTGACCTCCGAGCCCAAGAACAGCGCATGCCCCCTCTGCACCCCGAACGAGCCCACTCCGTGGTCAACGGTTCACACCTACTCACTCTCCTTTACGCCACCTGGCATACGACTCAGGGGCTCTGTGTGTGTAACAGCAACGGTTCCACTACAAGAACCTCTGCTGTGACATCCTCACACTGAAGCAACCAACCTCTTGCCAGGGGAGAAGTGCAAGGCGGCTTTTCCGTATGGTACATCTGGCAAAACTAATGGACCAACACTGATACAAGTCCACAGTTCATTTAGGTTTCCAGTTCCTACCCGACGCCCCGTTTCCATGCCCCGGTTCTACCCAGGACACCTCACTACATCCAGCGGGCACGTCTCCCGAGGCTGCCCTGGTCTGTGACAGTGTGCCCCACCTTCCCTGTGTTTGATGACCTGGATGGTTTGCGAAGTACTGGCCAGGCGTTCTGCAGAACGTGCCCCAGCTGGGATTTGCCCGAGGTTTTTCTCATGATCAGACGGGACTGTGGGTTTCGGGCAGAAAGACCAGAGATACAGTGCCCTCTCGTCGCCCCTTCGCGAGGGCACGAGCACTGACACGAGCCACCACTGCTGGCGCTGGCCTTGGTCGTGGAGGGGTGCGTGCCGCCTTTCCCCACTGCAAAGTTCTTTTCTATTGATGACACCTTTCTAAAAGTTCCCCATGGGATTCCAAAGCACAGCCCACGCTGAGAATCACTGTTATAATATTTTTTAAATATTACTTGACGGTATTTCTCGAGGATGTACAACTGCAGAGGCAGGGGGCGAAATCTGGACCTCAAAGGACGCAAACCTTGGACCACATGCCTCCCTATAAAGGTTTCTCTTTTTGCAAGACTGACACATTTTCAGGTTAAAAAAATAAAACAAGTGTTAACATTTTTTCCTTATTTTTTTAAAAATTGTATTTGAAAGACCTTTTCCACTCAAAATCAAATACCCAAATTCTAGTGCATTGCTGCTTAACTATCAACCAACTATGTGTCTATCACAGAGAAAATTAACTTCCAATTACTTATTTGTTCTTGAAAAATGTCGAAATAGCCTAACTGTTTCTTTGGCTCAATAAAAGTGATTTTGCCCCCCTAGCTAGAACACCTGGAGGCAGAAGGCAGCAGACCCTCCCGCCTGGACCCCCCAGCCCCTGCTGACCCATGGTACTCACACGCAGCCTCATCCACACACTCCCGGCCCCGCGTGTTCCTCTCCACGATCCAGTCCCACAGCGAGAGCTCACACAGCTGCATCTGGATGTGCAGCATCAGGTGGTACTGCGCCTAGGGGGCGACACAACATTGGCTCCCATCTCCGCACCACCAGGTGGTTCCGTGGGTCAAAACTCGCCTACTCTAGGCCAAGCGCTGGCCTAAGTGGTGAGGACGGAGGAGACCTGCCCAAGAGGCCCAAAGCCTAGTGAAGGAGATGGAGAAGGAAAGCAATGCTTAAGACTGTGCGTCACAACCCAAGCGGGCAGGCGTACGCCTGCTGGAGCTAGGCAGATGTCAAAAGGCAGAAAGTCCTCGGATGTGACTCTATGGCACTGAGACTATTTGACCTGCTCACGACATGAGCAGCCTCGACAGCTGGGATCAAGAGTCAAAGAACGGTAATCTGGCACTCTGTGACTACCCCAAGGCACATACACACCTCGGCTGGCTTCACATTGTGCATAATGTCCAAGGAGAAGGTACACAGAAAGGAAGCCCACGGCTGCTCACTGACTTAGGCATCAGGAAATTTTTCCAAGCTCATTATCGAGAAATAAAGCTATTCTGATTCAGAAGCCCTCAAACCCAGCTCCTCTGTATTCGTGTGAACCTGTTCAAAGTTTCGCATTTCAAAAAGACCACATGCACACAGCCACAAGTTCCTGAACAGGAGTTAGTTCTGTGCGTGCATACAGTTTTGTAATCCAGTATGACCAATGAAGTGCAGACCCTGTTAATCTTCAAGGCTTTTTTGATGCTAATACTCAACACTGGGGGAAAGCACGTGTGAGTCTCACCAGCACACTGTGGAACCCTCAACAAGTCTCCTGAAAACTGGCCCGGTAATCCTCCCCCGACTATCTCATAGCCACGTTCCAAAACGTAGAAAATCTTTCCATGTAAATACGTTTATAGTATGATGCTAACATAAAACAGAAACAGAGCATGCATGATGCTTCCCACGTGAAGGTACATGGATGAGAATACCTAGAGGAGGGGATGACCCAGAAAAGGATGAGTTAATGAAGTGAGGGAGGGAAGAGCAAACACAGGGGACACGGACAGAGAGGCCAAACACAGGGCAGATGGGCTGGCACAGAGGAAGGGCGGAGTGCCAGGCAGGAAGTCCGCTGGGTGCAGGGGAGACCGAATCCTACCCCAGTCCTTTGCACAATTCCTGCGGGTCAACACGAAACCGGTAGGTTCAGGAAAAGTAATCTACCTCTGCCTGTCCCACCAGGTTTAAGTTCTCTTCAGAAGACTCCTCAGGGGATGTGAAATTCCCTCCCAAGTTTGAATTAAGCCTAAGCGGCAGCTGGTGCTCAACCACTGATCCCGAAGACAGCTGAGCCAGGCCGTTTTCTCGGAACTCAATGGACGATTCACATTCACTGCTGCCCCTTGGGACCACATCGGTGGTGCAGTTCACCAGTTCGTTATTCTGATTCTCAGCGCCAGATTCTCCCAAGGGTTTTTCTCTTCCTGAGTCGCCTTCAGCAAAGATGATGGATGAGCTGTTACTTTCATCATTTGTAACACCATATTGATCTCTGGAGGAAAAAATACAGTAAAGATGATAATGAATGGAAAAAGAAGATCCAGAGTAACTCAACTGCTCCTTCAGGTCTGTATGAATCTTACTGCAAAACCTCCGGGGGAACAAAGGTATCAAATCTCTCTAGCAGCCACATTTATTCAAAATGCTGACAGGGAATATCTGAGGGGAGCAAATAATTTCACATTTTGTAAGGAAAATAAGCAAAGACAAATATAAAACACCCCTGAGCTCCTAATAGCAAAACACAAAGGCAACCCAGTGCAGGTGGCAGGCAACACCCAACCTGTATGAAGTACACACCGGTCCACATACCTGTCATCCTCCCGTGTAGAGATCACTTTCAGAGATGGCAACTGTAAAGAAATTCTATCTGCTGAACAAAAACAAAAGCAAATCTTCAAGCAGCCCGATTATCTAATTTATAGACAAAGGCAGAAAAATATACAAATAATACCAAGTGAAACTACCTGTCTAAAAATGTCATGACCTGCCCTGGCTGGTGCGGCTCAGTGGATTGAGTGCTGGCCTGTGAACCAAGGAGTTGCTGGTTCAATTCCCAGTCGGGTCACGTGCCTGGGTTGTGGGCTGAGTCCCCCGTTGGGGGTGCACAGGAGGCAACTACACACTGATGCTTCTCTCACTCTCTTCCTCCCTCCCTTTCCCTCTCTCTAGAAGTTAATTAATAAAATCTTTTTTTAAAAGTCATGACTTTTAACGAAGTACAATACAAACTTTTTTTGTTTTTTTAATATATATACTTTATTGATTATACCATTACAGTTGTTCTATTCCCCCCCTTCATTCCCCTCCACCCTGCACACCCCTCCCCCACCATTCTCCCCCCCCTTAGTTTATAACCACGTGTCTCGAGTTCTTTAGATTCTATCGAAGTACAATACAAACTTATTCAAATGACTGGCGCGTTTGAGGAACTACAGAACGGCTGGTCTGCAAACTCTGTGCAGGGCCTGACCTCGAGAGTTTCAGGTCTCTCCAGCCCTCAGAGACGCGGCCACAGCTACGCATCTCTGCTGCTGCAGCACAAAAGCAGCCCCTGACGGCACCTAAGAATGAGCCTGTGTTCTGAGCAACTGTATTTACTGACAATGAAACGGGGAATTTCATATAATGCTCACAAAATATTCTGTTTGGTGCCTTTTATTATTTTTTAAAATGTAAAACAAAAAAAATTTGCAGCTTATGGGATGCACAAACACAGGGGCAGGCCAGATCCGGCCCCCGGGACGAGCTTTGCCAGCCTCCAACCCCATCTAATCCGAAAGGGCTTACCTTGCTTTTGGGCCACGTGCACATGCTCTATCCACGCAGTGTGGTAGCCCACAATGTTCGGGTGCTGCAGACCCGCCAGCACCTTCACCTCCCGTAGCACCTGGAGGAGGAGCACACTCAGCTGGAGCGTGGGCCCGTGGCATCAAAGACCACGTGCTCCGAAGCAAGCAGTGGAAGCCCTGTGCATAAGCAACCTAAACTCTGTTACAGCCACTAAAAGTATGTGTACACAGCACTGTACACTTTGCACACTGCATTTACAATCATTCTGCTATAGGCAAGTCCAGTTCACAAGGTAAATGGAACCACATGGTCACCCCTATTTCCAGGGCAGAAGACAGGAGTTGCTTAGAAGACAAGGTTGTTTTCCCAGGACCACATGGCTCGTCAGGGAGAAGTCTGGGGCCTGAACTGAGCTCGTGTTTTCTCATAACAAGCTGTACCGTACATGAGTAATTTAGTTAAAAAATTAGTTTCCCCAGCAACAACCCCTGAACTGTGGTCAGTCTGAAATGCCTATAAAAAGTTAAGTCAAATGAACTTTAGTTTGGATGTTTATGTTACTGTAACCCACTCTGAGTAAGCAGGCAATCCATCCCACCCAATATTGGCCACATACGAACACACACACACAGTCACTCTCTGTCTCACGTACACAAAACTCCTTCAAAAAAACTTTAATACTCAAGGACTCAAAATAAATAAATTTTGAAAATCTTACCTTCATGCAATCTGTCTTAGTTGCACACTTAATCAGGATTTTTTTAATTGCATAATACTGTCCATCTAATTTATTCCTGACCTAAAAAGTGAAGGAAAAGAAAAAGTACATAGTACCATTAAATTTCAACCGAATAAAGTAGTTCTTTTAGGCTAAATTCAGATAACCCAAACTAGCCGGAGACATAGAATCACGCTAAAGACATGTGTCCTCTTCACTGAGCTCAGGGAGGTCAGCGGGCTCAGCTAGAAGAGAAGCTTCCATCGCATATCGAGACCCACTCCCAGAAGCTCCAGGTCTGGAGGACAAGAATGTTGGCAAAAGGGCTCTGTAAAGCCCCAAACGCAGCAGCACAATTCTTTTCAGTACTACATTTTAAATAAAAATTAACTATAGAATGAAACCTCCAAGTTTCCAGAAGCCACAGAAACCACCAGCGTGATTAGGGAAAAATGAAAACCAGCCCACTTTTCCGTAAATGACAGATCTTAATGAAAAGTAAATATACTTTTTCCTTTGGCATTTCCATAGGAATTTTCCTTTGGGTACTTTAAATAGTGAAAACAACTTCTCAAAGTGCATTTATTTAAAGCAGTAGATCAAAAAAAATATGTGGCGAACAACCTTGTATACTCTTCCATAGCCACCTTTCCCTAGGATGGCAAGCTCTTCAAATTCATTCAGGTACCGTGAAGTCTGCGCTTCAAAGGCTACTTCCCGTGATCTAAAAGTTAAATACCAACAATCAGTCAATATTAAAGCATGAGAGCATCAGAATGTCCTAGGGCAGTTCACGTTCACCGTGTTACTACTAATGAACCTGCTAGCCTCGGTTATCACTAAATTATGGCAAGGATGAGCTAAAATGAAATTTAATTTTTCATTCTCTATGAAGAAAACATTTGCTAAGCAAATCAACAGGGTGATAAAGATAGCAAGGAGGGCCTGGCTGATGTGGCTCAGTGGTATGAGTGCCAGCCTGCGAACCAAAGGGTTGCAGGTTCGATTCCCAGTCAGGACACATGCCTGGGTTGCAAGTCGGGTCCCCATTTGGGGGGTGTGTGAGAGGCAACCAGTCGATGTATCTCTCACACATTGGTGTTTCTCTCCCTCTCTTCCCATTTCTCTAAAAACAAAGTTATTTTTAAAAAAGAAGGGCAATGAGAAGTAAAGCAAATCTGGGAACAGCAATTAATTGCTGAGAACCAAGTTTTTAATTTTCATAAACTATACCAATGATAATATTTTTAACCCAAAACTAATTTCTGATTAATTTAAGATTAAACCTTAATCCTGACTTCTTTTGGGTAGTTTAATCTTTAAAAGATCATAAAAGTATTTAATACATACCTGATCTTGTGGATATGAGAATTATCATCACAGGGATCCTAAAATTAAAAAAAAAGATTTTTAAAAGCATTTTGAAAATATCATAAAATAGGGAAATCTATCAAAATTCAATGCCATACTGATAGTCCCAAATGCATACACAATACTAAAAAAATAAAAAGAGCTCAATGGCTTTTTCAACATTACCTAAAAGTTTACAACTGGAACACCTTCTCTCCTAACTAGAAGATCACTACTAAAAATGCTATATTCTTGCTTTCTACTGACAAAGCAGAGCTCCTACCAAGGAGCTCCATCAGGAAGTAATGTTTATATTTCGATTTTACCTTCGAAATATAAACAGAAATTGACCGCATCTCACATCACCACTGCTATCACCCACTCCAAGCCACCACCGTCTCTTACGGCCTGTGTGACTGCACCCGTCCCTCTGCTTCCGCCCTTGGCCCCCTCCGTCTATCCTCAGCACAGAGCTGGTTGACCCCATTAAAACGTTAAGTCAGGTGATGTCACGCCTGTGCCCAAACCTTGCGATGCTGCCTGTCTCACTGAGTGCAAACCAATTACAATGGTCTCGGGAGCCGACTCCATCATCCCTCTCGCTGCCCTAATGCTCCCCTTGCTGACTCCATCCACAGGGCTGCCCGTCAGGTCCCCACATGCCTCGCATGCTGCTCCCTGGGGAAGCACTGCGCCTCCCGAGCACTTCCCTCTGGGCTCGCACGGCTCCTCCTCCGCCCTCAGCTCCCGGCTCTGAGTCCCAGCAAGGCTCCCCCTGGCCCCTGTGGAACAGTCCACACATTTGCCCCTTCCCTGCTTTATGTTTCCCCTTAACCCTTATCACCATCCAGCCCCCCATTTATTTTTACATATTTTTACTTCCCCATTGTCTACCACCCCCTCTTCACACGGAAGCTCCATGCAGGCAGGTACTCCGTTTTGTTTACTGTGGGTACAAGAGCGCCTAACCCACAGGAGTCACTCATAAACACTTATTAAATACACAGATAAAAGTCAGCATTTCTATATAGACCTGTATTATAATCAGGATTTCCTAGCGCTTTAAAATACATCCTCTGGCCCTGGCTGGTTTGGCTCAGTGGATTGAGCATGGGCCTGTGAAGCAAAGGGTCGCTGGTTCAGTTCCCAGTCAGGGCACATGCCTGGGTTGCAGGCCAGGTCCCCAGTAGGGGACACACAAGAGGCAATCATACACTGATGTTTCTCTCCCACTCTTTCTCCTTCCCTTCCCTCTAAAAATAAAGAAATAAAATATTTTGTAAAAATACATCTTCTGCAAGCAGTGTCGCACACGCGTGCCCGTCTCCGTGCTCACCTGCCGCACCCTCTCTCTAGCGGACCTCATTAAGTGGGTGATGGCCCTGTTGTGGTGGAGCCTCAGCGAGCTGAACTCATCGCTGCAGGTGAAAGAGGACAGCAGCCCCATTTTGATGAAGGTCTGACAGAGCACTGGGAAAAGAATACGGAAAACGATTAGGCCACCGATAAAAGGGCAATTTTAGAGAGTACACACAGTTCCGAGAGGAGTAATAGCGTAAGAAAAAGCCACGTTTGTACACGCGTGACCCCTTGGGGGCTGGCTCCGCACAACTGAAGGGACAAGCGGTACTCCCGCTGGCCAGGAGCACATCTGACTTCTCCCTGACGCTGGACAGCCACTTGTTTACCACCCCTGGTTGGGCAGTAAGTTCTAAGGCCCGTCTTTCAAAAAGGGAGGGAAACCGTGATCACAGCAGTCTCCCGGCACGCCAACACGCTACACTTTGCGGACAGACACGGAGCTGCGGTGAGAATAGAGGCAGGAGGAGAAACGACTGACTGACTGACTGACAACAGAAGTGAATATTAATGACTGTTTTCTACTGTGGAAAACCTTCAACCAATACAGAAAAAGCACATATGCGATGTGTGTGCGGACCAACCACCGGGTCAAAGTCAAGTCTGAAGCCTTGACACGGGGCTTCCCTAAAGCTTCTACACCAGCTCGCAGGGTCCGGCTCCACAGAGGGTGCCTCTCTGCATGGCAGCCTCTGCATGTGGATTACCGACCAACTGGGTCACATCGAAAACATTAAAAAAGACCTGGTTTAAAAGTTCAGTCACTTAAAAAGGAATATCAGCATGATTTGCAGGTTTGCTTTCATTAGGAGCAAGAATACTATATTACACAAGGTCTTAAGATCATTATAACCTGCTTTTCTATACAGTGAGCCCAAATAATTCCCAGCTACCGATGCTTCAAAACCCATGGAACACCCTCTTCTGCACGACCCACCCCCCATCACATACATTATGCACTATACAAACAACATTACCATTTTCATGTGCCGTAATTATCACAATGAAAATCTACCTTTAGCAAAACATTACATTGTAAGATCACTCAAAGCTATCTACAAGTCTGAGACTTTCCAGCACCAAACGAGACTTGAAAAGATGTTTTTGGTAAGAAAGATCCTTAGAATCTCTGTCTGGAGCTACTGAAGAGGCCACACTGGTCTCGGTCAACGAATAAATCTGCTCACTGCTGTGCTTACGTTTCCCACACAAGTAATTACGGCAGGATCAAAAAAGCCCCGTCAACAAGTGCAGTACATCAGGGACCTACTTGGTCTCTGGTTCCCGGCACACACCTCCTAAAACTGTGGTAACTCCTGAGGGTGCAGGGCGCTGGGAGCAGCAACTCTTCTTCTACGTTTGGTCTTTACCAGGTTCTGACACAAGAGCTCCCAAGACCAAGTCCCTCGGACCCCCCGGAGGGGTAAGTGTCTTTCTCACGCTGAGGAGGTCGCTGGGTCCCCCAGAGAGCTTCAAGGTGGGGCTTGGGCACCCCAAAGACCAAGCCATGATTAGAAGCTTAAAACGTTCAGTTCCAGCCCCCAGCCCCTGGAGAAGGAGAGGGCTGGAGGGGAATTCCTAACTGATTGTGCCGACACGATGCAGCCTCAGAAAAATCCCTAACACACAGGGTCCGGCGCTTCTTGGTAAACACATCCACGTGCCAGGAGAGCCGTGCNGTCCCCCAGAGAGCTTCAAGGTGGGGCTTGGGCACCCCAAAGACCAAGCCATGATTAGAAGCTTAAAACGTTCAGTTCCAGCCCCCAGCCCCTGGAGAAGGAGAGGGCTGGAGGGGAATTCCTAACTGATTGTGCCGACACGATGCAGCCTCAGAAAAATCCCTAACACAGGGTCCGGCGCTTCTTGGTAAACACATCCACGTGCCAGGAGAGCTGTGCACCCAACCCCACAGGGACAGAAGCCTCTGCACCCAGGACCCTCCCAGACCCCCCCCCGTGCCCCTTCAGCTGGCTGCTCGCCTGCACCCGTTCTCACGCCCTTCAGTACATAATAAACCTGTCAGCGTGAGTGAGTGTCTCCTGAGTACTACCACCATTACAGCAACTTACCAAAGCTGAGGGCGGGGGGAGTGGGCACCCCAATTTCTATCCCAGTTGGACTGGGTCAGTGTGAGTAACCTAAGGGCCCTGAGGACCCACTACTTGCAACTGGCATCTGAAATACGGGCAGCTTTGTGGGACTGAGCCCTTAACCTGTGGCATCCGACACTAATTTCATATAGGCAGCCTCGAAATTGAATTGAATCGTAAGACACCTAGCTGGTGTCAGAGAACTGGTTGGTGCAGAAAAAAAAACAAACCACGCATTTGTGTGTAGAAGAAAATAGGTTCCTATTCCACAACGCGAAATACTGCCGTTCCAGTGCTGAGGCCAGTAACTGGTTCAGCACGCTCCCTCTCAGGAGCACTGGCCGGGCCCGGGCGTGTTACCCTCGTCCTTCTCTCTCCCGGCTGAAGGGCCCCTCTTTTGCTTGCGCTGCTTGTCCCCTGAGCCGACACAGCCCAGCTGGCTCATCTCTACCTCTGTAACTTTCTCTTATAATTAAAAAATAAAATAAAATAAAAAAGAACAGGTTCAGAATGAGTATCTGTGATTTGCATTTACCTGCTCATTGAGTAAACCATAAGAGATCTTTACAAATTTTATGAAATATCAGGTTATAGATACAAAAGGACTATGTTTTATTTAATTAAATATTCACAATTTTATGGTTATTAGTCTTTAGGGCCGCAGTAATTATATTCCTAAGGAACTACTCAAAGTAAAATAAAATAATTTTAGGAAATTAAACTATTAACGCTTCTTTCAGATGTTTATATATCCACTGCTTCTCAGACCCACACCATTAAACAGTATTACAAGTTTTAGTTAACAAGATGAATTTATTCTGCCCTGGCTGGTGTGGCTCAGTGGACTGAGCACCGGCCTGCGAACCAAAGGGCTGCAGGTTCAATTCCCAGTCCGGGCACACGCCTGGGTTGTGAGTCAGGTCCCCAGTAGTGGGTGTAAGAGCGGCGACCACACACTGATGTTTCTCTCCCTCTCTTCCTCCCTTCCCATTTCTCTAAACATAAATAAATAAACCTTTAGAACAAAAAGACGAGTGCACTCTTACTGACATTGAAACACCTGTCTCGAACGGTGCGGGTTTGGCTCGTGCACGTGGCTCAAGTGCTCCAGCAGAGAAACGAGCAAGAGCTGGTTGGCAACCGCAAAAGGGAAGGTCGGCTGCTGCTGGGGTCCTTTCAACACCTGGAGCTCTGCTGGGACATCAGACTCTAAAGGCCAGAAAAGGAGGTAATCGTCACACATGGCACACATATCTCAGAATGACAAAATAATACATTCTTTTTTTCTTTTTTAATTCTATTTTAATTATTGTTCAAGTACAGTTTTCTGTCTTTTACCCCCATCCCAGCCCACCCATCCAGCCGTCCCCAGCTCCCTCCCATTTCCACACCCCCCCTAGTTTTTGTCCATGTGTCCTTCATACTTGTTCCTGTACAAAACAGTACATTCTAATTAATAAAACAAACTATTTAAATTTAAGGCAAGAAAAACCAAAATAGTAGTTAAGCTGAGTGGAGTTAATCAAGACAGACTTTCCAGGGTTGAGTTTTGACTTGAATTCTGGAAGTTGGAAGACTAGCAGAAAGATGCCATTGGAGGAAGGGAGAACGGTTTGTTTGGTAGTAATGATGAGCACAGAGGTAGAAAGGAATGAATTAATGAGTATCCAAGCAAACAAGCATGGCTTCCTTCTGTCAGAGGAGCACCAAGGCCCAAAGATAAAAAGGACATTTGACAGAGGAGAAAGGGAAGGGAAGGAAAGAAACTACTCTGAGCACACGCTACATTATGTACAGGTGTTTTGGATGCACAAGCTCACTTAACCCTCACGATACAGTCAAGGGTAACCACTCCCATTCCACAGACGAGGACACTGCTCTTGCAGAGACAGTAAGGAACGTGTAAGCAGGCTGACCGGACGGACTCCCAGGTCTCTGTCCTCTTTCCACTATGCAAGGCCAACCAGACTGATGAGCGTGCACTCAACGTCAATAAATTCTCACTTACTGTTTATTTAATACGTTATTAAACAGGCCAAAAACACAATGAAGGAAACTGCCTCGGGACTGTGAACAAGTGGCCTGGAAGGAGGCATGCAACAGCCAACAAGGAGTTAGGATGAGTTAGTAAAGGAGGTTGAGTGACGGAAACGTGGAGAGAAGGAATGGACTGGCCGGGATTTGAAATGCTAGGAATGGAAGCAAGGAGGTGTCAATCAAGAGCGGAAACCGGCAAGAGGGCTGGTTAGAGGAGAGATGAGACACCTCAAATTCTCCATAGCTACTGACCCAACTCAATAGGAAATGCCCTGCAGAAACAAGGGCCATGTCCTACACCTGCTAAACTTGTCCCCATTTCAAATACTCTATTCCATTCTCCTTTGTGAACTACCAGAAGTCCTGGGAAAGCCCCAGTTTTCAAATCCAGATTTCATTCACGAGTGTCTTCTCTTACCTCTACATACATGGCCAAAAACAGACCTGCATATATGCAGGTGTACTGTTCACCTTAAATAAATACTTCTCTGAGTCTCAGAAAGAAAAAAGATGAAAAATGTGGCCACGTACAAACTTCTCTGTGTAAAGGCACCTTAAAGTTAAAAATATAAATCACAAATTCAGATATAGTACCTGTATCTGTACTCCACAAGACTTCTTCACAGAAGAAGAAAAGGTTAATAAAATTTCAGATGGTGTAGCTCAGTGGATTGAGCATGGGCCTGTGAAGCAAAGGGTGGCCAGTTCGATTCCCAGTCAGGGCACATGCCTGGGTTGCAAGCCAGTTCCCCAGTGGGGGATACATGAGAGGCAACCACACGTTGTTTCTCTCCTACTCTTTCTCCTTCCCTTCCCCTCTCTAAAAATAAATAAAAAAATATTTAGAAATTTTTCAGAGCCCTTACAAGCTACTAAAAAATGAAGCAAAATTAAAAATTCAAATAGCTTCAACATAACTAGTAACTAATGACATACACATTAATATAATTTCGGTACAGGCTCTGCCATCAGACTGGCTCCTATTAAAAGCCGGGGTACCTGGTATTGTTCTGGTCATAAAAAAGCAGACCAAAAAAAAGCAGACATTTTCAAACCCAAAGGTGTAAAAGTATTTGCAACCTTTGGCAAAACATCCTAAAACTTAAATGCGCAAAACCCTGACTGAGCACTTTTATTTCTGGAAAAACATACCAAGGAAATAACTCCACAAAGCACATCAGATACACACAAGGTCTGTCCAGAACAAGTCCAGCCATTGTTAACATAATGAGACCAGCTGGTGTGACTCAACCGGACAGCCGAGGAGAGTGGACTTGAATGCACATGCATGAACAATGACAACTTCACCGTACTAGTCAGTGGGGGCAGCAGACGCCATTGAGTGAGCATGTGTACTGTGTGGTATCTCATTCAAAATGACTGAGCAAGTAGAGCAATGAATCTGTAATAAATTCTGCAGTAAGCTTGAACATTCCTCCACGAAAACTATTTGGATGATTTAGAAGGCCACAGCTCTGGACAAATGGGGGTTGGCAGCTTCATCACGACAACGCCCCTGCTCATGCACCATGTCTCATGCAGAATTTTTTGGTGAAACATCAAATCACCCAGGTGATTCAGCCCCACTACAGCCCAGATTTGGTGTCCTGTGACTTCTGGCTTTTCCCAAAACTAAAATCACCCTTGAAAGGAAAGAGATTTCAGACTGTCAATGAGATTTGACAGAGTAGATGATGGTGACTAGGAGAACTGTGTGGGGTCCCAAGGTGCCTAATTTAAAAGGGACTGAGGTGTC
Organism: Sturnira hondurensis; assembly: GCF_014824575.4. Lineage (NCBI taxonomy): Eukaryota > Metazoa > Chordata > Mammalia > Chiroptera > Phyllostomidae > Sturnira > Sturnira hondurensis. The sequence goes on from NW_028082364.1 coordinate 4,938,098, forward strand.
ACTGTTGTATGTACAATGTTTTATCCTTTAATAAATGTCTCTATTTTTCATATTACATAGCTGGACACCTCTTTCTGGACGGACCATACATATACACACCCACAAAATGTTCAGCATAACACTTTAGAACATTTACAGTTGGTAGGTATGTTATATACATATAACAGATTACTATGCAGCTGTTAAAGACAATGGTGTCTAGAAAGATTATATCATAAATAGGCCATTATCAGGTCAAAGAAATAGTCTATAAAACAGTAATACTAATGAATTTGAGGAGAGTCAGATAATTTCAAACACACCAATATAATCTTTATGGTCATCATTTTAGCAAAATGAATCAAAACCATTTTTTAAAAATAATGTACTTCTTTTACTTAACAGATTCTACTCTGTGTATCTATTCTGATGAAAAAAATCAGACATTAACAAAGATGTATGTATACAGATGTCAAACCCAAGATGTCTATGTCTAATGGTAAAAGAAAAAAAGACAAACCTATTTTCCAACTTTAGAGCAAAGACTAAATAAATGGTGGTACAGAATGTGATAGTCTTAAAATAATATTTTAAAGGCTAATTTATGACCAAAGAATGTTAATATAATGTCTCACTTAAAAAACAGATCATGCCCTGGCTGGTGTGGCTCAGTAGACTGAACACCAGCTTGCTAACCAAAGGGTCGCTGGTTTGATTCCCAGTCAGGTCACAAACCTGGGTTGCAGGCCAGGTCCCCAGCAGGGGGCACATGAGAGGCAACCACACATTGATGTTTCTCTCCCTTTCTCCCTCCCTTCCCGTCTCTAAAAGTAAATAAGTAAAATATTTATAAATAAATAAATGAAATTTAAAAATCACAATTTTAAAATACATGTATTTCATAGCTCTATAAATCTACACACATAAAAAGAATGGAAAGAACTACAGAGGCAAAATTTCTGATACTTTCAATGATCTATGAGCACAATTTATAAAAGGAATGAATTACAGTGGACGTGCTGTTTCCCAGTTGGCCTGGTTGCTCCTTAGCACCTGGCACCTCCCCGGCGAACCGAAGCTGTTAATCACTAGCAAATGAATACACCCAACTGTTGGCAGTGAGCTCTTTTCTGGGATACCAGGACAGGCGGCCTTCCCTTTTTCTTCATTACTTCCTTAAATTTTTGTGACCAATTTCTCTAAATTTCTATCTTATTTGGACAAAATCAGATAGAAACCTTTAACCCAGGCATGACACCTTTCTTTGACAAACAGTGTTAACACAAAATTCATCTAAGTTGTCTCTAGCTGGTGAGGTCCTTTTTTAATTTTTTTAAGATTTTATTTATTTATCTTTAGAGGGGAAGGGAAGGAGAGAAGGAGAGAAATATCAATGTATGGTTGCCTCTCGTGTGTCCCCCGCTGGGAACTGGCCTGCAACCCAGGCATGTGTCCTGACTGGGAATCGAACTGCGATCATGTGCTTCGCAGGTCCCCGCTCAATCCACTGAGCTATACCAGTCAGGGCTTAAATTTTTTTTTTAAATTTCTTCTTCAGACTTTTCTGTATTTTCAACAGATTCTGTAACATGATTTTTTTAAAAATAATATACTGAACTCTTAACAGTGGTCAGATTATGGTTAGGAGGGTTTTCTGCTTATTTATACTCATACTTTTCTATGTTCTATAATGAAAAGACTCTACTTTTTAATAATCATGATAATAACAAAAGAGAATGCCTGGTCCATGGAATCAAATGAAGCTAATATAACAAGAAAATAACAACTTTAAAAACACCAGTGAATAAGCGACTAAAATGCAAGAAAGAATAAAACTGAAAGGAAATAAAGGCTGAAGCTGAAAGCTTCCACTCTTCCAGTTCTGGTCACGAAACCAGAGGAATGTGGCTAAAGGGAACGGCAAGGTCAAGTCCCCTTATAAAACAATAAGAGATAAGATCTAGACCTGGCGGGTGTGGCTCAGTGCACTGAGTGCTGGCCTGCAATCCAAAGGTGGCCAGTTGGATTCTCAGTGAGGCACATGCCTGGGTTGCAGGCTATGCCTCCAGTAGGGGGCGTGTGAGAGTCGTGAAGTTCCTCTCCTACCTCCTTTCCCCTCTAAAAATAAACAGATGGGGGAGGGGGGAGGATAACAGGGGAAAGAAGAGGAAAAATAAAAAATAAATAAAAATAAGCAAATAAAATCTTTAAAAAAAGATCTAGCTAGATCCTAGGTGAAAGAGGTCTAGACCTCTGCCAACTAAGAGAGGAGGAGATAAACTGGAATGGGATTATTCAACGTCCTCCGGAAAGTATGAACCAAATGCCCATTATTAAATGAAAGAGGGCCCTGGCCACCAGTTCATTGAAGCACCGTCTGGTACACCGAAAGGCTGCAGTTCAATCCCTCGCCAGGGCACATGCCTAGGCTGTGGGTTCGATCCCCAGTCGCGGCTCATACAAGAGGCAACCAATTGGTATTTCTCTCCCCTCCTCTCTCTCTAAGATCAATAAACATATCCTTGGGTGAGGAATAATAATAATAATAATAATAATAATAATAATAATAAATAAAGAGGAACCTGGAAGATTAACCTGAAGTAAAAATTCTGGGACACTTGGGTCAGGTGAAAGAAGAAAACTCAGTGAGTTCGACAACGGGCTTACTGTTGGCCCTCCTTCTACTTCAGGGAGAAAAACCAAAACAGTCCCTTTGATTGGAGGCTGACGCTGGCTCTGCAGAATCCCGGAGCAAGGAACTGCACAGCGCAGGTTTCAGAGCACACCTAGGCTTTGAATCCTCTGCCTCTACCATCAACTGTCAGTGCGACTTCCTCCCACCACACAGAAGACCTTGGAGAAACCACTGAACTGCTCTGGTTTGACGTCTACTATACAAATGGAGCTACATTTTTCACAGACCTTACTTTTCCCATCCAACACTCTGGGTCTCTCTGGAAGAGAAGCAATATGTAAACAAAACAGTATCATTAGTAACCTAGGAGGAGAAAAATTTTAAGAGAAGTTAATCTAAGGTCACGCCCTTCAGGAATAATCTTCAGTTTGCAGAAAACTTTATCACAATCCTACAGACAAGCCACACCTGCACGATTACAGCTGGGGCTTTTCCTATGACGTGACCCTGTGTTTGGGAGCTGCTCTAACAAAGCACCTTACAGCAATCGGTCTGGCTACCGAAAAGTAGTCATCTTACAACCGTCCTGTGAACAGTCTGTTTTTGTCTCCTGTTGGCATCAAAAATTATAGGTGGTATATGAGGATGAAAATCAAAGAAGTTAAGAAATTAAAACCTTTCCAACTCGGTTTGCAACTTTAAATCAACTTTACCATCTTAACAGTTGTTTGATGCTTTGGTTGAATGCGCATTCTGTAGTTATTGCATTTGAACTACCGTGCAGTGAAAACCTCCCTGAATCAAGGTATTCGTGCTTTTTTAAAAAAACAATGTATTCATTCTTGATGGCACAACTTAATTTTTAAAACTGCCAACTGGTTGCAATTAAATAGCTTATTGCCCTTTCATTAAAATACTTTCATTGGCTACTTTGGACTGGGTAGAGTCAATGTCTTAAGTCCCTCTCATTTTAAGTTGTTGAAGACCTTGGCAGGCTATGTCCCAGTAAGCAAAAAGTCTCGAGAACACTCGAGAACTTTTTTTTAACCGAAGAGAAGGATTTCCATACTGCCTCACTACAAGAAGTCTTTCAGCTACCCTACCGGGGAAACAAGGCAACAGAAGCAACAAATCAAAACTCAGCCCAAACTGTCCCGCCCGTAGGGTCCTCCAAGTCCCGTCCTAGCAGTTGGCAACGCTCCGGCTCACCGCCTGGCAAAACCGCCCAGGGCCTGGGAGCTGGAGAGGCCTGAGGACGCCGAGTCCGCAGAGGAAACCAAGCGCAGAATATGAACGAACGAGCGGGTCGCAGACCCTCGTTTCAGTAAGTGTTCACATTACCTGGAGGCCCGCTTGCCGCCCCGCCCCCCGCACTGTACTGCTGGGGCCCCGATGAAGCCCGGATCCAGCCGCTGTCCAGGTCCTGGAACGAACCCGGAGAGCAAGTGGACGGGGAAGGGGAGAGCGCCGCGGCATTCCGGGTCCCTCACCATCGTATTTGGGCTCCGAGCCCTCCGTCGGGAAGTCGATTGCAGGCGGCGCAGGCAAAGCCCCAGCCCGGTCGCCCTCAGCCTCGCGACCCCGTCCTTCCGGGCAGTCCCCGAGCATCGCGGGCCCAGCGCGGGCCGCAGCCCGGACGCCCACCAGCCCGGCGTCTGCTCAGTCCTCCCCTACGGCGCTCGCCAACGAATCCGGAAGCAGCCCTCTGAGAGCGGAAGACCCGCGGAGGCCGCGAGCACAGGGCTTTGGGGGAGGGGCCTGGCGTGGGCTCCGCCTCTTCCTGCGGGAAGGATGAATCGGTCCTGCACGGAGGGCCCGTGGGCGCAAGCGTCCTACTGGTCTTGCGACCGGGCTAGGTACCCAGCCGCGCCTGGGTGAGCTCCGGCCGGCACTTCTGGGCGCCCCGCCTCGGTGTCCTCGAGACCTGAGTACACGCGGATGAATCAGAGCGCTCGCATCTCACGCCAAAACCCGGAGACCGCTATAGGAATCGGGTGTCTGCAGAGATTCTAACCCAAATGTTTACGTTGTGCAGACACAACAGTGACTATTTGTCATTTATTGGGAAAAAAAAATCAAAAGCATCTATGAAACCCACGTCCACAAGAATTGAACCTATTTTGGTCAACCGTTAAAACCACACAAAACGGGAATTTCCCTCCCGCTCCCCCCCGCCCCGAAAAAAACCCCAAACCGGAAAATGCCAACCAGATGCCAAAATAAAAATTCCGTTGGTTTTGAAGCAGAACTTTCAGCTCAAATGATTTCAAACCTGAAACAGCCTTTTGCAAGTGATCTAACGGCCACACTGCATTAATTTTTGAAGCCCTTAGCTTCGAAACTCCCTCTTTGCCCTCTGGAGAGGCTGGTGGAAATAATTCTTAAATCACAGATGAGATAATACAGCTGGAATACAAGCGTTTCAGATTTGGGGCCTCAAAACCTGAGGTGCAACGTGCAAGCATGTTATTAAAGAATTTTGTTCGTACACAGTTTTCATATAAAGTCATTCTGGAAGTTGTAGTCCTTCAGATAATTCCCAAAGATTAGGGATGTCCTTTTTCAGGCCCTGCTGATAGGAAGAGCACAGACTTTCTGGAGGGTGATTTATTTGTTTCCATAGCTTTAAAAATACAAATACTTAGGATTTATCATTTCCACTTTCTGGGAATTATTCTAAGGAACAGCTTAAGGGCAAGCAAAAAGACTAAGCTAAAAAAAGCTACCAAATTCAATTCCCCGTCAGGGCACATGCCTGGGTTGCAGGCCAATTCCCAGCAGGGGCCAGTTCCCAGCAGGGGATGCACCAAAAGCAACCATACATTGATATTTCTCTCCTTCTCTCCTTCCCTTCCCTTCTAAAGATAAATAAATAAAATTTTTTTTAAAAAAGCTACCAACTACACCACCGGTTGTAACACCAGAAAAAGGAAATCAATATAATTGGCAAAATACATTATGAACAACCATACAATAGCATACTTTGCAACCATTAAATATGTTCTCACACTTTTCCACCACCATGAGAACGGAGGAAAAAAGCAAACTCATTCTGGTTGGAACATAAAATAAGGCAATCTTACCCTGGCTGGTGTGGCTCAGTGGATTGGGTGCAAGCCTTTGAACCAAAGGGTCCCTAATTGGATTTCCAGGTGAGGGCACAGGCCTGGGTTATGAACCAGGTCCCCAGCGAGGGGCACCTGAGAGGCAACCACACATTGATGCTTCTCTCCCTTTCTTTCTCCCTCTCTCTAAAAATAAATAAATAAAATGTTTTTTAAAGAAGGCAATCTTTCCAGAAGTCACATGCAACTTATAGTAAGACCTTTTAAATAGACATACTCTTTGACCTATATATAGGAGTATTATATCCTAAGGAAATAATCAGTGGGGGAAAAGCATGAATCTATAAGAATGTTCATCAAAGTGCATAATAGAAAAGCACCAAAATAAACCAAATTCTAAATAGAAGAAGAGTTAGGTACACTCGGGCAATGAAATCTTATGCAGCCGTTACAAAAACTGAAGGAAAAATAAGGAGCATGTTTCTCTCTTGGCTTCCACGATACCCCACAATTCTAGCTTTTCCCTACTCGCCCTCCACCTCAGCATCCCTTTCCAACTCTCCCTTCTCCAAATGTGTAATTCTGTAGGGCTCTTGTCACGTCGCCCCAGGTTCTCTCAGGAGATAAGCACGTGCATTGCTATCACTTTCCTCGCCATCTACAAGCTGACCCCTCCCGGATGTATCTCTGCTGCCCAGACTCGCTCTCTCGGATCCCTTACTTACTCAAAAGTGTCTCAACTTTGCCATAAAGTAAACTCTTGATAGTCCTCCTAAAACCTGTTTTCCATTATGCCGCTTCCTCCATTTAAATAGCACACAATCCATCCGCTTGTTCAAGACTAAAATGTCAGTCAACATTTATTTTATATCTGGAATATATCTAAGCAGCCTACAAATTAATTAAGAATGTAAAAGCATAATACGGCATGTCAACATGTACATTAAATATACGGTTAACCAAGAAGGAACCCCAAATAGCCAATAAACATAGGGAAAGATGCACAAATTTCACTAGTTACAGGTAAATGCAAATTAAGCAATGAAATATTTTAAACTATCGCCGCCAAGATGGAGGCATAGGTGGAAACACTGTGCCTTCTCCCACAACCAAGTTTGAATATAACAAAGGTTTGGAGAACAAAGACACAGCCAAAGAACAGAAAATTGAATTATATGGAAGTCCCATTCAACTGGGATGGTAAGAGGGGCGGAGCCAGCAGCGGAGCAGGGTGGGGCAGGAAAGATCCCAGGCTGTGCAGGTAGCCCGGACACAGCCAGGGCAGACTGACCGAGGTTGCACATTCGCGCACAGTGAGATGGACCTCGCAAGCCCCAGCAGTGAACCCAGTGGTGGAGGGCTGACGGCAGTGGCACACTCGCATGCAGTGGGACGAAACGAGCAGGCCCCGGTGACGGTGGCAGCTGTGGCACCTGTGGCGGCAGCGGCGGGAGGGGGCAGACTGGACGCCATTGCTCCTCTGTGACCCCGCCCCCACATATAGCGTCACAACCCAGCGACTTAGTTGCCCTGCTCTGGTGAACACCTAGGGCTCCGATCCTGCTAAGTAACAGGCATGAACAGCCCAAAAGATGGCGCAAGAAGAACTTAAAGTCCCAGAGCTGATAACTCTAAGAGACCAAGAGATTGCCAGCCTCTCAGATGCACAGTTCAAGACACTGTTTATCAGGATGCTCACAGAACTGGTTGATTATAGTCACAAATTAGAGGAACATATGAACGCTAAACTAATTGAAATGAAGGGAGATGCACAGGAAACCAATAGTGATGGAAAGGAAACTGGGACTCAAATCAATGGAATGGACCAGAAGGAAGAACAGAACATCCAACCAGAAAGGAATGAAGAAATGAGAATTCAAAAAAATGAGGAGAGGCTTAGGAACCTCCAGGACATCTATAAACGTTCCAACATCCGAATTATAGGGGTACCAGAAGGGGGAAAGAAACAGCCACGAGTGGAAAACTTATTTGAGTGGAAAACTTATTTGAGTGGAAAACTTATTTGAACAAATAATAAAGGAGAACTTCCCCAGTCTGGCAAAGGAAAGAGACTTCCAGGAACTCCAGGAAGCTCAGAGGGTCCCAAAGAAGTTGGACCCGAGAAGGAACACACCGAGGCACATCATAATTACATTAACCAAGATGAAAATGAAGGAGAGAATCCTAGAAGCAGCAAGAGATAAGGGGACAGTCACCTACAAAGGAGTACCCATCAGACTGTCAGCTGATTTCTCAAAAGAGACCTTACAGGCAAGAAGGGGCTGGAAAGAAGTATTCCAAGTCATGAAATCCAAAGACCTATAGCCAAAATTGCTTTATCCAGCAAAGCTTTCATTTAGAATGGAAGGACAGATAAAGTGCTTCTCAGATAATGTCATGTTCAAGGAGTTCATCATCACCAAGCCCTTATTATATGAAATGCTAAAGGGACTTATATAAGAAAAAGAAGATGAAAAATATGAACGGTGAAAGGACAGCAAACTCACAGTTATTAACAACCACACCTAAAACAAAAGCAAACCAAGAGGACAGCTAGATCAGGAGTGGAACCATAGAAATGAAGAACACATGGAGGGTTAGCAACAGGGGAGTGGGAGGAGGAGAAGGGGGGAGAAGGTACAGAAAATAGCACAGACAGTAGGTAGAAAATAGATAGGGGGAGGGCAAGAATAGTAGGGGAAATATAGAATCTAAAGAACTTGAGACACGTGGTTATAAACCAAGGGGGGGAGAATGGTGGGGGAGGGAGTGTGGGGGTGGAGGGGAATGAAGGGGGGGAATAGAACAACTGTAATGGTATAATCAATAAATTATATTTTTAAAAAAGATATTTTAAATTATCGTATTTGCAAAAATTAAACATTTTTGTACCAAGTTCTGGTAAGAACATAGAGAAATAGGAACTATCATAAATTCTAAATAGCTATTTAGTAATGCTGAGTAAAGTCAAATGGCGCATAACCAACATTCAATAATTAACCCCTCTCTGTGTTGCCCTTTGGACACCCCTCTATGTGCCCATGTATATGTGTATAAGGGTGTTTCTTGGAACATTGTAATAACAAATTCAGAAATGGCCCAATATTCATCAATAGGGAAATAAATGTATTATATATGCAAACAAATATTATAGAACAGTTAGAATGAGTCAACCAGATTCACATGTCTAATCGTGGTGGGCACTGAAAACAACAGTTGCTATAAGTGGAATTTTAATTACTTGAGAAAATATGTATTTCCTACTGTGTATCTGCTGGATAAATGAGACTGCTAAATATACAAATGGGAAGTAATTATCATTTGTAGTTCTAAAAAATCAACAGTTGCAGGAGGCCTTATAATAATAATGGCTAGCTAATGTTTACTAAGCACTGCGTCAGCCCCGCTCCCTCACTCTAAGCACTTTTATGAACAGGAACTCATTCATTCAATCTTCCTAACAAATGTACAGCTTTTCCCGCCTAGTGAAGCAGAGATGGAGATTTTCCCATGGCAAGGGCAAGGGCTCTCAAAGTGCAGAGTTGGTATCCCACGGTAGGACTTCTTTTTTGCAGCATAGGTGTGTGCGTGTCTGTGTCCATCTCTGCATGCATCCCCATGTCTGTGTGTGCACAGATGCCTACCCAGGCCCTCGTCTACCTCACCCAGCACCAAGCCCCCTAATGTGAAGCCTACACATCAATATCCTCATGGACTTCAAGGTCAGTTCTCTCAGTTAGGGGGGAAGAGACAACACCAGAGGATGGCCTCACCAGCCATCTTTGCTCACCATCATGTGTCATGAGTGCGTAATGATTACCCAACAGAAGGTAAATGCTATAAATCTTAGTAGATAAATTAATGGTATGTCCATACGTGTTTGGAAGAAACGACATTGGAAGAGGAAGAAATTGGTCATCAGTTTAACGGGGACTTAAAAGATACTGTCTCACCTGAACAATTTTATTGAGCAATGTCACCCCAGTAATTTTTTTTTAAAATTGTAAAAATAACACACTGCCCCAATTGGATGGACTGGTGAAAAGAAGTTTAAGTTTATATAAGGAAACTGATTAAATAGTTCAGTAGATTGTGTAAAACTGAGGTTATATATCCATTTAATCACCATCCCTGAGTGTGATAAAATTCATCTGATGTGAAGGAAACTATAGGTGTGGCCCTGGAATTTCCAGTCTTCTCCAATTTGTCTCTCATTCCCTTATTTCGACTGGAGGACTAGAGCCCTAGCCGCCCTGGAGATATCTAGTAATTACCAATGAGGTGGAGCTTGGGAGATGGTACTACGCCACGGTTGCTAGCCCCCGAGATGATCCCCAATGATCTGTGCTCCCTGGTCTCCACACCCTCGAGTTTCCTCTCTCATTGTGCTCAGGTTACTTTGTATGATCATCACCATATGGAGAACTAATGATAGAAGACTTCAATGATTAGTTTAAAAGACACTCCCTTTCATCTTGCTCTTGTAAGCAGCCTACTTCAAGGCCCATGTGATGAGAAACTGAGTGCTGCCAATGACAGGGAAGTGTCTGGGGCAGACTCTTCGTCCCCGGTAGGACCCTAACATGAGCGCAGCCCAGGACAGCTGTCTCACTGCAACCTCAAGACAGCAGAGCCCTGGCTGGTGTAGCTCAGTGGATTAACCATGGGCCTGGGAACCAAAGGATCGTGGTTTGATTCCCAGTCAGGGCACATGCTTGGGTTGCAGGCCATTTCCCAGTGGGGGACACATGAGAGGTAACCACACATTGATACTTCTCTCCCTCTCTCCGAAAATAAATAAATAAAATATTTTAAAAGAAAAGATGAAGCAGAAAACACCAAGCTGCACCACCCTCAGACTCCCGACTCGGGGACTGCGTCAGAAAACAAATGCTTGTTTGGGAGTAACTTGTTACACAGCAGTAAGTTCGTGCACGTGCTAAACTAGATTTCAGCATCCAACAGGGTCAGGAATGGCCTAAGCGGACGCCTGGTGAAAATTCTGTTGACCTGACTGGCTACCAAGCAACAGTTGTGCTGTCATCAGGGTTAGAACCCTCCGGAAGGGGATCCTGCCAACCCTGTGAGGGGAAGTCCCAGATCTAAAGAGACTTCTCAGGTGAGCACACCTACTTCTGCTTTCCTCTTTACTTTCCCGAGTAAGGTGAACATAAGGAATCTCAATCCCAAATTGTTTTCTTTTTCACATTGTTTCTTGATATTCCTCAGGTCAGTTGACACATTTTCAATGGCAATTTCATGGGGTTACTGCCAGTTAGATAGATTGAAAAGGATCACTCCTGTTTCAACCCTTGGACTTAAATCACTTTCATTTCAATTCTGGGGCATCAACCCCAGAGTAATGTGCAAGAGATGGTAGAAACTTTTTGGTTTAACAGTTAATTTTTATTTATTTTTACAGAGAGGGGAAGGGAGAGACAAGTATCAATATGTGGTTGCCCCTCACACGCCCCCTACTGGGGACCTGGCTGGCAACCCAGGCATGTGCCCTGACTGGGAATCCAACTGGCCACCCTTTGGTTGGCAAGCCTGTACTCAATCCACTGAGAATGCTTTACTTTCATGTTCATATCCTCACAACTCTCAAATCTTCTGTACCCCTTAATGCTGGATTTTATTTTTCATATTATTCAAATGCCATTTATATCACAGTGGGTGCTCAAAGGATAAAAATGTGACTTTGTGTTAATGCTTATTTCAAGTAATGCTTATCAATATATAAGTATATGCATTCTATTAAGATGAATAAAATGTATATTCTTTATTAAAGAATATATATTTTTCTAACCACACCAAAAATACCCAAAAACCTCACAAATAAAAGTTGTGTCACCTTAGCTCCATGTCTCCCATCCCACTCCTATTCACCATTGTAGAGTGTGTATTATTCCAGTTCTTTTTCTATTCATTTAGACAAATTTGTACAATAAAACAGTATTGTTTCGCCCTGGCTGGTGTGGCTCAGTGGATTGAGTGCCAGCCTGTGAACTGAGAGGTCACTAGTTTCATTCGCAAGTCAGGGCACAAGCCTGGGATGCAAGCCAGGTCCCCAGTTGGGAGTGTGCGAAAGGCAACTGATCCATGTATCTCTTGCACATTGATGCTTCTCTTTCTCTTTCTCTCTCCCTTCCCTTCTGTCTAGAAATAAATAAATCTTTAAAAAAAAACACATTGCTTTGAGAGGGTTGGTTTTAAAGGAATAATTAAATATACGTTGTTCTGCAACTTTCATTTCATTCTCCGCCCCAAAATATATCCAGCCTGGGGAACTTTCGATCTTTCTGTAACAATAGTACTCCATCACTGGATATTCCATAGTTAATTTAGCCATTCCCCTAACCTAAGTGGAATTAGGTGTCTGCAATATATTGTCACTATTACAAACCACTGACAAAATATACCTGTACCAAGTTCAGTGTTTACAGTGAATCCTACCACTACTACCTGTGATTTTTTTTAAAGATGTTATTTATTTAACTTTAGAGGGGAAGGGAAGGAGAGGAGAGAAATATCAATGTATGGTTGCCTCTCCTGAGTCCCCTGCTGAGAACTGGCCTGCAACCCAGGCATGTGCCCTGACTGGTAATCAACCCGATTGTGTGGTTCGCAGGCCCACGCTCAATCCACTGAGCTACACCAGCCAGGACTTGGCTGTGATTTTAAACAAAAAATATATAATCAGTCCCTCAGTTCTTCATTTGTAAAGAAGATTCTACCACCACCTAACCTTACAAGGCTGCAGTGAGGATTAAATGAATTGACTTATTCACGGCCCGCTCTTTGTAACTGTTACCCAACACCGTTACTTTCTTTGGTGAGCTCTGATCATTTGGTTTTGGCTCCTGGGAGACTTGACTCTAGCTGCCGTGCGCTAAGCGTCCTCTTCCAAACCCGAGTAACTCAGAGCCTGCTGGGAATGTTTTCCTCTAACATCCCTTATTCTCCTGCTTTAAGGCGAGAAGATTTTCTGACGGTCGTGACTTTTCTTTTCAACGGTTAACTGAGGTGAGCTGGATACACATTCTCCAACGCCCTGTTCTTGCTCCACAAGCAGTTCCCTCCGCCCTGATACCCAACCTGGCTCCTCGCCTTCATGCCTGACGTCCGAGCCCTCGGCCGGGAAGTCGAAGGCAGGCGGTGCCGCCAAAGCCCCTGCCTGGTTGCTCTCTGCCTTGCGCTCCGGCTCTCCGGAGCTGCCTCTCCGGCCGCGCTTGGGTCACAGCCCAGCCCATCCACAAGCCAAGCTCCGCAATGACCGCCATTAAATCCGGAACTAGTTCATCGGGAAGCGGAAATCCCGCCCCCGCCTTCTGCGCGCCGCTCCAGGGGGCGGGCTCTGCAGTAGGCCCCGCCCCTTCCTGGGGGGGGGAAGCAAGAACTAGTCTAGAAAGGGCGCACCCGGGGCGCAGCCAGTCTACTAGGGCGGTCCTGGGGCGGTCCTAGGGCGGTGGGGTGGCCGAGATGGGAGTACGCTACAACCTTACATCCAATCTCCCTTCCCCAGGAGTAAGCAGTTTATCTATTGAGTGTCCTCCTAATTTTTATGTTAACACACAAATATATGTGTAAGCAAGTTGCGGGTCAATATGTAAAATAGCAGACTGTAAGACGATAAAAACAAAAGCCGCAAATCACATGTATTTCCTATGGGAACGCTTATGTACATAAGTAATGTATATGCATATATAATACATAAGTATACGTATATTCATATACACATAGGCATATGGATATATACAGCATATACTTACAGATCATATATACATACAATTATATACACACAAAAATAAATATACTTATATGTATATATATATTTTATACATTTACATACAAGTAACCCCACACAAGATACATATTTGGGGTTTCTGTTTTTATTTTCTTACTATATGCTGTTTTACATATTGTTTAGCAACTAGCTTTTTCTGCTGGCTTTTTGAGAGCTTTCCACCTTAACGTGAGGGCATTCCTCTTCATTTTTTTTTCAGTTTGTGTCCTGGTGTTTTTCAATCCACTTACTCGGAGCTGTTGGAAGAAAAATTAGGAACCAATAGGAAATGTTTTGAGATTTCTGACAAGGGTGGGTTTGTATTTATAGGTCACGTAGTACTTTTAACCTCCTGCCTCCTTATCCTAACTGTAAAGTGAAGTTGTTAATTATCTATTATCTCCATTATTATCTATTATCTTCCACTAGTTATCTGTTATCCCCACTACTATCTCTCAGGCTGCTTATAGGTTGTCTTTGGACACAGTTTAACCGGAACGGTCCCTTCCCAGGTTTCCCTTCGCCCCACTATGTCAGTGCCTCCCCACCGTGCAATTCATAGCACTTGTGTCCCTCCCCCATAGCAGTTAGCACACTTTATTATAGACGTTATTTTTTGAAGCCAATTCCTTTTCCTCCTTCCATATCCTCTCCCTGTGGAAACGGAGTGGAAAACCCACTAGTACAATCACTGTTGATATGTCTCTTGCCTATCATTTTTTTTTCTGTATCATACACACTCTTGTGCTCAGAAGACCCTTGATGGAAAACGGACACATGAATGAGTGAACCATTTGTGGGGAAGATGGCCAGTGTGCATAGCTGCACTCATAACTTAATGTGTTTATTGCCTAGAGAGCATTTACATGTTTGCTAATTTCCAGAAGGAATTCTCTTGGGATTCATTACATTACTCTTGTAATTTAATTAAAAGGCATTATACAGTCACTCTATAAGCAATTTATTATGTTCTAGAAAGAGTCCCTTTGGAATCAGTTTCATCATGATTGCAATCTAATTTGGGGACACATGACACCTATTCAGTATTGAGCTAGAGCTCCTCCTTAGGCAAGTCTCCCTTGGTTATGTTTGATTGCATTCTTCATTTAAGTTCTACAAGTTATTGCAGTTTATTGGTTATTATTTACTATTTTGTTTACTATTTGTTTACTCTACCAGTCACTGGTTATAGCATTTTCTAAGTTAATAATGAAGATAATCATTTATAATAATGAAGATCAGTTGACTTTATATACACATCTTTGAAAACCATTCAACCTTTTATACTCTAACTGGGTTTTTATTGATTATACTGATTCTCTCTCACCTTATTTTTATTTTTGTTTATTTACATTGGTCCGAAAAACAAGAACCATGTTTAATTATTTAACACTTTATGGTTTTGTTCCTGAGTAGCAATTATTTTAAATTTAAGATATTATATCTTTCCTTGTATGATTAGTGAGCCAGCTAAATCTTTACTTTTTAGTTAACATGTTTTCACAACTATTTCTCATTCCTCATTTGGAACCTTATGCCATTATACATTGCTGCTCTTTTCTTGGCTTTTAGCTTCTGGTTTCTGTGTCATTCCTTCATGTTTATGGGAAGGCCGTAGTTCCCAACTCAGCTGAAATTATCACTCTCAATTTCAACATCTTTGTGAATGACAAGACAATACAAAGTCACTTTGATACATAATGTTCACCATTTTTCCAAGAAAGTGGTGAAAATGATGTATTGGAATAACCAAGAAACTAGCGAGGAGTGCTCTTTGAGCTCTCTGAAAACCCCCCATGACCCTTATTCTCCTATTTTCCACGTAATATATGAGCACCCTTTATATATAACCCTAAGCCAAAACAGTAGGCTAGGGACCTCCAGGGATGATCTCTTTGCAGGAACACTGAAAATTCTGGTGAAAATGGTCAGAACCAACTTTCCCAAAGCTCTGGAAGGTAGTCTGAGGTTTCCAGAAACTAAGCAAACACTTAGCCATGAGAAAGGTCACTGAACCAGGCTGGGAGAAGGTCCTGGCATTTAAACTCCTCCCATCCCGCCCCTACACAGCAGCGGCCCCGGCATTCCCAGGGTGGGCACGTGGTCCAGGAAGAGAGCTGACCTTAATCTGAACGAATTCTCCTGGTCTGTTGTGACTTGCCTCACAGTTCCCCGAAGGGCTGACATGAGAGGCCTGCCTTTGTCCTAACCCAGAACTCTCTCAGGGTGGAGAAATGGCTACAACTACATGGAGATGCTCCAGGAAAACCCTGAGAGCCAAATGAACAAGCCACTACAGCGTGGGGCAAACAAGGAACAGTGGAGACAAACAATGGACATGCCCAGAGCTGGGGAGTGAGAAATTTGAGAAAAGGGACTTTGAAAAATTCCCACATATGCTGAGGAATCTAGGAAGTCAAGTGCATAGCCAGGGAAGGACGCATGCTCAGAAAAGACTTGGTAAGACCAGCAGGGTTTCACCCCTGCTGGCCTTTAGGTTCCGCATAAGCAGGAAGTGAAGGCTAAGGCAGCGTTGTGAATGGCCTGGCTAAGTGTTGGCCCCACACCGAGCCAACCTGCAAAGAACTACTTACTCTGGTCCATGAAGCCATATTTGAAGTGCTCAATCGCTCTATGTGAATAGTGGCTACTACGTTAGGCAGCACAGGACTTTATCATCATTGTAGAAAGTTCTACTGGACAGTACTGGCATAGAGCATTAATAACATAGATTCTGGCGCTGACCAGAGTGCCTCACTTGGTGAGGTGTCATCCCGCAAAGCAAAAAGTTGCCGGTTCAATTCCCGCTCAGGGCACGTGCCTGGCTCGTGGGTCCAGTCCCCAGTCTGGGAGCATACAAGAGGCAACCAATCAATGTTTGTCTCTCACATCAATGTTTCTCTCCCTCTCTTTTTACCTCCCCTAAAAAAAAAAGAGAGAAGAAAAAATTTTGGTCCTTTAAAAACAAAAAGAAGATGAATTCTGTCACTTATTACCTTGTGTGATCTTGAAGAAGTTAATCCCTCTTTGCCTCAGTTAATTATTTCTAAAATCGAAACACAGAGCCTTCCTCATGTGGTAGTTGTAAGAATTAAACAATTTAACATGAACAAATTTTTAGAAGTAATGCCTGGCCCATAATGCCTTCTGCTTAACAATGCTTCGTATCATCACTTGTAAACTCTCGTGAGACTTGAGTCACCCATCCTCCCTGGATCATCACCTTTCAGATCAGAGACACTTGGAGGCTAGTGGTGGCCTGTTCCTTGACATCTTTTACTTGGTTCAGCGCCTTTGTTGTGACATTCATTTGGTAAAGTTGTGAACTGTTTCCTTCACATACTCATCAGGGTAGATTAGACATTAAGTTCTCCTTTCCTCTCTTGATTTTCTCTGCCCCTCTGTCTCTGCGTGTCTCCTCTCTGAGCTGTCCGGGTCTGCACTTGGCCTTGCTCCTTGCCACCCCATCCGCAGGGGCCAATCTCAAGGAGACCCCACAGGGAAGGCCTCTCCGAACGGCCCCCTCCTTCTTAGCTGCCGTGTGACTCTTCATTGAGAAAGTCCTTCCTGCTCACATTTATTATTCATTCCTTGGTATTTTTTTAGCTCTTTCGGTTAAGATTATGTTTATTTTTTTCTAATGAGACATTGCCGGTCTGTAGATTTCAATGGATTTTTTAAAAGATTTTATTTATTTCTTCTTAGAGAGAGGGGAATGGAGGGAGAGAAACATCCATTGATCGCCTCTCACAGGTCCCCAACTGGAGACCGGCCTGCAATTGCAGGCGGGTGCCCTGATCGGCACCGTGAACTGGTGACCTTTCTGTTCCCAGGCAGGCCATCAACCCACTGAGCCACACCAGCCAGGGCTCAGATGACACTTTTACTGTGGTAAAATCTATACGAGATTTATCATTTTAACCTTTTTCAAGTGCACAGTTCACTGGCATTAGGTAAATTCACATCCAATTGACTTTTTACAATATTTATCCTTTAATCAGTCACTTTCCTGAAAACCCTTAAATGAGTCTCATGTATTTTCTTCTTTCAAATAGATATACAATACGCAAATGAAAACAAGTTTGGCTCCATTCTGATAGAAATATCTTGTTTCGACAGTGGAGGTGGGGCAAGCCTCCAGGGTCATGGCTAGTTATCACCTAGGGTAGCATCCTCCACCCTTCGTGAATTGGACGAGTATGGGTTCCTGTGATTTAAATGTGTAAGCGACACTTTTCCATATAGGCCCGCCCAGCCAGTTAGATCCATTACTCTCGGAACTGCTCCTTTGAAAACCCAAGCCTGCTGAATCAAAGCCCGATGCGGACCTTCTCTGCGTTATCAATCACATCAGCAGTCTTCATTTCTGTGCATTTCTAAGAGCAACAGATTTCTAAGAATGGGACAGACTTTATTTGTTTCTAAATGTCATTTGCTCCTAAAGCCCCAGCATCCTTCTCCTATTCCTTATTCACCTGGAAAAAATTCCATTTAATCCCCAAGGATCCATTTCAAGGGTCACCATCACCTTCGTAAAATCTCTTCCTGCCTGAACGGCATGAGCTTCAGCATCCGACCCACACCTGCCTCCTCAGCTTTACCTTCCTTGTTTGGAATGTGGTCACAAGGTGGAATAACTGTGTTCCAAACCAAATGGTCTCTAGGAACTAGGTGCAGTATCTCCAATGCATGGCTCTTTAAAAAAAAATATATATATATATATATAATTTATTTATTTTTAGAGACAAGGAAAGGAAGGGAGAAAGAGAGGGAGAGAAACATCAATGTGTGGTTACCTTCCACGCATCCCCCTCTGGGAATCTGATCTGCAACCCAGGCACGTGCCCTAACTGGCAACCCCTTGGTTCGCAGGCCCATGCTCAATCCATTGAGCTACACCAGCCAGGGCTGCATGGCTCTTTTGGGGTTCTAAATGACTATTTTGGCAATACATATGAAGCAGTGACTTGGGATCCGTCACCTAAAAATAAACCTGTGGTGGGCCGTGGTCTCAGAGTCCCTTCAGAGGGGACAGTGGTCCTCAGAAAATCCAATCCATCCATCCTTGAGAACGCCCGGGCTTTCACATTTTATGTTGAGTTGGTGGGAAGGGGTGAGCACCCCCCATTATCCATTAGGATACAGTTGGCTTTTATAAATGAAACCAGCCTTTCATTTCATGAGAGTCCAAAGAACAAATAAAAGCTGGAGCTGGAATTTATACCTAGTCTGTCTGTCTCCAAACAGTGTGCTCTGAGGCCTGTGTCTACCTGAAGCTGCAGGGCCAGGTCTGTCCATGGCATCACCTGTGCACTCACTGTGAAAGGTAGGCACTCTCCCCCGCACTTTCCTCTTCTCTGTGTGCGTGGCAAAATGTGGTCAGGGGCTTGGTTTACGCTTGCCCAAAGGAGCTCAGAACAAAGACTGACTACAATATTCTAAGCACAATCCCATTTTGTTACGGGTGTAGAAGAACTCCGAGGACTGGAGGGGCCCGTGGTGGGATTAAGCTAGTGCTACATCAGTCCTCGTCATTACGTTTGTGGTAGCCCATTGCCAGGATCCGTGTGCTTTCTGCAGTGGTCAGACTGGGGAATTAAATGGACACATGATAGAGACCACAGCCCTGCCTCTTCTACAGCTCTGAGCGGGGCTCTCTTCTGGGGCATTCCCCCCAAGGGTTACACTTTGGGCCAGAGAGGTTAGTCTTGGGGTGTCCACATGGCTTTCTCTACTACAAAAGCTTGTGGTCTCCAAGTTGAGGAACCAATGTAAGGAACCTACTTCTGCCATCTGCTAAGTAGGACTATTTGAATATTACCTTTGAGAACCAGGGAAGTGACTATATGGGCCCAATGGACACACTGAGGGACCCAAAGTACTACTTGACCCTATGAAATGTTCATATTCCTTTAGCAAAAAGGGAGCCCTGGGGGTGCTTTAGGTGCCCACCCCCCTCAGAAACTCTACTGTATCCCTCTGGCACCTTCTGCTCTTTGCTCTTGTGATTACCTGGAGTAGGAATTTGCCCTTAGCATGAAGTCAATGCTGGTAAAGACAACTGGCCGCCTTTCGGTCACACAGCTTGTTGGAGGCAAAATAAAATCTTCTCCAAACAGCACTCACTGTGGACAAAGCTCTTGTCTGGAGGGAAAGGAGCTTCTGGGGCAAGCTGGCTTCCATCTCAGCCAAGGGCCCAAATGTTTGCAGGCAGGGGCTTCCTAACATCCTTTGGAAGGTCTCCACGGATGCTGCCAGTTTGCCATAAAGTGGCACTGAACCTGGAGGAAAGAAAACTTAGAGGAAAAAGGTCACTATGTTTGCTTTCAAGGCTCGGAGGAAGGGGAAAGGGGGCATACGATGCCCTCCTCCAAAAGCCTGTTCTGGATAGGGAGTGCTAAGGGATGGTTGGTTTTGTTTTTTAATCCCTTTTCCGACTTGTCCAATCAGGTACTGTAAGAAAAGGGCGGCTGTGGGGGCAGTTTTTTAATAGACTGTGAAATGGAAAATGAAGGTAGAAGCCAAGCTTCTAATGTGAAGTATTAAAAAAGAAGCATTTTGAAATCTCACAAAGCCCAGGTGAATATTAAGAATTTGGCTCTTTAATTCCTTCCCATTCTGTATTTAAACATCTGAAAGTCATTTGGAAAAGGCGGGCACACGCCTTGAGTCTATTCCTAAGGGCTGGCCTGTTCCTCCAAAGCTCTTCGTAATGTTGAAAGGGCCACGAGGGTGAAATTCCATAACCGTTCCTCATCAGAAAGTAGGTTGTGCTGTTAATTCCGAAAGTGGGCGCTGAAGTTCGGAGGTTTGAAACTCACCTTTCCCCCTTTTTTTGTTTCCTTGAAGTATTTCTGTGTTCCGCTCCAAACACACAACTAATATCTATCACTGCGGTGATTTATTTCCTTAGTAGTTTTAAATAAACGCTACCATAAGATATATGCAATCTGTAGGGGGAGTCGTAAGATTCTGATCTTATGACTTCGGGGAAGAGGCCCAGGGTAGGATTTCTATAAGCGGATGTAGGAATGGGGTGTCTGTTGGGTAAAGTTCGTCATGGCTGGAACACATAAAAGAGGAAAGGGAAGTGGAGCTTTCACTGCCAGGCGAAGGAGTTTTAGACTTTTCTGTGGGCCAAGCAAGTGGCTGCAGGCTCTGAGGAGCGGAGCTACTTGTGACCTGTTTCTGAGACCTTCGCCCTGTTTTATGAAGGTTGACAGGGAGTGTGCCGGGGAGCAGATTGAGTGAATGGGCGTGGCGAGAGGAGAAAGGTCGCCTCGGGGAGCAGGGTCAGGATCTCAGCCCCTGGCCTGGTCCGGCGGGTGTGACTTGGTGTTGGCGATTCCGCGCCGGAAGCGGGAGAGAGAGGGACTCAACTCAAAGCAGGAAACCCAAAAGAGAGGAGCAGGGTCTTGGGAGGGGAGATGCAAGGACGAATCACTTCGTTCTCTGTTGGACCTCGCGGTGGAGATATCCAATAAGCAGCAGGAAGTATGGATCTGGCACTCAGGAACAAGCGCTGGTAGGGTGCCCCCAAAGACGGTGATGCCGAGATGACAGCAACGGCTCGGCCCTTTTCTGGACCCAGGTGTAATATCCTCCGCTTCATGTAACACAATTTGTGGAGTCTGACGGCCTGCGGGTACGCCGCTGGGGCCCGGGTGGGCCAGGGACGAGCGCCGCAGTCGTAGCGGAGAAGCGCACAAGGGAGGTTTCCCCGGATTCGTGTCCGTTTTGGAAGCCCAGGCGGCCCGCCCGGCGTGCACCCGTGCGGGCCAGTCCCCGGAGCAGACGCAGGGATTATCACCCGTCTGCCCTAGGGCCCCGCGGCCGTCGCCGGCCGCTCGGGGAAAGGACCTCAGCCGGCCTGGGCCCGCCAATCAGCACGGTCCTCCCGCCGCGCCCCGGCGCTCCAGTGACGCGCACGCCCCAGCCTACGCCCGCGGCGCTTTGGCGACGGCCCCTCCCGCGCTCGCCCGGCCCGTTAACTGCGCGCCGCGCCTCTTGTGCGACGGCCCCTGGGCGGCGGCGCGTGCGGACCCAGCCTTGGCGCGCCCCCTGGCGGCCCGGCGGGGCGCTGCGGGCACGGCGCTGACCCGGAGGCGGCGGCGGCGGTGCCCGGATGGAGGCACGTCATTGTCCCCCGCCGGGCGGCTGGGCTGTGTGCGGCGGCGGCGGCGGCCGAGGGGGATGGAGCGAGCGCCGAGCCGGGTCAGGTAAGCTCCCGCCTCCTTTCCGCCCGCTGCTGGCCGGCGTGGGGCCCGCAGAGCGCTCGGCTCGCCTCGGCCATATCTGGCCCGGCCGCCCCTCTGCCGGCGCGGCCCGCCGGGCGCTGGCGCGGCCCCTCGCCTGCCGTGTCCTCCGCCGCTGCGGGCCGCCCGGGACCCCGCCGCACCGATGGCAGCGCCGCTGCCGCCGGCCGAGCCAGGCCGCTGGGGAGGGGGCGGCGGCCGCGGCTGCGGGGTGCCGGGAGAGCCGGGCTGCGCCGGGAGGCCGGACCCCCTGGTTGCCATGGACACTGCCCTACCACCCCCACCCGGCCCCAGTCCGCCCCCTCGGCCCGGGGGCCGGGCCCGGCGGGCGTCTCCGGGGCGGCGGGGCCCTCACAGGGCTGCCCGGGGTGGGCGTGTGCCGGCCGCGGAGCCCGGCGTGCCCTGGCCGCCCCCCGCCCCCCGCGTGGCTGCTGCCTCCCGCCCCCGAGCGCCCCTCGGAGCCCGGGACTCGCTTCCCTGCCCCCATTCCACCCGAAAAGAGAGAAACTTTCCCACCCGGGCGCCCCTCAGCAGGCCGCCGGCCCCACCGGTCCGCCCTCGCGGGGCGGTCCACCTGGCTCCTCCGCCGGGCGTCCGAGTCCCTCTCGCCGGCCGCCGAGCGGAGCGGGCACCTCGGGGAGGAGGGGCCGGCGGCCCGCAGCGCGTCCCCCAAAGCGTGTGTCCCCGGGTCGTGTTCTTTATCTTCGGGATAGAAGAGCCCGCTTACCTGGAGGGGGTCGGGGAGGAGCAGATCAGTTTCAGATGTTTGAAATGAAGATTCGACGGGAACGAAGTTTTACAATGTAGGACTTTAACCTCGTTATAATGAATGCAGTCGAGATTACTTTTGTTGAATAGCTCTTTTATATTCAGGAAGGCCTCAGGGCTTGTTTGTGTGTGGGAAAACACGTTGGTTATTTTAAAGTGAATACACTAAAATAACAGCGAAACTGGTTGAAAAACTAGTTAACGCCTCTTTTTTTAGATAACAGCAGTGTTATAGGTTCACATACATTTTTGTGGTGATTTGATATTTTTAAGACTTGTAAATTTGAAACAGTTCTACTCTTTTGACTCTCCTCTTCATTCAAAGTGCACTAGAGGATAGGACTAATCAGTTTCACTTATTTGTTTTTATTTAAGGTCAGTTTCACTTTCTCTTCTGTGTCATTGAATCAAGTCTACACGGTTCTGTAAAGGTTTAAGGCTTAGTTGTTTTGTTGTCTTAAAAATAACTAAAATCAAGGTTGTGTCTTCCTAAAGCTTGTCCAAGAAGGTGGATTACATTGTTTAGGAAGTAGCAGAGTGTAACAGTTTCTTTTTACACATATTGGTACTACCTCAATGTATGTGGTGTGCCCCAATGTTTAAGTACCACATACTTATGAAAAAGAAAAGTGCATTCTGTCTTTTGGTAGAAATACTAAGGGGGAAGGACCATGTAAGAGGCTGAGAGATTTAAGACTTTTGAATAAGAGCAGAGGAAACATTGGTGAAGTCATTTCGTCTCCTGCCACACACGTTCTGCCTGATTCATGTAGTACTTGTTTTTTTTTCAAACACACTTTTGTAACTTTTTGTATATCACCAGGACATGTTGAGAGAAATGTTAACTTTTCACTGGAGTAGCTGCTTAGAAGTCCTGAGATTTATAACAGTGATGTTGCAACGCTTTGCTGGGAGTCGAGAACCTCTCCGGGTATGCAGCCTAGCATCTGCACGACATTGCTTGGCTCCTAGAAGGGTTTTATCTCTGTAGCAGATGGAATTTCATTTCATGCCTCTCGGTTTTAGGGTAAGAATTCATTGGCCGAATGTACAAATGAAGATGAATGGATGGTTTTGGCTTGTCTTCCCAAAATCAAAACACTGTACAGTTATTGGCGACTGAGTTGTAGGTGTTCCTTAATTTTTTCCCCACATAGGAACCCCTCCTTCCTCTCAAAACAAGCAGTTGAGTCAGTAAAATGGTTTTATTTGGTCATTTGTTAATGATTGTCCTGAAGGGATGTGTATCCGGGGAAAATCTAGGTGTTTTTTTTTCTTTCTATTTAACTTCAATGTAAATAGGCTACATTAACCTCCCCTTATTGCTGTTTTGGTTTTCATCCTTTTCCTCCTCCCCCCCTTCCTCCTTTTTTGTTTTCTTACTCTTGTCTCCACAGTGCTTCATAATTACGTTGGACTCTTTGATGAGAAAAGTGTAAATTTTATTTGGATTATAGGGCTCAAGTTTTCTTCCTGAATGAAGATCCAGTATCTTAGATTGACGTAAAATTTCTGTTCAATTTTTACTTTATTAAGATCTAAATCTTTACGCTTCTGTTTTTACATAAGATTCCAAAAGTTTTCTTAACGTTATACTATTTGGGGGGAGGTAATCATGCCTCAATTTAAAATTACAACAAAATTTTGAGGCTTAAAACAAAACCTCACTGCGAGCAGACAGTGCGTTGTAACATTTGTCGAGGCGGCATATGCATGTGTATTTACAATCCTCTTGCCGCATTAAATACTTTTTAAATAACTTTTAAAGGCTACTTCTACTTCAGAATTTTTAAGGCCTTAAATGGTATATAAGTCAGTCAGCACAAACTGGTGCTAAAGCAGGCACTGGTTACTCCCCATCTCCAGAACTCAGTCATTTGTCCGACACATGTACGGGAAGCTTTCTGCCTGCGGGGTCAGGGGCAAATGGGAGCATGATGGAGAGCAGCCTGCGAACCTGCTGTGCAGTAATAGGTGTGAAGCGCTGCCCTGTAAATCAGCACAGGGTGCTGAGGAGCCTGGGGGCGGGGGTTGTAGCCCAGTCCTGGGGGAGGAGGTTGTCAGGGAAGTGTCCCGGAGGAAATGAATTGTAAACTGAATTCTAGAAGTGTTCACTGGCTGCAGGTGGAAGGATGGGGGGGAGTTTGGTAAAGAGGAACAGCATGTGCAGAGCCCAGAGGGAGTGGTGGGAATGGACCACAGCTGGCATTTGCAGAGGTTCCTAGGTCAGCGCCAAGGCTGGGTGTTAGGAAGATGTTGTGATGGGGGCGGTCAGAGCATACCTGAAAGGTTATCTACAAAGCAGCATACCAGACTTGGTTGCCACAGGGCAATTTAAGAAATATTTTTCTAAAAAAAAAGTTTATTTTTTAGAGGGGAAGGGAAGGAGAAAGGGAGGGGGAGGAACATCAGTATGTGGTTGCTTTTCACATGCCTCCCACTGGGGACCTGGCCTAGAACCCAGACAGACATGTGCCCTGACTGAGGGTCGAACCAGCAATCCTTTGGTTCATAGGCCAGCACGCAGTCCACTGAGCCTCACCAGCCAGGGCTGGGAAATGTCCTTAAAAGTAGTCAATTGACCAGGTTGGTACCCCAGAAGGAACCCCAGCTGGGAACCTTAGACCTGATGCCTGGTCTAAGTAGTCCCAGGTGCTGACTAGTTTGAATTATAATTGGTGCATTTATTTTACTGTTATTTTTTAAAAGATTGTATTTCTTTTTAGACAGAGAGGAAGGGAGAAAGAGGGAAACATCCATGTGTGGCTGCCTCGTGCACACTGCCCACTGGGGACCCAACCCAGTGGGCACTGGTCCCTTTTTGGGAATAGAACCAGCAACCCTTTTGGTTCACAGGATGGTGCTCAGTCCACTGAGCCACACCGGCCAGGCCTACTTGGTGCATTTATAGACCCTGTGGATTCTGTCCGGTCTCTCATAGGTCCATTGTGAAAATTAAATGAGTTAATGTGTGTTCAGCAATTAACACAATACCCAGCACATAGAAGGTGTTCAATTAGTGGCATCCTTAAGAGTTTAAGACAGGACTCAGAAAACTATAATTAAGTACTTTTATAACATGTATTTATGTTCGAGTTTGATGTCAGTAGTGTGTCGTGTGATTCACTTAAAAAGTCGTATATACCAAATAAACAAGTTTCTTTAGGAAAAATGTGCTTCCAAGGTGAGACTTCCCATACATTAAAAAATGCAAAGTATTTTCAAACAATGTCTTTTGGACTTTATGCTCAAAATTAAAGCTAGATTTTCTCATTGTGTAGTTGAGGCTTTTCCCTGCAGAATTATATATGGATTGAAAATTGAGTCACATGCGTTGGTGCATTTCACATTCTGGTTTTAGGCAATAGAGAGAAAAATACATGGGTATTTGGTAAATGTATACAATTGGAAATTGAGGTACCTGATTATGAATTGAAATATCAGAAATTTAAGACACATGGAGTAGAATGACAAGATATAATCAAATATTCCATTGGCATTTTTATAATTAAAAATTGTTGATATGTTCAGAGTAGCACAATCCTAAATGTCCCAAGGAAATGACTACAAAGTAAAAAAATACAGTTGCTTTTATATTTGGATGATTTGTTTGAAAATAATTAAAAATGGCTTGAATAACTTTCCAAGGTCTAATGGTAGAATATGGAGATTGCTTTTCTAATCTTCTGAAACAAGGGCATGTTTTCTGTCTTTCGCAGAGTTGAACAATGACCATAGTTGACAAAGCTTCTGAATCTTCAGACCCATCGTCCTTTCAGAACCAGCCCGGCAGCTCTGGGGCGGTCTCACCTGGAGACATGGAAGCGGGGCCTGCCAGCTGGGGTGCCGTGTCTGCGTTAAACGACGTTTCAAATCACACCCTTTCTTTAGGACCAGTACCTGGTGCTGTGGTTTACTCAAGTTCATCTGTACCTGATAAATCAAAGCCATCACCCCAGAAGGATCAAGGTACTTTTTCCCAGGCAGAACCACTCCAAGAAACTCCGGCGTGAATGCTGGTGGTGGGTTGGTGGTTTCAGGGGTGGCTTATTTTGCAACATGCGGTGCTGCCTGACCGGCCGGCAGAGCTGCAAGTTACCTTGTGACCATCTTCATTTTCCTCTGATGCTTGCTCGTGATTAACATGTATTATAACAAGGTAGATTATTTGTAGTTACTATATTCATAGTTCTTTTATTTCTAATTTGTTGAAGAATAAGCTTCATCTTGGTGAGAACTGAATTGAGATGGGCAAGCATTTTGTTAACTTGTCAATTAACTATAGTTTCCTAAGTAGACATCTGTCTTTTAGAAATGTAAAGGTGTTTTAAAAAATACTGTGTTTTTTTTTCCCGAGTTAAACTCATCCATAGGAATAAAGCTCTTTGAAGGAGAGCAGATAATGTCGATGTTACAATGGTTAGAACTCATCCAGATGAATAAGACGTTGCCTCTTGGCACTTTTCTGAGACTTTTGGATTTGGAAGCTTTGAAATGCAAAGAAAATGGGTTAGAAAAGCTTCTACTTAGCAGCATTCTAAGTAGAAAAGTTCCTTCTTAGTGCGCTGCTCGGCTGAGAATACCTCTGCCCTTGTCCGAGTCCTCTTTGGAAATGTGGCGCCGAGGTGCGGGGTTGAGCAGCGAGGTCTGGTGAAGGTGTTTGGGCCGGGGAGGGAGAGTTCATGTTGAAAAACACGCAGTTTGATCGATTGTTACCCATGGCGGTTGTAAGACCTTCACCAGCAAGACTCTCCCGTAGGACATCGGTTCACTGGCTCCAGCTGAGGGGCTGCCCCGCTTCACTCAGGACTTAGCTTGCAGCCCCTCAGCTGTGCCCTTTCGAGGGCCTTTGTCCTACTCTCTGCGGCTCATTTCTCTTTCCTTGATTTTGCCCTCCATTTCCCACTGAGCTGAGGCTTACCTTGGAGCACGTGGTCATTCCTTACCGTCCCTGTTAAAATAGAGACCCGTCTGTTGGGCATCTCAGTCTTCGGTAGCACCAAGGAACTGGCAAGGAACCGGCAGACCTGTGAAAAAGTAGTCTTGCTAGAGGTGATTGTGGGCCACACTAAATAAGTTGTGTTTTGAGCTTCACCAGAGTTTTTTGGGAATATTGTCGTTAACAATTTGTTTACGGTCTAACAATTTGTTAATAGGTCTTAAAAATAGATAAAAATCTTTTTAAGACTACAGATAGAATTCACAGAAGTGTGCATGGTGGTGCCCAGCAGCCCGAGTTCACAGCCTGTTGTCTCACTGGTAAAGTGGGGACGACATCACTGCCGACTGTGGTAGACGGTGCGGACCCAGGGCGTGAGGTGGGGCGGTGGTACCGAGTGTAAGCGTCCAGAGCGAATGTTACAGAGAATTGGCTCACCCTGCAGTTTCTATTGATGGTGGTGGTATTTACTTTTTAAATGTTATTTTCTTTAAAGCAGCTTCTTTTTCTTTAAGATTGTATTTATTTTTAGAGAGAGGGGATAGGAGGGAGGGAGAGAGAAACATAGATGAGCAGGAGATACACTGATTGGTTGCCTTTTGCATGCCCCCCAACTGGGGACCTGACCCACAACCCAGGCATGTGCCCTGCCTGGGAATCGAACCGGCGACCTTGCAGGTGTTTGCAGGCCGGCACTCAAAATCCTCTGAGCCACACCAGTCAGGGCTATTTTTTAAATTTTTTATTGTGAAAAATGTTATAGATATAAAAAGAATAATTACGATGAATTCGCATGTCCCCATCAGCCACCTTCAACGTTTGTCAGGCACAGCCACCTGCTCCTTCCCTGGCTTCTTCCGCCCCCTCCCCTCATGTAAAGAAAACCCAGGACTTCATGTTTTATCTGTAAATGTTTGAGTGTGTAGATGTAAATTCTTTCTAAAAGTTAAAACATTTTTATATTAAAAACCCAGTCAGTAGTAAATTTTCCCTGGTTGTCATGCAGTTTTTTTTTTAGCAGCTGACTGTCTACATGAACATCCAAACGAGGTCTGCACTTCGCATTTTGTGGATTTTTTTTTAAGTTTCTTTTTAATTTGTACCCCCTGCCCCCATTGTCCTTGCAGTGTATTAAAGAAACCAAAATCATTTGGTCTCCCACATTTTTCTTTTAAATTCTTCTTTATTGATTTTTTAGAAGGGGGCAAGGGAGAGGGAGAGAAACACTGGTTTGCCGTCCCACCCGTGTGTACATTTGCCGGTGGCTTTCTGTGCGGGCCCGATGGGGATGTGGGCCCACAGCCCCGGCACGCCGGCACGTGCCGACCCACTGCTCTGGGGCCACAGGTGACCGCATTCGGAGGTCTGCCTCTGTTTTTCCTTTTACAATTCTTTTATTTGTTTTGTTTGTTTGTTTGGAGGATTTTTTTGGTGTCTCCCCCCCATTTTTATTTATTTGCTTTTTTCATATTCTGAGTTCTGTTGTTAAAAGTGTCCCTTTCCCCCTGTATTTCTGGTTAGCTGTTAATAAGGTTTAGAATCTTGAACAGATTCAGGTTCGATGTACTGGTATTTATTTGGCTTCAAATAGCACACAAAACTTTGTTTTTAAACATTTGTTCTTCATTTTCTAGCCCTAGGTGATGGCATTGCTCCTCCACAAAAAGTTCTTTTCCCGTCTGAGAAGATTTGTCTGAAGTGGCAGCAGGCGCACAGAGTTGGAGCCGGGCTCCAGAACCTGGGCAACACCTGTTTCGCCAACGCAGCACTGCAGTGCTTAACCTACACACCCCCGCTCGCCAACTACATGCTATCACACGAACACTCCAAGACATGTAAGTGTTCTGTGTTCTGTGTGTGGTGTCCACTAACCTACCTGCGTGTTTTCTCCTCTGAAGTGAAGTTGAGGAATGAAGCCAAGAATCCGTGATCCCTAAGAGGTTGACTTATTCTTTCAGAAACTGGCCAGAAAGTCTCTCTCAGGAGTTGCGTTCAGGGTGTATACGCAGCATTGTGCACCTGATTTGACCTGCGATGTTATTTAAAAAGAAGCATTTTATCAGCGTTTGACATTTCGGATCTCTCTGCTGGGCTTTCTGTGCTTGCTACAAAATGTGACGTAAATGTCTGCCACTAACAGCTTGGGACAAGCAGGGGTAAAAACCCCGCCTCCTCTGGCAGGTGGCCCTTGATGTAGGGCTCTGTTCTCTTACTCTCTTACGGGCTTGTACGCCTTAGTGGAATGGTAATGGGGAAAAATGCAATTAAGATTAAATAAAAATAAATAAATGTACTTAAAGAAAATAAGTGGAAAGGCCATCTTGTTATGATCCCCGGCCGCTTGGAAGCTCACACAGGACTTTCCCATCGGCGTGTGAGCTCGGCTTTCAGCCTGAAGGGCAGGAAATCAGCCCAAACATATCGTGGTGCTACGGCCCCTAATTAGGTGAAAGCCAACTCATCGGATGGCTAGTGAAGTTCGGAATTTAGAGCAGACCGTTTTTTTCAGGTTTTGACCTTACACATGGATTGTAAATATCCTTCATCCTTCGTAAATGAAATCTTCCTGTTCTTTGATCTACATTAAGCCTCAGATTTGCATATGTGTGTTCAGGTGGCTGTTCATTAATTATCAGGGCGAAAAAAAGCCCCTTGGTTTCTTTTTGAATAGTTCAAAAAGAAATAATGGAGAATTTAAACTGGTTCTTTTAAAACTGTCCCCCCGCCCCAAAAGCAAAATAATGCTTATAAAGAATTTGGAAAGTACGGAAAAATTTAAAGAAATCGAAGGAAGATCACCAGGAGTCTCACTGCCTAGAGTTGTTTGTTGTGCCAGAGGGTCTTAAATGACAGAGTGAATGTTCTGTCTGCCTGTATTTTCTGCTTTTCTGAGTCCGTAGTTCATTCCCCACGGACAACTGTCCTGTCACTTTGGTGCCCAGTGAGAGGAGGGTGTGGGCAAAAACCCAGCCTGGCACCTGGACAGAAAGACAACAAGACCAAAAATCAGATGCCCCCGGTGTCCACAATTAGGCATTTGTCTCTTATGCTATTGGTAGTTTTCTGTTTTCTCCATTTTTCCAGCTTTATTGAGGTATCATTGATACACAGTAAAGTGTACATATTTATTTACTATTTTCAAAGATTTTACTAATTTTTTTTTTAGAGAGAAGGGAAGGGAGGGAGAAAAAGAGGGAGAGAAACATCAATGTGTGGTTGCCTCTTGCACGCCCCCTACTGGGGACCTGGCCCACAACCCAGGCCTGTGCCCTGACTGGGAATCCAACCAGTGACCTTTGGTTCAAAGTCCGGTGCTCAATCCACTGAGCTACACCAGCCGTGGTATTTGTTGTCTTTTAAACTCAGTTTGAGAAATTCTTAGTATGAGGAGTGATTTTCGGTTGAAACCTGGACACATTTGTGTTACGTTGTGAGACACCGGACCTCACTGAATGTTGCTCAGCTGTCTTTGACACCCCTGACTGACACTGGATGAAGGGCGAAAGTCCAGATCCCCATTCGGCCTCCGAGGGCAGCTTGTCGGGCCTCCCTGTTCCTGCTGGGTGGGGGTGTCGCTGCTGCTCCCAGACGGTCCCCACTGACGGTGCCGTGACCTTTTACCCCTGGGTGATGGTGGAGAGCCCGATTCTGACACTGCCCCAGGGGCCTCAGAGGGATGTCGCTTTACTTCCCCGGGCGGGTGCAAGTCTAGGCTTCTCACTTGACCTTCACTGACAGGTGGGATGGGGGTGTGGTTATCACCCAGTGTGAGCGAAGCTTCTAGCTTCTAACCCACCTTCCCTGACGCTGCCTCAGTGGGTGGGTTGTGACGTCTCATTACAGCCTTGCAAGTGCCGCTCTGGGCTCCTCGCTCACCCTTGGGTGGCATGTGGAGGAGTGGGCCACCGTTCCCTCCGGTGTCTGCCTAGAGTAGAGTGATTGCCGTCTAAAAGTTTTCTCTCTCGCCAGGCTGTCCCTGTCCTGGTCCTTTGGCTAGAGAAAACAAACTTGCTTTGGGGTTTTCTTCTTTCCGCTCGTTTGGTCTTTGCAGGTTTCTGGCCTCTTCGGCATCAAGTCTGGAATATGTGAGGTGCAAAGAAAACCCGGGGAGCTCACCCCCATTCGTTCCTTGGGTCCTGAGGTGCTGCTCGTCTCTTCTCTGTCTCACAGTCTCACGTTTGTTCTGCATACGTGTCTAGGTGGTTGGGGGCACTTAGTGGGAGGGGCAGGGAAGAGCATCTCCGCTCCATCTTCCCAGAAGTGGGAGTCTGGTCTCTGCTGGCGGGAGGTGCTTTCTTGGTGCACGGAATTCTGTGTTGGTGCCGCTACCACTTCGGAGACGCTGGTCCCTCCGCGGCCCCGGCCTGTGATGTTTCTCAGAGGTCGTCTGTCGGTTCTACTTTCGTCCCATGTACTTGTGTTTGTGTTTCTGCCTGCTCTGAGGTGGTTTTCTCGTTATCACTATTTTAAGCAATTCGACAGAATAGTCCTTTGGGTAGTTTTGTTCGTTTCTTCTGTTTGGAGTTTGTTGAGGTTCTTACATTTGTGGTTTACTGTTTCAAATTTGTATAACTTTCAGTTATTAAAAAAACCTTTTACATGTAGAATAAAGTCAACTTTTTTGGTGTACAGTTCTGTAAGTTTTAACATGGGTGCAGATTCATGTAATCACCACCTCAAGTCGGGACAGAAAACCGGCCCGTCGCCCGCACAGCCCCTTTGCGCTGTGCCTCTGCAGACAACCGTCGGTTCCCGAAAGACTTCAATCACGTGCGTGTTAGGGCGCCTGGGAGTGGTCCCGCAGCTCACTGATCCCCATCTTTTTGTTGTTAGTTTAAGTTTTTGTTTTCTTTTTGTGTTTTATTATGGATACCTCATACTGTTCAGTTTTCAGATTGACTAAAATTTTCTTCTACTGTGTCTAATGTATTTTTCTTCTCAGAAATTATGCTTTTTATTTGTAAACTAGAGTTGGACCTCTGTCTATGCCTCTTCTTAACATGCTCTTGCTTTTTTTAATAAATCCTTCAACATATAAATACATGTATAATGTCTTTCGAAATGTCCTTGTCTTTTGATTCTCTTATCTATGTTATTTCTGGGCCTGCTTCTGTTTACTTCTCCTCATTGTTGGTCATTCCTGCTTCTTTGCCTTGTACTCTTCGTTTAGAACTTATGTTGTTGGGTGCTAGATTTAAAAAATTATATTATTGCCCTGGCTGTTGTAGCTCAGTGGATTGAGCACGGGCCTGCGAACCAGATGATCGCGGTTCGATTCCCAGTTAGGGCACATGCCTGGGTTGCAGGCCAGTTCCCGGCAGGGGCCAGTTCCCAGTAGGGGATGCACGAGAAGCAACCATACATTGATGTTTCTCTTCCTCTCTCCTTCCCTTCCCCTCTAAAGATAAATAAATTAAAAAAAAATATTATTCCTATAAATATTTTTAGCTTTATTTTGGGTCACAATGACATTAATTGGGAATAGTTTGGGTCCTTCCGAGACTTTTAAAGCTTTGCTAGGCAGGTCCTCGCAGCCTTTGGTTTAAGGAGGCATTTCTCAGCGTCAGCACCGTGAGTGGGAGCAGGCCGGGCCGTGTCGTGGGGCTGTCCTGTGCTATGTTGGGGGTGTGGCAGCAGTTGGGGTATCTACCCACCAGAAGCCAGTAGCATACTCAGTCATGAGCTCAGAATGGTTTTCACGCTTTAAAAAGTTGTAAAGGCCTGACTCAGTGGGCCAAGTCCCCGTGTGCGAGAGGCAACGATCGATGTTTCTCTCCTTATTGCTCCCTCCCTACCCACCCCTCTCTCTAACATTTTTTAAAAAGTTGTAAAGAAAAATAAAAAGAGCAGCTGCAGCCACAGAGACCACCTATGTGGCCAGCAAAGCCCAGTATTTACAGAGAGGTTTCCAGGCCCCCACTGTGGGAGACAGTCTTTCACTGTTTGGGACGCATGGGGTGTGAGAAAAGGAAATCCTGAGTTTTCAAGTCGAGAGAGTCGTTAAGAACACAGGCTTTGAAATCAGAGTATGATTTGGTTAGTATGTGCCTGTCACTTAACAACTATGTGACATTGGGCATATTTTTAACTGCGAGCTTCAGTCTTCCCTCTTGTTCAACAGAGCAGTGTACTCGTGTACTTATCAGGTTTAGGGAGAATTAAATGAAGGTGAAAAATGAACAAAAGTGTGTGGTGCGATGCATGACGTGTGGTAGCGGCGACCGTCATTTCACTTCAGGAGTGTGCCCCTCGTTTCCCGTGGGCCCGGGTGCGTAGTGGAGTCGGTGCACTAATGTGGAGCATTACTCCCTCTTGTCTCCCAGGTCACGCGGAAGGGTTTTGTATGATGTGCACGATGCAAGCACACATCACCCAGGCCCTCAGCAACCCTGGGGACGTCATTAAACCGGTGTTCGTCATTAACGAGATGCGGCGTGAGTATCACCTGTAGTCGCGTCTGTTCGTGGCTCATTGGTCTTAATGGCTCAACTGGTAAAAGGGGAGCCCCTTGTACATTGCAAACACAAACATCTCATACGTAGAGCTGCCTCTAGTAATATTTTTTAGTATAACATTTGCTGCATGAACAGATTTTGAAATCTTAAACCAAAAGATGACAATATAAAAAAAAGACAGTATTCAGTTTAATGTAACAAAATTAAAAAATTTTTAAACCTCACTTTGTTAATAAAATCATTGATAATCTTACGATCCCTTCCCTAGTATTTGGATTTCTATGCTGAGGAATACTAACTCTAATATTGTCCCACGGGTTTCTTTAAATGGTCTTGAATTAGTTTTAATTTAGTTAGTGAATATTACACTGTACACAGTGACAGTAATTGCCAAAATAAAGTTAATTATACTTTTAAAGGAAAATTTATACTCATAGCTTAGCAAATTTGTGGATAAGTCTTACTTTTTCTATTTAATTTTTAGATGACTTCAAATTTTTTCTCTTGCATTGTAATGGTACTGACAGGTTGGATGAAATTTGCTTATGCACTTTGTGTTTGCAATGAACTTCTACGTCGTCTTAACTAGCTGAGTTGGAATAAAACGTGCGTGCAAATTAAAGGGTAAAAACAAAGCCTAACTTTTAATCTGATATCTGGTTAGGTGATTACAGGGGTGGACAGTAAACATTTACAAACTATGACCCTTTTGCCTAAAAAGCTGCTGAAGATTAAGGAGGCTTCACAGTGGCACGCGGGGTCCCTGACAGGCGGGAGCGGACGACCCAGGTGCTTTTTAATGTTGGTGCGTCCTGACAGTGTATAGCTGCGGGGAATTTCTCTCTGTTTAATCTCACACACGCACAGCAGGCATGACTAATGTTTTTAATATAAATATTTGTTAAGACACTGACTAAGAAAACGTCAGTGCTGTGTGTGCACAGGTATCAGGAAGGTGTATGTACACCCCCCACACGTGCATGGTTGAGTCGTGAAACTGCCATTTTTGTGGGTCAGAATGCTAGAATATTGGCAATTCTAGACTTAAGCTGATAGATATTTACATATATTCATATGCAGAACATTCTATAAATGATGTTTTATTTTTATTTATGCTTTTGATTTTCTTATGTAATTTTGTCTTGCAACTGTTTGTTCAGTTAGAAATAGGACTGAAATGTTACTGGGAATATGCTGTGTAGGTAAAAAGGATAGAGTTCAGGGAGGCTTGGACATTGATGTTCTGCGTGGACTCTGAGGGAGATGAGCACCAGATTTCAGATGTGCGTACTAACGTTACATTGTGGACACATTTCTGAGACAATACAAAGTTGAATTTATTCAAGTACAACTTTATTAATGTGCGGAAGCCACAGGCAGCATCTCTGTGCCTCCCCCTGGGCTCCCAGAAGCTGCAGCCCGTGCGGCCTCTTCATGGTCTAAAGACAAGGTCCCGGCTCTTCTGGTCGTGCACGTGTTCGTGCTGGTCCCTTGTAAAACAGTTACCAGGCGTGTTCTAGTTAACACACTGTTGGGAGGTACAGCTTCTGGGGGTCACAGCCTGGGCCTGTGATGTGATGCTAAAGCTTCGTCTTAAACTTTGTAGGTATAGCTAGGCACTTCCGGTTTGGAAACCAAGAAGATGCCCACGAATTCCTTCAGTACACTGTTGATGCTATGCAAAAAGCGTGCTTGAATGGCAGCAATAAGTAAGTACACAGCACCTCGGTCATTTCTCCCCACGTGCCTCTGTCTGGCTGGAATTCGGCGCAGCCTTGTACGCGAAGGCACGGAGCTGTGTTTGCTTTGCTTTTTGACCATGCACTGCCTTTTCCCAAGTTTCATGCATTGTTACCTTAACCAGTTATAACGTAAAAAGGTGTGCTCACTATACCAACTTGGATTTGTTTAATTATGGGCAGCACAACCTGAATATCCGTCTTGCCATTGTTCAGTTTCTTAGCGCCAGTGCCCTCATGCAAATCCGACTGACCCCTTCTCTCCGATTGTGCCCTCTGCTGACCTCCAGTCTCTGACACCTGTGTCTGTCCCCTGGGTCTTTATCACTCTGCTCAGTCACCAGTTCCTGAAGTTTCTTCCTTAAATAAGTCTAAATTCAGACCTGAGCTCTGGTCAGGTAGCTCAGTTGGTTAGAACATCATCCTGATACATCAAGGTTGTGGGTCCCTTCCCTGGTCAGGCCATATGCAAGAAGCAACCAGTGAATACATAAATAAGTGAAACAACAAATTTGTGTTTTCTCTCTCTCACTAATCAATTAAAAAATAAATAAATGCAGTCTCAAGAGGAAGATAGGAGAAACAATTAGACAACAAGTCCTAACCCACTTGCCATTGCCAAGTGCACCTGGTGAATCTCTGCTCCATTCCCAGTGCTGCCCTTGCTGCCCCCCACCAGGCTTCCAGCGTGGGGCTGGGAATGACCCAGAGAACAGGAACAGGTGCTGTGTCCCCTGCCCTTGCCAGCCAGGCCTCACAGCCAGTGTCACAGTCATGCCCACGGGGCCAAGTTCCCACCTTGATTTAGAGCCCCCCTCCCCCCGTCTTGCTTCGCCTGCCTCTCCACGCTCTCTGCGCCCTGGTCAGGCGGACGGGCCCCTGGCCGCCACACGTCCTGACGTCTCCTGTGTGTGGCCCCTCTGCCCCGAGCTCTCGCTCCGGTCTGGATGCACGTGCCTCTGCGGACTGGCCACAGCGCCTGTGCTTCCTGCAGAGCCCTCCTCACGTCGCCACCTCTGTGTTTCAGGTTAGACCGACACACCCAGGCCACCACGCTCGTTTGCCAGATATTCGGAGGGTACCTGAGGTCTCGAGGTAAACTTTCACTTAAAGTCAATAAAGCGGTACATGGATGGCGTTACCAAAAAATGCCGGCAGAAGAAAGGGTTAAGAATGGAAAGTCTGTCCCCCATGCAGCCCAGACTTCTGGGCCCTGTTCAGAGACAGCCCCGGCTCGTTTTAGCTCCCTTCCAGTAGCTTCCTGTGCGTGAACAGACTGGGAGCGAGCTGGTATCGCCTCTTTCATTTTTATCCTGACATTTTAGCAAATGATCTTCCACAGTTACGTCGTATTCCGTTTTCCATCTGTCTTAGTCCCCTATCAAATGATATACTTCGGTCACTTCCAGTTTTTACAGTCATCATTGAGGCTTCATGGAACACCCGTGTGACATGTCTCTGTGTCCACGTAAAACTGCACACTCGGGATGCACTTTCAGCGTGAGCACTTCTATGTCAGGGGTGTGTGCGCAACCGACACCACCCTGTCGTCCCTCCGAGGGGTGGCATCGTTCACATTCCGACCAGCTGTGTGCATGGGCCGAGTCCGTGGCACTTGGGTTCCTGCTGTTTAGGATTAAAACTTTTTGCCCAATCTGATAGAAAAATTACCTTGTTTGAATTTTTCAGTTTGAAATGGCACTTTTGTGTTCTGTTACTTTAATAGTTGGGACTGTGTCATAATTGCACTTTGCTGATCCTTTGTATTTTGTTTTTGTTTCAGTCAAATGTTTAAATTGCAAAGGCGTTTCAGATACTTTCGATCCGTATCTTGATATAACATTGGAGATAAAGGTAAGCTGGATCTTGTGACAGGTTTAAAAAATCAGTCAGTTTTCGTAATTTTCTGTATTTGTAGTTTGTTTATAATTAAGACTAGCTTGTTAAACAATACAAGTTAAAAATTTTAATATTCTAAGACCTTGTTTACAGGTGATTATTTAAGCTTTGCACTAGGCACCGTAACAAGCTTAAAACAGTCTTTTTACTACCCTTTGATGTTTCACTCATTAAAGCCAGATTCTGATGCCTGTGTTAGCCGAAGCAGATGGCAATTATTTGAACACTGTTTTGCTCTTTGTGTTTTCTAAACTCTTCATTTTTTGTTGTTCTTAACCTTTGTACTTCTGATTTCAAATGGGATACCTGTTTACGATAAACACGATAAGCACCGTGGGGGGGTGTGCGTGCGTGCACACGTGTATGATCCTGTATGATCCATCCTGCAGAGTGAGCCCTTCCTGGCCCTCTGATACTGTATCGATCGTTCCAGAGTGTGTTACTTACTGGTTACAAAAATGGAGTCACACCTCAAGTGCGTTTGGCTGCTTACTGTTTCCATTTCATTCTGCTTGGGGACCTCTGTCTGTGCTGTGATCCACTGAGTGGCGAGACGCAGCCTCCACACCCAGTTCCTTGCTGGTGGATACTGGCTGGTAGATACTTGTTTTGTCCAGTTTCATGCTGTTTTGAATGAGTCAGCAAGCAGCCTCTTTACGTATTTTAGTTCACTTGAAGCATCTCGTTTTTTAATGGCGGGGAAACAACTTGCCGTGTCGGTGTGTGAAATGGCCACCGTCATAAAAGGACACTGTCTTGCGTCATAAAAACTCCCTGCTGCGTCGTCATCTTCCCGACCCCGCAGGGAGGTAAGGGGTGGCTGCTCTCTCCCCAGGCCGCTCAGAGTGTGAACAAGGCGCTGGAACAGTTTGTGAAGCCTGAGCAGCTGGACGGAGAGAACTCGTACAAGTGCAGCAAGTACGACCGGGCACCGCCGGGCCGTGGAAGGGCCCCTTCACTGCCCCTGCCTTCCGGGGGGCACTGCGTGGTCTCCCCCAGGGCCAGGGCGCAGTGTCCGCACTACACTCTGCAGATGGGGAGGCGCGGGCCCACTGTGGGGGCGGGGCGCGGGGAGGGCAGAGGGAAGCCCATCCGCACCCACCACGCTGCTGCTGCTGCTGCTGCTGCCGCCGCCGCCCTTCGGGGCCCAGAGCAGCGCTTGCATCTGCTCCCTCATCAGGGGCGCACTGAGGGGTGGCCGTGCCCCCCAGGCCAGTTAAGACTCTTCCTCTCTATGGTTTGACCCAGCACTGGGGTAGTACGTGCTAGAAACCCCCCGTTTTGATTACTCATGAACGGGGTCCCCTAGAGCCCAGGGAGCCTGATTTCAGAGCCCCTTTCCTCCACCGGAAATGGAGTTTCGTGTTGTGCTCAGGGTTTGGGTAACTTCCCACCAAACACTCGTCTGCAGGGAAGACGCAGCCTTCTGTCCGGGACATGGGGATTGGTTTCTCCTTGTTACCTTCCACGGACATTGCTGATCATTGCCTTTCTTCCTTTTGTGTCAAGATAGAGCTTTGTTTTCACAAAATTATACCACCCTGGAAAAATCTGTTTTCCCGTTAGTTTTGAGTCCACAGGCACTTGTGCTCACCCGTGTAAAGTGCCAGTGTTCTGTGTGGCTCTGCGCCCAAGCTGCCCCGGCCGCCTCTTCCCTGTGTTGGAAAATTTAGAATTTTCACTGCTGGCTGAGAGGCATTGTATTTCTCATCTAGTATCCTTTTGGAAATTTGATTTAGAATGTTTCAGAGAAATAATAAGGGAAAGACTAAAATGCAAAGAAAACCCCAAACCCCAAAACCCCCAAACTTAATCTATTTAATTCTTTGTTTCTGTTTATTTCAAGATGTAAAAAGATGGTTCCAGCTTCGAAGAGATTCACCATACACAGATCCTCCAATGTTCTTACTCTTTCTCTGAAACGCTTTGCAAATTTTACCGGTGGAAAAATTGCCAAGGTGTGTAGATGTTAAAGCCTTTTACATTGAGCCTTTCAAGGCGAAGCGTTGGTAGCTTTCCGCCTAATTGAACAGCTTTGTTACCTGGTTTTCTAAGTTCCCCCAGCACTTGGTGGTGGAAAAAAAACGCCACAGCATGGAGCTAGTGGTACGCTCTGTGCGTGCGTGAGCGTGCGTTTTCTTCTGTGTCCTTAGCTGGCTAGGCCTTCTGATGCTAAGGTGGTCAGCTTTGTCTCAAATACGGACTTCACAGTCGGTGAGGCGAGAGCAGAGAGTGTCGTTCGGAATCCAAGGAGGGCTCCTTGGTATGTCTCGCCACTCCTTCATCTAAGGTTGTTTTCTTGCTTGGCTGTTTTCTGACTGGTAGGAAGTACACAGAATTTTCCCATTTCCTTTCCACTTGCTGAAGATTGAAAGTGTTTTGAAAGTCAGTAACATATAAGAGAAATAAGCAATCCATTTCTGAATTATTAGATAAAAATAAGTGATGACCAAAGCCCAGAGTTGTCCATCTGTGACTGTGCCCTTGGATGAATTTGAAGAACTCACTTAATGTGGATTGTTAGTTGTTCCAAGAAAACAAAGAATACAGTGGGCTTGCGTTGGATGTGCTTGGATTCAGCCCCAGCCAGGTGGCTTGGTTGGTTGGGACACAGTTGTGGGTTCAACTCCTGGTCAGGGCATGTGCAGGAGGCAACTGATCAATGTTTCTCTCTCTAAAAATAATTTAAAAAAATTTTAAAGACAGTGGGCTTCTTTCCTTTTATTTTTTATTATTTTTAAGATTTTATTTATTTATCTTTAGAGGGGAAAGGAAGGAGAGAGGGAGAGAAATATCAATGTGCAGTTGCCTCCTGTGCGTCCCTTGTGGGGGACCTGTCCTGCAACCCAGGCATGTGCCCTGACTGGGAATCAAACCGCGATTCTTTGGTTCTCAGGCCCGTGAAAATAATTAAATTTTTAAGAAATCTTTTTTAAAAAGCATATCCTTAGGTGAGGATAAAAAAAAAAAAAACAATTTCAGCTGGCCCTGGCTGGGTGGCTCAGCTGGTTAGAATGTTGCCTCGTATGCCAAGGTTCTGGGTTTGATCCCTGTCCGGGCACAGACAAGAGTCAACCAGTGATGCGTGGATGGGGAGCAGCGGATCAATGTTCCTCCCTCCCCACCCTCAAATCGACAAGTAATTTTTAAAAATAAATACCCTTAGCTTCAGATGTGTCCAAGCTAATCACGTGGTTCAGTGAGTTAGGCGTCTGCCAGAAAGTTGTAGGGCGTTGTGCTCTGCAGGCAACCTGCCCGCCCCCGCCCCCGAGTACCCGCCCCTGAGCACACGGCAGGAACCGTGCCTTTAGGAATGACGTTCCCTGTTCTTCTGTTTCTGTGTAGGATGTGAAATATCCTGAGTATCTTGATATTCGACCATACATGTCTCAACCAAATGGAGAACCGATCATTTACGTCCTGTATGCGGTCCTGGTGCACACAGGCTTTAACTGCCACGCGGGCCACTACTTCTGCTACATAAAGGTGAGCCGTGGGGCTGCGCTGGGGTCTCCTATTGCAGTGCACTGTAGGGCGGCACTGCGTTCTTGGGGCAGGTGGGACTTTATCGTTGCAATTCGAAGTTTCACTTCTCTCACATTTCTCTAGGGGGTGTTCCTGGTTCCCTCCTTACACTGAACGTCTCTTTCATTGGCTCTCTTCCAGGCTAGCAATGGCCTCTGGTATCAGATGAATGACTCCATCGTATCTACCAGTGACATCAGATCGGTACTCAGTCAGCAAGCGTATGTTCTCTTTTATATCAGGTATTGTCAAGGCTACAAATTCCTGAGTTTTCTGTCACATCGTTTTGGTTCATTTCAATACTGAGTTGTTTAAATTCAGTATTGAGTTGTTTTTAAAACAGCGGCTCGACGACTGGGAGAGTAAGGAGTGTAGCTCTTGAGTGCGGGTCCTGGTTGGCCTTAGCTTCCGGCTCTTTGGCAGGTCAACCATGACACGCATTCAGAGGAAGGGAAAGGCGGTAGCTGGAGGGGGCGGGCTGCTGCCGCTGGCCACACACTGGGGGCCTGGGCCCCGTCAGAGCACAGGCAGCCAGGCGTCCTCCCTAGTCTGGCCCGGGCAGCACCCCGTACCCGGCTCATTTCTCTGCTGTTGCGGCTGCAGACTCTGACTCGCTGACTCCACTGCTGGGGATGTGTGGCCTTGGAAAAAATCAGAGCTGTGCTTCAGGAATTTGTCTGTAGTAGCTGAAAACTAAACATGCTACGACTTCCAACAGTAGCAGAATGAGCATGTAAATTGTAGCGTACCCATATATTGAAATATTATGCAGCCATTAAAAGCAATCTTTATAAAGTTTCTTTTTCTTGATGACATGAGAGGGTGCTCAGTGTGTGTGGAGGAGAAGCAGTCTGAACTTTTACACACTGTTGGAGAAAACAGTGTGGGCTGAAGTGTGGAGGGTAATCTCCTAAATCTGAAGAGCAGGGTCCGCTGGGGCTCAGGTGACACACAGTGCGTTTGTTTCCAACTTTTCCGGCTAGTACAGATTTTCTAGAATGGTACGTGTGTATTTATCATTAGGGAAATACAGTTAAACTGAAAAGCAAAGTAGCCTATTCTGATGGTGGCATCCTCAGGACACACAGTTAAAAGCACCACTTGCCCGGTGGCCCCGCGGGTCTGCCGGTTTAAGCCCCGGCGTTAACCGTGCCCCGCAGGGGAGGCCGTGAGCAGCGCTGGCCACTGTGGCAGCCCAGTCCCCTCTCTGAGGGTTATGACTGCATCTCTTCTCGGGAGACGTCCCACGTAAC
This sequence comes from Sturnira hondurensis, assembly GCF_014824575.4. Taxonomy (NCBI): domain Eukaryota; kingdom Metazoa; phylum Chordata; class Mammalia; order Chiroptera; family Phyllostomidae; genus Sturnira; species Sturnira hondurensis. The sequence continues at coordinate 4,980,396 of NW_028082364.1, forward strand.
CCTAAGCAAGTTGCTCTCTATCCCCAGGTCCCACGATGTGAAAAATGGAGGTGAACTTACTCATTCCGCCCACAGCCCCGGCCAGTCCTCGCCCCGGCCAGTGATCGGTCCGCGCGTCATCAGCGGCAAACCGGCCACGCCGGGGTTCATCGGCCCGCAGCTCCCCTCGCACGTGATGCAGGTAGCGCGCCGCGGGGGGGGGGGGGGCCTTTATGTTCCCTCTGCAAACGTGCCGTTCAGATCCTCGGGCCAGCATCGCACCAAGCTGCCGTGGCATACGTGGCCTGGTATACAAATGAATTTCTTGTCGAAAAGTATATCCAAGTCACTTAGTATAAAATATTTCAAACACAGCACATCTCCAAGTTTGGATACAGTGGTGAAGGAGGGGGGCCGGGCACGAGTCTGGAAATGCTAGAGTGTAGCTCTCCCTCTGGACCCCCACTCACGTAACGCGTGGATGTCAGGGGTCCCTCGTGGACGTGTGGCAGGCCGGTGTGGGTGAGGAGAGGGAGTGTGTCTAGGTGTGTGGCATTTGCTGTTTACAAGAAGAAAAGGACCAAATGGGAGGGGTCCTTAGCCAGAGTGGATTCCGTGTCTGCGACGGCATTCTCGAACGCTCACCCGTGGGCTGTGGTCTTCCTTGCAGAACCCACCTCACTTGAACGGGACCGGGCCGGTGAAGGACACGCCGAGCAGCTCCCTGTCGAGTCCGAACGGAAGCTCCAGCGTCAGCAGGGCCGGTCCTGTCAGCGCTTCGACCTCTGTTCAGAACTGGTCAGTGAGCAGGTCCTCCGTTAACCCGGAACACCCCAAGAAACAAAAAATCACAATCAGTATTCACAACAAGTTCCCTGTCCGCCAAGGTCAGTCGCAGCCCGGCCTTCACAGCAGTGCTTTGGAGAGCCCTGCCAAGCCCGCCCCCTCTTCCACCGTTACCAATTCTTCCGCAATACAGTCTACCTCGAGCGCTCCTCCCGCATCGGTCCCCAGCCCGGGCCCGAGGCAGACGGCCCCGAGTGAGTCCTGCTCCAAGCCAGTGATGAACGGCAAGTCCAAGCTGAGCTCGAGCGTCCTGGTCCCCTACGGCGCTGAGTCCTCGGAAGAGTCCGACGAGGAGGCCAAGGGCCTCGGCAGGGAGAACGGCCTGGGCGCGGCCGAGCACGCGCACGCTTCTGCTCAGGACGCTGAGGACGAGGCCCCTCCGCTCGAGCTTCGCGAGCCGGTTCCTCTAAATGGTGCTAATGACAGCGCGGACAGCGACCCGAAAGAAAACGGTCTGTCATTCGATGGTGCCAGTTGCCAAGTCCAGCCTGCTCTGCACTCAGAAAATCCCTTTTCCAAGGCCAATGGTCTACCTGGAAAGGTGAGTGGGTGTCGGCCAGCGGCGGGGCAGGCTCTGCTTCGGCTCCATTCACGGCGGGTCACTTGCCTGGGCTGCAGGAGGCGTGGAGTGGCAGCTGGAGTTGAAGCATCTTTGTTTTTTATTGCAGCTGATGCCTGCTCCTTTGCCCCCTCTCCCGGAAGACAAAATCTTAGAGACCTTCAAACTCGGTAACAAAGGGAAAGGCTCCACCGAGGAAGCCAGGTAACGCACTGACCAGGGGTCGCAGAGGGCCCGTGCCGGCCCGCTTGGGTCTTACCACAGACCTGGCCTGCACGTGGCGCCGGGCACTGACTCCCGGAGCCCTGACAGTGACCGACGTGTGAAGATGCGTTCAGTGGACAGGGCACTGCTTCCCTGTGCGGAACAGCACACACTCTGTTTTGTCCCTTCGGGAATCCTGAAGTTGAACTTACCGATAAGACAGTCTGCTCCCACTTTGTTTTTAAAGGAAAAAATCAGTACATTGACCTAAGTGTGATGGGAAGAAAAGGGAGGGAATCTGTAACACACTTGCATTCGCACACACAAACGGCCAGCTGAGAGTGCGTGAGGAGCGGCCCTGGTGCGGGGGCGTGGGTGTGGCTGGACCGCAGCGCACGCAGGTGCTGTCGGGGACAGTGGCCCCCGCAGGGCAGCGCTTAGCGACGTCTGACTGCCCCAGGCCGACCGCAGGGCCTCCCCTGTGCTGGCTCGGACTCGTGCACGTTGACTCCACGGGGGTCTCGCTCCCGGATGGTTCCCGCTACACAGTGGGGGCCGCTGGAGGGTTTTTATTGTTTCCCGGCAGCTTCGACTAAGCTTGACTACGTGGTCGAGGGCAGAGTTCAGGGCCTGCAGAGGGCTTTGCTGCAGCCCTAGGGTGCCCACGTGTTACGAGCACTTCCCGGAGCTGTCCGCTCAGTTTGTGGAGGAGGGGGTCCTGGGCAGGAGTCAGGCCGCTGCCTGCACCCCACCTGTCCAGGCTCGGTGACTCAGACAAGTCAGAAGTCTGTCCGAGAGCAGAAGTAGCCGAGAACCACAGGGCTGTTGAGAGACAGGCTTGGTATAGTTTTGTATTTTTATTTAATGAAGAGAAAGTTCCAAGTTTCCAAAAATGGTAAGCTCACTACGGGGTTTCAGCCAGATATTAAGGCATAAAATAGTGTTGCCAATACATGAACGTTCTGAAGTGTTTGTCCCCATGAGTCAGTGACAGAAACCCGTGAAGCGCTCCTGCGAATGACTAACGTGTCTCTTTGTTTCGGTCGGGCTGCAGTGCCGCTGGGACCGAGGGGAGCCCGTCGGAGCGTCCTGAGGCCGGCCTGGAGCCTGGCAGCCCCAGCCCTGCCTGCCGGGAGAAACTGGAAACCGCCCCAAGCCTTAGCAGCAAATTAAAGAAGGCTTTGACGCTCCCAGACCCCAGCATCAAACCTACCAAAGAAGAAGTCTCTGAAAACATCTCAGCAAAACCTGAGGAGTCTTTGCCCAGTGCCGTCCACCTCTGTAACGCCAACAAGAACAGCACCGGGGACGACCACCTTTCTAAACTGGGTGGTCCCGGGAATTTAACAGGCGATCAGAGCAAAGCATCCCAGGATGTAACAGGGGCATTATCAGAGGGTCCCCAGGACTTGGCAGCAGCGGAAGCCACGGGGGCGTTGAGCCCGAGTCCCTCGGCACGGGCCGAGGACAACAGTCCGCCGGAATCCTCTGTGCACAGCAGCCGAGACCCAGGCACGGAAGCAGGAGAAGATGCGCCCGACGGCACGGGGGCACCTGCCAAAGAGCTGCCCTCGCCTCCGTTGGACAAGGTCACGGAAAGCCATTCAGAAGCCAGTGGGGCTCCTGAGCAAAGTTCTGGGAACCAATGTGAAGAGAATAAGGCTGGGCAAAGAGTCCAGGATCATTCCCCAGTTAAGGAAAAAATCAGCCTCCGAAAAGTTGACCGGGGACATTATCGCAACTGGAGAGACCGCTCCTCCAGTGGGGAGCACCCGAGGGATAGCAGGAGCAAGACAGAGGACCGGTACCACAGGAGGCGGCACCCCTCCGTGCGAGAGCGGGCACCGCAGGGCCACTTCCGGGCGGAGCACTGCAGCGGGGGCACGCACCACCCCTGCCAGCACCACGGCCCGGCCAGGCACCGCCACCACCGCTCCCGGAGCGGAGGCCGGTCCGACCAGGGCTGGGGCGCACATCGCCACTCGGAAGGCGGGCACTCCTGGGGCCGGGAGAAGTACTACCCAGACAAGAGGCGGTGGGACAGGTGCAGGTATTACCACGACAGGTACACCCCCTACACGGCAAGGGAGGCGTGGGAGTGGAGGCCTCTGCACGGCGACCGAGACTATGACCGCGTGGGCCAGCACGGCGGCCAGCCATACAAGGACTACTACAGGAGCAGAAAGGGCTACGAGCTGGCCGCCAGGGAGCGGGAGCGGCACCGCTTCGGCAGCCCCCGCGCGGGTCCTCCCCACGCCCTGCCTCCCTGCCCTGAGAAACACCCCCACGACAAGACTGCACTCGGACCTGAAGGCGGCAGCTGTCACCTCGCCCATCCGTTTCATGAACACCAAAATGCAAAGTCCCGAAAACGGAGGTACGATAGTATGGAACTCGATGACACATACGGAGAAGAGAGAGCCTGGAGAAGCTCCCCGAGGGGCCCCATAGAAGAACCTAAAGTGAAGAAGCACAAAAAATCAAAGAAGAAGAAGAAATCCAAAGACAAACACCGAGAGCGAGATTCCAGGTGAGGGCGTGGGCCAGACGTGTGCACCGGGCGGGGCGGTCACTGGTCCCGAGGCTCCCTTTCCGCTGCTGACCCAGCCTGGACCCAGTGGGGGCTGTGTCGGGTTTATGTTCTATCTGTGTGTCTCATCTCTGTGGGTTCAAAGAGTTTTTATGGGTGGTTAAAATTTAGCTCTGCTTTCAAGTTGTATCTCAACAGTATCAAAATGCCTAAAAATCTCACTTTTCAAAAATTGCCATTTATACCTCTAGGTATAAACCAATACTCTGTAAATGAGAACTTGGGGTCATTGACCTCACAACTGATGCTAATGTTCCTAATGGTCACACATGCTTACATCGTCACGTTAGTGTTTTCTTCAGACTCGCGACTGCCTGGGCGGTGGGAGGCCCGTCCCCGAACGGGGGTCTCAGACACACCCTTTGCTGCCTCCATTTTTGTCTATTTTTCTGTTTCCGTTTCTCATTTTGGAATCTCACTGGCACGTGTGTTTTTGTGTTTGTTTATTTTACTTTCTAATTTTATCGCTTATTCTGTCACGGTTGTTCCATCCCCCACTCCCTCAGGCAGCCCCTACGCTGGCATCCATGTCCGTGGGTCATGCACATGTCTCGTTGGCTGCTCTGTTCCCTGTGTTGCACTTTATTTACATCCGTGACCGCCCTGTTGCTGACAGTGTGTCCTTCATCCCCGCACCTCCTCTCCCACGCCCCTCTCCTGTTTGGCAGCCATCAAAACGTTCTCTGTATCTGGGAATCTGTTTCTGTTCTGCTTGTTCATTTGTTTTTCATGTTCTACTGTTAATAGACATGTACTTATTACCATTTTGTTGTTCATATTTTGTGATTTTTTCCTGAAAGAAGACCCTTTAACATTCCATATAACCCTACTGGCTTGGTGGGGACGAACTCCCTTTAGCCTTTTCTTGTCTGGGAGGCACTGTACCTGCCCTCTACACGGTGGTTTTGCTGGGTAGAGTGATCTTTGTTGTGGGGTTCTACTTTTTACCACTCTGAATGCTTCCTGCCAGTCCCTGTTAGCCTGCAGTTTCTTTTGAGAAATCAGTTGACAGTCTTACGGGAACTCCTTTGTAGGTAACTCTGCTTTTCTCTTGCTGCTTTTAAGATTCTTTGTCTTTGACCTTTGGCATTTTAATGATGATGTGTCTTGGAATGGGCTTCTTTGGGTCCCATCTTATTTGGGATTTTCTGCACTTTCTGGACTTGTATGTTTATCTCCTTCACCACGTTCGGGAAGTTTTCTGTCATTTTTTCAAATAAGTGTCCAGTTTCTTGCTCTCTCACTTCTTGTACCCCAAGGTGTGAACGTTGGCACTCTTGGAGTCATGCCAGAGGCTCCTTCTACTCCTATCTCCATATTTTTGGGTTCTTTCTTCTGCTCCTTGTTCTGACTGGTTGATTTTTGCTTTCTTGTGTTCCAAATCATTGGTTTGATTCTCGGCTGCACCCACTCTCTTGTTGTTTCCCTGTCAGTTGTTCTTTATTTCAGTTAGTGTGTCCCTTCCTTTCCGACTGGTGGGTCTTTTTTATGTGGGTGAGCTTCTCACTTCGTTCACTGAGCATCCTCATGCCCAGTGTTTTGAACTCAGCATCTAGCAGATTTCTTGTTTCCATTTTGCTTAATTCTTTTCCTGGGGTTTTGTTCTGTCCTTTCATTTGGAGTAGGCTTGGTAGCGTGGCCTAATGTAGTAGGTGTCCTGTAGGGTCCAATGGCACTGCCTGCCCTATCACCCAAGCTGGGCACCCAAGGTGTGCCCACCAGGTGGGCTGTGTACACCTTCCTGTTGTAGTTGAGCCTGGGTTGCTGTTGGCACGTTCAAGGTCAGCCACCGCTTGTGTTTTGTCTGGGGTCACACAGCATAAGCTAAAAAGTGATCTGCAGGCCACTTAGGGAGCTGTAAGGAGCTTGCTGAAACCAGATGCTGCTTGTGTGGGAGGAAAATGTGAAGCATGAGCCACGACAAGCCATTCACAGGGAAAAGCCACTGGGAACGGCTTGAGTGGGCCCACAAGTTGGGTGGGATTCCCACACCAGGGCCTCGGGGAATCCTCAGGGCAGGGCAAACAGTGTGAGCCAGGTGGATGGAGTCTCGGGTATGGCCCCCACCTGCCAGCACTTCTGTCTGGGAGGAAGCTGCCCCTCAGCTCTCCCCCTGACGCTGGACACTTCAGTTCCTCCCCGTGTACCTCTGGTGCCTTTCAAGCTGCTGCCACAGCGCCGGAGCGCGGAGCAGGTGTGAGAGTAAGGCTGAGCACGGGCTCTTTGAGAGGAGCTGCCTGGGACCCCAGGAGCTCCGGTCTTCCACAGCCTCATTCCCGCTGGTCTGTACAGCCATGAGTTACAGGACTTGTCTTCCTGGGCTGGGGGTTAGCTGGGACCCCTCGCCCCTGAGGTATCCCTCCCGATCTTTATTCACCACACATAGGTGTGGGGCTAGTACTTCCCAAGTTTCTGCCCCTGCTTCCAGTCTTGAGGTGGTTTCTTTTTAATTCCATAGTTGTAGGACTTCCGTTCAGCTTGATTTCTGATGATTCTGAATGATGGGGTTCTACAGTTTGGTTGTAATTTTGATGTGGGTGTGCAAGAAGGTGGGTTCTGTGTTTACCTATGTTGCCATCTTGACCAGAAATCTCTCCACGAAATCTTTTGTGTTTTTAAAAAGGTAAATAATTGGTCAGAGCTAAACTGGTCAGCGACTCCCTTGGAAATGACCTACCCATGACTAGATCGATGAGCACAATTACTTCCACGTTTCATACGTTTGACATCTCTTAACACTGAAGCCCAGGAGACGGCACCAGGAGGCCGTGGCCGCTGAGGGGACGGAGCTTGCCAACACCTCCCCGGGGCCGGGACGCCTGCACGGCCTCGTTCCCCGCAGCCCTTCCCCTGACACTGTGGCCGAGCGCCCGAGCTCCCCAGCAGAGCCAAAGGCAGTGGGGGATGGGGCTGAAGTGAGTGAATTTATGACCCTGGGCTTAAAAACATTAGCACAGTGAGTTTTTAATTAGACAAGAATTTTACCTGTGTGTGCAGTAAGGCGTGTGCGCAGGGCCAGTATAAAAGCCAAGGGGTGGGCTATGTTTGAGGCGGCATTTTCGGAGGTTGGAGCCCCGGCTGCTTCCCCTGCAGGCACCCGCAGGATTCAGACCTCTCCGGAGCACACTCTGATGCGGACCCCCACAGACACAGGAAGAAGAAGAAGAAGAAGAGGAGACACTCACGGAAGTCTGAGGACTCTGCTCCAGACGCGGGACTGCGCTCGGCCAAGGCCGCCGGCCCGCAGACCGCCGGCCGTCTGTGGGGGGCAGAGGGCCCCCCGCTCACCGACAGCCTGCCCCCAGAAGGGGCTGGGCCTCTCCGGGAGAAAACGAGACACATCCGGATGGCCAGCAGGGGTGACCGGCGTCATCTGTCGGAGTGTGGCCAGGGTAAGGAGACGCTTGGAATTACAATACAGAAACGGGCTTTGGGGAGTAGGTGACTGTCACACGGGAAGAAAACCTGCATAGTGTGAGAGGGTGATTCAGGAGGAGGCCCCCACCCTGCTTTCTGCACCCCGACCCCCTGCGCCCCACGCAGGGTTTATTTGGCACCCAGCCCCCAGCGTGCCTGAGCAGAGCTGCATGGGCCTGCGGGGCCTCTGGGGCTCAGGGCTCAGGCGTCTTGAGCACTTGCTTTATGAAGAACCGGAGTTTTTACAGTGTTTAAATACTTTAAACCGTTTTAAAAATATTCTCTCTCTCCTGAATCCTTAGACCTCTAGCACTCTGAGTATCATCTGGAGGTCACTGTTGCTGGCTTGGGCCCTCAGGGACAGCAGCTGCCGGCCCTGGCAGAGTGGTACCTTTGGGGGGCACGTCTCCCAGGGCTCTGTCCCCTCGTCATTCCTCGTGTGATCCTTTCTACTCTCCTTGCACTGAAGGCCGCCCCCTCCCTGTTCTAGTCTCTGACCCTGCAGAGTGGCACTGAATTTAGGAGGAGGTGTGACGCAGGGCAGTGGGCCAGAGCAGGGGCTGAGAGACGCCACCCGGGGCCGAGGGCCTGCCAGTTAAAACCAAATGGTTTCAACACCTGAGGTGGTTGGAAAAGCCCAGAGTGTTCAGTTTCCATGAGTGTGTTGGGGTGAAACTGCCGTGCAGCCCAGCCCAGTGCTCCGGGTCTTTGGGGGAAGAAGCCTGCCCACCCTGCCTGGACGCTGCGGTGCCCGTCTGGGACTGTCACTGCCCAGAGGCCCTGTGGTTCTCAACAGCGCCCTGGCCTCTGCTGAGCCATCAGGAGTTGGGTGTGGTCAGCCAGTGGTAGTTGAGGCGGGCGGAGAGCGCGCCTGACCCTGAGGCACAGGCGGTCCCACGGGAGGGTGAGTGCTGGGAACTCCGGCAGCACGTGGCAGCAAGAACATGGGGCTCAGGTGTGTGTGTGTGCTCTGGTTTTAAGAAATGAATGTGAACTTTCAGGTTGGTTTCCTTGCGCATGACAGCAACTGGGGGAGGGACTTGGTGAAGACCGAGTCCTGGTTCCCTCTGCCTCGTGCTGGCATGTGGCAGTGAGGGGCCCTTGTACAGGGGCCCTGTGGCGTTCTCTAGGGTCGCCAGCCCCTCCCTGTTTGCCCTGGGCTCTCTTGGAGAGCCACAGTGGAGGCCTGGGCGTACAGGGGATGGAGCCTGCCCTCAGCCGGCTCAGGGGGAAGTGTGCGTAGTGCAGACCTCACTGGTTGGCACTTGGTAGCTCCACTTTGTCTCCAGGGGCTGCAGTCAGGTTTTGCCTCATGGTGGCCCAGTGATCCTGTGTCCCCCAAGAAGGGCCAACCGCTCGGCCTTCCACGACAAGCATCCCTGTCACCTGGCTGAGGACAGACCCCGTTGTCTGACGTGTGCCCTCTGTCCTGGTGCCCTGACCGCTTACCTCCCTCCCTCCCTCCTGCTCTCAGGCTCCATTAAAGCGTGCTTGCTTTGGTCCACAAGCCAGAAGGATGCTCAGCTTGCTGGTCTCACACAGTTTCCCCAGGGGCGTGGCTGTCACTGCTGCTGCGCTCCTGGCCTGTCGTTCTCGCTCTCAGTGACACGGCAGACCTGGCTTCTGGCAGCAAAGCTTGCTGTTCCCTGCGTGGAACGGAAGGCCACGCCGCCTGGAGCTGGCGGTGCAGGGCATCACTCACTGCTCACAGAGCACAGGCCCCACACGTGCGTGAGCCCGCTGACTTGTTCCCTAACTTCTGCTTGCACCTAGGTGACTGAAGACTCGGCCTCAAAACCAGGACGTCACTAGTCATGGTAAGCTGTTCCCACTTCTGTCCCCTCGAAGCTGTAGGGGCACTGCGGGGACACGGAGCGGGTCTGGGGCGTGGGCTGTGGGGTGCGGGTGCCGGAGCCCCCAGCAAGGGCAGCCAACCCTTCTGTTCTCCAGGCTGGCACCGTGCTTACACTCTTATGAGCACACTGCCTGGGGGACGCCCATGTCCCTAGGCTGAGGCAGTCACTGTGTCCCCTGCTCACTGTGAACAGATGAGCACATGCAGCGCGTGGAGTCAGTCACTTGGAGGTGCTGGACGAGGTGGAGAGTCCAGTCTCCTCAGCCCAGACCTGCCCACGGCCTGAGAGGAGCTCCTGGGCTTCCCTCCCCCCACACGCCCCCCAGTCCCTGCACCCTGGGGGTGCCAGGCCAGCGCACCCGCAGACCAGAGGTGTCCGGCCCCACCCCCGCCTCAGAGAGAGAGGACTTTGCTTGGACGAGGTCTGGGTGTTTCCCAGCAGATCGGAACCTTCGCGGTGCTGTGCAGCTGACCGCTGGGACTCCCTTCGGGGGCTCTGAGGGCAGAAGTCACATTTTTGTGCCCTCTTGTTGAGGGGAAGTAGATAGGGAGCCATTTGCCCAAATGTGTAATTTCTTGGCAGCAGGAAGGATTAAAAAACAAATTCCAAAGTATCTTGAGAAGATTAATTTGTATTAACTAACATGCTTTATCAATGTGTTCTCCAAGGAAAGACCTAAGCCTAATTAGGGAATTAAATTCTTCCCTTGAGAGGGAATGTAAGGATTGGGAGGGATTAGCCAGAGTCCGGGTTTGGAAGGCACAGTCCGTGCCCAGCAGAGGGCGCCTCCGCCTCTTGGCCGAGCTCACCGTTGGCTGCTGCCCGTTCCCTACCCTTCCGAGGCAAAGCTGCGGTCAGGGAGAGCTGCTCCGAAGATGGGGGGGGGGAGCCTGCCAACAGGGAGCCCACAGGTAAGGGGTTGGTGTGATGGGCTCATTGGGCCCTTCGTTCCAACTTCCTGCCTCTTGTTTTTCAGATTCAACATGTTCAACAGAAGCCATCCCCAGCCCAGCTTAAATTATAAATATAGAAAATAACCTTGTTCAAATCTGCGTGGTGCTTCTTTAGTAAATACTGTACAGATTTTACCATGGACAACTTTTTTTTTAGTTTTTACCTTTTCTTAATTACCCTTATTCCAAATGGACGAACACTTTCTACAACTGCTGAGCATTGTAAAGTCCCGTGTATATAAATCACACAGAGAATAACGCCCTGGACTAGACCATCTCAAATGCTGCTTAACCCCAGACTCAGGTCGATCACTGTACCCACGCGATGCTCCTCCAAGTCAGACAGCCGGTGCCAGGCCCGCCGGGAAGCCCGAGCTGTTCCCCGAGCGACTGACAGTATGTACATTTAATTTAAAGACTTATTTAAAGCGTCATCAGCTCTCAGTCAGGCTTCTGAGAGCAGTCTGTTTTCTGTAACGTCTGATACTAGAAACTAATTTGCTTCATATTTTAGTTGTATTCAAGATTTGAAGGTGTATTTTATAGACAAGTTCTGTTTTTGAACTTTGTGGAACTATTCCAATCAACTTACCAGTTATGATGAGTATTTACATTATGAATGTATAACCCGAACATTGTTTGTAAAGCCTACAGTGCGTTTTTTATTACATAACACTTTTTTATACAGTGTCTCTTGTCTTGACTACGATACCGGAGTCTGAGTTGTCAGCTTGGTCCCTTAAAAGTTTCTAGTTACAGACACAATCATACTGTGATTTTATTTTTAATATGGATATGCTATCAAACTGTGATACACTTATAACTCACTGGTCCTGCATCAGGAGATGGGGTGGGGAGACTGTATTTGATACAGTTTGTATCTGAATAATCTGTATGGTTTATACAGTTTGTGTTGTTCAGAGATGTCTAAAGTTTGATCTTTGTTTTTTTAAAGATTAAAAAGCACTTGCCCCACTGTAAATATACAGCATGTAAAATTTATAGAGTATATAAATGGCAGCAAACTGAACACCTGTGTCTGATTTTTGACTGCTGTCTGCCCCATCTGCTTACAGACACACCCAATGGCTTCCTCCCGTCGCCTCCACTCTCTTAGAGCGCGCGCTGCAGACTCTGGCCCGGCCCGGAGGTGCAGACCGGGACACGAGCGGCCGCCGGGCCGGCAGCCCAGCGCACAGACCCAGGTCTTCAGACGGCCTCGTGGGAGCAGTGCGTTTGGTTTTATTAGTCTGCACAGTAGTGCAGTCGGATGGCCACACACCCTCCAGTTTTACTGTTTACAACGAAATAGTGATATAGGGTATTTTTTCATGCAAGTTGTGGAAGTATATACACTGAATAAACACTCCAGAAATCAACGTATATGTACATTATTTACACAGTAACTATTTACTGTAAATAGAAATGCCTTCAAAGAAAAAAATAAGAAAACGAGAGATCACTTGTGGCTTCCGGTCTACAACAGACCTAACTCTTCAGCAAAGCACATCTATGTAGACATACGCATCTTCACTTTTTAAAAACACGCCCTGCTTCACAGGAAGCAATCAGTGCTGCTGCGTCTGTAAATAGCTTGGTACCATGTTAAACTGCTCCGAAACAGTCCGTGACCTTGAAGACACCTGCTTGTCTGGGCCCAGGGTCGTCCAGCTGAGCCTCACCTGCTGCCCAAGGTGGGCGGGCTACGGTAGCCGCTGCGTCCACCAGCACCCCTCGCTGCTTCCTGCCTCTCTCAGGGGGACAGCATGTCTTTGGCCAGAATCCGGATGATAATTCAGCACTGAGCACGGAGAGGGGGAAGAGGCACAGGCACCAGGCCTGCCTGGGGGCTGGGGGGGGGGGACGCTGCCTGACTGCGAGGTTGATACTGTCACCGTGAGACCTGGGGCTCCATGAGTTCCCGGAACACTCGGACGGCGAGGTGTGTAGGTTCTAAGCACCACGGCTTTCTGCCCCGCTCCTGGAGAAGGGCCTCGAGTGAGTCTTCTTCACAGGCAGCCAGGGAAACACTGGAGTTGAGTGTTTCTGAGGTCACTCCTCCCAGCCCCACACCGAGGCCAAGCCCAGGAGACAGGAAGGCCCAGGAGACAGGAAGGCCCTGGAGCCCCAGGGGCCTCCCTGGCTGGGACAACGATCTCTCCGCTTGGGGGCCGGCCTAGGGGCTGCACTGCCGGACAGTGCTTGGTGGGTGGTCCAGGCAGCCCCCGTCTTCACGGCAGACGAGGCCAGAGCCGTGCATGTGCCAGTCGGGCATCTCAAGGATGATGTGTCTTCTCACAAACTAAACTTCCGAATCTGAGGTATCAGTACAATAGCAAATCCCGGCAGCCTGGGAATAAACTGTCAAAGCCAGTTTGACACATCCTGGAGAGTCCAGGGCTCAGACCCTCTGCAGATGAGTGTGACTTAAAGCTATGTCTGCGCCAGCGGTGCTGAGGCCCAGGGCCCCCTGCCGTCCAGTCCCAGCAAGGCCACTCATGGGGCAGCGACTCCTGCTGCTGGAGCCTCCACATAAGTGCAGAGGTCAGTCCGAGGTGTTCCTCCTTGGACTTGGACTTAGAGGTTTCAGTTCCAGGTGTGGGTGTGCAGACGGGGCAGCGAGAGGCGCTTCTGTGGAGTGAGGGGCCCACGGCCAGAAAGCCCCAGCGGGCAAGGCAGTCCTGGCGGTGGATACATAATCCCCAACAAAAAAGGCATGTGTGACGAGCCTGTCCTGAAGGGCCTGAGGCCGTCGGCCCTGTCCACCTGTGTGTCTCGGTCCAGCTGGGCATGTGCGGGAACCCGCAGACTTCCTGCGGACAGCAGCCTGAGCCCCGGGTGTGGGCCCGTACCAGCCCGCCACACTGCTGGCGTGCGCTGGGGTTTAAACTAGTACTTACAGAAGACCCCAGGGGCCACACGTCACCCCCCAGCGAGGCTCTCCTTGTGCACAGTGGGAGAGTGGATCTCCGAAAGAACAGGGTAAGAGGCTGTCTACTTACATGCCTCTCATCACACTAAGAAATCTGGTCAGTCATCAGATCGGTGATGTGAGCATCCATTTTGCCCCAAGGCTCTGAACAGCAAAGATGAGGGCCCGAGGCCAGGGCCCCGAGTTCCGCGGCCGGGGCCCCGAGTTCTGCTTTTGGGCGTTGGAACAGTCAGATGGTGGTCTCACCCGGTTCCACACAGACGTCTCTGCTGGGGTGCAGCCCCCACAGGACACCCCAAACTGTGAATGTCAGTGATTGGCCTTTCTACACAGAACCTGTGAGGCCACCCAGTCTAAGTGGAGCAGGCCCCAGGAGGGGTGAGGCGCCCCCCAGAGCAGCGGCGACCCTCTGGCGGCTGCATACATGGTGTCTACATGATTTGTTTTCAGTGCACGGTAAATACTTATGTCAGAAGTTAAATTTATAGCTGCCATTCTAAAAATACTACTATTAGAAAGTATCTCTCATTATAATTTCAAAATAGAAAAAGGCATATAAAAGCTATAACCCTATACATCTGAGGAAAACTCTGAATAGAAACGGTAGCTTCTCCTTCACTGTTCCGATGTGGAACAGCGGCCCCCCCCCAAAACACCAAACGACCCAATGAACGCACGTGGCGGTGGCGTGGGCGGGTCCGTGGGCCCGAGCCCAACCGCACCCTCGGTCTTGGCCGATCTCCCAGGCGGCTGAGTGGGGAGGCTCGGCGGGGGCAGCCACAGACAGGGCACACAAAGGCTTCGGAGAACCTGGGGGTCTCTTGAGGCCGCCAGGGCGCGAGCGGAAGCCCCGCCTCCTGGGACACCTTCTGGAAGAGGCCATCTGGGGTCCGGGGAGGCCTTGCAGTCACTCTCTGTGGTGGGGTGTGGTGGCTACTTTTTACCTGTTCAGGCCGGGAAGCTACTTTTTATTGGCGATCCTCCTTTTCCGTGTGGCCAGCATGTCATAGAAGGGGTCCCTACTGATGCTTGCTCTGGGGAAAAACAAACAAGTCGGTTAGGAGGCCCCCCCACCAGAGGACGCAGGGCCACCCTCCTGGGAGTCTGGAGATGGGCCAGTTCCTGCACACACGGCAGCACATGCCAACACATGTATCCACGCGTGCACTCTCCCCAGCTGCACGTGTCAGCCCTGACATTCATGCCTTGCTATCCACACAAGCAGCCTTCTTCCACTTCATTGCCAAGGTTGGAAGCCACAGTAAACAGGTGCCAGTGCCCAAGCCGGGCCAGGCCGCCTTGCTGCGCCTCCGGGTTTTGCAGGCCTCCGGTGAGGCACACAGGTGACTGCGTGAGCTAGCTGCTTTCTCTTTCTGTGCTTTAAATCCACACTCTTGTCAGAGTTTTAAATCATCCATAAAGAGCGAGCCCTCAAAGCCCTAGGCTCCCACCCTGTGCCCCAATCTGTGCCCTGGCCGGGGAGCTCAGTCGGTTGGAGCACCACCCCGAAATGAAAAGGCTGCAGGCTCGATCCTGCAAGAATCAACCAGTGATGCATCAATGGGGGGACCCTGAGTTTCTCTCTCCCCCCTTTCCTCTGTCTCTCAAAACCAAACAGCACCCAGGGGTGCGCACGCTGCCCCCACCACCCGCCGGCGGGCACGGCCCCCCGTGGACTCTGTAATCTCCGGGTCTTTTAAGTAATAAAGCCGCATCCCTTCAAAGTTTTCTGGTGGTTACTGCTGAAGGGTGTCTAGCGATCTTAGTAAGAATCACAAGGTCATTGTCCACAACCACACGGACAGCTGACGGCCTGGGGCAGGCACGACACCAAGGTGAAGGTCTGGGCCCCTGGGCGGACCGCCCCGCACCTGATGGACTTCATCCACTCCTCCTTCTCCTCGGGGCTGGGCGCCGAGATGCGGTACACCACGTGGTTGCCCTCCACCACCCGGCCGTCTGCCTCCGTCTTGCAGGCTTTGATGACCTGCCCTTTGTGACTCGGGTTGTAAAGCTCGAAACAGTTCTGGTGGGGACAGACAGACGGGCAGTCAGTGGGGGGAGGTTCTCACGCTGCTGCGTCCCTGCTCCCCCCAGGGCTGTGGGAAGGACCCCGCCGCCGACAGAAGAAAGGCGCCTCACCGGCTTCCGAGGGTCCTCCACCTCCCGGATGCTGAGGTTCTCCAGCGGGATGATCCCCCGGGGCTCCTTGTCCTGCGGGAGGGAGAGCGCGCGCCGGTCTCACATGAGGCACCACGAAGGTCCCCCGGACGCGGAGGGGCGCCGGGCAGCCCGCCCCGCACTCACCGTCGTGTACTCGAAGTAGTAGAGGCAGTTGTCAGTCAGGATGAACCACCGCCGCTTCCAGGTCTTCACGCGCCCGCCTGCAGGCACAAGGACCTCGTGAGCGGCCCGTGCAGGCAGGGAGCCCGGGCCCCCACCACGGGAATTGCTGCTTTCAGACAGGCCACCAGGAGCCACGCTTGCTTTTGAGTTTCCTTCCTTGTGAAGATGCTCGACTGTCTAACAGTCAACCAGGCTCTGGACGAGCTGCGTGGCCTGGGCCACTCAGACTCTAGGCCCACTCTCGAGCACTCTGCTCGCCGACACGCACCCCCCAGGCCTGCACCTCGCCTTCACGGCCACCTGGGGGCGCCCAGACGGCTAAACTGCTGTGCAAGTGCTCCTCCCGGAAAAGGCAGTCGTGATGAATGGGCTTAATTTCCCCAGGTGGAAACAGCAACTGGGGGAAGTGGGTGCCGCCCCGGCTGCCCAGGACTTAATCCTGTTACGCCAGGGCCCTGATCACATTACTGAGAGCTCTGGGCAGCCCTGGGGTCCATTGAGATCAATTACTCCTGGGCCTGGGGAGTATCAGATTGAATTCCCCTCCTAGCAGGGTCTGGGACACACATGTCACACACGCACGCAGCTCCTCTGTGTCTACCCCTCCCACCAGGGAAGAGAAGAGCGTCTTCACCCTTAGGTGTCCCATCCTGACCCTTACACAACAAACTGGCTTCAAATTCTCGCCCCTGCTTCTGATGGAGCCCAAGGCCATTGAGAGAAGAGCATCACACATGGTCGCTGACGGGACGACACGTGGGCAAAGTGACAACGGTGACACACGGTGGGGAGCTGGCCCCCCTTTCTCTGTCACACACATATGCAGGTGAGTGCCATCGGGGCTGAGGGGCACAGATGCCACCCCACATGGCCCCCAGGTCACCCTAGCACTGAGACGTGAGGGCTCCCGTCCTCTGCTGCTCGCAGAGCTCAGGTGAGCGAGGCACCCAGCTTCCGGGAGGGAGGGAGCCGCAATGGCTGGAATTTGGTGCCACGGGACAGTCCCCTGGAGACCCCTCAGAGCTGCCTCACTGAGCAGAGGTCTGTCCTCCTCTTCAGAGGCCAGGCATGCTGGGTGCTGGGGAGGGAGCCTAGGCCACCCTGTGGAGGAAGGTCCAGCTGGGTCCTCCCTTCCCCCTGTCAGACTCTCCCCCATGCCTGATCCCTGTCCAAAGGGTCTGACCACACGCCTGCCCAAGATTCCCGCCGTACCCTCCAAGGACCTCAGACCTCAAGCCCCTCCCCAGCTCACACGTTCGTGCCCTTTGCTCAAGCTGCCCCTCGGCCTGGAGCCACACGCCGTCATCCCCTCACGGTCTCTCTGACCTTGGGCTGAGCCAAACCCCTGCACGCAGCCCCACAGGGCTGCTTTCTGCACCCCAGAGACAGGGTACGGCTTCTCGGCCCCTCTAAGAGCACAGGAGCAGGGCCTGGGCACCGGCAGCCCTGATCTCCGCTGGAGCTTTGTTCGGCCATTTCCACTCTCTAGCCTCACACAGAGGAGTCCTGGGAGACCCAAAGTCCTCTGGTGACAGAGGACAGCAGCGCGCTTCTCCATGCTCCCATCACTGGATCACTGACTGGGTGGCCACTGTGAGTCCCACTCCCACCCAGGCCAGGCCCCCACTAGTCATGGTCCCCGAGTGCCAGCTGCTGGGGGAAGGCAGGTGGGCCCCGAAGGCCTCTGGGTCCCTCACACCCGAGCTCCTGGCCACTGCTCCTGAGTTCCGTGCATGTCTGGGAGGAGCCCCGTCCCTGGCCCAGTTTTCAAGGCCAAGGGAGCTGGCGGCTGCCACCATCCCATCTGAGGTGTGTCATCTGGGTGGGCCCCACAGCCCAGCCCTGTCCCGGACAACCTCAGCAGGGCGCCAGGCATCACACCCTTGGACACGCTGCCAGCAGACCCAGGTCCCGCTCATGCCGGGGTCTGGCTGGGCTGCAAGAGGCGGGCCACACACACCACTCAGAGCCGCAGCCAGGAGGCTGTCCCGCCCGCACCCCACCCCCACACAGACATGTAGACACCACACAGCACGTGTGCACACCCACACACCGTGTCCTTTGCCTGCACAGCTCAACTCTGACCCAAGTTCCCGTGTTTTTAACAACTGCTTCCTTCTCAAAATTCAGTGACGGTAAGGCATGAACTCGACAAATCCTGAAGTGGCAGCCTGACGCTGCTGTGTACCGGCAAAGCGTCCAGGCCTTCGAAAGGCCACCTGCTCTCAGACTGGACCAAGACTGAGACACAGCTCAGCAGGGTCCTTCTCGTCCTGCCCCGTCTCAGCTGCCCCGAGCCGCGCCTCTGTGTCCAGGCCGTGGGTGCTGGGGGTCAACCTGGTGCGTCTCTGACACCGGCTTGCAGGTGACTGACCATCTCCTTGGCCCGCAGAGAGGCACACGCACCAGCCGCCCGTCTCTAGTGGCCAGGCCAGTGCCAACGCTGCTGGCCTGTGGGGCAGGAGCCTCTCTGGAAACCGGGCGGGGCAGCCACGAGAGCCTGCCAGCGCTGGCGTGCCCGCTCTCCGGGCGGGGACAGCTCTCAGCAAACAGCAGGCACAGGGCTGTTGGCAGCCCCTGCTGGGGCTGTCAGTGACAGCAGCTCTCAGCTGTCACCTGGTGGGTGGGCTCGAGGACCGAATAGCACCACCATCACTAGCTTCGTGGCGTCTAACCAGAACACCAGGGCTGCGACTTCCCTCCACGGAGACGTATGCATGTGGCTATGGGAGCGTGGAAGGGGCAGACCCCAGGCCCCCGGCTATCCCCTGTGCTGAGGCCACATCCAGCCACTGCATCAGGCCCCCTGGGCCCACGCTCAGGCGCCGGAAGCTCCCAACACTGCTCTGCGCATTGGTGTCCTGGCCACTCGTCTGCTCAACTAAGGAACAGGCCGGAAGACAAGCCCTGTGGGCCCCAGACCCCACCAGCCGCCAGGGGCCTGTACCGTCACCGCCCTCGAGCGGCACTGGTCGGCACTGTGGGACTGAAGCGCCCACATGCAGGTACTGGTGTTTTGGGTGCATCCCTCCACCCAGCGCCCCAGGGCCCGGGGTCTGATGGGATCACAGAGGCTGGTGCACCCCGAAGGCCGCTCAGGCATTTGGGTGCGAAGGCTGTGCTTCCGGGTTCTTGGGCAAAGTTCTGGAACTCTCCAGACCTCGACGGGGCCTGAGAAGAGTCGGAGTGAGGCCCCAAGCCCGAAGCGCGGACCTGCATCCTGCTCCCACGCCCGCCACGCCGTGCCCACGCCAGGGACTCCTCCTCCCTGGATTAAGAACCAAACACCAGAATTCTCGTCAGCCTCGCACCTCGCCATCTGTTCTCGGAGTGTCTGGAGGATGCGGGGGTGTCACATCTCACAGGCTCTAACGTCACCGTAAGGCAGAAACCCCAACCCACCCCCTCAATCAAAAACCCTGGCGACTCCTAAGATTGCCGGGAAAACATAAAAGCCACCCGGCTTCTTCGTCAACGGTTAGAAAGCCTCTCAAATGCCCTGCGCTCTTTCCACGGTGGTGCAAGCATGCACGGCCACGGGTTAGTGTGAGGGCCGCGTGGCGGCGGGGGTGGGGCTGCTCAGGCCCGGGGAGGAGGGGCAGGCTCGGTCCCACCCAGCATCCCCATGTGCCAGGTGAGAACGGCCGCGCTCCGACCACTCTTGCCCAGCCCAGGGAGTGGCTGTCACGGTCACCCACCAGCAAGTCCAAAGCCACATGGGTCAGACGAACGGCAGCCACGAGTCAGAGCTTCATACACACGGACAGGGCGAGAGACCCAGAGGGAGATGAGCAGCCAGGGAAGGGAGGGGCCACTGGGTCTGTCCCTCCTACTGCAGACCGAGTGGGGACAGCCCGTCACAGAACAGAAAGGTGGGGGCCCCAGACGGAAGGAAAACGAGAAGGCACATGGCAACCGCTCGTGAAGCACCAGCCCCACCAAACACGGGGCAGAACACGGTTCTTAGAGACAGTGTTGTAGGACGCCGGCGCCGCTGGGCCATCACTGTCTGCCGTGGGCATGGACAGACGGCCTCCTTCGGGGGCTGCGACTCAAAGCAGCGACCGTCAAGTCTGGGGCGTGCGGCCGGCCGAGTGTGGCCTTTTCCTAATGACCTTGTTTTTAACGGTCTGCCTTTGCTCGGGGCCTTGCTAGTGGAACTTTGAGAGGGGACGCGCTGCGGGGCGCTGCGGGGCGCGCCTGGAGCTCAGTCCCGCCCACTGGTGCCGCTCACCCAGCTTCAGGAGCCAGCCCTCGCGGTCGGGGTTGAAGAACGTGTGTGTCAGGTCGTTGCCGTCGTCCTCCGGGATCTTGAATGGCTCATTCTTGATGCTCTCGTACAAGTTCTGCGAGGACAACAGCAAGCGCTTCAGCGGGGGAGGGCCCGGTCCTTCCCGGGCGGCCCACACGTGAGTGGGTGGGGACCGGAATCAGCGCCCAGCGTGGCAGGGCAGCTAGGCAAGCGACTCCCGAAAGACGGAAAGACGCGTTGAGATCAGCGCCCTGGCGCTGCCCACACCCGCATCCCGGATCAAGGCCAAGCGCAGGGACCAAAGGGGGATGCCGGAAGGGGCGGGGCCGTCGGAAGGGGCGGGGCCGCCGCTCACCCTCAGCAGCTCCTCCGGTAGGTCCCTGCCCTCGTTGATGCCCCGGTTCATGGTGACGAAGCGCTCGGCGGTGGGCTTGTCCCGCACGTTGTGGTTGTGCAGGCTGGTGTTGAGCATGATGATGGCGAAGGACAGCACGTAGCACGTGTCTGCAAGAAGCCACAGGGCAGCAGGGGGGCTCAGCCTCCGGGGAACCAAAGGGCTGGGCTGGCTCCCAGGTCGGAGGCGCCCTGTGTCCAGCAGGGCGGGCCTGGCAGGCCACAGGCAGATCCGTCCCGGCTGTGACCCGGGCGGGGCCGCGCCCATCACTGACCTGTGGATTGGAAGACCCCAGGGTTGCACAGGCAGTAGCGGGAAGCGAACGCCTCCATCATGCGGTCGATCTTCTGGGCCTCCCCCGGAAGCCGGAAGCTCCACAGGAACTGCCTGGGGAGACACGAACCCCAGCGAGTGGCCGTCAGTTTCCAGGGTCCTGGGCAGGACGCCAGGTGCACTCGGCAGGTGGGCCGTCGGTGCAGGTAACGCGAAGCGGCCTGCACTCCAGGCCACAGCTGGCTAGAGACCCTCCGATCCCACAGAACTCCTTCCGCTCGGCCAGGGGACACGGCAGGGGACACAGAGATGACAGGCAGCTGCCTGCCCTCAGCCACCCACGGACACAGCAGGAGTGAGTCAAGGCCTGTGGCTCGGGCCAGAGACCGAACAGCGGAGAGACATGGAACCTCGGCCGTGGTGACACATCCCCAGACTCGCCTGGCCAGCCCCTCTCTGTGAGGCCCAGAATCCGGCGGAGGCAACCAGAGCTGGCGCGCTGCTCAGCTCGGGCGAGCTGCCGGGCACAGGGCGCGACTCAGGCAGCGGCGGCCACACCCTGCCCGTGGGAAGAAAGCCTGCACACAGCCACCAAGTCTTCCTTAAAATGGAAGTCGACAAAGGACCTGTGACCGGCATAGGCACAGCCAGCGGCCCCGTGAGGCAGGCATGGCCCTGGGAGGCCACGCAGAGGGAGGGGCCCCAGCGTCTGCAGGGACCCGGGCGGCCCTTCAGAGTTACGGGGCGTGGGTTTCTAGCCACTTCCGCTCGGGCACCAGACCCCCGCCGCCTTCTTCCCCATGACCGAATCTCACAAGACACGCACCTTAAGGCCTGGACCAGGTTGAGATCGGCAAACTCGTGCAGTTCGACAAAAGCCTGAAGAACCTTAATGTTAAACTCGTCCCTGAAAAGAGAAGAAGCTGCCTTCCAGCCACTGCAGACGATTTCGAGCCTTTTAAGACGTTTCCTCAAGCCCGTTTGTGTTTTTCAGCCGTGTGACTGAAGTTCCAGGCTCTCCCTGCACATGGGGTTTTAGCCTTAGTGCCAAGGGGACCTGGGAGGGGACCTAAGTGACACCGTGACTGGTGGGAGTGAGGATTCGGAAGTCACCACCTGATCCCAAACACGTGCAGAACCAGAAGGCCACCCCCTCCCCGCCAGGGGCTCGGAGCCCATTCTCTCTCCAGCATCAAAACCACTGGGAAGGCCCTGGCCAGGCGGTTCAGCAGGTAGGGAGCGCCGTCCCGTGTACCGAAAGGTTTCGGGTTGATTCCCGGTAGGGGAGCTCATGGGAGGCCACCTCGATATTTCTCTCTCACATCGATATTTGTTCTCCCCTCCCCCCACTTCCTCCTCCTCTGGGATCAGTAAACATGTCCTCGGGGTCCCACAGAACAGGAATGTGGACGTCCAGAGAGGGAGCACCCCCTGGGCCGACCCAGGGTGGTGGCTCGTCCCGCCAGCTCACCGCTCGCCCAGGTAGTCCCCGATGACGGTCTTGTTGAGGCCCTCTCCTTTGTACAGGAACTGGGCCACGTCCTCCGGGGAACTCTGCAGCAGGTCGTTCTCGATGAGAAACTGGATTCCCTGGGGTGGAACGGAAGCACGGCAACACCGCTTAGGACCGGCACCGGGGACCGGCACCGGGGCTCGCGCTCCAAGGACAGAGAAATGGGCCTGCTGGCTTGGGCACGGCCGAGGCACCGCCCACCCTGCGGCGTGCCGGCCTGGCGAAGGGAGGCACAGGCATCCTCCCTGGCTATCTGACAGGTGCAAAGACAGACAAACCATTTTCAGTGGTATTAGAGATTACGAGATCACGGCAATACCCCATTTCCCAAGCTCAGGGGAAGGGCGTGTTTTGCCTCTGAGGGGACACGGCAGCCAAGGTGGGCCAGCCCAGGACCTGCTCCCAGCCCACTTCCCTCGTCGCCCTTCACTCTCAAGTCACCTTCCCAGCCTCCTGTGACACAGTTCTCGTCACTCGGACAGGCAAGCAGTCTGCAGGGAGGTCCGAGAGAGCCACTGGCTTCCTGCTACAGGGGACCTGTGAGCAGACCCCGCCCCTTGCTGCTGCAAAAGCAGCTGTGACAACCTAATGGCTATCTTAGGAAGGACAAGCCTGGACACTGCCCCCCCCTCCCCCGGGAGCCACGGGGTCTCGTGCAGCCACCTGCCCTGTGTGAGAGGCCAACAGCCCTCGGGCAGCTCCCTTCCCCCAGACTTACTGTCACCTTCGGCTGAACCTGTCTACTGATTGCTGTGCCCCCCCGAGCCACACACAGTCAAAGCCCAGCCCCCCAGGAAGGGCACCCAGGGCCCAGCAGAGACCCCACCCCCAACTGAAAGGCCTCCTGGGGCTGTCCTGGTGCAGCGGGCTGGACCGTCTCCTGAGGGGTCCTGATCACAGCGAGCACTGGCCTCTGACACAGCCCCCGAGCTGGTTTCGGAGCTCGTGAGGGACAGGAGTGGGGGGGGGGGGGGGGGAGTGGGTGCTGACCCCCACCTGCTCACATTCAGACAGAATCTTCCAGCTGAAACTGAGTGCCTGAGAGACCAACACTCCCTCACACCCCACGGCCCACCTGAAGGGTCCGTCTTCTGTTTTTTTAAATACACGGACGCCTACAGCATCCTTATTTGGCATTTCTAAAGCCGGGAACAAGCCAACAGTCAGTGACCAGGAGGACAGACAAGCACATGCTGGGACAGCCCCACGACGGAGGGAACAGACCCCCGGCGACTTCGGCAAACCCGACAGCCGAGACGCGCAGTGACAGGACCCGGTATATTTTAATTCCATTCCCCTACAGTTTCGAAGCAACACGGATCTGTGGCGGAGAGTTCATTCCCTGGGAGGCACTGCCAGAAAGGCGCACGTGTCCCGCACCCTTGGCGTGGCGGTGGCTCGGAGAGGGGCCTGCCTCCCCCTCCAGGGGTCTGCAGAATCACCGGGAAAGCTCTGTAGTCATGAGGCCCTGGCCACGCCATCAGCCTGCACTCCCCAGAACCAAACGGCTGGGGGCTGGGGGACGAGGCTTTCGTGACTTTCTCTGGATGCTCGTGATCTGCTCCAAAATTCTACGGTCCCCAAAACACTGGGGAGCTCCTGGAGAGTGTTAGGAAACCACCTCCAAGGGTTTGAGAAAGGAAAACAGGCTCGAACGAGGTAACGTCTCCTGGGCTTAAAGGTTACATTCGGACGGCAGAGGAGACCCCAAGCGAACTCCAGGTCCCTCTGCAAGAGTCCGAGGCCCTGGTCTCGGAAAAAGAAGCCACTGGGTGACACCAGCCAGGGACTGGAGGAGAACATGGGGCCACAACCAGAGGCCAGTGAGTGGCTTGAAAGGAGAAAAGGGGCATGTCTGCTTCATTTCCCAGGACCTTTGCACGGCCTCCTGTTTTGATACCATGGATAAAGAGCATGCTATCACATGGCTCTGGTGATATTTATAAAATATTAAAATCTCCTGCTTGATTATTGCTTCTGCGTGGCCCGACTCCTCCCACATCAGCTCTGTCGGTGCGCCTCGTGCCTGGTCCCCTTGCCCACTCCTGTCGGTGGTCGCCCTCGTGTGCAGATTCCCCGGAGTGCCTGCCCCCAGGGGTCCAGCCGAGGGGCAGGTGAGGCCGCCAGGCAGGCACTCAGGAGGTGCTCTCTGCAGTGGGGGTTTCTCCTGACCCTCCCCCTCCTCTGCCTCCTCAGCACTGTGGCCCAGAGGGGGTGACTTCTTTGCACGAGCTCGGTGCCCCTCCGCTTCGGCCACCTGGGGGCAGGCACACACCACTGCTCAGTGGGCTGGGCTTGGCACAGGGGGAACAGGCCAGAACGCCCTCCTCTGATGGTGCACCCAGACCCGCGCCTCTGGGTGCGCCGGCTCGTCACAGACCCCTGTGTTTTCAAAGGCACGTCTGGGAAAGCGGGGATACGAAGGGGCGGCCCTGGAGAGCCCAAGGCCTCCCTGATCTCCCCGTCTGTCCCCTCTTCCCGCATAAACCAGGTGCTGCCTCTGGGCGTCCAAGTCCCCGGAACACGCCGAACGAAGCTCCAAATGAAGGAAGAAAGGCCTTCTGGTCCAGGGACCAACCGACCAACACATTCGCTTCACCCCACTCATTAGTGGCCCTTTGCTCAATAAAAATTTAAAACCGACTCCGTGTTTTTAAGAGGCAGCAGGACCACCTTTATCAAGAGGGAGAAGGCCATGAAAACCGGTCAATCAGCACCTCGCAGGCTGGACACCAGATGCACCCCCTTACCTTTTTGGGGTCCATGTTGAACTTTTTCCTCCCCATGGCTATGTGCTTGTTCCTCTGCGAGGTTTTGCTGCGCGTGGAGACAAGGAGGGTGCTGTTACCGGATGTGGCACACGGCTTGAGGCCCACGGCCCCTGGCCAGTCCGGAAGAAGAGCACACGCTTCCAGCCGCCCCCCTTACACCCAACTGGGTGGCCACAGCCCTGGTGAGGTGACAGGGCCTCTTCCTGCATCTGGCACCTTCTCCAGGGAAAGCTAAGGGTGAGGGGCAGCCACTTGAGACACGCACAGCTCCTTGCTGCCCAGACAGAGGGGCCATGCTGCTCCCTGAGCTGAGATGAGCCAGAGGAAGCCGGGACGGGGGGCCCCAGGGCTCCACACAGCGCCCCCCCCTCCGGAAACACCCCGCTGTAGCGGGTTTACCTCTCCTCCACGGAAGTCAGGTTGTCGATCTCGGTCATCACTTCGGCGATTTCATACTTCAGTCTCTGTGGAAACGGGAGGAAGGTGCTGAGGTCAGGCGGGCGCCTTTCCCTTCCTCCTCCTGAGGCAGAGAAACCGCCTGGGGCTGCTCCCCGGGGTCTCACCTGGACACCACGGGTCTGGACAAACCTACACCTGCGGATTCAGAGGGAGTCTCCTCGTCAGCGCCGCCGTGGCGCAGGAGAAAGAAATGTTACGACTTGCCCCCCCTCGCCATGTCATCGGAGGTGGCCACAAGGCGGGTCCTTGAGTATGTTGTGTGTGAAATCGGGAAGGGACCCTCGGGGGATGTCTCGGGGGCCAGAGATAAAGAAGGTGAGGGCTCAGCACCCTCGTGGGGGCCACAAAAAGGCAGCACACGCGCCCACCTGCCTTCGCCTTCGTGGCCTCCTGCGCGTGTAGACCAGGGCAGGCGGTGAGGTGTCAGGGCCGTTAGAACAGGCGCCCCCCACTGACCAGCCTCGGGGTGGCTTCCGTCCCTTTGCAGGAGACGAAGCACTGTGGACAGAGCCCAGGAGGAGACCAGAGAGCGTGCCTGTGGCCCTCAGACACACCCGAAGCCCAGGAAGGAGCAGACCTCCCCGGCCCTCCGATGTCCAAACGGACCATTAACCTTGAACTGCAGTGTCTGGCAGAAGCAGCGCCTGCTTGAGGGGGTCGGTAGGGGCACTGTATGGGTGTCGGAATTTATAGTTTAAATGTGAGCATCTCCCCTAAAACGTCACAGGGTGTGTGCTTGAGGGTGACAGTGTTGTGTCACAGAATGGCACGCTTATGATTTTGTCATAAAATGGGGGCGTTATTTGTGCCAGGCCCCGTATATTCCAATCCGTCAACCGAGGCATCCAGTCTGGGTGTCCGATTTTTCCAAGAATGAAGGGTCACCTTGGAAGAAAACGTTCCATAATCACTCAGACACAAAGAAATTTTTATTAGAAACCCTTTTATTTTGTGTGCCAAGAAACCTCAGACTCAAACAACAGGCTCCTAGAAAGGAGTTATTGTCTGGACAAGGCTTGGTCTCGCAGCCAGGGGCCCGGGAGGCTGCATTTACTTTGGCCCAACGGCAATGGCCGCATCTCACAGAAGAGCCACATGTCCGACACCCCAAGGAGGCCTGGCGGGAAGCAGCGAGCGCGGGTCTCCTGAACGATTCTGGCAACCACTGCAGAGCCTCCGACCCCGAGAAGGGCGTCCCTCCCTTGCGTCTCCTGTGGGACCCCCGCCTGGCCCTCTGCGCTCACACAGTGGGAAGCCCAGTGCTCCCTGGCCTGTGCTGCGTCGGCAGACTGCTCAGCCCGGCGGCGGGCCCCTGGAACCCCACGGGGGTGCACTCACCAACTCCAAAGACTCCCGAGGCACCTAAACGGGGCGGCAACCTCCTAGGTGCTGGGGACACCGCTACACAAAACCGGGTCTCCCCAAACAATTTTAGGGAACACCACGCCTACAGATTGCCACTGCTGTCTAAAAATGACCATGGTGACTCTGCAGTCACGTGTCCCCTACCGCTGACCGCAGATCTGTGGCGTCCTGGAGGCCACCCAGGGCCGTACGGCCTGGCAAGCCTGGTCCCTGCTTCACCAGCCCGCTCGCTCTCTCGCTCCGTCTCTTAGGGCAGCGCAGACAGACGCACACTCGATGCCGATTTTTTTCCGTGACGTGAAGGTACTTAATTTACTCTTTGACCCCAAAGCAAAAACTGAAAGACTTTTTTTTTACCTCGATGTCATCAATAAGTTCCTTTTTCCTTCGACGGATGTCTAGAAGTTCTTCCCTCTCTTCTAAGGAGAGATCTTCAGGCACTGAAAGAAAAATACATCAAGTTGAACCACAGAACTACCGCCCTGGAGACCAACTCGGCAATGCCCAGTCGGGGGAAGACGGGCACTGGCACGCGGGCGTTCAACCCTAAGGAATCCTGGCGTGGCGGTGGTGCTGTGTGTGGCAGGAAAACAGCCTACACCCCACCAGTAAGGAAGGAGCACATTACGGTATTTATAAAACAGAATCCCACAGGATTAGGAAAAAAGGCCGAACTCAGGCTCTCAACATAGATGAGCCTCACAAATCAGAGCTGATAAGGGGCCGTGGGGGACGGCTGCCGCAGGCAGCACCTGTCTCGAGGGTGGGACACTGGGCCTGGGGCTCCAGAATGTGCCAGAAGGTGCACTTATCCCAACGGGGCGTAAATGAGAACGTGTGAAGGACCCAAACCAAATTCTGGATGGGGCAGACGGAGCTACACGCCAGAAGGATGGTGCAGAGTTTCGGTGCAGTGGTATGTGGATATTTGCAGAATTTTCTTTTAATTGACACGGTTGTACATAACAGCCTCTTACTAGTGAGTGACCTCTGCAGTATTTATCATTCCTACCAGGTCTATATTCTCTTCTCTTTGATTAGTCATTCAATGCCTAACGATGGGGCGGGGGTCTTTTCCCCCCGTTCAATCCCGACTGGTTTGGGACTTCCTCTGACCAAGAGAGCACGGCCCACGTGACGCTGTGCAAGGCCCGGAACCACCGAGCTCTGGAGAAGCCCAGGCCAGCGGCCCCGAGAACAAAGTCTGTTGTGGAAGAAACCACAGGCAGCGAGAGGCCAAGGCATCCCAGCGGCTGCAGCCCCCGAGGCCGAGGCCCCAGGCAGGTGAGGGCGGTCCTGGGAGGAAGGCAGCCACCCTGGCCCGCTGGCCAACAGAGAGGACCTTGACCGGAGCAGGCCCCGACCCGCCCGCCAATGCCCACAGCTGAGATAGCCACCTAGGGTTGCCAATACTTTGTTACTCGGTCCTCGGTAACTGATACATTGACAATGAACATAGGTGGGAAGAGGACCAAGGTTTAAAACCTGGACCTAAAGAAACAAGCAACAAAACAGAGATGGCAAGAAGCACCTTTAAAATGTAAGAATATGTAACGGCTGAAGGTGAAGCAGTAGCAAGTGAAATACCAGACAGACTAAGAGACAGCCGGTCCCATCACACTAACACAGGCACAACAGAGTAAGACAGCCACCAGATTATGATGTAATAGCCCACTAATCACACAATTAACAAGTCTGAATTTATGTAGCTAACAAAATGGTCTCAAACTATATAAAGCAAAAATCAGCAGAGGTACATGTAAAAAAAAAAAAAAGATACGGCCCTGGCTGGTGTGGCTCAGTAGACTGAGTGCCAGTACGTGAACCACAGGGTCGCTGGCTCAATGCCCAGTCAGGACACATGTCTGGGTTGCGGGCCAGGTTCCCAGTAGGGGGCACTCAAGAGGCAACCATACATTGATGTTTCTCTCCCTCTCCTCCCCTCCCCCCCTCTCTAGAAATGAATAAATTCTTTAAATAAAAAATTTAAAAAAATCAAGAATAAAAAAGATACAGGTTTGACGAATACAATCAACAAGCGTGAACTGACATAATAGGCTTCCTCCCTTTGAAGGTGCACATTCACGACATGCCTGGAATCGACTGTGACATACACAGGTCGCTGCCTCCACACCTGGGAATGTGTCTGCCACGGCCCGAGGCGCAAGGGGACGGCTGCTCCCGGGTGTGTTTGTCACAAACACGACTCAGAACCAACCATCCCGCGAGGCCCTAGGAGCTGGGTGCGGCTTCAGACCCCCACCGACACCTGCGGGTTCGATCCAGAAGGCCTCTCAGCTCCGGACCCTGAGAATCGGAGAGACCCTGGGAACCATAAAGCAGCTTTAAGACACCCCGTGTCGCCCACGCCTTTGGTGGCTCCGAGGATGAAAACACGCAGAAAAATGCCAACTTTGCAGAAGACACCCCAAAGAGTGGGGCTCTGACTGTGAAGAAGGGTGCCGCCAACCAGCTAATGTCGCTCATACTCTGCTTTTTAAATAAGGGTTACATAATAATCAACGTTGAACTGCATCGAAAGGGCTCTTTCGATCAATGTAAATAAAAATTCTAAGTGAGAAGAAATGAAGTCTGGTTTCTTTGACAGCCTTTTTCTTGCAAGTAAAAGGTAAAACAACACTCTATCTTGTCACTGATGGAGCTGGACCCAGTCAGATCGGTGCACCCAGCAGCCGCGCCACACACGTCCGGTCCCAGGGCAGCCTGGCCCACGCAAATGGTCTCCGCAAACCTTGCAGGGCCGTGGAGGTGCAATGCCACGCACAGGCTCTGCTCAGCCCCTGCAGGCGCCTGGCGGCACATAAAGCAGAGGCGATTTCCTTTAGTTACTTAGTCAGTCAATTGGCCTGACGTTGGTCTGCAAAACCGTACAGGCTCCAGATGTACCGCTCGGCAAAGCCCCCTCTGCACACAGCGTCGTGCGCCCATCGCCCAAAGCAAAGGCTCCTTCTGTCCCCAACCCCGTCCCCAGCCCTACCTTGCCCACCCCCACCTCCCCCATATCCCACCCCCATTTTCCCTCTGGTGATCACCACACTGTTGTCATCGGCAATTGTTTTCTTAATCCCTTCAGCGTGTCTTGCCCAGCCCCCCCACCCCCTCCCCAACAGGTGTCTGTTCTAGTTTCTGCGCTTCTGTCCCTATTACACGTGTTACTTCAGTTTGCTCATCAGGTTTCACATGGAAGGGAGATCGTAAGGCATTTGTCTGTCTGGCTTATTTCACTCAGCACAAAACGCTCCAGATCCACCTGTGTCGTCTCTCGAAGGCTCGTTTACAGCCGGGCTTCTGAAGACGAAGCAGGCTCTGCCCACGCGCCGCGCGGCACAGAACTGAGCGGAGTGATGCAGGGGTCCTCTCCCGGCCTCTGCAGAAAGGCTGCCTCTCCGCTGCTGCTGCTGCCGCCGGGGGAGGGTGCGGTCCCTGAGGCCTTTGGGGGAGAGCAGCACACCCTCCCGCTCCTTCTCCAGCTTCCGGGAAGTGGAAGCGTGGTGGCAGGGCTTCCTGATTCGGACTGGTGGGCCCCACCCCAGCTGGGGGCACATGTGGAACCCTGTGACCCCAGGGGTCGCCTGGGAGGACTTCCTCTAGCGACTCGACCCTGGAGACCAGGCCAGGCCCACTCCTCTCGCTCTCCAGGGCCCCGACAGGCACCCCGACTCTCTGTGCCGCACCTCCCCCCACCCCCGCCCCCCGTCCCACATGCTTGGCGTGCTTTGTGTGCCTGGACCAGAACTCTCACTGAAATGGTGTCGCAAAGACCACATTCTCTGAGCCGAGGGCAGATCAAATAAGGAAATGCCCCTTGTTTGGAAACGAAGGAGCACAGTCCTAACAAGGCACAGGTCCAGGGGGGCGCACTGTGAGCCAGAAATTGCTGAGGAGAGAGTGATGATGGAAACGCTGCACACTGACACTTACCGGCCACGGCTAAGGCAGCGACGAGAGAGTGGCAACTCCAAGTGCTTCTTTTACACTACTAAGCTGAAAATGGCAAGCTAAGCATTCCCCTTTAAAATTCTGAAAAACAGCTCTTTAAACCCAAAGGAGAACACAGAAAAGAATTCACTTTTAAAAGCCAAGAAAGGGAAGGCACTTTGGCACACGGGCTCTGTGTGTGGGCCCGCGGCGGTTCTCCGTCCGCACCCACGACGTGACAACGGGAACCCCACGGGAGCTGGTGCGTGGCCGTGCACAGCAGCACTGTTCACAGGCGACAACCCAGGTGTCCTACAGTGATAAGGGCACGATGAACCGTGCGCGCCCGTGCCGTGGGTTATCAGCCACAGAAATGAGGGACACTGGCACACGCAGCAGCTCAGATGGGTGGTCAAGGGCGCTGGGCTGGGGGTGGGGGGCCAGTCTCTAGAGGCTGCACTCTGTAGGGTTCACGGACACAGCATTTCAGAACGACAGAAACACAGAGTGCGAAGCAGAGCGGCTGCTGCCTGGGGTTAAGGAAGGCTGGGCAGTGACCAGCAGGTGTGACTCTGAGGGGCAGCAGGAGACAGACGGAGACATCTGTGGTGACAGGACAGCTCCGTATCCAGATTGCAGGGGTTGTGGATAAGATGACGTGGACAGACAGTAAGATGACACAGCCCCCCCCACACACACGTCACCGACCTGATCTGACAGTGTATCTCAGGTACGTGAGAAGTGGGTGGTGAGCAGGTGAGACCTCCCCACACTAGCTTTCTAACTCCCAGTGAATTAGCCAACACTTAGAGTTAAAAAAAAACTGACACTGCCTAAGGGGGAAACCTGGGGACTGGGCAGAAGGAAGTGGTACACTGCCCCCCATCTCCGCTGGCACAGGCCCCGAGAGCCACCCCCAGGAAAATGTGGCTCAAGAGTCAAGGTGGTCCCTCCTGCCTGGGAGCTCATCACCGTGTCTGGGGGGACGGCGCCCGTCAGAGCGCTAATGAAACACCGACCCAGCTTTCAGACATGGAGCCGTCCAGGACCATCTTGTTCCCTGAGTGACCAGCCAGGATGCCACATTCTGGAAATGGGACACCGAATGGGAAGGAGCAGGTGACACCTCACCAGGCTGCACGTGCTCCAGGTGCGCCTTCCTGGGAACTCACCTCCATTAATGACGTCTTTGCTACTGTTCAATTTGGAAGTCACCTTCAAAGTTTTAGGTGTTGGTCACGGCAGCGCCCACCATCCAGGTACCAAAAGTTGTACTTACTTCCCGCAGCCGCTCTAACAAACTCCCACAAACTCAGTGACTTGAAACATACTTATTCTCGTGCAGTTCCGGAGGTCCCAAGTCCAAGGTCGGTTCCCCGGGGCCACATTGGAGGCCTGGGGAGAATCCCTTTGCTTCCCTTTGTCACTGGGCACCCGGCCCCAGGTGAAACCGCTCCTCTGATTTCTGTCACCACCAACTGGTCCTGTCCATCCTCGGCCCTTTCTATCCTCGGCCCGTCCTGAACGTTTCCCACAAATGGGATCGCACACGTGGTCTTCAGAGACAGGCTTCTTTAACTTAGCAGGATGTTTTCTAGCACATGTCAGCATGCCCTGACTTTCTGTGGCTGAGAAATGTTCCACTGTGTGGAGAGACCACCCTCTGTCTAGTCGCCCACCACGGACACCTGGGTTGTCGCCTCCTTTTGGCGACGGTGGGCACTGCTGCCGTGAAAGTGCGCACGCCAGCTTCCTGGTGGGGTGCGTTAACTACAGCCGCTAAAGCCCTCACCCCCGCGTGTGACGCAAAGACTGTTCAAGCTTCACGCACAAGAGCCTCGTTGGTTCACACTCCGGCCCTGGCCACGCAGCCTTTACAGTCTCTGCGCAAAAAGCCAAAGCCGGAAAAGCAGCTGCAACCCCCACCGCAGAGGACACAATCCCAGTGAACAGTTCCGATTCGATCCTTCCAGAATACACACATACACAAACACACAGAGAAACAGAAATTTTAAAATTTTTTTTTACCCCTGGCCAGTGTAGCTCAGTGAATTGAGCACAGGCCTGCGAACCACACGATCGCGCTTCGATTCCCAGTCAGGGCACATGCCTGGGTTGCAGGCCAGTTCCCAGCAGGGGACTCACGAGAGGCAACCGTACATTGATAGTTCTCTCCTCTCCTTCCCTTCCCTTCTAAAGATAAATAAATAAAATCTTTAAAAAAATAAAAATAAAAAACAAAAAAAAATTTTTAATGGGGTGACGCTAAT
Source organism: Sturnira hondurensis (assembly GCF_014824575.4). Taxonomy (NCBI): domain Eukaryota; kingdom Metazoa; phylum Chordata; class Mammalia; order Chiroptera; family Phyllostomidae; genus Sturnira; species Sturnira hondurensis. The sequence continues at coordinate 5,013,314 of NW_028082364.1, forward strand.
GATGGCGACCCTGATGGAACGGACAGCTTGGGGTCTGGGCTGCAGCTGGGCAGCTTGGCCAGTTTTGAGGGCCATTTTCTTCTTATAATGAGGACCTCACTCTGTCCCTTCTCTTGACCATACAAACTGGCACTTTATAAAATACCATCCTACCCTTTTAAAACAACTCTGTAGCAATACGGTAATCAATAAAACAAAACAAAAACTTCAAATATTATAGGACCAAGGCCTGTCTTATATGAAAACTAAGTTTCTTAGGTCACAATTTAACATCAATCCTTCTTAGTTTATTTTAAATCAAAACTCACTCCCGACGGGAAAGGACTGTACCCATTAATGCAACAGTTAATCTAAATAGCAAGATCTAACAGAGAAAGAATGACTAGCTTTCATACATTCACTTCAATTTTTTTAAAAATTTTATTTATTTGTAGAGAGGGGAGAAGGGTAGGAGAAAGAGAAGGAAAGAAACATCAGTGTGTGAGAGAAACATTGATCAGTCGCCTCTGTGCACCCCCAACCAGGGACCTGGCCCACAACTCAGGCATGTACCCTGACCGGGAATCGAACCAGTGACCTTTTGGTTTGCAGGACCACGCTCAATCCACTGAGCCACACCAATCAGGGCTTCCACTTAACTTCAAACACTTAAACTGTAAGCGATTTTCAAGCCCTCCATACTTAGTCAACAGAACCAAAGTGCGTCGATATTTTTCACAGGGCTGTTCTGTCATCTGTCATAGGGGTGGGCGGTCCCAATTGAAGCAGGGAGAGGCTGGCATCTGAGTACAAACAAGCCTACGCCCTTGATCTTCCACAACTTTGCTCCTTAAGCCGCACCCTCTCTTTTATCTTTTAACTTGTCTCTTCCTACCAGCTTCCTTCCATCAACGTATAAACATAAACCCATTCAGATCTCTCCCAGCCCATCCCACTGAACCCGCATTCCTCAGCCTTATCGCCGGATCTCCTGTCTCCTCGCATAAACTATTGGGGAGGTCTGCACTTGCACACTGCTTCTTAAACAAAGACAGATTATCTAAATGCCATTAATAAAAGCCTGAGTCAGGAAGTGTGCACCGAGATGCACCAAGGCTCAAGGACAGCCACATGGCGCTGGTACAAAAACAGGTGGAGAAGCAACGGAACAGAATACACAGCCTTACAACAGAACCACTCGTAGAAGACACTCAGGGAACAGTCCCTTCAAGAAACGGAGCTGGGACAACTGGGAACCCCTCTGGAAAGGGGTGAAGTGGAAACCCCTACCTCCTCCCATGTACAAAAAGTAACTCAAAATGGATCAGTGAGCTAAAGATAAGAGCTAAAACCAGGAAGTCCCAGAGGAAAACACAGGGTTAAATCTTCATGACGCTGGATTTGGCCGTGCATTTTAGATAGGACACCAAGAGCAGAGGTGACGAAGGAAAAAAATAAACTGGACTCTGACATTAAGAACGTGTGTGCATCAAAGGACACTATCGGAAAAAAGGGGAAAGACAACCTAGACAACGGGAGGGAACAGTTGCAAATCATACATCCGCTAAGAGTCTGGCGTCCAGAATGCACCAAAAACGCTTACGATTTAGCAACAAACAGCCCGCTCTGAAAATCCAAAGGATGTGAACAGACATTTCTGTAAAGATACACGAATACCCAACAAGCACCCGAAAAGATGCGCCACTGTCAGGAGGAAATGCAATTCAAAACCATGATGAGGCTGCATTTCATACCCACTGGGGTGGCGAGAATACTATTTTTAAAAGAATATTAACTTCGGCAAGGACGTGGACCAACTGGAACCTCCGTATTTTTCTGGCAGGAATGTAAAATGGTTCAGTAGCTCTGGAAAACACTTCAGCAGCTTCTCAAGAAGTTACGCGCAGAATTACTGTGCGGCCCAGAGACACTCAAAAGCAGGCATTTAAACAAATACTGTGCACCAGTGCTCACAGGGGCGCTATTTACAACAGCCAAAAGAGGTAGAGACCACCCAGACACTCACCCGCAGATGAACGGACAGACAAGTTGTGGCGTAACTGCACAGTGGAATACTATTCTGCAAAAATAAGACAAAAAACCAACCCCCTGAAACCTGCAACCACACAGATGAACCTAAAAAGCATGCTGAGTGAAAGAAGCCAGATGCAGAAGACCACATACGGGACGATCCTGCTGACGATAAACACCCAGAAAAGGTAAACCTGCGGAGACGGAAAGCTCGGTCGGTGGTGGCTGAGCTGGTGCAAGAACCGACCGCAGACGGGCTGGGGGGGGTTCCCATCAGGGCGATGAAAACGTCCTGCGATTGAGTGGGCAACGGCTCCACAGTCCGCAAATTAACTCCACGTCGCTGAATGGCCCACCCGAAGTGGGTGAACTGTACAGTGTATGAATTGTATCTCAATAAAGCCGACAGGAGAAAGACGGGTTTGGGTCAGTCCGTTTTGGAACCCCAGCCCCGAGGACCCTCAGTCCTCACCCGGCATCACGTGCCCACTTTCCTTTCTTGCTCTCTGCGTCTCCAGCGGAAACGGGACACCCAGAACGCGCAGCACAGACGGTGGGCCCCAAAGTCTAAGCCAATGGCTGGCCTGTCAGATACTGAACAGGAGGCCTCGTGTTACTAAGGTCTGAATATACAAGATAAGTCAACACAACTTGGTCCACGCCGTGCCCTCCGACACGAGGAGCGTGCTCGCCGCCAGACCCGGTGCGCCGTTCACCGGAACTGCCCTGGGCGCAGAGGTCCAGCTGTCCAAGTATTTTTCAAAACGGCCTCACCTTGCTACGAAGCTTATAAAAATTACGAGCGGACAAAGTCCATGCAGAACGTTTTTTTGTTTTTTTTTAAGAAGAAAGGAAACGATGTCTTTAAACAAAGAAAAAGTGACTTGAGATATCGCAAGGTGGCCCAGAATGTCAACCCGCTGTGTCACGGGCCTGACAGACCCCAGCCCAGGTGAAGAGGCCGAGTTTTACCGAGGCCACGTGTCTGGGCCCAGTCGGCTTCTGCTGGAAGCTGGAACGGCGACAAGATGGCCTCCATCTGAAGACCCCAAGTGCCCCCCAGGCCCCCACATAGCCACGCCTCCGGGACGACCCAGGCCACCCAGTGTCCTCGCCTGCAGAGCAGCCCACGCACTTTTCCTCGCTCCTGCAGGGAGCCCGGACCAGACCCCGTCTGCGGCAGATTCCACACAGCTGCACGACATCTGATGCTGCGCTTCCCGTTCGCAAACATCTCCAAGGGAGAAAGCTGAGGAATTCAGCGCTCCATGGGGGTGGGGAGCCGGGAGTGCTATTTTAGGGCAAAGCCGGCAAACTGGGTGGAATCCATGCGGTTTTTATCTTGCAGTCCAGGAAGGAAGGGGAGGCCAGGAGTCTGGGCTGAAAACCCCCGCCAGGGACACTTCGGCTACTCCAGGGCTGCAGTCCTAGGAACCCAGCAACGGGACGTCTGTCTCCCAAGTCCCAGGACCGAGACAGCTCCAACGGGGCAGAAGGTGGGCAGAGGGAGGGCACAGGAGGGCAGAGCCTGCACGTGGGTGCCCTCATCCTGTCCTCCAAACCCAGGAAATGACAGGAGAGGCTTTTAAAATGGGAGACCAGCAAGAGCCTAGAAATGCTGAACTCGCCACAGAAGAAGAAAACGGACAGGAACAGGTCGAAGGAGAAACCCGCGTCGAGGAGACCCCAGGGCAGTCCCACAGCGTGGTCCGAGCGCATGCCCGTGGGCACTCTGCGTGCAGACGGTTCAGGGAGAGCGGACTGGCGCTGCCATGAGGCCTGTAATGAAAACCATACAGCCGGCTCGGTGGATGGAAAAGGGCGTTTGATAAAACTCGACAGCCCTTCCGGATCTGAAAAAAAAAAATGCAGTGAACTAAGAATAGAAGATTTGTGGACCCAGTGAAGGGTCTGTGGCAGAGAGCAACAACAGACTGCGGACTTGGAGGCGGTCCCACTGGGGACAGGACCGAAGGAGGGGCCACTGTCACAGCCCGTGTTCGACACAAAGGCCTGGCAGGTTTTCCAGGGCCAGGGAAACTCGGCTTGGGGCCCCGGTTAGGGAACCACAGAGAAGCATGTACACCACCTAAGTTTTCCATAAATAGCAAATTTGTATTTCCCCACCCCAATGGACTCCTGAATCCTCTGTGTATCTCCAAGCTGACAGGATCTCACAACCTTTACTGAAAATGCTAGGATTGCTCCAGCAGAAAACTGCACCATGAATGTGGACAAGCAACCGTCCAGGACGCGAGCAGGACGAGGGCATAGACGCTGCCACCCCAGGGAGGACTCTCGAGGAGCTCCTGGCCTTCACGTTGCACTTGCTCTTCATTTGTGAGGACGAGGTAGGTGGGCGGGCTTTCAACAGCCCGATCGTCACGCCCTACACTCGACGCCCAGTCTGCGATTTGTGAACTTATCTGTAAACCATGTGTGTGAAGGTGTGATTCTTCCCCTCCTTCTATAGCCAATGTGTTTCAATGTTTCTCTCTGCTACACAGAGGCTCACAGAGCATCACCCAAGAAGTGACGGTCTGGACTCTCCACTCCCTCCCGTTACTGAGAACCCCCGCCGCCTGCCTCACGGGGACGCAGAGGCAGGTGACAGAGAACAGGTGACAACGCACAGGACACTCTGGGAGGAAGCAGGGCGTGCCTGCCTCACGGGGACGTCTCCAGTCTGAGGCACACTGACTTTACAGGGCATCCTTCTCCCCGTGTCCACGGGTCAGAGGAACACAGTTCAGCGTGCCCTCCGGCCAGACTCCGTTCAAAGCCCCGGGCTCCAACAGGGAGTGTCTGGGGGGAGGGGAAGGGCTGGAAAGAGGTCTTTGTGAGGGAAGAATCGAGTGACCAAGCTGTGTGGGAGAGCGGGACTCAGGGGTCAGGCCACACTGAAAGCGGCCGGGCTGGCAGCAAAGAGACCGTTCCGCACCCCCGCCACCAAATGACCTTAAAAATGGAAAATGAACAGTTTTAAAGCGAGTAGAGAAAGCAAAAGAACTTCTTATCTGTGTCCAAACCATGGTCAACTTTAACATTTAGCTTCTGGAAATGCGGCTGTTTCCCTCTGAGAAGCGGCCTCTCGCTGCGTCCGCCCCTCCCACTGGCCAGGGCCCCAGAAGGCGCCCCCTGAGAAGGAGAACACTGGGATCCTAAGAATGCAGAATGGCTCTTCTTTACAGATCTCCCCCTTCCATGCTGCCTTATCGTCTTTCCCTTTATTCTTGTGACGGGGAAAAAGTACCTCATTTGTTAGACACTGTCCTGGCAACTGGCGTATCGCTGAGGACGTGGTAACACAAGCCGGGAGACGCTGTGCAGCCTGACGGAGGCTCTTTGTTCCGGAGGCTCTGGAGCACATTTGGATGGGACACAGGGACCGCTGCGCGCACACGGTGACCGCCCCCCATGTCCTCAGAGCAGAGAGGGGCACAGCTGTCGAACAGCTGTCCAGCAACAGGATAAATCAGAGGAGCAGAAAGTAAAACCTGAATTAGCCAAAGAAAGTGGAGGGGAAATCCAAGGAGGAAATGCGCAGCTATCCGAGGAGAGCGGGCCAGGGCGCCAGACTGCCCCGATGAGTCAGATGTCTGCATTTTAAATATGCCCCCCAAACGATAAATCGTTTCTGCTTCTGGTTTAAAAACACAGTGTTGCCAAGCAGGCCCCAGGGAGAGGCGGCTGCGGGCGCAGAGCCCTGCTTCCCCCTTACAACCCTCACCAGCCTCCTGCAGGCTCGGAGACCCAGCGAGGGCTCAGTCGCCTCATCTGCACGACGGGGCTGGCAGTTCCTGCCCCCAGGGTTCCTGGGAGAATCACAGGCCCGCTAACAAAGCTAAGTGCTTCTCGCAGCCTCTGGCACACACTAGACAATAAGCAGTAACCACGAGTGTTGCAGCTACTGTTAGTACTGCAACAATTACTATTAACATCCTTTACCTAGAAACTTATAGAAGTAACCCTTTCTCCTTACAGCAAAGCCTCAGGCACCTAAAGCTAAGAATACCCATTCCCATTGTACTGGGGATAAAAGAACTTTCCTGGAGGGTTTTTTGGCTCTTTTAATCTATGCAAACCACAAAATGACGAATGCAAACCCCAGACAGACAGAACAAGTCAAAAATAAAAACACGGAATCATGATCTGCATTCCACTCTATTAGCCACCAGACTTAAGGGAAGTTCTGTGACTTGGAGGAGTGAAATTACACTTTGAAAAATGTTTATCACCATGCAATTGACATGACAAAAAAAAAAGCCCCCAAACGGTGAACCTAGGTGTTCACAGCAGGAGACAAGGCAGGTGTTGGAAGGACAGAATGCCAGGCGACCAACCATCCAATGACATGAGGTTGGGGTTCCCAACAAGAGGGTGACCAGGGGTCGCACCCAATCTCTACCCGGTACTCCTGCTTCCCATCCTCTACTTACTCTTCTCCCAGCGGCTCTGCCCCTGCCCCTGCTGAGGCCACCAAGGGCACAGTGACTGGGAGCCTCCTGGCCCCTCCTCGCAGACCCGCTGCCGTCAGAAAGCACTGGAGCCGTGGGCCCGCCGTCCCTCTAGGCCCAGGGCTCTGACCAAAGGAGTGTGACAAAGAAATGGGAAATCCAGAAACTGCTTTGCCAGCGCCGGCAACCCCGGGCGCCCAGTGGTGACGGCTGCAGCAGCGGCCACGGCAACCTAAACCAGACTGCTCCTGTGGCCGGGCTGTGGCTGCCCAGCTTCCTGTGGCTTCGGTCCGTTTTCTGGGCGTGGCGCTCTAGACTAAGGTTTCTGCAACTGCTGCCCTGAGTCTTTTCAACGATGTCCTCACACACCTAAATTAGCCAGAGTCGCCTTCTGTGACCGTCAGTGACGCCACCTGGCACTCCTGACTCGCCCTCCGCTCCTCAGGTGCCGCGAAACCGCTCTCCCGCTGCGTAGGCCCCCCCTCCCTGGCCCACGCATCTCAGGCCGGTGCCGAGTAGTGCCCTTCCTTCCCCAGTTCCTGTGTTGCTCCCTGGAGTCGCCCCCCAGACACCCACCTCCCTCGTCCGTCTTCCCTCGGCCGTCCCAATCCCCAGGTGCGGACTTCCCCAGGACATTCACCTGCCTGACAGACAGCCCCACCAGGACATCCCACGGATACACCCGTGAGTCCCAAAGGTAGTCACTCTCCGGTCCTCTGCGCATCCTGCTTGTCCTGTGCTGTGCCTTGACTCCGGTCTTCACGACGCATCGAGTTAGACGGGCTCCATGCTCTCTGAGCTGCACCTAAGAAGCCACCAACTCCTGTCAATTCTGCCTTGGCAACAAGTTTTTACTTTGTTTCTTTAAGGTAGTAAATCTGTCTCGCCATCCCGGTCTCCACCCTATTTCAACACCTGACCACTAATCCCACCTTCACACTACAGCTATCTCTCTACATCACAAAGCTGGCGGACTTATCTCCCTGCCCACGAGCCTATCAAAAACTTCCCGATAATTCAAAACCCATTGATCTGATCTGCACCTGGACCAAGGAGCCTCTTGGAGGAAAAGGAGACAGGCCCTGGTTCCTTCATGTTAGAAGTTTAAAGGGAGCCTGGCACACTGGACATCCCCGACTGGTAGCTGCTGGGAAGCAGGGACACACCAAAAGCCCCAAAGAGGATGTCACCATGGAAGAGTGACTCAGGCTTGCCACCAAGGCCTGGATGCCCGTGGAAAGGGCTAGTTTCAGCACAGCTTGTACTCAAGCCTGGAAGCCCCTGGGGACCCGGCGACCCGGCCAAGCGGCTGTGCCGAGCTGACTATGTCAGCGGAGCACCATCACTCTCAGATCCGCCAGCTCCCTCGGCACAGGCCTGGACTCAAACCCTGGGACTTAATGACTCCAAGGTCTGGAACAGTCATCCTGAAAGAGACGGTGGATTTCCTAATAAACAGTAATGAGGCAGACTGAACGATTCGTAGAAAAAGGGATGGGCCCAGCTGGCAGAGAAAGTCATTCCATCATCGCCAGCGGTTCCTCCCTCGCCACCCACGCGGCCAGAGCAGGGGAGGCTCTGATGCCTCCCTCGGCACCTCTTCTCTGGTCCTCGACGACCGTCCCACCTCACCGCCTGGTAGAGCCCCGGTCACATGGAACGCCCCTCCCGAGGACAGCGCGCTTCTCCCGTGCGCACGGACTTCCTCCTCACAGAAGGCCGCACTTCCCCCCGCAGCAGCGGACGGCCTCCTTCCCGAAGGCGCAATGACCACTCTCCCGGGGACATCTGCCCGCCCCCGGCAGCCTGCCTCTCTCCCCATGCATCCCCAGCTCCCCATCTCACGAGGGACACGCTCGTCCGCCCACGGAGCTGCTAGACAGCAGCCACTCGGGGTGCTCAGTACTTCTCGGAAACCCGCGTGGGTTCTTCCGGGTCCACGGTACTCATTCAGCAGCCACCACCCCGAAATGAAAAAGGCAACCCACGTGCCAGTCAGGGGGTATAAGAGCTGGGTAGTTTCTTGGTGCAAATTCATACACTCTCTTCCTCTGTGGAAACCAAGGACTTTAGGAGACCACCAAGGAGGAAAGCTCCAAGTTCAGAGTTTCCGATCTCCTCTGCGCAGCTCCGCGCTGCCGAGAGGACCGCATCTCCCAGGGCGAAGGCTCGAGGAACGATGGGTAGGGACAAAGGCCGCACCACCTGCAGAAACTGGGAAGTGTCTGCCCAGAGCGGACTGACTAGCTATTCAGGCGGCTGTGGGGGGACCAGGCAGTCTCCTACACGGCTGGGGGGCAGTGAAGTCTGGTGAGTGGGCATGGAGGGAAGTCTGGTGACGTCTACCGACGTTGCAAATGCATTTTCCTTTTGGCTCAGGGACCTCACTTTCGAGTATTTCTCAGATAAACTTGCAGAAGACAACACAGGCACAAGGCTACGCACAGCACCATGGTACTGAAGGTCGGCCACAGCCCCAGTGTCCCCCCGTAAGGCGCCGGCTAAGTGAACCGGCACACCCACACAACAGACTTCTACGAAGCTGTTCAAAAAAAAGAAAAAGGTGAGAAAGCTCTCTATGCTCCAATATGGAGTGCCTTCCAGGAAATCATGAGAAAGGCAAGGTAGAAACAAAAGCAGGGATAAGAATTAATATTTCTGTTACAATTGCATATACAAGCGCTGCAAGGCTGAACAAGAAACCAATGAAAAGGCTCATTTCTCGGGAGCGAGACAGGGAGAGAAGAGGCTCTTGCACGTGCCCACGGGGGAGGGAAGGGGCGGAGCGGCAGGCTCGGACTGACGGAAATTCCCAGTCACGCTAACCCGCCAGCGCCACTCTGCCCACTGGCTCCCAGTCCCCTCTCGCCCCTCCTGCTGCACGGCAGCCCCTGTCCGTGACTCCAGAGTGGACCCAGCGCTGCCTGTCCCCAGGCTGCTGCAGAGGACTGGGGTTCCCGAGAGAAGCAAATCCCCAAAGACCTGGCGGGGAGAGAGCCAGGTCCAGGCAGGTCCCTGGCTGTCCATCTCTGTGCCCGACTTTTACTTTCCAAGTGGTCACCTTAACATTGTTTTACGAAAAACCAAACTGCTACCAATACTTGTCTGATTGAAAAATAAAGCAGTAGTGATCCTCCTGAGTGAGAAAAATGGCAAGGCTCTCCTCTCTCCTGACCTCTACCCTTGACCTCCACCCTTGACCTCCACTGACTTCCCAGCTTCTGTTAGTGGAACCTGGGCCGCATTCATCATTGTGGCCCTGACACTGAATAACTGGGGTTTGTTCACTTCATGACATATCTCCTCTGTCAAGAATTAGTAGTCGCAACGTTTGAAATTTTGATGTGTAGACAAGTTTGTAATTGTTCAGACCTAAACTGATGTTTACACGATTTCAATTCAATATCGACTTTCTTTTACAGCCTAACTTTGCCCTTCCTGAGTTACTGTGGCTCATCCTTTCGTGGACTAGAATGCATCTTTGAAAAGGCTCCCCCCCCTCCCCCGGCGAGATTCCCAGGTGGCATTTCAGGTACAAATCTCAGGAAAAAGTTCCAGTGGCCTTGATGACTAAGGAATCACAGCGGCTCACCTGATGCGGAAATGCCAAAGCGGGGTGCGTGCCACGCCCACCCAAGGCAGGGTGCTGCGTCTGCCTTCCCCGCACCTTTAGAGACCACCCTCTGTGGCCTCCACAAAGGAACACAATCAGGGCAGTTATTTAATTCTTGGTTAAAACCTTTTATCCCCCAAACTCTCTGCCTCAGCTCTACCACCTTCGGGCAACGTTGTAGAAAAGTCTAAAGTCATCACGATCTTTGTTTGTAAATAGCAGCACCCCCCCACTGCCCCCTCCAAATCGCTGTTGGTAGGTACCTTCTTTATTCTTGAAATTTGACCATTTCACCAGCACAGCTGCTCTTTCCAACAGCTGCATCTGACCCACAATGAGCACTTTCAACATGTGCAGGCACTTAGTAGGTTGGTTTTTGTTTGGTTTTCTTTCCAGCTCCAAGATACTTTTTCTCCTATTGTACCTATTATTGTTTCTATTCTAGTTGTTTTGGAAGCTACCTCAGGAACAACACTTACATAGATCACAAGACTAATTGAACTTTCTACATTGTAGCTTTTGCTAGTGGAGTTTAAAACTCTGCAGATGCAATTGGTATCTTTACAGTTGCTTTGCGCACTCATTCCATCCGCCTCTCACTCACGAGCCCGCTGCCTCAACTCCTCTTCCAATCACTTGTTTCCCCGGTTTTCTTGCATTTTGTTATAAACAACCCAAAGCGGATTCGATCTGAAATTTATTTTGTTTCTATACGCTTTTTCAAAATTATACTTTTCTTCTGCCTCAGAAAGTGCACCCCCCAACTCCTTATTTTCTGGGGACCTGTTGCTCTTTTCTTTCATTACCAAACATGGACACCCAGCCCCTGGTATTCTTCCTTCATCCTGGGCCCATCGCTGATGAGTCAGGGTCTCACCTGTTTCCCCCAAAACCGGACCGCTGGCTCTCCTCAGGGCACGGAGTTGGGTGGGTCCCCAGCTGCACTTCTGGGCGCGACTTGCATCACGCACTCGGGGGTGGTCCAGCTTTACCCCTACACATCTGCTTCCTGGTGTGACGCTACGGAGTCAGGGCTGTGATCTCACGTCTGCAGGAGATCCTGTCTGGGGCGGCTTCTGCTCCAGAGAGATTGGGGGGGGTGGTGCTGCCTGCTGCCCCAGCGAGAACCCCCATCCCCATTGCTGAGGCTCACATGTCCTCTGGGCCCCCCAACCTCAGATCAGCTGCTCCCAGATACTGCGGCAGCACAGGAGCAAGCAACCCACCCTCGCTCAGGGTCTCAACCTGGAGACTACAGTCTCCCGGGAGACTATAAAAACGAGGGTCTCCGGACTGGGACCCTGGGACATGCTCCAGAAACAGAGCGCGACTCCCACCCAACAGCCACACGAAAGGCTTGACCGCAGCCCCTCAATAGAGCAAGGGGAGGGTTCTGCCAGCAGCTGCTGAGCTCGGGGAAGGGGCTCACAGAGCAGGTGAGCTGGCCACCCCCCCACCGTGAGACCCTGAGCAGAGAGGGCCTAGGTAATCCGCTCCTGTTTCCTGACCCCAGAAACGGCAAAATAATGAATATGTGCTATTCCAAGCAGCTACCAAAAGAAGAAGAAGAAAAGACAGCACACAACCACAAATTCAACCACGTGTCAAGGTGAGTAACTCTCTCAACCGCTGAAACCGATCCAAGTCTCAACTCCACTCACAGAGGACCAGCGTGGGGGTTCAGGACTTTCTCCTGGACCTCGCCCCAGCGTGGGGGTGCCTGGAAAAGGGAATCGGGCTACGACATGGACGGGCCTGCCCGGGGAAAGAAACCGGGCACGAAAGGCCACACATTCGCCAACTCCATTTCCATGAAATATGTTCAGAAGAGGCAAATCCGCAGAGATAGAAAGCAGATAAGCAGCTGCCAGGGGCTGGGAGAAGGGCTGCTAACGAGGACCGCGTTTCTTTCCGAGGACCGAGTTTCTTTCCGAGGTGATGAAAGTTGTTCTAAAATTAGCTGGCAGTGATGGCTGCACAACTATTAATACACGAACATAGTAAAAACCACCGAATTTTCAAGGGGTGACTATTATGTCCTGTACATTTCAGTTCAAGTCTTTTTTAAAAAAAAGGGAATAGGAACCTTATTACCAAATCAGACCAAGGTTCACACAACCCCTCGCCCCTGGGACAACCACAGACCAGACAATCCTTCAGGGCGGGAGGGTCTCTCATACTTAGCAAAGCAGCAAACCAATCATGTCCAACTGTAAGAAGCTATCAGACTACTTTTAAGTTTAAAAAAATCTGTTGAGTAAAAATGGGGCAGGAGAGAGAAGAGGAGGCATGGAAGAAGTTTCTTGAAGGGTTACAAAATGTTTCCCTCAGTAGGAGGCAGAAAATGGGAACTTGTGAGAGCCCAGGAGACGGACCTGGCCTCGGAGGACACGGGCGGGCAAGGACGCTCCCAGTGATCACGGAGCAGCGATCTGGGAGGGAGGAGGGGGTCCCCGCCGCTTGCTCAGTGGTCCCTGGGTGCTACAGCCACTCAAATGGCACTGGCTTGTTTTCCCTATAAAGTTAAATATCCTCAGGGCATCCAGCAGGATTCGGGGGCTGAACAGTAAGTGTGGCTCCTACAGATGCCGTGAAGCACAGAAATTGGAGAGAGATCATCTGAAAACAGAGCGTGGGATTTCAAGGAGTCCTGCCATCTCAGAAGAACCACTCACAGGGTCACGGCGGAACAGGCCACCCTGGTCTCAAAGAGCCCCCAAACAGGATGTCTGGCTGCAGTTAGGAGAAATCCGAGAAATCTGACCTCCTCGGCAGAAAACACGAAAAACAAAATGTTCGAGACGCACAAGAATGTGAAAATCACTGGCCTCGTGATAATGACATCTGTCGCAGAAGCGGCTTTGAAGTGCGTACTCCATCTTCGGAGACAGGGTGACGAAGGGCACTTGGTCCCCGTGACCCAAAGCTGATCAAAGACGCAACAAACTTTCAGAGCCAAATGTCAAAGGGGACTGCAGCTCCGAAATTCGGCGTGACAGCCCTCCCCATTCTGTTGGTGAACTCCTGAAGGGGGGTGCAACTGAAGAAGCCCCCCACCCCGACCCCCCAGGGGAAGAGCACTGGGCTCCTGCCCAGGCCGGAGGCCACCTCCACACGAGCGAGAGCAGGTCGAGAGCAGATCGAGGCGAGTCCCACCCTCAGGAGGGCTCGGCTCCCCCCGTTGCTAGTTACTGCTTCCCGCTGGAAACAATACATTGGCCTCCCATATATTCTCCAGTTCCCGGGTTATGTACACAGAATGATTAAAAGGGAAAAAGCAAAACGCCCACGAGAGGAGTCACAAACCAAAGGAGCGCTTCAGGGCGGGATCGCCACCAGGGGGGACTCCCAGATCCTGCCGCTGTTTCTTGAATACTTTTCTCGGGTGTCGTTTCTTTCCCGCCCCGCCCTTCCCTTTATTGCACTTGCATACAATGAGTTGGCCTTGGCCATCGCCGGATCCACAGGCAGCAACAAAACCGCTACAGCTGGATCCTGGATCCACTCGGCCGCAGCCACAGTTCAGAAACGTTTGGGGCCGGTGGGAAAGCGCCGAGTGGGGGAGAAACAGCGAGACGCGTTCCTGAGAGATTTAGGGTTTGTGCCTCATCCAACGATCCGGGCCGCAACAGCCTCTCTTTCGTCTTATGTAAATGCAGTTGGTCTTCCCACGTTTTCCCATTCTCCAGCCCATTTCTCTACAAAGCCGGGGCCAGATATTGAAAGGAAACCCGCACCGCATTAAGCCAGCTAACTAATCGCCTCCACATGGGGCAGGACTAACCAGCGGCCGTGCGCATCTGTGCCAGGTCCCCCCACGCACGCATCCCCAGGACATCCGAGCCACTGGGTAACTCCTTCTGGGGACCGATCTAATCCCCATTCACCAAAGAACAAGAAAAAGGAACGTGACTTTGACCTTGAGTCAAGTAGGTGATGTTAACCTCTGTACAAAAATGTAAAATGATACTAAAATAAACAAAGCCCTTCTCTCTCCTGTTTTTACATGGAAATCTAGCCTCTAGGGTGCAAATCATATTGGGGAACGTGCCCGGACTCTCCAAAAAAAGTCACTGTCACCACTAGAAAAAAAATTTTTTTTAAGACTGAGAAGACATAACAACTACATACAAGGTGTAAGCGGATTAGAGAGCAGCTACGTAAGGAGGGAGCCATGGAAGGCGCTCTGGGAGCACCTGGGGAGAGCAGAATACAGACTACGTGTGAGCTGGTACCAGGAATCCCGTCCGTCTTCTCAGGCAGGGTCATGGCAGGGTCAGGAGGACAGTGTCCTTAGGGGAGGGAGGTTAGGTGCCGTATTTCCCCAAGTATAATGCTCTCCGCTGTATAACCTGTGCCCACATAGTAGGGTTGCCCATGTGTAACACGCATCTTTATTTTTCTCTCAAAAATCTGGGCAAAAAAAGTGAGCATCATACACAGCAAAACACGGTATTTACGGATAGACTGTTATGATGTATAGAACTTTTTTTAAAAATTAATTATTTTTAGAGGGGAAGGGAAGGAGAGAGGGAGAGAAATATCAGTGTATGGTTGCCTCTTGTGAGTCCCCTGCTGGGAACTGGCCTACAACCCAGGCATGTGCCCTGACTGGGAATCGAACCGCGATCATGTGGTTCGTAGGCCCGCGCTCAATCCACTGAGCTACACCAGCCAGGGCTAGAACTTACTTTTATATGGTTCCAACAAAATATCATCAGTACGTATCGGAGATAAAGCAAAGGCGGCAAAGTGTTAGCAGTGATGAGTTCAGGAGAACGATACACGGGTATTCATTATCCTGTCTGTCAACTCTTCTGTAGACGTGAAAAATGTTCAAAACACAAAGTTGGGTGGGGGCAAGACACACTGCCGATCCCCGATGCTCCCCAAACCCAGATACACAACAGTTCTTCCGAGTAACTCTGGTGAGTGTAGAAACGGGCCCGAGGGCTTGACACGATGGGACCAGTTTTAAATGCCCACTAAGCGTTTGGGAGTTTTGGTAAATTCTTCATTCTGTAATTTCACTTGGGTTTTTTAATGTCCGTATGACATAAGAGGCAATTCAGGAGCTTCCACAATGACTCAAGGCTGGAAGTGGCCAGGGCCGCATATATTTTCTTAAAAATATGTCAACAACAAGTAACAGTCAGTTCAGATGTTGAAACAAATGTAAGTTAGGCATACAGAGAGCGGAGACGCAAACTCTCAGGGCCAGCCGTGGACGTGAGGGTGGGCCGAGCCATCTGGACCGCAGGATCATCTGAAATGCCCTTCAGCGGCTGACCGGGCACAGCAAACAGGCAGAAATTCCGAGATCCTTATCCCTAGGGACCACCGGGAGTTAGGGGTCCCTCTGGTCCCACAGGACAAAGACTGGGGAGGAACAGTTGTGTGGCTGTCACTGGCAGGGCCCGTCCCGACGGGCTGTGCCCCGCAGAAGCCATGGCCCCGACACGGAGAGCCAGACCACCACGGCGGCGGCGAGGGCCAGATTCCAGAGAATGAATGAAAATGGCAGCCAGTCTCCGCAGGGAGGGAGGGCGTGTCTAAAGACACCAGGAGGAGGGAATTTCGATAAAACAGGCCAAAGCAGTCTCACACAATTAACAGCTCCTACTCAGAGGCAGACTCCCCTTTCCAGTTTTGGGGAAGATGCTCGGATTAGGATCACCACCCCAAGTTTGGCCTGTCCCTCTCTTTAACCAGTGAAGGTGGGACTGCTCTTGACTGTCAGTAACTTGACAACTTTAATTAAGGAAATGGCTCTCCAGTCAAATCTGTCCCTGAAATGCCCAGTCTCCAGCCTCACTGTTGTTTTTTTTTTTTTTTTTAATTTTCCCCCCCTAGATTTTATTATTTATCTTTAGAGGGGAAAGGAAGGAGGGAGGGGGAGAGGGAGAGAGGGAGAGGGAGAGAGAGAGAGAGAGAGAGAGAGAGAGAAATATCAATGTATGGTTGCCTCTGGTGTGTCCCCTGCCGGGAACTGGCCTGCAACCCAGCCATGTGCCCTGACTGGGAATCGAACCTCGATCGTGTGGTTCGCAGGCCCGTGCTCAATCCACTGAGCTATGCCAGCCAGGGCTGTTTTTTTTTTTTTTAAGATTTTATTTAGTTATTTTTTAGAGGGGGGAACGAAGGGAGAAAGAGAGGGAGAAACATCTCAGTGTGGTTGCCTTTCATGCACCCCCTACTGGGGACCTGGCCCGCAACCCAGGCGTGTGCCCTGACTGGGAATGGAACCGTTGACCCTTTGGTTCACAGGCCAGCACTCAGTCCACTGAGCCACACCAGCCAGGGCCAGCCTTCCTCACTGTTTCTGGATTGCTAAAACCAAGCCAAAGTGATCTGAAAACAAACGTGTAGATGTCCCCTACAAAGGGAGACGGTCGGCAGCTGGCAACCGGTCCCTGACTCAGGCCGTGGGCCGAGGGCGGGCTCCAGCCTCAGCACCCCGGGCAGCCCTGCACCCACTCTCCAGGTGGCCGTAATGACCAGGATGTAGATTTTTTTTTCTCAAGAGTGCATGTCTCTTTTTTTTTAATGCTGCCTCAACTCTTCACAGATAAAATGGAAAAGGGAAATAAACTGTTTAACACAGAACGAGACAGAACCCTTCGGGAAGAGTCTTTATCATCTCCATGAGCAGGACAGACTGCTCTTTGACGGGGGAGTGCTGGACAGCCAGACAGGCAAGAGGCAGGGTCCCAACTTGGCTAAGGCCAATGGAGGGGCAAGGGCGGAGATGCGAGGAGGGTCACAGACGGGGTGGGGGGGGGCCTAAATCCGAAAGCCCAGTGTCTAAGCTGCAACAGCAGCAGAGCCCCAGGCAAATGTCTGTTTATGTTCTTTCCAGATTTTAAGAAAATTAGTCATGTTCCAGGTGTCGGGCCAAACGACTGGGCATCCGCGAGGCAGAAGGCGAGGGTGCCAAAGGGACGCACACGCACGCACTTGGACCCCGGTCCCTCCGCCTGCTGCCGCCGGGAGGGAGCGCCAGAAGGAGCAGGTCTGTGATGAGCGAGATCTGGAGTGAGGACCAGTCCGACCACAGGACGGAGTGGAGAAGGCACCTGAGCTGCTTTTGTGGAGATAAAGACGTCGTGGTAACTGTCTGGCGGATCTACAGCTTCCCCACTCTCCTAAGTGACAGAGTTAGGTCTTGGAAACATTCCTCTGGGGAGTGCACAGATGGCCCTCTGTGAGGCCTGAGAAAAGGCAGCATTCGGGAGCCCTCCTCCAACCTGCGGATTCCTTTGACCGAAGCCAGTGAAAGGCGTCGGCTCATCCGGAAGATACGTGGAGCTCTCGGGAGCGCGGTCAGACACCATCCGCTCACCCTCGGGAGTCGCAGCCTCAGCGTGTGAACGGGCCACACACGGGAAAGTCGCGGACACCGCCCAGCTTTCCCACACTCCAACACAAACAGAAGTGGATTCATTCCTGTCTCGATTCAAAAAATTTTAATCTAATTACCGCAGCCTGCGGGAGGAGGGGCGGTGCAGGGGGGACCACGTTCTTGATCATTTTTTTCCCTCTCTGCTAAAAACAGAAAGGAAGTCCTGTCTTCTAACAGAATATCAAAAGGCCAGTGTCGGCCACTTTCAATGGCTGCATTTTAAATGGCATTTGCGTTAACTCAAAGGAAATATGACCCAACTCGGTTCTTAAAGTGATAAACACACAGGGGTGGGCAAAAGTAGGTTAGAACCCTACGACCTGTGGAAGCAGCAGGGCTGACCCACTCAGGTCCCCGAAATCCGGGTTGGTTTAGTGATTCTCACGGACCACAGGTGTGTGTGAACAACCCAGGCCAGCACTTGGAGCACTTCTGAGACGGACTGGACCTCAGCGCCCGGGGTCACTGCACAGCCTTTCGAGTTGAAAAAGCGCCCTAGCTGGTGTAGCTCAGTGGATTGAGCGAGGGCCTGCGAACCAGACGATCATGGTTCGATTCCCAGTCAGGGCACATGCCTGGGTTGTGGGCCAGTTCCAGGCAGGGGACACACCAGAGGCAACCATACATTAATGTTTCTCTCTCTCTCTCTCCTTCCCTTCCCCTCTAAAGATAAATAGATAAATAAATAAAATATTTTTAAAAAAAGAAAGAAAAAGCTGTTGTACTAATCATAACCTGCATGGGTTTTCCATCTGAACTGCAACCCCACGCTTGCCCGTCCCCGCAGGGAAGTCCCAGGGAAGAGCAGAGAGCCTTCTTCTTTGCAGTCCATGGCAACGGGACCCTCAGGGAGCGAATAAGAAGGAAACCCGCCGTGGCCACAGCCAGTGTCAGACAAGACGGGAGCCTCTACCAGGATGCGGTAAACAGCCGGAGTAAATGAGAAGGTGTTTACTGCCCCGAACAACAGGAAGTGGGGAGACGGGGGGGCTCCCCGTGGGTGACATTCAGCAAGGCGAACATGTGGTTAAGAATCCAGCTGGTCCTCCTCAGCCTGCGAGCTTCAAACCGGACAAACCTGAGGGGCAAACCGGCTACCCAACTCGGCCTGACCAGAGTCCGTCATGAGAACAGGAACCACTGCTCCCCTGTTTGTCTGAGGAAGGAGACACCTTTCCAAGAAATATCCCTGCACACTGCCCTCCGCCACTCACCGGCCAGATGAGGGTTACACATCGCTCTTGCAATTGATGGTGAGAAAAAAGGGGAAACTTCTCCTGGCTTACACTATTCAGATTCCCTCCTTGTGGGGTAAGGGCCCCTTCCCCACCAGCAGACATCTGAACAAATGAGGGTGCTTTACAAGGACAACGGGGGATGGATTTGTGTAGGGGACCTACATGGGTCACACAGAGTCCTACGCAGCCAAGACAGTGGACACACCGCCACAGGCTTAATCCTGCCCCCCAAATATCTATGCCCCACGTTATGGTTTAAAATCAAGGGTTGTTTTCAAAAGTTACATTTTATACAAAAGAAAAAAAATTAACATTAGAAAAATCTATCCGCCGCCCTCGCACTTAATTCAATTACAGAAATAGCTAAGTCATTACTGCTTTCATGCACCCTCACATTATCAAATTTTGGCTTTAAAGGAACTCCAAAATGTAAAGTAATAAATGCAACCCAGATGTTCACTGAAAAATGAAAACAAGGACTGTTTTTACTTCATAGCAACCAAATAGGTCAGCCCATTTCCTTCTTCGGAGAATTCTCGGGGGACCACAAACCCCACTGGAAGAGCATGTGTTTCATATGCAGCTGCCCGCACAGAAAGGAAACGCTGCCGTCCAAAATAAACGGAGAACGTTGCATGTTCCCATGAAAGCTCATCTGGAAACGGCAGCGCGGCTGCGCCTGCGCCTGCAGGCTGCCAAACATCTGGATGAAAACCGGGGGGAAATATCGCTAATTACCTAGACATTGGGAAACGCTCTTGGGTCCTCATGCCAATGTCCAGTTTTGCAGCAACCTGCTGTTTTTATATAGTAGTTACAGGAATAAGTTTTTTTTTCAAAAAGAGGACGACAGTCATTAAAAATGGCTCTGCCCACAAAAGCAAACTAAGAGGACAGCTAGATCAGGAGTGGAACCATGGAAATGAACACATGAGGGTTAGCAACAGGGGAGTGGGAAGAGGAAGGTGGGGGAGAAGGTACAGAGAATAAGCAGCATAGAACGTGGGGAGAAAATAGACAGGGGGAGGGCAAGAATACTATGGGAAATACAGATCTGAAGAACTTGAGACAGGTGGACATGAACTAAAGGGGGGGAATGGTGGGGGGAGGGGGTATGCAGGGGGGAGGGGAGTGAAGGGGGGAAATAGGACGACTGTAATGGCATAATCAATAAAATATATATATTTTTAAAAAGGCTCTGCCCAGAGTTCCAGAGAGGAACTCATCTCCTCCTGTTTGAACGGGGCTCCCGGCGACCTGATAAAAACAAAGTCAGCTCAAAGTCAATTTGCTCTGTGACAGTGAGTTACAAATCCTCTCAGCCAACCAAGTTGACTCAGGTGGGTCTTCTCTCATATTTACATAACGCTGAAAGATCTATATATACACACAAACTAGATAAATGCTAGCTGCATTGCCTCCAAACTATAAGGTCCCACAGACTTTCATGTCTCTCCTGTTCTGTCAGTTGGGGCACTAACATTACTTATAAAAGATTCATGTAGCCCTGGCTGGCATAGCTCAGTGAATTGAGCACGGGCCTGCAAATCAGAGGGTTGCTGGTTCAGTTCCCAGTCTAGGGCACACGCCTAGGTTGCAGGCCAGGTCCCCAGTAGGGGGCACATGAGAGGCAACCACACACTGATGTTTCTATCCCTCTCTTTCTCCTTCCCTTTCCCTCTCTCTAAAAATAAATAAATATTTTAAAATATATACTTATGTAAGTTTAACTTCAAAAATCAGGATGCAGATTCATGAATTTTCTACTCTCATTTAAATGACTATTTTCCCCCAACTCCAAAATATTCATTATATTTTTTAGGATACTTTGATAAAACTTTTTTTTTCATTTTTCTTCAAAAGTTTCAATAGTCCTAGATTATAAATTGATAAACCTGCTTCCTAAAGACTCTGCCAGTAACGTCTCAAAACTAAGCTCTCCGTCCTGGAGTTATTTATACTGAGCGTGCGTGTNTCAGTTCCCAGTCTAGGGCACACGCCTAGGTTGCAGGCCAGGTCCCCAGTAGGGGGCACATGAGAGGCAACCACACACTGATGTTTCTATCCCTCTCTTTCTCCTTCCCTTTCCCTCTCTCTAAAAATAAATAAATATTTTAAAATATATACTTATGTAAGTTTAACTTCAAAAATCAGGATGCAGATTCATGAATTTTCTACTCTCATTTAAATGACTATTTTCCCCCAACTCCAAAATATTCATTATATTTTTTAGGATACTTTGATAAAACTTTTTTTTTCATTTTTCTTCAAAAGTTTCAATAGTCCTATATTATAAATTGATAAACCTGCTTCCTAAAGACTCTGCCAGTAACGTCTCAAAACTAAGCTCTCCGTCCTGGAGTTATTTATACTGAGTGTGTGTGTGTGAGCAATGTTCCTATTCCAACCCCCGGATATGCAGTGCCAGTCCTCTGGGAATGCGATTTACTGAAAAGTGACTGGTTCCCTTTCCCCACCAAGTGTCCCCCCACCCCCCAGTCTCACAAGGAACTTCCAGGGAAGGGCCAGGCCTTTCCCTCAGTCAGGAACACCCCCACCCCCGCGCTCCTTAGCTCACTCCAGTCCAGCTCGCTCTCCACCTTTCACCCACCTGGGGTCTTACGAAGTCACCACATCCAGGACACATCTCTGTCCTCATCTGCGTCCCCGCCCCCAAGGGCATCCAACACCGCCGGCCACTCTCTTTTCTCAGAACACGCCGCCTCCCTGCCGCAGGGCGGACGCACACCTCAAGGCCGCCCTGGCTGACTGGTGGCCATTTCTTTGCTTCCTTCTCTGGACTGTCCTCCGTCCTGGGAGGTCCCCGCTGGCTCTCAGCCCTCTCCCCTCAGTGTCTCAGTTCCCCATCCCCAGGAATCACGGTCTTCCCAATGTGCGTCCCTCCCCAGACTGGCCTTCTTGGTGGGAGACGCACAGGCGGCGGCAGCCCCCTTGCATCTGCACAGGACCGCTCCCGAGCAAGCCCAGTCTTCAACAAGGAAACCGCTCCTGAGAAAAGTCCGCTCCTGGGAAAAGCAGACGGGTTCGTTGCAGAGCAGTCCTCCTGCCAAGAACAACTTAGAAAGCTGAACAAGTTACAAGCAATGAGGGTCTGAAGGTACCAGAGAGCTACCGAAACAGGGGATTTAGGAGGCCAGGACCCCAGAGAGGTGAGCCCCATAATCTGAGGCACTTTTCTCCCTGACGCATTTGCCAACTCCCAGCAGAAGCTGGGAGGTCAAAAAGCTAAGCAGAAACAAGCAGGTGAGAACCTGAGAAGGGCCGCGGAATCTCCAGCAGTCCGAGGGGGCCGGGGGGACAAAAATTCAGAGTTGAGGGGCTGCCAAGGGGAAGAGGCCCCAGGAATGCCCTGGCTTTGAGCTAAGACCACCAAAGAGCTAGACCCTAGGAGAAGGGTAAACCGATTCTCACAATTTTTTAAAAAATATATTTATTTATTTATCTTTAGAGGGGAAGGGAAGGAGAGAAGGAGAGAAATATCAATGTATGGTTGCCTCTCGTGCGTCCCCTGCCGGGAACTGGCCTGCAACCCAGGCATGTGCCCTGACTGGGAATCAAACCGCGATCCTGTGGTTCGCAGGCCCGTGCTCAATCCACTGAGCTACACCAGCCAGGGCCCGATCCTCACAATTTAAAAGTGGTATTTCCCTACCTTAACTGCCTGCCAGAAGCCTCTCTTGAGGAAGATAGCCAGGGTCTCGAATTCTCTCTACGATTTTTCACACGCATTGCGTGCAACTGAAGTACAGCTTAACAGCGATCCGGAGTCAAGACAACGTGACTGAAAACCAAGGGGTAAAAGGGACAACAGGACACGCTCGTAGGATGTGCAAGTATCCGAAAGACTTCACAGTAACTGTGATTGATCCAATGAATTAGCTGACAAGATGAAAAAGTCTAGCAGGCAGTTGGAATTTTAAAAAACAACAACAGGGAATCGCCCTGGCCAGTGTGGCTCGGTTGGCTGAAGTGCTGTCCCATAAGTGAAGGGCCGTGGGTTCGATTCCAGCCAGGCCACACACCTGGGTTGTGGGTTTGGTCCCACACTGGCAACCAACTGATGTTTCTCGCATGGATGTTTCCTCCCCCTCTTGCTCCCTCTCTCTAAAATCAATAAGCATCAAGATAACTGAAAAACAATAACTGAAATGAAAAGCTCCATCAGTAGACTGACTTGCAGATCAGACAGAGCTGAAGAAAAAATTACTACACTGAGATGCAGGTCAGAAGAAAATGCACGGAGAGAAGAATGGGGAGATGAAGGCGGAAGGGAGTCTGAGACACACGGAACACGAAATAAGGGTAGAGTCCCGCAAGGAGAAGAGCTAAGGTCACGGCCACAGTAACGGATGAAGATAATGCGCAAGGACGCTCTAAGCCTCACATAAGACCAAGCCTTGCCGTGGCACTACCGAAAAGAACCACCACCCCCACTAATCCCAAGCAGGACAGACTCCAAGAAAACCACATCAGGACAGATCACAGTGACAGATCACAGGGACGCAAGTGAAGACCAAAGGCAAAGAGAAAACTTCGAAGCAGCCAAAGACGCAATGCCTTCCAAAGAACACAAGGAGTGTGTTCACAAGGGCTGTGTTCACAAGGGCTGCTTTCGCGACAGACCCAGTGGAAGCCAGAGAGCAAAGAAACGGCATGTCAAAGCACCACGGGAAATGAACTTGGTAATCTCCAATTGTATACCCAGTGAAAATATCCTTCAAAAGTGAGGGCAAAATAATGACATTTTAGACGGGAAAAAAAAGAACCTTCTGAATGGTTTTCTCCCAGCCCCACCTCCCAATCACTAAACAGAGCAATAAACACCTCCCACTTTGCCACAGGCCAGAAACTTAGAAGTCATCTTAGATTCCTACGGCTCCTTCACCTCTGACCTCCAAGCTGTTGGGTCCCTCTGAATCTCCAAAAATACACCTCATCGCTTGTAAAGCAATGCAAATTAGAGCAATGCAACATTTCTCCCTCGCAAGCGCCAAGAGCCATGAGCACGCTCAGGCTGCTCCTAGGAAGCAGGCGATCTGTCGGTATCTAGGGAAACCGAGAGCAGACCGGCAACCCAGAATCTCGATTCCAGAGACACACTGCACACAAACTTTCACATGGCTGCAAAAGGAAACAAGCCGAAGGGGTTCCCCTCACTGTTTGTAACAGTGTGTCACCAACACAAAAGTCTAACACAGGGCACGGTAAACAAAACCCTACAGGTCCCGTAAACACAGTCTGTAACTCTCACCTGAATCCCCCAACGGCCTCCTCATTGGCGTCCCCGCGTGCCCTCATCCCCCTCCTCCAATCCATTTTCCACTCATTAGCCCAGAACACTCTTCTTAAAAAGGCAGGGTGTGCAGTGGTTAAGAATGTGGCCTCAGGAGCCCAAATGCGTGGGTTCAAATCTCGGCTCCACCACCTACTACCTGTAAAATTTGAAGCAAGTTACTTAGCTTCTCTATGCCTCCATTTTCCATTTGCATCTGTAAACAGTGATAATACTAAGCACACAATAGGGTTACTTGGAAGAGTAAACAGTTTAAAATATGTAAAGCACACAGGACAGAGCCCAACACAGAGAGCATTATGTAAATATTAGCTACAATTATTGAAAGGTAAACCAAATGTCATTTCCCTGTTTAAGAGCCTTCCTCACTCAGAACAAAATGTGAATTCCTTACTCGCTGAAACCACCTGACGTGGCCCCGGGCCTCTCTCCCCACCTGCGCTCCCTGCTCAGGCCACACGGAGCTCCTCCCGGCCCAGTGCCTGACCCTCCTCCCAGTCCACTACACCCCTTTCGGCTGCTCCAAAAGACCTGCCCTCCAAGTGGCCTTCCCCGGCCACCTGGCAGTGCCCACACTCCTCCTGCCCCATGCCCCACCCGCCCCCACCCACTCTTCCCCTCTGCCCATAGGTTTCCTTCAACATGTTCTGTATGATTCACCATTATGTTACGTATCTGGTTTCCTTTTCTGTGTGTCCCCCGTCTAAACGTAAGCCCCCCAAACACAGGATAGTCATGCGCCTTATTCACAATTGACCCAGGTGCTGGACACGGGACCTGGCATCTGGTAGGGACGTGATCAATACTTGCTGAATGAATCAATACTCTAGAAAAGAATGCATGCTAAGCACACTCTGAGAGCACCTACCAGGCCACCAGTTAAACGCTCAAAAGAACAGTGGTTATTAATTCCCTATGCCCAGGCCATGTATTTTATGCCTTTCAGAGTGTTATTTTTGATAGATAAAAATTATCTCAAAAAGGGTGTTTTCTTATCAGCATTCTAGTGTTCTGTGAAACCATTTGCCCATTTTGGAAAAAATAAAGCCAGACTTCAACTTGTTTTCATTAAAAAAAAAAAAAAACCACTGATATACAATGGCATCCAGCAGAAAGTGTCCTTTGCCCCTACATTCCCCACCTGCCCAGTCCCCATCTCCCTCCCTCCCGGTCACCCTTGTCCCCACTTCCTGGTTTAGCCCTCCCGAGAATTTGCATACACAAGCAAGCACTTCCTTTAAAGAGAAATGGTAACATAGAATGCACATTTTCCCCGCACCCGCACTCTGCCTCTGTAACTTAGTCAACATTCTGGAGAGCTTTCTAAATACACTGACGCAGAAAGGGCCTCCTGGTTCCTTCCTACCACCTCACAACCCCATTCACCCCCTGGGCAGAGTGCAACAGGTCTGCTGCATCTCCAGCTGAAGGGCATTCCGGGTATTTTCCATCTTTCACAAACAAAGCAGTGAATAATCTCGTGCTCATGGTATCTCACACGTGCACAGATATACCCGCAGGTTAAGTTCCTAGAACTGGTGTTGCTGGGTCAAAGGAGTTATACCCTTCTGACTTTTAAAAGCTGCTGCCCAGGCCTGGCTGGTGTGGCTCAGTGGATTGAGCATGGGCCTGTGAAGCAAAGGGTCGCTGGTTCGATTCCCAGTCAGTGCTGCGGGCCAGGTCCCCAGTAGGGACCGCATGAGAGGCAACCACACATTGATGTGTCTCTCCCACTCTTTCTCCTTCCCTTCCCCTCTCTCTAAAAATAAATAAAATATTTTTTTAAAAAGCTGCTGCCCAGTGCCCCTGTAGTTATGGGATCCACCCAGAGAAACAGAATTCCTCTTGGGAGCTGGAATTGAGGGGACTCCATGCAAGGATTTGGCTGCATGTGTGATGGAAACGCTGAGAAGCCCAACAGGAAGTGCTAAGACAACCCACGCAGCAGCAAAAGCGAGATGTGCTACCACCTCTGAGTTGCAGGGTCAAAGGGAGGAGCTATTTGCAAGGCTCAGGAGAGGTCAACAGGCACAGGGCAGCTGGAGCCAAAGGGAGACCCAGCAGGGCCACTGAGGCAGACCGGGCAGGCAGAGACCCTGGTTCCCCCTTCCTCCCGCCATCCAACCTCCCCTGGAGGTTCCCGAGGGCCAGACCTACCCGCATGCCAGCGGGCCAGTGTGAGACCCTCCAAGGGGGAAGGGCAAGCAGTGGATCTGAGCCAACGAGGACACAAGCTGGAGCTGCCTCTTTAAGAACTGTGGCTAATTTACACTCTCACCACCAACAGATGGTTTCCAACGTGGGGGTTATCACCTGCCTGGCAGGTGACACCCGGGATCCCAACCTTGCGGTAATTTATGTTTATTTTATTGAGTGAGGCCCAGCATCTTTTCACGTGAAACACGGACTTGGCCCTCATCTCCACCGCCTGGGCTGGGGAGGCGGGGAGGGAGAAATAAGGGGAAAGCCAGGAAAGTTATTCGCTCCATCAGCCCCAGGCGATCCATCCATCCAGGAACATCAACCAGACAGACTCCCAACCGCAGCATTAAGATGGTGGCAAAGAGCCAAACTAGCCAGTCACCTGCCAAGGAGACACACATCTCAAGAACTGTTTTACAAAAACTGAATGGCAACAAAGCCCCGAAGGAATTACCATACCTTAACTGCCAGCGGCACACATTCTAAGTAACAATGTGCTCTTGTAATCTCATCCCCCACCACTTCCTCCCTAGCACCACCTTCCAGCCATTCATGTGCCCTCCCCTCTCGCCTTATCTTGCATTGAAAGAACAAATAATAATACCCTGGATGAAAATTAAATTATAAAAACAGCAAGGAGAAATCATTTTTAAGTCTTCTAAGGCCACCGACACATGAGCAAAAAGAGCTTCTCAATGACCTCTCATGCCTGTTCTGACCCTTGGAATCAATGGTCTCTCCAATCTTGTAAACGAGCCGAAACCTGACTTCCCCACGTAGAGTTTCACAGAGTTTCAGTACATGTTCAGAGTATGTTTCATACTCTGAAACGTACCCCCCAATGGGCCGGAAAATAGTTTTACTGTGTTTCCAAAGGCTGGACTTCATTTTTAAAAGCACGAATTTTTAAGCAAAGCAGTTTGTTTCGAAATATAGATGGTAGCAATAACTAAAGAAATGTAAAGAGGTATGCTAACTTCAAAACGTCCAGCAATTATGAAATATAAACACGCCAAACTTGTACAATAATCACTACATAATGGCATTTCAAAACCCTAAGTTTTTGCTTATTCAAAAATATACTTAATCTAAGACTGCCGAACATATTTTTAAGTGTCTTCTGTAAATGCAAGGAAGAAAGATCTTAATAAACTGTGTCGATAAAGGCTACACATGGCTAACCTGCTCCTAGCATGCTGCCTGTATCTTAGCAAACAATCGATAAATCTGTTCACTATTGACTGTTCCAGTGAGGTGAATTAAAGCACACATTAAAATAATCATACCCTTTTCCTACTGCAGGGTAAAATTGTTACTGGGCTTTGGTTTTTTGGGGTTGTTTTTTTGGGGGGGGGTTCAAATTTGAAAGTAACAAGTATCACTCCAGAAACTTGGAACATACAAAAACTAACAAAATGAAACACATTATCACCAGTTTTGACATTGTTTAGACCATAATGTACAAAACAGCTTATTTTTAATGTCTGTAAAACAATTCATCCAATAAACTTCCCATGATTTACCTCACCAGCCCCCGTCAGGCACTGCTGTTTCCAATTTTCTGCTATTACAGGGTAATGCACATCTTCACGCATGAAATCTTTTTTTTTTGAATTTCAAGATTGTATCCCCAGAAGAGACATTAACTGCCCAAAGAAAGCCTGAAGACTTTTGATACTTAATACCATCTTTTGTTATAATACTCGAGATCTATAAACTTCCTTTTTTTTTCATCTTTAAGCCAACTTTTACTTTCCAGCCTTCTATATTTTTTTACTCAGAGTCGGAAACACCCCCCAGACAAAATGGCCAGTAGGGAGAGAACCGTCTATAATACTGCGATAACCATGTATGGTGCCCGGTCGGGGCTCAAATTACCAGGGGATCACTTTGTAAATTATGCAACTGCCTAACCACGATGTTGTACTTCTGAAACTAGTAATAAAATAATGAATGCCGACTGTTATTGAAAAATAATTTAAAAAAAATGTTTGTCAGCCATCACCAAAAAAAAGGCATACATGAAACTAAAAGTCATTCATAATATATCCCCCCCCCCCAAAAAAAAATCGCCAAGCCAGCTGGCTACTTTGACTCAAAGGTCTAACGCTTAAAAACAGGATCTGGCACAAGTAACAGCCCTTTTTAATTACAAAATCTTTTATTACAAAACCATAAGCATGTGACTCTATAACCTAATGATTTTACAGTCAAGCACACCCTATGACATTTCAGGTCAAATGTTCAAATTAAACCTAGATTGTCACACCCATATGATGACCGCACTCAGGCGAGCGTTACTTCTGCCGGGCCCTGTATCACCGCTGTTTGTCTTTATTTTCTGAGCAGGAAAAACTGCTCGGCTGCGTCTGTTCTGCTCCCCAGATCGCGCGAGGCCGGGAGCCGGGCGCTGACCGAACCCACGACAGCAGCGGACAGGCCGTCCGTAGGAGCGTTTGCCACATTGGGCTCCTCGCCACCGCACTTTCTTGCACAAACAACACGCCCACTCGGTGCCACCGTGCGAGCCCCGGCTCTCACGGTGACAGACGAGCTCGCCAAACGCCGCGGCTGCTGCCCACCGCCCGGCCCTGCGGCCGAGTGGCCGTCGCCGACCGGCGCACACAGCCCCACCTGCACCGCGCTCCGGGCCTCGAAGGCGCCCGGAGGAGCCACCCTGTCCAGAAGCCTTCGAGGCTGCTGATACGCACAGGCAGGCGGCTGCGCCCGCAGCCTGTAATTTAGACTTTTTCCAAAACGCTCCCTCGTTCCAAAGGGTTCTGACGATTCGGTCGGTCCGCAAAAAGGTCTTTAGTCAAAGCAGCGGGATCTTCAACTTCGGGTCTGCCTGTAAAATCAGCGGGGTTAACCCTTCCGCTTCCCAAACGCACGACCTCACTCCGTACCCTGGCACGTTCTTCGGCTCAAAGGCGAAACTCGCAGCCTAACACAACAGAAGCGGGCATTCCACTAAATAATGGACAAGGAACGCGACGCTGCCCGAGACAGGGAGCTGGGCGTCAGGCGGGCAGCCGGTCCTGGGGTCTCCGCTCCGGGCGGGCAGCTCCTGACTTATTTTTCGCCAAATCGGTCACGTTTTCTGTTTCACAAAATGCGTGCGCTCCAGCTGCGCCCTCCTCACTGGAGAGACCCCATCGAGCACTTCGGACCCAACGCCAAGGAAACTGGCACGACTGCCAACCCTCTCCCCGCATCCGCCCCTGTTGGACCCCGGGGATCCCCAACTACAAACTTTCCCCTCCCATCCGCCGTGGGCTCCCCCACTTCCCAGCACCTGAGAAAGGCGCCGAGGGTCCTCCAGCGGTTGGGCTCTGGAGGGCGTGGACGCGCTTGGTGACTAGAGGCGGAGAAGGTCGCCCTCGAGGTGCCCCGCCCCAGGAGAGGGACCCCCGAACCTGGCCCGAGACTCGGGGTGGCCCCAGCCGGTTCGGCAACAACCCCGCCCGCCGCTCCCCGGGGCCCTCGGACCCCGGCCTCGGTCCTGGGGCCCCGCGGGCCTCGGCGGTCGCCAGCCCGCACCGGAGCTGCCCAGACCCAGTCTCCTCGGGCGCACCGGGACCCCCGACCCTCGCTCCCGCCCCGCGCGCCCGCGCGCCCCGCCCCAGGCCGCCAGCCCGGCCAGCCACACCTCCGACACTCACCGCCGCCGCCCTCGCCGCCACCGTCTTCGTCCATCTTGAGGCCGCTCCCGCTGCCGGCGAGCCCGGAGCCAGCGAGCGAGGGGCCTCGGGCGAGGGGCACCGCGGGTGCAGAGCGCGCTAGCGGCCGGGCGGCTCCAGCAGCGCGCGCGGGCCGGGTCGCGGCCCGGGCCTCCTGCCGCTGGGCGGGGCGCTCGCGCTCGCCGCCGCCGTCACGTGACGCGGTGGCCACGCCCCCGGGCGCGGTGGGCGGGGCTCGATGTCGCGCGGCCACGCCCTGACCCGGTGACTTGAGGCCCCGCGAGGCTGAGAAGCGACCCTCGAGTGCAAAACGCACGTGGACCCCAGCCCGGCCCGCTCCTTGGAGCAGCCTGGCGACGGCGAGGGGTCGGCACGCGAGGGTGCCCACTCCACCGAACCCGGCGGTGAGGGGTCCTCCTCGCACGTGCACTCAGGAAAAAGATCCGGACTCGCGCGTCTGCCAGGCTCAGGCCTCCCCCGGGGGCTCCGAGAAATTTCGGAGTGGTTCCAGCCTCTCAGCTTTCTGATATATAATGGAGGCGCTCCTTTCCTGGCGAGGCGTGCACTTTAAAATTAACAAAGTGTAAGGCTTGGAACTGAACGTCAGTCATCACGAGGTCCCAACCCGGCACACCTGGGGCCCACCCTCTGCGGGCCGTGCAGGCCTTGGCCGGCGTGGCCTCGGATGCCCTCGCAGTTTCGATCCAGGCTCCTTGGGAAGCTGCCAGCTGCCCTGGATTCATGATGCAGGAGGAGCTCTGAATTCAATTTCCCGTGGGCACAGCCAGGGTCCTTGGCGCAGGCCTCCTGGGCAGAAGGCCTCAGCCTGCCCCCTGCTCCATCTAGGTCTTCTATGAATCCCCCTTGTCACTGCACGGCTTGCTACCAGCAACTCCTCCGAAGCACTGAATGCCGCCCCGCCCCCCGCCCCCACCGCAGCCTTTCTGTTCTTTCTGCTTGAACTAAATTGCATTAAAGAAAAGGAAACACTGTAATGGAGGAGATAATTTATCTCTAATATAATTTTCCAGCAACTGTTTTATGTTTACAAGTGGCCCATTGAATGGAAGGCTCCTTCTGCTGTCATTTATCAAAGGGGGCTGTTTTTGCCTTTTTTGTTCAAGGTTGTGGTGTGAGTCCAAAGAATTCAATCTCCTAAGAATCTTGAGAATTAAATGCCCAGCATTCTGGGGCTTCTCAAGTCACGGGGCACACTTCTGGGTGCAGATAAAACGTTTGGCAGCTTATGTGATGAATCTGCAACTGAAAATGGGTCGGGGCATCAGGAGATGGAGCTTTGAGATGTGGCTGCCTGAGCTGGTTCCCGTAAACGTGGTTATCTTGGAGATAACACTAGTTACTGAGAAAAGTGACGGCCTGCTTGGAACTTGCCAGAACCCCCGGAACATTGGGACAACGCTCTTGAACTGAGTGAACTACCCAAGCAGAACAGAACTTGATCATGGCATATGTGGGGCTCTGATACTATCGATGATAAATGCTTTTCAGTGTCGATTCCTAGTTCCTTAGGTTCCCGGGAATGGGGTCCACAGGTGCTCCTCTCAAAGTCGGAATCTGAACAGCACTTCTCTGACCTCCACTGGAGCTCATTTCCATCAGAACCCAGCATAGCCCAGCCGTTTGTAGATACAATACTGTATGACCCCCACAGCTCACCCTGGGCCCCCATTTCAACAAAGCCTGAAAAAAATGCTGGGAGAACGGGGCTTAAGGTGTCCCTTCTACACGTGAATGGAGAAACTGGAAGCCTTCAAAACTCCCACTATTCAAATGAATTAATATCTAATGGAAACTTCTTATTTTTCTTTTTTAAAAACAGCTGTTTTCCTGTGTCTCTAAAAAAAAAAAAATCCCACCAGGACAGTTATGTAATCTGCTCACATTCAGGTTGCCTTTAAACACAGTAATACCTTGAACCCTACTTAACCACCAAGACAGGCACTCACTTCTCGTCCGGCTTCGGAGCAGCTGACTCAGGTGCTGACAACTTTGTGAGTGATTTTTTTTTAAAGGAAAACAAGTCATGCAGGAGACAGCCCCCCAAGATGCCCTGTATTAAGTCCTCGTAACCATCATTCGGTGAGCGAAAAGAGTTAGGTACCTGTCCCAGGTGCCGGGAATGTGATACTGAAAAAGCCAAAGACTCTGTCCCCCTCCTTAAGGGACGTGGGACCTAGAAGACGTGCAGCCACGAAGCAAATGATTACACAAATGCTCATTTAGTTGAGAGGCTGACGTCTGACCCTACTGTTAGACTTTCTCGCAGTGTTCGCTGTTTCCTGTGTACTGGCTCTGCAGCCTTGAAACTCCTCCAGACCAAGACCGTGGCCTGTATTTACTGTCTCCACGACCGGCCGCAGGGCCTGGCCCTGTTAAAATAGGGAGGAAAGCGATGGTATTTGTTTGTACTGCCAAAGGAACAGGGCGGTCAAAAGCAGAAGCCATCTTAAAAACCTGTCAAAACCCATTTAGCAGCCCTTTGGCCATTGCAGAAATCGTTTTTAGAAAAGCAAGTAGGTGCACAGCATTCTGGGAAGACCAGAGGCCTTCCTTTTTACCTTCATCTCCATCTTCCAGGTGGAAGTGTGAAATCGGACGGAAGTGTATGTTTCCAGTACTAAGGTCACAAGAGTCAAAACTCTGACGCCCTGGGTGGTTTGGGCAGGCTCAGGCAGGCAGGGGCTGCCAGGGGCCGCCTGACCTCCGGCTGCCTCCAGACCCTGCCCGGAATAGATCCCATCTTCTCCAATAAGGGGTCGGGAAATGCAGAGACAGCAGCAGCGACCGAAGACCATTAGCAGATGGGAACCCTGACTAATCCGTTACATCTGCTCGGGGGGCCGGTCCAGGCCCGGAAGGCGCACACAGCGGCCGGCTCACGGTCGGCTCGCGGGCGTGAAAGGAAAGCAATGTTTTCTGAAATCTAATTTCGTCTAGGACAGAAAGCATCTCGCTGGAAGAGAGAGGACCTTGTGCAGATCAGCATTCTCCGTGCTGCCCAGGCGAGCAGCAGGGGTCCGAGTGCCAGGTCGCATCCACATTAAATTCTAAAAGGCGCAGACGTGGGGTCCTTCCCAGCGTCCCCGCCCCCTCCCCACTCTTCTGTGCAGTCCACCTTGCTCACATTCTGCCCCCCCGCTCCGCCCCAAGCCACACAATGGACAGCAGTGCTCAGGACTCCAAGGGCAGCTTAACTCCTTCTAGATGGATTAGTAACTTTCAGGTTTGCAAGAACAAAGGAGGTCAAATTTCTCACTAGTGGTTAAACTTGGAGAAAATCATTTGGTCACCCTTTCAAGCTGTTTGACTCCAGGAGAAAATCATTATACCCACTCGAAGCAGCATCAGTATTGTTATTACACACATGGAATCTTCTATAGTAACTAAAAAAAACTCTGTTATTTTTATCTAGTTCTTCATTTTTATAGTATGACCCTGGCCTACCAAAAACTAAACAAAAATAATTTTTTTGTTCCACTTAGAAACATCTCCTTCAGAAGTTGGCCTGAGTCTGCAGTGCGCACCTTCAAGTCACCAGGGGGACGCAGCTAGGGGTGCAGAGTGCCACCGGACGGGCGATGAAAAAGAAAGACGGTGAAAATGACCACCATGAGGACGCAGGACGTCTGTCTGGGGTCACGGTCCTCGGGACAGAGTGTGCTCCCGAGTGACAGCACAGCAGCCCCACGGGGGGCTGGGCGGCCCAGAGGGTCTAGCTGTGTCCAGGCAACCGTGACTCTGCAGCCCGCCTTGCAGGACGCTGAAGGTCGGCCACCAGCTCAGCTCATGCGTTGCCTGTGTCACAGGGCCACATGTCACCCAAGAAGGCCGTTAGGGCCCAGCCTGGGAGCATCTCAGCCCGCCAGCTCTGGCAACTGGATGGATAACACAGGCTCTTCCATGTCCTGACGGTGTGACCGTGGGCCAGTGACTGCACCTCTGTGTGCCCCGGTGTCTGCCTCTGGATTGGAACCGACAGCTCTCCCCCATACAGGGACCCTGAGAACTCGAACTGGGGGCCGTGGTCCACAAACAGTGTGCGGCACACAGTAAGCGCTCAATCAGTGCTCGCCATTGTTACGCACAGAAGAGGGAAGTTCCTCCACTCCCTCCTTCACAAGCCAGACAGACTCCCTGTGACAGACTGGGAGGCAAAACCGAACCCTGGAGAGGCTGCCCCTGTTCACCGCCTCCTGCCAGCTGCTGTCTTTTCCTCCAGGTCTTTGAGAACGTGCCTCACTCCGTGCCCTCAGCTTAGGAATTTGTCCACACCTCATCCCTCATCCGCCCTCTAAAGCCCTGGGCTCTCAGGGTCACGGTCACACACATGTGCATTTCCAAAAGGGAACCAGGGGACTCTATGCCCCTCCTTTGAAGTTCCTTTATTCATTCCACAACCTGTTTCTTAGCACCCCCACCATGCAGGCCCCCAGGGATTCAACCGCAGCCAGCAGCCAATGGCTTCACAACGGACATGCCGGACCTCGGCACCCAGAGGGACTCCCGCAGCCCAGCAGCCCTTCACCACAGCCCTTGCAGCTGGCACGGCGCCCTTTCTCGGGAGGCAAGGGAAGGGGAGGGTCAGCTGTGCACTCCCTGTGCCAGCACTTCTCCGCCAGTACGGCGTAGTCACATACCTCTAAATTGTAGAGATCCGCTGTCTGGTCAGTATGTCTTTAGCCTTGAATAAACATTATCAAAGTTCATCACTGAGGTTTCAAATAAGTAAACACACTACGGAGGACCCTAATTCATTGGCATAAAAACACGCAATGCATGTAGCGTTCCAATCACAGCGCCTGATCTCTCTTTGTTGACACAGTAACATTGCTAACATTTTTAACAACAGCTCAATCTCTCTCCCCCTCCCTTCACAACATACGGGGCCAATTCCCCACTTCTGGGTCGCTCTAGTTGTGAAAAATCACATCCTTGAGGCAGACTTCTGGGTCCACAAAGAGAGAATGGCGTACTGGTCCCTATTCCTCCTGCTAAGTACAATGAAACTCCATGCACAATATGTATGAGCCTAATACCATCGGACTCCAAGAGGAGTAGGAGGCAGGTGCAGCGGAAAAGGGACCTCGGGACCCATGGAACGACGCGGCGCTAAATTCCCAGGTTTGATGCTGGAGACACCAGACACCCAGAGGCACCAGCAGGGGCAGACAGAAAGAGAACCCCAACGGAGAGCCCGCTCTCTCTAGCCACAAGGTTGGAAAGCGCAGCCTGGCAGGACGGAAAACTCGAGACCATCAGGCTCTACCCCAGCCAGCCCAGTGTCGTCCCCCCCAACATCAGCAAAAGGGTAAGAGGGGAACCTGGACCTCCACCCTCCTTAGGCTGAAGGCGGGCATCCCAAATCAACACCCCCTTTCCTTGAATGGTGTTGGAAAAGGCCGAGGAGGGAAACTGGGCTTTCACTCCTGGCGGGCAGTGATGGGGCCCCTCTCCCAGCCCCACTGGGGCGATGTAGGGGAGGTCAAGTGAGAGGACGCTGACGGCCCCAGCCGTGGCCAGTGACCTGCCCCCTGTGGTCTCGGCGCAGGCCATGTGCAGACATCAAATGAAGCAGCCCAGGCCCTCCCAACCAAGGTAGTAGCAGCAGAGGCCTAGGGGACCCTTTACATCCATCTCCACTCAGCAGTAATGGGGGGCCCTTCCCCCAACCTAGGAGGTCCACAGAGGCCAAGTGCAGACCTTGGACTCCCACTGCACCTGGGACAAGGGCATCCTGGGGTCGCTCTCACAGGCAGTCCTTTTCTGGGGCTCCCCATGGAGCTGACCTTCTCCTGTCCCTTCCCAGGTGTCTGACCTGACTCTGAAGGCCCCTGCTTTTTTAGTCCCCCGGCTGCACCAGCCCCAGAGAACCCCTGAGCCTCTAACTGCACGGCAGCTGCCAGGGGCGGGCTGGTGTGGCCTGGGAAGGGGCACGGGAGCTATAGAAGTTTTAATCTCAAAAACAAACAAACAAACAAAAAAAGCAGCCCTACAAAATACAGTAGCTCTTGAAAGAGGAGGGGAACACAGGTGGTCTGGCTGTGAACCTGTGTTTGTGCGGATCAGGTGTGTGCATTTAGGACTTTGGGGTCGTTGCCATGATTTGAAGTTTTTGTTTGTGCACTGAGTTGAATAGCATACCCCAGTCCCAAGTTCATGTCCACCCAAGACCCTCAGAATGGGACTGTATTTGGAAGAAGCGTCTTTGCAGACATAGTTAGTTGACATGGGGTCACACTGAATCAAGGTGGGCCCTAAGTCCAAGTACTGGTGTCCCGATGAGAAGAGGGCAGGACAGCCACAGGGCAGACGGACACAGGAAGGAGGGAGGCAGAGGCTGGTGGGGTGCACTGGCCAAGGGGAGCACCCCCACACCGGGAGAGCGAGTAGGCACCCTGCTGCCACCGTGACTTCAGACCTCTGGCCTCCAGAGCTGTGAGAAAAGAAATGTCACAGTTTTTCAAGCTGCCCAGTTCATGGTGACTTGTTCCCGTGGCTCTGGGAAACCGGCATGCTGGTCTGGAGTCTGTCACAAGGGGTCTAGCTCCGGTTGCCGGGAGGAAAGGCAGTCTCCCTCACCCCCAGGACACCAGGCTCTACTTGGTTGCAGGAGAACGGTCTCCTACGCAAGGAAAATAGAGACACACCCGTAGCTGCATTTTTCTGTGTGGAGAAGAGCTGGGAGGCCAGCACACCCGAATTGCATTCTTGTAGGGTCACACAGCTCACTGCCGAGGCGGGTTCTCCCTGAGGGCACCCGGTGGCTCAGCAGAGGCTGTGGCTGGGAACTGAGTCACCTCCTTTTCGGCGCTCCTCTGCGGCCTCCGGGTTCAGAGGAGAGAAGAAGCGAGATCCCTCTGGACCACGGCAGGGAGACACCCTACAGAACAGGTAACTTAGGTCAGGGGGAGACAGCCTCCGAATCTCTTAAAAGACTTTGAGATTCCCTGGCTTCTCCTGAGTTTGGAGGCAGATTCCTCCAAATTTCTCTTCTTCATTCTTTTCCTTTTCATCAACTCATCTGTCCTGAACTCAGGATAAGAACGGGCAGCCGTTTTCCCAGCACCTCCATCAGCAACACCAACACCACCCTCACCAGTGTCACTATGCCCTCTGCATCCTAGAATAGGTACAATGCAGAGTAACTACCTTTGAGCACCTACTGCGTGCCAGCCTCAGTACTAAGTGCCCTCATACCTGCCCCGGAGCCCGCAGGTATCAGGTATTGTTAGCCCCCCTTAGGGACTCGGGGCTGAGGCTCAGACAGAAATGAACCTGTCTGGGGCCACACACGTAGAAGGCGGAGGGGCCAGCCACCACCCTGCTGCCACGGTCCCTGGGTTTCGACACCATCCAGTCTCCGATATAACACGTGGAAACCATTCCAGTTCCCCCTGGGACAGCACAGGCCCGGGGAGCCGCAGCCTGCACCTGGGCTCACCCGAATGTCCTCGTCCATCCACCCCTTCGCTTCCTGTCCTCTGACCCGTCTGTGGAGCCCCTCCCACCACATGGCCGACGTGCTAATCAGGGGCAGCTGCATANCCCCGGAGCCCGCAGGTATCAGGTATTGTTAGCCCCCCTTAGGGACTCGGGGCTGAGGCTCAGACAGAAATGAACCTGTCTGGGGCCACACACGTAGAAGGCGGAGGGGCCAGCCACCACCCTGCTGCCATGGTCCCTGGGTTTCGACACCATCCAGTCTCCGATATAACACGTGGAAACCATTCCAGTTCCCCCTGGGACAGCACAGGCCCGGGGAGCCGCAGCCTGCACCTGGGCTCACCCGAATGTCCTCGTCCGTCCACCCCTTCGCTTCCTGTCCTCTGACCCGTCTGTGGAGCCCCTCCCACCACGTGGCCGACGTGCTAATCAGGGGGCAGCTGCATACAAACAACTCTTCAAAAGACTCCGGTCGAAGGGCTGGCCTGGGGAGTGACTGCGAAACGGGCGTGGGGTCCCC
This sequence comes from Sturnira hondurensis, assembly GCF_014824575.4. Taxonomy (NCBI): domain Eukaryota; kingdom Metazoa; phylum Chordata; class Mammalia; order Chiroptera; family Phyllostomidae; genus Sturnira; species Sturnira hondurensis. The sequence goes on from NW_028082364.1 coordinate 5,051,214, forward strand.
TTTCGGGACGATGCAGATGCTGGGGCACTAGACAGAGGTCGTGGTGGCACACCCCTGTGAACGTGCCAAACGCCACCCAGCCTTTCACGTGACATGGACTCCGCCTGCACAGGCGGAAACGGCTGGGAGGCCGACAGCAGGGGGCCCCGTGGCTGATGGTCTGTAATGCCGTCCCGGCCCCAAAGTCCACTTTGCTGGAACCACACCCTCATCACAGGTGTCTGGTTGCCCCCTAGGATCCCCTGGTGTGGCGGGTCGTTAGCAGAGCCACGCTGGGGCAGAATCTCGTTGGCAGTGTCCCCCCTTCCATTTCGGCATCCCCCTTTCCTACACATCTGCCCGTGCTCGAGGCAGGGGTCCGGAGACTCAAAGGGAGGCTCGCTGGAAGGTGACTCAGGGAGATGGCTCCCGGGCACTCCTGTCCCTCTCAGGCTGTGATTTCCTTTCTGTGGCGCTTCTAGAAAACCAATGACAGACGGAGCTACCTGCCCACACCCCTGGGCACCCTCCCCAGGGAGCATGACAAGGCAGCTTCCTAATTGCTGGGTGGCCTCTGAATGCTGTGACCTTCTGAGACATGTCACCCAGCAGGTTCTCCAAGAGGTGCTGGCTTCCCACAAACTGCAGGAGGTCACAGCAGGACCAGCTTGGCCACAGGTGAGGCGGGGCAGCTTCAAGCCTTTTGGACAAGGAAAGAACTACCTTTTGCAGGTAGTTCCTTTGGACAAGGACAAGAAAAGCCTTTCTGGACAACAGCAGAAAAAAGCAACCCCAAAACCCCAGCAGACGTGCCCAAACAAATCCGTGTACACACACATTCACTGCAGCACAAGCCACAACAGCCAGAGGCGGAAACGTCCCAAGTGTCAGCAGGTGAGTAGGTAAGGAAGTGGGGGTAGATTCCGCCCGTGGAATATTACTGGGCCGTGAAAAAGGAAGAAAGCCCTGACACATGCCACGGTGAACCCCTACCCCCAACCATGAGACCCTGAAAGAAGCCAGACTCAGTGCCCACATATGGCATGACTGCATCTATACAAAGTATCTGGAATAAGTAACGTCCTAGATAGAGACAGGGGCAGGTTGGAGGTCACGGGGGGGGATGGGGGTGACTCCTTACTAGGTGTGACGTTCCCTCGGAGGAGGTGGACATGTGGGAACTGGTTCGAGGTGGTGACTGCACATCACTGTGAACGTGCCAAATGCCAATGAACTAACTACGCACTTTCAAATGGTGAGTTGTTGTTTTTTTTAATATTGTATTTATTTATCTTTAGAGGGAAAGGCAAGGAGAGAGGGAGAGAAATATCAGTGTGTGGTTGCCTCTCGTGCGCCCCCTGCTGGGAACTGGCCTGCAACCCAGGCATGTGCCCTGACTGGGAATCGAACCGTGATCATGCAGTTCGCAGGCCCGCGTTCAATCCACTGAGCTACACCGGCCAGGGCTCAAATGGTCAGTTTTTAAAATTATGTGAGTATTTTGTGGTCGCATATACATAAAATTTTAAATGTACCATCTTACACACTTTCTGGTGTCTATAGTTCAGTGTACGTCCCCAAATGGAAATGCTGTCCCTGTTAAACACTAACCCTTCCCCTCCCCTGGGCCCTAGCAGCTGCCCTCCCACTTTCTTTCTCTGTGAACTTGACCTCTCTCAGTACCTATTATAAGCAGAACCCTACAATCATCTGTCCTTCTGTGACTACACTGCTTGATTTTATGTTGCGTGAATTCCACCCCGGTGAGAAAGGGAGGGAGCGGAGGAAGAAGAAGGGAAGGGAAAGGAAAGGAAAGGAAAGGAAAAGAAAGGGGGAGGGAGAGGAAGGAAGGGGAGGGGAGAAGAAAGGAAAAAGAAGAGCAAAGACAGAGGGAGAGAAGCCACCCCAGGCCCGTCTTCATCCTCACTGTTTGGCCAGGACTGACTCTGAGTCCAGGTGACCACAGCCCCCACTCTTCGCCCTCTACTGTGTTCCACAGGGACCGGGCCCCCCTGGCAGGAGCTCCAAACAAACCCCCGGGGAGGCCAGCTGCAGCCTTAGGGGGCCTGCGAGGTGCTGGTGGGAGAAAAAGCCCATCCTGGGCTTCAGACCGGGCTGCACGAGCCAAACTGTAGTTTAAGTGCCTGAGAACAGTGGCTCCGCTGCGGTTTCCTCTCTAAGTGTCCGAGAGCGGGCAGCTCGTTGCTGCTAATGGAAAGGCCTCTCTCTGCTTCCCGGATTTTGTGAATGGGCTGAAAACCCTGGAGAGAAAGCTCCCACGCAGCATGGCCGGTGGCACCGCATCCATTTGTTTTCTGAGGGCCATGCCGGGTTAATTATTGATGACGAAGCTCCGAATGAAGTGTTAGTAAGAGCTGGCTTCCTCTTCTAATTGCCGGGTTCCTGAGAAGGAGCCTCGGCCTGAGGGATTCTGTGATTAGGATGAAAGGGAATATAAAAAAGCATAGTGTGCTTTGGCCAGGTCCAAAGGGAGGGAAAAAAAAAGAAAAAAGAAACAGCCAGAGGACTGGGAATTAAAAGGAAAAATTAGTAGTTACTAACTAGAATATGGAACAAGGGGAGCAACGGGAAAGGTGGATTCCCAGAAAGCTCTCTGCTCCCTGACCTCACCTGAACCCCCTCAGCAGAAAACCAAGGCAAGCTGACCCTGGAGTCGGGCCGGCCAGGGAGCGGACAGTTTTGAAGATGAATCAAAACTAACAGGCATTTCACGTGCCGTCCGGGGGTCCATCCCAGAGCCAGGGGTCAAAGGCAGGGGGCTCTGCTCATGAAATCGCCAAAGGTTATAGTCTCCAGAGGCCAGCACGTGGGACACACGCTAGTGACCTTCTGGCCACTGTTCTAAGCTCACCGTGTACCATCTCCACAGCTGCTTCTCCCCTGGGCAATAAGATGCCCAGCCCTTGGATCACTCACAAGATGGAAGGAAAAATAACTGGAAGACAAGGAACCAGCTTCCAAATAGCCCTGTTCTTCCACTTGAAGAAAGTCTGATAGAGAAAGAATCACACCATCAGCTACTAGGCAATCTGACCCCTGCCTGTTTCTTCACGTCTCGTCCTCGTCCCCGCACCACAGTGGCCCCAAGGAGTTGACTTACTTTGGAGTTGAAATCCCAGGTGTTCCCCCTCGGGACCAAGAAGTGGGGTATCAGGACACGAGGCGAAGTTCTGTGGTGAGGGTGCGGCCGGCACTGGGCCACCGGAGAGTTTTGTCACGGGCACCCCAAGGCCGGTCCGCCTTTCTGGGAATTTGGAGGCACACGCTGTATCCTCCATTGCACCCCATGTGCCTTGACAGGAATTATTCACTAAAGTGTGGAATTTGCTGGCAGACACATTTAATTATAGACGTTGTGTTTGCCTGTCCTGGAGGATGGAAAAGCGTCTCCTAGGAAACCCAAGGCAAGGAGTAAGGAAGGGGCTGGGACTCACAGGCCGAGAAATGCCACCGGATGTTGGGAATGGCTGCGTGGGGTGGCCAAAACTCTTCCAGGGTCTCGGGCTCCACCCGAGACCCCGGACAAGGCCCCTGGGCACAGGGCCGGGTTGGAAAATGTTGCCGTGACTTTTCCCTGTGCCGGGCGCTGATCTCCACCGCTTCTGTCCCTGGTCCAGCACATCCTCAAGGTGCTGCTGGCCTCCCGTCCCCCATGGAGCCTCCTGTGGACCTGCACTTCCAGAGCGGTGGACGTCCACTCCAGACACAGCAGACAGCTGCCCAACGACACAACCGTGAGCACCCGGTCACAGGATGCATTCGAGCAGAGACCGGAGAAAGTTCCATCCGAACTCTACTTCCCTGCCAGTGCTTCCGGCTGTGCGAATTTTCAGAGGAACAGAGTTGAAGGTCATTACCAGGTCACAATGGCTGCTCTCCAGCCGACATCCTGTCATGCGAATTAGCAGCAAAGGTTATCAGAACCAATGAGAGATGAAGTACTGCGAGAGGGCCCCTCAGTTTCAAGATACGGTCCCCACAGGAGGATGTGGGGAGCCGGCCCTGCCGGGGAAGGCAGAAGGGTGCAGCCACTGAGGGAAGCGGCTGGACAATTCCTCAAAAAGTCAGTCCACTCCTAAATACACAGGACTCCCCAAAGAATAAAAAACAGGTACAGAAGCAAATACTTCTATACAAATGTTCTTGGCGGCATTATTCACAATAGCAAAAAGATGGACAGTCCAAATGTCCATTGATGAATGAATAGATAAGCAAACTGTAGTATATATACATAATATGTTAATATCGTATAGCTTATATGCATAAGTGTATGTGAGTTCTATAATATTATTACATGTTACATGTGTTCATAGGTACTGATATATATAATGGACTATTTTTCAGCCCTAAAAAGTGCTGATACAGTCTACATGGATGAACCTTGAGACCATTACACTGAGGGAAAAAAGCCAGACACGAAAGGTCCCTTTTTGTATGATTCCGTCCTCGTGACACACTCAGACCCCACGGCGGATGACTCCGTCCTCGTGACACACTCAGACCCCACGGCGGATGACTCCGTCCTCGTGACACACTCAGACCCCACGGCGGATGACTCCGTCCGCGTGACACACTCAGACCCCACGGCGGATGACTCCGTCCGAGTGACACACTCAGACCCCACGGCGGATGACTCCGTCCGTGTGACACACTCAGACCCCACGGTGCATGATTCCGTCCGCGTGACACACTCAGACCCCACGGTGCATGATTCTGGGATGACTCCGTCCGTGTGACACACTCAGACCGCACGGTGCATGATTCCGTCCGCGTGACACACTCAGACCCCACGGCGGATGACTCCGTCCGCGTGACACACTCAGACCCCACGGCGGATGACTCCGTCCGCGTGACACACTCAGACCCCACGGCGCATGACTCCGTCCGCGTGACACACTCAGACCCCACGGCGCATGACTCCGTCCGCGTGACACACTCAGACCCCACGGCGGATGACTCCGTCCGCGTGACACACTCAGAACAGGTAAATCTGCAGGAATAGACACAGGTTGCTGGCTGCCAGATGCTGGCGGGAGAGGGATGAGGAGAGACTGCATGCGGATGACGGGGCGTCTTTTTGGTGACATTGATGACAATGTCTTGGAACTAGACAGCAGGGGAGGTGACACTCACTGTGAATACAGTAAACGCCACTAAGGTGTCACTGGAAAATGACTAATACCCTGCTACGTGAACTTCACCTCGGTCGGAAAGGCGTGTGGTCCCCAGTCCAAGCTCAGCATGACAGCCGTCCCTGCAGCCGCCTGCTGTGTGACCAGGCCAGGGACACCGGGCTCTCTGAGCCTCTGCTTTCCGCACTGACGAGTGGGTGACGGGAACGCCTGCCTTTCAGAGTTGTGGTGGGGATTACAGGCCGCTGCATTGTATGCCTGGCACGCATTAGCTGCTATGAAGGAAAAAAACCGACCCGTGTCTGTGTGGCCCTTTCTCAAAGACCCCCTGACTGCAGGGAACAGTTGGTCAGTGCTGGCGGCACAGCCAGGGTCCTCGCCGACATCCTCAGATTCATGAAATCGGTGGCCTCATTGTACGGATGGACTACCTCCCCCTCGAGGATCAGTTTATAAGCGAGAGGAACGAGTCTCACTCTCTTGTTGAGTTCTGCTTGCACTACTATCGGAAACGGGATCGCCGGGCTGGGACTTAGTGTGCACTGTGCACCTACTGAAAGCCAAACCCTTTCATTACCAGGGCTCCTGCCGCGTGAGACTGGAAGAGTCTGTTATTACCCCTGCGGGTTTAGAGCTAGGCCAGCCCTGGTGGGGGCGGGGGTGCACAGAGAGGGGATTCGCTGCCCACAGTCATAGAGATTAGGAGGCACCCCTGCCCCCACGCCCCACCCCACCCTGGCCGCTTTGGGAGATCCCTTTCTATCTCACTCGCCAACGTGCGAGGACGGCAGCTCATAAATCTGGTAGAGCCCTGGTCGGTGTGGCTTAGTTGGTGGGAGCATCTTCCCGTGGACCAAAAGGTCGTGGGTTCAGTTCCGGGTCAGGGCGCACACCTAGGTTGCGGGTTTGTCCCGGTCAGGGCATGTACAAGAAGCAACCAATCAATGTTTCTCTCCCTCTCTCTCTCTCCCTCCCTTCCCCTCTCTTTGGAATCAACAAGCATGTCCTCAGGTGAGGAGATATATATATTCATTAGAAAGCAGAAAAACCCTACATGAAATTTGAAATCTGGCATGGAGGACACGCAAGACGCACAACTGAAACTCGACAACATGCCCTACGAGTCAGTGCCCCCGTGGAGTGGCCCGTAAGAGCAGAGATCTCTTCACACGCTCAGCTTCCACTGCCCCCATGGTCATGAGCTGAATACACACGGGCCCTTCCCAAGAGAGAAGTGATTAAACACAAAGGAAGGAAGCAGCTCACCCTCACCAGCAGGCAACTAGCAAAAAGAGGAAAAGGACGGAGCAGCGAGAGGTTTACCTGTGCCGGGAAGGTCTGCTGAAGGCGACCAACTGTCAGGGCGCAGACACCTGGGCTGTGAGTGGGTAAAACCCTCCAGGACAGTAAATCCACGGACAGTGTCATTCAAAAGCCCTTGAGACCTTCACGCCCTTCCACCCAGTAACTTCCCGTCTAGGAGCTTTTCCTACAGCTCACGGAAGCACAGATGATATTTTATGTCCCAAATGCTAATGAAGGCCCAATCTATAACAGAAAAGTAGAAAAAGCCTCGACACCCAACAGTCGTGGGGACAGATCAGTAAATCATGACACAAACCCACACGATGGAGTATTATGCAGCCATAAAATGACCTTGACCATACAGAAAAGTACCTGTGAAATAATGTTGTTTAAAATGCAGGGCAAGAAGTTCATGGAGCCGGGAAGTAGAACGGAGGTTCCCAGGGGCTGAGGGAGGGGGAGGGGAGTGAGTGTGTCACGGGGACAGTCTCCCTCTGGGGAGGTGAGCGAGTTCTGGAGCTGCCGGTGGGGACGGCTGCACAGCAGTGTGAGTGTGCCGAGTGTGCCGAGGAGTGTGCCGAGTGCCACTGCACTGGACGCCTAAACGTGGCTGAAGTGGTATATTTTATGTCGTACATACTTCACCACAATAAAAATGTAGGATAAAAAAATTACATATATGAGGCGACCCTAACCACATAAGGAGACAAGTCATATGTAAAATATTACCCACGGCCCTGGCTGGTGTGGCTCGGTGGATTGAGCGTCAGCTTGCGAACCGAAAGGTCGCCAGTTCCATTCTCAGTCAGGGCGCGTGCCTGAGTTGCAGGTCAGGTCCCCACTGCGCTCTTTTTGGAGGGGAGCAATCGTTCTAGAAAACAACTGTAAAAGCCAACATTTTGGGAAAAAACGATGATTGAAAATAAAGTCCATGTGCCTTCCCCGTGTCTTGACTTGTCATCATGGTCAACCCCTTATCGTCTTTTTGTTTATGTTTTTGTCTTTATTTATTTATTTAAGATTTTCTTCTTCCCTGAGAGAGCCACATCAACACGCTGTCCCACTCATTTATGCCTTCATGGGTTGCCTCCCGCCCATGCCCTGCCTGGGTTCAAACCCGCAACCTCAGCGCATCTGGTCAGTGCTCCGACCAAGGGCCTGGCCCGGGCCTGTACTCCTCTTTAATGCCCCAGGAACTTAGAGGATAGAGCCACAGTGCAGCTACAGTTTTGCCTTGGCTAATAACTTAGTTTATGAATGCTATAAATATAACTGGTTTGTAAGGGAGAAAGCACATTCTTGGCAAAAGCCACGTCTCTTAAGATGGGCTTAATTAAAACAAAATACTCTCTAAATAGACTACCTCATCAGAATGCAGGGACATCTGAGAAGTTGAACATGACAAAGTAGGTTTAAAGACATCAGCTTATGTAAAGCAAAACATTCTTCTTTGTAAGAGTCCCAAAGTACGTCTCGGGGCACATGAGAAGTCAGGCGCTAGAACAAAGGCTCTGGGTTTGAAACTTTAATATGCACATGAAAAAGACCAAGAAATATGACTGCAATCTGGGCGAGATTAGACAAAACCAGGAAGGTGATAAAATACCAGAAGGAAGTGCCTTTCAACAGAAGAATCTGGGGCTTTTCCACAAGGGACCTGAGCTCTGAGAAATGACCCTGGCCAGGGGCCGGACTCGAGGCAAAATTTCACAGTCTGAAGGCAAAAGGCATTTTTTTTAATTTGTATTTTTATCATTCATTATTGTGTTTTAAATCCTCGCCCGAGGACATGGTTATTGATTTTAGAGAAAGGGGAAGGAGAGGCGGAAGGAGAGAAACGGCGATTGGTTGCCTCTGGTGTGCGCCGTCACTGGGAATTGAACCTTCAGCCTTTTGGTGCACAGGATAATGCTCCAACCAACTGAGACACCTGGCCAAGGAGACAAAAGGCGTTTTTAAGAGTCCTCATTTCCATTTTCTTGGAAAAGGCCTTTTTTATATGTTCAGTTTATTGTGTGACTTTACTCCATTTTTCCAGCGTGATCTTGACCACAGACTGCATTCGAGTCCTGACACAGCCACGACCATATGCGACGCCGAGGACATATGCCGAAGGATCGGTTGAAGATAGACTCTGAAGACCATCCGTCAGCCTTTCAAATGTATCTGCCAAAAAGCAGGTGTCCCGTCTCAAGTCCCGGGCGTTGCCTGTTCTGTGTGCTGACGCTTACAAGGCGAATTTTGGGGAGACGCTGGGTCGGCGAGTCCCGTGGGCAGACAGTTGTTACGAGGGACCCTGAACACCTGGGCCTGCTCACGTCCTCCACTGTCCCAGCAACCCCGGCCCAGGCCTTGCTCCGGGTTGCCAGCCCGTCCGTGAACCGCTCTGCGATCATGGCCATAAATTAACTTACGCTTGGTTTCTCCATATGCAGTTCGGTTACTAACTCAAAAAAGTTATACTTTTTTAGCTTTCCATCTGGACTTCCCAGGGTCTCAATGTAACTTTTCATAGATAGACATTTACATATTTCCCAAGAACCTTCCTGTTGCCACAGTATGAAATGCCCTGAGAGCGTCACGTGCTTTCTCTTCTTTTCCCGGGCGCGGTCGGAGTGGGCTGGGATGGATAAGGTGATGGGCAGTCAAAGCTCAGTTCTGGAACATCTGGCTTCGGGAACAATTCAACTCCTGACCAGACTATTCACGGAAAAAACGCCTCTGCTGTCCGGCAAAACGGCTGCTTTCCATTCTCCACCCGACAGCCTTCTCAGGCTGGTATCTGTGTGATCAGTCGCACGTCTCCCAGGTGACACAGGAAGGAGATTCATCTTCGAACAGATCGCTTTTCGGATGGATTTCCAGAATGAAGAAGTGTGAGAACTGAGGGGTCACTGTGGCTCCATTCAGTGAGTTACGTTTCCCTAAATCACACATCTTGTAAGGTTTTGATTCATCTGTCCACACGTTAGTCACAGGGGGCACGAAGCCATCAGCTGCCTAAGGATCGGGTAAGGTGAGGGGGCCTTGTTTACGTTTTAAGCAAGTTCAGGGTAGGGGTGGGAAGATTTGGAAGGTCAAGGCAGGAGGCAGAAAAACAAGATCAGAATTTGACGCAGGTAAAAGAGGTGGAGGTGGAGGTGGATGGGAGAAGGGGCCAACTCAGACCAACCAGGTACGAGGGGAGGACTGGGCAACACAGCATCCTTGCTGTTCTCGCCGCTAGTGCCGGGACAAAGCGGCCCCAAACCAGGGGCACCAAACCACCACTCTGTTCTGCTCCCGGTCCTGTGGGTGAGGCGTGCCCCGCCCCAGGCTGTCCGAAGCTGCAGTGGGGACACCCCAAGGCTGCAGGGAGGGGAGGGGGCCACAAGCACGTGAGGCACCTTCACTCGCGTGTCTGCACCTGAGGCTGGTTTTTAGCGAGGACCTCAGCCGAACACCCTGTGTGGCCTCCCCCCAGGCTCTGGGCTCGCACACAGGCTGGTGGCCTCACGGAGGCTCTGTGACATGACGACGTCTCAGGGCTCCAAGCGGTCCAGCGAGCGAGCAAGACAAGAGCGCGCAGCCTTTCCTGGCCCAGGCTTGGAGGTCACTTACTGTCCTTCACGTCACATTTGATCAGTTACCAGTGAGGCCTACGTCTGCCCAGATTTGGGGTGAGGGTTGGGGTCTACGCGCCCCCTCTCGGTGAGGTGACGAGGTTCCAAACGAGCATGTGGGAGGCAGGTACCGCTGTGGCCACCTTAACAACACACAATGTCAGTCGCAACCATTTCCTCTGTGCCAGTCACCTCTCATTTAACCCTCACAGTGACCAGGAGACAGGCCTTATTCTCTGCGGTGTGTAAACGGCTTGTGCACACAGGGAGGTGATGAGGTGAGGCTGGTGTAAGAGCCCTGGGCACAGGGACAAAGGTCTGGACCGGCAGTGCCCAGAGAGCCAGGACGGGGTCCAAAGGCCAGGAGAGGGCGAGGAGGAGGGAGGGGAAGCAGCTGGCGCTGGGGGACCAATTGCAGGGAGGTGACTGGAGTGGGGGCCTGGGCCCCCAAACCACTGAGGGGGCTGAGGGAGGACCCAACTGGAAGGCAGGCCATGGCTGCCTCTGAAAACTTCACGCTGAGTGGAAGAAGCCAGACACAAAAGGCCCCAGATTGTACGATTCCGTTTATCTATGAAATGTCCAGAGTCAGCAAAGCCAGGGACAGAAGGCAGGGGCTGCGGGGAGGAGGGACGGACACAGGGTTTCCTTTCAGGCTGATGAACACGTTCTGGAACTGGACAGTGGTGACGGTTGCACAATGCTCTGCGTGTGCCAAATGCCAATGACGGCACATTCTTGGTCACTACAAAAAAAACAACCTATCATCCCACCCATATCTAAAAGGAAAAATTCATAAATTGGACCTCATTAAAATGAAAGACTCTGATAAGAGCATGAAAAGGCAAACCCCAGACTGGAGACGTGACTTGCAAATCACTCGGCCAACAAAAGACTTGCATCTAGAATACATAAAGAACTTCCCAAACTTAACAGTGGAAATTCTGTCCAGTGGGAAGGGGATGGGGCAGAAACGCCTCCTGTGGCCTCGTCCCCAAGACGCCTGCCTGCTGGTCTGACTGACGTGTGTGTGGCCCCGGGTAGAGCCCAGAGCAACAAGGACAGGGCCTGGTTTTGTTCACCATGTGTCTCATGTCTGGCCCAGGCTCAGGGAGTGGAGGAAGGAATGAGTGAGTGTGAACAGCCCTGGCCCGGGGCCAGCCGAGAGCAGGGGCTACACAAGTGCTGCCCGAATGTAGCCTTGAACCTCGGAAGCACAAGGGCCCGGAAGCCTACTGAACTCTGCCCCCAGCAGCCGAGCCTCTGATGGTAACAGAACCCGCGTTCGTTCAGCAAATGTTTGTCGGGCCCCTACTGTGCACCAGGCTCTGTTGTAACCCTCTGAAATGGGTTCATGATCAAAACAGACTTGTGCCCTCCTGGGATACAAGTTCATGTTGAAAGACAATAAGGCATTATTCACAACAGCCCCAAAGTGGAAGCAACCGAACGACCCTCACGAATGAATAGATAAATACAATCCATCTATCCACACAACAGAGTGCTATTCAGTCTTAAAAAGGAAGGACATTCTGACACAGGCCACAGTGTGGGTAGACATTGAGGATGTCATGTTAAGTGAGCAAGCCAGTCCCAAAAAGACACGTATTGTAAGATTCCCCTTGTCCGAGGCACCTCGAGGAGTCAGTCACAGGGACAGAGCGGGCAGGTGAGTGCCAGGGACTGGGGGCTGAGCGTTGTCATTCACGGGGGACAAAGCCTCAGTCTGGGGAAGATGAAAGAGCTCTGGAGGTGATGGTGGTGGCAGCAGCCCATGGGACTGTGCTCAATGCCACCAAACCGCCCACTTAAAATGGCCAAAATGGTAGATGTTGTGTTACGTGTATTCTACCACAACTCCAAGAATAGTAGCAAGGCTGCGGGGAACAGAATGCACCAGGGCTATGACCATTTAACAGGGGTGGCCGGAGCCCCGCTTCTGCTTCTGTGTGAACCCACTGGACAAGAGGGTTCGTAGCTGCTCTTCGGAGACAGGTTATGTTATCAACGATCAGGGAGGGGACACATCTGTGCAAAGAATATCACTTAATTTCTATCCTTCCGTTACACAGAATAACGAGAGGAGGCTGTTCTAGACTCTGAGAGCTCTGCCTTCCATTGCGGAAACATTTCCCCCAAACTCTTCCAGTGAAAATAGGTGTAAATTGGGAAATTGGACCACTGACTTGCTTTAATGAATGAATACACTACACTTAAGTACCAAATTTTTTTTTTACAAGACAGCAAGTCCATTTCATTTATTTGCTGCTCAGTAAGGTTAAATCCTTGCCCTCGAGAACCCACACAGCATCACACAGTTCTGTGTCCAGGGGCCTTCCCAGGGGGGTGGCCTCCCTCGGAACGCAGTGCGACTGCCCATTGTCACACCGGCTCCCTTTCCGTGGGTGACACCGGTTGTGTTCGGTTTGCCCCCTGGAGTCTCTGTGCTGTTCTTTGCTTCATGCACATAAGCACATCTCTTGCCTTAGAGAGAATTTGGATTCATCTTGAGCATGGACACCAATTTGAAGCGCCATGTGCTTCCCTGGATTCTGGAGATCCCACGGACAGCCCTCAGAAATGGCCCGGGACCACTGCCTTCCAGACATTTGGTCATTGTGGAAGTCCCGTTTCCCGAGACCCTGCATAGGCCCCAAGACGGCAGAAAAAGGAAGGCCTGGGCTTTCTTTGTGTTTTGTTTTCGTTTTACGGTGATCTGGAACAAAGACTTCACGGGGTGAAAGAGTGAGCTACGGGGCGTGTGTGTGCCTGTGTGTGTGTGTGTGTGTGTGTGTGTGTGTGTGTTGGGGTATGCAGCTCAAAGGGCACAGGGGCGAGGCTGGCACCCAACCTGCAGCCCACGGCTCACAGCCCTCAGTGGGCCTGGCCTTCGGGGAGGTCAGGAGGCTGGAGGCTAGAGGCTAGAGTCACTGAGACAGGAGGCAGGGGTGGAGTGGGGGGGTCAGGGAAAACAGGGCACAGACGACACAGGGCCTGGGAAGCACAGTGGAGACTGACTTTTAATCTGAGTCACGGGGTGGTGGAGGGGGGGGGAGGCGCGGAGCTTTTGTGCCAAACGGTAGATCAACTTCCACAAAGGAGCACAGAAAAGATGCCGAAGCTACGTTCCCAGGGCTGACTGTAGCGTGACACCCGGATGGTCCGATGCTGAAATCACACCTGGATGGAAGGCCCCTAGGAGAGACCTGGACGAAGGGCAAGGGCAAGTGCAGCCTACCCAGAAAACCCTCACAGTGAGACTGTGTGACCAGGGCAGGGACCCCACCTGCTACAGTACGTATTTCTGAAGTGCTGGAATTTAAACATGATGAACGCGTATTATCTCTGTAATTACAAAAGGTGATAAAGAGGTTTTCATGGAATATCTAGAATAAATAGTATCTCTCAAAATCCAAGAGTGAATAAACTGTCTATATAATAAAAACAAATAACCTAATTTTAAAGTGGACAAAAGACATGCACAGATAGTTCACCTTTAAATCAGACGGCCAACGAGCGTGTGAAAAACCGTGTAACGTCAGCCCTGACCAATGCGGCTCTGTGGGTTGGGCATCACCCGCAAAGCGAAAAGTCGCTGGTTTGACCTCCAGCAGGAACAGATACCTGGGTGCAGGCTCCGCCCCCAGTCAGGGCACATACGGGAAGCAACGGATTGATGTTTCTCTCTCACATCGACGTTTCTCTCCCTCTCTTTCACCCTCCCTTGCGCTCTCTCTACAAATAAATAAATAAAATCTTCTAAAATGATTCATTAGCCACTAGGGAAATAATGCAAGTTAGGGCCACAGTGAGGTACCACTGTACACCTATCAGGATGGCTACAACTGAAAATAGCGACAATTCCAGGTATTGGTGAGGGCGTGGAGAAGCAGAGCCCACGTACGCTGCCAGTGGGAAGACGAGCCGGCACAGCCCCCCAGACGAGGGTCTGGTGGTTCCTCACAAAACTGAGTGTGTGTTTACCGCGTGGCCCAGCCACCATGCTTCTGGGCGTTTATCCAGAGAAATGAACATCTATGTCCGTGCAAAGCCCTGTACATGAACGTCCATAGCAGCTTCATTTGTGATCGCTCCACCTGAAGTCAACAGAGATGTCCTCGAACAGGTGCGCGGCGGAGCAACTGTGGTGCACCTGTACCGTGGAACGCTGTGTACCAGGGAAAGGAGTAAAGTCGTAATGATACAGTGCGGCGACGTGGATGGCTCTCCGGGGAATTATGCCACATGGAAAAAGCCACACTCAAAAAGTGACACACTGCACGGTGAAACAGACTAGGGCTGGTGCTTGCCAGGGTCAGGAACGGGGGCAGGGAGAAAGGCGGGTGCAGCTAGGAAGAGCAGACCGGGCTACCATGGGGGAGCGGCTTGGTGATAGAGCAGTTCTCTGTCTTAACCGTGATGGTGTGCACAGGAGTGCAGATGTGCAGTAAAACGGCACAGAGCTACACACACACACACACACACACACACACACACACGAGTAAAACTGATGAGATCTCAGTCAGCTCTGTTCGTTATGTCAACTTCCTGGTTATTGCAATGAATGCCATTTTTACATATTACACATATTATATATTGAATACGTGGAGAGAGTGGATGAGGGTCCGAGGAACCTCCCTGTGCATTTTTGTTACCTTCCTATGAATCTGCATTTTTTTTTAGAGAGAGGGGAAGGGAAGGAGAAAGAGAGGAAGAGAAACATCAGTGTGTGGTCGCCTCTCACTTGCCCCCTACTGAGGACCCGGCCTGCAACCCAAGCACGTGCCCTGACTGGGAATCGAACCAGCAGCCCTTTGGTTCTCAGGCTGGCACTCAATCCACTGAGCCACACCAGCCAGGACCTGAATCTGTATTTTTTTAAATTAAAGAAATCATATGGTGACAGATATAAAGTTCCTCTGGATTAACAAAAGCTACTTTCATCAAATATGTTAAACTATTTCTTTCATATATTTTATGGTGATGGATTCTTTAGGACCTTAATGGATTGTTTTAAACATCTTTGGACTCATCGTGTCCATCAAAGTTTCATCACCTGATCTGATAGGCTGTTACTGGATAACTCAGACATCTGCTGTTTCACAAGCTGTGGTCCATGAACCACGTGGGGTAGATGAAAAGATGCTGATTTGTGGGTCCAGCCAGCCTTTCAGAATCGGGCTACCTGGGGATGGGGCCTGGCTTTCTATAAAGTATTTCCGGTTATTCTCACAACCAGGCCAGCTTGAGAGCCACTGACAGACTCCACGCAAGAGAAGTCAGAGAGCTCCAAAGACAACAAATATTTTGCATGGTTTAGAATAAAATACTACAGAACTGACCACAGTGACAATGAACTTATGTAATTTTCCGACATTAAAAACAGCCCAAAGTCTTCCAAATGTCAAATATAAAAAACAATCCTAGGCAAATAGAAGTTCTCAAAGAGTAATAATTTACAAACTCCAGACCTAGGGCCTTTGGGGAAAGTCATTTTCGGTCACTGAATTTCTTGTACCAGAGTTATTCTGGCACATAAAGAAAGAAATGCGTCAAGGTGGGGACATTCTGGCTGTCTGCCACTATGGCATGGTCCCAAGGGCCAATCAGGCTGGCTGGGAACAGGCCCAACGTGCATCAGCGGATGAATGGATAAAGCCACTGTGACAAGTCCATGCAAAGGAATATTATTCAGCCATGAAAAAGAATATGAAGTCTTGAGCCATGATACACTACAGATAAATCTCAAAACCACCATGCTAAGTAAAAAGAAAGCTGATTGCAAAAGCTCACGTATTATATGCTTCCATTTATATGAAATATCCAGAATAAGTAAATCCATAGTAGAATGATGAAGACATGGCTGCCAGTGGGGAGGGTGAGGTGTGGGACCACCTGCTTGATGGGTACAAGTGTCCTTTTTGGGGGACAGAAATGTTCTGGAACTAGACAGAGGTGGTGGTTATACAACACTGTGAATGGCCTAAATGCCCCCAAGCTGCTTACTTTAAAAGGGTCCATGTATGTTATGTAAATTTCACCTAAAAAATTTAAATGAAAATGTAAGGGGAAATAACTTGGTAAGCAAATTAATCTGTGTATCACGATCAATTGAAAAGACTTCTTGTGGGCAAGAAGGAATTTGTTTAGGGAAAACACAAGCTAACTAACTTCACTAAACTAAACTAAATCCTCTCAAACTAAAGTCAAACACAGGCCTCTTGCCCTCAGTACTTCAGGCATTAAAGCTCAGTTTAAAATAACTTCTCCCACCTTCTTCCTGGTTTTACTGAAATGTAAAAAGGACACGGTAACAGACTGACCAAACTGACCACTAATTAAAGTGGCGTTCTCAACGCCAAGGTTGCCGGCCAAGTCAGCAACTCCGAGCCACCCAATCTCTGGCACGCACGGAGCAAGCACGCCGGCTCTGTTGTACGTTGCTCTGGGGCCTCCCAGAAGGCCTCGGAGCTACTGTCCAAACAAATACAGTGGACCTTTTCAGGCCCATTTACCCGTTGTCCCTGACCTTGGACACAGGAACAGATCAAACCGACTGAGCTAAACCAACATACATAGGGCTGACCCAAAAGAGCTTAGGGGACCATTTCTTCTTTTTTTCCCCTGCTTTTCTTTTTTTAAAGATTTTTTTAAAAAATATTATCTATTTATCTTTAGAGGGGAAGGGAAGGAGGGAGAGAAATATCAGTGTATGGTTGCCTCTCGTGCGTCCCCAGCCAAGAACTGGCCTGCAACCAGGCATGTGCCTTGACTGGGAATCAAACCACGATCCTTTGGTTCACAGACCTGTGCTCAATCCACTGAGCTACACCAGCCAGGGAGGGACCATTTCTTTAACACTACTTTGGGGGTGTGCATTTTTGGGTCAGGGATGTGCTGTTTATCACTGATGAAGGTAAGCTTTCTGGCTAAAGAAGAAAAGGAAAGAGAAGGAAAGACAAGTTCTGGCCGCAGCAAGACGTCCCCAGCAACCCTCGGTGGTTCCTCCTTCTTTTTCTCCCCCCCAACCCCAGAGCTTCACGGAACAGACGTGGTGCCTGCCTTTCCCAGATTCAGGCTCTTTAACAAGCAGCTATTTTTACTAATCTCTTGGATTAGTCTTTAAAACTGCCAGAGAAACAAGCGCCTTAAAATGGAAATGTTTGTGCCTTGGAACTTTCTGTTGAAAATAGGCATGATTGGTTTTAAAAAATAATGCTGCTGGGGAACCCAGAAGTTACCTCAAAACTGGTCCAGCTGCCTCGAAATAACCTCCAAACAAATAACCAAACCTGGGCAAGGACCCGTGTGTAAGAAACCAGGGCTAAAGACCCCTTCGGAAGTCGTGAACTCCTGCGCCGAAGGACGACCCGCTCAGGGCTCGGCCAGATCTGGCCCAAGGGCCAAAGCTGACACAGGCAAAAAAAAAAAAAAAAAAAAAAAAAAAAGGCAGCAAGAGTAAAACTCAACAAGCGGAACCGCATCAGCCTAAAACGTTTCTGCACAGCCAAGGGAACCAGCAATGAAACGAAAAAGTACCCTATCCAACAGGAGAAAATATTTACAAATGATGTATCTCGAGAAGGAGTTAATATCCCCAAAAAATATGTGAAGAACTCAAAGAGAAAAGAAACCAAAAATGTGACTGAAGTGTGGGAAGAGGAACTGAAGGGACAGTTTTCCAGTGAAGACACACAGATGGCCAAACACGGACAGGAAAACGTGCTCAGCGCCACTCACCACTGACACCCTGGCAGGAGGGCTGGCCGGTCCCCACCGCCGCCATCCGAGACGCGTTCGTGTTCACTCTGAGCGTCCCCGATCACCTGCTGTCCAATTTGCTAGCAACACGCCCACTGGACGCAAATCCGGCAAATGTGGTTTCTCCCCATTTGTCATCTTAAGTAGCTGGGGTTTTGCTTACATTAGAACTTATACTAAATTACTTCAAGCAGCAAAACAAAAATCTGACAATGTGAGGACAAACAGGGAAAAAGAAATTAGAGTCAGATTTTTGTTTTGCTATTTCTTTTTCCCTGTTTGTCCTCACATTGTTTTGAACAATCGGATCAGGGTGATAAGGGTCTTTCTGGCGCAAAGAGGGGAAGGCCCACCGCCAGGGCCCAAGGGCTGAGGCAGGAGCTGGCCATGGGTGGCAGAGGTGCAGGCTTGGCTTCGGACCAGGCGGTGAGGGCACTTAGTGAGGGCACAGGGCGGGGCCAGCCTTTCAGTCTGCCTGCTTCTGGGGGGCAGAGGCTGAGACGATGAATCCATCGGAAGCTGGGGGCTTCTGTGTTAGGAGACGGAGGGACTGGCGCTAGGGGGCCTTCAGGTCTCTACCCAGGGTGGGCATTCGACATCATGCTCCTCTCGTCCAGGAACTGGATCTCACACATGTGCCTGCGACCCCCAGCTCCTGGTGCTGGCCTGTCTGGCACGCCGTGGGTGCTCAGCCAATCTGCAGGAGCCAGTGAGCTGCGGCAAGGAGGAGAGTCCCGGGACAGATGCCTCCCTGCGGGAGCTTGCAGTGGGCTGGTGCCTGAGAGCCGCTTCCACACCTGGGGGTATCTCCCTGCCCGCGGGGAGACAGCACATCCCTCACAGGTGGTCTCACGCTAATGACTGGCCGGGGGTCACTTTCCTTCCCAACCTGTGGACGCTCAAGATCGAGTCCTGTCTTGCTTACCTGTTCACCCCTACGGCCTGGCACGCAGCGGCGACAAAAGGAAGACGTGCGATTCTCACTGCAGACCCTGGGAAACCCAAACCACGACTGCCGGACATCCGGAGCTGCGGCCTGCCTGCCTCGCTCTGTGGTGAGATTCGCAATCACAGGCTGGGCCTGGGAGCCAAACCCTGTTGTGTGCCCTGATCCTCTCAAGGGTACGAGTGTGCTTCCCTAACGAGGCCACCTCACTGCTTTCATGAGCCCACGGAGCCCCGGGCAGAGTGGGGCAGGGGGGAGGGGGGGCATCGGCTCTCACATCAGCGGCCGCTTTGTTCACGAGCAGCCCGACCCAGCCAGCGGGGCCTCTCCTGCTGCACAGTTTTGTGGAGCAGGCTGTGTTTCCAGACTAAAGAAAGTAATCTGGAGATCGGTGCACCGACATTCTATCGTGAAACAGGGCAGAGAAGGAATGTGCCCCCCAGCCCTCCTCCGGGGGGCGCTGCGGGCCTGGCAGGGGAACACGCACTTCCTGCCTGCGACAGCGAGCGGCATGATGTCACAGGAGGAATGCGTTCCAAACCCTATTTTTGGAGGCGACGAGGGAGAAGGCCAAGCCCAGCCTCCAGCTGGAAGCATCTCAAGGGCTCCCTGCTAAGCCCGCAGATCTGGGGGCACAGCCACTTCCAGGACCTGCCTCGACCCCTCGGGCGGTCCTCTCTGTGATTCAGGTCCCCAGGAGGCTCTAGAGGGGAGCTGTACAGGATGTTCTCATGAATCATTTCAAGTCCGAGGAGCCAAGGCCAAGCTTTCAAACTGACTGTGTGTTTCCTTTGGAGTGAGCTGAACTGTAGCACACTCTGTCTCCTAAAATCGTGGGCCTGGGCAGCAGCCTAACAGAAGATGCAACTTTCCTCAAGGTGCCAGGTTAACAGACTTGAACACCAGGTGCTACTGGAAATAACAAAATGCTTAGCATTTCGCTCAGAGAGTTCAAGGGCTCTGCATTTTAAATACATTTTTAAAAACCAGTGCATTTAAAAAATGTAAAATGTATTTTAAAATATATGAAGTCATATAAAATGCAGACAATGAGAGGGTGTCTCTCCCTCTGCCTGCGGGCACTAACCAACCCCTCACATCAGGAACCACGGGACGCCTCGTCGTGATGGTCAAGTTTACGGGCCACCGTGGCGGGGCTGAGGGGCGCCCGGAGAGCTGGCAGACACCATTCCTGGCTGTGCGAGGGTGTCTCTGGAAGAGATGAGCGTTTCGATCAGCGGATTGGGCACAGGTTTGCCCGAACCAAAGTGGGTGAGCGCCATCCAGCCCGCCGAGGGCCTGAACAGGACAAAAAGGTGGACGAAGGGCAAACTCTCCACTGGAGCTGAGACCTCCACGTCCTCCTGCCCTCGGACGTGAGAGCACCTGCTTGTGGCTGGGCAGTGTGACCCCAGCAGCCCTCCTGGCTCTCAGCTTGCGGATGGCGCATGCCCACACAGCTCAGCCTCACAACTCCCCTCGGGCATCTCTGCAGCTCCTCCTGGGCCTGTTTCTCCGGAGAACCCTGACAGATACACTCACGAGTAAGGTCCAGAGCGGGACTAAGACAATCCCTTGTTGTTGAGCGAGAGCTTACAGAGAATCATGGGCAAACTCGTGATCTTTTCTCCCCACTTCAAGAGAATGGTGTTCTGTCTTATATTCATGGGGGAGGGGGGTTAAAGTAAAAACATCACAGAGCCTTGCTACAATGAAGATCTTCAAATCCTGAGGAGGCAACACTGTCACAAGTACAACAGGCCATCCGCTGGGATTTTCTCCTGGATGGAAACTCTTTCTCTCGCTGTCGCCATTCCAGCCAGGAGCCGCTCAGTGTGACAGAAACTAAACTCTAAGTTTTGCTTTCGTCAATTCAAATGCCAGTAGTCACATGAGGTTAGTAGCTACTATACTGGAGAGGCCAGGCACAATTTTCTCAAGTTCAGATTCATCCATCCTTTTTGTTTTTTTACGTCTGGCCCATGGGTGGGAAAGTCCAAGGCCAGAGCGGTTGGTGCACCCTGAAGTCAGTGAAGGCTCGAGTGTGAAGGGGAAGGTGTGCCTTTTGTCCCTGAAAACCTCGCCAGCACCAAAAGGCTAAGTATTGTGCTCTCTCAACAAGACTTTCTCTGATGTAACACTTCCCTTTTTTAACTGTAAAAATTTTATTTATTTTAGAGAGAAGGGAAGGGAGAAACAGAGGGAAACATCAGTGTGTGGTTGCCTCTCATGTGCCCCCTGCTGGGGACCTGGCCTGCAACCCAGGCCTGTGCCCTGAGTGGGAATCAAACTGGTGACCTTTTGGTTCGCAGGCCGGCACTCAATCCACTGAGCCACACCAGCCAGGGCTCTTTCTAAAATTTTAATACATTACATTTTATGCTATCAGCTACTTTTTTCATTTGTTTATTTATTTATAGAGAGAGAGAGGAAGGGAAGGAGAAAGAGAGGGAGAGAAACATCGATCGGTTGCCTCTCCTACGTGCCCTGACCAAGGACTGAACCTGTGACCCAGGCGTGGGCTTTGACTGGGAATCGAACGAGCAATCTTTTGCTTTGTGGGATGATGCCCAACCCACTGAGCTACACCAATCAGGGCATTTTTCTTTTTCAAATAAGTTTTGACAGATCAATCACAGTTGGCATGTGTTAATTCCAGGTATACAACATTAACGTTTCTCCTGTGCACAGTCGGAGAGTCAAGGATCAAGTATCAGGACATTTATGACCCGGAGGATGTCTCCAGCGCGCACTCGTGTTCCAGGCACCAAGACTCCTCTGCTTGTTCCTGAATGAAGAGTCCATCCAGACGGTTAGGCTCAGCAAGGGCAGGGGGCTTGCTTTCGTTTGCTGGTCTGTCTCCAGCACCTGCTGGCATGCCTGGTACACGGTGGTGCCCAATACTGTCTGCTGGATGGTGAATGACTAGCTTGGAAGGAAGTAACCAGGGAAAAAACAACAACAAGGAAAAAGACTGTTCAGTAACCTGCCAGTTACTAGCTGGGCAACCTCCTTCCTCTGTCCTCAGCGCTACAATGGGCACCACTGTCCTGCAGGATTGTTCCGCAGATGAAGAGGGCTCCCCCCAGCAGGGTCACTGTCACAGAGGAAGGGGGGACCTCCAAGAATGGCCACTCTTAGCTGTCAAAATGGTCAACTCTCTGATGACAGTTGAGATGTCCTTTGAAGTGAGGCCATTATTATTAGTTTCTCTTTTAATGGAACGTCCTCATTCTAAAAGATCGGGAGGGAACATCCGATGTTGGGGGAACTGTGTACACAAAGATATAAGCTGTACAACAACACGCAGGGGTTTTATATGACAGTCCTGCCAGGTTTGGTGATCTCGCAAAATGTGCCTGCGGAGCTCTGGACATTACGTGTCAGGCAGGGGACGAACGACAGCTGACCAGTTGGTGCCCGAGAGACTAAAGCGGAAATATCCAACCAAGAGGAAGCCCACAGTTTATCCTAACATCTGTTTTTATTTTAATAAGTCCTAAGTGGTACTCAGAACATTTCCAAGAAATTAAATAGCCTGTGAGCTATTTATATATATCCTATTATCACAATTTATCACTTAAAAAAATTTCCTGATAGCACTTTTGCAAAAAAAAGTACCGGAAAGAGCAATAATTTGTTAACATTGCAGAACAATAGGAGTGCCCAGTATGTAAAGATTCCAGTGTTTTAAGTACATTTCACTGCAAGCCCCCGAAGAGCTCTAAAGTTGTGATTTCTGTAGTGAGAAACCGAGTCGTGTGTGCGCGGCAAATCTCCTCGAAGGGTGTCCAGGAGGCGCTCACGCATGGAGCAGGCTCCGAGTGAGGCCCCGTGGCCCAGCTGAATCGGCGCAGACCAGGGCCATTCTGCAGGGAGCCTGGGGGCTCAGCCACTTCAGGAGGCTGCGCCTGTTCCCACGCAGACCAAAGCCACTGTTTTTGTTATTGTTTTGCTTTGTTTTCATTTTTAAGGGGAAGAGAGGGAGAGAAACATTGATATGAGAAACATCAATCGGTTCCCTCTCATACACGCCCCAGCTGCGGGCCGAACCTGCAACCCAGGCATGTGCCCTGACTAGGAATTGAACCAGTGACCTTTTGCTTTGCACTTTGACAGGTGACTCCCAACAAACTTAGTCACACAGGTCAGGGCAAAAAAAAATTTTGTTGTTACTGATTTTACAGAGAGAGGGAGGGAGGGAGAAACGTCAGCGTGAGAGAGAAACACAGACCAGTTGCCTCCATGGTCAGGGATCAAACCTGTAGTCCGGGCATCTGCCCTGACTGGGAATCGAACCGGCAACCTTTCAGTTCAGAGAATGACCCTCTAAGCAACTGAGCCACACAGCCAGGTCCCAAAACCGCCATTCTTATCCATGCAGTATGAAAATGTAGCTTCATGCTGAAAGTCACTCTCCAAAATAAAAGACAAAAATTTTCTAACACAGTCATCTTGTTTTAAAGCACCCTCTATGGCATTGAGTTAGACTCTCCTAAGATTTGATATATCACACCCACTGAGCTTAACAAACCCCCCCCACCCCCCGCTGACCGGACTTGAGCATTCTTATGTTAATGTTTAAGACTAGGAATTTGCTAGAAATGGAACCCAATCAACAAAACAAACAAATGAGCAAAACAGAACCACCAGAGACTTGAAAATAAAGAACAAACTGACAGTGACCAGAGGGAAGGGGGGAGGGGGAGGGGGATAACTGGGAAAGAAGGGGAAGGGGTGCCCAAAGGGACACAAACAGAGGACCTAGGGGCACAGACAATGTGGGGGAAGTGACTGTGGGGGTTGGGGGTGGGGGGGAGAGGAGGGCAATGGGGGAAAAGGCTGGACTGTAACTGAACAATAAACTTAAAAGAAAATTTAAGAACTTGGATAAATAAAAATAAAAACAAAAACAGCTTTCCCTGAAGCAAAACCCTCCTTGAGTGAGCACGTGGCTCCCCCTTGTGGCGGACGTTAACCTCACACGCACGGACTGCTGAGGCCGGGCTTCAAGCCCCACCCATTCCGCCTGAATTCAGCAATGCATTAAAATGACCCTGGCCTTGGCAGGGCAGCAGCCCAGTTGGTTGGAGCGTCGTCCTGTACACAGAATGGTCACTGACCTGATTCCCAGTCAGGGCACACACCTAGGTTACGTGTTTGATCCCCCATCGGGGCACATACGTGAGGCAATGGATCGATGCTTCTATCTCTCCACCTTCCCCTCTCTCTAAAATCAATAAACATTGATTCCTTGGGCAATAATTTTTTTTAAATAATAAAATTAAATAACCCTGAGTTACTAATGTTATTAAGTACGCGCCATGCGGGCAGTAACGTCACATCCACCGGGACTTGGTTCAGTAGCCCCGCCTTCAGGAGGCTGGCACTGAAATCTGCCCACATTCATTTAAAAATCGGCCCAAATTAACAAAAGCCGTGCAGGAAACTTCACCTTCTCACACTACATCTCTCCTCGTTTGCCAACCTGAAACACCACGCATGTCCCCCATAGCTTTAATACTAAGCTCGACCTACATAAAAGCCTTGTACTGATGAACCAGTTTTGAAAGAAAAACCACTTTCTTTGGTCATGCCAATGGCCACGCCCAAGTCTTGGAACTAAGACGGCGGTGGCGCCGTGTTATCTGCAATGAGGAAGAAGGGATCTCTGCCGGATGTTAAGGGCTGGGATGATTCTCAGCAGAACAAAGGAGGCAGTTCTGTGCCCCTCTCTGCATGCCCCTTCCTCCTGCCAACACACTGAACCAAAGCTACCACTGCGACACATCCGAGTAGCAAAGAACAAAACTCACACAGCAGCGAGGTCAGGTGTGAAAGCCGAGTCCCAGGATTTTACCAGTTTTGAAGCCCAAAGACAAACTCACGGCTCCCGAAGGAGGCTGATAGAGAGATAAAGTCATGCTTTGGTATCTTACATCAAACAATGCTAATGTTCAAAAACAAAGTGGCTGATCCTGACCTTCCAGGACCCTCTTTAGACAGTGTGACAAATGCAGGGAACAAGGAGCACAGAGAATAATTCGAGCCAAGCACCCCTGCTCCTGGGGTTATGACGGGGTTCCCTCCCCATACGCCCGTCATAGGTCACAAATATCATTAGGTTGAAAATGCATTTAATACTCCGCTCCAGCCAGTTGGTTGTTTACTATTGCTCACAGGGCCGAGCCTGGGCTGCACTCCCGTCCACTGTCCAGCCTCAGGAGGGGGTCACACAACATGTGGCGGCTAACCCAGAGACGGACCAAAACCCAAAACTACTGAACGCAAATCCCTTTCGCACCATCGTAAAGTCAAAATATGGTACGTGAAGCACCTATATGGGACCATCTGTACACAGTATTTACAGGGAACCGGAGGGAGGGGTCTGGCTGATATTCTTGTTAGAGAATTCCCAATACGAAAAAGGAGAAGTTCATTCTAACAGAGACTCCCAATGTTGAAACGTTTTTAAAGCCTGTGCTGTCGAACCATGCACTTCCACGGTGGAGCGGGAAAGGTGAACTCAGTATGACAGCGAGTCCTGCCTGCCACTCACCAGGGCGCAGGGTGGACAGTGAGGGTTTCCCTCACTGCACCCTCGGTTTCTCGGTGAATTCAGACGTGTGTGCGCGCGCGCACTTCCTACAGGCAGAACAAAGTGCCTGCATCTAAAATAAACCAGCTGCCCTCTTTTCTCAGACCACCCTCGCACAAGAGGCTTTTCTGAACAGGCGTGGGTCATTGTCAAGTCTTGGGAAAGAGTGACAGGAACAAGCAGCAGTGCTGTGTCCTCGGCATGCTGTCCCTTTGGACTCCTTAAGGCACCGAAGGACTCAGCAGAGAAGAGGCAGCTACGCAACTGGGACGGTTACTTCCATGTCAAACTGACTGGGTAAAGGGGTGCCTCTCGGCAAAGCGGGTGGGCACCATCCAACCTGTTGGAGGTCTGAGGGAACAGAAGGGTGCAGGAAGGGAGAATGTACTCATTCTTTGCTGGCACTGGGACATCCATTTTCTGCCCTTGGACAGTGGCACTCCTGGTTCTCGGGATGAACTACACTCACCAACCCTCCTGGGTCTCCAGCTTTCTCGTGGTTAAATGTGGGACTTCTTGGTCTCGGTAACCGTGTGAGCCAACTCCTACCTTGTATCTACATCTACAGCTAAAGTCTGTACCTGTATCCGTCCATCCATCTGTATCCAACTGGTTCTGTTTCTCTGGAGAATCCTGACGAACACAGCAACTTAAGTCAAAGGAACAGAGACGTGCTACTTTCGCCAAGTCATCTTAAACAAACCACAGTGCGGAGTGCCTGCAAACTGAAGTTTGGTGTAGCAAGACAGGCTTCAAGAGTCAGAAAGCGGAACCTATTTCCCGATCTGCAAACGGCTCGCTCGCTCTCGGACAGCAGAAACAAGTCTCGGTAGGCAGCCAGGAGAAGGGGTAAGGCCACTGCCTTCAGACAACCAAACAGCATAAAGCAGTTCGTGGGAGAATTCCACTCTGAACACGGTGGTGAGGCCCAGCCACCCTGGGAGAGTTCCTTTTATAATGTTACATACTTAAAGGATTTAAAAAGTGACCTGTAAAGAGCCACTCAAGATACAACAGAGCAAAATGGTAGCAGCGCCTGCTCTCGCTCCCTTGAGTAAGAGGTAAGTTTTTTGGAAGCAAGCACAGCACGCAGGGACTGCTCAGATCACCAGGCCTGGGCTGAAGGTGACATCATGGCTGGTCCAGGGGAACTCCCATGCCCCCTCACAAACTCAACCCACAAAATGGGCTTTTACTGATTTATTTTTTGGTCACTATTAAAAGTCTTAATTTTCTTGGACTAGGGGCTCATTTCCATCAGCTCCTTCCATGCTGAAACCTCACCCCCCGTAGGTTTTCCATCACTGTGACCTTCACCCTGAAGCTCCCTGAGTTTTCCCAGTTCGAACATGGGCCTCCTCAGTATCTTGACTTTTCTAACAAAGACATCATGGAGCAAACAGATTGAAAAGACTTTTCTACGACTTTCCCAACACTGTTTGGACTGCAAGGATTTTTCTCTTTTCCAGAAAACACAGTCAACACTCCATGTCCCCCCGACTGCCGATCCACAGGTTCAACCAACTGCAAACAGGACACCCTATTTTTTTTTGTTCTAAAATTTTATTGTAGCAGTGGTCATATGACTATACTTTTACCAAAATTTATCAGACTACACTTAAGGTTGGTACTACATTTTATGGTTATATAAATTGTACCTTAATAATTTTTTAAAATTTTATTTAATTCTTATTCAAGTACAGTTTTGTTTTCTATTCCCAGGACACCCTATTTTTAACCCACAGCTGGGAATCAGGGAGGCGGCAGAATGACGGACGCAGCGTCCTGTGCTGTTTCCTACAAAACCCTCAGATGTGGTTGTCTGCAGAGAAGGGGGTCCTAGAACCACTCCCCTCGGATACGGAGGAACAACTGTAGTCGGGCGTTGGCAGAATCCAGTCATACACAGGTTCCCAACTGTGCAGGGACTGGCGCCCCTAAGACCCCTGTTCTGGGTTCAGCTGCACTGCGAGTGGTCCCTGCGAACTGCACGGTGCGCGGGGACGCCCACCAAGCTCCGCAACACGTGGTCTGCTTCCTACTGTTAATATCGAGTCGGGTAAGGGTGAGCTGCTTAAATTCAAGTGTTTCTTAATCTTTTATTCTGCGCAGGCCTGCGATCTTGTAATTGCTCTAAGACCTCAACACTCTGTTACAAAAGAAATTATGATTTCCAAATGTAACTAAGTCCCAGATTTTGTTTTCTAGAATGATTGTGCTATCCAATTCTTAAGAGCAGAACTCATGAAGACAACGAAGAAAATGGATGTCAACGTAAGGACTTTTAAAACAAGCGTTCCACAGTTTGCACTGCCAAAATCATACAAGCTGAATACTTCCAATGAGTGATCCCTTTTATAATTCAACCATGAAACTAACTTTATCCAAAATATCTTATTTCTGTACTAATTGCCTCAAAAATAAAAATGTGTATCGAAGGCCTGATCTTGCAAAGTCATGAAACTTTGCTTAAGGACATTTACCATCATGTCTCCAGCCCAGAAACTGCCACTGCAGACAGCGACCGGACAGAGCACGCCAAAGGGGAACATTTCAGCAAAATGGGCATGTGCTAAGTAACTAACTAATGTGAAGAAAACAGTTATTGTGAACTTTCCCCCAAAACTGCTTTTAGAAAACACCTTGTTCTAACGTAACCACACAAAAACCATTTCAGATTTATTAATTCAGCATTTGCGGCCTAATAGGAAATTCCTGTTTTTTCTTTGCAATGGGTTGAAAATGTACATACTTGCAATTTATAAAACAAAGGAAATCAAACAGTTCATGAGTCATGGAAAGTTCTATCTGAAAGGAGCAGACTCAGTTTAAAATAAAGGCCTGACAAGAAAACAGCGCCCACTTGAAAACACTGAGATGTGTCCTCATCTCGTTCCCTAACCCATTGGTTCCCCCGCATGGAGGGTCCACTGGCCAGGGCTCGCATTGCTCGGTTGAAGATGGTGTCCCCTGACAAGGGATGACCACTGTTTCCTCGCGAGAACTCCCGCTTGGGGACTCCGGGAGTAGCGCCCCGAAGGGCCACACAGGACACGAGCGCTGCGTCCCAGCCCCGACTGGCGGTGCACCCCGTTTTCCAAGCCCTGCTTATAGCCTCCTGACCAGCAGCCACTCCCCCTTGTAAGGGTCAGGGAGGCGGCATTAGTAATAGGACAAGGGGAACGGAGACCGTGCACACGAAGTAAGACATTTATTACGCTGGACAACAGATTTTATTTTCCGTTTTCCCAGAACACCGCGATAGCACACAGCATCGTCATGCGGCCTGAGCCGGTGTGTGCGACCCATAATCTTGACACAGGCTGTCTCACTGCGGGTCTCCTTAAAAACAGACCCTCTGAAGGGACCTATACCAGTCAGTCATCGACTAATAACAAAGAAGGAGTTATCTCAGAAAAACCTTAGTGTAGGAGACGCCTCGATTCCTAGAAACTGAGTCTCACACTCCTGTTCTTGGTGCCACTGGTTGAGAAGGGTTTACTCTAAAGCTAAGGCCAACACTGCCACTTTCTCCGCAGGGCCTCCACTAAAACCGCGCTTCAAGTGGCAGGAAAGGAGGTGAGAACAGAAATCAAAGTCTGCTGCGGGCGAAAGTGACCCCACAAAATGCTGAGACAGTCACAGCGCGCCATCAACTCAGCAAGGCTCACAGCAAGCACAGGGGCTGGCGTCCGCGACACCCCCTTCCACCGGACAACGGGACCACCTGCAGAGACAGCATCCGGGCGGCCGCCCTTCAGAATGGGTGCTGAAGGTCTGTCGGGGGCGTCGGGTTAACTCTTTATGGTCTAATCTGGTGTGTGTGTAGGATACAGTCACCTTCTCCTGGAAACGGTCTCCCAATCCTGAATGTCTTTTGAGAACCATGGAATTAAAACCTGCTCAAGAACTGCCCTCCACGCCAGCCAGCTTTCCATGAGTTTCGACTCCACTCCCTGAAGTCCGTCTGGACTCACAACCCAGGGCAGGAATGTTGCCGCTGTCCCATCAGACTTCATGGAAAGGCCGTCCTAAGCCAACTTTTAAAATCCCTCTGTTTTTAACGTTCAGCTTGTGCCTTAACTGTAGCGTAAGAGCTCTGCTACTTGAAAAGCGCGCGCAGCCTGAAGCCCCAGCGTTCCCTGCAGATCACCTGCGGCACTCCTTGCACCTGGAAGCCTTTTCCTGTCCTCGTCTGTTGGCTCTGAAAGTGCGGGCTTTGACTGGCCGGGGGAAGCACACTCCGTCCCATCATTCGGAAACACGTGGGGACGCGCGGGCAGCGATGGCGACGGGACGGAATGCAGGCAGGATGGTTCCGACTCAGAGCCTCTCGTCTCAAGAAAAGCACTCGGACCATCCTCAGAGACACCCATGTCTGACGGCTGCTCGTGGCACTGCAGTCTCGACCCCCAAGGCTCTCCTCTGCGGCACCGTCCCCTGTGGCTCTCAATGGCCCCGGGCCCTCCTCCTGGCCAGTCCCTCACCAGGGCACCTTCGACAGCACAGGAGCCCCCAGCAACATGCTCTTCTGCAGGAGCAAAGAACAGATCCGCGGCCTTGCTCTGAGCCACTGGGGAAGCGCAATTCCTTCTTGCTGATCCTTTCAAACGTGGAAGCGCCACGGTGCCACTGGGAAGCAAGAGGCTGGCCTCGCCCCGATCGCTTCTCACTGCCGATGACGACCCCTCACTGTGCGGATTTCCATGCAGACCAACTGCAGGCTTCTTCGCCCAGGAAGGGGCACCGGACGGGCGGGGGCTCTCCTGTGTCCGGAGGCTGCGCAGCAGCTTGTCCCAGTCCTCCCCCTGCACTCCCGCGAGGCAGGCGCCCAGGGCCCCTCTCCTGTCCCTCATGCGCGTTCTCTGGTGCAGTGAGCCCGAGGACACACCTGTGCTAGTCGGTGGAAGGTCTTCAATGGATCTCAATATGGACCTGGAAAAGACAATCAAATTATTCTTTCCTATAAAATATTTTACTCGGAAAGAAAACTATAACCGAATCAGTGTCACAGAGAAGAGGGGTCTAGGAGAGTCACACAGCTGCATGCTAACACACGTGAAGACCTTTCTCTCTGCCTCTCCTCCTGGGTCCTGCTCCCGACAGGAAGAGGACAACACCCTGCCCGGTGAAGGTCACAACAAAAGGAACGGTGCTTTCCGGGGGCAGTTTCCCAAGGTCGCTCAAAGACAAGAAAGACTCTGAGGTTTGTATTTTCCCCAGCAGGGCAGGTGCTGACATTCACTCAGTACGAATCTCTGCCCCCAGCACGTGAGGGGACGACGCGATGACGCAGCCGAGGCCTTACCTGACATGTCCTGTCGGAGAATGACTCGCAATAACAAGCCACTCGTAAGGAACCGAGGTCGACTTTGCTTATGGATCCAGGGTTTACAAAGCCCTCCTGGGAAGCCAGCCTGGAGGGCCCCTGGCATACAAGGTCCAGCCCCAGGTGGCCAGGAAGGTCACCTGCGGGCAGGTAGGAACCTCAGCAAAGTCTGGAGCCTTGAAAGGAAGGCTCTGCGAGTAGAACTCTGGTGGAGAAAGCTTCTGAGCTGCGATCCCCACTCTCAGACCAGCAGGTGATAGAGGCTTTCACAAGCCCCACCCGAGATTTCGCGTGAAAACTTCTGCAGAGGAGCGGATCTGTGACCTCAGATGCTGTTCAAGAGCAAATGCAAGGCGGCCCACCACTTAATGCTCTTGCTGCGCTCATTAAATCCAGAGACCAGCCTTTTTCTGTGACCAAGAATAACCTCGCCCCGACGTTTCTACGCCCCACATGGGGAAGAGGTCAGGAGTAAGAGTGACAGGCTTTGAAATGGACCAAAACTGAGATCACCGGGTATGCTGGCCAGTGCGTCCTTCGGGCTAATTTATAGGGCCCTGCACCTCTGTCTCTGAGCTGCTATACAAGGCTCTAAGTTGTAGGAATCTCAAGAGGAAGGCAAATTATTTCTTATCCAAAGAAATGAAAACTAATTTTGTCTGGAGGAATGCAACGTATTATTGCCCTGTGGACCAGTTTTACATCTTTTTGTAAATTCACTTGAGCACCCCTGAATACATGTGTTTTTGTCTAAGTTCTCCTTTAAAGTGATTACAGCATCTTACTAATTCCCTTATTAATTGGCAAGTTAAAAAAACTGGTACCTGTTCCTTTAAAACATAACCATGACCCCGGAACAGTAATAAATGAAATATAAGGGAACACGTGTAGCGTGTTCTGCAATGTTCCTGAGAGGCTGCCCTGAGGAGCAGCCACCTGCCAAAGAGCAGGAACTCCCAGGGCAAGAAGGCGGCAGGCGGGCGGCGGAGCAGCGGCTCTCTCACCTCCCGCAGGAGGCGGGGACAAGGCCTACAGGCCGGCCAGGCGGCAGCACCTCCCCCAGCACCTGGAGACACAGGGCACCACTCGGAGAGGCCGCAGCGCAGCTGTGCGGGGCCGGCATCGGGGATGGAGCCATGGGGACAGGGAGCTGCTGTCCTCTCAACCGACCCTGTGGAGCTAGAGACTCTTAAGCTGCACGACTGCACATGAGTGTGGAACTTTTTAGAACTGCAGAGAGTACACTGGGAAGAAAACAAAGCAAGTAAGTGTCACTGGAGGCCGCAGGAGAAGGCACAAGGCTAAGGATGGAGAGCCGACCAGGGGCCGAGGACAGGACGAGGCAGGGCCGCTGGTGCCAGGAGCCTGGACCTCGCTCGGCAGGGATGGAGACACAGGGATTTCCAGCCAGGAATGTTGCTGGGTTCGCCTTGAAGATTAATTGGCCTGGTTGCAGTGCGGCAGCCAGACTGGAAAGGGGTCACACTAGTCCCATTAGGAGGCCGTTCCAACAGCGCCAGAAAAGAGAGGAGGCCTGTCAGAGCAAAGGCCATAGGGAGAGTCTCTTTTTAAGTTAGTGGTGGCCAGATGCAGAAGAGGGTGAAACGACCCACAGATTTCTTCTGACTTTCAATTCTGGGGGATGGTGTCGTTAATGGAAAACGGGGAGGAATTCGGATGGGGACACACAGAGTTTGACGGTGGGACTCCAGCAAGCGGATGGATTAGTAAAGACTTCACCTCAAGCAGTGTCAGAGCTGGAGGCTGACTCAGCAGCAGCCAGCTTTGGGGGGCTGAGGCAGGGGCGGCCCTCATGTGACGCACAGAGACAGCGTGGACCCACTGAGGTGCATGAGGCCAGCGTCTCGGAGGGCCCCAGGGAGGAAGCCACCACCTGCACCGAGTGCTTCCAAAGGAGGGGGTTACATGTGTTTCCTGTGTGAACAGCTCAATTAGCTCCAGGTCAACCTCGGAAAACTGCACACAGTCTGCCAGCCCAGCAGTCATTAAATGGGGCCACCCCACTTCAAGGAGCATAGGAGAAAATACGGGAGCATCTTTGATTATTTCTATCTCACTCCTTTTAAACTTTTTCTATGCTTTATAATACATATATATTTTGATAGAGCAAAATAGAAAGTTTATAAGGATACATGTATAAAGAGATATGTGTATATACATGTGTGTAGAATTGTGTATACATTTGCATATATATGTATATATACATATATGTGTGAGCTGCACTCAGAAGTTTTGCTAGCAGTGTGACCATTACTCTACACAAGTGAAAAACAGCCTGGCTGGTGTGGCGCAGTGGATGGAGCACTGGCTTGCGAACCAAAGGGCACATGCTTGGGTTGCGGGCCAGCTCCCCATTGGGGGGCGTATGAGAAACAACCACGTACTGATGTTTCCCCCTCTTTCTCCCTCCCTTCCTTCCCCTTGCTCTAAAAAATAATAAATAAAATCTTTTTAAAAAAACTGAAAAATATATTTGAACAGTATAAAGCAATATACAAACATAGGGTGAAATCTTTTCTCCACTGAGATATAAATGACATAACACTGTATTGGCTCAGGTGTACAACACTCAACACCCACATATTGCACAATGATCGCCCCAAGTCACCATACAGCACCAGACACACTTGTGATTTTTTTCTTGTAATGAGAACTTTTAAGAGGCACAATTCTTTTTTTTAAGATTTTTATTTATTTATTTTTAGAGAGAGGGGATGGGAGAGAAACATCGATGTGCGGTTGCCTCTTGCACCCCCCAAACAGGGACCTGGCCCACAGCCCAGGCCTGCGCTCTGACTGGGACTCAAACCTGCAGCCTTTTGGATCACAGGCTGGTGCTCCACCCACTGAGCCACACCAGCCGGGGCAAGAGGTACAAGTCTTACAAGTGTGAATTCTGCTACAACTTAAAAAATACTTTCAAAATTTACCAAGTCAAATATAATTAAATTCTTCTGACAGTCTCTCTCAAATTAACTTTCCAAACCATATTCTTTCAAACCTTACATTTATTTTACTGATTTGAAATGTACTAAGAATGAACATTTTCCTAAAATGGAAGCATTTCCAAATATATTTTTAATACATATTAATACAGGTTTAAAAAAAACTCCTAAGAAAAATAGGTCATCTAATGTGGGCCAACCCTCAGGAAAATTAGTTTCTAACCACTTTTATTTTTTATTTTTTTTAAATTTTATTCATTTATCTTTAGAGAGGAAGGGAAGGAGAGAGGGAGAGAAATATCAATGTATGGTTGCCTCTCATGTGCCCCCTGCCAGGAACTACATCCGCTGCTGGGAACTGGCCTGCAACCCAGGCACGTGCCCCAACTGGGAACCGAACCTCGATCCTCCGGTTCGCAGGCCCACGCTCAATCCACTGAGCTACACCAGCCAGGGCTCTAACCACTTTTATTAAGTCCTTGTACAACTAGTGCTATTCAGAACAACGGAGAACCCCAGAGTTGCGCTAACATATTTTAAATAAGGCAACACTGATGGAATCAATAAAGTAATCATGTACTTAACGATGACAGAATAAATGTTTTGCCAAAGACCATCTGGCTCTACTGGATTAACGAAAATCTTCCGGGCAGCGAAACCGCCCTGGCTCTGGGCCCGCCCCAGCCCGCTCTTCTGACCCTACAGAGCTGCACACACACACAGTCGGAGAGCTGAGCTCCCTCCCCTATGCTCTCTACACACTTCGCTGTGTTACATACATGTAGGTGCATTACGCTGTACCAGTGAAGTATGCATGATCACCTAATAAACTGGCCTGGGCCCGACGGTGTCAGTACCCCCCAGCCCACCCCCGTGTGAAGTCCAAGAAGTAAGCGCATCAATTACAGCACGCAAACTTAGCTGCCCAAACCGAGACCCCTAGACTGAAGGAAGGCGTCAAGCCAGCACAAGTCAGGGAAAACAAAGGCAGGGCTGGGAGCAGACTCCTGAGCTAGTTCCCTCACCACAACTCCCCCCCCAAAATATGGCAAAGGTTGAAAATGAAACAAGAGCAGCCGGGGATGGCTGCACAGAAGCGAGACTGCCTGGGTGTGCCCGGGCCGCAGTGCAGACTGGAGAAGTCACCTTCCACAAACGCCCTGCCTGCCAGAGGCAGCTGCCTGACAACAGACCTGACCCAGTTCGGCAGCTGCCGCCCTCTCGGACTGCTGTTACCTCACCTTCCCTAACCTGAGCTATTAATGGCCTCGGGACCGATGGTCTGGATACCACTGCTCTGCGAACTAAAAATACCCTGGCCTCGATGTTTCTGAAAGCCATCTGGCAAGGCTGCTCCCAACGGGGACTGGGAGGAGACACAGCCACTCGAGCAGGGGCTGCTCAGCAAGGTCAATGGCAAGAGGCCTGGCGTGGGGTCCTGCCTTAGGAGAGCTCCCAAGCACACTGCAAGACCACCCGGGCCTCCTCCAGCTCTCGGATGGGAACACTAAGCACCTTAACACCCTGTGCTCGTGACTCAACTGATGGGACGGAGGAAGTGGCTGAAAGGCAGTCCTCAGAGGCTGCCCAGCACAGGGGAGAAGCAGGAAGGACTCCAACGGCAGCTGAGTCACAGCTGCAGGCAACACCCACAGGACTGAGTCCTGCTACAACTCATTCGGCAGGTGCACATCATGCCCGCCCTGAGAGAGCCAGCTACGAGGTCTCATCAGCCACCTCCTTTGGTCACCTGGGTGCCAAAGGTGCATTTGCTCACGCATCCGAGGGGCTGGGGCGGCTATGTCCCAGCTGGGCACCTCAGGCAACCAATCCTCTTTCGTCAAAGTGTCGAGGACTCAATCAATGTCTGAAAGCACCTAACATCGTTTCAGACCAGCACCCACGGTTGTCCAATGAACAGCAGCTGTCACCATCCTCGCCATGGTCAGGAGTGTGCAGGGAACAAGTGACAAGATGCTGCCGGAGGGTTCTGTCCAGCAGAGGCGGAGAAGCAATCACTGGGTGACAGGGGAGGGGCCATATTGCATCATCTCGTACCATCTGTATAGATACCATCTGTATTGTATCTTCTTTGGAGAAAGGTCCTTTCAAGCCCTTTGCCAGCTTCTGCATTAAGCTGCTTGTATTGCGGAGTTGCAGGGTTCCTTCACATCGCTGGCTGTCAACCCTCACCAGACAGACACACGATGTACAAACACTTCCTCCCGTCTCACGAAGCTGTCCAGACCTATCCCTCTCCTGACGGCGTCCTTCACTGCACAAAATCTGTTCATTTTGATCAAGTCCAAATCACCTACTTTTTCTTTGTTGCCTGTGCTTTTGGCAAGAAATCATCGCCCAATTCAGTATCATGATGTTCCCGTTTTCTTCTCTAAGGCTTTACAGTTTCGGTTCTTAAGTTTAGGTCTCTGATCCCCTTTGAGTTGATTTTTGTTTATGGTGTAAGGTCAGGCCCGCCTTCTCTCTTCCTCATGTGAAAGCAATTCCCTTTTAGCTATCAGGTGGTGCTACGGGCTAAATGTCTGTGTTCCCTCCACAATCCATACGCTGAACCCTCCGAGGTGATGGCACTGGAAGTTAAGGCTTCTGGGAGGTACTTACCTCATGAGGGGGGAGCCCTCACAAATGGGATTTGTGTTCCTATGAAAAAGACCCCACAGAAATCCCGGCCCCTTCCATCGCCTACAGACACATGAGAAGGAGCCAGCCAGGAACCAGGAGGGCCCTCAGGAGACCTTGCCCATGCTGGTGCCTACACCTTGGACTTCTCAGTCTCCGTAACTGGGAGAAATAAGCATCTGCTTATGTTACCCAGTCTATGGAGCTGAAGAAACCCTGGTTCTTCTCCAAAGATCACGTGAGAAGCAGTGCCCGGGCACCCTCCTGAGTTAGGCAGCCTTCTGGGTCCTGGAATGCTCCCTCCACCTCCAGGCATTGACAAGCATATGTACAAAAAAAATTTTTTAATGGGATAACAGGTAGTTTTGTTTTCTTTTAAACTTGCTTTTCTTTGCATATGGTGGATCTCTTTTAACCTGAGTACATGCAGTACATCTAACTCATACATTCTAATATCTGCTTGCACGTGTAAGACTTCAAAAACTTGACTCAAGGATAACACGGCTTGCCTGTAGGGTCTTCTCTGCGCAAACTGAAACACCCTTCTAACCCACCTCAAGTCCGAAGTCTTTGCCTGACTGGAATGAGCAAATGTAGTTTCTAAGCGGTAGGTGATCACTGACCCACGTGGAGCTGTGGATTTAGAAAGTCACTCAGAAAAGGACTATGAAGGAGGAGTTAGAAACAGAACGAGGAGAGCAACGGGCCAAAGGAAGAAGGTTCTCGGGCCTGGGCAGCACAGGGCCATGTGGCTGACGGGGACCTCACAAGAAGACAAGGAACAATGACAACTCAGTTTAACAATTATCATCTCCTTTTCTCCAGCTGTTCTTTTTAGTCCTTCTCTCTTAATGGTTATAAAACCCTGGGTGAGCTGAGGCCGAGACACTTGACTCTTCCCACAGGCCACATAACTGAGAAGGTGTAGGCAGGACGTGTTCAGCTACGATTGGTTCTCAGTACAGTTTTCTACCTTGCTTTGACTACCTTTGGGGGTTGGTACGGATTCTCAATTTTCTATTGCCATGTCCCTCAGACGCTACACAAATATATAGGGTGCTGATGGCTCTAGATTAAAGCGTGCTTACAAACGGTATTTTCAAATCATAACCCTTCTCAGTTTACAAAACTCTCTCCTCATTTAATCACCTTTAGCATTAGATATCAACCCCCTTAAAATGTCCTGCCGCCCTACCAGTGATTCGAGGGTTCTGAGGGAAGGTGTGGGAAGTGGAGTCCCTTATCCTGGGCCCCCTGCAATGGAAAGGATGGAGATGGAGTGTTCTGGGCCAAAGGAGCGCGGTGACGCGGGGCTGCCCCTCTGCTCAGACTCTCCTTCTGCTGCACTTTCCTTTACCCGAGATGAAAATGATTACAGCCTCAAATCAGGTACGTTAGCAATTTCCACAAATGAACAGAAACCCTAAACCTACAGGGGAGTTTGGAGTAGCAGATGTGAATACCAGAGTAAACAACAGACAGCCCACTCTCACCCGGGGCCCCTCAGCATGGGGACAGCTGCTGCTGCACTTGATCAGACCCGAGACCAAACCTAAAACCTCCATGCGGTTCTTCGGCAGCTCTTCCCGAGGTCCCTGCGACCACCTGGCCTGTGCTCCCACCCCGCCACCCCTGACCAGACTGCAAAGGCCCAGGTGTGACTCCTAGGGCGTTCAGCTCCCAGGAGTCACTGAGGCTGTGCTGCACCTGGACGGTCACGTGGCACCATGTCCACCGAGGCGTCTCCCCTGGGCACCTGGGAAAGGTGCACCTAGCTCTCCTGACTGCCCACGTCACTAGGATAGAGCCACTTCCCCACTTCGAAACGCACTTACCCTCCAGCATCCCCACAGATTCCCGGTTATGAAATTTGCACTGGAATAGCCTTTGCAGAGATCACCTCACTGCCCTACAAACCAGGAGAGATCTGGGATCCCTTATTCCTTATTGCACAAGAAACAAACAAGCCACCAGCACTCTCGCAAGGAGAAGAGCAGGTGCCAGGTCACGTCAATATGGTGATCACAAAGGTCCTGCCTGAGGTGAGAACCAAGGTGGGAGAATGAACCAGCACTGAAAACGCCAGCGCAGAGAACTCAAGGTGGGAGAGCCCACACGTGCAAATGCCCAGAGGCAGGCAGGGGCTTGGTGCACGCAGACCGTAGACAGGTAACAGTGAGAAAGAAGAGTAAGCAAGAAACAAGCTGGCTAGAGCCCCGGCTGGGTAGCTCAGTCGGTTGGAGCACTGTTTCATTACACCAAGAAACAAGCTGGCTGAGAGTGAAGAAAGATGAACAGAAGTCAGATCTGCAGGGTAAAACAGGTGACCTGCGTTCTGTGTGCTATGGGAAGTTCTGTTTTTCATTTCTGTGAAGGATGACGCGATCTTCTGCCCGGTGGAAAACAGATGGGAGGCTACTGCAGTCATCCGGGTGAGCGAATATGGTGGCCTGGACTCAGGGGGCGGGCCTAAGTGTTGTGTAAGTGGACATATGAGAAAGATGACTTTTTTTAATGGTACAAAACTGATTTTCAACATTACGTACTAAGGTTTTTTTTTGCAGTCATTCACGTAATTTTATAAATGACTGCAAATTATTAATATAACTCTAGAACAAGTGTTTCCAAAGTGCAGACACATTTTTTTCTACCCACAAAGCTTTTTCTTTTAATTTATTAATTTGATATCTAAAAAGCAGGATATCCAATTTCCCTTGGAAATCACTCAATCTGGCAAACAGCAGTGAGCGAGCAGCAACTGGCTGGGGCGCAGGCTCGCTGGGACCCCAGTCCCCACACCCAGTACGCCTGACCCAGTCATACCACCCGCTGGAAAGATATTTGAGTTTTCAACTCCTCTAGTCGGCTACCACTTCAGGATGCCACAAGCCCTTGCTCACATAAAAGTATCTCTATTTGGACCTTGAAATAGAGAGGCTGGTTCATCTCACCTCATCTTAACCCAATTTTGATCAACAGCTGGTTTCAGGTTTTCTGTGGTCTGCCATTACTAGTGACAGGCACCCAAAACCCGAAGGTCCAGGCACAGGGACAATGCCATTCTGGTGCCACCAAACCAGAAGGGGGAAAAAGGACAACATCCCCGGGTGTCACCACTGCCTGGTCCCAGAGCTCAGGCTTCCTCATTTTGCACAGCAGGAAGCCGAGCCACACAGGTACTGCCAGACTGCAACCTCCCGGGGGACTGGGGCCTGTCCCTCGGCCTGTCCCTCGTCCATCACACGGCCTGGACATGGCCCTGGCCCCCAGCAGCCACTCCAGAAGAGGGAACAGAATCCAAGAGCAGGCTGCACTTGGTCATGAATAACACACTTGGAAAGCATAACTCTCAATCTGAAGACTTTCCATTCCACTAGAAAAAGGCATCTGTAACCTGAAGGACATAAACATGTCAGTCACTTGTAACAAAGGTGATCTCCAAGGTTGGGGGAGGTGTCGCCACAGTTTCACAGTTGACTTGTTTCTGGCCTCTGAACCCTTTGGTCTGTCTCCACCTCCTCCACCTCCTTTTCCCTCATCTTCATCCCCACCCCACTTCCACCGCAGCCAGAATAAATAAGACACATCTATCAGAGCATTAGTTAACATGCATTAGTCCACTTCAAATTTCAAGGATACTATCTTTCGACGCTCCATTTAGTTTGGGAACTAGAAAAGTCAACCATAAAGCCACCCCACCCAAAGGCCCAATTTGTAATTTTCTGGGCAACGTTTTCCCTTCCAGGCCAGAGCCTTTCCAGCCCATGCCAGCAGCATCCACCCGCCTCTCGGCGGACCCGCGACCACAGAGGCCCTTAACCCAGGCAAGCCACGGTAAGCTCTCCACCTCATCCCCACCCCCGCCCCGGCCCTATTTGCATAATGGGGATAACAATAACCTCTGCGGGATTTTCTCCCGTGGGGTTCCCAAGGCACGGTGCTTGGCAAAACCCAGCATCCACCTTCGCGGCTCGTGACAGCATCTTCAGCGCCCTGGGCGAGGTGGCCGGACCGCGCACTGCGCACCCGCGTTTGGAGAGCGTGTGGGGAGAGGGGCTGGGCGGGCGCGGCTCACCCACCTGCAGGCGGACGTTGAGCATCATGGAAGCCACGATGTACAGGTAGGGGAAGTTGATACGCAGCCGCCAGGCCAGGTCGAAGAAGATGAGCAGCGTGCGGGTCAGCCCCTTGCAGAAGACCCCATATGAGCGGGCGGCGGCGGAGCGCGAGAGCCGGAGAGCCAGGCCCGACAGAGCCGCCGCCATATAGACGCGCGCCCGCTGCTCGCCCCCCGCGCACCGACCGGCCGCGGACCCAAGCCGCCCGGCGCTCTGAAGCCCGCCCGCCGGCTCTCTTATAGGCCCCGCGTCGCCCTGGGCCTCCGCCCCGGCCGCTGCCCGCGCTCTGCGCGCTGAGGGAGCGAAGGAGGCGGCGGCGGCGAGGCCGGCGGGCGGGCGGGCAGCGGGGAGGAGAGTCCGCGCGTCACCCTGTGGGAAGAACCTCCGGGAAACACCGCCCGCTGCGGGCCGGGCCAACCGGCCTGACGTCACAATGCCCGCGCCGCGCGGCGCTTGCGTGCTCCGGCCCCACCCCTAGGCTACGCCTGGGCCGGCCGCTGATCACCTTTTCCCCGCAGGTAAGACGCGCATGCGTGCGCGCGGTGGCGTGGGGAGGGCGGCTGATGTGCTGTCTACGACCGCCCCCTAATGGTGAAAAAGAAAACAAAAACGGAGGGAGGCGAGGAATAGTGAATTGGAATTGCAGGGGCACATAGCTCTGGGAATTCACTTAATGCTATGTACCCTTATAAAAATGTTAGAATAGTAAATTTTATGTTATGTATTACCACAATTATAAAAAGCAAACAAAGGGAGGCCTCTTGGGAACAACGGACACAACATTCGCCCTCCGGAGATTGCTTGTGGTCACAGCCATTCTTGTTCAGTGTCCTCTTCTATAAAATTTAATCTTTTAATAATTACGATACTAAGGAAAGCCCCTGATGGGAAAAGAAAAATATTGAAACTTCCAAAACTTCTTGTGTTCTGGGTCTTTTGGGAGGGTTTTCACGGTGAGTTTTTACATTCCTACTTAAGCGTGTAGGTTTCTACCCAAGGTTTGAGTGGTGAGGAGGTAGGTATCTTTCCTGGAAATTCTGGCAAAGTATTTCAGGTCATTACCTCTGCCCATCAAAGAGGAAGTCTGGGAATTTGGTACAGGTGGGACAAAAGAGTTTTACTGATGAAATGAAAAGTAGGTCTTAAGTCCTTTAAGAAAGCAAGAATAGAAAGCAACAGTGTGAAAGTGGATTTATATGTAAAAATCCTTTGCCACAAAACAGATTTGCAATAACAATTTTTAAAGTCATTTTCAAATTCTGTACCCTAAAATGAATGTAAAAACATTTTTAAATCTTCATTT
Organism: Sturnira hondurensis; assembly: GCF_014824575.4. Classification (NCBI taxonomy): domain Eukaryota; kingdom Metazoa; phylum Chordata; class Mammalia; order Chiroptera; family Phyllostomidae; genus Sturnira; species Sturnira hondurensis. The sequence continues at coordinate 5,092,914 of NW_028082364.1, forward strand.
TATTCATCTATAGTCCAAAAATTGTGAACCAGAGGACATTTCTAGTACTGCCATCGTGACTATTATTTTGCAGTATCATTTTTCTTCCAATGTCTACTGTATAAAGGGATTGTGCTGATGTGGCTCAGTGGATTGAGCACCTGCCTGGGAACCAAAGGGTCGCCGGTTTGATTCCCAGTCAGGGCACATGCCTGGGTTGCTGGCCAGGTCCCTAGTAGGGGGCGCTTGAGAGGCAACCACACGTTGATGTTTCTCTTCCTCTCTCCCTCCCTTCCCCTCTCTAAATGAATAAATAAATAATTTTTAAAATAATTTTATTTATTTATTTTTTAAAGAGAGGGGAAGAGGAGGAGAAAGAGAGGGAGAGAAACATCAGTGTGTGGTTGCTTCCCATGTTCCCCCAACTGGGGACCTGGCACACAGCCAGGCATGCGGCCCTACTGGGAACTGAACCAGTAACCCTTTGGTTTACAGTTTGGCACTCAACCACTGAGCCACACCAGCCAGGGCTAAATAAAATGTTTTTTTAAGACAGCACACAAAATTACCACAAAACTAAACTGAGCAAGGTAAGAAGCCTGTTGTAATTAGACATAAGGAAGGTCAAAGAGAACACGAAGAAAAGTTAACAAGATTTGAGGCTTTATACGTACCAAGGTGAACTAGTTCCAAGCTATAAAGCAGGCTGGTAAATCAGTCTAGTCTCCCGACTTGACATTTAACTGAGCCTCAATTTCCTGGCATCTCTGGGAAGACATTCTGTTAATTATAATTTGAGAAACTAACAGACAGAACTAATTATAAGTCAGCATGTAAAGTTCTTTTGTAGCAACAAAGGGTTATGAGAGCATGGAGGAGAATAGTGGCTGAGGCAAGTAGGAAATATTATTTACCATCGATCAACAGGATTCAGGTGATCTGCCTACAATCATCCCACCTGCCGTTACAGTAGCAAGATAAATAGGTAGGTAGGTAGATAGATTTTCTTCTTTTCAGGTTAACCTGGTAAGACCCACTTGGGGAAGTTGGGTTCCATGTTCAGCAACTTCTCAACACCTGCGACGTGATTCTGTAAAATGAGGGCGTGAGAAATGAATGACCGCAGGCATGCACAGCCTCCAGCATAGTCCTAGGTGGACAGAGGGCACCCAGGAAGTGGCTGCTATGTTTCTACCCAGAGCCCTCGAGTTTTTAGAATGCAAATTCAGTGCATTCATTAATAATCATGATCATTAATAATGTTTAACAATGGACCCCAAGCAGCCCTTAATGAATTAGTGAATCTAAGTAATGATCACTGATGACTGCTAACAACACGAAAAGAAACAACTAGACATGTAACTCCTGATGAAATATAATTGCCAAAAAAAACCTCAAATCTGAATCTATCAGGCCCTTAGATCCAATGACCAGAGGAACACATTGAACATCCACAATGATGCAGCCAGCAAAATCAAGATTGTGACAAAAAAAAAAAACCACCTTGAAGAAAGAGAGTAAACTGATAAATTAAAAGAGACTTAAGACATTTATCGACCAAATCCAATGCCTGGACTCAATTTCAAAAAAAGTCAACTGTCAAAAAGGGCATTGGGAATTGGTCATTCCACATGACCCTCAGCTATTTAGTGTTGTTTTGCACCCCTCTAAACGTAGGAGTCATTTATTTCTCAGCGAGAGATAAAAGGTTTAAAAAGATCACAGAATCCCCACTTAGGCTGGACTGTCGAGGGCAAAGAGTTTTGAGCGAAGAAACTCATTTTGATGCTGGCCAAATGCAAGGGGGTGTTGGAAGGGGAGTGAAAAGGGGAAGCGAGGAACGGCCGGTCCAAACTCAAGACTGGGGAAGTGGGGACCGTGGCTAGTGCCCACGGGCACTTCCTTGCTGGCTGTGTCGTATTGTTGTTATTTAAAGTCCTTTAGGGGAGGGATGGGGTGAGAAGGCAGAAAACTGTCCTTGAACAACAATAAATAAATATATATACACACACACACACACACACACACACACACAAGAATCTTGTTTAAAAAATAGCATCTGCAAGAAACAAAAAAGTGACTTAAAAAATTCTTTTTTTAAAAGATTTATTTATTTATTTATCTTTAGAGGGGAAGAGAAGGAGAGAAATATCAACATATGGTTGCCTCTCATGCGTCCCCTGCTGGGAACTAGCCTGCAGGGAACCAGCCTGCAACCCAGGCATGTGCCCTGACTGGGAACTGAACCGCGATCATGTGGTTCGCAGGCCCGCGCTCAATCCACTGAGCTACACCAGCCAGGGCATAAAAAATTCTTTTAGCTCTCTTTTCTTCTCCTTTTCCTCATGATTATACATGTGAGTTGGTGCTAGTTAAACTTCGGCTTGGTCCCCGGGGGGCCAACTGTGAGACGGGACTGAGGGAGGAGGCCCTGGACTTGCAGCCCTGCCGGCACCTGGACCTGAATCTGTGCTTCCCAGGGATGGGTGCATGTGTTCTTGGTTGAGCGTGAGATTATCATGGTTACATTATGATGGGTGGGAACATTAAAAAATATCCGAGGCAAGCTCTCCCTCCCGGGACCAGGCCCATGCCTTTCCCTTCTCCTTCTTCTTCTCCCACAGGCGTGCATCCCCTCAACTCTAAGGGACCCCACAGACTTGCAACCAGGGGAGCAATGCGCTGTGGCATCTCATCCCGGTCTCACCCCCTGAACCTGTCTCCAAGGCCCCCATTTCTCTGACTCGCCAGTGAGCCAAAGCAGCCCCGCCTAGGTTGTCTCCTGCTGCTTCTTCTCTCCTGAGCCCTTTCTTGTTTCACTGTCCCCAGCTTTAGTAAATGTACTCTCAAAATAAAAATAACTGATTAATTTAATTAAATAAAAATATGAAATATGTGGAAATGTGTGCATGTACCAGGCAGCCAGATGGCATATAGTGGGCATGGCAGAACCTGATTGTGGTCCTCTGGGTCCCCTCTTCTCTGAGGGGTAATAGAATTTTCAGCAGGGCCTATATTTCCCAATCTGCACTGCAGCTTTATGGTCATGTGACCAAGAGCTGGCCAATGGAATGCAAGAACTGTGGCTCTTCCCAGAATCATCCCCAAAAGTCTGCTGCACGCTCTTGGCATCCTTTCTTCTCTGTGTCTCCATCCTGTGCTTGGAACTTAGATGTGTGTGAGCGCCATCTTGGTCCATGAGGAAGGGGCTGGGCCCTGATACTTCATGCCTAAAAACACACTGGCCTACATTACTTATCTCCAGATTTTTACACACGAGAAAAATAAACGGATCTTGTTTAAGCTGTTGTCACTTTAGGTCTCTGTCATTCGCACTAACCCTAATGAATACGGTAGTTATCTTTTTTATTTTGCCTGCCCAGCCACAACTTCCCATTGTTTTGGGGGACTTCTTCTACTGCGTTCCTTGTGGTTCTGGTGGGCTGTGAGTCATTGGGTCCCTCCCTCCCATTTTTCCCCCAACAGGATGGGTAGGTAACTGAGCCACACCAAACAGAATGTCCCCCTCCCCTTGCCGCGAGGGGAAACTTGAGTGGAGTGGCACCCTCAAGCCTGTGGGTCTAATAGAGTACCCCTGTGGGCCCCAGCGTGGCCCTGGATCCCGTCCGTCCTGAGTCCTGGTCACTCAGCTCCCGTCCATTCCGTGAGCTGACCAGAGTACTTCCCATCAATCTCTCTCTTTTCATCCCCTTAATCCAGGGTAGCTTTCTGTCCCCAGCAACCCAAGAACCACAGCTGACCACGTCCCCCCGCCATGCCTTCTGCCTTCCCATTCTTTCACTTCTGATGTTGCCAGTGTCCCCGCGACGCAGGTCCCTGATCCTCCTTAGTCACCATTGCTCCATATCAAATCGCCCCATAACCGAGTACACCTCTAAACATCATAAGACGACAAGCATTTCGTCATCACCTCTACTATTCTGGGGGTTCAGTGGGCCCTGCTGGTGTGCATCTCACGTGGGAGCCTCTTGGTTTTGCTGTCAGGTGGNTATGTTCATGTGACCAAGAGCTGGCCAATGGAATGCAAGAACTGTGGCTCTTCCCAGAATCATCCCCAAAAGTCTGCTGCACGCTCTTGGCATCCTTCCTTCTCTGTGTCTCCATCCTGTGCTTGGAACTTAGATGTGTGTGAGCTCCATCTTGGTCCATGAGGAAGGGGCTGGGCCCTGATACTTCATGCCTAAGAACACACTGGCCTACATTACTTATCTCCAGATTTTTACACACGAGAAAAATAAACGGATCTTGTTTAAGCCATTGTCACTTTAGGTCTCTGTCATTCGCACTAACCCTAATGAATACGGTAGTTATCTTTTTGATTTTGCCTGCCCAGCCACAACTTCCCATTGTTTTGGGGGACTTCTTCTACTGCGTTCCTTGTGGTTCTGGTGGGCTGTGAGTCATTGGGTCCCTCCCTCCCGTTTTTCCCCCAACAGGATGGGTAGGTAACTGAGCCACACCAAACAGAATGTCCCCCTCCCCTTGCCGCGAGGGGAAACTTGAGTGGAGTGGCACCCTCAAGCCTGTGGGTCTAATAGAGTACCCCTATGGGCCCCAGCGTGGCCCTGGATCCCGTCCGTCCTGAGTCCTGGTCACTCAGCTCCCGTCCATTCCGTGAGCTGACCAGAGTACTTCCCATCAATCTCTCTCTTTTCATCCCCTTAATCCAGGGTAGCTTTCTGTCCCCAGCAACCCAAGAACCACAGCTGACCACGTCCCCCCGCCATGCCTTCTGCCTTCCCATTCTTTCACTTCTGATGTTGCCAGTGTCCCCGCGACGCAGGTCCCTGATCCTCCTTAGTCACCATTGCTCCATATCAAATCGCCCCATAACCGAGTACACCTCTAAACATCATAAGACGACAAGCATTTCGTCATCACCTCTACTATTCTGGGGGTTCAGTGGGCCCTGCTGGTGTGCATCTCACGTGGGAGCCTCTTGGTTTCGCTGTCAGGCGGCGGCCGGGGCTGCTATCATCTCGAAGGCTCCCTGCCTTTCCCCAGCAGTTCCTTGATGCCCACTGGCTGTCCAACAGCTCCACTCGGCTCTAACCACCTGGAGTTACTGTCAGACGCCACGGGCTCAAGGGCTCAGTCCCACGCGATCAGGCCCACTTCCGATGCCAGCCAAGAGCCCTGGGGGCTGGTCATAATTCTGACAGGCTGGGCTGTCAATCCTGGGATTCCCACAACGCTGTTTGGTTTTGATAACCCCCTAGAATGACTCACAGAACTTAGGAAGCTGCTATACTCATGATTACTGGTTTGTTATAAATGGACAGCCAGATGCAGCGCCCACTAGGATACAACGGAATATTATTTGGCCTTAAGAAAGAAGGAAATGCCACCGACCGTGACACATGGATTAACCTGGAGGACAGTGTGCTAAGTGAAATAAGCTAGGCACAGAAGAGCAAATAGGACACAATACTACTTATATGAAGAATCTAAAATAGCCCAGCTCTTAAAAGCAGAGCGTGGAATGGTGTTGGCTTGGGGCTGGGCAAAGGGGGGGACAGGGAGGTACCACTCAAAGGGTTCAAATACGCAGGAAGAGTAAATTCTAGAAAGATCTAACACACAACACAGTGCCCACAGTTAACCACACCGTGCCGTGTGCTTAAAAGTTTGTTAAGAGCGGAAGTCTTGTGTTAAGTGTTCTTATAACGAAATATGGTAAGTGACGGAGGCAGACACTGACTCAGAGACGCAGCGAACAGACTGGTTGTTGCCAGAGGGGAGGGGTTGGGGACTGGGTGAAAAAGGCGAATGGACTGAGAAGTGCAGACAGGCAGTTGCAAATCGGTCGCGGGGATGAGAAGCACAGCACCGGAAATGCAGTTGACCCTACTGTGACGACTGCGTGAGGTGCTAGATGGTCCTGCAAATGTCGGGGGGTCACTGTGTAAAGTGTATCATTGCATGCCCAACATAACACGAAATAACATTAAATGTAAACTGTGATGGGAAAAACAATTTTTTTAAACAACAAAATAGCCCTGGCTGGTGTGGCTCGGGGGATTGAGCACCAGCCTGTGGACCAAAAGGTCGCCGGCTTGGTTCTCAGTCAGGGCACATGCCTGGGTTGTGGGCCAGGCCCCTGCAGAACACCGCCCCCCCCCCCAAACACAGAAGTGAAGAAGGCAGGAGGAAACTTTGGGGTGATGCATATGTTTATGACATAGACTGTGATGATAGTGTCATGACTGTGTGTCTCCAAACTCACCTTGTACACATGAAATAAGCATAGCTTTTTATACGTCGGTCATACTTCAACAAAGTGTTTTTTTTTTAAGGTGGAATAGGACAATGTCCACGGGTGGGGAGGCACAGAGGTACCATGCCCTCTCCTATGGACCCTGGGCACACCACCCTCCCAGGATGCACCAAGCTTACCAACCCCGGGGCTCCTCCAGCCTGGCGGTGTCAGGGTTTCCACAGTCGGGGGGAGGGGGGTGTCATCGCACAGGCACAAGAGACTGAACCATTGGTCTGCCTCCTGAACTCGGTCTCCAGTCCTTCTCCCAGGTCTGGGGGCTGGGGCGTGGTGCTATAGGTTCCCACTCTCTAAGGCGTGGTTGGTGTGTGTGGCCCCCAGTGCCCACCCAGCAGCTATCTGGAGACCAGCCTTCAGTGACCTCATTAGCATAAACTCAGGTCTGGTTGTAAAGGTCTTTTGAGTCATAGAAGACACTCCCCTCACTGAAGAAATTCCAAGGGTGTTAGGAGCTCTGTGCCAGGAACTGGGGACAAAGGCCAAATGCATTACATATATACATATGTATATACATATGTACTTGTATAATTGTACGTATATGCATATGTATTTTGTTTCTAATATTTTTCTTTTTTAGTTTTTTCCTTTTTTAGTATTTTATTTATTTACTTTCAAAGAGAAGGGAAGGAAGGGACAAAGAGAGGGAGAGAAACATCTATGTGCAAGAGATACATTGATCACACCATCATACATGGGTTTTAAAAATATTTGCACTTGGCCCTGGGTGGTGTAGCTCAGTGGATTGAGCGCGGGCCTGCAAACCAAAGTGTTGCCGGTTCGATTCCCAGTCAGGGCACATGCCTGGGTTGCAGGCCAGGTCCCCAGTAGGGGACACACGAGGAGAGGCAACCACACACTGATGTTTCACTCCCCCTCTTTCTCCCTCCCTTCCCCTCTCTAAAAATAAGTAAAACTTTAAAAATATAGATTTGCATTTGTTTCCTTCTGCTTTTTTTTAATGCTGTTACTGGCACAACCCTGCATCGCTTGCCGTAATATTTCTACTGGACATTTCCTGGTGTGTCCCACCACACCCAGGAACCTTAGACAGCAAAGGAGCAAGCAGCAGCAGCTGCCTTCGGGTCTGGAGGGGTGGGAGGCATCGCTAACATCTCCCCCCGCCCCCAAATACTGTGGAGACGTCAAGGACAAAACTGGTGAATGCACGAGACGGGGCGAGCAGACAGCCTGCCCTCGGGTCAGACTCTCGACTGCCGGGCCCAGGCCCTGCTAGCTCCGGTGACCCTGTGGCACTATGCCTACCCCACCTAGAAGGACCCAGAGATGGCGGAGAGAGCAAAGACAGGGAAAGTACGTTACCCCAAGTTTCAACATAACCAAGAGAAGAACTAAAATAGCAACCCGTCTATATAATAAAGGGGAAATGGTGGCATAGCGGCAAGCTACATCTCACTTGTCACAGCGAAAAGCCAAGAGGGAACACTGGCAGTTGATCCGACAAGAGATAGTGGTACCTGCTGGGTATGGGGGGTAGAGAGGAAATCACCGCAAAACACTGACACAGTGAAAAAGGGTCCCCCCTGCACTGTATGTTTATGTTTAATGCTCTTTCCTTTCATTTGTTATACTTCACAATTTCCGTTAAAAAAAAAGTAGTTGCCGCTTTAGGGGCGGGAAGACCCCAGGAGGGCGTGGACGGGGGCACGTGCTTCAGGATAAGCTCTGCTGTGCAAGCCGCTGTTTCAGCAACATGCGTGTCTCTCTTTACGTGCAAGAAACTCGAGTGACAAAGTTCCGAGTGATGGATCAGGCGCATTCCTCCCCACGCGTGTGCCGGCCTTGCTGGGACTCCTGGTGCAGAGGGTGCAGAGCGTGAGGCAATGCTCATGTTTTGTACCTTTTTAAAAAATATATTTTATTTATTTATTCTTAGAGAGAGGGGAAGGGAAGAAGAAAGACTGGGAGAGAAACATTAATGCCTCTCATGTGTCCCCCACTGGGGACCTGGCCTGCAACCCAGGCACGTGCCCCGACCAGGAATTGAACCGGCGACCCTCTGCTTCACAGGCCTGTGCTCAATCCACCGAGCCACACCAGCCAGGACTCATGTTTTATATCTTGATGGGGTGCTGCGTCATACAGGAGTCTACATGTCTCAGAACTCAGGGAATAGTAGATTGAAGATTTGTGCATTTCATGGTAAGTTTCTACCTAAAAGAAAGTGAACTATAAAGGAGTACAATTAAGTATGTGCATGCTGAAGTCTTTAAGGGTGAAATGTACTGATTTCTGCAACTTCCTTTGAGATGCATCAAAAACTCAGGTGAGTGGACAGCTACATAATGAAGCAGAGTAAAATGTTAATTGCAGAATTTAGATGGAGATACGGGTGGTCACTGCATATTACTGTCGGACATTTTTTATAACAAAAATGAGAGACACATACAAGCAGGAATATAGCCATTCACATGGAGAAGTACTTCTCAGAAACAGTTTGGAGTATTTTCTCTAATGTGTTATTCTAAATGTGCATTAAACAAAAATCACCTGAGGACATGCTTATTGATTTTAGAGAGAGGGGTAGGGAGAGAGGGAAGGAAGGAAACATCGATGTGAGAGAGAAACACCCATGGGTTGCTTTTTGCCTGTGCCCCGACTAGAATGGGCTGTCCCTTCTCCCCTCTGCTGTGTTGAATCTTGTTTCTTCCTCTTTTAGTTTATTTCCTCCTCCCCGGGTGAACTCGTGTTCCAGCAGCTTCCTGGGGTATGGTGTGTGGGAGGTAAAACACTTCTGAGAACTTCCCGGGCTGAAAATCTTCTGATTTTTACCCACCTGTCGTATCAATGCTTTGGCTGCGAAAAGAATTCCTGATCGAAAATCATTTTTGTTCAGAACCTTGAAGGCGCGGCTCCGCCAGCCTCACTGTAGACAAACCTGCAGGCACTCCACTTTCTTTTTTTTTTTTAATATTTTATTTATTTATCTTTAGAGGGGAAGGGAAGGAGAGAGGAAGGAAACATCAATGTATGGTTGCTTCTCGTGCATCCCCTGCAGGGAACTGACCCCTGCCGGAAACTGGCCTGCAACCGAAGCATGTGCCCTGACTGGGAATCGAACCGCGACCGTCTGTCCACTTTCTGTTTCCTTAATGACTTGTGCTTTCTCTTTGGGAGCTCCTAGGGCCTTATCTGCCCCTGTTGTCCTGCGGTTTCACAAGAACCAACTCATGGCTGGGTGTGTCTTCCCTCACCAGGCGGGCCCTTTCCCTCTGAAGACTCCTGGGTTTTAGGGCTGGGAAATTTCCTCTTTTGCCTTCTCTTTGGGCTTTCTCTCCTATCGCAGGGTAGCATCAGGATGGTTGGGGCTCCGGGGCCACTTCCCTAACATTCTCACACTTTCCCATTTTCCAACCCTGCCCGTCTTTCATATCTTCCGAGAGATTTCCTCATCTTGATATTTCAATCCTTCTGTTAATATTTTCCTGTTAGCTTGCTTTCCTTATCTAAGTTCTTCTTCTTTCAAAGGTCATCTGAATGTTTCTTTAAAGGAAAATAGTGCTCCCTTCTTATTCATGGATGGGTTATTGACAACGGTATCGACAGGCTTTTTAAAAATAGTTTCCTTCTCCCTGCTCTGTTTCTGTTTCGCTTAAATTTGCTTACTTTAAAAAAAAATGTTTGCTTACTTTGTGTGTTTCGATTTCTAGCTTCCATTCTGGAAGTTTTACTCATGCCCTTTATCCATGGCTGTCTGTTGCCCATCCGAGATGGGAAACGAAGAACCAACGGGAAGATCTGAAGGAGCTGGAAGGCTTCCTGAAGACTCCTTCTATGTTGCTATGGCCCTGGGCAGAGTCCTCCACGCTGCACCCTCCTGCTCGGAAGAAAAGTGCCAGCCGGAGCCATGAAGGAGGGGCTCAGAGAGGGTCAAGGGTCAGCTTTGGCTACTAGACACTCTCTGGTTTATCCTCTCTAGAGAGAGTCCTGAAGTCTCCGGAAGGGAAGAAGGCAGCCACCTTGCTTCGTACGGAAGAGGAAGCCATGTAGTCGACCTGCTACTGCCTCTTCTTCCTCGCCCACCCTCCTCCCTCACCCAAGCTGCACAGGTGCCGGGTGTGGCGGGTCCCTGGCCCTCGGGGGGATTCTCTGCTGTCGACCTGCTTTCCCCATAGCCCGTCTAGTTGGCTAAATGCATTTCAACCTGTCCCCTCACTCCACCTTCTATTATCTCGTCTTCTTTCGTACCCTTTCTGTTGTAGGAGTATGGAGTCTTTTTTTAAAAAATCCCTTTCCTGAACTTCTAGTGGTACTTTGGGTTGAAGTCAGATTAAATACTTGAATGTAATTCCATCATGTTAACCTGGAAACGAATACCATATGTCCATTTGCCTATTAAGCGTCTCTCCCACGAGAATGTAGGTTTCCTGATGGCAGGGGTCTGTTCGTTCAGCTCATGCTTCCAACCCCTGGACAGGGACTGGAGCTGAACACGTGACTGACCTTGAATGAGGGACCTAAGTAGGACACATACATGACTGAATCCACAAAAGGCACTCGAGAAGTAACTATGGTGCACATCCAGAAATACACATGGTCTAATGTCTGCTTATTTAGTTTTAATTTTAACTTTTTTGGACCATCTGTTGCCATGGAGAACATTACAAATAGATGCTCAAAGCCAAATTTGGCGAAGTTTTAATTTAACTCAGTTTTAAATTAACGCTGATTTCCATTATGTGGATTGTACATGAATTTTATTTTATGGTAACAATCCTGTCTCTTATGCGGTGGACTTTCACATGATTGGTCTAGAGAAATAATGATGTAAATGTGGTTGTGTCCTGTTGGCTGGCTCGAAAACTCACGTCCGGTCTGAATATAGTCCGTACTCCAGGCAGCCTGTGGTCCAGCCTGTGACTAACATTGCAGACCTGGAGCAACGCCCAGGCCCGGCTCCCTGGGTATCATCTGAGGACAGTCCTCACCTTCTCACTTCCAGGACTTGGGTGTCCGTGGGAAACACCTTTCTTCTTACTCCACCAAGACCCACCAGAGATCCCACCCAAACTCATCTTTCAACTCTCTTCTCTCCGAGGAAACCCCTTTTATTAGCCTGAATATAGTTTTTGCCTCTTGATGTCACCGGGCAAGGGACCTGGTCCTGGGCAGGTCTGCCTGTAGTGTGTGGGTTCTTGACTTCATAGCACGAGTCCCTGTGACTGTCAGGGTCCATTCGTTAAAGCTGGGGACAGTGAAACAAGGAAGGACTTAGCAGAGAAGCAGCAACAGGAGATGCCTAGGCTGGGCTGCTGTTGGCTCACTGGGTAGTCAGAGAAAAGGGGGCCTTGGAGACAGGTTCGGGGGTTAGGCTGGGATGAGCTGCAGCTGCCCATAGCTCTCTCGGTTGCAAGTCTTGTGAGGTTACTTAAGAGTTTAGGAGATGCGTGCCTGGGGTGGTGGGGGTGGGAAGAAGTGGGGAAGAAGAGGGGAAAGGGAATGGCTCCCCAGAGGAAGAGCAGTGCTGGGTCCTTTGTCTTGAGGCTTCTTTCTCTCTCTCTTGCAGGAGGGAATCTTAGGGGAAAATCTCTGGGTAGGGTTTCAGCAGACCATGCATCAGCTTTCCAGGTGTGCTTTTTTGGGGTCATGGTCTTTACTAATTGGTCAGTGTCAGGGCAGGGGATCATCAGCCAATGCAGTTGGTCCTGGCACAGGCCAGCTGGTTTTGCTGCTTCTCTGGGCCTGGAGCTAAAATATAACTGAGGCTCAGGCATTATCTCTAGGAAGGCGACCTTCTGCACCTGGCTGTAAATTGCTTCGGCAGTTTGTTTAGCTGTTTCCCTATTCCACCTGCTGAGGTCCACTGGCATGTCTCGCTGAGAAGCACCATATTCATACCCCACTTACAACACTGAGCACAGTGGGCCTCACATTCTGGCAACTATGTCCCAATCTGGTCCATTTACTAATGCACAGGCAGCACACAAATGCTTGTGCACTTGAATTAAATTATTGACCGGAGACCCCACCCTTTCATTTGCTCCTGACCAAAAAAGACATGAGGGTAATTATACTCAGCAGTCTAGGTTTGTCAACGGGTTTTCTGGAATTCTTATCAGCTATGGGGGGACACTGTTGCTTCTGAAATTTCAACTCCTTTTCCAGGGAGATCTTTATGAACAGAGCAAAACACATGCCCCTTGCCCCGGGGAACATGCTTCTTGTGAAATAATTGCAAGACAAAAATGCTTTTAAAAAGCTTACGTAGAAAAGAACTGATTAAAAAAAACCTGTTACAATACTGAGCAACAGAGTGAGTTATAGGAAGACGAGTTCCCAAAGATGAGACTATTATCTGAAACTGACTCCCCCGGAGGTCCATTCCCACACGGGGTTGAGGGGAGTGGGAACTCTGCAGGGGAGATGCAACAACACGTCTGAAAACATTCTTCCCTGCTAACTCTGGATGTGCCCATTTTGGGGAACAAAGTCTAAAGTCTAAAGATTCTTGCACATGTTCATTGCAGCGCTGTCTGTCAAACAGGGACAACTCAAGTATCTGATAATAGAGGGATGGTTGAAGGAAGGCACATAGGCATATGGAATGCATAGAAGCAGCCATTAAAAATGTTCCAATAAAGATGGAGGCATAGGTGGGACCACTGTGCCTTCTCCCACAACCAAGTTTGAACACAACAAAGGTTTGGAGAACTAGGACACACCCAAAGACCAGAAAATGGAATTATACGGAAGTCTGACAACTACGAACCTTTCAACGGGGACGGTAAGAGAAGTGGAGCCAGCAGCGGAGCTGGGTCGAGCAGGACAGATCCCCCGACCTAGGCGAGCAGGCAGCCCGGAACCAGTCAGGGTGTGGGGCAGACTGACCGCGGTTGCACATTCGCGCGCAGTGAGACGGACCACGCAGGCCCTAGTGGCGAACCCAGTGGTGGAGGGCTGACGGCGGTGGCATACTCGCGTGCAGTGGAACGAAACGCGTGGGCCTGGTGACGGTGGTGGCTGCGGCGCCGGGGCCGCAGCGGCAGGCAGCAGACGGGAAGCCATTGTCCCTCTTTGACCCCACCCCCACATACAACGTCACAACCCAGCGACTTAGTTGCCCTGTTCTAGTGAACACTTTAGGGCTCTGATCCTGCTATGGAACAGGCACGAACAGCCCAAAAGATGGTGCAAGAAGAACTCAAAGTCCCAGAGCCAATAACTCTCAGCGACCGAGAAATTGCCAGCCTCTCAGAAGCACAATTCAAGACACTATTTATCAGGATGCTCACAGAACTGGTAGATTATAGTCACAAATTAGAGGAACATATGAAGGCTAAACTAATTGAAATGAAGGGAGATGTCCAGGAAACCAATAGCGATGGAAAGGAAACTGGGACTCAAATCAATGGAATGGACCAGAAGGAAGAACGAAACATCCGACCAGAAAGGAATGAAGAAATGAGAATTCAAAAAAATGAGGAGAGGCTTAGGAACCTCCAGGACATCTTTAAACGTTCCAACATCCGGATTATAGGGGTACCAGAAGGGGGAAAGAAACAGCCACGAGTGGAAAACTTATTTGAACAAATAATAAAGGAGAACTTCCCCAGTCTGGCAAAGGAAATAGACTTCCAGGAAATCCAGGAAGCTCAGAGAGTGCCAAAGAAGTTGGACCCAAGAAGGAACACACCAAGGCACATCATAATTACATTAGCCAAGACTAAAATGAAGGAGAGAATCCTAGAAGCAGCAAGGGATAAGGGGACAGTCACCTACAAAGGAGTACCCATCAGACTGTCAGCGGATTTCTCAAAAGAGACCTTACAGGCAAGAAGGGGCTGGAAAGAAGTATTCCAAGTCATGAAATCCAAAGACCTACAGCCAAGATTGCTTTATCCAGCAAAACTTTCATTTAGAATGGAAGGACAGATAAAGTGCTTCTCAGATAAGGTCAAGTTCAAGGAGTTCATCATCACCAAGCCCTTATTATATGAAATGCTAAAGGGACTTATATAAGAAAAAGAAGATGAAAAATATGAACAGTGAAAGGACAGCAAACACACAGTTATTAACAACCACACCTAAAACAAAAGCAAACCAAGAGGACAGCTAGATCAGGAGTGGAACCATAGAAATGAAGAACACACGGAGGGTTAGAAACAGGGGGGTGGGAGGGGGAGAAGGCACAGAAAATAGCATAGATGGTAGGTAGAAAATAGATAGGGGGGAGGGTGAGAATAGTGGGGGAAATATAGAATCTAAAGAACTTGAGACACATGGTTATAAACTAAGGGGGGGAGAATGGTGGGGGAGGGAGTGTGCGGGTGGAGGGGAATGAAGGGGGGGAATAGAACAACTGTAATGGTATAATCAATAAAATATATTTAAAAAATGTTCCAATAGCCCTAGCTAGTGTAGCTCAGTGGATTGAGCATGGGCCTGTGAGGCAAACGGTTGCCAGTTCGATTCCCAGTCAGGGCACATGCCTGGGTTGCAGGCCAGGTCCCCAGCAGGGGACACATGCGGGGCAACCACACATTGATATTTCTCTCCCATTCTCTTCTCCCCTTCCCTTCTCTCTAAAAATTAAATAAATATTTTTTAAAAAATATTTATGTTTTAAATATTTTTTAAAAAATAAATATGTTCCAATAACATGGCTGGTGTGGCTCAGTGGATTGATCACCTGCCTGCAAGTCAAAGGGTCGCTGGTTGGATTCCCAATCAGGGCACAAGCCTGGGTTGTCAGCCAGGTCCCCAGTGCGGGGAGCGCAAGAGGCAACCACACACTGATGTTTCTCTCCGTTTCTTTCTCCCTCCCTTCTCCTCTCTAAAAATAAATAAATAAAATCTTTAAAAATAATAAAATAAAAATGTTCCAATGATGATTCAGTTTGACTTCACTATTTCGTTTAAAGCATGTTCATTATGTATACAAAATATCTGAGCAGAAATATACCAAAATACTGGCACTTTCATGGTCTGCTAACAGAACGTTCTCTCCAGGCCTTGGCACCAAGTGACAAGGGAAAAATCCTGAGATGTTCTGAATTAAATTACAGAGGACTGACAAGTGAAAGGCACAGAACAGTTTGCCTGTTAGTAGCTGGGGGCCAGCTAACAACACTGCTCACATTCCTGAGCGTGAGGTTGGAACTTCGATTGGATTTCCAGGGGGGCTATTTCCGCCATTACCTAAAAAGGGGGGATAGTCAGGAGCCATCACACCCCAGAGGCTTCCACTTCTTGTTTCCATGTGAACTTTCTAGACTATTGCCTAACACCCACCCAAAGGAGCAAACGCTCCCTTTTTACGGACTCTGCGCCATTCCCGCAACTGGCCCTGTTTTACCTCCTCCGACCCGCTTATCTGTAGCCACTGCATATTCTTTCACAACAATCTATGTCTTTTTCCCCCCAAACTGTCTGCAAACGAGAGCGGGTCAGCTCCAGGACCCGGGTGCACTGCCTTTTCCACCGGGAGCTGCTGCAGGTGGTTTAGACTCCACGCCCTAGGCCGTGGTCTTCTTTTCCAGCTAGAAATGCCCCAATGGGCCCGTTCTTTTAAAAAGCCTTTCAGCCGTGGAAGTTCAAATCTCTGTTCAATAAAAAGCATAGGAAATAACTGCTCAACGCATTGAGACACAGAAAATGTGAAAGAAAGAGAACGTTCAGAACTTTTGGCTGAATGAACCTAGGTTATGTCTGAACAAATGGTGTAACATACGGTCTTATCCTCTTCATAGTTTGGATCCTGAATTTTCTAGAAGGGATTTGTCTCATATAAGTTACGATTACCACATATAAAGGACAGACCGACGCTCTCCTGCGGGATTCACACCGGAGTGGCTGGCGAGCACTCCAGCGAGGTCCCTGAGACCTAAGTAGGCTCTCCAACCCGAACCCCAGCCTTCCGGGGCGGGACCGTGACGTCAGCGCGCAAAGATGGCGCCCCGCGTGCTCGGCTGGTGCCGAGCTTTCCCGAGCACGTCCGAGCGATCCCGGGAGTCTCCGAGCGCTCCCGAACGTCCCCGATCGTGCCCGAAGCCGAGAGGAGTCCTAGGAGCGCGCGGGCGGGAAAGCCCCGCCCCAAGCTTGGGAGCGCCGGCACTGGGGAGGGACGGCCGGATGTGAGTGGAGCGGCCATTTCCTGTTTCTCTGCCGATTTCCCCAGCTTTGGGTGGTGGCCGCTGCTGGGCTTCGGCTTCCCGTAGGCGGAAGGCGAGGCGGCGTGGACTGCGGCCCCGGCACCCTGCGTCCTGCCGCCCGCAGCCGCGCGCCCGCCTGCCTATTGCGCCCAGAGCCAGCCGCTTCTCGCCTGTGTGCCCGGTCGCCGCCTCCGCCGCGGCCCAGCAAGCGGCCCAGATGCAGGCCATCAAGTGTGTGGTGGTGGGAGACGGGTGAGTACGCGGCCCCGGGCCGGGGGTCGCAACTGGGGGCTGAGGCCGGGGCAGGACTAGACGCGAGGGCGCGCGTGGGCCCTGGGCTCCGGCCCCTTCAGGGCGCGGGCCCGGGGCGGGGGGCGCGGGCCGCCACCCCTCCCTGGGACCCGGCGGCGCGCGCCTGGTTCTGGCCCTTTTCTCTCTTTTTGGTGGGGGAGGGAATCGCCTTAGGCAGCCGGAGGGAAAAGTGAACTCCACCCTCTGCTTTCTCCCCGCACCCGCTGACCGCCCGTCCAAACTCACCCCGCGGCGCTCCGCCACCTCCCTCCGTAGCTGTGGATTTCGTGGGTTTAGAGAGTTCTTTTTCTTAAAAAAGGACTCTTTGCTTGGCTTTTATATGAACCTCACGAGCCCCACTGAGAGCATCCGTGCGCCCTGGCGGTCGGTTCTAACTGCCGAGCGATTGCCTGGCTTAGTTTGGGGACTCTAAACTGACCAGAGGGGTTCCTTCCACGGGAACTTGGTCACTTTTAGGATTTTTAAAAAGTGGTCATTTTTGCTCTTTCGGTGGAGAAACTTCTAAGATTCTAGGTGCGAGGAGCTGGGTGTGATTAAGAAGGTTCTTTTTTTTCTGAGCGTGATGTCATAAAAAAAGAAAAATTGGCCTTCGCTTCTTGCGTTAGGAATGGGGTGTAGCAGTCCCGGGCCGAGAGGCCCTGGGACTCGGGGCATTTCTTTTCATTGCTGTCTGGTGGTTACAGGTCTTGGGGGAAAACAAGACTTGTCTTATGCAGTGGGGTGTTTTTTTTTTCGCCCATAGAAACAAGAATCTCAGTGTAATGCGAGCAAAATTGTGTGTCTCGGCATTGCTCGAGTAGTTAAGCGTGAACAGGGAAGCTCCGAGAATTAACTACCAGTTTCATCAGACTCAGGATGCAACTGGTACATTTTTTGACTCACGGAACGTCGAAGGAAGCGTTTCCTTACTCTTCCCTAACTCGTCCTGAGCACTGATGTTGCTTTGATGCCTCTCCATGAGTTTATGAATTCCCAGCGTCTTTCGATCATTGTTTCAGACATTTGAAACTGTTACTGTAAGTTTTAAAAAAAAGGTCAAATTGCTGATGTTTTAATATCTAACCATCGTGTGTAACATTGCTGTTGAAAGTGTTTAAAACTAAGACATAAGCACAAGCAGATTGATTTCGTTGATGTAATACTCACCGATGGGGACCTCTACCGTCTTTGCTGGCTCGATCTGGCCAAGTACTTGTTGACTGCCTGATGGGGGATCTGGATTTTTCCTGCAGATCCCGGCCCCACCGCCCCGCGGAAACCCTGCGGTGTCACTCCCCCCAGAGCGCTGCCGCGAGGGGAAGTCGCGAGGTTACACCAGACGCCGGCTAATGAGTCCCAGCTGCCGAGTCACTGCTGCGGGGCTGGAGTCACTGCTGCGGGGCTGGTGCTCGCAGGCGCTGCCCCGCTCTGTGAAGGCAGCGTTAGGCATGAAACCCGGTTGCTGGCCTTGCGTGTTTTAGTTTTTTAATACTGTATTTGACATCGATGTTGACTAGGGCTAAGTGATATTCGGAGAGAAATATGCCTTTACAAGAAAATTTTAAGCCGTATTATTTAATGGAAAGAATGGAGCAAACAATACTTAAGTACAAAACTTTAGATACCTCATTTTCTATACCAAAACATTTTTCTGCTTTTACCCTAATAAAACATCCCTGGTGATAAAGTTGGAATGCTCGCTGTAAATGTGGGTCTAAACTTAGTGGGGCTAACACTTAATGTGGGGGTTGCAGGCAGTTACGGGCAGTTTAAGCAATGAAGGCAAACAGTTTCCATAAATTGCAAGCTTCCTCATTTAAAAAATATTCTTGGGAGTCCTCGCCTAGTTGCTTAGTTGGTCAGAGCATCCACCTCATAGGCCAGGGCTGCGGTTCCATCCTGTCGGGGCACATACAGGAATCAACCAGTGAAGGCATCAGTAAGAGGAACAAGTCCGTGTTTCTCTTTCTCCCTCCCATCCTTCTTCCTTCCCTTTCTCTCTTTAAAAATCAATAAATTTAAAAAATTAAAATATTTTTAAAAGCTATGTCATAACTATGTTATAACTAGGATCAATTAACATATTTCTTTTTTTTAAATATTTTATTTATTTATCTTTAGAGGGGAAGGGGAGGAGAGAGGAAGAGAAACATCAATGTATGGTTGCTTCTCATGCATCCCCTGCTGGGAACTGGCCCCTGCTGGGAACTGGCCTGCAACCCAGGCATGTGCCCTGACTGGGAATCGAACCGCAATCGTCTGGTTCGCAGGCCCGGGCTCAGTCCACTGAGCTACACCAGCCAGGGCGACATATTTCTTCTAATGGATTGTTTCCTATATTGTGATTTAATTGGCATTGACTCTAAAATGTGAGATAAAATTTGATACTTTAAAAAAAAGATTTTATCTATTTATTTTTAGGTAGGGAGATAAATATCAAGATGTGGCTGCCTCTTGCAAGCCCCCTACTGGGGACCTGGCCTGCAACCCTGGGCATGTGCCCTGACTGGGAATTGAACCCACGACCCTATGGTTTGCAAGGCAGCACTCAACCCAGTGAGCCACACCAGCCAGGGCAAAATTTGATATTTTTTAATTTTATGTCAGTCCTTCCGAAACACAGGGTCTGTTGCTTTTATTTGAGGGACCTCTGTCCCAGGATTTCTGCTCAGCCTTATTTGGGTAAGACAGCATCTCACACAAGTATTTACAAACAGCCATTTTGATAGTGTTGTTCGGCTTTGGTTTACTGGAGTCCGGGGTTAAATGATTTGATGCCCTCATTTCACTGGGTGCCAGTCACACAAACTGGCACCCAGATTGGGCTGGCTAGTGGGCTCTTTGCCCCAGTATCTCATTTAGATACTGCTACCCAGGGGTTTTTCAGTGGGGCATGAAGAGTGCCTTGCACCGTTCTGTCCTCATAGGAACGAATTCACACCAATTGCTCTCCATTTCTGTTGAACAATCAGTAATGGCATGATACATGAATTTTCTTTTAAGCTTCACGAATTGTCTTTCTGTAGTTCGCCTTGAGGCACAGGGTGCCATATGTTTTATCCGTTTGTAAAGGTGTTTGAATTCCTCACAGGCTTCCAAATTTAGGTTTAGCATTTGATTCTGATCCTGGTAAAATGACACAAAATGCTTTGGGGGGAGCAGTTTTGATGATGTGCTATTGTTTATTATAGTCCCAGCTTATTCGGTCATTCTCCTATTAGATGGTTAGGTTGTATATGATGTATCTTTTTTTGTGTGAACTATTTTTTTAATTGAATCTATTGGGGTGACACTGGTTAATACAATTACATAGGTTTTGGGCCCTGGCTGGGTAGTTCAGTTGGGTTTGGTCCCCCGTTAGGGTGCATGCAAGAAGCAACCAATATGTGCATAAATAAGTGGAACAGCGAATCAATGTTTCTCTTTCTAAAAATCAGTAAGTTACAAAATACAGATTTCAGGTATACAATTCTGTAATTATCTGTATGTTGTATTGTGTGTTCACCACTCCAAGGTGAGTCTCCTCCCATCACCGTTTACCCCCCCTTACCCTCTTCTGCACCTCCCCACGCACTGCTCTCTGGTCATCACTGTACTGTTGTTTGTGTTGTTTGCTTAGTCCCTCCACCCTTTTCACCCAACACCGCTCCCCACTGAAAGTCTCAGTAGAAGTTTGAGGTTTGGTGCAGTGGAGGAGGTTCAGGCATCCGTTTTTAGAAACCTTAAATCCACCTTCTCTGACATGCTCCGTCTTTGCACCTGCTATCCAGTGTCTCAGCACGCGCTGTTCTCACCTGCGCATCTCCAGGTAGCTGTCTCTCAGTGGTGGCCTTCCTAGACAGGAGATGTTTTATCGGGAACCCTGCTGCCAAGGCCTGGTTGGCAGTTGCCAGATGTCATCAGAAGAAATACTGTTCCTTCAACGTCTTAATGTGAAAAGTTTCAGACATATATCAAAGTTGAAAGAATTGCCCAATGAACACACATTACCCACCACTTGGATTCTGTAATCAACATTTTGCTCTGTTTACTTTATTGGAGGGAATATTTTTTTCATTTTTAAATTATTTATTTATTTATAGAGATGGGGGAAAGGAGGGAGAAAGACATTGATCTGTGAGAGAAACATCGATTGGTTGCCTCTTGCACACCCCAACTGGGGACCTGGCCTGCAACCCAGGCATGTGCCCTGACTGGGAATTGAACTGGTGACCTTTCAGTCTCCAGGCCAGTGCGCAGTACATTGAGCTACACCAACCAGGGCAAGGAGGCAGTGTTTCAAGAGGATTTAATAGAGAAGTCCATTTTGAAGGAGACTGTCTTTAGCTGACTCAACTATCAGCTAACCCCAGGTTTAGGCTTGGGGGTTTCAGAAGGGCGGTTTAGAGTAAAGACTGCTTTGGATTTGAACTTGGTTAGAGGTAGTCTGTTTAGCTTTGAGTGTTCTAGAAACTACAGAGTCCAATTTTTTTTTTCTTTAAGTCTCCAATGGTGATAGTGGGTGGCTTTCCATACATTGGTCATGACGTCCTCTGTTTGTAACAGAGCATCAGAATTCCCGGCTGGGTTTTGTATTTTTGTAGCAGGAAAGGACTCTTATTAGTGCGTATATTTCCTGAGCATATTCTCTGCATTTACACATTTACTGAAGGCTTACTGTTACCCCACTCCCATTTCCCAGTATAATTTGAGGACTTTCAGTTCAAGGTCTTGTTAAAATTTTTGAGCTTCCTGGGTTCCTTTTTTTTTTCTTCCCACATCAAGGAATTGCTGATGTTTCCAAATTTATTGATATTTTTTTTAAGTTTTGGTTTGTGGATTTCAGGAATTAACACTGAAATTTACCCAAGGTATTTTGAGTAAAAGGTTTCCTTAAAATTCTCCTAATAGAAAAAGGAACATAATAGGAACATAAGTTCCTGGCCTTGATCTTGGTTATTTATACTGGGTGGGGCTGATTGATGCACAGGTGGGTTAAAGAAAAAGTGCTTGTGTAAACTTTACTCCAGTAGACTCGCGTTCCTGTTCTAGAGTTAAGGCATTTTTCAAAGGTTAAAAAGAGGTTGACTTGAGCAGTTAATATATACAGCTGGAATTTCTAAAGCAAACAGTAACTGCCAGAATTCCGCAGCAGCCTCAGTGCAGGCTGTGACCAAGTTGGGCTCCCGTTGTCTCGTGAGGAAGCCGTCGCCTTGCCTGGAGCCAGTGTGGGCTTTGCCCTCTGGGGTGTGTGTGCGCGGAGTGTCTTTAAAAGGAGGCAAATGACCGTTTTCTTTTTCTTTTTACTCGTTTTTAAAAACTAAGGAAATGTTTAAATCAAACATTGGGCCTGTCCTTATTTAAAAAGTTACAGTTTTATAGTTTAATAACTTCCACATAGAAAGCAGATTTGTAGCAAACTCTTGGTGATAAAACTTCGTCAATATCAGGTTCTGTCTTTACCATGAATTCCTTTACAGTTCAACCTTTCAAAAGATCTGCTTCAGCCGAAGGCTGCGTTTCAGGAAAAGAAATTTAAAACACAGCTGTCCGTATTTGCAGCAGTGGCTTCGTCCTTCACACATCTAGAAGAGACAGGCCAGGCTCTGAAAGGAAATGCTACTGCATTTTAACATGAAAGTTAAAGTCTTTATCGCTGCCTAGCCTGGACATAAAATGTCAATAATATGAATATTTTTGCACACATTTGTAATTCTGAAGAGGTTCACGTGTCATGGCCTTAGACCCCTCTCTCTTCCCCAGCTGCCACATCCACGCTGTGGCCGGGCCATACTTGTCCTGCCTCAAGTCTAGGGGGTCACCCTTCTCTTCCGCTGAAAGCCCCTTCTTGGCCCCGCTGGCCAGGGCTGGTTGTTGGAACAGAGCAGCTGCTGCTGCTGCTTCCTTATCTTCCAGCCTCCAGCGCCGGCTTCCGCTGTCTCTCTCTGCAGCATCAGAGGCTTCTCCTAAACATGCAAATCCAGTGGTGTCTGGGCAGCTACAAATGCTGTGTGGCTGCCCAAGTAGGATCAGGTCCCGGGTCCTTAGCAAGAAGAAGTGACAACCTCTCCCATTTTCCCTCTGCCCCTTGCAGCTTCCTTTGTTCTTCAGTGATTCTGGGCTCCTCTCCGTTCTGGGCTTCCCCACTTGCTGTTGCTCTTGTCTGGACTCCTCCTCCTAGTCGGGTCCCCCCTCCTCAGTCTCAGCGGACACTGCTACCTCCTCTGACCGTCCCCGAGACTGGGTTCGATCTCTTTGCTGTGTGTTTCCAGAGCATCTTTGGTAGCGCTTGTCACTCCTGTAATCTTACATGATGAGGATATTTTTCTTTTTTAAATTAAGTACCTGCATAAATTCCATGAGGTCTGGTTCATTGCAGCACTTAGTACACTTCCTGGTATAGCAACACAGTTCGTTGGTATAGGTTGAAATGGAATTAATACTCACAATGGTTTTGTGATGGAGTTGGTAGTTTTGCACCGTTTTACAGTTGAGAAAACTGGAGGCTAAGGAAGTTGAAACTTACCCCGATTCCAGCCAGTGAGTGATAGAGTTGGCCATGGGTGGGTCTCAAATCCAGGGTGATGACTTCAGATCTTAGGCTCTGCTCCTACAGGTTTATTTTGACATTCTAAGCTTTTAACAGAATGTATGGCCAGTGAGTCATCTCTGGTAAACAGCCTTTAGGAGTGGGAAGCTAACTCTCAATGATAGAATGTTTGACTCTGTGAGGTCTTTAGGGAGGGGAGTTCCAACTTTTGTTAAGCCCTTAATAATGTTACCAGTGAAACAAGTATTGACAAGACTGGATGGGCCTGTAATCTGCCCTTGTGAGAGGGTTTTGCTTTCGGCGGAGAGTGCAGGGAAAAGAGACAAGCACAGAGCTTCTCTCAGGCCCAACAACAAAGTTTCACAGTTCAGAACTCCAGTGTGTCCTCGGAACAGCGGGGAGCTGTGGCTGGCCGACCGAGGACGGCAGGGCCAGGCTCTGGAAGCTCCTGAAGCCCTCTGTGAGTGTTGGAGGTCTGCAGACTGTTATTTGTTTTGGTTTTGGTTTTTGGCTAATGGTGCAGCAACCTTAATTTTTACGTGATGTTCTCTTAAAAAATTTTTTTGAACCGGTTGAGAGACTTCCAACCCCATTGGGACCTGTGCTGGGGGCGCGCTGTCCCCGGTAGCAGCTGTGCAGGAGGCCCTCCTGCCTCCTCCTCGCTCCTCCCCGCTCCTCCCCGCAGCTGCCTGGGAAGTTCGCTCCAGCATCCCCGAGTCGATAACAAACAGGCCTGGATTATACTGTGTTCGCTGCTCTCAAAGCTTGTGGTGATCTGTGAGGGTGGGGGCTGGGAGGTGGCGAGTGAACACGGACGAGTGAGACCAGTTCTGTGTGGCGGTGATGACTAAGCCTCTGTGGAGAGAACAGTCAGCGCTGACCGCCCCGGGCGGGCGGGGGCGGCGGCTGCGGCTGGAGGAGGGGCTAGAGTTGGAGCTGCCAGTCAGAGGCAGCAAACTGTTACTTAGCAACAAAGTGGAACGCTGTGTTTGCATATTAGTTTTCATCAAAATCATTTCAGGATAGAATCAGAGATTCTTGGATGAAAGACTTCTACAGATGGTCACAGAACAGATTTTCAGTTTTAAGTATTTTTCCTCTTGAACTTGTGCTTATTTAATAACTCTCTCTCCGGACTATGACTGCTAACATCATATACAGAATGATACTACACACATAACCAGAATGTGAAGGCTCCTGAGTCTGCCTTTCTGGAAAATTCTGTTTGTTTAAATTTTGGGATAAAAATGTGTGTGTGGTGTTAAATAAAATGTTATAGAAATGGTTTTCTTTAATGCTAAGTACTTGGTGTATGCCCCTAGATTTTTCTATGAGTTATTTTCACAGGATAATTGAAAACTAGGAGTACATTTGTGATAACCAAGCAACTGACATCTCTTTTCTCTCTCTTTAGAGCTGTAGGTAAAACCTGCCTGCTGATCAGCTACACGACCAATGCATTTCCCGGAGAGTATATCCCCACCGTGTGAGTATTTCCTGTCGAACCGGGAATCAACACACTTGTGGAGTTTTTTGGACGCCTCTGACCTTTCTTTTGCTATAAAGGCATTCTTAATCCTCACATGAACAACTGTGATTACTTTTTCTCTCGAACCTTCACCAAAGTCTACATATTTGGGCTTTTAAGAAATACTTAGTTTCCACATAGTGACGAAACACACAACTCTGCTAATTTTTAGACATTTAGGAAACCAAAAAAAGTTAAACTAATTGAAGTATAGAGGCTGGGAGATGAAGAGTCCCAGATGGCTTTGCCTCTCAGGCTGTGTGTGAAGGATTAAGGCACTGGAAGGGAACTACTTCCTTGTGTTGTAAATGGCTTCTCCTGGCAAGTTGTCCGCTGCCTACATGTTGCTGTAGGTTATGGGGCCGTGCCCTTGAAACTGGGGTATGGGGGTACGGGGGGATGGGATTGGCTGCTGACTGCTCATTCCCTGTTGGTCGCAGAATTGGGTGGAAGTGGAAAAGTGCTTTTTTGATGATGGGGTGACTCCGGAGCCCGGTGCAGGGAGCCTAGCCTCAGAGCACCACCCAGTGGCTGCCCTGAGCTATGTCCCCACGGCTTCCTTCCCCTGAAGAAACACCCCAAGGCCCGCCCGTCCGGGCTGATTCCCAGGGCACACACTCCTCCTCGGGTGACCCCCTGAAGAGTCGCGTGCGTATTTTAACGCACGTGGAGTCGTCTCTCCTACTCCAGCTGGTGTCCACGCTGGTCCTTTGGGTTTGCGGGGATTGGCTGTGCAAACTGTGCTGTGTTAAACATCATCGTGTGTGTGTTTGTGCACCTGTGATAGGTTATTAGTAGTGGAGTTGTGCCACATTTTTAAATATTGACACCTACTACCCCTTTGCTGAAGGGCGACTGCTGTGCCCAGCTGTGCCCAAAACAGCCCCTTCACACAGGCTGTGGTCGAAAAGCTGCCTCATCATTTGCATTTCTGGTCGCCTGGGAGGTTCAAGTCTTTTGAATTTATTTACTGTCTTCTGTGAATTGCCTGTTAAAATTTTTCACTTATTTTTCTGGTGAAAATTTTTCTTACTAATTTTCTAGTGAAATTTTTTCTTTTGTATGTAAAATACTAATCCCTGTCTCTCGTTGGTCTTCAAACTTTGTTTTGTCTTCCACCCTAAACGAGTGCAACATTTTGATACAGACGTGCCCTCTCCCCTTTCCCTGCGGTCAGCGTGTCTCACTGGGGAAGACCATTCTGACCTGAGAGGTACAGAATGTTCTCCAGGAATTTTTCTAGGACTTTTGTAGCTAAAGTTTTTATCTTTAATTCATTTAGAATGTATTTTTTTGGTCTAGTACAAGACAGGTACCTGATTTTTTTACCCAGATGGGGGAAAAGTCACCACTCAGTGAGCATGGCAGAATCATGAGGCAGAATCACTGCACATCAGATCTTTTCTTTATGAAAGCCGGTTTGGTCATTAAACCCTGCAAACCAGTTTAGCCCCTTCTCGGACCTTGACTTTGCCGCCCCAGTGCAGTGAAGACCCTGCGTTTGTCTCCCAAGCCCGTGGTGATGGGGTCTGGAGTTCCGTCATGTTCTGCGTGGTGCCTGCTTTTCTTTTTAGGGAACTACCCACTGTACGGTCCTCGCCGTGATTTCTTGTCAACCTATTTTCCCGTCAGCCTGTAGGTGTTTCTGGGCTGCCTCTTACAGTTAGCTGATTTCTGTGTAGCAGCTAAAAAGTACATTAAATATACATGTAATCTGGCACGCGCACTTTGAAAACGTTCCACGACAGCTTCTCAGAACCCCTCTGCACGTCGGCTGCAGTGGGATGACCATGACCGAGGCATGATCGTCCTGTGCAAGCGAGTCAGACGTGCAGGAGGAACTCTCCAAGTGGGACCTGAGAGAGGCGCCAGGTTCATGCATTATTTTGTCCTGGGGAGAAAAACCTTAATGCGCTATTCGGTAAAGGCAGAGCTTTTTTATTGCTGACAGTAATTTGTTCTGTTAAATTTAGTTGCTTCCCTTTGTTTTTCAGCATTTTTCTCAAGTTGTGTGTTTGTCTCCCTCGCATTCCATCCTGTTTTCCTTCTACTTCTTTGCTCGCAGTGTCTCCTGGTGCCAGCAGGGAAGACACTTGCTGGCCTGGTGGCCTCCAGGCCACTCCCTGCCTTTCCAGCACCTTCTCCTCTGGGACCCCAGCAGGGACGGTGACTCGGGTCCTGGACCTGGGCCTTATGCTCCAAGGCTGGAGACTAACCATTTTCCTCCATGTTCTACAGCTTTGACAACTACTCTGCCAATGTCATGGTCGATGGGAAACCGGTGAATCTGGGCCTGTGGGATACCGCCGGACAAGAAGACTATGACAGACTACGTCCCCTGTCTTACCCGCAGACAGTAAGGATCACGACTGATTTGTGATGTGTTCTTTAGAATGCACAACTCCTGAGTGGTTAATTACTGTGTGTCCCCTTTGCTTTGCTTCTGTTACCATCTCTTGGGCATAGATGCAGCCGAGCAGATTCCTTGGGTTCAGATCTGCTCTCCCTCTTACTAGCTGTGTGACCTTGGGCAGCTTTCTTCACCTCTGGTCTTGACCTCTGTACTCATGGGACTGGGTGAGGTGACAGGCGTTAAAGCACGCGGAACAGTCGCCGGCACGTCTCGGGCACTGCGGTGCAGCCCGGAGGTCCGTGCATTGATCGATGCGGAGACTCCTCAGTTCAGAACCGAAACCGATTGGTGTGAGTTGTCTGTCCGTCCTCTCAGCAAGGGGGGACACAGGCGGTCAGGGTCAGGGAGACGTCGGAGAAGGCAGGCTCTGGTCCTTTGATTGACGTAATCGTCACTTTCCCAATTGTGGGTAGTGTAGGTAATAAGACCTGTTTGGTGACGATAGTCTTTACTTCTGAATGCAGCCTTCTCCGTGCCAGTTGCTGCCTTTTTGGTTTCTGCTGGCGGGATTGCCCATGCGGCTTCTTTGCATTGTCAGTTTTGGGTTGTTCCTTAGCTGGATTCTGGTAACAGACCAAAACTATAAAATGGGAGATTTGAATTGTGTGAGTTTTATTAATCTCAGCCAAAAATCAACTAAGTATCAAAAACCAGCCAAATGACCAAATGGTGTGAATTCAGTATGTTTAGGAATCTATTCTGTACCAGTGGGTGCTTAATAAAGCCAGACTTTGAGTGGATTTGCAAACATACAAACAGTCTCCTTTCCCACTGGATCCGTCTGGAAGGGTGGGGTGTCACTCAACTACCTTCTGTGACGCAGAGGGTAGGTAGGGTGTGGCCTCATTCTTTTGAGAGTTTCTCCTGGTGTGTCAAAGGTGACTGGGCGAGATTCCCGTTTCATGTGCTAAAGGTCACCGAGGACTCACTGAGGCAGCCCTCGGCGGTGAGGGCTGGGACCTGCACTTTGTATGTCCTGTTCCCCTGGGAGGGGGAAGGACGGCTTGCCTGTCCGATACTGGAACAGCTAAAAGGGGTAGGGTGTGGTTCTTGCCCTCAAGGGGCTCACGAGGACCGTGTAATGCAGCGCCCCATGCCCCAGCTGGGGGTGCTTAGGGACGAAGGGGGAGAGCACCAGCTGGTAGTGCCAGGCCTGCGGCCAGGACTCCACGGAGCCGAGGGAGGAGGGCATCCTGGCTGCGGAGGGGCAGGCCTTGGGACGCTCTGGCTGCACCCTGAGTTTTTGTTGCAGAGGGGGAAGGGATTCGGGCCTTGTGCGGAGGGAGCGCGGTCTCCGGGTGCTGGCTCCCTGGGTCTGAAGGCTGCGCCCTGTGGCCTCCCCCCCCCCAAGGCTGTGCCCGCACCCGCCGTGGGAAGGCCAGGTGGGAGGTGTCTTTTGCGGCGCCCGAGAAGAGATGTTCTGTTTCCTCTCGTCACAAGAAGCTGGCATCCATCTCTGCTGGGCGGCTCTGTGTAGCTAAGAGGAGTCTGTTTAAACCATCAGCTGCTACTTTGTTCTCCCAGAGATGGTGAGCAGGTAGTCGTTTTCAGTGTGAGTTGCTCTTCCAGTTTAATTTTTCTAGATTACATAACCCTTAGGCCTTTCCCACCCTTCAGTAAACTATCTACACATTCTCTTTAAAAATGTGGTGTAAGTTCTGCACGTTTGTCTTCAGCTGGTGTGCTCAGAGTCGAGGTGTGACTGCCACCGCGCCCAAGCCCAGCACCTCTCGTCGTGTCTGCTCACCTGTGCTCACCTGCCTGCTCCAGCATTTCGTGGTGTGAGCGGGAACAGGTGTGACTCGCCAGGGTCTCAGGGCCCTGTGTGTGCGGCGGGAGACTCGGGCTGTGTGGTTGGCTTCCTTTGTTGCACCCGCCTCCGCTCGGGCCGGCGAGGACCCTGCTGTGTCACACGGTGTGTTCGTTTTCCGTGTGGGCTCTGGCCGGGTCACTGCAATGTCAGACGACAAGCCCTCGGTGTTTGGTGTGGCCGGTCTGACGTTCACAGGGCCCGCGCTTTGCTGGGTGCTGTTGCGGCCCCAGTGTCTTCCAGCCGGAGGTCACGAGGAGCGCGCCTGTGGTTGGCTGCACAGGGCTGTCACTGTCCCGGGGAGACACGCACCTTGGGGGATTATGGGGTAAGGCCAGGCAAGGGCTCGAGGAAGCAGAGCTTTGCTCTGGCTTGGGTGCTGGCAGGAGGCAGGTGGTTCGGTGGTTGGGTGTCACGGTCAGTCTACCCTAGAGGGTGCGGATGCAGAGTCTGGAGCTGTGATTGGCACAGAGGTAGTCACTCTCCTGGGCTGGGAGAGGGGCCTTTGGTGTTTTGTAGTGTGCACAGTGCCTTGTATTTGTGCTTAGACACGACGGTGAAGTGAGCGATCTTCATTCTTTCCTTTAGGTCTCAGTTTCAGCGTGGTCACACGGGACCTCGTCTGCCACCGGTGCCCTGGGACGTTTCATTGCTCTGCCCCACACAGACTTGCCGTGGCAGAGCGGCGAGCCCTGGGCATCTGTGCTCCCTGGTCTTTTTTTTTTTTTTAAAGATTGTATTTATATATCTTTAGAGGGGAAGGGAAGGAGAGAGGGAGAGAAATATCAATGTATGGTGGCCTCTCATGCGTCCCCTGCTGGGAACTGGCCTGCAACCCAGCCATGTGCCCCGACTGGGAATCGAACCATGACACTCTGGTTCACAGGCCTGCGCTCAATCCACTGAGCCACACCAGCCAGGGTTCCCTGGTCTTTTTTCTGCTGCGCAGAATGCCCGTATTAAAAACTGTTAGAAGCCTGAGAGTAAAAACCAGGTGGAAAGCATTTGAAAGAGCATAGAACGAAAGAAAGAGAAATGCTAGTGCTTTTGGAGCAGGGAGGTTTCGGCCCACTCTCCTCCTGATCAGGGCGGACTCAGCTCTTTGTGGGTTGTCCCACTGACTGGTACGGAGGTGGCAGGGAGAACTGCAATGTTGACCAGTGGGGTCGGGCCGTGCAGTACGGGAGTCATAGGTCACCAAAGGCCCGCTGGGGGTGGGTGTGCTCGAACGGCCCCGCTGATGTAAGGGAAGTAACGGTGAAGTCCAGAGGGGAGGTGGCCTGTGACCCAGGACAGTGCAGGTGGGCTAGAGACTCCAGAACACCCACATGACCTGTGAGGAAGGGAGAGGGTGGCCACGCCAAAGGTGGCTCTGCTGGGGACTTGGAGCATCGCAAGGGCAAGATAAAAGGGCACCCCAGGCCGGGGAGAGCAGTGTGAACACTCCTGGGCCTCGGTGGAAAGCGAGGGTCAGGAGAAGTGATTCCTGGGGAGGCGGGGGAGGAGCGGGCAGGCGGTACCCCGCTGGGGTGGGGTGGGGGAGAAACCCCATGACTCGTCAGAAAAGACCTTCTTAAGAGTTGAAGGGTGCGACGGATGCGGTCCGAAGACACCTTGAAACGGTGCCTCTGTGGCCAGCCCCCCACATCCCCCTTGTCACAGAGAGGACGCGTCCTCGCGTCCAGGCCTATCGAGGACAGGTCTTCAAACACAGCTCACAGGCTAGACCTGGATGTTCACGGGAACATAAATGGTCTCCTCAAATCGGAAACCAGAGGAGCTGGAACAAGGTGAAAGTAGAGACTTCTCCCCTCAGCCTGTCTCTTAAAAGGACTCCAGGGCTCTCTGTGGCTGGAAGGGCAGGTCTTTCCGTTTTTATGGGGACAGAGATGAATGGAAGGCATTGTGACAGACACCCAGATGCTGTCACTTTGGGCCACCGCATTGAGATTCACGGGGGCAGGCAGAAGGTCTCGGCACAGCAACACTGCTCCCCAAATGGGAGGATGCGTGTCCTGCCACGGCCCAAAGCCCTGGCCCCGCTCTGGGGCCCTTTTCCCCAGGCCTGGCCCCCAGACAGGTGCTTCCGTGTGTGCTGGGCCTCAGCTGGGCCCTCAGCTGATCCTGGGACAAAGAGCTGCGAAAGGTGTGCCCATCGCTCGTGGGCGCTGGTGGCAGGAGGGACTCGTACTTAGTACTTCCTTCTTGGGCATGAGCTTCCTGGGCACAGCGTCAGTTCTGCTGGGAAAGGGGCCCTCTGTGGTGGCTGCTGCGGGACAGGGCGCCCTGTCTCCTCCCAGCCTGTGCTGTCCTCTCTCTGCACCGCCCGACTGTCACACGGTGCCCCCTTGGGTCCTTCCCCAGGTTGGTGGACAGTGTTGTGGCTTTGGCCTCACAGACCTGTTAGATCCACCCCTGCTTTTAGATCAGACCCCTGGGGAGCAGAGACGGCATTCTGATAGGAACGGACGACGGGCTGAGTTGACCTTTGTTCTCCTCCGTTTTTGCTGCACTCAAACGAAGTTCTCGTGCGTTACTAGGTCGGAGAGACGCACGGTAAGGATATGACCTCCAGGGGCAAAGACAAGCCGATTGCCGTATGTAAAACTTTCAGTCGACTTCGGTTTCCAGCTTTATCTGTCCTCTCATTTCTCTTAGTTTTGCTAGGATTTCCTGTTCAGCCTCACATTCCTTGAGTGTGTTATATGTAATTCACTCAAGATTGGGGTTTTGCTTAATGAATCATGCTTGTATTAGAATGTGACAGTTTACCTACCAGCTTGAATGAAAGCCGTTTGGGGGCTGCTTCTTTTCCTCTTTCTAAGCAAAAGGAGAGGGGCTTTTATGAATGGGGCTTTCATGGCCACGTGAAGCCCACTGCGGGCCCTGAGCTTGGCTGGGCAGGACTAACCAGGCTGCCTTCTTCCGCTGGTGTCGGTGCCAGGGGCTCTGCGGTGTGGCTGTGCTGAGCTGACCCACCTGCTTGGACGCGTTGTGATCAGCACAGGTGGTTCGTGGATGACTCGTGCATGCGCTGGTGTTTGAAAGTGGTGTGCGTGAAAAGCCCCGTGTGGGTGCTCTTTCCTTCAGGTACCGGCCAGCAGCTGGGTGAGCACGTGCTGGCTTGGGGTTGGGCCTTTCACATGTAGCGTGATTGTTTTTTCCAGGAAATGTGCCTAGTGAAGTTGGCAGTTTAGAAACTTTTGAGCGTTTTTAAATTCAGGCAAATATTGAGACTTTTTTACACTATACAGAATGAGTGAGAAAACCCAGATATTTTACTTCTACCATGAAATTCTCTCAGTTGTTTATTCTGCTTCTCCCGTTCCTTTGACTCTGCCTCAGCCACACCTGCCCCGGTGCTGGTTCCCCAGGCTGGTTGGCTGTCGCAGCTCTGCGTCTGGGAGACGTCACCTCCACGTTAGTCCCACCCTGCTCATGGGGAACGCGTCCATGTAGCCAACACTGGAGCCCCACTCTGTGCCAGGGGCCGATGGCCATTCTTAAAGAAGCAGTTTGCTGTGGCCTGGTAGCTCTGCTGGTTAGGGCACCGCCCCAGTGAGGCACGTTCTAGTGAGTGCACGGGAGTGGGGCATCGGCCATGTTTCTCTCCCCCACCCTTCCTCTCTCTCTGGGATCAGTAAATTTCCTTTAAAAAAGTTTGAGTCCAGTGATCATCTAAAAAAGTTTATACTTAACGTGCAGATGAGGAGCAAATGAAAAGCATACCATTTGTAGATAGTGTTTAGAGAAGACCAGGGTTTACGGAAATAAATGTTCAAGTGGTGCCTTGACACTTGATTTTTGCCCCCATCGAGAGTTGGGTGTGGCGGAAAGAGGTCACCGGGGCTCTGACCTGAGGCCTCCGGAGCCTCAAGTGGCTTGTGGCGCCCTTGGCCCTCCCCGCCCCCTTCTCACAGTGACAGGGTGCCCCATGGGCTGCAGGCCTGGCACAGTCTCCGTGAGAGCATCTCCTAAGCCCCGCCCTGTCTCCCTTTCACAGGACGTGTTCTTGATCTGCTTCTCTCTCGTGAGCCCTGCATCGTTTGAGAATGTCCGTGCAAAGGTGAGTGGGCATTTTTTAGAAAAATACTTGGTTATATAATGTCGCTCTCAGGAAGAAACACTGAGAAATAAAATACCATTTACTAACTGTAATTTTCCAGTGACTTGGTTTCAGTAGTTCTGTTAAGGTAAAGAATTCGTCTTCTAAGTATGTGGCTCGATGTGTAGAGTTCCCAGGCTCCAAGGTGACTCAGGAGCGATGTGTCCCTTCTGACGGGGCGCAGCCCTTGCCGCCCCCTCTTGCGTCTTTCCCACTCTGGGGGAAGGGTGCTTGCACAACGCCCTTCCTGGAAGCGCTCAGTCGGGCGATGGCGGCAGCCTCGGCCTCGGTCCACACCGTTTAGTCAAATCTCCGCGTATCGGGGTGGGCCGGAGGCGGCGCACAGTTGTGAGGACGCGAAGTAGGCGGTCCTGTGCTGTTGCTTACTGGGCGGTGTGGCACTCGTGTTACAACTGTGAACCTGCTTCTGCCAACCCCTGCACGGAGTGTTTTCCGAGATGACCTAGGAACTTGACTTGTACCGAAAACGACGCAGTATTTTTGGGTGGGGGGCTTTTTCACACCCCACACCCCCGTGCAAGTAGCTCGGGCTCACTGGTGAACCACCAAGCCCAGCAGGAGGTGCTGTGCCTGGCCCAGGCCGCACTCTGGTCCATGAGGCTGTTGGGTGGGGCGGAGGACAGGGTCCCCAGCCTCTGTGGCACCAGAGCAGGTGTGGTCCTCCCGCATGGAGGGTCTGTAGGGTCACAGTGATGAAGGGTGGCCGACGTTTTGGGGACCGTGGCTGTGACTCAGGTAAGGAAGCTTGTAAAGGAGCGTGTCACATCTCTGTTCTCTCCCCGCATCTGTCTAGTGGTATCCTGAAGTGCGACACCACTGTCCCAACACTCCCATCATCCTGGTGGGGACAAAGCTCGATCTCAGGGATGACAAAGACACGATTGAGAAGCTGAAGGAGAAGAAGCTGACGCCCATCACCTACCCGCAGGGCTTGGCCATGGCTAAGGAGATCGGTACGCACTCCTGTGGTCTTCGGGTTCCTGGTACAGACTGGATTCCAGGCCGCGGAAGGGGAGAGCGTGTTCCTCCAAGCCGGGGTCTGGCTTATGGGAACCAGCTATGCAAGGCCCGTAGTGTCCAGCGTTCGGGAGGAGGCAGCAGGGTTAGGGGTTGCTCCGACAAGGCGGCAGGGCCTAGGGGAGCAGCCCGGCCTTCGTTCTGGTCGGGAACCCGGCCGGTGGCTGTCAGTACAGGCTGTGTGTCTTGGCAGGTGCTGTCAAATACCTGGAGTGCTCGGCTCTCACCCAGCGAGGCCTCAAGACAGTGTTCGACGAAGCCATTCGAGCCGTCCTCTGCCCGCCTCCCGTCAAGAAGAGGAAGAGAAAGTGCCTGCTGTTGTAGACGTCTGGCCGGGCCCCGCCCCGCCCCGCCCGGGAGCCTTCGTACGCTTTGCTCAAGAACGACGGAGCCTTCGCACTCAATGCCAAGTTTTTGTTACAGATTAGTTTTTCCATAAAACCATTTTGAACCAATCAGTAATTTTTAGGTTTTATTTAAACAAATAAGTGTAAGAGTTAAAACTTTCATATTCTATTAAAACGTAGCCCTAAAATGATAAGCTTTCTTAAAGCCTTATTTTTCAAAAGCCCCTATTCTTGCGCAGATTAAGAGTTGCCAAAATACCATGTGAACTAAGTTGCATTGTTGTGCTAAGAACACTAAGCACTAAACCGATTAAAGACCTTTGTCTTCGAGAAGACTGCAGCTTCTGCAGGTGGGGAAGGCAGGCACTTTCTAACGAGGAGATTCGCACTGGAGAAGTTCCGCTTCTCTTACGAAATGTTGCCATGTAACGCACCGATAACTTACCAGCCCATGTTCGTTACCTAACGTTGTACTGTACATATAATGGAATGAGTGTAGCAGCTCAGCTCTTGGATCAATCTTTGTGATTTCAGCGTGAGAGTTTTTAACATGTTAGTGTGTCAGCTCTGGCTGAGATCTTGAAGCGAGCTCTTACTCACGTGTCCCCTCCGAAGTCCTCTGCGCTAGCCGTGGGCGCGCTGGGGCGGGTGCGAGGAGCACTCGGCGTGGGCTGAGGGGGAAGACAGCAGTATTTGACAAAATATGAAGTGGAAACTAATTTACACTACATTGTACACGTACTAATTAAACTGAGTAACAGTGTCACGGGTAAACTTCTAAATAGGTTAATTTCCGTCAACTGTAGTAGATGGTGAAGAACGTTGGTGTTAATCAGTAAGTGTCTCTGAGGCTTTTCCTTTTTCTTAAACCTGCCGTCCCTCCCGGAATTGGGCATTTGATTTGTCTTCGAACTGGTCATTCCTACGGTTACTAACTGAGAAAGTGCTTTTCTTAGAGAACCCCTTCTCAACAGGCAGTAGGCCTCCTTGTACAAAATCTTTCTTGATACCACGTTAGTTTTTTTTTTTTTTTGTAGATTAGTAAAAGTGCATTCCTATTTTCATGTTCCTTTACTCAAAGCTAATAAGTGCTTTCCTTAATTAGTTTTCTAGTAACTAGATGTAAAAATCACGTGTTGCATCTTTACAGTTTTTAAGATATTTTAGATATTCTTACTACGGACCTTCGTAACATCACTGTCTTGCCAGACCCCCACCGCCGCCCCCTGACCGATGCCGGCCGCCGCCCCCTGCGGACGCGCTTCCCGTTGCTCTGCCTAACCACGCTCCTTGGGGGTGAGGTTCTGCAAGCCCCGTGCTCGTGCTAACCAGGTTCTGTGCAGCTTCCCCACTGGCGAGAACACGAGGTGGGGCCTTTCAACCACTAGAACAACATTTTTTAAATCGACAGTTGCAGAATTGTGGAGTGTTTTTACATTGATCTTTTGCTAATGCAATTAGCAGTATGTTTTGCATGTACGACTTAATAAATCCTTGAATCCTATGACTGTAATACTTGGATTCTTCTTTTATTTTGAGAGTATGTTTACTAAAGCTGGGGACAGGGAAACGAGGGCCCAGGGCAGAAGCAGCAACACGGGAGCCCAGGCGGGGCTCTTTTGGCTCACTGGGAAGCCAGAGAAGAGGGGAGGGGGCCTGGAAGACAGGTACAGGGGTGAGCTCCCGAGGCGCCACTGCTGCCCATTGCTCCCCTGGTTGCAAGTCTTGTGGGAACCCTTAGAGTTTGGGGTGGCGGCCCCAACCTTTTCGGCACCAGACGCCAGTTTCACAGAAGAGAATTTTTCCACAGAACAGGGTGAGGGCATGGTTTCAGGATGATTCCAGCGCATTCCATTCAAGCTCAACTGCTCTGCAGCCCAGTTCCTGTCAGGCCCGGATTGGTGCCAAGGCCAGAGGTTGGGGACCCGTTTTGGAGATGCACTCCTGAGGAGGAAGAAAGGCGTGGGTGTGCCCCAGGACTTGAATTCTGGATACCTGGGGAACCACCTCCTGGGGCGTGTTCACGGGCCTCACTTGGTGTTCACTTCCCCTGCGTGCTTTCGTGCTGGGGGGACATGGGAGATTAGCACAATGCGGGGGGTCTGGTTCCGCACCAGCTGAATGTCGGTGAGACTGTCCACCCTGGGACATGTGTAGTTGTGTGCAGTGCACCTGTGCAATGCCTGTGCAGCTCGGGCCAGGGCTCTGGGCTGGAAGAAAGATGGCGGGACCCAAGCTGGCACCGTGGAAGGGCGGAAGCTGCCGGTATGACTCTCAGATCTTCCTGGAGCCTGGAGTTAGGCTGTAAATGGTGCTAGAATCTGGTTTTGTTTTGTTTTGTTTGTTTTTTAAAGATTTTATTTATATTTAGAGGGGAAGGGAAAGAGAGAGGGAGAGAAATATCAATGTATGGTTGCCTCTTGTGTGTTCCCTGCTGGGAACTGGCCTGCAACCCAGGCATGTGCCCTGACTGGGAATTGAACCACGATACTCTGGTTCGCAGGCCCTCGCTCAATCCACTGAGCTACACCAGCCAGGGCTAGAATCTGTTTTCTAAATACTCGTTTATTGCTGAGTATTGTGAGTTCCTTTTTGACCAAAGACAAAATATGCTGTTTAAAGACCAAATAGTTCTAAAGGCTTGCTACAAAAAAGGCAGCTTCCCCTTGCGTACCCTCCTCAGAGCCAGGGGCTTTTGAGATTTTTCAGCTTCTTACATGTATGTCTTTTAATTTGATATTCCCACATGTGTAAGTCATATGCTTTCTTCGTTTTACTTATTAAATCACTGGCGTATTAGAAAAAGCTGTGACTCAGCCAGATGTTGTGTGGGGCAAGGGTGCGAGGTTACCATGCCCCGCCGGGGCCACTCCCCCCCAGTCCCCACGTGCTCACCAACACGGACGCTCTGAGGACCCACCTTCTGGGATTTTACAAGGTATCGTCCCATGAGGGTGGATCAAACCCCTTGGGGATAAACAGCCAGCCTCTCTGCGGGGCTCAATCTAAATCACGCAGTTTGGAAGGTGGTTGGATCGCTCAGTTTCACCCTCGCCACTGACGTGCCCATTGCGGGAGAGGCGAGGGCTTCCCGCCTGCCAGCTGCGCCTGCGGGCCCCCAGCACCTTTCCCGGCGCCTCGGCACGGGTCTAACGGTTGGCGCTCACTGTTCCGTGTCAGTACTGTTACTGCGCAAAAGACACCTGAGCCACGCAGTAACGCAAGTTGGCCTTTCCCTGAACAACTTTTGGTTTCTCTTTGAGATAATACTTTTATTTAAGGCTTAGTTTTCTGTTGCCTAATTCTGCCAAGATGCTCAGGTGCGATATGTGTTACATGTTTCATCCGTTTTCATTTTCCTAAAGTCTCAGGACCCTCCAACCGCCCTTACACGTTTATTGCCTGCACCTGACACCTTTTTTTTAATGTACTTCCTCATTGCGGCGAACAGGTGCTCCCCAAAGGAGGGGGGTGGGAAATCGCTGTTTTTGAGCCCAGGCAGCTTTGAAAATCACTTCCTCCCACCCTATCTCTGGGCTGGGTCTGGAACACCACGCTGGCACTGAGCTCCCCCTGGGGTTTTGGAGGCGGCTCTCCAGGCTTCCTTGGCCACGCCCACCACACAGGGATTTGGGGGGACTTGCCCTGGGTCTTCCGGGCCTCGGTTTATTTCTACCCGTGGTCTGGAACCTCGTGGCTCCCATTATTCATGTCCATTTCTGCTCACGTCCTCATTCGTGCTTTTAACTTTGGGGTGCGGGGTTCTGTTTTAATTCCCTAAAGACCCTCTTTCTGCCCCGTGGGTCAGTTCTGTGGCCGCCGCCTGGAGCTGGGGTGGTGTGAGGCTTCTGCACCTGTTTCTCTTGGCCCTTCTTCCTCGAGATCCCGGCAATCCTTGGCGCGTACTTACAGGTCAGGAACCTCAAAAGCAGAGAACACGGAGGACAGAGGTGAGTCTCGGCAGGATGGTGCTGTTCCGAGTGTGTCTGAGATCTCTCATTTTCGTGCCAAGAACGGGCAGGAATTAGGTTCAGAAAACAAAACTTGCAGAAATTGGACATTACCTGGCATATCTAGCCAAGTGTTAAAAGGGCCCTTTGCAGGTTTTCTGAAGCTAAGGCGCTCTGGCTGTGACCGCTGAGGGGCCCTGTGGCCACGTATCACTGCAGTCAGCTTTCCCTCGTGACTGTTCTCCCTGAAGGTTTCTGGGTGCCAAGTGGGAGGAAGGAGGAACCTCACTGTCTCACCCCACCTGTTCTTGTGTCCCGTCTCCCTACTTCTGCCCCAGAGCAGACAAGGGCCTGATTTTTTCAGCTTTCAGGTAAATCCATCCCACTTCGGCGAGGCCCGGTCTGCTCCCCTCCTGTGTCAGGTGCGGGGGTCTGGGTGTGATTTGCTTCCGTTGACCTCTGGCCTCCGGATTGTCCTGTGCCTTCCCCTCCTTGTGGGTGTTGCTCTTTAAAGAAATCCCTTTGCTGTCATTTTACTGGCTTTGCGGCCTGGAGTGAAGCCAGGTGTCCTTGCATCTCCGCTCCACAGCTGTGGGGCCAGGAAGACTTGGACTGCCCTCTGTTTACGGTGGGCAGGAAAACACCGTGGAGACCACCCAGGCAAAGAGCGCTTCCTGGGAGCGCCCAGCAGGAGAGCACAGCACCGCGCAGACCAGGAACACGCGTATGTGCTTTATTTCTCCACACCCTCTGAACCCACTGGCCAGCCCCAGGAGCCCCAGGAGTGTTCCCATCAGCGGGTGTTGATGAGACACTGGACCGTGTGTGTAAACGAGTCCCAGGCTATAGCCCGAGGGGCGGGAGCTTCCCCACACACTTCCCGGACCTGGTTTCGTCTGGGTTCCCGGTCACAGCTCAGGGCTGAGTCTGTGCAGCCGGGAAGGTCCGGTGTGCTGCACGAGCCGCACACCTGCACGCCCAGTGCGGCCTCAGCTGACCAGGGCAAGACAGGGAGGCCCTGCCACTGAAAGGGGGCCTTACACCGGCTGCTGCAGTCCCACCTTCCCCAGGCAGTTCTCAGACGCCTGGGAATCCACAGGCCAGCAGGGAGAGGGGCCTCTGTGGGCCTTCGCCCACGTTCAGTTTCGGGAGTTCCCCACCTCGGTGCCCTCCTGACTCCTGGTGCTCAGATGCTGGGGTCACAGCTGGTTCCCAGAGCAGCCCACCATTCAGACCACCAAGCCCAGTGCCTGCCCAGTTCCTACCGCTGGCCTGGCGTCGTGGGCTTCGCTCAGGTGTCGAGTCACAACGGTGGGAGTCTGTTGTCAGCGTTGAAGCCCCCTGGGGCAGGACAGGAATCGCAGACACCCCTGTCAGACACCACAGTGTCCAGGGCTCGCATCAGGATGTCCGGCATGTGGTCCGTCAGCATCTTTGGGCCAATGAGGATCTTGCTGAATTCTGACTCGTGCGCCCACCTGGCGGTATACTGAGAAGAATAGCAGGAAAACCTGGAAAAGAAAACCACCTGGCACTAGCAAAGCATCGCTCAGGGTTCAACTGCACACACGTGTTTCCTTTACTGTGGTGTGTGGACCGCGCCACGTGAGGGCCCTGCGGCCCACAGCTCACCTCCTGGAAGTGCCTTCCTCCTCCAGGTGGATGATCCGGCCTGGAGGGTAGAGGGGTGGGTACTTGGTGGGGGACGGCAGAGGGGAGCCACGCGTCAGCAGGCTCTGCTCCCCGAGAAGAGGCTGCGTCAGGTCTGTGCCACTGTCCAGCTCGGTCGGAAGGCTGTCCGGGCTCCCTCCGAACAGCCCGTACCAGCACCCGCGCAGCAGGATCTTGTACTGCGGGCGAGACCGAGAGGGAGGCGGCCATGTCACTCAGAGGCTCCGTGGGGCCCAGGGAGCCCCCGGGACCCCCCCGGGACCTGAGCTGGGGTGAGGTGGCAACAGCTCAGCCCGGACAGGTGCTGGGTGGTGTCCCTGCTCTGAGGTCACAGACCTCAGGAGCGTGGGGTCAGTGGGCTTACACTCAGGGGACTCTTGGGCAAAGGAGCCATCACACTAGATGCGATATTTAAGAGCTGAATTATGTACATTTTGAGGGGAAATTACCCTTAATTCTGTTTAGGTGACTCTGCAGAAAGAGTTTTTCCTCTTCCCCTCAAGACATGAGTTGCTAATATTTTAAAATCTGGGGTGGTAGCTGATAAGTAGGTTTATTTTAAATTTAAAAATTTTGTTCCAAGTAGCAGCAAAATCTAAGACTATCCGAGATCTAAACTAAATCACATTTTGGTATTTATTTTGGTCAAAGCTCGTATCTCCTTGTTACCTGCTCCTGGCCTCGGACATCACCTCTAAGAACCATTTCTCTCTTTTTTAAAAAAAATGTATTTTTAAGATTTCATTTATTTATCTTTAGAGGGGAAAGGATGGAGAGAGGGAGAGAAATATCAATGTATGGTTGCCTCTCATGAGTCCCCTGCTGGGAACTGTCCTGCAACCCAGGCATGTGCCCTAACTGGGAATCGAACCGCGATCCTTTGGTTTGCAGGCCTGCGCTCAGTCCACTGAGCTACACCAACCAGGGCTAAGAATCATTTCTATCGCCACTTTTCATGGCTGCGTAACACCACGCAGGACAAACGCCCCATTATGTCTTATTTTCTAAGCTTTGGGACCGGAGCCACCCAAACACTGCTGGTCACGAGGCAGGGCTGCAGAGGGTGACAGGCAGAGTCACTGAGCTGGAAGGGAAGGTTCTAGGGTAGGAGGTGCTAACTGCAGTATTCCTGCATTTGCTCTGGTCCTCTGCTCTCTCAGAGGTCTGCACAGCAAAGCATCGCCTGCCCTGGGCTCAGAGGCCTTGAATTCACACGGAATCTTCCTCCTGGGGAGGCCCTGCCCCTGCCGCCCCGCTCACAGGCACCAGTCACCTTGGGCTTGTTGCAGTGCGCGATCACACGCAAGATCCTCCTCTTCAGATCTTCCAGGTTGGCCACGCTTAACCTGTTCGTCAAAGGGCAGAGTGAGGCCCAGCATTCAGTCTCTGCGGCAACCCCTCTCCCCCGACAAGCGTCCAGCACACCAACCTGGGAATCACGTCCTTGCCCAGGACCAGTGACACAGTGAAGTCCTTGGAGTACTCATGAAGCGATTTGCTGAAATTTAAAGAAAAATTAGTTATGTTTCATTCCTCCGCCCTGACCGGAAAGACAGTGTGCACTCCCGTGTCCGGTGCAGCAGCCGAGACACGGGGAGCACGTAAGCGTCCACTGCAGAACGAGTGGACGGAGTGTGTGTGTGTGGACATACACACAGGATGGAACGTTATTCAGCCATAAAAACGTCGGAACCTCGGCAGCATTTGAGATCTCGCTCCCCGGCACACGTGGTCAGTTTGGCTCAAATAAACCCTTATAAAAATTTTCTGTACATAATCGAAATCTTGCCATTTGAAACAATGCAGAAGCATCTCGAGGGCATTGTGTCCAGTGAGGTGAGCCAGACAGATGTACGTGGGTGGCATCCAAACAGGCTGACGGGGAACAGGTTGGTGGCTGCCCAGGGGTGGGGCTGGGGGGAGGCGGGCGAAATGGATGAAGGGAGTCAAGGGGTAGAAACGCCCAGTTATAAAGTAAGCACACCGCCTGCACCTAACGCTGTTGGTGTAGCTGAAAGTTGTTGCTAATAGTATCAAAGTCCTCATCACAAGAAAGTTCACTAGACTCCTGATACAGGTATAAATAGATTGCTGTGTTGTGCACCCGAAATGAATACAATGTTGCCGGTCACGCAGCATCATCTCATTTAGGAAGTCGAAGCCATGGTCAGACAGACCTGTGAAAGGCTGCGCAGTCTTCCTTCAACCAAACAGAGGACCAGCCCTGACCGTGACCCACCCACAGCGTCTGTCCCACTCGTGAGCTCGGTACCTGAGCAGCCCATGGGGCGGGGAGAAGGCGTAGCACCGGACGTGCGGGTAGGCGCTCCTGAGCATGAAGGCCAGCAGGGCTGCGGCTCCCGCGCCCAGGCTGTGCCCCACGATGACCAGCCGGTACTCCTGGGGGACAGACCCAGTGAGGACAGGTTAGAAAGCCAAACAGCTGGGGGCAAGGAGAATGGAAGATAAAGAAAAGTGACCATCTCACGGGAGCAATGCTGAAGGCTTGGCTCAGAATCCCGTCGTTGACGAGTCGATGGTACACGTACCTGGCGGCCTGAGAGATCCCCTGAAAAGACAGGCAAAGGAGCGACTTGCGACTGTCACACAAGGCAAGTGCCCGACCGACGGATGACAGAACTATGCTGGGCACACTTATTGGTGACTCTGTCCCCGTTAAGGGAGAAGCATCTCCGGCAGGGCCACGCCCACCGCTCACGGTGACATTCCTGGCACCTGGAGCAGAGAGCCTGGCGTGCCAGCAGGTGTTCAGTACACATTCCTGTGACCAAACGGGCGCCACCAGGAACACCTGTCCTCGTCACTGGGTATTTCCGTGGCGTTTCTGTGACCAAATGTGCCATCTGGGCGTACCAGGGGTTAGTCCAGCCAAGTCCCCGTGGTTGGTCAGATTTAGGTCGTATATAACTGAGGTTTTAAAACAACACTAAAGCAATGTTCTGAGTCAGTGGCACTGGGCCTGCGAAGGCAAAACTTAGAGCTCCAAAGTGAGTTTTAGGGAGACCAGGTTGTGCTTTAGCTTCAAAAACTACAGTGTAAAACTTCCACATAAACACAGCTGAGCAGTCCCGCGGGGGGAGAGAACGCTCTCAGCACACGTCGGGCACTTCCCCTGCGGCCGGACGGGGAGAAGTTCTGGGCAGGATGGCAGCCTGGCCGGCCGTCGCTGGAGCTACCACGCCCTCTGACGCCAGGCCCGTGATTCTGGCAGCACGGTGCTGTCCTGGCCTCAGAAGAGAAACCAAAAGGCGGCTTGACGCGTTTGCCGTCTTGGGGACAATGTGACAGCACTTCCTGACAAAACACCTGGTTTCCCTTCGCTCCCTGTGAGTGAACGGTGTGGTCAGCCTCCTCCAGTCTGTCCCCCGTGCTGGTCACGGGGCTGGTGCTGGGCCCACCGACTTGGACCGGAGCCGCTGCGGAGCGTCTCCTGGCTCAGGCCTCTCACACACAAAACGCCAAGACCGTTTCCAGGGAGAGCCTTCCACTCCAGGCACCGTGGACAGTGTCACAGCCAAGCTCAGTGCAGCCGGAGCCAAGAGCAGAGGACGGTCGGGCCCTTGTGCCTCGATTGGCTGTCCTACCGGCCTGCGGAGCGGAGGCCTTGCCCCAGGGGGGGTGGCCGAGGTCACACAGCCTGGGACAGGCCTGCCAGGACAGACCACAGCCTCTCCTGCAGACTCTGGTGGGCAGGTTGGCATGTGTGTCATGGGGCGTAAAAGTTTTTTCAAAGACATGCAACAGTAAGATGGTCTCTTTGGTGATTTGAGGTACAAACATGTGGTGAAGGGTTAAAGGGAAAAGAATTCCCACTGGAGGCTGTCGGGCTTCTAACTGGTGGCCGTCAAAGCCCCACTCTGCCTCCTACTGGAAAACGGCCCAGGCAGGACACTGCGGTTCATGGCCAGCAGCCACATTCGACTGTGACCCACACCTAATAAAAGTTCGGCATTTTATTTAAAGAAGTGATTACTACGGAGGCAACACGTCTCAGTTAAAGAGCACATGAAGTGTATAAACCAGCATGGGCCCCGCCCCTGCCGTCCTCTGCCCCGGGACCCCACCCTTCCCGGGAACCACAGGGAGAGGCCGCCCCCCACCCCCGCAGAGGACGGCCCCCACAGACAGAACGGGAAGTGTGGCCGGGGAGAAAGGGAACTCAGACACTGGCTGAGGGAATGCAATGGGGAAGCTGTGAGAAAACTGTGGGTTCCTCAGAAAGGTAAAACCAGAGACTCCCAGCATGCCCACTGCTGAGCCTATGCCCAAAAGACACGGGAGCAGGGACATGAACACGTCTCTGCAGTCACAACAGTCCAAGTGTGGGCACAGCCCTCCCCTTCCACTGAGCGGGTCATGCAGAGGGGCCACAGCGCTGAGGGAAGCAAAGAAGAAACAAAAAGGGGGCACGGACCACGCGACCCTCCTGGGTGGAGGCCCTAGAACCACCACAGCCTCGGGGGCTGGAGATGGGTGCTTCCCAGGGGCTGGGAAGGGGACTCGGCGTCATGTTGGGATGACGGAAGCTCTGGGTGCAGACAGTGCTGATGGACACGGCGTTCTGAAGGGGCTGACGCTGCCGAACTGCACACTTACGAACGGTCAAAATGGAAAGTGCAGCGTCTGGCAGAAGTTAACGCCTGCTTGAGCGTGGTTGGTAGGGTAATCACATGGGTGTAGTAATTTCTAGTTTTAATTTGAACATTTCACCGAAAGTGTCCCATGATGGTACTGTTATGTTGCAGAATGACGTGCTTATGATTTTATAATGAAACAGGGGCGTTATTTCTGCCGGACCCTGTCTTAGGCTACGTCCATTTACAACAGTTGA
Organism: Sturnira hondurensis; assembly: GCF_014824575.4. Lineage (NCBI taxonomy): Eukaryota > Metazoa > Chordata > Mammalia > Chiroptera > Phyllostomidae > Sturnira > Sturnira hondurensis. The sequence goes on from NW_028082364.1 coordinate 5,137,834, forward strand.
AAATAAGCTGACAACGCTCAGGGAAGGCCGTGTCCCCGTCCTGCAGGGGGCGCTCACCCACCCACCCACGCACAGCACAGCACAGCACAGCACTAGCAAAACCCCGAGCACAGGCAGCGGCTGCGTGCAGAAAACGCCAGGAGCAGCACCCGGGAAAGCACTGGCGCCCGCCTTCCGGAAGAGGGGCCGGTGCGCGCTGTGCTGAATGACGGCCATTTTTCCCGCCGCGGGAACATATTGCTTTAACCACAAAGGAAGAGCACGTTGGACCAGGGCTCACATGCCGACTCTGATACTCATTCCAAGAGCTGAATGGCCTCTGGCAAGCCACTCTGAATCTGCTTCTCTTCAAAGGCTGGGGTGGGGACCGGCGCTGTGAGGACACAAGCACCCCTGGGTGTGGCACTTGGCGTGAGGCAGCTGTTTGTATGTGGCTGGAGTGAATACATTCCACGGTGGGAAGTTCTGACCCCGTTCACCCAGCAACACCCCAGGCCCCAGGGTTTCTACCTTATGGGCCAAACGGTCTTGCACATCACACTCCAGGTCCAGGGTCTCGCTCTCTGCCGACAGGTCCGTCAGGATGTCCTGTGAAAGGGCATCGGGAGAAGAGGCGTCAGCAGGGATGAGGCGGTCCCTCCAGGGCACAGCGGGGCTGGCATTCTCTGGGGTCAGACTGTGGGGGCCTGAACCCGTGAAGCCGGAACTCAGGAGAGAAACCCAGGGGCCAGTAGCTCCAGAGAGTCTTGGTGCATGACCACCTCCGAGCTAGGCATGAACCACAGAGAGGAGGACCTGGGACCTGTCCCAGACACATACTCTGTCCTCCGTCACTGCACACATCCAAGTTCCACAAAGCACCCGTGAGCCCTGCACTGGGGCTCGGTCCACAGCTCACTGACAAGCAAGGGAGCAGACGAAGCAAGCAGGGGAGGCTTGGAAAAAGTGGCACCTGAGCCAAGAGCCCCCCTACAATACTTGATTTTAGGAAGCAGAAAACAGGCCTTGTCACCTGTTTTCTGCAGGACAGGGAGCTGCAGGACACAAGACAGAGGCATCTACGCGGAAAGCAGGCAGTGGGCCGGGCTCACAGGAGCCCAGCAATGGACGCGTCAAGGGGGCATGGCAGAGAGGTGGCCTGTGGGGGGCAGGCATGTCCCCAGGACTCAGGGCAGCACCTTCCCCGGGCTGAGACCCTGGTGCCCAGGGGACAGGTCAAAAGCACCAACCAAGCTGGGGCCAGAAACATGAATTCCACGTTCAAAGCGGCAGGAAGTCACTGCAGGTTTCTGAGGAGTGGCCAGATCTGACCCAGGTTCCCAAGAGTTGTCGACAGTACTTGGGACTGGGACAGCGGGAGACTAGAGACAGGGACCAGGGTAGAAAATGTTTCCCTAGCCCAGGAAAGGCAGCACTGGGACCAGGGCAGGGGCCATGGTGCTGGGGGTGGCAAGGAGATGGCCAGAGAGACTGGGGTCCTGGTAGGGCCGCACTCACGCTCAACAGCCTGGGCAGTGGGTGAGGAAGGAGACCAGAGGCCCCATCCTCATGTCTCCCTGGGCAACAGGAAGACACCACAGGGGCGGGGGCAGAGATGGAGGGTGGGGAGGGGATGACAGCATGACACAACTTTGACACACTGCTTAACTAACTATTCCTCTCTGGCGCTGGAAGTAGAGAATTCAAGGGGAGGGTCTCCCAGGCTGGGGGCCTGGCCGGGCACATCCAAGGAGTCAAGTGGGCACCCGGAGAAGCTCCTCCAGCAGGCGGCCCACCCTGCTGCCACCTACGTTTCTGGCACTTCTCAGTTAAAAGGAAATAACATCATCCGTTTTTCGAAGGAAGTATCTCACAACCCAGGATTCACTTCCCCTTTTCCCGACCCGGGGTTTTCCTGTGTCAGATCGGGGAGTCGGCTGGGAAGGGCCCCCAGGCGTCTGTGCCCCTTGCTCCCAGGCCTGCGTTGGGCTCCTCACCTGCAGAGACATGGTTCCCCTCACAGCGACCACCACAGACTCCTTCCTGTGATCCAGGGCCACTATAAAGGGAAGCTCGTAGACCTGCAGGGGGAGAGACGTGGGAGGCCTGAAACAGCATGCTCGCTGGCCATGGGGAGGACAGCCGCTCTGGCTCTCTGTGCGTCGAAGGTTTTCATGAACCACGCTTTTGTCCACCTGAAAAAGCCCCCATTTCCCCTGCCCTGCCGCCCCTGTGCCACGCAGCCCTGGGGCTACAGGCTCACGGGGCCTCCCGCGCGGCAGCCCAGCTTCTGCAGGGTCAGTGGGTGAGTCCAGCACTGTGCGGACCAATGGCAGTCGTCCGTTTGGTCCAGGGCCAACAGGTCCCTTTTCCCTGTCTTCAGGTTACCACTACCCTGTCACCAGAGAGCAGGGTGGGGCCAGCTCAGTGGGCGGGACCAGAGCCCCTGCTCTGTGAAGCACGAGCAGGTGAGACATCTGGGCCAGGTAAGCATCACTCTCATCCAGCACCAAGCACAGGTAAAGCTGAAACTCCGGGCTCCGGCCTTCGCAGCTGGTCCTGCAAGGACACTGAGGGCGTCTCCAGCTCCCGCTCTCCTTCGCCTTCAAGGGGATATGGTGGCCCCAAGTGCTGAGGGCTGGAGCGCAGATGCAACGCCCAGCCATGGGCGGCCAGGGAACAGTGACAGCAATACTGTGATGATGGCCACTGGCTGATGGTGGACGTTCCGTGTTTGCAGCAGGCAGGAAGAAAGGACACCAACTTCACCCCCCACCCCAGCCTGCCCAGGAGAGGAGACCGACGACCATGACGCCGGGGCCTGGAAGGAGCTCCCAGATCGGCCACCAGACCTCCGAGACATGATCTTCTCTGAGACCCCGCCATTTTCCCGAAGTGTGCGCCCCCGGAGTCGCACGGAGCTCATCAGAGCAACGTCGTGCCCGGTCTCCCCCAGCCACTCGGGCTCCCTGGGAGCAGCCTGTGACCTGGGCTGCTGGGAGCTGCTGGGCAGGATGCTCAGCAGTGGTCCCCGATTTGTGCACACTGGAACCCCCCTGGGGCTGTGAGCTAGGGCCACTGCCAGAGGCTCTGACACGGTGGACCTGGGTGTGGCCTGGGCTTGTGGGGGGTTGAGAGCTCCCGGGAGGTCCTAGGAGGCAGAGCCCGCGAGAGCTGACAGACCAGTGCTCCTTAACCACAGCATGGGAGAGCCACCAACTTCCCAGTGCTCCGAGTTCCCTGCCCAGTGTGAGACCCACTGCCCCCGGCCTCTGTGGGTGCAGCTCAGACCCCGAAACCAGCGCGGACCCACCCCGAGCACCTCTGTGGGGCTCACCGACATGGGACTCCCTCCTCTGAAGTGTCAGAAGGCCCCACGAGCAGGCGCACAGCTCTCTGGGGAAGACTTCCTGCTCCACTGCAGGTTAGACCTGTGTGGGCTTCCAGGGGGTTGAAAAGCCCCTTAAATGACACACAAAACCTGGGGGGGGGGGAGTGCGTGGTATGTGTGTCTACACGCATCTTTCTGGGGGAATAACGGATAACTTCCATCAGAATTCAATGGACGCCAGGACCCTAGGGAGGCCAGGAAGTGTCGCCACACCGCACCTGGTCATGGAAGCTTATGTGAATGAAATCCCGGTACTGCAGCCCCGTCGTGTGCAGGATGGAGCCAAAATGACAATGCTGCTGGTCACCTCCGACCACGTCGTATTCTGTTGTCCGGCTCCTGCAACTAAGCACAGGCACAGCCGGGGCTTAGCACCATAGCACTGACCACGGGGCGCCAGGCCCCGCCCTGCTTCCCCGGTACACCGGAGCGCCTGCGCGCCCAGTGCTCAGGACCCGGTCTGGTCCTCCCAAGACCACGTGCCTCACTTCTCACTAGAGTGTTGACTTCTGGGATCATGGGGACGCTTCACGTTTTCAAAAACTGAACAAAGTCAGCAAGGACAGAGAGGCCCCAGAATCATCCAAAGCGGGCCACACCATGCGTCTTTGCTGTGATGAACCTCAAGGGACCAGCTTCATCCCCACTGGAGGTGTGCGGCGTGCACGAGGCCACGCGCAGTGAGGGCCAGTCTGCAGCCCAGCTGGGCGGCCCCTTTCACAACGTCAGGGTCAGGAAAGGTGAAAAAGGGCGGAGAAGCAGCTCCGAGTTGAAGGAGAAATGCAACTACATGCGTCGTCCTGCATCGGAGGAAAAACCGCGATAAAAACAGGACTGGGACGGTTGGGAAGGCTGGCACACAAGTTGTAAAGAGCCTGAGAGTCACGGTCAGTCTCCTGAATTTGACAAGGCACTGTAGTTACGTGCAAGAATGTCCGTGTTCCTACGAAGAACAGGACGCAGCCATCAGAGATAAAGGGACGGGTCGCCTGCATCTGCAGCCCAGTGCTCAGAGGAGGGCTGCGGAACGTGACACAGCACACGTGACAAAAACGAGTCCTGGCGGGTGCCGCCAGATAAAGGAGACGTGGGAAGCCTTAGTGCGGTTCTTGCAGTTTCTGAAAGATTGCAAAACAGGCTTTTTTTTTCCAAGGGAACTAGGATTACTTTCACAAAGTAATGGGCGGGCAGCTCAGCAAGCGACTTCTGGCAGGAATGTGGGGCCCCCTTCCATCCCTCCGCCGCCGCCCACCCGGCGCGGCCCCCTGAGCCTACCAGTCGCCGCCGACCTTGCAGAGCCCGGTGAACGGGTTCCTGTAGACGTAGAGGGGCCACCCGTAGGCGGCCGCTGCAAACTGCATGTAATGTTGGCAGTGCTCTAACTCTGCATACAGGTCGGCTTCCTGCGGGAGAAGACAGCCAGCTTTGTCAAGGGGACCCCTTCCGGAGTTCCTTAGACCTTAGACGGGAACTCAAGTTGCTCATCGCCCCAGTTGCTCTGCCCAGCCAACAGACCTCTCAGGGCACGTCCACAGGGAAAACAGGTCCTTAAACTCGCACTGCGAGGCCGCTCGCCCTACAGCGCGCAGGGAGGACAGTGGGGTCAACAGCAGAAACCCCCAGCGTCCCCCAGGCTCCCCCAGGCTCCTGGTGGGAGGAGCAGGTGACTTCCTGCCCGACGCGGGAGCAAACCAGCAGATTTTCAGGCCAGGGCAACAGACCAGCTGAGAGCTGCGTGCCGAGTAAGGTGCACAGGGATACATGCAGCTGTGCGGAACTTTCTCTCCCAAAGCACAAAGCTCTGTGGCAGGAAAACTCGAACCAAGCCGAGCTGAGCTGTTCCTCTCCCCAGGCCCAGAGAAGAAGGCCCCACAGCTGGACTCACAGCCAATTTCCTAGAAGAGGATGCTTTAAAAATACAACGGATGGCGAAGGGGCCAGGACTGTCCTCCTCTACCTGACTCTAGGTGATGAGAAGCTGCCCCACCTAACAGGTGACAAACCACAGTCAGCACAAGCCACAGTTCTGATTCCAAGCCAGCTACTGAAATAGCTGCTGGCTAGTTTTCTTTATTTGTTTTCTTAAAGACTTTATTTATTTATTTAAGACAAGGGGAAGGGAGGGAGAAAGAGAGGGAGAGAAACATCCATGTGCACTTGCCTCTCATGTGTCCCCTGTGGGGGACCTGGCCTGCAACCCAGGTGTGTGCCCTGACTGGGAATTGAACCGGCGCCACACCAGCCAGGTGGGGGGGTTGGGGTGGTTTTCTTTCAAAAAGATTTACAAATCGGTGTAAATGTCATGACTGTGTCACCCAACAGAAGCATGGGCTTACCTGGGAGGAGCCTGGGGAATGACTGATCACTTCCTTGGGCTCCTGGCTGTTCCTGATACTGTCCTGCTGCTGGTGGAGAAGGCTGAGGCCGGCCGCAATGTCGCTGGGCACCAGATCTGTGTCCTGGGTGTGAGACCACAGTGGCCCGTCACATCACACGGTGGGAGCTGCCCGTGAGATCCTCCAAATCAGCTTTATACAGTTCACATGTGCACGCACACACACACACACACAGATGTAGAGTTATATGTAAAAAGGTGTTTAAAAAGTGTTTTCCTTTTGGGGCTCCTCCTATAGCTGGGCTTAATGTGTTTTATTTCCCTACCTTCAGACAAATCCACTGGAGAACATTTTGTGGGTCTCTATTTTCAAATTTCCCTCCCATGGCTTAGCTGTTTTTAATGTACCTCCCATCCTTTATGAGACTGGGGAGTAAAGTGGGTAAATCTGCCACTTTCGCAGCAATGGCCGATTCGGGCCCCAGTTTATACTCTAAGTGTTCAAAGCGCCGTGAAGTTCTGTTGAAAGGCCCACGTAGGGACGCAGGAGGCTGGACTTGGTGGGCACAGCGCGTGTGGAAAACTCTTGAGCTGGGAAAGCAGCCAAGTCTGTTCAGCCTGACCTGCCCCTTCCCTCCCAGGAGGGCCGGCAGGGGTCAAACCTCCATGAGCACGTGTGGTCCAGAGGAAGGGGCCGCTACTGCCCCTGCACCCTGAGTTCTCTGTGTGTCGCAGGTGGCGCCGCCCTCCAGGAAGGGCCAGGCTCTCTTCTTCCTTCTCCCAATTGGCTCCCAATTCCCAACTAGGCTGGGGCACTCCTTTACAACGGCCTGGGGGGCACACTCCGCTGACCTGCACACGGAGGCTGCGGCAGTGGGGCGACACAGAGCTGGGCAGAGGAGCAGAGCCGGGGGGGAGGGTGGGAGAATGCCTCTGCCTCTGCCTGGGTCTCAGCACCAGCCTGTCGGAGCCCATCACAGGGGAAGACACATGGTAAATGGGATGGGAAAACCGGTATCTCCAAGTTGCTGATGAAAGCACTCTATAAAGTGGTGACGACCTCCTGCGAGGCAAGGAAACGGCGGAAGCCTGCTGGCCGAGCAGATCGGCCTGCCGGGCCCGTCATGCCCCGGAGCAGTGAGGAGCCGAGGCCTGCCAGCGCCTTGGCTGCCTGACACTCCGGACACGGTGTCTGCTGGGCACTGACCGGATGGAGGGCGTGAAAGGACGGCTGCACACTATTCCCAGAACGCACAATTCCCTAAACACGCATTTGGTGTGTTCAAAAATGAATTCAACCCCCCTGTGTCGACACCAGGGGGCGCTGACCAGAGAGGCAGGCTCTGCCAGGGCAGAGCCCTGGGTGATGCCGGCCCCCCCCAACCCCCGGGGGCCTCCATGCATGTCCTGGGGAGCAGCATCGCTCCCACCCCCCCAGATCACAAACTCTCAAGGGCTATTTTATGGCGACGAGGGAGTGGCCCAAGGTGCCGAGCACTCGTCTCCACAGGAGCAGCGTGCACTCAAACAGGAGACAGGGCCGGAGCCAGACCGAGAGGCTTACTGAGAAGCAGGTTGATAAAACCTCTGCTGTGCTGGAGAAAGCAACGCGGGTGCGGTCGTCTTTCCCGACGCAGCAGCAGAGGATCTTGATCCGCCTTTCCCACACGCTCGTGGCGGCCGTCCTGAGGCCAATAAGGAACTGGCTTGACTCGTGACTGTCCAGGAGGCCGGGGCCAGCGGCGGAGTACGGAGCCATTTTCCCCCCCAGGGGGTCAAAGACAATGATAACGGTGACCGCAGTGGACACGATGATGATCCAGCTGCAAAACAGAGAAAAAGCAGGCGATGACCTGGGCCCGACGTCAGAGGTCAGCGCCGCAGGCTCCCTCCTGCGGCTTCAGCGTTCACGTCTGCACACCTGTGGCTCCAGTGACGGGGGAGACGCAGCTCTCCCAGCACCGGGCCGAGGCATGCAACCTTGTTTCTGGAAAGTTCCTTATGAGGCCCCCCCAAAGACCAGAGCCCTAACAGTAAAGGTCCCAGAAGAAAACAGGGGCAGAGTGGCGGGCCCCTGACCACGACCAGGCCCTTACTCCTCAGTGCTGCTTCTCAGTGAAACCAAAAGAACTTTTCCCACAGCGCAAGGGCTCTGACAGGCCTTTCGCTCAGAGGACGGACAAAACGTTTCCAGGCCGTCCCCCACGGCCGAGGCTCTGTGGGCTCAGGACCCACCGCCACCAGAAGGCGAACCTCAGAGAAGGCACTCGGCTGCTGCCCCCAGTGGTGAGACCCGGAAAGGGCACCGAAAGCATGAGCGTCCATCTCCTTATTTATAACACAAGGGATGGAACGAGATCTTTCAAAAATGTTGAGCCTGGAAAATGCAAAAATCTTCTCCAGTGTATGATTCTGTTGCCATTCCTGACACTGTATTTCTTCTCATCCTACATTGACTTTTTTGCCTTTGTTTGGGGCGTCCGATTTTCTTCCTTCTTGTATGAGAAGGGAGGGAATACAGAAAAATAAGAACTGGTCAGAAAGAAAACTCCATCAATAGATGCATAATGGAAGACGAGTTATTTCTCATGTATCAACGGATGCCTCTAAATTTTTACAGTTTCCTCATGAAGGCCCACCTTCTAACTCTGTTAGGAGCCTGCACGGTGATGCGGGGCCACCTGTCATTACTCAGAAAGTTCTGTCCACCCACCTCGCAGACGTGTCTGTGACAAGAAACCAGAAAGGACGACGGGGAGGCCTCACCTGACGACGACAGTGGCGATGATGCCGTTCACAACGATCTTGTCGCACTGCACACTGTCCGCTATCCAGGCGGCGCCCAGAGAAGCCCAGGCCATCTCGGGCAGGAAGAGCGCCAGGCGGATGTACAGCAGCTTGGACATGGACTTCCGGGGCCCGGGGTTGCAGATGGTCCCTGAAACACAGCACATGTTCGAGGCCCGGGGTTGCACATGGTCCCTGGCTTCCTCGGAGAAGAAGAGTCTCCTTCCTGCGGGAGTGTAGTTGTTAGGGCCGCTGTTGTCCTGCACGCACACCCACCCCTGGCCTCTTCCACTCGTGATTGGTAGCCAGTGCCTGAGATGGCGCGCAAGTCCCAAAGGGACGGATGGGAAATGTGACAAGAAGCCTCGGATTCACTTCTTAGCCTTATTAGGGTTTTAAAACACTTTGGGGTTCTAGGCTGACCATGTAGCTATTGTCCAAACTGGAAAGGCGCTATTAACAATTATGTGAGGACAGCCCTGGCTGGTGTGGTTCAGTGGATTGAACGCTGGCCTTCGAAATGAAAGGTCATGGGTTCAATTCCCTGTCAGGACACACGCCAGGGTTGCGGGCCAGGTCCCCAGTTGGGGCGTGGGAGAGGCAACCGATGGACGTTTCTCTCGCACATCAATGTTTTTCTCCCTCCCTTCCCCTCTCCCTGCAAATGAATAAATAAAATTTAAAAGAAAAATACACAAACAATTATGCTGAGACAACCAGTGTAACAAAGAACTGTCCCCAGCTAACAGAGATACAAGTCTGACAGACAACAGCGTGAGCTGCACCCTGCACTGGAGCCCCCGTCACTCCAGGCACCGTGAACACTGGGCGCCCAGCTCCTCCGCAGTCCTCACAGCGCCTGTGAGACGGTCACCGTCCCGGTGTGCAAACCAGGGGCCCGAGGCTCCAACAGCTAAACAGCTCCTCTCCAAAACGTAACCCCCGTCTGTGGCCCTGGCTCTCTGCTGCCCCAATGCCCCACGGTCCCCACTTTCGGTGTGTGAACAGGTCTGAGGTTCACAACCACTTACAGAAGCCTAACGTTTTAGACATGACATTTTTACTCTATCTGCAAAATAAACCCAAGAACCAACAGACCTTCTGTACGTTTCAAGTCTTGATGTAAAGCATTAGCAATCTCCCTTTGAGAAAAAGTTGTGGTAAATGCTGATTTCACTAACACAAAAATGCCATGTGGTCAAGACAAAGAGAGTCAATCTGAGCTCTGAAGATTGATTTGCTAAGGGAATTGCTTTTAAGGTCCAAAAATGATCTGCCATTAGAATGAATTACTCAGAGTCACACGTTAAAATATTAAGACACTATCGGGACTCATTTCTGGCACAAAGACGAGGACTCATGAGGTAACTGAACCGGCATCTGTCCGAGAGACGGGCAGGCGTGAAAAATCGGTTCTATATCTGGGGCCTGTTGTGTAACAGCCGCCAGTGGCCGAGAGAAACAGGAATCACTCTGCACACACCCACGGCTTCCCGAAGGGCTGGGCTCCACAGGCGGGCGGACCCTCACACTCAGCACCCCCGGACCTGAAACTCCGATATGCTGATGCTGCAGTAATGAAAAAAAAAAAACCCCAACAGGGATAAGGAAGAAGAAAATGGAGCTCTGGTTAAGATTCCAGGAGAGAAATAACATACTGAAAACGTCTTTATACAGTACGCCTGCCCAGCAACACACTTTTATCTGACCAAGGTACTTATTTTCTTCCCCAGGGAAAGCGTGGCTGCTGCAGTGGGCGGGGCGGGGCGAGCACCCCGCATTAACAAGACAGCTGTGCCCCCGAAGCTCCGCCCCCAGCAGTCCTGGCGCAGTACCCCCCTTGCCCTTCACTGGGCACAGCCATTTAAGTAAGTGCCACAAAAGCAAGGTCTGGGTCGCGGAATCTTCGGACTCAACACCTTGAGCCACTGTGGCAACCTTCTCCGGCCTGGGAGGAGAGACCAGCTTTTGAGATAAAGATGCAGAGAGGCAAGATGTCCGATAACCAAAACCAGATGCAGCGACTGGCAGACCTTGTATGTCAAGGGTGTCCTGCCTGAATGTGCTCATCAGGAGGGTGGACCCTCCCTGATTACACCTCCCGTGGGGCAGGGGTGGGAGGATTTCATCAGAGAGGTTCCCAAACCCAAGCAAGCAACAACCACACTGACATCAAGTTTCTTCCCAACCAAGCTACACAGCTGACCAACAAACAGAGGAGAGGCCAGTCCACAAGCTGCAGGCTTTCAGATAAAAAATGACTGAATTCCAGCCCTGGCTGGTATTGTGGTTCAGTGGGTTGAGCGCCAGTCTGTGAACCAAAAGGTCGCCGGTTTGGTTCCCAGTCAGGGCACATGCCTGGGTTGCTGGCCAGGACCCCAGTGGGGAGGTGCGAGAGGCAACTGATTCATGTGTCCTTCTCTTTCTCCCTTCCCCTCTCTCTGAAGAGTAGGTAAATATATTTTTAAAAGGACTGAATACCACTTGTTCCACCTGCGCTCTATCTACCCCTTGTGTTTCTTTTAGAGAGAAGTCATCCAAAAGCTAAACAAATGTGGTCTTTCCACTCATAAGTCAGATGAACTATTGAGGTGACTGGTAAAACAGAGGGGGCAATGGAATTCACCCAGGGATCAAGATGAAATGGGTTAACAGTTATTTAAAAATATACCTAAAATATATGATTTGTAAAAAAAAAAATTCCTTGAGTTTGGGCAGGTCACCCATGTAAAGGGCGAAACGTTGAAACGGTTCCAGCACCTTCCGAAAGGTAAACAGGTGCGGTGGAGCCCTCCCAGAGAACGCACACAAACCGAACAGGTGACGTGGGCGCACACCCTGGAGAAAAAGGCAGCCAACTCAGACAGGGGCCCTGCCTCCGCGCGGTGGGGACCCTCCCTTCTCTGTTCCAGCATTTCTCACGGCCTTTCACAGGCGCACAGCGGGCCCTCCTACGGAGAAGTCGCAGCCTGTCACTTAACCAGTGGCCTGTGGAGTCTGCTTTGGTCTTTCTCGCCTGCGAACAGCACTGCAGGGAACGTCCCTCCAGTAAGTGCTTCGCACGCATTCACGTAGACAGGAAAAGATGGACCGATGCACACACGCATCGGAGAAACGGGGGGGAAACATCGATCAGTTGCCTCCAGTACGCACCCCAACGGGGGCCAGAATCCGCGGCCCAGGTGCACACCCTGTCCAGCAACCTTTTGCTTTGCAGGACAATGCCAAACCAACTGAGCACGCCGGTCGGGGCTTTTTCTTATTTGTCACAGAAACTCCTTATAATTAAGGAGACTGGCTCTAAGTCTCACATGATGTTAATCGTTTGTGACCACTTGGCAATTACATGAATTTGTTTTTACAAAACATTGTTTACAGTCCAGCTGTGATGACTCGCCACAGGTTACGACAGGAAGCCCAGCTCAAACCTGCTCGCACACCAGGAAGCCCTAAGAGAACTTGGAGCCAGGACAGGCACCCAGGCTCTCAGAGCTCCTTGCCGCTGCTCTGCCCTCCTGTACCGGGGAGGGGTGGGGTGGGATTGGGGGCTCATCGCGGCCAGAACGCAATGGGATTCAAGAGCTCATCCAAGCACAGAATCACCCTTGAAAAGGATGATGGTCCTAGGGGAGCAAGGAAGGACTTCTCCAGAACTTCCCAGTAAAATCCCTGAGTTTCATCAGCCCCAGGGCGGGTCACATGTCCATTCCTGAGCCTGGCAGAGGGCCAGCTTCGAGAAAACATAGCCTTGGTATGTGGAAGGCTGGGGGGATGTCCCAAGTTAACCTGGGTGATGCCTGGAGGAGGCTGCTGGGTAGGCAACCCTCCCGTGTGACGGCACAGCCCGTGTCAGTGGAGGAGGCGGGGCCTGGTGAATCCAGCAGCCCTGTACAGGCGTGTGAATGTGTCCTGACAGCTCCAAACGTATCTGAAGGAAAGCATTTCAGGGGGAAAAACTTTACGCTTCCTGCTCAAATCTAAACCCACAGTTACAGTTGTAAACATGGTATGTTAACCAGAATGTGACCTGAACAGAAAGGACAAATAAATTAGGTAATGCTGTATCTGAAATGAGACCATTTTCAATACTTCATCTTTCAGGAATTCTGACTTACAAATAACTTCATAACGCCACAAACACCACATTATACACACTCAGTTCCTTTCCTTCAGCATCCAGCACCAGTGACAACCCAGCCTCGGGGATGGACACGGCCGCAGGACGGGGACCTTCTCTGAGCCAGACCCCAGGCATCGCTGTTTTCAGAGGTGTCACTAAAACACACAGAGCTCGTTCCCATGGCTCGCCCTAGGAAACAGACACACGCCACACTTCCTGGTCCCCCAGACCCTAAGGTCTTTTTCTCGTGAAACACTTTGCCACCGACACTTTTCTCTGTATCTCTCCCCGAGAACTAGCGTTCTTTAAGTTTCAGTCTGTCAGTCCAAAGTGCGGAGACCTCACTCTGACCCCCGCTGCGTGGGCCGCGCCTCCCAGGCTCACCGCCCTCTCGGTCTGGAAGCGCGCCTCCTATACCCACTCCAGCAGAGATAAAACACTCGGTGCGCTGGATGGGGCATGCCCTGCCTTTGACGGAGGCGTTTTACCTACTAATCTGTCTCTTTATTAGTCACCGGAGTGCTCAGCTCATCCTATGAACGAGAGCAATCGACAGGGAAGGTTTCCAGCATTCTCAGCTACAGTGGCTATCTGTGGAAAATGGCAACATGCAGAAAAAAGTATCATTAGGAATAGATGTAACTCTTGCAACTCATTAGTGAAAGGGCAAATAACCCAAAGTAAAATTGGGCAAAGGATCTAAATAGACACTCTCCAAAAATGGCAACAAATGGCCAATCAGCACATGAGATGATGCTCAAGTATCTTTAGTCATCAAGGAACTTAGATCAACCGTGACAGAACCGTTTCTCCTCCATGCAGAAGGCTATGATGCAAAAGTAAGAAAACCAGTGCTGCCGAAGATGCGGAGAAACCGGAACCCTTATAAGCTACTGGTGGGAAAGCAAAACAGTGCAGCTGCTTGGAAGACAGCCTGGCAGTTCCTCGGAATATTAAACAGAATCACTGTAGCAAATCCGCCGGAGACCCACATCCAAGAGAATCGAAAGCATGTGTCTATACAAAAGCATGTAGGTAAATGCTCACAGCAGTCTCACTGGGAACAGCCAGAAAGTGGGAACCACCCAAATGCCCACCGAATGAGGAATGAAGCAGTAAGACAAGATAGATGCACCCAACAGAATATTACTCAGCCATAAAAGGAATGAAGTAGTGATACATGCCACCACACAGGTGAACCTTGAAATCAGTATGCTAAGGTAAGAAGCCAGACCAAAAGGCCACACACCGGGTGATTCTACCTCCACGAGGTTCGGATCTGGCAAACCCGAGGCCTGGGGCTGGGGAGAAGTGAAGAGGGCCTGCTATTGGGCGAGGGGTTGCTTCTCGGCTGATACAAATGTTCTCACAAACGGACCGCGGTGATGGTTGCACAACTCTGGGAATACACCCAAACCCACTGTGTTGCACACTTTACATGGGTGAGTCAGACGGTGTGTGGGTTACATGCCGATAAAGCTGTGACACACTCGAGGCGTCCAGCAGAAAAGGCGGCCCCTTTACCTCTCATGCTGACGCCCACAATGGCCAACACGGTGCAAATGATAACCGCCAGGAGCACGATGAGGACGATCAAGTAGCTGCTGAGCAGGACCCCTCCAGCGCAGTCCAGCCTCCCCCTGTGCCTGACGTACAAGGTCACGATGCCAATCCACCTGTTGGCAAATGGGGGGGTGGTCAGAGATGCACCCCAAGGAGCTGCTTTGTAAAACATGACAGAAAGCAAGAAAAGGAGTCAGTATTTTCCAAAACGAGGGGAGGTTTGCTCTGAAATATCACTTTCATCAATAAATGAGTTTTCCACTTCCCGTGTTTATGTCATTGTTCTCATTCTGCGCCTGCTATAATACAGGAAAGGCATCTACGGCCGTAGGAAAGCAAATACAATCCGGGCAGCTGGAAACAGCCCCCTGATGACTCAGAAACACACAACTGGTAAACCCACACACGACATGCTTGCCAAACTATTAGCAAGAGAATTTTTACCTCTGTGGATTCACAAGAAGTGATGAACACACACTGTGCCCTGGCTGGTGAGGCTCAGTGGACTGAGTGCCAGCCTGTGAACCAAAGGGTCAGGGGTTCGATTCCCAGTCAGAGCACAGGCTTGGGTTGTGGTCCAGGTCCCCAGTAGCCGAGAGGGACAACCACATATTGATGTTTCCCTCCCCTTTTCTCCCTACTTACCCCTAATAATAATAAATAAAATCTTAAACACACACACACACACACACTTCAATCTACTACGTGTAATACAAAAAAAAAGGTGTGGGAAGCAAGTTATGCAACGACGTTCTATCCCACACACTGATAAACTTGAAAAGACAAGTGCTATCCACTCACAAATATGTTCTGTAATTTAGTGCATAATAATGAAAGGCAGGCAGCACCCGAGAGTGACAAAGCGATGGCCCTATCACTGGAGTACTTCAGCAGAGGGGTCAGCGCACCTGGCGAGAACCCAGTATCAAGGATTCACGTGTGGGCCAGGGATTCTAGTCCAAGTGGAAACGGACTCCATCATTTTCTATGCCTTTGTCAGCTCGGCGATAGTATGGCCCTGTATCTAGAAATAAGGAAAAACTATCTGGAAAGGCTTAGCTCCAAAAACTATGAAACCACAGAGCAGCAGCTCGTTTCGTGTGTTTCTCTCTTCCCCGTCAAGAATCTACTATAACAATGGGTTGCTCCTTGTTCGCGCCCTCTGAGAACAGACCTCGGGGCCCCAATGCCTACAATTTCACGCTTTGAAAAACAAGAGCGTATACACGCCAAGCTTGTCCGCTTCTCCTGGAATTTGGCCACACCCCAGCTCAAGAGAGGCACTGAAGGGCACTATTTCCCATCTTTCCTTTGGCAGGTACCAGATGCTGGGCGTCCGCGCGCGCGGGGTGCAGGAAGGATGCAGGTGGCTGCTTCTGGCTGGAGGAAGCAGGTCCCCAGGCTTTGGATTTCGGGAAGCAAGGAGGTCCCGGCGGCTCCCAGAGCCTCAGACCGCACGCAGGGGTCGGGGGAGCGCGCGCGCGTCTCGGCCGCGGGCCCACCTGCTCTGGGCCTCAGTTTTGCCGTCTGTAAAGTGGGAGAGTAACAGCACCTACCTCCTCGGCCGGTAGCGAGAACTAGGTAAGAGAATGCAAGGCAACCTCTGGACCCTGTAGTCAGCAGACGACCGTCCTGCTCTCGGACTGCGCGCCGCCACCCCACCCCGCCCGCTCCCTCCTCCGCCCGGGACGCCCGCGGGCACTGAGGGGAGCTCAACGCACTCACCACAGCACACGCAGGAACAGCTCGAACAACCCGGGGAAGACCAAGTCGTCGCTGGCGATGGCCCAGCGCCGGCCGAAGAGCACCATTCCCGGCATGGCGAAGGCCCCGCCGCGCAGCTCGGGACTGCCGGCCGGCCGCACGCCCGTCTCCGCTACTGAGCGCCCTGCAAGCTCCCGGCTGCCCAGCCAAACTGACTGCGCCTCCGCGCAGGCGCGCGCGAGGGAGCCAGGCGCATGCGCACGTCGAGGCCGAGCCGGGCGCGCGCGGGGGGGCGCTGCGCCCGTGCAGGTGCGCCACCCCGGGAGGCGCCGGTACCTTTATTGCAGGTGTGCTCGAGCGTGAAGTCCATCCTACTAGTATTTCCATTTTCTAGATGAGGACCCAACTGACCCGGAGGGATTGGTCAGCCAAGAGTCACACGGCTGTTAATGCGGCTCATCCCCGCTCTGCGGGGCTCCAGGCCTGTGCGAAGTTGCATCCTCTG
The DNA here is from genome assembly GCF_014824575.4 of Sturnira hondurensis. Classification (NCBI taxonomy): domain Eukaryota; kingdom Metazoa; phylum Chordata; class Mammalia; order Chiroptera; family Phyllostomidae; genus Sturnira; species Sturnira hondurensis. Next base: position 5,154,218 of record NW_028082364.1, read on the forward strand.
TGCATCCCACGGTCCGCAGGAAGGACCTTTCCCCGAGTTCAGGGCCAAAAACCGCATGGCAGCTTGGCGCTGGGGGCCGGGGAATAACCTGCCCTGCCCTCCTTCCTCCCAGCAGACCGTCGTTCAGTGCCTTAGGTCCTGACCACGTCTCAGCACCTCCACTCTGCTACCTGACCGGAGCCCCCTTCATCTCGTGCCCGGCCGGGTCTCCCCACTGTTCCGCTTCCTTCTGCCTTGCTCCCCCCCTGCCTTGCCTTCCCCATCCAGCAGCCCGAGGGACCTCGTTGCGCCATCGGACCAAGCCCATCCTCCACTTGGATCTTGCAAGGCTGCACTTCGTGTATAAAGAAATACTAGACTCCAACCCCCTCGCAAAGGCCTTTCCCTGGTAGTCACACATCACAAGTCCGTAAAGGACTCCCCGAGTTTGGATTCTTACTCTCCACCACCCCACTGCCTGCGGCCGTTCGTTCGTTCCTCCCTGAAACTCATTACCGCCCTGGGGCTTTTTACATTTTCTGTTTCCTCCACCAGAGATGCTCCACCCGCCTGTATCTCCGTCTTTCACTTCATTCAGGCCTCAGCTCAAGTGTCACTGCCTCTAATAGACGGACCTTCCCTGGCCACCTTATATAAAACGGCACACCCAACGGCCAACATTCCCTTCCCCCGCTTCAGTTTTCATAGCATTCAACCTCTCCCTGGCATTTATCGCGTGATCTCCCTCTCTGCTCCCACCTTCTCGTGTAGGTGGTATGAGCTAGGCACCTGTCCCTCTTGTTCACTGCTGTGCACATGATGGAATACATTAAATGGTTGATGAATAAACAAACAAACCCACTAAATGTCAAGATTTTCCAAGTCTGAAGTTCCTTCAGGGGTCTTCTAAAGGGCAGAATTTCAGGGTTAAAAATAATACTGAAATTGTACTGATAGTTGTTAAAATGATATAAGGAATTGTAAATAGAAGTTATGAGATTTTTAAAAAATATTTATTTATTTATTTATCTTTAGAGGGGAAGGGAAGGAGAGAGGGAGAGAAATATCAATGTATGGTTGCCTCCTGTGCATGCCCTGCTGGGAACTGGCCTGCAACCCAGGCATGTGCCCTGACTGGGAATCGAACCTCCATCCTCTGGTGCGCAGGCCTGCACTCAATCCACTGACCTACACCAGCCAGAGCAAAGTTATGAGATTTTTATAGGAGAGAGCCATTCACCCACTCATAAAGTTAATATTTACTGGGCACCTGATTGGGTAATGAGAGGTCAGGGAGGATATCCCTGAAGAAGATATTAACATGAGGTTTGGAGAGAAAGTAGGAGTTAAGGTGAGGGGTGATCCAGCAGTTAGGGTTGGCCTGTGATCACACATACTCTTAAATGTAATTGTGCCCTTTTGAAAACAGGATTAATAAGGCTTTGCAATCAGATAACTTTTCAACATAAACTTTTGTTGGTAAAGGTAGGTATTGTGAAAGTATAAACAGTAACCACCCACAAAACTATGTTTCAGAGGTAGTGTGCAGACTTAAAGAATAGTGCATTTTATGTAGAGCTAATCCCTGTGTGTCCTGCCCTTTCCCCGTAATATCAATCCACTAGTTGAATTAAGCCCATTTTAAAACATTCCATCATACGGGTATCTCATACAAAGCATATTATTTCCTTAAACACTGGCTTTCAACTTTTTTTTCTTAGAATGGCTTTTTGAAAAGAGATATATAAAAAAGATCTATTTTAAAAGTGTTTCATGTTTTCTTCCAAAATGAAAACCCAAGCCAAAGCACAGCCCTTGAAAAGGTGAACGACCACGTGTTGTGACTTTTTTTTTAATGACGGAAATTTTCCGAGATGTGGGACACCGAAGGGCCCACCACCCGGATTTAATGGCGGATAACATTCTGCCCTGTTCGCTCCGCCTCGTACTTTGGGGGGCAAACATCTTAGGTATCTTTCTCTGCTATCGTTCTGGGTTAGTTTACCTATTTATGTGCAAACAACAGTAAGTATTCCTGAGACCTTTCTGGCACGTCGTCTTATCTTCGTATTAACTTGGAGAAACTGATCTTTACTCTTTCATTTTCCCAATTGATTCTTCTCCTCTTTTCCTCCCTTGAGGACTTGATTTTCTTTGAATAAATGTCTGTGCCCCAAGTAAAATGAGCATCTTGCATTCAAGGTTCCTGTCATTGTTTAGGTCAGTTGGCGGTGGGCAGTTTTAGCCCCCCGTTGGATCCTGCCTGGCTCTTCTAAGCATTCTTAACAGTCCTGAGATCTTCAGTGTTCAGGACTTTAACAAACCACTTTTTTGGTGTCAGAGCACACCAGTTTCCCTGTTACAGAACCATTAATTGTCTTAGAAACCTTATAAGTAGTAAATACGGGTAGGGTCTGTGTTTCCATTGTTTCGGTAATGGAGGAATGTGTCGTGTAGTGAGTGTCTGTGTTTGCCTGAAGACCTCACCTTTTAAGTGCCTAAGGCGAAGCTAGGAGTAGAGACCTGGAGCATTCTAGTATGATAAAAAAAAAAATGTACCCAGGTCATTGCTGAAAAGGAATCGTGCTCTTTTGTGCTTCAATTTGCTTTTAAACTTAAGGGATACCACGGGATTGTTTCAAAAGTGCAGGAGAAAAGCCGACGGCACCTTCCAAGTCCACAAAGACCTCGCTGCAAGGGCTAACCTGCAAGGCCGGGGCCGGGGAGGCGGGGCCGGGGGCGGGGCCAGGCGGCGGAGTAGTGCACAAGTTCCTTGGAAACTCCACACTGAGCCACTAGAGGGCGAGACACACGGAAAAACCCCACCTGGAGTTTTTCCCCACCAGTGCAATGGGCCCTCCACAGACCTCACTGGGATGGGTGGCTGGGAAGGCACCCAGTGTATTTCTATAGATGCATCGGTGCCCCAACAACGACACAGCTGCCCAGTGCCATCAAGCGGGCCACAACTGGTCCCACCGGCTTCTGAGGCCGCTGTCCCAAGCTAAGCACAAAAGGAAGGGAAATGGAGGCCCCCGGGGTGCTGAGCACTTCATCGGCAGGAAGCAGTGTCCTGAGCTTCACCCACATGGGCTCATTGCCACCCCACAGAAACCCCGCGGCAGGATACTCCGCATCTGCGGGGGGATGGGGCACACGTGAGGTCCAGGGTCACAGGCCTGGAGTGTGGGGAGCCAAGACTCTTAACACAAGGCTGACCACCAAGCTCGGCTTTTCTTACTCAGGGTTCTCACAAATCACTTTGGATTGAAACGAAACAGTTGCTTGACCTTTCCAGGCACTTGTTCCACCTGGTGGCATCGTTGGAACGGCTGGATCTTCTTGCAAGGCCTTCCACCTGCACGCCCCCCTCCCCACAACCAATTTCTCTACTTTCTCCTCTTTTGACCAGACTGTAAAAAGGCAGGAAATGGTACTCTCAACGCGATGGAGCCGGGCAGGGAATGGAACGGAGTTTGTGGGCAGCCAACACCCAGCAGCTTTGCAGTTATCATGTAGCCAACAACATGCTAACTGTGCTTTCTCTCTCTTCCCACTTCCATTAAAGAAAATCCACATAAATAAAACAGCTCAATAAAAAATCTTAGTTACCTGACCACCTTTATTCAGGAAGTTACTCTGAAACAGGGGTTCATTAGGGGTGTCAGGCCTGTTTCCAGTGAGTGTGAGGACGCTGCAAATCCCATGCCGTGGCTCAGGCAGCCTATTAAGATGCCATCCTGGTTGGCACAGTGTGGTGGTCACATCTCAGCCAATTTTATTTTTACTTGGGCAAAATGGCCAGAGCAGGCAGGTATTTCAGAAACCAGGAAACCTGCTAAGCTCCCAGACCCGAGCCCTGTGCGCTGTGCTGCCCTGCAAACCAGCCCCACTGGTGTCTGAGTTACATGCACCGAAGCCTGTGAGAGCCCCCACCCTGTCTCCAGTCTGGGCTGCAAGCAGTCTGCTCCACTTATGGGAGCTTTCCCCCCTTCCTCAAGGCTCTCAGAATTTTCTGGGGAGGATGAAAACAGAAGCTAAATGAAAATGAAGATGCTGGAAAAGGATACTGATCCACAAGAGCAAAACCGTGAGGGGGGGGCGGATGCAGCAGAGAGAGGGACAGACAGGAGGTTAAGCCACACAGCCAACTGAGAAAGATGTTCAGAGACACACTGGAGAAAAACAAAGCCCAGCCAGCTCCCTATTTCAATGTAGCAGGGAAGCCTCCTACACCCCTCTTGCAGGAAGCACTGATGGAATGCAACACTTCGACAGTTACGGTGCACTCACGTGCTTTTGCATCAATCAAAAATGTAGCAAATCAACCTGATGGCAAATCAGAAGGAAAAATTCCAGTTTTCCCAGAAAATACAGACAACAATTGTTTTCAGCTCTATATAGAGCTTTGGTCGCCAAATGAAAAACAAACAAAAAAATCATCCTGCCACAGGATGTTCCAAAAGCCTAATTCATGAAAAAGAGACAATTTACTTTATGTTTAATAAAATGTTTATTAGGGTAGTAACACAAGATAAATCATGCAAGAGCTCAGTAAAAACAAAACAAAACAAAAAAAGTAAGAATATGAGGAATGGTAATTGGTTCTGCCAATTTAAAAATACACAAATCATTTCTGTCCCAAGAGTAATTTGAAAAACTGTTCAAATCTGAGCCGGGCACGGCTGTGTCGTCTTTGAGACACAGTGTAATCCAAAGTGACGGGTAAGTACTTGCGTCCCAGTCCTCAGAAGAGTCGAGTCCTGGATCCAAAATCGTCATCAATGTCCCTTGCATCCCACACCTCCACGGCAAGCGGCCAGAATCCCTGCCCGTCAACAGAGCCCTCTGACACCTCTGGGGGGGGTCTCAAAGGGATGCTTTTAGCAGGGTGGGCGGGCACCTTTGGTGACTCTTAAACGAGACTCTGTCTACACTCAGAATCTTAAAACTTTTGGTAGCAAAACCATAGCACTTACATGTCACCCTCACCAGCCTTAAACGTAGTGTAGTGATGTCCTAACGAGGGATTTCCACATCAGAGGGGAAGAAATTTGAACAGACACACCAAACTGACCGTAGTGTTTCAGATTTCAAACAGATATGACTCATCTTTTGGCTAAAAATAAATATAGTGGAATGCAAGTTTGATAGATGGGTGAATATATAATCTACCAACTGTCAAGGGGTACAATTTCATCACAGACATTTCAACAATTTCAAAGAATTAAAAAAAAGTTTACACAATTTCTCACAAAATCATCACTTTTGGAACTATCCCAATTGAAGCTACACACTGAATTTATTAATACAGCATTAAGTTTCTTTGTGTAAAAAAATCTTTGTACATAGTAATAAAAAAAGATAAGGCAAGATGCATTCAACAGAAACCTCTGGTTCTTCTCCTCTGGGTCCTCGCAGAGCCGCCGCTGACCGGCTGCAACAAAGGAACTGAGTTTCTGGTTTTCCGTGCGGAGCATCTCGTGCCTTCACTGTGGAAAGAAGTCTGTCCGAGCACCCTGGAGGACAGATGCCGGGGACGGCTTTGGCACTTACGCTGGCAGACTGAGCTTCTTCCCCTTGAGTACTGGGACCGGAGGAAAGGGAGAGAAAGCAAGAGGTCACTGCACAGACCAGCTGCGGTCCCCTTCCTCCCCCCTCCGAGGTCTGCCACACTCAGCACACCACAGGGTAGGGGGCAAGGAAACAAGCATTTGGCAACCAACAGTCACTGGACTTGGGTGTCAATAGAAACACAAATGTGACTGAAATTACTGCTAAATTGTAGCAGCTTTCTGATATCAAGACTTTCTTCCCTAATCAATACATAGTAAAATGGACTGTCTCTATGTACAGAGGGCTATACAATCTGAATATTAAAAAAGGGGTCAGACACACACGCCCTGGAACCATCCAGTCCACTGGCAGGAACTTCACTGTAATAGCAACGGCTCCTGGCCTGCAGCCCATGGCCGCGGTGCAGGGGCTCCTGGGCCCCGAGGACCGGGACCGAAATCTGAGCGCACGTGCACAAACACGCACTTCTTCCTGAGCAAGGCCCACAGCTGGCACCGGGGCTCTGTGGGGCTCACGTGTTCCACGCTCACATCAACGTGAAAACGTGCACATACAAGGACGCCGACGGAAGCCCCGGATTTCCGTGCGGCAGGACAGTTGTCACGGCCCGAATGTGCACGGATGGGGTGGGGCAGGCGTACTGTGGGGATACTTGTAATGAAAATCACGGAGGTTTCCAGTGACTGACATGAAAAACCATCAGTGGGGAAAGAAGCAGTTAGTCACGTGTCTGGTTATGTGCAAGCAGAGAGACCTGGAGTCACATTTACAGAAATATTAACGATGATCTGAGTGGTAGGATTTCAGGTGGCTGTCTGTTCTGAATTTTTCTGCAATGAAAATATGCCACTGCAAAAGCCAATACGGTCACAGCCAAAGAAGACGAAGAGCCTGACCCAGAACTGAACTGGACGGCTGCTGAGACGTTTTCCTGCCACCGGCTCCGCTGCGTGAAGCGGGAGCCAGCCCGGACCGTGGGAACCAGGCCGGCCGGGCGGCCACGTACCTTTCGTGATGTACAAGTAGAAGAAGTCGCAGTACAGGATGGTCTGCACCACGCCGGCCACCACGGCGATGAGGTCAAAGAAGCCCTCGAAGTAGAAGCGCCAGATCCAGTTGACGAGATAGAGTGCGCGGTAGAGGCCCAGGAAGAACAGGTAGTGCGTGGTGATGGTCTCCGCCTCCCCAGTCTTGCTGATCATGAAGAGCTGCGGCAGGATGGCCACCGACTCCAGGTAGATGGAGAAGGTCCACAGAATCTGCAGGGGAAGCACGGGCTTCGGTCAGCACCCAGGGCCCACGCGGGCCACGGGCCACACACCTGCTCCGCTGTGGGGCAGCGGCTGAGCCCAGGGCCGGGGAGCTGAGCACCTGCACGAGTCACAGACACTGCAGCTGCGCCACATTCCCAGGGCAAGCCGGTCACCTGGGCACCTCCGCCTCTCTGAAAGTTCATTACCGTGTCTCTCCAACAGCGCCCTCCTCCCCGCACAAATCTCTGGGATCGAGAGTCCCAGTGTGGATCAGGGACCCAAGTCAGCACTGCCTTCTGCCAGGGCGACCACTCAGACAGCCAGGCCCCTCCCACGCCCTCACGGCAATTCCCCCACCAGCTGCTCTCCTTTCCGGACTCTCCAAATCATCTATTTTTCTTACTCTTTAGGCTTTTTCGATGCGGTTGCATGAAAGGTGTAAGAAACCAGAGTTGTAATTATGCACACTCTGCCCAACAAGGTCCTCTATTCACACTGACACAGAAGGGCTCGCAGGTGGCCCCTGGAGTGCTGTAAAGGCCCAGGCACTCAGGGCGCCCCCAGAGGACCGAGAGCAGCCCAGCAGCACGGGCAATGAACCCCAGGGTGTGGAGGGCGGGGCTGGCACTGAGGAGTGGCCAAGCCCCACACGGTGCTGGGTGCCACGCAGACTACGTTTCCTACAGCTGAGAAGTGTGGCAGCGGGGTGGCTCAGGGCGGGGAGGTCACACGCACAGCATCAACATGCGATACCTATCCATCAAGGGGAGACAGAGCTGGGGAGATCATGCTCATGAAACCCTCAGACAGGCTGGGGCCTTGTCTGGGGCCACAGAAGCCAGGCTGGCACTGCACAGGAGTCAGGCAATGCCCGTCGGCAGACACCGGAACACGGGGGCGTGACTCCTGCCCCCTGTTTCTTTAAATCAAAGAGTCTACGCTGCACCAGCAGCTTGCTGACTGAAAATGAAACAAAAAACTGAAACAGAGCACCCCCACATTACCTGCAAACAGGCCCAGCTCCCCAAGGAACTGGACGGCGCACTAAAAAGCCACTTTACAAACCTCAAGAGGAGAGAAGTCGTGATTGACGAGGAATGAGAGGCCTCCCACAGGGACCACCAGAAACTCCACTCGGAAGGTGTCGTGGTTGCCGTCGTAGGTGGCTTTGAACTTCATGTAAATCAGGTACACTGTGGCGTAGGAGCAGGCGATGTAGATAAGCTGCAGGTGGGAGAAAACCACCAGGCCATCAACACCTCGCAATGCTTCCAACCCGCTTGGCTTTCTGCAGTGCCCATACACCTCTTATAATTTAAAGATTTAAACACAGAGACACTCACTTTGGAGGACATATAGTTCTGTGGGTCACACGACCATCACCACAATCAACATGCCTCTCAGTGCTCTCACTGGAAGAACCCTCCTGCTGCCCCTCTGGGGTCGCACCCCCCGCCCCCCCAGCCTGGCCCCGGGCCACCCTGGCCTGGCCCCGGTCTCTGCAGCTGTGACTTGGTCTCTAGAACGCTGCACAGTTCGTGGACCATACGACCAGCTTCCTTCAGTCGGCTGCCTCTGCCCGAGAGATCCCGCCACCCGGCTGGTGTGCGAGCAGAACCGGCCGCTCCTACTGTGCGGAGCAGCAGCAGCGCACAGCGCAGCCACTGGTCTGCTCGTCCCCGCACCAGGTGGGACCGAGGCTGCTACGAGCGCCTTGTGTGGGCCTTTGTGTGGGTTTAAGTTTATAACAAACTGCCAAAGAATGTATTTTTAATCCCACTTTAAATTATTAGAATGCAGATTAAGGAAAAAAACAGACTCCAAAGTTCGACGCAGTCCAAAGCCAATGTCTTCCCTTCCAGCACTGTGGCACTTCTCAGGGCTCTCTCAGATAAAATAATGTAACTCGTGTTAAAGTGCATAGTGATGGTCTTTACTTAAGTCACGCTGCCTCAACCCCGAACATTCAGGTGGTTGCTATGAAACTTTGCCCAGTAACTTAATAAGAGCAAACCCAAAAGTAAGAGGCAGGTAGTGAAATGCTGCTGCCCACGCCAGGAGCGACTTCAGCCGCACAGCAGAGCGGCTCAGGCTAGCAGGGCGCTGTGACCTAGCGTGTCCTGCCCACTCGAGAGGCCCGCGCCATCGATTCATCCGACCCCAAGGAAGAGTCTGACCTTTGGAAGCTGCACCGACTCTCGGACTGCAGAGTCGGAGGCCCAGGAGCCCAGGAGCCCAGGAGCAGATTGGCCTGGGAACCCAGACAACCGGGAAGCCAGCCGCTCTGCTGGCGCGACTTCCTAGGAAAAGCGCCTTGCAACACTCAGTTGGGCAGCGTGTGAGCGAACGATCTGGGACAGCAAAGCGGTCGTCAAGCCCTCACACATGTCAACACGAACACAGACACCACACTGTCCCTGGCACTTTATGAGTTGTATTTGCAAATAGTCAAAAGGAGTAATATCTGATACTGTCAGAATTCTCTCCACACACAAACACATGTACATGTGCACATGAATAAAATAACATACGAAACCAATGTACACAGAGTCCCCCACGGTGGCCAGGGCGCATGGCAGCCGGGGTTCCCTCCCTAATACCCATGGCCTGCCCAGACCATGTCCACGAGGCCTCAGCAGCCACAGGGGACAGAAGCCCCTTCTGCTCGGCATTGACGGTAAAGAGTGGAGCACGTAAAACTCGACTCGCACTCCTGACTTTTCGGGTGTGCTTGGGAGCCAGAACCAGGCGGAAGGAACACTCTGAAAGCCAGCCACCTGACAGGGAGGGAGAGGGCTTCTTGCTCACGCCCTTCTAATACCTGCGGTTTCAACTTGCCTGGACAAGTGGGGACGCGGGCATTTTTAAGCCAACTTCCTGATGACTGGGCCCCTGTCACCCAGTAATGGAGACTGGAGTGATCACAGGCAGCTCGGATATGCTTTTTAGCAAAGGCAGCAGACTCGAACACTGCTGTCTGCTTTGACCCGGGGTGTGAAGATGCTTTTGGGCACTGCGTGTTGGGGAGCTGGCTTAAATGCCACGCCAGGGGGCTTCAGCGTAAACATCACTTCCTTGGTTGTGCCAATAACCAAGCACCCGCAACCATGCTCCACACACAGGCACCCACTGGGCGTTTGAAGAGTGAATGAAGGCAAGAAGGCGGCTCCTTCAAACACCCCGGAGCCACACTCTCCCTCACAGCGCCCACCGCACACCACCGCCAGACCGCTGGCCGTGGGATGACTGCGCTCCCCAACCAGACCGGGGCCGCCGCTTGCTCTCTGCCACACCCTGGGTGCCAGGGAAGTGCCCGCTGCATGGGCCTTCAATGCCGTGTAACAGAACTAAGGCTTCTCCAAGTGAGGGGTGTGTCCCACCAAGTGCTACAAGGGATGTTAGGTGCACGTGGACATTCTGTATTTGAATGGTTACACGGCAGTTTTAACGTGGGCTAGGAAAAATCACGAACACCAAAGGCACCGTGGATCTGATGCTGAGGACAAATTAAAGGTTTAAAACACGGGTTCGGTAAATTACGGTACAGATGTTGTCAAAGCTTGGCAAGAGGAATGAGGGCGGCACACACAGTAGAAGTTCAAGGAACGTGGACCGGATGGGAGAGAAGTGGACCGAACACGGCCCCTCAGCAGCAGAATGCGGCGTGGAGCGAGGGGCCTGGCTTTGCTCCCCATCCTGAACCGGGAGGCCAGCGATTTCCCACTGCTTGTACACTCACAGTTACCTCTCTTCCTTACAGGATTATCAAGGGCGTTAGAAGTTTATCACACTCAAAAGGCTTAAGGTTAAAACATTTCTAAGTGCACAGCATATAATTAAAAAGATACTGCTCTGGCCCTGGCTGGTATAGCTCAGTGGATTGAGCACGGGTCTGGGAACCACACAACCACAGTTCGATTCCCAGTCAGGGCACATGCCTGGGTTGCAATTGCAGGCCAGTTCCCGGTTCCTGGCAGGGGATGCACTAGAGGCAACCATACATTGATATTTCTCTCTCTCTCTCTCTCTCTCTCCATCACTTCCCCTCTAAAGATAAATAAATAAAATCTTAAAAAAATACCGCTCTGAAATTGAAAAAATATACTCAATGGTAAGTGTCCATAGGTCTGTGATTTATGCATGAAATATATTCCATCGATGCCATACCTACCTTCATAGATGTGTTGTATAAGGAAATAAATGAAGTAAAAAGATCCAGGTAACGAGTTGTGAAGACCAGTGCGAAGAGGAGCTGGCTTTTCCCGGAAATACCTAAGGACACAAAGGAAAGTATCAGAAAGGCCTGAAAAGCTCTGATCCCTGCCCATGACACTGCGCAGGCGTGGCCGGGGGGGGGGGGGTGCCCGCTGGGGACACGGGTACCATCGGGGCTGACTCTGCACAGGAGTGCCCGTTTTTCTTTCCCTAACGTCCTCACACCTGCTCCCCAGAGAGGCTAGCGACTTTTGCCTTGGTGTGAGGGGGTGCCCACTGCAAAGTGACTGAACTATGCCACAGCCCACACCAGGCTGTACACTGTTTGAAGGAAGATTCTCTTCTCAGGTATGTCCCTTCAGGCCGGAAATTCTGCTATTATTTAATGTTGTCACCCGTGGCACCTTTCTTTCCATTAGGAAACAATAACTGATGGTGACAGACCTTCTGAGGATGGCGCAGGACTCTGATGGCTGAGATGGGGACACTGCTCAGGAAGGGCCGAGCATCAGCCCCCCGGTACGGCCTCCAAAGTGACTTTTTGTGACGGCAGCATTTATTTGGGCATGTGACAATATTTAAAAATTCCACCTCTTAAGATTCACCACACGACCAGCCTTGCCCCTGCACAGCCAGTCTTCAGAAGCAGCAGGCTTTTTTCTGTCCCTCAAACCTGTCCCCACCTCCACCCACCCACCGACCCACCTCCGGAGCACTGTGGCGGCACATCTGGACTCAGTGGGGGCCACCTAGGTCACACAGTGCGCACTGGGCCTTTCCCACATCTATTTCTGGCCAAATATTCGTGACGAAGGCTGAGCACTCAGGGCTCCAGCTGCCGGAGGCCGAGCGAACGCACTAAGGAACCCGGGCCTCCCCAGAGGTCAGAGGCCACCCACCCTCATTGACGCTGGGAACCTCACACCGTCAGACCTACTTAGGCGTGTTTTTAGCAGCTATGTCACTGCACTCCCCAAACCACATTTTAAATAACAACATTTTACAGCACAATTTTGCAGCTTGTTGAAGCTAAACGCCTGGATCTAAAGATGTTACTTCCTGTGTTTGATTACTTGCAGTTCTAGCCTGCTCATAACACCGAGGAGAAACTGAACCAGAACCCACCCACAGTAACTGACCTCAAGGGCTAAGGGCGGGGATATGCACAGTAAGCTGCTGTTTCTTCTTGCAGAAATGAAGATTTTTACTTTCCCACCAAGGACCCCCATTCCAAAGGAGAACCGAGGAGGCTGCAGTGGACACAGAAAACAGGAGAGCAGACAGGACGGGACAGGGGAGAACAGGGGGCCCGTGGTTCACATGTGATGTTTGCTGGATCCTTGAGAGAGAATTTTCAGTTAATTGCCTACTTGGTTCTTTCCAATATTTTAACTAAAAAAAACCCACAGAGTACATACGGGCAAATTTTGTGCAAAGGGTCTAGTCCGATGGAAGTCTGATGGCCAGGCAGGTTTGACACCCCGTCCTCATTTTCTGCATTCCTATACTAAACCCCAGGGACTACCAGGGCCCTTCTGCCACTCCCCTTTGCCACCCAACTCACACATCACTCCCTCTGGGAAGTCACCTATGAAGACCCACCCTGACCGCTGTCTATTCTGTAATGGGAACTACTCCACACCAGCTGCTGCCGCGGCTGCTAGGACAGCACTTAGGGAACACATGGGCGTAGGTGGGCTGCACACCCCTACCCCCACTAGGCATGGCCATCTCCGAAGGCTGGGACCTGCCGTATTCCACTAGATGTTACCTGTGCTGAGCACTGGGCCTGACACATAGCAGGGCTAAGTGTCTGCTGAATGAATGGACAGATAGACAAAAGAAAATGGAATTCACTTTACTTTCATGTCACGGGGTAATTTCTCCTTTTGTGGTATTTTGGGATAATACTTCCAAAGAGTTTTCTAAGTCACACTGTGTCTCTGTGACTGCCAATAGGTAATGTGCTCTGGGCTTTGCCCTCATTTACTGCCAGCAGACTGTGGGAGAGGCCCCTGATCAGAGCATGGGCAGAGGACAGGGACGGGCAGCGTGTGTCCTAGAGCTTGTCCCGTGGGGCGGAATCCCCTTAGGAACTGCCATGCTGGCATCCAAGGGCACTCACACAGCCACCTTGTTCTTCCGGACCTGGGACCCCGAGGGTGGCAGCTAGTGGCAGCCTTTCCCTTCAAAACAGAAAAGCTGCTCTGTCTTCACGGGAAGGCAGGAGTCCCAGCTGAAGACAGAGGGGCAGGGGTGAGAATCTCCTTCCTGGAGGAGCACCTGCTAGGAAGCGGGGGGCGGGGGGGTGGCTCCTAGAGTCGACTCCTTGTTTTGAGACCAAAGCATGTGAAGGCTGTCAGCTCCCAAGAATGCTCCCTCTAGAGTATTCCATGCTATCTTACTAAAAATCCCACCTGGGCTAAAATACATGGAACAACAGGCCAACAGACCTTTTTAACACCCCTCCCACCTGCATGCTGAGTGCGAGCTTCCAGGCCTTTCTGAAGCCCCCTTCCTAGCGCATCCTTTTCCATGACTGTGCTCCAGAGCGTGAACGCACCAACATTTGTGCGACCACTCCAGTAACAGACATTTGGGCTGCTCCCCGTTAAGACATTTGTTCTTAACGTTGCATGCACATCTTTGTATATACAGCGTTTTGTACTTTGCAGGTACAATAAGCATCTTTATAACTCACCATGGTTTCTTCACACACATTACAATTTCCGCTCCAGATTCCCCAGACGGCCAGGACAAGATGTATGTAACTGTGAGTGCGGCACACTGTCAAACTTCCCCTGGAAAGGCCGCGCCAACTTCCATACCCACCGACACCAGATGCGAATACCCTTCACTGCACACCCCGCTGGCATGGGTCACGAGGGCACTGCTGTTATCCTGCCCAAGCTCCTAACTGCCAGTGAGGCCAGGCATTCTTTCGTGCTTAGCTGACCTTCTATCATTCTTCTGTAACTGCCAACTCTGTCCATTTTTCTAGGTGGTGTTTTTTTTTCAATTTGTAGGACTATCTTATTATGGGTATGAACCCTTTGTCACTCAGCTACACTGCCGATTGTTTCCCTCAGGTTGTTGTTTTCTAACTTTGATGGTATTCTAAATAAGTGAATCTGGGAGACGTACCACCTTGGCTGCCTCGCCCACCCAGCAGCAGGGTGTGAACGCACACTTGGGCCAGCATCCGCGTGTGGCAGCACAGGTGTAAGCCTTTGCTCGGAGAGGTCTTACGCACCACTGGCTGGGACGTCAGGAGGCCCGTCTGGGGTCCTTCCTGCCACTTCACATTCACAGGGCTGACAGCTTATGTGGTTTAATGCCCTATTTTTTAAATCTTTAAATATACACATATCTTACTATCTCAACTAAATCACAGCTTTCTTGAGAGCAGAAACTTTGATACCTACAAGCTGCTGCTCTGAACTGTGTCCCCAGTGCCTTGCACATAGTGGGTGGTCAATAAATGTCTGAGAGCAACAAATACTGGAGAGGTTGGCACTCAGAAACCAGAGGTGACAGCTGCTACAAAGAGGGAGGTGGGGAATGTGCCGCAAAAGCTTCTGGAAGTACTCAATGACAACAAAAGACTGGGTGTTTTCCATTTACTTCAGCAATAAAACATGCAATTATGAGAAACGCAGGAACGCAGCACGATCTCGGCATATGTGGTAGGATGAAAAGTCTACAACCTACACAACAACAATCTAAGCAACACAGGGGGAGGAGAGATGGGAGACTTGAAGAGGACGGATTCCACTAGCAATTTCAGCCTAACAGACACAGCTCTATTAGTAACTCTCAGCCTTCGGAAAACGCGGCCCAAAGTCCTTCATCTACAGACCCAGCCTTGTTCTTCCGAGGCTCCGCAGCTCAGTGTGTGGGACAGGGATGAAGCGATAACTTGAACACCCTGTGGATCCAGTTGCAATGACTGTTTGGGAATATGAGAAACTCACATTTCACTCGGGCACCCCTCTATGATGTCAATGGCAGGCACGGACACAGGACAATGCCAATTCAGACGGAGCTAGACCGAGACCAGATCCTCTGCCCCCACTTTCCAACTGGTCTCGTCAGGCAGCGTTCTCGAACAAGACTGTCAGAAAAGTGAGCTCCAGCTTCCTCACCAGCCTGCCTCATCCCTTACCTGCGAGGTAAAAGCCTTGGTTCTGCAGCTGCAGGCGTGTCCAGAACAGGCGCCAGATCCCCACCGTGAACCCCAACACGGGTATTTTCAGAGTGAGAAACACAACCTGGATGTCCATGTCTCCTGTTCCAGTTATTTGAGAAACTCATATCAAATTCTGACTCTTTCGAAAGTCTCTAAACAACTTTTATCACTGAGGAAAAACAAATCAGCTAGTCAAATTCACCATTTAATTAACTCCGAATAAACAACCTTGGTGATTTTGATTTTCAGAAGGCCAGGAAGTATCTAGTGTACGAGCTAAAATGCCCCTAAGTCTGACAGTGAGAAGAGTTTCACAACACTGTGCAACTACGGACTGACTCTAGGAATACTTGGCAAACACACACAAGCTTAATTCACCGATTTATCTTCCTAATTCCTTTGGTGTTTTATGTTTTCCTAAATGCTCCTCAATCTCCCAAATAAAAACAGTATTAAAAAATAAACAAACTAAAAGGGAAAAAGGACTCACGGACAACAGTGTAGTGATTGCAAGGGGGGAGGGGGTATAAGAAGACTAAATGGTAATGGGTAAAAAAAATGCAACAAAGATTAAAATTTAAAAAAAATTTTAAAGAAATTTTCTGTCCAGGGTTGCACCAACTTCTCCCTGACACCTTCCTTAGTTCAGATGCATGGTGAGGAGACATCGCGCTCCAACCGCACAGCCCCGCAGCGGTAGGGTTCCGAGAAATGCATGAAAGAAGATGAAGAGATGCATCCGAAAATGGTGGAGCAAAAACAAAGATTAAAAGTAACCTTTCCCGTTGAGGGGGACAACATGGGTGACAGTGCCCTAAAGGCATGAGTTCCCGGTTATAAGGTAAGGAAGGCCTGGGGCATGCTGGTGACAGCACTGAATGACCCTGCACAGTTGAAAGTCCCCACGACAGCAGATCCAAAAAGCTCTTATCACAAGGGAAAAAATTCACCTGCCTGTGGTGACAGACGTTCACTAATTGTGAACTAATTGTAAACTTATTGTGATAATTACTTTGCAAAATATACACATATCAAGTCATTACAACTGTACACATAAAACAAATACAATGTTGCATGTCAATTACATCTCCATAAAGCTTGGGAAAGCTCCGGGGAGGGAAAACATCTGAGTACAACAAAAAGGACCTGGACAACTGGTCTGGCATCAAATGTTTAAACTGAAGCTACTTAGGACAAAATAGACAGATATTTCTTCAAAACCCTTAACTGTAAGTCGCCTGTTTGGATCCTGCCTCTCCCATGGTTCCCTTGACTACAGAATGGGAACAATGGCACCCTCCTCATAAGGTCATTCTAAGGACTACACGGAATGAGCCATATAAGACACTTAGCTCACCACCTAGTATACAGCAAGCACTTAAATGTCAGCTACCACAACCGCTGAGATTAGTTTGCTGTCACTGGAAATCATACAATTGAACGACCCTGGACTACGTACAAATTGAGAGATCACCTTCAAGCCTGACACATTGGTGCAGACCCTGGACTTTGTAATATCCATTTTGATTGCTCAAAGGTCTTTTTTGTTTTGGCTCACTTCCTGGAGCTCAGCTACGTTCCAGGGAGAGAGGTGAGGCCTGAGGAAGGCAACCAAAGGTGTGGTGTTACTTTAGACATGGGAATTTTTAGAAATCAATCAGATAAATGGAATCTCTGCCACCCAGGTCCTTTAGGACTACATCTTTCACTGCCTCCGCAAAAACGAAGTTCTTCAATTCATCAAAAGTTATTTCACTCTGGCCATGGCACCAAAAATAAGTTTAAGGAAGCATTTTTTAAAAGTTGCCATTCTGAAGCCCTGGCTGGTATGGCTCACTGGATTGAGCGCTGGCCTGCGAACCAAAAAGTCACCCTTCTTAAAGTTTTAATATTGATAACATGTAAAACTTCACAGCAGCAAGACTCGCCTCACTGCCTCTCAGCACCTTGGGCAAGAAATGTGTACCCCCGGAGAGGGAGTCGCCAACTCACTGGTGACGTGGAGTGAGTTATTACAGGAGACCTCCGCGGGGTCCTGCGGGCACCGCAGGTTTCAGAAAACCCGTTATTAGACGGAGGCACTCAGAGCTCGGTAAACTAGTGGGTTTCACAAAACTGCATTAACTGTACCCAAGAAGTTCTTTAGAGACCTCCCCACGCTATCCCCCATAGCAGGCGTGATCCTGGACCAGAGAGCTGGGGGTAAAGCCCGCAGAACTCTAAGGACAGGCCTGACTTGATACCCTAATCTAAAGACCAGTCCTCAAATGGGTAGGGTTCGGGCGAGGTGACCTCTCCACATTCCCGCCCCACCTACCGCACTCGCATTGGCCTGGCTGCCACGTCAGGCAGAGTCGGCCGCGGTCCTTCGCATCCTCCTCCCGCCCGTCCCATTGATTCGCAGGGTCCTCGCACCTCCCGACCCTCAGCCAGGCCCCGGCCCAGGCCCTCGCTCAGGACCTCAGTGAGACGCCCATTAAAGCCAAGGACGGCGGGCGCGCCTGCCTGAGCCCCGATCCCATCCCACTATCCAAACTTTTCATGCAGAACAGGGCTCCCTGCTGTCGGGTTGTCGCCTTATGCACCCCGACGGCTCAACTTCTGGAGCGGACCAAGTGTGGAGTGGGGCCCAGGACCACGACCTCTCGCCCCGGCCTGCTGGCCCACCCGGAGGGGTCGCAGGCCCCCTAGGTCCCGCCACCCGCCAAGCCGCCGAGGGGCGTGTCGGGCAGTGCAGGCCTGCTGGCGGCTAGACGGCCGAGGTCGGCGGGTCCTCCGGACAACCAGGTCCCAGGACCGGGCCCTCGCCCGCCGCTCACCGGCGCAGGAGCGCGTCTTCCAGATTTTCAGCAGCAGGATGACGATGGCCGCCAGGTGGGACAGGTCCCCGGTCAGCCGGAAGATGTTCATGGCGGCGGCGGTCGGCGCGGCTGCCCCGGGGCTCGGCGGCTTAGGCGAAGGCAACGACCACTAAAAGGAAGCGACGAAGATGGCGAGAGCGGGCGCGACGTGGCCAGGGACGTGGCCAAACTGCCGGCGCGCGCGCAGGGCAGCCTGGGAAAGCTGGCCGCCTCCAGGCCCCGCCCAGACCCCGCCCCTTAAAGGGGGCGCGCCCCAACGCTGGCAGAGCAAGGAGCACTTTTTCCCGGGCTTCCTCCGAAGGACCCCGACTCTCCAACTTCTCCCTGCAGAGTTTCCGGCTTCTACTCGAGTGCCAGCGATTTCCTTTAATTTTTGAAATAACACGCCCTTGTGAGCGATTTTTTTCCCTCCCACTAATCTTAAGAGCTCTACAGGCTTACTGTATGAAAAAATGTAAGAGACAAATAAAAAATAATCCGTGATGGCATCTTTCGGGATAAGATCGGTATCGGGGGTGTCCGGGAGGATGCGGCTTATGAGGGGGTCTGAAGATTTTATCATGCTGGTGATTCCCTTTGAGAAAGTGTGCAAAATTAGGTGGGAGAGTGAACAATTCTGTGGGATGAGAGAGGAAATAACAGGAAACTCCCAACGGAATGACGCTGACGCACGGAATCCTTGAACCCCTCGTTCGGAGGAACAGCACTTGGTTTCAGGTGACTTAACAGGTTCCCCGCAGAAAACTGGGTGGTTCCTCCTTCCTGGGACTAAAGGGCCCATTCAGGGTGTTTTCCTGAAACAAAAGGCATCCTCGAAGTAAGTCATCGGCATCCTGCCACCAGAACCGCCAAGTGGGGGCCCCCCGCCAAGTGGGGGGCCCAGCACAGCTCCCTTGCTAACGCTGAAAATGCATCGTGTCCCTTTTTAGGGGGTCCCTCTTACCCCAGGGCAGAATGAATGCATTAAATGGTGCAAATGTTTTATTTCAGGGGTCGCAGACTCAAGCTGGGCTCCACCTGGCTCGCACAAATGTTTTCTTTGGTTCAGAATTGAGCACCTCGTTTTAAGTTTTGAATTGGTTGCCAACATTTCATCAGGACATTTAAAATAAAAATCTGGCCCAGGCTGGTGTGGCTCAGTGGGATAGGCGGCATCTGCCGAAAGGAAAAGTCATCGGTTCTATTCCTGGTCAGGACACAAGCCTGGGTGGCAGGCCAGGTCCCACCCCCCACCCCCCACTGTTGGGGGTCTGTGAGAGGAACTGATCAATTTTTCTCTCACTCTTTCTCCCTCCCCCTCTCTCTAAAAAATAAGTAAAACTCTGGATATCTGGCTTCCTTTGAGAAGGTCTGAAGATCAAGCCGCACTCCAAGTGACGTGGAAGTCCACGGCTGGAGGAATCAGAGGCTCCCCTGCAGATGGCACCCACCCTCCAGCCCTCCCTGTCGTCTCTCCCCTGTCCCCCGGTGTCAGTTACCTGACAGCCTTGTCCTTCTGTCACTGTTTCCTTGCCCCGCCCACATCCTATATTTGCATTGTTCATCTGGCCCCTGTAGATTTTTACTTTGCACTCCTGGTTTTAAGGGTCTGGATGCAGGTGACCAAACTGTTTCATAGAAAGGAGACGGTAATTCTCTAGAGCAACTTGCAAGGTAGCCCCCTACCTTGACGTTATTTGGTTCGACTTAATGGGCAATTCTTGGGCACTTGTGGTGTGCAAAGTCTAGAAACAGCTGGGCCCATGGGAAATCAAGTTGCTCGAGGACAGGGTTATCGGTGAGTAGACATCTGGTGACTACAGCCTGGGTGTGTGAGAATTTGCCAAGGGAGGGTAGACACTGCTTTAATAAAGGTCAGTTAAGATAAGGACAACACATCCTTCTTGTAGCTTCCGGTCAGAGGCCATATCAGCTTCAGGGGGCGACGAGAGGCAAAGCCAGGCACTGCCATATGCTGAGAGGTAATTGGATGGTGAGGATGCAGAGGCA
This sequence comes from Sturnira hondurensis, assembly GCF_014824575.4. Classification (NCBI taxonomy): domain Eukaryota; kingdom Metazoa; phylum Chordata; class Mammalia; order Chiroptera; family Phyllostomidae; genus Sturnira; species Sturnira hondurensis. The sequence continues at coordinate 5,174,281 of NW_028082364.1, forward strand.
GCCGGTGTGAGCAACAGCCTGAAAAAATTGGCTCTAAAGGGCACCGGCCACTGGGGTCTAAACTGTTCTCAGAGGGCTGTGGGGGCAGGAGGGATGTTTGCAGGGGACAGGGCAGAGTCCATGGGGAGGGAGTTGTGGTCACTGGCACATGGAGATGCCTGGGAGCTTGGGAAGGCAGGAATGCTGTGACCTAGAGTGAAGGGGAAGGCCTGGACAGCACAGGACGAAGGTGAGGGAAGATGCATAGAGACATGTGCAGATGGGGAAGGTGAGAAAATCCTGCTTGATGGAATCCTTTCTCGAATCAGCTCAACCCAGTGATCTCTGAGGCCTCCTTCAAACTGGGACAGTTGTACCCCTGGCACCTGATAAGGAAGTGTGACGGGCAGGACTGGTCCTCTTCCCAAAGGCCTGTATTGAAGTCCTAACCCCCAATACCTCAGAATGTGACTGCATTTGGAGACGGGGCCTTTAAGGCGGTAATTAAGGTCGAGTGAGGTCATATGGGTAAGGCCCTAATCCAATAGGATCGGATGCCCTCCACAAGCCAGGGAGAGCAGCCTCAGGAAAAACCAAGCCTGTCCCGACCTTGATCTTGGGCTTCCAGCCTCCAGAACAAAGGAGAACATAGATCCCTGTTTTTTAAGCCACTCAGTCTGTGGTATTTTGTTATGGTGTTCTGAGCAGGAACAGGAAGTGGTAGGAAAGGAAGTGGGGGCTTTCTGTTGAAGTCACTAGTGTCTGTGGCCCTTGGAATAGTAATATTAAAATTTAAGCCCTGGCTGGTGTAGCTCAGTGGATTGAGCACAGGCCTGCGAACCACACAATCGCGGTTCGATTCCCAGTCAGGGCACATGCCTGGGTTGCAGGCCAGTTCCCAGCAGGGAACTCACGAGAAGCAACCATACATTGATATTTCTCTCCTTCTCTCCTTCCCTTCCCCTCTAAAGATAAATAAATAAAATCTTTAAAAAAAGAAAAAAATTAAAATGCACGGAGACAATGTTAAACAAAACAAAGAAGATATTTCCGCTCAGAGGATGGGCTTTGGGTGTAGACAGACCCAAGTTTTCGTTCCCGCAAGTCACATAACCTTCCTGAGTTTCAGACTTTTTATTTGTAAAAAGGAGATAACAAGACCCAGGGGGTCGTCGTGGAAGTACAATGCAATGAAATGTGTGAAAACCTTGAGCACACTGCCTAGCAACCGTTGACTGATGTTACCGGGGAAGGTGGTGTGTAACTAGGCTGTGGCATTATGTTAGCAGTCCTGGGAGACAGCTAGGAGGTGGTGGGGGTGTGATGCACATACTCACTCGGTGGGGGTCTGATGCACAGAATCGGCTGTGAAACCCAGGACACACAACCTCCTAGGAAACCAGACTCAGAGAGGCTGACCTGTAAGACGTTTGTACCCAGCATTATTCCTGGCACAGGGGAGTCAGTCAAAAGGTATTGGCAGATGCATTTATGAATGAAGAGTTCACTGAGAATGTTAAAAGACTCGTTATCTATAATCATCTGTTGATGGGTGTGTTACTCAACCCTCTTAGTGTTGCAAGAGACAGAAACCCATTCAAACCAGCCTAAGCCAAAAATAATAATAATAAAATTTTAAAATTGACTTGGAAACAGACAAGTCCAGAAACCTCCTTCAGGCAAGGTTGGATCCAGGGACAAAGGGGTGTACAGAGCAATCTCTGTTCTGCCCTTTTGTATTAGCTTTACACCCAGCCAGGCACAGTCTAGGGGGTGATCTGGGCAGCTCTTGCCAGCATTCTACCCTCTATACACCCAGCAATTCATCCAAAAGAGAGGAAGCCTTCCTTTCCAAATAGTTCTAACTTGAGCATTGCAATGACCCTGAGCCACCCAGCCAGAATCACAAGACCATCCTTATCCGGTAGGTAGCATTCCAGGGCATGGAAGTAGGGGAGGGATGATTTCCCAGAGGAAAACCAGGGAGCTTCCCTAGCAGAAAGGCCACGGGTTTCTCATCAGGCACAGACCAGGGCTGCCCACTGAACTGAGTGTGCCTGAGAGGAGTCAGCTCACTCATGGGTGACCAGGTAAGAGAGAGCGAGAAGCATGCCACCTGGAGGAAACATGAGGATAGGCAGCCAGAGCCGTGCTTGGTCCAGGCAGGACCAGGGACATGAGGAGTTTAAGGAGACTGAGATCTGTACCAGGTGCCCGGCCAAGGGGGCGGGTAGTATATTGATTGCAAACACAGCCCTGGTTCTCATCCACCCCTGAATCCTCTGCAATGTGATTTTACAGCTTCTCTCATCATGAGCGGAGTGTATTCCCTTCCCCTGCATCCCAGGCTGGTTTTGTCACTTGCTCTGTCAACAGACTGGGATGGAAGGGATGGTATGCTGACTCTGCACTTAGGCTCTTCTGCGCCTTTGCTGCGAACCATCCTGGAATCGGCCCGGAGGATGGGAGGCCACGTGAAACCATCCCAGCCGCCCCAGCCAAGGCCCCAGCCTTGGGAGGACAGCCCTGCAAGGTGAGCACAGCAGCCTGGCTGACTCACAGGAGGCTGAAGGTGCTCAAGGGAGTCCACTGAGCCCAGCTCAGAGCAAAACTGCCTGGGGACCCACAGACTCATGAGCAGTCAGTGGCTGCCGTTTTAAGCAACGGAGTTTTGGGAGAGTTTGTTACGTGGCATTGTGCAGCAAATGGCTAACCAGTATAAGGCATGTTAGAAAGAAAATCTAGCTAGAGCCCAGTTTGCTGACCCGTGCTCCCAGGCACAGGGCTGGATCTACCATATGTTTCTAATTTGCAGGAAAACGCCATACGGGGTACCTGGGCTGCGGGGTCACACCTGTTCACAGCCTGGTGGAGCCTATACTCTCTAGCAATCACACGTTCCTCAGAGACGTGGCTGTGGAAATGTGTGAACATTATCCAGCTCGAGCTGCTGGGGAGAAATGTACACCACTAGCCACGCCTGGGTGTGTCCTTCCCCACCCTGGGTTTGTACGTTCCGGTTTAGACATCTTTATATGGTGGCCATGAGTGGAGAACCAAAAACAAACAAAACAAAATGAAGCCAAAAATATGGCCTCCAAGAAGGGCTTGTGAGAGACTGGTAAGAACAGGAGCAACATGGGCTGTTGGAACCCAGTGGGAGGAAAAGAATCCAAAAGATGGGTTTAGAGCCTGGTTCAGAATTCCTTGGAAGAAAGGTGAGGAGAGAGGTAACAAGAAACTGCCTGATGCCGGGAGTTGCCAGCTGGAGGCTGGAAAGGATGAAAGAAGTCAACACGCCCTTCCTGCCTGCAGCTTCTCCTGCCTACCCGTCCCCCCACCCGCCCCCCGCCCCCCATCCAGGTCACTCTCTCCTTTCCCCCCCCCTCCTCCCCAGGAGCTCCAGGCACACATGAGGAATGGCCTCTGGGGTTTCTAAATACGTCTTAGATCCTGTCATCTGCCCCTAAGCTTTACCGAGTTGCTCCAGGGACCATCGCTCTGCCCATCCCCAATAGCCACCAGCCCCTGTTCATTCACCACCTAACATCCCTCCGTTCTCCCAGCCTCCACCCTGAAGATCCCCATCCCACTCCCAGACTCCCCACTTCCAAGTGACCACTTCCAAATGGGACTGATGTTAGTCCACTGGATAAAACCCTCAATTCTGCCGTCGAACACAGAGGGTCTTGCTCATCCAGTTCTTCGCTATTTCTCTCCCCTGCTTTCCCTCACCCCCACCCCGCCTGCCCCGCTTCTGGGCAGCTGCAGTTTCCTCCAGCTTCCAAGACTCAGCCTAGGTGCAGACTTGTGGCTCTCCTTCCTGCGTTCCTGCTGCCTTCTGAGTGGCCCCAGAGGACCCCGGCTGGGTGAGGGACCACCAGGTCTCAGAATGCACCACGGTGCGGTGTGCTGTGGCCAACAGCTCTGCCTCTCTCTTCAGGGTGCAGGGTCCTCAAGGTCTGTGCTCCATGACCATATCCCCCGGGGCCCACTCTGAGTGGGCCAAGAAATGTTCGGACGTCCTTCCTCAGAATCTGCGCGCTCCGGCCACGCGATAAAGGAGCAGACAGCAGATGTTGCCCCAGGGCCGTGGCCACTCCTCAATTCACCTGCCGGTTGCAGTCCCACACCCCTCCCTGGGTCCCCCATGACCTGAGGGCTGGCTGCCCTTGTTGGCATGCCTGGGAGCGAGGCAGCCAAGCAAGTCAGGGGAACATGGGGTACAGCCAGGTTGGGAGCAGTGGATGGTCCTTCTGGGGTGAACACACCAGCGCCCACGGGCAGACGTGGTTCATTCTCCCTGGGAGTCCACATCCACTTCCGCCCTGTGCCCTCAGCGCTCAGGGCCAGGGGTCGGCTGGGAGATGGGGGTCCAACCGAACCCAGGACCTTCACAGTGGCCGAAGTTCAAAGGCTGAGGTAGCTGTAGACACAGGCATGACAGCCTGAGGTCCCAGGTAGGAGGCGTGGGAGGGGCAGGCATGGCCCAAACCTTGGTGGCATGCAGGCAGCCCACTCGGGCACAGCCTCTGGGGTCCCTCTGCATGCCTGGGCTGAAGGGGTCGAAGGGCAGCCACTGTCACCAGGCCAGGGGCGAAGCCATCCCGGAGCTGCGAGCACCCTCCCCAGCCTGCAGGTCACTGAGCGCCCGCTGGGGAGGGAGGAGCAGGTGGGGAGGGTTTGGTCAGGGGTTACAGGAGCCATTCCACCAACACCTGCCCTTCCTCATCCCACCACCCAGAGCCAGGGCAGAGACTTACCACCCCCTCCCCAGTGGGGTGGGTGTGCCTCTCACTGGGGGTGCTTTCCCAAACCCTGCCTCACAGAAGACCCCCTCTTTTGACCTCTGCCCCTGACCTCTCCTGAGGGGCCCCTTAGGCCTTCCACCATGCTCACCTCAAACTTGCTCATGAACTCTGCAAAGATGCCAAAGAAGGCCTCAGAGGTGGTGGCTTTGGAATCCTCCCCGAAGAAGGCCAGCGCTTTGCTTAACTCCTCCATGGCCTCTCGCTGCAGCCCGTCCAGTGCCCGCAACACAGGCTGGGCGGTCTCCAGGAATGACTGGTGGGCCTCTGTTCAGGAAACTGCAGACCCGCCAGGCGCCCCCAGGTTCCCGGGCAGTGACCCCAGACAGCAGCCAAGCTGCCCCGCGCCTGTCTGCCCCAGACCTAGTGCTCAGCTGGGAACCATGCCTGCTCTGGGGGCCTGGGCCTGCTATCCCCAAGTTCATCCCGAGCCCAGCCACGTGCAGCGCAGCCGCAGCCATTTCCCTTGCCCCTCTTTGCAGGGCGACTGTCTCCTCCCTCCTGGCTCTGCTCAGCCACCACAGCCCCTTGTCCACAAGCATTCACTCGGAGTGGTCCCCCATCCCTCTCCAGGCCTACGCTGTCTCTCCTTTTCCATGGCACTTGTCACTGTCTGTGCTCAGCAGGAATGTTCCTCTCTCCTGACTGTCTTCTGGTGGGCCAGGGCCCGATGAGCCCCTTTTTGTGCCTTGCAACTGAACCCTGGGCTCTCCCAGGGATCATGACAATGGGACAAGGCAGCAGCTTTGGGACAAAGAGCTCCTTCCAGCTACACACAGATTCAGCATAAGTGCTTGGATTCTAAATGGCACGGGACAGACCCTCTCCCAGCATCCCCGGACACACAGCAGCCCCTGCCCAGAATCTCTGCAGGGAGACAGGGCCCACAGTGGTTCCTGGAGCCACAGCCAACTCTACCTGACCACCCCAGGGTCCGCTACGGCACTGCGATGGGCTGCTCAGAGGATACCGCCATGACCATGGCAAACTTGTCCTCACTGCAGGGGGACATGCTCTGGCAGGCAGCCTGTATCTCACTGATGGTGCAGTGGAGGTCATCCAGGTCACTGGTCAGGGCCCGTTGGTTCACTGCAGCGAAGGGGACAGAGCCTCGTGGGGCCACACTCCCAGCCCAGGACAGCAGTGCCTCTGCCTCCCTACCTGCCCACCCAGCCTACCTTTGGCAGCCAGGGGCACAGTAGGCAGGTCCTGAGCAAAGCCCAGGAGTTCAGGGAAGTGCTGGCTCAGCGATTTGGCAAGGATGTGCAGGAAGGTGGACTTCCCGTCCACTGTCTTGGTGGAGTTCAGCTGCAAGTGACCCCCAAGACACAGACTCCTCAAGGACCCCATGAGATTCCCGATCACACAGCCCAGGTATTCTCAGCCCTGCTCCTCCCAGACTGCGGTTCCAGTTCCTGGCCCTCAACACTCACTAACTCCAAAGCCCATAAACTGATGGCTAGTGCTCTTCCCTCTGAGGTCTCACCTGCTGAGACGCCACAGGCCTCTCTAGGAGTTTGGAGGTTCCCTGGCCTAGATCCTTGAGACCCTAGGAACCAGGTGCACAGCACCCAGCTAGAAGAGGGTTCTAGGCTTTTCTGTCTTTGTCAGCAGATATAGCCCAAGAGCCTCCGATACCAAGGAGATGGGGAGCATTGCTCATAGATCTTCCCTCTTGTGGTGTTCTGGAAGCATCTGGGGCTCATCTGAGCCCCAGACGTTCTAAACCATTTATATCTACAAATGGAGTTTTTCTTCCTCTTGCACCCTAGGGAAAAGTCCAAGCAACACTGGGGGGAGGCTGGGTATATGCGCGCTAACAGTGCTGACGCTGGGGAGGGCACAGAACCCACCGGGTGTGCTGTCCCTTCCCTCCTGGAGCTTTCATTCCCTGCTCCCCACTAGTCCGTCAGCCCAGATCCCAAGGCTTGGCTTGGAGGAGCACTGGCACCCTCCCCCTGCCCAAATTTGCTGCAGGCAAGCCCTGGCCTGTGGGCAGCCATCTCTCCCTCCCATGGGGGAAGGGCCCTGAGTGGCCACCCTGCCACAGGCCCAGCCTCCCCAGCCTTGCTGGCAAAGCAAGGCCGGCTCCTCACCTCTGTCAGGAAGTTGATTTTGAAGCCTGTGGTCTTGTTGGTTTTGGGCTGTCCATCGTTGAGATAGTTGCCCATGGCCAGCACAAACTGTGGAAGGGAAAGTGTGCAGGCAGGTACTCGCCCCACCTCTCACCGCCGGGTCCCTCGGGATGTGCCTCCAGGCTGGAAGCCCCCAGGGGGCAGAGGGACAGGGATTGACCAGAGAGGGGTGCGCCCTGACCTCCAGAATCTTGGCCAGCTTCCGGCTGTTCCTGAGCTCCAGGGAGGCCTGGCGCAAGCACTCCAGGCTGCCCCGGATCTCTTCTGTCTTCTCCTGCAGGGTAGCCTGGAAATGGAGGCTGCGCAGGCGGGTTTTGTATTCTGGAACGGATAGCATCTGCCAGGAAGGCAGGGCCGGGATTATGCATCCGTCCATGCAGGACGGCCAGGAGACCCACTGCCCCAATCAGCCTCAGATGGGGGGCTGGACCTCGGCGAGCCAGCTGCCTGGACCTCGTAGTCCCTTAGGAAAAATTAGCACAACCTCTAGGGGGCACCCTCAACCCATTTATTGTGCTTTAGACCTACTGTGAGACCCGGCCATTAAAGATGTGCGCTAGGACTCAAGAGGAGTGAGCCTATGGGCGCAGGTGGAACGGGACCGACGCGGCCCCGGGACAGAGCGGGAGCCCGGATGGAGGCGAGCGGGGCCGCGGAGCACAGCCCCTGACCCTGGGCGGGGCCCACGGCCGCCGCACCTGCAGGACGAACTGGTCGGGCTCGCTGAGGCGGCCGGGCGCCTCGCGGAAGGCCTGGTAGCGCAGCTCCTCGTCGGCGTCGGGCGCGAAGAGCAGCAGCTGCGCCAGGTGCGCGGGTTCCAGGCGCCCGGGCTCCATGCTCATGAGCACTTGCCGCAGCTCCGCGGGGCTCAGCTTCAAGTGCGCCAGCAGGATGGCTGCGGGCGGGGCCGCCTAGGTGAGCCGGGGCGGGGCCCGGCCGAGAGTGGGCGGGGCCTCGAGGTCCCATCGGGCTACTGGGTGGGGCCGACAGGTACGAGGGGTGGGGCGGGGGAACCTGGGCGAGGCAGGAGCCCGCCGAGAGATGAAGGGAGTCCTTCTTCCCGGGGAAGGAGGACAGAGCGAGGGCGAGGTTCCCGAGGACACAGAGCTAGACCTGAGTGGGGCCGGGGGCGGTGGGGCCAAGGATCGTAGGAGGGGCCTGGAGGCGGGGCCAGAACTGGGGCGCCAACAGGGGCGGGGCCTATGGGGGTGTACCCAAGGTCAGCGCCCGTCCCGCGGGTGCTGGGAGGGGGCCTTCACCCTGCTAGGCGGCAGGTACGTTGGGGGAGGGGTGCCTACAGCCTAATCTCTGTCATCCAAGGGGCGGATCCGCAGCTCTGCGGTCCAGGGAGGGCTGTCCCCTGCCCCGCCCAACCCCTGGGACCCCTTGGCCCCTCACAGGTGTTGTAGGCCTTCTTGTGGGACAGGATCTCCACCACCTCCTTCTTCCTGAAGGGCTCAGGCCCGGGCACTGGCTCTGGAGGGGTCAGTGATGGTTTAATGAGCGGGGGCCGGGCGAGGCTGCGTGGGAGGGTGCCGCAGGGGTGCCGCCACCCCAACCGCCCCGATGCCCCCTGACCATGGCCCTGATGGATCCGCTCTGGGCGTCCACAGTCCCCACGCATGGATTCTGTCGCCCGGTCTAACACTCGGCATGCACCTTACACGGCCCTCCTCCCATCCTCTGACCCCTGAATGGCTGGGACTAAGCTGGCTGGGTCAGGGGGACCAGTCGCCTCTGGACCTGGCAGACGCTTCCTGGAGGAAAAAGGGTCTCCCTCTTCCCCTCCGGATCACTTTCCACACACGGCATCCCTGGCTGCCCAGAGCCCCACCCAACATCTACAGGGAGAGGCCCAGAGTGGAGGGGAGAGAGGGACTGGGGGCCGTGTCTGTGGGTGCCTCCCGCCCACCTGACTCTGGCTGTGTGACTGAGCGGGTCACCTAGGCTGTCTGTGCTCTCCCCTGGGAAGGTGCCAGGGCCACAGGATCAGTTTTGAAATAGGGCGGAGGGTGTCTGGCATCTCGTAAGCATGCAGTAAAGCCAGATGTTAGCATCTGGGTTTTGAGGTGGGGAAACAGAGGCTGGGAGAAGCAACTCAGGGACACAGTAAGTGAATTAAGTCAGTGCAGACCTTTGGGGCTCTAAGCCTGGGACACCACAGAGACCTTGGTATGGGGGTCACCCGGGGCCCTCAAGCCACTCACTTGCAGTTTTCTGGGTGCCGAAGTGGAGTTCCAGATCAAGGTATTTCACCATGTCACTCAGCTTATCATAGTCAGAGTCTTCCCCGAGCTGCAAGGGAGAGGCAGGCCCAGAGTGAGGAGGGACCCTGGCAGCTGGCTTGCTGTCCCCAGAGGGAGAGCCCCTTGAGGCCCTGAGGTGAGCCCAGGGGCGGGAGGCTGCGGGAGAAGCTAAATCACGCACGCACGAGCCGGCTCCTCTGGCAGTCAGTCAGTCACACTCACACTTGGAACACTCTCCCCGCAGAAGCCAGCAGCTGTGCCAGGGTGGGGGGAAGGGGCTGCAAAGGGGCTGCAGCCACCCAACGGGCTTCGAGGTGGCCGAGGGTCTGGCCCTGTGTTGAGATGTCCTTTGCAGGAAGTGAGCTCACCAGAGCTGCCCCAGATTTCCGATGCAGAGGGAATTGAATCAGGGAAATGCCAGGGAGCAGAAGCTGGACAAGTTCTCAGTGCTGCACAGGCACCCCCGCAACTGCACAGCACCCTGGGGCCCCGGGCCGCCTACCTGACCCCAGATAGTGCCTTCTGAGTTCTCCACCTGCTCCCACCGCAGGCGCTTGACGCTCATGTGGCTGGTCTCACTGCGGCGGTGACCCAGGCCCCGAGACAGCATGGGGGGTGCACAGGGCACCGGTGGGGGCAGGGGCGGCGGGGGCGGTGGAGGGACTGGATGGCTCAGTTGGGTAAGGGGCTTGGCCAGAGTCTGAGTGGGGCCCCGGGGACCGTCAGGGGTGCGGGAGATGGGCTTGGGGTCATGGAAGGGCAGGGGTGGCGGTGGAGGGGGGCTGAGTGGGGGTGGGGGGATGTGGTCGGAGATGGAGGAGTAGGTCAGGGAGCTGCCCTCCTCACTGCTGCTGATGCACTCGCTAGCGCTGCTCCGCTCGTTGGTTACAAAGCTGCCCTGGTCATCGTCATGGAAGCTCATCTGAAGGGGACAGAACAAGGTGCGGGGAGGACCAGGCTGGGCTCAGGGACAGTAGAGCAGGGGGCGAGGTGAGGGAAAGTGGGGTGGCCTGGGGTAGGGGATGGGATGGCTTAGGGACAAGGATGGATAGTCTGGGTGGTTAGCCCAAGGTTTCGGGGGATGGCCCAACAGGGTACGGGACAAGGAATAGGGTGATCTGAGACAGGGATGGGGTAGCCTTGAGTGAGGCGTGTCCTAGCTTGAGTCAAAGGGTGCAATAGCTCAAGCTGGGGGTGGTGGCCTGGGACAGGTCCCCAGGGCTGCGAGCTCAGGTACAATGTCCCTCTTGAAGACCCCCACATCGCACCTGCTTCTGGCCCTCCGCCACTGCCTGAACGCTCACCTCCTCATAGTCATTTTCCGGGCTCAGGAAGTCATCCCGGATGGGGACCCGGGGGCCCAGCTGCTCGCTCAGGGCATCCAGGAAGCGGTCAGTGTCAGCGTCCAGGCTTCGCACAGGCCGGGAGAAGGTGAAGAGCTTCCTGTGGCTGGGCTGGCGGGCCAGGTCGGGGCTGGGGGGGCTGTCAGAGTGGATGGGCCCGAGGCCTGGATGTGGGGAGGGCGCCCTGCTGCTGTCCAGGCTGGCGTAGGGGTGAGACTCGGAGCTGCTGGGGGAGGCCGGGCCCCCCGAGCACAGTGGGTAGTAGCAGGGGGAGGGCAGGAGCTGCTCGCTGGGCCAGGAGACGCCGGATAGGGTCCTGGGCCCTAGGGTGGGGGGACACACGCGAGGACCCTGCTCCAGCCAATACCTGGGTTCCGGGCGCAGGCTGGAGGGGAGGGGCCCAGGGTCGGTGGGCTCTGTGTCCCTGGGCCCCCTCCTTTCCCTCCCTGGACACAGTTCCCAGAGGGCGATCAAAGATTAGAGGTGGGGGCACTGTTCAGGCCAGACCCCAGCCCATCCTGGCGGGGAACCAGCAGTACCACCTGGGACCTGCTGAACACAGCTCAAAGGGCCCAGGACCAGCCTCACAGGGCACCTCACACACCCTGCTCACGGGAGCATCTCGCAGAGGTCCTACCTCTGAACTCCAGCCGGGTCGCTGTGTGTGCCCTGTGAGAGCAGCGGCCTTCCCAGCCCTGCCACTCCCAGAGCAAGGCAGCTCATCCCACAGCCACGTGCTAGCCCGGGGACACCTCTGTGGGCAGCCCCCTGCTTTCGAGATCCGCAGCAGTGGGAGGGTCAGAGGGCACAGGAGGGACGAGGGCAACCGTGACCTCGGTGGTCCCTCACCATGAAGGCTGCTGGGGTTCCCCAGAACTCATTCCCATGGCCGTGGAGCAAAGGGGGGATAATACCCACCCAGCCAGCCAGCCGGGGGCCGGGAGGCCAGCGCTGCCCTCAGGAGCGGGGCTGGCAGAGCCCCTACCTGCGGTGCCTGCAGGGCTGGGCGCTGGTGGGGAGGCGCGGGATCTGGAGGTGGCCCCCATCTTCCCTTTGAAGCTGCTGCTCAGTCTGGACTCCAGCTCCGCATAGACGGCCGACATCTGCAGGGAGAGGAGGCGGGAGTCCAGCTGCCCTCCCCTTCCCCACGTGGCTGTCACACGGCCTCAGAGGCCAGGCCTGGCTGGCCTGGGAGGCAGGGGTCTGCCCCAGCCCCCCACGGACACCGCCAGGGCAGAGTGTTCTCACCATCTTGGGGTTGGGAGTCTCAGGGAGGGAGGTGCCATCACCCGCCTGGCGCTCGCCTGGGACCAGAGGAAGGGGCATCTCAGGGAAGTCGCTGGGGCCTGCGGAGGGAGGGCAGACTCAGCTGTGAGGGGTCCAAGGACTGCTTTCGTGCTCTGGCTCTCAGGTACCAGCCAGGGGCCAGAGAGGAAGAACCTGCCCCAGAGGGCCACCGCCCCACCTGTTTCTGGGGACTTCTCACTCTGCAGAGGGGACCCCTTGCACCCTCTCGTGCCTTTCGGTCTGGGCCTTACCACAGCTGAGGCTGGCCTCCAGGCCTTGGGACCGCAGGCTGCGGCGGCACATGGAGGAGGCCCTCAGGGAGCTCCGCCGCTGGGGCTCGGGCATTGGCTCCGGCTCCGGCGATGGCTCCGGCTCCAGGTCCAGCAACGGTTCTGGCTCTGTTGTGGGACACGAAGGAGGGATGGGCCCTTGCCTCTCAGCCAGACCAGGAGCCACCAAACACAGGTAAGGGGAGGGCAGCGGCCAGCTGCGCCAACCTGTGCCCCCAGCCTGCCTGGCTCTAGGACAGATGCCCACGGGAAGCCTGCGGTGAGAAGTAGGTGCCAGGGGCAGGAGCACGGGGTGGTGTTAGCCAGAATACAGGGTCTGGGGGAGGCGGCCACGGCGCACCCCACAGGGCCTCTCCTAGTAACAGGAGCCCAGGGCCCCACAATCCAAGGTCTCAATGCCCGGCTGCGGCTGCCTACAGGGACGAACGGGGTGAAAGGAAGTCCAGGACGAGGCACAGTGTGAGATACCTACACCCAAGACCTACTGAAACCCTGGACACCCCCCTACTAACTGTGGGTCCCTGGGAGTCGGGACAGTAAGCACACAAGGGCCAGCACATAGACCTGCAGGCAGCGAACGGCAGGTGCGAGCACCTAGACAGAACGGGCAGGATTTCGATTCCTGTGGCCAGACACCAAAGTGCATGGCTTTGCGGGCACAGGGCGCTGTGACCGGCAGCAGCAGCAACAAGGCCTGGCAGGCCGTCGTCAGTGCCACGCCAGGTGTGACCCGGCCGCACACTCAAGATCCAGGTCTGCACGCAGCACAGCCACAAAGATCCCCCCAGCCCCCATTTTGTGGATGAGAAACCTGAGGCCGTGGGTGGTGAGGTGGGGTGTCTAAGGTTAGGCTGCATTTGATCCTTTAAGCTGGGAAGGCGCATCTGAGAGGCCAGGCATGGGACCAGCTGGCTGTGTGGGGCAGGGAACCACGTCCTGTGTAACACCTGGCAGGTGAGAACAGGTGTCGGCCGGGAGGGGGCGGGGCTGCTCACCTGCCAGGGCTGTGTAGCCCAGGAAACAGGCGATTTTCTCCCGGCAGAGCTCCTGCTCCTCGTAAGTCAGCAGCTGGTAGACGAACTGCCAGAGCACCTGCTTGGCAGGTGTGTCCAGCACGGGGTAGACGTCGACGATGAGCGTGTCGATGTTCCTAGGGGGGCAGGTGCAGGGGCAAGGCGTTCCTTACCCTGGGCCTCCCCTTAGGGAGCGGAGTGGGGTGGGGAGGGACCGGGGAGGCACTTCCAGGCCACAGATTCCAAGCTGGTGCCCTGTCCCCCCCTTCCCACTGCCAAGACAGAGAAGGGGACAGGAAAGGAGGTTCTGAGGACAGGCCACCCAGATTCAAATCCTGCCTCTGCCGTTTACCAGCCACGTGACCTTTCTCAAGTTACTTAATTTCTCTGTGCCTCAGTCTTCCTCGTCTGTAAAATGGGGGCGAAAAGTGCCATTGACCACCCAGAGCTGCAGTGCAGATTGAAACGGATGGAGTGTATTGGGACAGCTGGGTTACTGCATCAGGGATGAGCAAGTGACGGTCCCTGGGCCAAAATCTGGCCTGCCACCTGTTTCCGTAAAGAGAGTTTTATCGGAGCCTGCCATGCCTATCTGTTTATGTATCATTGGTGGCCGTTTTCAAGCTACAACAGCAGAGTTAAATAGTTTTGAGAGAGACTATGTGGCCTCCAAAATCCTAAAATATTTACTACCTAGCCCTTCCTAGAAATAGTGTGCTGATCTCTGCATTATATGAAAAGAAAACTGGGTCCTCGTATAAAACCACTCATAAAGATGAACTCTGCCCTGGCTGGTGTGGCTCAGTGGATTGAGCATGGGCTGTGAACCAAAGGGTCGAGGTTGGATTCCCAATCAGGGCACACGCCTGGGTTGTGGGCCAGGTCCCCAGTGGGGGCGAGTGAGAGGTAGCCACACATTGATGTTTCTCTCCCTCTCTTTCTCCCTCTCTTCCCTTCTCTCTAAAAAAAAAAAAAGAAGAAGAAGAAGAAAGAAAATATATTAAAAAAGAACTCTGCTTGGATAAAAGACCAAGGTGTGAAAGCTAAAATTATGAAATTAATAGGAGAGAATGCAGGAAAATGTCTTTCGAGCTAGAGGCAGGAACAAACACGGAGCACTTGGTGAACAAAACCCAGACACAGGATGGAGCCCACAGCACCAAGACGATGCAGAATAAAAAACACATCACACGGAACAGCAACGCCGGCCCACTTTCCAAGAACCCCTTCAGACAAACAGACGCCCGCTGCACGCATCGGACTCGGTGGGCAGCGACAGGGGCCAAGGGAACGAAAAGCGGAAGCACCCCACTCTTCACCGACGGATGGCTGGGCCGACAACATGTGTCTCATCCACACAGGGGGACATTTGGCCCTAAAGCAATGAAGGTGATGTCATAAGTGGGATGGACGCTGGAAGCACTCTAAGCGACGGAAGTAGACACCCACGTGCACACAGTGTGCCATTCTATTCACGTGAGACGTCCAGAACGGGGGAATTATAGACAGGAAGTGGACTAGTCATTGCTTACGGTGGGGCGGAGAGAGGAGCAGGCAGGGGCGGGGGTGAGGGGGGCGGGGTTCTTTGTGAGGTGACGAGAATGTTCTAAACTTCAGTGTGGTGACCGCTGTGCATATGTATATAATATACTGGAGACCAGTGCACTGAATTCCCAAATGGGTGACTTGCACAGCATGTGAACTGTGTCTCAATAACACCCTTTCAACAACAACAAAAAAGGATGAACAAGTGAGCAGCTTTGCGGCACGGTGGCAACGACCCTCTGGGCCGAGGAGGGTGATCGATGCAGGCTTATTGTAGCCCCTGAGCTACGAAAAGGCAGACACCAAGCTGAGGCCCAGAGTGTGTGGCCGGTGGCGAGTGCCTGAAGGTGTGTGTGTGGCATCTCAGGGCCTTGCTGACACTGGAAGTACCGTCCCTGGCGGACCCCACTGTCCACACTGCCAGTGACCCATCACTGTCGGCTTCACTTTACAGACAAGGCCTTGACTCACGCAGGTCACGTGGCTGGGGAGTTTCAGAGGCAGGTGTGTTCCGGTGCAGCCCCCTGTCCCCACTTGGAGGCCCCTGGTACCAGCTGCTGTTTCCTTTGAGCCTCCCCCAGAGAAGGGGGGTGAGAGGGCTCAGGTAGGGAGACCTGGAGGGTGAGTCTGGGCAGGACTTGGGGCCCACCCAAGGCAGGTGCCCGCCCCACTCTGGCCTGGCCACCTGTGCTGGAAGAAGCTCTCGAGGGCCCGGCAGACCCCGTAGCGCTCAGGAGGTGTGAGCAGGTGTTCCAGCTGCTGGCTGAAGGTCCTCCCCTGAACGCGGATGCTGGACGGCAGAATCTCCGCCACCCACTGCAGGGAGGTGAGCGCCGAGGATGGATTGGGGGAGTCCAGAGAATCGGAGTCTGCAGGGCCACAGACGGAAGAGGCACGGGTGACCCGGTGTCCCCAGACCGGGTGCTAAGGCTGGACGAACTCCTGATATCTGTGCACTCCAGCTCTGAGGCCAGGGGTGGGGGTGGAGGGGGAGCCAGGGCAGAGTCCCTGAGGTGGTCCCACTGGGTTCCACAGTGCCATCTGGGGAGGGATGCTGTGGGTTTGGGGGCAGAGCAGAGGGGCCCCCTCAGGGTCTCTGTGGCTGTGGGAGTCTCACCACTGGGGAACGGGACGGGTCCCTCCTCTACCACCAGCGTGGGCATCGCACCGCTGCCCTGCAGCATGGACACCACCTTGTCGTGGGAGCAGTTCCTGAAAAGCAGAGGTGGCCCAGGAGGGCCTGGCAGGGGTGAGCCCCGCTCAAGGCCACCCGCCAGACCGCCCTGTCCTGACCGTGGAGGCGGGGCAACAAGTCCACCTCGGGGCCACAGGCAGGGGCCAGGGCCCTGCCTCTCCCACTCATTATTCCGTGCGGGAAAAGCACCAGGGCCAGGACCTGCTGGACGCTTTTGGGCATAGAAGGGCTCTCACCCATGTCACCCGCCAGGCAGGGCTTCCCCAGTGTCCCCTCTGTGGAGCTGGAGTGTTTTCTGGCTGAAAGGATGAACTGACGTCCTAGCTAGGGTGGGAGAATACATTCAAGAGTTCCCACAGGACGAGGGACAAACCCTGGGGACCAACTGCTCAGAGGAGATCAGGACCATGACTGAGAGGTCCCAAGAGGCAGCAGTCTTGGGGAACAGTTCACCGCCAAGCTCTGGTGTCCCCAGTGGCCTCTGACCTCATGTCCAGTCCATTGAGGAAGAGGATCCGGTCACCAGACCTGAGGGAAGCACTGTCGGCTGGGCTCCCTATGGGCAAGAAGAGAAGGCATGCTGGTCAGCGGGGCAGGGTCACTCCCGTTTCATAGGCCAGAAATGGGATGGGGGCCGGTGGGGCCACCAGGAGACACAGCGCTTCTCTGTTCTCCGCAGCTCCAACCAGGGGACAATTCCACAGTGGTCAGGGTGGGGGGAAGTGTTGGGGACTGCACAGACCACCAGTCAGCCCTGAGCTATTGAGGAAGCGCTGACATGAAGGAGATCCAGAGAGCAGTGTTTCCCCAGCGCCTGCACCCTGGAGAACCCCATGGTGGACGCTCTTCTCAGCCCTCATCTGAAGGTCCATGGCAGAGACTCCTCTGTGCCTTTGTCACCAGAGAAAAACTGTCTGCCTGGAGGGAGGCAGTGCCTTCCCTCGGGCTGGGAAACACGGTGTCAATCTTGGGTTTCAGGCTTTGACATCAGGGGGCCTTGCTGACACTGGACTGACAGTCCCTCCCAGGGCGAGCCGGCTCCCAGACAGAGCAAGTGACCGGGCTGCAGGCAAGCAGGCCCTTGGCAGGCACACCCACCAGTCCTGAGCCCACACCTACTGGCCTCCTTCGCCATGAGCTCTCACACCCTGGGCCACAGAGCACTGGCCCTCGTCATCCAGGGCCAGGTGCCAGACAGTGAGGGACAGCCCTGGCCCCCGAGCCCCCTGGAATTGTTCAGCCTGCTCACCCCGCCGTACCCATTCCCTCCCACAGAAACCACAGCAAAGGGCCTGCTTGTCCGCAGTTCCCACTGGCTCCCTCCGCCTCAGACGGCGGGGGGGTTACCATCCTGGAAGCTGGGTTGCGCAGACCAGCGCACCTGATTTTTAACATGGCCCTAGGCCCCGGGTCTCTGGCTACCCTCGTGGAAGAGGCAGGGAGGTGGCAGTGGTGCTGGTGGCACAGTTGGGAGGGACACATCCAAAGAGGAGAGAGTAACCATTTCTGGAAGAAGCTGCCTAGAGAGCAGCCTGGGACCTTTTCCAAACGACAGTGTGTCGACAGCTTAGGGGCACACGAATTTGAGAAGACCCTGAACGCAGGGGAGAAGACCCTGAACGCAGGGTTAGATCTCAGGATTCTCCAGTGGCTGGAACGGTGATGCAAAGGCACTGAGGCGCTTTCCTGGGGATCAGAAGATGCCCGCCTCACAAGTCGTGTGCTGGAAGTGTGAGGGGCAGAGGGCAGAAAGGACGCAGCCGGGGCCCATGTGTCACCAACAGCACCATGCTTGGGTGCTGGGAGGGGACAGATACAGGCTGGAGCAGGTGACCCGTTCTCGTGAGTGGGAGTTCCGTCAACACCAGGAGATATTTCTGGCCTCCAGGCACCTTCCACACTGGAATGAGCTGCCTCAGCAGACGGGAGTGTCTTCTTCCCTCCCCCACCCCTGCCCCCGCTGGAGGGGCAAGGAGGAGCGAGCCGTTCAGCTCTGCCTTCTTTGGGATGCCTCCAGTCCCGGGGCAGGAAGGGGCAGGCTGGCTGGGAGGAGGAGGGGAGTCCAGACTGAGGGGACTGGGTCACCACAGAGGCCCTGCAGCCCTCACACCTCTCTGGGCCTGGCCTGCTTGGCAAACGCCCAGTTCACGGGGATTGAGGCACCCCACACAGGGCATGTCGCCTGGGGTGCAGCCTGGGCAGACGCCAGCTCCACTCTGGCCGCCTGTCCCAGGGAGGGCCCTCCTCCCCTGTGGACACAGGAAAGGTCTGGTTGGAGAACTTGGTTTGCCTGGCTTTGGGCTGACCCTGAACTTGGATGGTGTTGGCCCAACTCCAGCAGATGAATGATTTGGACGTGCTGCTGCAGGACACGCAAAGGACACAGACAAAACGAGGTGGGGCGGGGAGGTGCCGAGCAGAGGCCTAAGGGGGGTCCTTCACCCCAACCCGGACAGCCCCCTACCCCTCACCAGGCAAGACAGACTCGATCCAGACAGGCCCGTGGCCGCGCAGTGTGAAGCCGAAGCTCCTGTTGCCTTTGTAAATTCGGACTGTCCTAGGGAGAAAGAAGGCGCGGGGTAGGGGTGGGCAGCATACCCTGCCCTGGGGAGAAGGGGCTGGGAGACACGGGACAGAGATGTCGGGTTCCCCTTAACATCCCCCATCCATTCACCCACCCATGCCAGGTGTCCATGCCCCGCCCCCGCCTCCGCGCCCTCTGTCCAGTCTGCGTCATGAGCGGGTCCAGGAGCAGACAGTGTCCTCAGCCCATGCCCCAGCCCCGGTACCTGCGCGCGCCCCCTGAGCCAGCGTGGCAGCCCAACAGCGACGGGGTCTTGCGCGGAGGTGGTTCATCCGGGCGGCGCTGGGCGGCGCTGGCGCGTGTGGACACCAGGAGGCGCTCCGGCCGCTCCTCGCTGCGGCTCCGGCGCAGCCGCTGGGCACTCTGCGCCCGCCGGGCGCGGCACAGCTTGCCCAGCAGACCCTGCGACACCACCTCGTCGAAGCGCGCCCGATGCTTCTTGGGGATGAAGATCCTGCCGGGGAGGGCAACTGAGTCGGGGCGCGCCTTCAGACCGTGCCCCGATCGCCGCAAACCGCGGCCCAAAGGCACCTCCTAGCAGGTTCCACCCTCGGCTCTCCCGCCTCTACTCAGGGTGGCTGGGGGACTCAGCAGCCGGCAACCCAGCCTCCCCCTGGGTCTCCGAACTTGCTCTCTGGCTCTGCGATCTGGGCCAGCCAGGCACTGGGCTTCAGAGCTGAAAGCACTGGGGTTCCTGCTCTCAGAGAAGCCTCCAGGAGGTGGTGAGAAGCAGGAGGGAGGTTCTCATTGTCCCCCTTGTGGGGGCCCACACCCCAGAATGTTTCCTTGGTGACCATGAGTCTCCTCTGCGACCTAGAAAGCTCTCTGAGGGCTGGGTCTGTAGCTCAGCTTGGAGCCACAGTGACCAGCCAGGCTCAGCCCATGGGAGGGACTCAGTGGCTTGATAAATAGGGGTCCACCCATGGTCCAGCCACACCTGAGTGATGGTAGCAGGTAACACCCAAGGGGACTCCTCAGTCCACAGCAGAGGATTCTGAGGGTCCATAATTTTCCAGAGTTAACACAGCTGGCCCCTTGGTATGGCTGGGTGGCAGCCCAGCCTCGGGGCCGCTGAGTCTAGGCAGAGCTCTGCCATGGCCCCTGAAGGTCTGGTTGTTAGCAAGACCCCCCCCCCACCGCCCCCGGCTGCATTCCACGCTCCCTTCCCTGTTTTTTTCGTACCAGGGGCCAGTACCAAGGGAATAGTGGTGGTGGTGGTGGGGGGGAATCAGTGGTCTTGCAGCCAACTGAAATGCAACCCCTCTGGGATGGGCCCATGGTCCCCTATCAGCTCCCTAGACCTCTGTGGGTAGAAGTAATAAGGCCAGGTGGGCAGGATAGCTGCCTGCTGGGAGGGAAGGGGCGCAGCAGGACCTCCCCCCACCAGCCCCGCCACACACAGTGAGTGAGCTCTGCTTCTGGATGTCCCAGGAGACCAGGGGGACAGAATGAGTGGCCTACTCAATGCTGCCAGGCCCATCCTTGCCTGACCCGCTCTTCCCTGCCGCCCGCAGCGATTCCCCAGAACCTGGAGTCTCAGCCTCGTTCCCCAGATGGTCACTCGAGGTCTCTGGAGCCTGACACCTCCATCTGCCTGGCCTTCGCATTCCCCACACCCTCCTGCACCCACCACAGGCCTCCAGCTCAGACAAAGGAGAGATGACAAGGCGGAAACTGTCCACCTCACTCTTTGGGCTCCGGCCCCAGACGCTCCAGAAGGCATCAGCCTGGGGCCAACCTGGGCAGGGGCCAGATGACCATCTCCACCCTCCAGCAGCAGCAGCCAGAAAAGACCCTGCTGAACCGGGAACCAGGGGGAATCTCCAAGTGCACAGGTGGGGGAAGGTTGGGTGGCCCGCTCCCTGACCCATGTCCTTGGAGCTGAGCCACGTATGAGATGTGCTCACAGGTCAGTTCTGTTTTCTCTGCCCCAGCGCGGGAGTGGGGTGGGGGGTCAAGTCTAATCCATCTCCAGGGTCCTTCCAGAGCTGCCCTAGGCTCCTTTCTCTCCTTGACATGCCCTGACTTTGATCTCTGCCCAGTCCCCTGGACCAGCCCAGGCGTAGGAAGGAAAGAGGGCATTTCAATCCCAGCCGTTAGTCTCCTGCCCCCATCCCGACCCCAAGGGCTGCGCGCGTCTTCCGGGCGCCCAACGAGGGGAACTGGCCCCTTGTACCCTCCCCGTTTATGTCCACCCTCCGCTGCCTCGGGACCCCAGCCAGGCGCGGCGGGTGCCCACCAAGGGCAGGAAAGCCCTTCAGTGCCTCAGCCCCACCCCCTCTCAGTCCGCCCGGAGTCGGGTCCGCGGAGCCCAGGGCGCACGGTTCCCGGGGGCCGGGACGCAGTAGGGAAGCTACCGAAAGTGCCGGGAGAAGCCCTGGTCCTTCCCCATCTGGAGCGGGCGACAGCGGCGCAGCAGTTGCAGACGGCAGGGGGTAGCCTAACCCGGGAGCAAAGCGAGGGCGCCGCGACTCCTCGCGCTTCTGCCCGGCCAGCGCACACGGCCCCTCCCGAGGCAGCACGGCCCGCGGCCGGCGCCCGCCCCTTCTCGAGTAGCCCCGCCCCGCCCCGCCCCGCCCCTCCGGGGATCCATCGGCTAGCTCGGAGGTATCTGGGGCGGTTCGAGGCAGTCAAGCTGCCTCTCCTTGGGCCCCTTCGTTAGTCCCTCCCGGGCGCCTGGCCTCCGATCTCCGGCCGGCCGGGCGCCCGGGTTCCTTGCATAGTGGCGAGTCCCCAACACCCGCTGCAGGGAGAATGAACCCGACAGTTCGGAGGAGGTCCCGACTGTCTCTGGTCCTGTCATGGGGACGCTTTCCAGAGTGGGTGGCCGCTGAGCTGGGCCTCAGGGGCTCAGCAGGAGTTGAGGTCAGCAAGAGGAAGCCCTCTCTACCTCTCCGAGGCAAGCTCCCACGGAGAAGAGGCCGGAGAGGGAGGCCTTGAATGCCACTATCAGCCGCTGAGACTGCACTCTGAGACCAGAGGGAGCCATGGGAGGGTCTAAGGATTTAAGGGGAGGTGGAGTGACCCCAGAGGTTTTGCTACACTAGGGGAGGGGTGACGCTGGGAGGGCGACAGGAAAGGGTGTTGGGATGGGACAAGTCTCTAGATTCTAGAAACAGGAAGGAGAGTGAATGAGACCTGGCGAGTGAGTGGAAGGGAGCAGGAAGCTGCTCCCAGGTGAGCGGGTGGGGAGAGTAGAGGGCCTCACTGAGCTGGGGGAGGAGAGGGGAGGGACAGTATGGGGAGGAGAGAGAGATGACAGGAAAGGCCCCTGGGGATCCCAAGGCACTGTTCTTTCTCACGGGTCTGCTGCAAGCCAGAAAGGGCCTAGAGTTGCCAGGGAGCCGGCCCAGGGCACCCTGGGGGCATCAGCACCAGGCTCTCTCCTCCCCAGGAGGTGGTCACCACCCAGACTGGCTGGAACTGCAGAGGCAGGGGACGGCTGTCTCAGTCAGTCATCATGGGGAACAGCTCACATGGTCCTGCCTGCAGGTTCCTGCAGCCAGCAGTGGCCAGGGGCCGGGGTGGGGCGGGGGGGAGGCGGTGCTGCAGACCTGACCTTTGATCTCTGGTCCTCTGTCCAGGCCCTACTACCTAGCATACCTCATCCCCACATTCCTGACCCTGGCAAAGCTACCATCCCACAGCGACTTCTCAGGCTGCATGTCTCCCCAGCAGCAGCAGCAAGAAGCCCGAGCCGTGTCCTCCCCAAGCCGTGTCCTCAGCCAGGGGCAGACATGTCTGAAAACCTTCACCATGAGCCCAGCTCCCTGACACCCACAGCACACGAGTCTGAACACGTCCCACCTTGCTGTGGGCCGAGGAGATGCCAGCACGGAGCAAACGCTCCTGCCTGAAGCCAGACCCAGCCAGCCTTGCACGCACTGCCTCAGGGCCAGGAAAGGCGCTGTCGGGGGCCAGCAGCGGGTACCTAAGGGCAGGTGACTCAAGGCAGCAAGGGGTGGCTGGGGGTCGGGTAACAGCAGGCCTTCGGTGAAGCGCTTACCCCAGTGAGAGCACACTACCGGGGGGCAGATGACTCTAGGGCAGTCGCTTTCAGCTGGGGATAATTTTGCTCCCCGCGGGACATTCGGCACTGTTGGGAGACAGTTTTGGTTGTCACAAAATGACAACTGGAAGGGGACTGTGCCACTGGCATTTGCGAGCGGAGGCCAGGGATGCTGCTAACCACGTACAGAATGGCCGGCCATGACAGAATTATGGGGTTCCAAACGTCAGGAGTGCCATGGTTGAGAGACCACTGTAAGGAGGAGACCATCCCTGGGGAGAACCGCCCTGAGGGAGCACGTAGGCATGCCTGCCACCGCCAGCCACACGGTCCCACAGAATTCTCCTGGGAGCTTTGTATTGCGGTGTCCCTGGCACCTGTTAGAGCAGAAGAGGGAGGAGGAAGCACAGGTGTCCCCTAGCACCTCACCCCCAGGTTCTCAACCAGTTTCTTTTCTGCTCGGGTGTTGAACACCTGGCACACCACATACCAGCGATTTTCAGCCTTTTTCATCTCACGGTGCACATACACTAAGCCCAAAAATTCTGTGGCGCACCCAAAAACCGTATTTTTTGCCCATCTGGCAAAAAAATAGGTATAACTGATTAATTCACACTGGATGGTTATTGTTGTGCTGGCTGTTGTCATTTTTGTTTTATTTGACAATCTAAAGGCAAAGGGGTTAGTGCCCCTGACTCAATAGCCAGGCATTGCTTGTGCTAAAAATTCTTGCGACCCACCAATTGAAAATCACTGCACTATGCTTAAGATATATCATAGAATTCTACACTTGGAACCTATATAATTTCATTAACCAGTATCATCCCAATAAAATGAATATTTTTTCTGTTCGCAGGTGGCAGAGTTCATTTATGTGATTTCCTACCAAGGAGCCCTGCAGGGGACAGGTAGGTATCACCAGCCCGTTTTACAGATAAATCACAGAGGTCAGTGAACTGCTTGAGGTCACGCAGCCGGTGAGTGCACCTGGAGTTCAAGCTAGGTCGGCTGGGATTCCAAGTCCTCCATCACCTCTGCTGCTCCCCTCCCCCCAGCCTGCCCCTTCATCTCCCGCCACCCCCCCGTATTTCTGGAGACACTAGCAGACCCCAGAGCAGACTTAGCTTTCCTGTTCCCTCCTGACCACGTCACACTTTCCACTGCCTGTCCTGTCCTAATTAGAAAGCCATCACTCCATCAAACTGGGATCCCTTTGGGGACAGATCCAAATTAGGCTCTGAGCCACGGGAGTAGGGCCGTGGTGAAGGAAAATGAGACCCTTTTCTGACGTGGCTGCCACTGACCTGAACGTCCCCTCAGGGTGGCAGTGCCAGCCCGGAGAACTTCCTGTGCTGATGTCCCCATGCCCTGTCTCTAGGTCACCACAAGCCATGTGTGGCTGCTGAGCACTTGAACTGTGGCTAGTGACTCTGGGAAGCTGAATTTAAAATTTTACCTAATACGCATTAAATTTCACTTTAGAGAGTGACACGTGGCTGGTGGCTACTGAGCTGGGTGGGTCAGCCTCACAGTCTCACTGCTCCTTCTCCTTTGTCCCCAAGCCTTCGGTTTTGACCCCTGGGACCAGCCAGACTTTGGAGGGTTCCAGCCCCTGGCGAGCACTGATGCCCACATGTGTGCGTACACACACACACACACACGCACACACACACGTCTGCAGGACTACCTCTGGCTGCTCAGCCTCTCACTGATGGGGTAGGGAGGTCCCCAGGGTCGTGCTGAAGCTCTTCATGGCCCTTCACCTGGGTAGGAGGGCACACAGCCAGGCACAGTCGGGCACCCTGTGTTGGGCACCCTTAGGCCTGTGTGGCACTGCCCTCACTTTGGCACTCAGAGGTCCACCCCTGCGGTGAGTTGCCTGGCCCTGATGAACTCCCCTTGCGGCTGTCTCCCCACCTCCACGGGACATACTGTCACTGTCAGAACCACAGACTGGCCCCAGCTGCCTCCTGCTGGGAGCCCGCCCTGATTGCCCCTGACCACTCAGCCCTGGGCTGTCTCCGTGAGCATTCATCCCCCCCCCACCAACCCCGCAGTCACAGATAAAGGTGACTCCCCCATGCCCCACTGAGCCACCAGGGCCTGGGGATGGGATGGGGTGGGGGTGGGGAGCTGAAGCCACACTGCCAGGGTTGCCCAGCTGGGCACCGCCCCCTCCGCCAGCAGCCTCCCCAATTTTCCTGTCGCTCTTGACACGCGCTGACAACAGAGGCTGCTGTCTCATCTTCCCCAGCGGCACCCCAGGGGTGCTGCGGGGAGCGGGCATTCCCACGTGTCCAGGGTTCCCCGTTTCCCAGGCTCTAAATTGCGAGCACCCAAGCGGGCGCCTCCTTCACCCCGGCTTTTCCCGACGAGCTGCCGGTGGCTTGGGGGCTGGCTGAGGCTGGGAACCGCAGGCGTGAGGGCTGTCCGGGAGGCAGACAGGCTGACCCGGCAGAGGCGGCAGGGACAGGAGCTGGGACAGCGCCGGAGGGAAAAGAGGGGAACTGAGAGCCGGTGGAGCCCGGGTACTAGCCGTCTTCAGCCGCGTGCCAACTTCCCAGGGGACAGCCCGACGCCCTCGCCCCTGGCCCAGCCCTGGTGGGGGGGCTGCCCATCCATCCCCTCCCCAGGGAGCCCTCAGCGCCAACACCGCATCTCCGCTGCAAATTTGGCTCTGGGAATAACTTTTGTTTGTTTCCTTTCCGGTTTCCCCAGCCCCTAACTCACCCCAGGCAGCTCATGGTGGCCGCTTTCGGTGGCCTTCTGTGCTCCGCCGCAGAGCCGAGAGGCAGCGCTCGCACGGTCTTGGGGAGGGGGGGTGGCCAACCGGGTCCCTGACATTGGCCAGGCCCAGAGGGAGGGGCAGGCTGCGGGGTGAATGGCAGCGAGGGGAGGGGGCGGGCTGAGTCCAGGAAGGGGGAGGGGTGGGGCTGGGGAGCAGTCGCCGGCTCGGGAAGCAGAGTGGGGAGAGAAAGCCCCACGGGATCCGGGCTGGGAACAGCACTCGGGCCCGCGGGCCTGGTCAGAGCTGGGCAGTGCAGGGCAGTGGCTTCTGGCAGGAAACGCGGGGACGGGGCTCCCGGAGGGGCCTCCTGGCCCGCTCCAGGCGAGGACCCACCAGGAGATTTTTGTTTGTTTGTTTCTCTGAAGAATAAACTGAGAGGGTCCAAAGCTGGGCAGAAGAGCAGAAAGTGCACAGCTGACCCGGTTCACGTTCCCGTGCCTGCCACTCACTTGCTGTGTGACTTTGGGCCAGCCTCAACCTCTCTGAGCCTCAGTCTGCCTCTGTGACCTGGGAATAACAAGAGCACCCAGGGAGCCAGCCAGAGTGGGTTCCTCTGGCGCCCTGACACGCCGCTGGCGTCGCCAAAGGGCAAAGAGCACAAATGTAGGAGGGGGTTTCGGAACCACCCGGCACTACGTTGGACTTTGCACTGCGCCCCTGCTCTGTCTCCGGAACTAGTACTGTCTTGGTGTCCTGTTTATTCCTGTGACCTGGGGTTTGGGACACAGCAGGGCAGGCTATGGCTTCAGATGAGGAGGTGGCCCCCTCGGTGCCCGTCCCAGGCCAGCCATCAGCAGCCCTTTCCTTCGCAATCCAAGCGATGCCCCGGCACCTGGCAAAGCCAACGGGTGCCCTTCTCTGGGTCACTGCCTACCTTTGTTCTGGGGCTACGGGGTGTGGGGGTCCAGTTCGGGAGCAGGCCACGTGGCAGCTGCAGTGCCTGGGATGGCAGTGGGACCCCCCCTGCCTGCCCACCCCACTCCAGACTGAGGCACCTGAGGCTGTCCAGGAGGGGCCCTCGGGCCTCACGGGGCAGGGCCAGGGAGAGTGCCCACACCAGCTCGTCCACCCGCTGCTCGGCCGCGAACTGCTTCAGTGCAGCGAACACCTGCTCCTTGGCCGTCGGCTGGTCCCCCAGGACGTCGTCCACCTGCAAGGAAGGGTCCTGTGAATGATCACAAGGGGCCCAGGGCAGAACACGGGGAATCGCTCCCCACTCGCCCCTCCCTTCCTCCCTCAGTTTACCTCCACAGAACAGCTAACCCAGGGAGCAGCGTGCTGCCTGGGCCTGGCCATGAGCTGCTTACGCACATCACCCCGCCTGGAACCTCAACAGCCCTACGATATGGGCATGTCTAGGACTGACCTTCTTCTCACTGAAGGAAACTGAGGCTGCTACAGGCACAGGGAACTGGCCCAAGGTCATGGGGTCAAGACTCCAGCCCGGAGGCAGCCCCTCTACTGAACACCGTAAGGATCGAAGGAATCAATACCAGAGCTTACACGCGCACCAGGCATTCAGTAATTGCTAGTTACTATTATTACACTACTCTACTCCCTTCCCCTACTCTGTTTGCTTAGATGCTGGCTCCACCTAAAAGCCCTGCAGTTCTCGCCTCGCTCTGAACTGTGACTCCATCAGCCCTGTTCTGGACTTTTGTCTTCTTTGTCTTCGTGTGCAAACCAGCTGACGCCAGTCTACTCAGAAGAATCTGTGCAGCCGGTGGAAACAGGCACGTCGACAGCCATTTGTGAGGTATGTGTAGTTTCTTGGCTGTTCGGCCAAAAAGGGAAGAAAACTCCAAATTGGGTGAAAGGCAAAACCCTGGCTGCTATGTTGTGGCTTTGGCCATTAGGACGCTCTTGTCCAGTGCTTTGGCTCCTGAAGGAATGGTGCAGAGATGTGGGGACAGCAGAGCTTGTTCAGGGCAGTGGCAGGTCCCATAGGACGCCCTGAGCACACTCTTCCTGAAGGCTGTTTAGGACCGCTGTGCTCTAGGTTGCCAACCTTTTTCTTGGTGCTAAGCCTGGGTCTCCAGCGCTGATTCGGCGAACTGTCCCTCCCACAATTGCCTTCCTGCCCCAGCTGTCGGAGTCGACTCCCGCTGCTCTGTCCCCGGGGTCACTCCACGCTCTGTAATTTTGGACAACGTAGGTTCCACGTGAGCACTTCTTCACGTTTTAACATCTCTGAGGTCAGGATGTGTCTTACGGGGAACCGTCACTCCTGCACACCGTGTGTGAATTTGGCCGTAGGTGTTCCTGTGATTACAGCCACCTCGTTCTGTGCACTACTGGTAAGAAATTTGTCCAAATAAGCCCGAAAGTCCTCTTTCTGTAGCTACTAAATTAAGCTATGAGAAAGTGATAAGGATGCGTGTGTTGTGGGTTGATTGGCAGGGATTTTTTTTTTCTCACCAGCAAAGGAAACAACGGTGCATCTTGCAGTTGATGGTGTTTTATTTAGATTTTGTGTGAGGTGGTACCATTTGTCCACGAGAAAGCTGCTGTCAATAGTGCAGGGTTTCTGCCCTGGCCGGTGTAGCTCACTGGATTGAGCACAGGCCTGCGAACCAGGTGATCGCAGTTCGATTCCCAGTCAGGGCACATGCCTGGGTTGCAGGCCAGTTCCCAGCAGGGGACTCATGAGAGGCAACCATACATTGCTATTTCTCTCCTTCTCTCCTTCCCTTCCCCTCTAAAGATAAATAAATAAATAAATAAAAATAGTGTAGGGTTTCTGTTTGAGGTGATTAAAACGTTCTAAAATTGACAGTGGTGAGAGCGGCCCAACTCATGACTTCACTAAAAGCCACTGGCTTGTACAGTTTCGGTGGGTCACTTGTATGGTAAGTGAATTCTAGCTCAGTAAAGTGGTATAATAGACACGCAAAAGCGTGGTAAACAGGCAGGTGAGATAAAGCAGGTTATTGAGTGGAACACACCACCTTGCCTTTTTATGGTATGTCATTGTACATGTGTGTGTGCAGTGGAAATATACACGGACTTCCTGAGTGGATCCTGAAGCAGAGGCTGGAGGCTGGGAGACTGGGAGGCTGAGCCAGCACCTTTATCTCAGGGCGCGTGTGGGTGCAACTTCAGCCGGAGGCAGGGCTGACTGGTCCTCATTCACCTTCCATCCACCTCTGAATGTGGATCAGATGCCGCGTCCTTCGCCTCCGCCCTCTGCCCTCCACTTGCAAGTGGACAAAGAGCCGGAAAGCACTCTTCAGGGGCCTCCCTGACCACCCTGTCCGAGTGGCCACCATCACTGTCTTTTCTCCCCCTGTTTGTTTCTTCACTTCATTGTTCATGACCTGCAATAGCTTCTTTTGTGATGTGTCCGCTCCCTCCTCGTCTCTTTGGCCACACCAATGTCGGCTGCAGGAGCACAGGCTCCCTGCCTGTCCTTTGGCATCGTGATGTATGATTAATAACGGCTAAAGGCACGGACCTAAGCATCTCTGCCGCCTCCTTCCCTTCAGCTCATATAAAGGTCCAGGTCTCTCCAAGCGTATAAAGGAACATTAATAAAGTCCTTCTTCCTGCACAACCCGGTCATCCTCTTACTGTTTTGGCTCAGCGATGTTCCACCTGCTCTCCCTCCCCACCAGCATCCGCCCCACCTGCAGCTCCCTAACTAGACTGTGGTCAAGGACCCCACCTGGTGACTCCCACATTCCGATTTCATCCCAGAGCTTGTTCCTGGATCTCAGGACTGCATATCCAGCTGCTTCCTAGAGGGGGCGACACCATGGAGGCAGGGGGTTCAAGGGCCATCAGTCAGAGGCCACGTTCTGGCGTGCCTGAGTCCTAGCACATGCACACCACAGGCCTGTGGAGGCTTCTGTCTCCTCCTCCAGTTACGACGGTCCGAGACCCAGACCTGAGTTCCTATCCCTGCCCAGCCCCAAGCACAGGGCCGGGCACGGGGAGGGCACCCGGTGGAAGTGTATGCTACCAAACCAGACAGCTGTGAGTGGCCGGCCGTTCTCATGTTGCATTTCCTGCTGTCCCCCTGCCAACTCAGTTTCCCCTCGAGGTGAGTAGGGGAGGCTGTAGCACCCCACAGCCCCTCCCCGTGCACCCACCACGCTGGGAAACATTGGTGGTTTTGAAATCAAAGTCAGCTGCAGCCTCGGGTCAAAGGAGAGCATGGCTGGCTGGAGAGAGGCTTTATGTAAGAAGGAGGAAAAAATAGTTCCTCCCTCCTGGGGCCTGCGCCATAGTGAGGTTTTGGTGTCAGCTATTATCCAGACACTCTCAACCTACATCTAAGCATGAGATGCCGTCACGGGACGCAGATGGATTTTCTGTTGAATATCAGAGTCTTCAAGGAGGAAAAACTGGGGCAGGGAGAGCGCTGGTGAGAACCCAGGAGCCGATTGTTGAAAACCAATGCGGCGGGCGGGGGGGGGCGGGGACACCAATGCCCCTGGTCTTCCTGAAGTAGTCTTGTTTGGGGATTTGTTCTCAGCCTTTGGGGGGTGCTTGGCCAGCTGGAACCAGAATCCACCCTTTCTAAGCCCCCTTGCCAGAAAGCGCACTGCAGCTCAGGCTTCCAACCAGATTCCACCCTCTGCTGGTGGCCACCCAGGCCCTGCTTTCTGGCATGTCTGTGTGAACACGCTGCCCATCTGGGGGCTCTGATCATGCCCCTTTCTGACTTTGCAGGAATTAGATGGAGTCTGGGACAGGCCTTTAGCTCTACGGAAAGTCAGCTGGGATCATAGTAGACATTACCAGTTGCTACAGTCTTTTTAAAAATGTTTATTTATTTATTTTAGAGAGAGGGGAAGGGAAGGAGAAAGGGAGGGAGAGAAACATCAATGTGTGGTTGCCTCTCATGTGTCCCCTGCTGGGGACCTGGCCTGCAACCCAGGCATGTGCCCTGACTGGGAATCGAACCGCGATCATCTGGTTCGCAGGCCCGCGCTCAATCCACTGAGATACACCAGCCGGGGCTAGTTGCCTCAGTCTTAATGCTTGTGTCCCCGCCCCCAAATTCACCTGTGGAGAACCTAATGTCCAATGTGATGGTATTAGGAAGTGGGAAGTGATTAGGTACTGAGGGTGGGGCCTTCACGAGTGGGACTAATGCCTTTCAGAAGAGAGCCCAGAGAGCTAGCTCCCTAGCGCCTTCTGTCACGGAAGGACACAACCCGAAGTCTGCGACCCAGAAGACGGGACTCACTCCACCACGTTGGCGCCCTGACCTCAGCCCACTGTCTCCCCCGAGCGGTGAGAAATAGCTCCCTGTTGTTGACGAGCCACCTGTTCTCCGGTGTTTTGTTATAGCAGCCCGCGTGGACTAAGATACGGGCGACAGAAAGAATGAGTAACTGCTACACACGCGGGCGGAAGTCAAAGACACAATGGTGAGCACAGGAAGCCCGGCACGAAAGAGCACGCACTGCATAATTCCATTTATATGCCGTTCACAGACGCAAACTCGTCTATAATGATGCAAGCCAGAACCACCACCCTTGTAACCACCGCCTTAGTCTCTATTTCTATCAGGGTGGTGGTTACAAGGGTGTGTTCACATAAAATTTATTGAGCTGCACGCGTAAAACACTTTATTGTATACCTGTATCAACTGTACACCTCAGTGGAAAAGAAAAGCAACGCCCACACATCAAAGTACAGCACCCTGAAACGTGAGCGTCACTGCATTTGTGGCAAATCTGTTCCTAGAAGAGTCCTCAGCCCCACGTTGAGGGAGCCTCAAGCTCCAGACTCACTCCGGGTCCTCGGAGAAAGGCCCGCGGAGCGCCGACGTGCCCCGCCCACACGCGCCAAGCCCCGCCCACCCTACCTTGCGGCTGAACTCCTGGGCTTTGCGCCTGCGTTCGCGGTGCACCGCGTCCGGGCGCTTGCGACCTCCGAGGCGCAGCAGCTCGCGGCCCAGCAAGAGGCCACGGCCCGGGCGCGGAGGCCGCAGGGCTGTGGTCGGGGGTGCGGAGGCGGATCCCGCGCCGGCGCTGTCGTCGGGGCCCGGGAGCACCCCGAGGCTGGGCGGCACGCGCGGGCAGCGCCGGGCCAGGCGCACCAGGCGCTCGCGGCTCAGGCCGCCCACGGCCAGCCCCTCCACCTCCAGGATCTGGTCCCCAGGCCGCAGTCCCCCAGCGTGCGCGCTGCTCCCTTCGGCCACCTCCAGGACGAAGCAGGGGCCGGAGCCGCCCAGCCGGAAGCCGAAGTCCTCGGGCCAACCCTGGTTGGTGGTCGGCATGGTAGCGGTGGCCTTGCGTCAGGAGAGAGAAACAGCACAAGGGAGTCCTTGTGGCCCTGTCCGCGGTGCTGCCTGCGGCGGCTCAAAGGCTCAGGACCTCTGCTTTTGACTTCCAAGCGGAAGATCAGTTCCTGCCTTGGTGTCTGAACTGCTGGATCCAGCTGTGCCTGAAATTCACCAAATTCCATGTGACCAAAGGACTTCCTAGTAATGAGTTCACACATTCCTGCTGACTTTGGGGGTGTTTGCCCTTTTAATTGTAAGACTCTCCATCATTGGGGAAGCACGTTGGTGTGGCTCGTTTGGGGTCCCTGGGCTCCTGGCTCTAGGACAGGGTCAGAGAGAGGAGGTGTCTCGCTCCTCCAAGAGAGGCTGACTGAGTGGGCTGTTGAGGTAGGCGAGGCGCAGGCACAGCCTGGGGACCTGAGGATGACTGTCGTGATTGGAACCGTCTCTGAGCACGTGCGTGCATTTTCCTTGTCCTTTGAGAGCAGGGATTCCTTACAGGGGCCCACGGAAGGGCCCTGGCATCTTAGGCAATATGCCCTGCGCAGGCTTGTTTCCTGGGAAAGAGGACTTAGTTCTGAGGAGTTCCTGACCCTGGTTGCAAAGGGCCTCTGAGGGCTGGCTTTTGAAGTCCCTGTGCTCAGCCCTCCTCAGATGCCAGGGGACCCCTGTCTGTGGGGACCATTCTCCCTTTGGGTCCCTCTCCCAGGACGCCTGGGAAACACTTCTTAGAAGCTGGAGAGTTGGGGGCAGGGAGGAGACCCAGGGTCCCACGGCATCATGGACTGAAAGGAAATGCCCTTGAATAACATCCTGAGAACCCGTGTCACTGGGCCACCAGAGAACACGATGTGAGAGCTCCTCACACTGGGTGGGGTGGAGGCTGTCACACGCCACAGTCTCTGTCCTCCTCTTCCAGGCAGTGGTACTGCCAGGGGGCCTCACGGACATTTCCTCTGTTGCTTGGTGGCAGCACTAGACCCCTACGCCCACTGCGCCCAGGAGGAATGGGGGCAACACATGTCTTAGAGGAGCTTGTACCACGAGAGAAGCAGTCAGCTCCTCCCCAGTCCAGGAGGGGCTGGCTGGAAACTGAATTTGGGGCCAAGGCCAACACCCACCCCCCAGATGCACACCTGTTCTGACCCACACACCTACTGCCAGGCTGCTTGTCAGGCCAGAGCTGGCAACCCCTGGCACCTCCACCCCTGACCTGTGGTGCTGATGGGCCAAAGGGGCTACAGCACTAAGACCTCCCCACCCAGGTTCTAACTATGTCAAGCTCCCCGGTGTGTCCCCAGCCCTGAAGACTGACCCTCGCCCTCTCCCGCCCACCCAGAGCTCCTGATCTGGGTCACTCTCTCCCCGTCTCCCCTTCCCCTGGAAACGGGAATCCAGGCTCCCGACAGGGCTGATGGCCTATCTCAGAGAAGGAGTGAGGGAGGCATGGCAGGGCTCCCCATCCCAGAATATGGAGGGCCACCACCCCCCGCCAGGTTTGCTCACCTTCCTTACTGGTGAATGCTGTGGCTGCAGTGGCAGAACACCGTGCTTGTGGGACAGCCAGGGACACTTGCTAGCTGCTGGCCCTCTGCAGCTCAGGGCCTTGGCTTCGGTTACTGATGCGCCTGAGGTGACAGCTGGAGTTTCTAGGCAAAGTGATCCTCTGAGTAATCTGAGAAGGCCCCACTTACCAGGCAGACCAGCAGGATGGCCGGACAGCTTGGCCAGGGCCCAGAGTGGCCAGCCAGCCACTGCCGCATGGTTCTGGGTCGGGAAACAATGGTCCCTCAGGTGGGAATGAGGACAGACCTGAGCAGAGCCCTGCACTGGGTCCACCCACGGGATTGTAGAGTTCGGCAAGTGGATTGAGAGGATTAGCTGGGTTGTGCTGGGGTGAGGGTTGTCACCAGGTCTAGGGATGGCAGAGGGGACTGATGAGATTACATACATGGGGGCGCATGGGGACTCAGCCCCCGCAAAGAACACCGCAACCAGAGCCCCACAGGCCAGGCTTTACTGGCAAGAGACGGGGAGAGCCAGGCCAGAAAGAAAGATCTGGATGGAGAAATGGTGCGGATTTCAGTAATTTTGGAAATGGAGTCTGTGAAACTAAAGGCAAAAGGAACCGCACATGGTACTGCATTCTGGTGGGTGAAGTTGTTTCCCATGGGGTACAGGTCAACAATTCTGAGGTCACACAGTACGTACCCGCTGGAATCGGGCAGCTAAGCAAGGGGGTCGTGGGAGCCACGTTCCTCTGTGTTGGAGTGCAAGGTTGCAGACAAGCCACCAGAGGGGCAGGAGCTGGCATGACCTGCGTGGTGCTGGGTTAGCCTGTGACAGCTGCAGAGGAATGCCCATGGAAATAGCGACAGATGTGTGTACCTACAGGGGGGAGCACCTGAACGTGCCTTTGCTCACTCTGTCAGCAGCGAGGGCCCGGAGGTAAGGACGCTCCGGCAGCAAAGAGCACATCCAGTGCCGCGGCTTGCTTACCACATCCTTCCCCAGTGAAAGCTGGAGAAACGACTGACTCTAGGGCTTGAGCAGGAGCTGTGCAAGATGAGCCTGGAGCCTCTTGTAGGGCCAGAGGGGAAGGAAGTGCTAAACACACACACACACACACACACACACACACACAGTGTCAAAGGGACAAAAGAGACACCTGAAAATGCTCCCAGTGGCTAATGCTGCAATAATTAGATCAACAAAATACCATAGTATCGGACTATAACCCAAAGTATTAAAAAATACCCACCAGTTCATACTGATATAAACAGACAATTTACTAAATGAGTGAGGAAAAGAGACCAATCTCCTTGCAGAAGAATTCCAAGTAATTTACATAGCTGGAGCAGGTGGAACCTCCCTCCCCACCGTGTGTAGGTTGCACGTGGTGACCTCCTTCCAGAGGGGACAGCATGAAGAGGTGGGAGAGGAACTTTACGGGGGACAAACCCCACAAACAGGACCTCAGTTGGGGGATCAAGGTCAACCTCCATGGTGCAACACCAGGTTGATGGCAGGGACCCTCGATGAGACGTGATGAGAATAGTACTTCATTTCCTCCCGATAACCCACAACCAGTCTACCAGGAAAACTCTGAGCCAGCCCCAAAACTGAGGGATGGCGTGAAAATACCTGAATCTTCAAAACCGTCAAGTTCATCAAAAACAAAGGAAGCCGGAGAAGCTGTCGTAGGTTAGGGGAGCCTCAGTAGACCTAATGACCAAATGCAGTGTGGGATCCTGCGTGGGATGGGTCCTCGAACGGAGAAAGAACATTAGGTAACACACGAAGGAAATGTGAATTAGCCAATAATAATGGATCAGTACTAGTTCTTTGGTGGTGACAAATGTACCCTAGTAATGTAAGGTGTCAGCAGTAGGGGACACCGGGCATGGGGCAGATGGGACCTCTGCACAGTCTTCATGACTTGTCTGCAAATCTAAAACTATTTCAAAATAGGTTTATTTTTAAACGTTCTTCTTAGGATGTGGGGATGGGGATCAGATAGACGAGAAGATATTCTTTTTTTTTAAGGCTTTATTTGTTTTAGAGAGAGAGAAATATCAAGGTGACACAGAAACATCAGTCAGTTCTCCCTCTCATGCAACCCAGGCGTGTACCCCAACTGGGAATCGAACCGGCAAGCTCTTTGGTCTGCAAGACCACACCCAACCCCTTGAGCCACACCGGTCAGGGCAAGATAGGTCACCACAATTGAACTGGAAGTTTTCCAGGGTTCGCTTTACTCAGAGGTGTTCTCCAGCTTCCTGTGTGTGTGTGTGTGTGTGTGTGTGTGTGTGTGTGATGTGTCCTTATGGGTTCTCCAGTCTCACATACGTTATATGTTCTGCTGTGGCACTTACAGTATATCCTCATGTTAAGATAACCGTGGGTGAATGAGAGTGTCCTGGAGCTTGGTGGAAGAACGCCTGATGTAACAGAACCCGTCTTCCCTTGCAGAGCCAAGCGTGACAAGGCTGTAGCAGTGCTGTCCTTGGAGGAGGTTCCGTAGGTGGCTGCTTGGCCTGCCCTGTTGTCTTCTTGTGTCTACAAACTGATGCTTCCCTAGACGGCAGATGGAGTTACCTGACACTGCGGGCGGGAGTGTGGATTGCTACAACCCTTAGGGAATACTGGGGCCGTTTCTTAAAAAGCTAATACACACATTTATTGCACGACCAGCACCTAGGTATTTATTTACCCAAGGGAAACGAGAAAACATCTAGGTCCACACAAAGACTCAGTCACGAGTGGAACATCACTATTACTGTGGCCCCAGATGGGAGACAGTCTACGTATC
Organism: Sturnira hondurensis; assembly: GCF_014824575.4. Classification (NCBI taxonomy): domain Eukaryota; kingdom Metazoa; phylum Chordata; class Mammalia; order Chiroptera; family Phyllostomidae; genus Sturnira; species Sturnira hondurensis. Next base: position 5,210,053 of record NW_028082364.1, read on the forward strand.
CATCTATTGGCAAATGGATAAACATCTATTCAATGGACAACGGCTCAGCAATACAAAGAAATGAACTATTGATATGTGCACACATGGATGAACCTCAGAAGCATTATGCTAAGTGAAGGAAGCCAGTGACAGACGCTCTGTGCGTCCGTTTGTCTTCAGTGCCATGCAAACGTACCTGTCATGTCACAAAGCAGACCGTATCTGGGCCGAGGCGGAGGGGAGGGGGAATGGCAGAGGGGCATGCGAAAGCCTCCGGGGGCGTTGGAAGTGGTCTGCATTTTCAATGTAGTGGTAATTGTACAAGGATGTGGGTGTCACAGTTAAGTGGCTTGCACACCTTAAATGTGTGCAGTTTTTTGTACATAAATTATATCTCAATAAAGTAGATTTTAAAAAACATTTTAAACATTTGTTTTTAGAGTGAGGGCAAAGGAGAGAGAGAAACATCAATGTATGGATGCCTCTCACATACCCCCAACTGGGGACCGCACCCACAACCCAGGCACATGCCCTAGACTGGGAATTGAACCGGTGATGCTTTGGTTCCCAGGCTGACACTCAGTCCACTGAGCCACACCAGCCTGGGCTATCCCTTCATCTACTGAAGGACGTTTTGGTGGCTTCCAGTTTGGGGGGCATTATGAATAAACCTACTGTAAATATCCCCATCCAGGTTTTTGTGTAGACGTCGTTTGCAGTCAGGTGGGCGGACATCTCGGAGCGTGATTGCTGTCCCGTGTGGTAAGACGGGCTTTGACCTTGTCGCACTGTCTGCGAGGTGTCTGATCGCGCCGCACTCCCACCAGCAACGAGTGAGAGCGGCTGTCTCTCCACATTCTTGCAGGCAACTGGCGGCGTGCTGAAGGTTATTTGGGGTTTTAACCCTAATGGAGCGTCGTTGACATTTTCATTTGCTCTTTTCCTAATGTGAAACGATGTTGAGCATCTTTTCACTTGCTTATCTCCCATCGGTGGGTCTTTGTTGAGGTGTCTGTTCAGATACTTTGACTATTAAACATTCGGGGGGCGTCATTGTTGAGTTTTAACAGGTTTGTGTGTGTGTGCTTCGTATACAAGTTCTTTATCTGATATATGATTCACAGATATTTTCTCCCAGTGGGTAACCTGTATTTTCATTTCTTAGCAGTGTTCTTCACAAAGGAAAGGTATTCGTTTTAGTGAGGATCCAGTCTATTAAATTTGGGGAGGAATTTGCTTTTGGTGTTGTATCTAGACACCCATCACCAAAACCAAGGTGGAGTAGGCTTTCTCCTCACTTTGTGCTTCTAGCAAACTCTGGGAGGCATCCAGCCCAGCCATGGTGCCCGGTCAAGAGTACGATGTGGCCGATCTGACTCTCCCACGAGGGGCCCTCTGCCTTTAACCAATTCACAGGAACAGGAATGTGAACACCGTGAAATGGATGCAGCCTGTTACGGGATCAACTGTTTCCCCCTCAAGGTCATACGTTGAATGCCTAACCCCCAGTACCTCAAAATGTGGTGTATTTTTTGAGATCAGGCCTTTACAGAGGTGATGAGGGTAAGATGAGGTTGTGAGGGTGGGCCCTCAAACAACGTGATTGGTATCCTTACAAGGACAGGAAATTGGACACCAAGAGACACGAGCGATGCATGCGTGTAGAGGACAGGCCATGGAGGACACAGGGAGAAGGCGGCCAGCCGTCTGCAAGCCAAGGAGACAGAGATCAGCGTCCGGAGAGACCACCCTGCTGACACCCTGATCTCCAACTTCCAGCCTCCAGAACTGTGAGAGAACACGTTTATATTGTCTAATACCAGGCTGTGCTACGTCGGTAAGACAGCCCGAAAAACGACTGCACTGCCATAAATTGTGTCTGAATGGGTCTCGACACATTCAGGATGTGTCGAGAGCTGGGCAGGCTGCCTTGGCCGGGGAGAGCAGATGAGGACAGACTGGAATGGATTGGGAAACCCCAGGCACCAGCTTAAAATGGGCTGGCATCTGTACGGCGGAGCCAGGTCCCTGGTTGGGGGTGTGCAAGAGGCAACCAGTCGATGCACCTCCCACACGTCAATGTTTCTCTCCCTCTCTTTCCCCCTTCCTTCCCATCTCTCTAAAAATAAATAAACAATATCTTTTAAAAATTGGCTGGCATCTTCCCCTCTCCCCGCCCAGTCTGCTCTGACACACCCAACCTCTCTAGACTGAGAAGAGTCCAAACTGGGCATTACTATCTAGCAATCCTGTCATGAGCTCTGGCCCAAAGCCTCTGAGTGTGTCTGTATTGTGTCCTGAAGATCAAAGGCAGGGGCGTGGGTGACCACCTGCCGGGGGCATGGAGGGGTTGGCGCAGATGATCGTCCGTCCCCATGACCTGAGAGCTGAAGTTGGCCAATGACATAAGAGCATTTTTCAGGGCAGGCTCGAGGATGGAGATGAGGCTTTCACCAACACCAACAGCATATTAGTCAGGGTGATTAATGCTAGCTGCTGTAACAAATGACCTCCAAGTTTCACTTATCACTTGCATCAGGCTCTGGTGTGCATTGGGTGGCTTTCCTGGGTTGGGGGAAGGGGTTACCTAGGCAGCTTTGTGCCACCTGTAGTGGAGTTGCCCTGATGGCTCGCTGGTCCGGAGAAGCCATGGGAACCAGGTCAGTAGATTACTGAGCCAGGATGGGGGTGCTCCTCCCTTTCCCCAGGGACATTGCATGGATTCTGTGGGACACTCATTCCAGGCCACTCCCATTGGCTCCCCTGTTTGAGGCCCCTGAACAGGCTACCAAACACTCCTCCTCTTGCCTTCCACAGTGGCAGCGTTCCCCCGTGGTTCTCCGGCGAGGTTGACCATCCTCACTTGGCCTTCGTTGCTAGCTCCTCTCTTTCTGCTGGCCCCGTGATGTTGGACAGCCTCGTCTCTCTTTACACCTTCTTGCTCTTCCTAAGGAACTGCATCTGTTCTGGGTGACCTTGCAGAATGTGCTACTACAGCTTTGTGGCTAAAATTTCCTCCTCCTCCCTTTGAATATACATTTCCTTGAGCTTACACCAGGAGACGGCAGCCAGCAAGGAATTTTATTAATAGATTTGTCTTTCAGTCTGGGAAATGAAGGACATCCACCACAAGCTCCTGCCATGCCCCAGGCATCCCACACTTTGAATTTGCACCTTCATTCATCCTGCGCTTACTCCCAATTTTGAGGGCTATTTTTGATACTATTTCTCCAGATATTACAACTTGTCGCCTACCCAACATCCATGCTCTTTTCTAGCATTACCCAGGTCTCCATCTGGAATCCACTTCTCCCCTGAGCAGCTTATGTAATTTTTGGAGAAATCGATCCCCTTTGCAGCTTCAAGTGTTGGAGGGGGTGGGGAGTCCGCTCATGTAACTCACCAAATGGCACATTCCATTTTCCTGGCCCCATCATTGATTGAGTCAGGGGTGAACCTATGACTCGAGCCAGACAGGGTGGATCTCAGCACTCCTACTTGGAATGCCAGGGTAAGCCTCCCTCATGCCCCCTCATTCTACGAGAATGTGAAAGCATGAAGCCCCAGGTGTGGCTGGCAGCCATTCCATCACCAGGTGGGAAGCTGGTCTGGGGCTGACGCTGATACTGGGGTGTCAGAGTGAGGGACAAGAAGAACACCCAGGCATCGTGATGCCATTGAGCCACTGATTCGAACCATCCCTGGAGGCTGCACCAACTCTGGACATCCCAGTGGCAGAAGCCAAGAAACCCCTTTTGTTATTCAATCTGGTTTGAGTTGGGCTTACTATTACTGGCAACATAGAGAACCCTGAGACCCCAAACCTCTTGTACCAGACATACTTCCCACTTTGTTCCTCTGTATCAATCACATTAGTGCACTTTGAGGATTCCATCTGTGATATTAGTGGCCACTATTGATTGAATGCGCTTTACATGCATTATCTCATTCAATCCTCACAGCAGCCTTTGAGGTTGATTCTTTCATCCTCGCTTTACAGACGAGGAAACCAGGGCTCAGAAAGGTCAAGTAACTGGCCTAAAGCCACACAGCTAGATCCTGGACTGGAACCCAGGAAGCCTGATTCCTGAGCTCAGACTCTTAACCCCTACGTGTCTGCCCACCCAATATTTTCATTCTGCATTTCTTCCCGGAATTATATTCATGTCTGCTCTGTGCAGAGCTCAGCATCAGTCCCGATTACTGGGTGTTGAGGGTGTTAATAATAAAGTTACGATTCCGGGCCACTAACCAAGTAGTGCCATTCATTTTGTCCCCACAGCTCTGAGACAGCACTCCCAGTATTGTCCCTTGTCTTTCTCTAACCTCTTCCTGTGTGACGTACAAAAAACCGTACACAAACTGTACACTTTAGATGGAGGGCTAGGCCATCCTGCCTCGGTCGGCCGGCGCACTCCTGCTCGTCTGCCTTTTCTCCCGGTGGTCAGGGGACCCCTCTTTTCTGAAGATGTCTCAGAGGCCATCCTGAGGCCGCTGAGCCCTGCCTCCGTGTCCAGGGCTGGATGCCCCTTGCCCTCGGCACTGCTAGCCAGAGGGTGGCCAAACTCCACCCGCAAGACTGATTCTGGGTCCCAGGTAGGGCAGAAAACTAGAATCTATGATGAGAGACATTAAGACGGTGGCTGGAAAATGGGATCTCCAGATTTAGCAAATAAAAACAGAAAATACCCAGTTGAATGTGAATTTCAGATAAACAACAGGTAATTTTTAAGTATAGTATACTTATATGCTCATTGGAGAGATACCACAGCTGAAGGTGAACTGCAGTATTGGGGAGCAGGGGAGCAGAGCATTCGGGGTGAGCCGAGCTGAACAGTCCACCAGGTTAAGACGAGACCAGCTGAGAAGTGATTGGCACAAGGAGATTCTGGCCTGATAGTCCCCCTTTGACCTGGCAGCTGAGCCCAGTTGCCTTAAAGGACAGCATCAAGGTAGCCAAGGCCACGTGGAAAGTGTTGTGTGACCTGGCCACACTGACATTCTGCTCCACCCTGTGGCCCCACCTACTGGCCAGAGGAATTTTTGTTTTGGCGACTTCCCGGAATATGGATGTCCTCTGGGTATAATTCATCCTTTTTCTTGCATTCATTCGACACATTTTTATTGAGCATCTACTATGAGCGAGTCATTAAAATAGTTGCTACTGATTTCACAGTCAACGGAGACACAATCCTCGCACTCCAACAAAGATAGTTAGGTTGCTTTAAAGTTTTTTCTTGCTCTCCCCGTTGTAAAATCGCTCTTGCCGGACAAGTCGCTGAGTTAAAACAAGCACCGTGTGCGGTTTGACTGAGGGGAGGTACGAAGTCCTGTATCCCATTTCCGAAGTGTCGCTTCAGTCATTGCCATGGGGACTCGAGGTGGTGGTATAAAAGGTGGTTAATCCTGTCAACCGATCTTGGAGCAGGTAAAAAACTGATACCACGGGTCCAGTTTCAGGGGCCGACAGGAGTGTTGAGGAATACTCCGAAGAGGGATTCTTGGCTACGTGTTTCACGGGGGATGCAATCCTGTTTAACAAGCTTGAGTTAAATGTTTGGGTTCAGACTGAATAGTGCGCTTTTCGCCTTTGCTTTGCCTTGACACGTGTACAAGTGTCAAGGTTCTTTCTTGGAGGTTTTGAAGAACAGGGGAAAAGCATTAGGATGCCAGAAACCCGTGAGTTTCAGGAACTGACCGACCCCTGAGAGGGCCATCCTGAGAAAACATTTCAACTGAAAACAATACAAGCTGTGACTATGTTACTTGCAAAACTACCTATAATATTGAAAAATAGGAAATAATACAAATGTCCAACAATACGATATTATTAAGTTCATTATATTGTATCCCTGAATAATAATGAAAACTATTTAGATAGAGGAAAAACATGCAGGACAAACTGAATAAGAGAAGCAATTTTAAAAATTGTCTAGATTCTGACTACAGCTATGTAAACCTTTTATATGAATATAAAATCCACATTCTTCCCATTTGCACAAATACACAATGATGTAGTACTTAAGATGGTGAAATGCAGTCTTTTCTCTTTGCTGTTATTAATATGGTATATCTCTATAGAATTTAAAATAAGGTGTTTTTTTGTAGAGACATTTATTTATTTTTAAGATTTTATTTATTTATCTTTAGAGGGGAAGGGAAGGAGAGAGGGAGAGAAATATCAGTGTATGGTTGCCTCTCGTGCATCCCCTGCCGGGAACCGGGAACTGGCCTGCAACCCAGGCATGTGCCCTGACTGGGAATTGAACCGCAATTGTGTGGTTCACAGGCATGTGCTCAATCCACTGAGCTACACCAGCCAGGGCTAAAATGAGTTTAAAAAGAAAAATGTGAGGTCCAGGAAGAAGAGCCAAGTGACGACATGTTTCTGCTAGAATCAGGGTGCTTTTAGTTGCAAGGTACTGAAAATGTAACTTCATATGGTTTAAAAAAAACAGAGGCTGCCCTGACCAGTGTGGGTCAGCTGGTTGGGGGTTGTCCTGCAAAGTGAAATGTTGCCGGGTTGATTTCCAGTCAGAGCACATCCCTGGGCTGCAGGTTCTTATCCCTGGTTGCGGTGCACGTGCGTCTCTCTCTCTCTCTTTCTCCTTCCCTTCTCCTCTCTCTAAAAAATAAAATCTTTAAAAAAAATTAAAAGGGACATTTGGTTCATTTAACTATGAAGTCCACAGGTGGGTAAGATTCAGGTACTGTGTGCTCAGGGCTCTGACTTCACTTCTCTGTGCCTCTCCTAGGTCTACCTTTCCCCGTGTGTGGGCTTCCTCCTCAGGCTGGCTTTCCTCATAGTCCCAAGGCAAAGAAGGTGAAGCTACAGGCTCCTCTTTAATATCTTTATTCAATATAAGGGACAGGAGGCACCTCTATTGAATGAATGGGAATATTGGCTTCATTCTAATTGGTTCACTCCTATTCCAGATGCTGGCCTTGCTCTCCAGAGGTTTTGCTTTTGTTTTAAAAAACTGTGATAAGGCCCTGGCTGGCATAGCTCAGTGGATTGAGCGCGGGCCTTCTAACCACACGATCGCGGTTCGATTCCCAGTTAGGGCACATGCCTGGGGTGCGGGCCAGTTCCCAGCAGTGGATGCACAGGAGGCAACCATACATTGATATTTCTCTCCCTCTCTCCTTCCCTTCCCCTCTAAAAATAAATAAATAAAATCTATTAAAAACGATAAGGCCCTGGCTGGTGTAGTTCAGTGGATTGAGCGCGGGCCTGTGAAACAAAGGATTGCGGTTTGATTCCCTGTCAGGGCACATGCCTGGGTTGCAGGCCAGGTCCCCAGTAGGGGGCGCATGAGGGGCAACCACACAGTGATATTTCTCTCCCACTCTTTCTCCTTCCCGTCTCCTCTCTCTAAAAGTAAATACATAAAATATATTAAAAAATGATAAGGATAGGGCAACTCTGATTGGCCGAGACCAACTAAAACCCACCCCTAGATCTAAGGGTGGTTCAGTCTTACCCAGAGAGCATGCGGCTTGTATGTTGGGTAGGAAACCTTACTGCTCACTGTACCTTGTTATGGGTGGAAGAGCGTCATGGAAATACGAGCCAGCCAGAAGCTGCGAGTTTAATAGCTACATAGTGCCATGGCTCACACTTTAAATGTCCCCTTTCCTTTCTGAAATGATCTCAGCCATCACAGGAAGAAATTGCAGATATATTAGAGATAAAAGTATACATCAACTCAGAAGACACACCGGGGACTGTATTTGTCTACATGTATTTTTTTAAAGAATTGATTTGTTTATTTTTAGAGAAAGGGAAGAGAAGGAGAAACAGGAGAGAACTAGCAATGTGTGCTTGCCTCATACGCTCCCCATACTGGGGACCTGGAACACAACCCACGTATGTGCCCCGACTGGGAATTGAACTGGCCACTGTCTGGTTTGCAGTCCATGCTCAATCCACTGAGCTATGCCAGACAGGGTTATCTGTCTGTCTGTATTTGTGTGTGTGTGTGAGTGTAATGTTGTAGTAAAGAATATCTTGTTAAATGATACCAAAAAAGCCACAAAAGTCTGATAAATATGAGTGCTCCAGAACTTAAAACCTTGGTATGACAAAGACACTATAAACAAAGTTAATAGATAAGTGACATGTAGGAGAAAATACTTGAAATTTATATCAAAGAACTAATAACCAGGATGTGAGAGAATAATATTCATTTATTCCTTTTTTAAAAAAGATTTTATTTATTTACTTTTAGAGAGAGGGGAAGGGAGGGTGAGAAACATCAATGTGTGGTTGCCTCTTGTGCACCCCCCCCAGGGACCCAGCCCACAATCCAGGCACTTGCACTGACTATTAATGAACCAGCAGTCCTTTGGTTTGCGTGCCAGCACTCAACCCCACTGAGCCACAGACCACTTCCTCCTTTCAGCAGCAACAACCTTTCAAGTCTTAGCTGAGCACATGGCAACAGAGTCAGAAACTACAACTCCCAGCACCCTTTGGAGCCAGGCGTGGCCGTGTGACTAAGTTCTGGCCAGTAGGACCTGAGCAGGAAAGGTTGGGTGCAACATTCTAGTTCCTTTCCTAAAATGAATAAGCCTTTTATTTCCTCATATTCCTTTTGCCATATCTCAGGGGCTGGAAGGTGGGGAAGAAACACCCTGGTCCTGTAGCTCCAAACTCCGCACAGAGTGCCCTGGGGTGCCACTACAAACTCATAGGAGTGCTGTGGAATTTCTTAAATTTTGAGGAAACAAAGCAAAATTACTGTCGAACATGGAATGATAGCTTGGACTGAGAAAGTAAGTGCCTCTAGAACATCTACGTGGAGCAGGAAATGAGAATGATGGTTTCCAACCTGATTTGAAAGTTTTTGATCAATTATGCAGTGTGCAAAGGACACCACATTGTTAGGACGTGACACTTGTGAACTTGCCTGAAGCTAATTATTTAATAGATGGGATTGTTAGATATTTCTTTTAGCTGGGAGCTCTGGGGAAAAACTGTCTTAAGTCACTTGAGGGTACTGTGAACAGAGAAAGTTTGAGAAGCTCTGTCTACTGTGAACAGAGAAGTTTGAGAAGCTCTGCCTAGCGGTGGAGTGACAAGACAGGAAGAATCTGGGTTCTGTGTGATCTCGTGGACTCCCTGGGGCAGAGCTGCCCGCCACCCCTGGACTTCCCGCCTACTTCTGGACTATTGCATGTGAAAGAAAGAAACTTCTTTCCCATCAAAGCCATTCCAGTTTGGGTCTGTCTGTTCCAACAGCGCGGCAGACAGTGAGGGTGTCCAGGGGAGGCCTCCCCAGAGCCCACCGTGGAGGCACCTGCAGACAGTGCCTGTACACACTGAGGGCTTCCTGAGTCCCTTTTACAACGAGAAGGTAATATTGTATCACTTTCACAAATTTTAAAAAAATTAAAGAAAGTCAGCCCAGCACAATGTAACACAGGCGATCAAACCAGGCTTGGTCAGCCTCAAGTGAAACCATCCAGAAACATATAAATGGGAGTAAAAATAAAGTTCTGCATTATAAGCAAAAAAAAAAAAAAAATCTAACTCAAAACACTTAATCTCCAGCTCCGAACTAAGCAGCAGGGTGAAGGGTGAGCTGGAGACACGGACGAATCCAGCTCACTCGGGATGTGATGAGTCTCCACCCATGACCAGTCTTCCCTGGTGCGATCACATCTATTGTTGTTGTTCAGTTTTGTGTCTACAAGTCCCTGAAGGTCTTGCATATAACGTATCAGAAGGTGCCCAGCTCGGTAAGTTTTTTAAAAAGGAAAAAGCTTTGGGGGCAGGCAGCAAAGCCAGCCAGGAAAAGATGCGTTTCAGGCCAGTGTTTGGAGATCAGACACTTCCCCTCAAAGGGAGGGGGCAGGCCTGGCTCAGTGAGACAGGTTTTCAGAGGTATAAGAATAGACACCAGTCTATCCAGCGGCCTCAGAGGCGTTCAGAGCAGAGGAACACACCACAGGGGCCTTTTCAGGGCTATGTTTGGAAGCAGCTCTTGTCCCCCCAGGTTCAACCATCATTAAACAGCTTTCCTTCTTATCCTCCAGATTTGTGGTCAGGCAATTGTCACTGCTCCCAGGGGCAAAATGTTCAGAGTTGATCCGAGACAGCAGGAGCAAAGATCCCAACGGTGGAGCTGGCAGAAAGCAAAGCAAAATGTTCAGCACGAAGGCACAGCGGGTGCCTGCCCTGGACTGCCGGGCCTGCTCGGCTCTACTTGACCCCGGCTCCCGGCCCGCGGCAGACGCAGGCCGGTCTTTTCCTCGGCTTTCTGGCAACCGCACTTTCAAGTCCGACCTTCCCGCGTCAGGCTGCACCGCAGCCCCCGAGTCGTGCAAGTCCCAACGCCTCTGTAGAAACCGAACACGAACCGCCGTTCCCACCCCGTCCACGGCGTCCGCACTTCCGCCGGAAGCCGGCGCGTGTGACGTCACGAATCCGCCGGAAGTCTGGGGGCGCGCCCTGGAGGCGCCGGTGCGGCGGGCCGGGCTGGGGGTCGCTCTTTGAGGTAAGGCGTCCTCCGGTGGGCGCTCAGGTTCCCCGGCACGCTCGGGGCTGTCCGTCTGTCCGTCTCACCGCCCCGCGCACTGGTCTGTGTTAGGCCGCAGCATTCTTCAACCCCAAATAACCCTCCAGCCTCCTGAGCCCCGCCCCCTACCTCGGGTTCCGGCCCCCGAGGAAAGGTCCTTACCCGGCCCACCTGCCGGGATCCTAGGCTGGAGAGCAGCGTCAGGGAGACCCTTCTGTCGGGTCCCCGGCGCCGACACCTGGCTCCCAGCTTATTTCCTCCCCCGTTAGCTTTTTCTCCGGAAGTCTTATAACCCCATTCGCCCTGCGGGGTCTCGCATCCCCCGAGTTTCCAATTCTCCTCCTCTGTGTCTTCCTCCCCTGACTCTTCTATATAACGAGTCGTCTTATGCGAGTGCTGAATTGATCTGTCTTTGCAGCCGGATTCATCCGCCTGGAGGAATCATGACTCCTGCAGCTTTGGGTGTCCCCTCTTGGTCCAGGCGCCTGCCTCTGCGCAAGAGGAGATGCCTTTGGAATTCCCTGGGAATGCTGCCAGAAGGAATGTCAGAGCCGCCCGCCGAAAATTATCCGAAAAAGAGAGATATGTAGGCTGGGGACCCTGAGCCACCTCGTGAGGATTACTGCTGTTCGTTTCCTCTCTCTCGCCCCGTGAATAGTTCCTAGTTCGGTCATTGTAATTGGAAGTCAGGCCCAGAATCATATTTACTGAGGCCAAAAGTCACCATCTTCAGTTTCTTAATACAGGCCCGTGTTCGTACGGCCTTTCACAGACAGGATGCCTGTCCTGGGGCCTCCACCGCTGTAGGGGATGCTTGTTACCATGGCACTGGGTGCACATTATTTAGGCTACGTCTGTGTCAACATCTGTGTGGATATTTGTATATATTTAAGGAAGTAGGAGAATGATTTGTTGCTGGGGGAGAGAAGGCGGATGCCTTTTGCATATTTTCCCCACTTTAGCTTGGAATTTGCAGATAGGAGATGCCCCAAAGCGGACCACACTGTTTTTTTTTTTTAAGAAAACCTTTTTTAAAATTTTACTTATTTATTTTTAGGGAGAGGGGAAGGGAGGGAGAAAGAGAAACATCAGTGTGGTTGCCTCTCACGTGGCCCCCACCAGGGACCTGGCCCGCAACCCAGGCATCTGCCCTGACTGGGAATCGAACTCGGGACCTGCCGGGTTCGCAGCTCGCACTCAATCCACTGAGCTACACCAGCCAGGTCCATACTCGTTTAATTAGGGAACTTTTACAGGGGAGAGAGCTCAGGACCTGCCTGGAGGCCTGACAGAAGAGGCAGTGTGCTTACAGGCTGCTGAATTTTCTTTTGGGAACCATTTAGGGAGCTGATCTCTGAGAATAGGAGGCATGGAATGAATCCCTTGGTGTAGTCACATTCTTTCTGTTCCTTCCTGGCCCCAAGATGGACTTCCTGGTTCTCTTCCTGTTCTACCTGGCTGTAGTGCTGGTTGGTGGCGCCGTGATCTGTGTCTGCTCCACAACCCATTACCTGAAAGGCCTGGTCAGGGGAGGCACACAGGTAACAATGCTGCTTGAAGACCACTGTTCTACCAGTGAGAAGGCTCACCCCTATTCCTGATGGAACAAACAAGAGATGCCTTTTTTATTCATGTGTTTGCTTGTTCTTTTATTTGTGGCAGTTGTCACATATTGCAAAGTCTTAGGGTGTGTTTCCCTTATTGTTTAAAATAATCTTGTATTGGTGCTTTAAGAGAAGGTAGCATTTTTTTATTATTAAAAATTTTATTTATTTTTAGAGAGAGGGGAAGGGAGGGAAAAAGAGAAGGAGAGAAACATCAGTGTGTGGTTGCCTCTCAAAACTCCCCTACCGGGGACCTGGAATCCAGCCGGGGACTGTTTGGTTCCCAGGCCGGTGCTCAATCCACTGAGCCACACCAGCCAGGGCACAAGGTAGTATTCTTAAGGCTGGGTATTTTTCTCGACTTGGTGCATTTTGTTGGGCATGGATTTGAGCAGTGTCTGCTTAGAGGGGCCTGATGGGTGAAACAGGCACGGAAAGCTAAGCATTGGGCTGCCCCCACTCCTTCAGGGGTCAAAGGGCGCAAAACTGGGGTGAGCAGTCCTTGGGAAGAGTTTGACTGGGGAGGGGCCTGGCCTAATGGCCAGGGGTCTGGAGGGGACTCCAGAATGTAGGATGGAACCCGGGGCAGGGAAAGGAGCGGCATTCACCTTAGCATTACCTGATCCATCTGCTCTGCTCCCCTCCCTTGACTTGAAGACCCTGACATGGCGCCTTCTTGGAGGTCAGGGTGGAAAGTGGAGGAGCTGGCTTCAGAGGAAGGCCAGCTGAGGGAAGCCAGCCTCTTTACGCTCTTAAACCTCTTCCCTGCCCCTGTGCAGGGGCACAACATCACGAGCATTGTCAGCTGAACATAAAGCATCTAATTTGGCGGGAGCTGGGGGGAAGTGGGGAGAATGAGAAATGAAATCGAATGTTCCTCTTTTTTTCGTTTCAGATATTTTCCTATGTAATTCCAGAATGCCTTCAGACAGCGATGCTAGGTTTGCTCCATTACCTGTTTCACACACGGTATTTATATTTGAGTTTAGATAGTATCTTCCTTTCTCTTTCGATTGTTAGTTGTTGCTATTCTGTAGCTCCGGGAAGCTCCTTGTAAGGTTTCCAGCATGACACAGAGAGGACTGCTGCCGAGGACAGAGAGGTCTGGGCTCAGAGCCTGGGCTCAGAGATAGTCTGCCTTTTCTCTCTGGGAGTGGGACAGGTCTGCTTTCAAACAGAAGTATTTGAAGAGTGGGAAAAAACTTATAGCATTTCCATAAAAAGTATATTCAGATACTGAGCACTCAATTCCCAAGACAGCTGGTCATAATAATAGATAACATTTATTGAGAACGTACTATGTTTTAGGCACTATGCCAGATGTTTCACATAGTTTCTCATGTAATTCCTACTGTTATCTCAAGCCCAAAGGAAGTAGTTGGCCCTCGGTTAACTTTCCTTGGTGTAGCCCGATTTCATCTTGGAGAAGTCCCCAGGAACAAGCCATATGTCTGTTTCTTTTCAGAAACTACATCTTCATCATCCTGCACCTCATCTTGCAAGGGATGGTTTATACAGAATACACCTGGGAAATATTTGGCTACTGCCGAGACCTGGACTTCTCCTTGTGTCTCCTCCTTCTGCCCTACCTGCTGCTCATTGTAAACCTGACGTTTTTCACCCTAAGTTCTGTGAGCGACCCCGGTACGTGGAGGCTCTGGGTAGAGCCAGCTCAGCTGTCAGTCTCACTGACAGTGCTGCAAACACGCAGTGATCCCGCGAAGGACTTTGCAAAAGACTTGCTTTTTAGTGTTTGCATAATCTTTTCAGTGTATTCTAATTTTATTTTTCCTTCCTTCTTTGACCCATGGGTCATTTAGAGTATTTGAAAAGTTTCCTTATATGTTTTTTAGTTAACTTTCTATTTTTATTTACTTTATTTGTTGTCCTCACTGGAGGACATGCCTCTTTATTTTTAGAGAGATGGGAAGGGAGAGACAGAAACGTTGGTCAGTTGCCTCCTGTGTGCACTCTGACCAGGGACTGAACCTGCAATGTAGGCATGTGCCCTGACTGGAATCGAGCCCGTAACCTCTCAGTGTGCAGGGTGATGCTCTGCCCAACTGAGCCACATTGGCTAGCGCTAGTTTAATTTTTTTAAAAACATTTTATTTATTTATCTTTAGAGGGGAAGGGAAGGAGAGAGGAAGGAAACATCAGTGTATGGTTGCTTCTCGTGCATCCCCTGCAGGGAACTGGCCCCTGCCGGAAACTGCCCTGCAACCCAAGCATGTGCCCTGACTGGGAATCGAACCGCGATCGTCTGGTTTGCAGGCCCATGCTCAATCCACTGAGCTACACCAGCCAGGGCCCAATTTTTTTTATACTTCCACTTAATTGTGTTTTATAGAGAGTTTATGTTCTGAAAGATAGTATTTTTTTAAAGATTTTATTTATTTATTTTAGACAGAAGGGAAGGCAGGGAGAAAAAGAGGGAGAGAAACATCAGTGTGTGGTTGCCTCTCTCATACCCCCACTGGGGACCTGGCCCACAACCCAGGCATGTGCCCTGACTGGGAATCGAACGGGCGACCCTTTGGTTCACAGGCCAGCACTCAATCCACTGAGCTACGCCAGCCAGGTCTGAAGGATAGTATTTCTTTGGAAAATTTTATTGATATTTGCAGTATGCCTGGGCATGTAGTTTTTGTAAATGGTCCATGTTCTTGGATATAGAGAACCACATAAGTTCATTACATCAAGTTTATTAATTATGCTAATATCTTTTATAGTTACACTAATTCTTTGATTGAGAGGTGTTCTCATTCTGATAGTAGACTTGAGAGATTTCTTTTTGTATGATTTTGCTTCGCATATTTTGAACCCAGTGTTTGTGTCCGTGTGTGTATATTAGTTGTACACATGTATAATTCTTAGTAGATGCATTAAGTTTAGAATTAGTATCATCCCTTCCCTTGAAACTTTTTTCAAAATATACTGAGCCTCTGTCGCTGGTAATTGCTTTCAAGTCTCTTTTGTCTAATATTAATATTATACTGTCTTTTGATAGATATTTGCTTGTTTTTCCCCCATTCTTGTGATTTTAACCTTTCCTGTCCTTGAAGTGTTAAATGTCCGCCACCTCATGAATAGTGACATAGAATGCAGTATGCCTATTCAGTGGACTACTATTAGCAATAAGAAGGGATGAAGTACTTATATACCTGCTACAACACACATGAACCTGGGAAATATTATGTTAGTGAAAAGCCAGATACCACCGACCACATACCATGTGATTCTGTTTGTACAGAGTGTGCATACAAGGCACATCCATGTAGACGGATGTACTGATTAGCGGCCGCCGGAGGGTGGGGCGTAGAGAGAAGTGGGCGCCGACTGCGGCAGGACTCCTTTTTTGGCGGTGATGAGAGTTCTAAATTGTGGCGGTGTGTCACAGCTCTGCGGTGTGCTAAAAACCACTGAATGGTGCGGTTTAAGTGGGTGAATTGGTTCTTTGAATTGCATTTCATTAAAGCTGTGAAAAACTATAAAACGAATTAAAACATTAAATATAGCAGTGTTTAATTGTGCCGTGTCAGGACAGATTTTGTGCATATTCTGTATTACCTTTGTCCTTACTTTTTTCAGGTACCATAACAGAAGCAAATGAATCATTACTTCTTCAAGTTTATGAATTTGATGAGGTCATGTTTCCAAAGAATGTGAGGTGCTCTACTTGTGATTTACGGAAGCCAGCACGATCCAAGCACTGCAGTAAGTGTGGCCCCGGCTGCCCCAGCTCCACCTTCCCAGGGCAGGCAGTGGGCGTCGTCTGCAAGGGCTGTTCCAGATGTGGAAAGCAGGGCCACCTGACTCCCAGACACGGGCAGGCCCTGCTGGCGGCGGCCTGGTAGTGGTCTCTTTCAGATGACTGGAGGTGAGGTCTCGTGTTCTTGCCTCGTGGGCGGCCAACCGTGCTGGGCAGGGCAGCCCGTCCTTGGCCGAGTGGCTGAGCATCCTGCCCAAGGGGTGTTTCTGCAAGACGTGGTGCTTGCAGATCCCCATCTGCGGGCAGAGCCTGTTCTGGGGAGTTACCAACATGCTGGACCAGTGCTGTCCAACAAAGACCACTTGGGCCACATACGTGATTTTAAATGTTCGAGTAGCTACATTACAAAAGTAAAAAGAAATAGGTGAAATTAATTTTAATCATATGATTTATTCAACCTAGCATATCTAAAATACTATTTTTCCCCAGCTGATGTGGCTCACTGGATTGAGCACCACTAGCCTGTTAAGCCCAGGGTTGTTGGTGCAATTCCCTGTCAGTACACATGCCCCAGTTTCGGGCCAGGTGCCCAGTAGGGGGCGTGCAAGAAGCAACCACACATTGGTGTTTCTTTCTCCCTTCTGCTCTCTGAAAATAAATTAATGAAATCTTTTAAAATACTATTTTAATATAACAATGTTTAAAAAATCATTTATGGGATAGTTTATATTCTTGTTTTTGTACTAAGTTTTTGCTGTATGTTCAGAGAGACGTTTCAGCACCTCTCATGCAGACGCTAAATCTTCATCGGAAACCCAGGGTCTGTATTTAGTCGTCGTGAAGTCTGCCGTTGGAAGAGCAGACTCACTCACCCGGGCTATTCCACTCTTAACAGTCCTTCGTTATGCAAGCCAGTACCAAAGTGTCACTTTCTGTAACATCCACATCTGCATTGACATAATGGTTTATCTTTATCAGAAGAATCGATTTTCCTTTAAAGCAGAAGCATTTATTTGAAACTGCCTAAGTTAAGTAAATTCACTAACTCCTTTTATCTCAATATTATCACATTGAACTCTGCAGGAGCATTGCACGAATTGAAAAACAATTGTAAATTTATGAACGTCAGCGAAGCATTCTCTCAAGTGTTTCTTGTAGCCATGTATCAAGTGCCCATTGGCCACAGGAGGCTGGGCCGGTGGCTGTTGTGTTGGACACTGCAGTCCTGAAAGTGTGGTGACAGCAGCTGCCGTTTCCCCGGTTCATACAGCCAGCAGCCCGTTTGTGGGAGAGTCCGTAGGTGTGTGTGGTGTCATTGTCTCGTCAAGCACCAACTTGGGCGTGCGGCTTTCTGTTGCTGTGCAGGTGTGTGTAACCGGTGTGTGCACCGGTTTGACCATCACTGTGTTTGGGTGAACAACTGCATTGGGGCCTGGAACGCCAGGTACTTCCTCATCTATCTCCTGACGTTGACTGCGTCAGCGGCTGCCATGGCCGTTGTGAGCACCGTGTTTCTGGTCCGGGTGGTGGTGTTGTCTGACTTGTACCTGGAGACTTACGTTGACGACCTTGGATACTCCCAAGTTATCGACATCTTCCTTCTTGTTCAGGTAATTATGTTGTGGGCTGTAAGCTTCTAACTTCTGGTTTCAAAATTGGAAAAAGCACGTTTGTTTGCCCAGTGAAAACATGAAGCCATTCCATTTTAAGAAATTGATTTGTAGGCCCTGGCTGGGTAGCTCAGTGGGTCAGAGCATTGTCCCCATACGCCAAGGCTGCAGTTTTGACCCCTTTAGGGCACATACAAGAGCCAACCAGTGAGTGCGTAAGTAAGTGGAGCAACAAATTGGCGTATGTTTATTTCTCTCTTCCTCCCTCCCTCCCCTTTTCTCTCTTAAATCAATAAAAAATTTTGATATAAAATCTTTTAAAATTCGTAATTCACCTACCATAAAATTCACCCTTTTTTTAAAAGACTTTATTTATTTATTTATCTTTAGAGGGGAAGGAAAGAGGGAGAGAAACATCAATGTATGGTTGCCTTTTGTGCGTCCCTTGCTGGTAGTTAGCCTGCAAGGAACCGGCTTGCAACCCAGGCATGTGCCCTGACTGGGAATCGAACCGCAATCATCTGGTTCGCAGGCCCGCGCTCAATCCACTGAGCTACGCCAGCCAGGGCAAATTCACCCTTTTGAATGATAAGATTCATGGTGTTAGTACATGCCGAGTTGTGTAACTGTCACCACTGATTTCAGAATATTTTGTCACCCAAAAAGGAAACCCATACCTGTGAGCCATCACTCCCCATTCCATTCTGTCCCCGGTCATGGTAACCGTTAATCTGCTTTCTGTCCCTGTGGATTTACCTCTTCTGGACACTTGATATAAATGGAATCGTGCAGTGTGTGGCCTTTTGGACTGGCTGCTTTCACCGAGCATACTGCTTTTAAGGTTCACCATGCTACAGCGGGAAGCGGTACTTCGTTTCCTGTTGCGGCCGAACAGTACTCTGTTGTGTGGATATGCCACACTGTACTCCCTTCTTCAGGTGGGGCGTTTTCACTTTTGGATTTTTTAAAAAAATAAAGCTGCTACGAACATTTGTGTATAGGTTTTCATGTGGACATAGTTTTTATTTCTCTTGAGTTATAAGTACAATTGTTGGGTCATATGGTAACTATTTGTGATCATTTGAGGAACTGCCAGACTTTTCCAAGACAGTTGCACCAGCAGTGTGTAAAGGTCCAGTGTCTCCACATCCTCGCTAACTCTTGTTACATTTTATTAGTCCTCCTAGCCTTTACCTCCTTGAACCAGAGTTCACTTTAATGTTAAGCATCACATTTGGATGGTTTTTTTTAGTTTAAAACAGTGCCCCCCCTTTTTTAATGAAATAAGTATTTAATAGTCTAGTCGCCTATTGTTACAGAATGTCCCGTGTTCCAGATTTGCCTCTTTCCTATTAGTGCCACCTCAATCTTCCTGTTTCCTGACACCAGTGTGAACCGGAAGTTGGTTCTAGAGCTTTGATTAGAATCAGGTTAAATTTTTCTCGGCAGAAATGCTTCCCACATGGAGTCGCAGGTTTCCTGTTGCATCCCGTCTGGTGGAACCTGGGGTCCAAGAAGCATGGGTTGGTCTGTTAAGGTGGTGGTCGCCGACTGTCTGTGTTGGCAGAGTGCATTTTCCCCTTGGCGATGGGCAGTCTGTGTGTATGGTTTCAGTTTTGTATTTAGGACGTTGTTTTGGGTAGATTCCAAACAATATAAATACTGGGTCAAAGATTATCAGTACTTACAAGTCTTTTGATATTAACATCTATTGTCAGATTGCTTTTAAAACCCACTGCTGGGGTGGGAGGCACCTCCCCTAGTTTGATGAGGAAATATGGTGTGCCCTTTTTATTTATTTAATTTTTTAAATTATTTTTATTTTTTAAAGATTTTATTTCTTTTGAGAGAGGGGAAGAGAGGGAGAAAGGAGAGAAACATCAATGTGTGGTTGCCTCTTGCGCGCCCCCTACTGGGCACCTGGCCAGCATCCCAGGCATGTGCCAAGGCTGGAGTGCCCTTTTTAAAAATTACATTTCTCCTGCCCGGTGGATTGACCACCCGCCTGAAAACCAAAGGATCCTTGGTTCAATTCCCAATATAGGGCACATACCTGGGTTGCCGGCCAGGTGCCCAGTGGGCAGGGCATGAGAGGCAACCACATGTTGATGCTTTAGCTAACCTTACTGTGCTAATCATTTTGAGATATATACACACACACACACATATTCATTATATTTTGCATTGTTGTGCACCTTAAACTTTCACAGTGGTTTGTCAATTTATATTTTAAAGCTGGGAAGAAAATTTAAAACATCCTGAAAATGAAATGAAAACTTACACCCCTCCCTCCCAGCACTCGCTACCCAGAGGCAACCACATTTGTAGCCTCTGGTGTGTGTATATCAGGCTTTCCTCCTCTGTGTTTTTATTGGCCTGTGTGTCCAGGAGCTATTTGGCATTTGCACAGGTCGGGCTGCACTGGGCCTTGTGGAACCTCGCGTGTTCTCCCGCTGGACGGCATGCCACAACCGGCTTTTTCAAACTAGCACATAGACATTGGCCTCGTTTGAATGGCTCCTTGTTGTCTCACAGTAGGACTGTCCCGGGTTGGACGCTTCTTCATGAATGAACATTTCACTTGTGTATTTTGGGAGGAGGGACCGTTAAAACCAGTGCCACTGTACAGTGGGTACTCCTGTACCTGTATCTTTGTGATTTCATTTTGACTTTATTTTTTAAAAATTATTTATTTATTTATCTTTAGGGAAGGAGAAGGAGAGAAATATCAATGTATGGTTGGGAAGGGAAGGAGAGAAATATCAATGTATGGTTGCCTCACGTGAGTCCCCTGCTGGGAACTAGCCTGCAACCCAGGCATGTGCCCTGACTGGGAATCGAACCGCGATCGTGTGGTTCACAGGCCCACGCTCAATCCACTGAGCTACACCAGCCAGGGCTGTGGTTTCATTTTGAAAGGGAGATTGATCTCTTCTGTCCATTTGGACTTGACTTTGCTGAATTAAGATCCATTTATTTCTCTCTGTTTTTTTTTTTTAAGATTTTATTTATTTATTTTAGAGAGATGGGGAAGGGAAGGAGAAAGAGAGGGAGTGAAACATTAACGTATGATGATCTCTAGCACACCCCATATTGGGGAACTGGCCTGCCACCAAGGCATGTGCCCTGACTGGGAATCAAACCAGCGATGCTTTGGTTCACAGGCTTGTGCTCAGTCCACTGAGCTACACCAGCCAGGGCTTCTCTGTTTCTTTTATGAGTACCTAACTGCCCAACACCGTCTCCGGACTCCCCTTTCCCTTTTCCTCCAAGTGCGCACACTTCATCCCATATTAAACTCCGTATACACTGGGGTGTCTTCCTGGGCTGTCAGTCAGTGCTTCTGACCTGTGTTCAGTGGGTCAGATGTGCACGCAGGTGGGTGAGCAGGAGAAGCAATTCTGACGGTTTTGCAGAAAAGACCAGGGCTGGCGGGTGCTGATCCTTACTTACCTCAGAGCCCAGCTGCCTAATGTGCTGCCTCTTCTTTGTCCCCAGTACCTGTTCCTGACCTTCCCGAGGATTGTCTTCTTGCTGGGCTTTGTCGTGATGCTGAGCTTCCTCTTGGGAGGCTTTCTGTGCTTTGCTCTGTACCTGGCCGCCACCAACCAGACTACGAACGAGTGGTACAGAGGTGACCGGGCCTGGTACCAGCATTGCTCCCAAGTGGCAGGGACCCCATCAGCAGAGCCGTGGGTCTACCAGAACATTTACTCCCACGGGCTTTGGAGCAACCTTGGAGAGATCTTTCTACCTGGTGCTGCACATTGTGAGAAAAAGAGGACATGAGACTGGGAAGAGCATTGTTGCCTTTTAAATACAGTGGACATTTACTTATGCATATGGATTCTTTCTAAGCATTGGTATTTCTGTTTTCCGATCCATATTTATAAATTGGCTTTCAGTGGTTAAGGGAGGCAAGTGAAAAGTAGGGTTTACTAAGTGCCTAATAGAAATCTCCCTTGCTCGTCCTCTCTTCACTCAGCCTGTTGGAATGGAGCTTCTCTGAAGTCCTGGTGACTTTTCAGAGGTCCCAGATGACCTTGGTCTCCCACTGTAGGCTCAGCACTGGGAGAGAATGACTGTCGCCTGGTGTGTCCCCTGGTCTCAGTGACTTGGAGTTGTGCCTAGCTGTGCCTTTTTGATGCCCTTCCCATCTCTCCCAGGGAAAGGCCTGCATTTTGGGTTTTTTTTTTTGGTATATTTTCCCCCACCTCCTTAACCGTACCAGCATCCTCACTCAGGCCTGCTCTTGGGTCTGTGCAGGCCTTTGATACAAGGCACATATCTATGCTTGTGGGCTCTGGTCTGCCCTCCACTGACCTCTTGTGGCCATATTCAAGTCTTTTCAGCCCTATTTTTTTAAAGGTTTCTATGCATTTATTTTTATAGAGGGGAATGGGGGGAGAAATAAAGGGAGGGAAACATCAGTGTGGTTGCCTCTCCTGCTCCCTCAACTTGGGATCTAGCCTACAACCTAGGCATCCACCCTGACTGGAATCAAACCCGTGACCCTTTGGTTCACGGTCTGGCACTAAATTCACTGAAGCACACCAGCCAGGGCTCTCTGATCTATTTAAAATTTCAAACTAAGCCTAGTTAATTGGGTGCAGAGAGATGAATGCTGGAAAAGAGATTCATAGAAAGTGCTGGGGGTCTTTAGGATGGAAGAGCCTTTAGGAGCAGGGGACCTACAATTCCGTGGCCCACCCAGGCTTCTGTGAAGGGGACCCGGGCATAGGAACTCTAGGGACAGGACGGGGAGTCGTCTTTTGTCATCGCAGCCCCTTGAGTTCAGACTAGATATCTTTATAAGATGAGTTGCTTAAGCCCGAGCCCGCTACCACCTTATACTCACTGGTGGGAAAGGAAAGGAAAATCCCACGTGTAGGCCTGGAACCCAGATTAGGGAGCGGTGGGGTGGGGTCGGGGAGCACAGGCCCAATGAGCGCTTACTGGTGTGGTGGTTCCATGGCGGAGCTGCTCGGCCGGCGGAGCGAAGGCGGGCTCGTGGCGTGGGGGCGGGGCTTCCCTCTGGGCGTCACGTTGCCCATCCGCTCCCGCGGACTGAGCCGCCAGAGGGCGACCTCCTGAGAGCAGGCGCCCGCCACGAACCGCGCTTGACCCCAGCGGGCCGCCGTCGCCGCGCTTGCTTTTTCCCCGCCGTTCGGCTCCGCGGCGTCGGGCTCCCGGGGCTCTCCGTGGCGCCTCAGTCGCACACCTGGGTTTCCCGCTGGCCGGCGGCGGAGATGGCCCCCTGAGCAGGCCCGAGCGGGGAGCGGCGGGCGGGCGGGCGCCGCGGCCCAGGCCGGGCTCGGCGGGCGGGGCCCGGGTCGCGGCCTCTTTGTCTCCAGGGCGGCGGGTGCGTCCGCTGGGCTCGGGGCGGAAGTCCGGCCGCGCTGCCGGTGCCCCGGGCCGCAGCGGCCGCACCATGAGCGACATCCGCCACTCGCTGCTGCGCCGCGACGCCCTGAGCGCCGCCAAGGAAGTGCTGTACCACTTGGACATCTACTTCAGCAGCCAGCTGCAGAGCGCGCCGCTGCCCATCGTGGACAAGGGCCCAGTGGAGCTGGTGGAAGAGTTCGTGTACCAAGTGCCCAAGGAGCGCGGCGCGCAGCCCAAGGTGCGGCGCGCAGAGCGGCCGGCGGCTGACCGCGGCCGGAGCAGCACACCCCTGCTCATTACCCCCGTCTCGGTGACAGGTGCCAGCCAGACCACAAACGCCCTTCCTATCCCGGCGCCGTTCTCGCCTTTGGCCTTGCTCCTTCCGCGGTAGCTCAAACCTCTGGAGCCCCGAGCATGGCTCAGTTGTGTGCCTGTTTTGCCGGGCCAGTGACAGGAGTGCTCCCATGGTGTTAAAGGAAGAGACTGTAAAGGCCTGTTACGGAGAATCTCAAATCTCCGTCGGTCATTCTGGGCCCCCCTCACCCCCGGGATGATGCATAACTAAGTACAATGACATTTCCTGGGACGACAATAGAGAACTATTCCCTGGCACCTAGGCTTTAGTGGGATGAAAAGTTCCCTGGGGAAAGCGGATTTTCTGTTTTCTTCCTGTATGAATTAATATGCATGTTGAAACTGAATTTCTCATCACTTCTG
Source organism: Sturnira hondurensis (assembly GCF_014824575.4). Classification (NCBI taxonomy): domain Eukaryota; kingdom Metazoa; phylum Chordata; class Mammalia; order Chiroptera; family Phyllostomidae; genus Sturnira; species Sturnira hondurensis. Next base: position 5,233,583 of record NW_028082364.1, read on the forward strand.
GATTTGTTTTATAGAGATTGAATTCACTTCAGGAGCTCCAACTTCTTGAAATCATGTGCAATTATTTCCAGGAGCAAACCAAGGACTCTGTCCGGCAGATTATGTTCTCATCCCTTTTCAGCCCCCAAGGGAACAAAGCCGACGACAGCCGGATGAGCTTGCTGGGAAAACTGGTCTCCATGGCTGTGGCTGTGTGTCGGATCCCCGTGCTGGAGTGTGCGGCCTCCTGGCTCCAGGTACCTCCCTAGAAATAGCCTTGCCCCCAGGGTCTCTGTGGAGGAGCTTAGGGTCAGGAATTTTCAAGTAATTGGATTTCTTGAGAGGCCTTTGCCAGATGTTATGTCCTTGATGTCACCGTGTGTTGATACCCCAGACCTATACTCATACACAGGTAATGACTTTTCTCGAGAAAACAGTAGTTTCCAATGGTAAGTTCATTTTAAAAAGTTAAAAGGCCGCATCTTTAGAACAGGTGAAAAATTATATATATATTTTTTAGTGGAAGTGACTTTATGTATCCTCACATGAGGATATTTTTTTCATTGCTTTTAGAGAAACAGGAAATTGGGGAGAGGAAGGGAGAGAAACGTTAATTGGTTGCCTCTCCTAAATGCCCTGGAGGGGACTGAACTCACAGTCCAGGCATGTGCCCTGGCCAGAAATTGAAGGCTCGACCTTTAGTCTAGGGGATAATGCTCCAACCAACTGGCCAGGGTGGAAAATAATTTTTATTAGTTGAAAATGATAGATAAGATTTTGAAAACAAATAGGCATGCAACCTCAAATGTAGGATTTTTTTTAAAAAAGATCATTCCATGTCAGATTGTGACAGGTATTTTTGTTTTTTATGCAGTTAGATCAGCCAGCCGAGTGGTGAGTGGTTTGGTGTTGTTCCAGGGTGTAGTTACCAGGTGGATGGCAGTTGTGACAGGGACACAAACGCTTTCTAGCATGTTTTTAACTATCAAAGAAAGATATACACTGACAGTGGATAGTGTGTTAGATGGTATTTTGGGAGATTGGTTTTGCTCAAAGTCTTCAGGAGACTGATGATCCACTTTGAGTAATTATTAACTGAATATTTTCATTACTACCCTTAGTTATGCTGACAGTTTCCCGTGTTCAGTTTCACAGACCTGTTCATTCCCAAGTTCTTGAAACCATTTGGTTGTTTTTTTAATTTATTTAAATGTTTTTCTTGTAGTCTTATTTATTCTTAACATTTGGCTAGCAAGAAAACATTTTTTCTTTACAGTACACAGATAAATCTCAGTGGATTCTGCCTTAATTCTCAGCAGTAGGGTTTCTGTGGCATCTGGACTAATCATGTGTGTTGTGTTTAACTGCGAGATTGTATCTCCTGTGTCCCTTGACGGGCTGGTGAAGCCGAGTTCAGCATCTTGTAGCTCATTGTATAATTCCCCATCTCTCTCTCATGATGCAGTGTGCTGGTATTTCGGCACCGTGAGAGCAGATGTGAACGACAGGACAGGGTCTCAGTGGTCTGGGCCAGGGGCTGCAGCTTCCTCCGAGGAAAGGCGGAGACGGCCAATGTGGTGCTGGGGGCAGGGTTCAGCCTGAAAGGACAGTCTGGCCTGCTGCCCCCTTGCCGTTTCCCGTGGAGGCCGCACTTGGACCCTGGGTCTGTGGTGTCCTGAGCAGCTGCTGAATGTGGCAGCAGTCACGGATCGGCATCTGAGTGAGGAGGGAGAAGGCCGGGAAGGCAGGCGATGCGGGGCCTCAGAGCACCGAGGAGGCCTGCTAGACGCAGGGGTGGGCAACCTGTGTGGCCCATGGGCTGCGTGCGGCCCAACACAAGAGTGTAAATTGAGTTAAAATAGTACGAGTTTTTTTGTGATTTCATTTTGCAATGTATTTAACGTGCAGCCCACGACAATTCTTCCTCCTTTGTGGCCCAGAAACGCCAAAAAGTTGGGCACCTGCAAGAGGATGCACTGTAAAAGCAGTGGAGAGGGTTCTGCTCTGAATCTCGTGATAGTTCACAAATGCTCCCAAAGCTCTTTAAAGTCACGGCAGCTGTAGTTCTTACCACTGGAGGCTCAACTGCAGGGTGGCGGGACTTGTGAGAAAAGGTCTTACCTGAGTAGACTTCAAGGCGAGGGTCGGCATGCACCTTGTATAAAGGGCAAGACAGTGAATACTGTAGGCTTTGCAGGTCATGTCATGTCTGTCACAGCTGTCCAGCTCTGCCCTAGCAATGCAGTGACAGCCCTAAATGGCAGGCAAGGGTGTGAGCAGGGCTGATTCAGCAGAGCCATGTTCGCAAAGGCGGGCGGTGGGGTGGGCCTGGTCCTCGGGCCCGAGTTTGCCGGCCCTGCGTCGGAGGGAGCGGCGAGTGGCCTCCCGCCCCTGGAGGGGCTCCACTGCTGGTGGTCTCCGCCAGGAGTGCACAGCGGCTCCTCCAGGGCCCGTGCCAGCTGTGGTGACGGGACTGTGGCCCCTTCCAGCGGACGCCGGCGGTGCACTGCGTGAGGCTGGCCCGGGCCCTCGTGGACGACTACTGCTGCCTGGTGCCGGGCTCCGTGCAGACGCTGAAGCGGACACTCAGCGCCAGCCCCCGCTTCTGCTGCCAGTTCGTCACCTCCGTCACCGCGCTTTTTGACCTGTCCTCAGGTAAGACCTCTCCTCAGGTAGCAGGCTGCTGCCCATCGGGGAGGCTTCGGCTCATCGCCAGGTTCATTTCCGCTGACGAACGTCCAGCGAATGTCCCAGTGTTTGGGCTCATTTCTCTCTGAAATGTGTGTGGTATTTTAGGCTAAAAGCCAGAGGGATGGGCCGCCTGGATTTCTGGGACTTGCTGGCGGGACGTCTCCTTAGCGATCCCTAGCGGCCAGGTGGAGTGGCCCGAGTGGCAGAAAGCCGGGGTCTGGGGTCCGGGAGAGACACGGGTGTCTCGGTTAGACCCGACTCGCTTTTTTTATCCCTCGCATTTTATTTTATTTATTTATTTATTTTTAAAGATTTTATTTATTTATCTTTAGAGGGGAAGGGAAGGAGAAAAGGAGAGAAATATCAATGTATGGTTGCCTCTCGTGAGTCCCCTGCTGGGAACTGGCCTGCAACCCAGGCATGTGCCCTGACTGGGAACCGAACTGCGATCTTGTGGTTCGCAGGCCCACGCTCAGTCCACTGAGCTACACCAGCCAGGGCTATCCCTCGCATTTTATATTGAAAAAACTTAAGCTCCAGGAAGGTTGCAAGACTATTATAACAAACACCCATACAGCTTGCCTAGATTCACTGGTTCATAACATTTGACGTACGTGCCCTTTCTCTCCCTTCCTTCCTTTCTGTCCACACACACTGACAAATATTTTTTCCTGAGCTTTTGAGTTTGTTGCCAATATCAAGTACTTAAGTACGTATTTCCTGAGAACAGATTCCCTTACATCACCGTGATAGCATCGTCACACCTAAGAAATGAAATATCGAAAGAACATTACTTGTGCCCTGGCTGGTGTAGCTCAGTGGATTGAGCGTGGGCCCGTGAACCAGACGATCATGGTTCAACTCCCAGTCAGGGCACATGCCTCAGTTGCAGGCCAGTTCCCAGCAGGGGACCCACTAGAGGCAACCATACATTGATATTTCTCTCCCTCTCTCTTTCCCTTCCCCTCTAAAGATAAATAAATAAAATCTTAAAAAAAGAAAAAGAACATTACTTGTTATCTCCCATAGCCTTCCTCCGGATTTCCCTGACTGTCTCAGGACTGTCTTCCATGGTGCAGAGGTCAGGAGAATTCGGGGTCCAGGTCAGGGATTGTACACTGTACAGAGCATCATGTCACTTTGGTCTTTAAGTGCGGAACAGTTCCCAGCATTTAAAAATATGTCTCATGACATTGACCTTTGAAAGAACTCAGGCCTGTTGTTTTACACAGTGTCCCTCCATTTGGTCCCTCCGGGCGTCTCCTTAGGAAGAGGTTCAGGTGGAACGTCTTCAGCAGCACAGCCCTGGTGGGTCGCACCGAGGTGGCGTGCCCCGCGGGGCTGCTCTTGGGATGTTTCTGAGGCCTCCTTGGCGAGCTGCCAGGAGGGGTAGTAGCCATTAGATGGCACTTGACTTTGGCTGGGAGAAGCCCTCGTCCCCGTCCAGCCGCAGAGCCCCTGGTCCGCTCATTTGATGCAGACGCCCAGCAGAGAAGACCAGGAGCAGCTGTCTGGCTCCAGCCGGACCGGGGTGGGAGCTGTGGCCCTGGTTTTTCCACGTGCGGCAGTTACGGGCCTCACCCAGTGAGGAGCTCTCTCTGCAGAGCCCCCCAAAGCCTGCTTTTCCCCTCAGGGTCCAGCTCTGCCCTGGCCCCTGCCGCGCAGAGGCTGACACACAGCCCCCTTCCACTCCCAACCTGGTAGCCCCCCCAGCCTGCAGCAACCGGAGAGTCTTCGACAGCATCTCCTGCTTTTGTTCAGTTTAGCATTGGCCTCCCCGCCCCCTACTTTTATAAATCAATTTATTTCTAAATTTTACTTTGGAGAGAGAAAGAGAAGGATCGATTTGTGTTCTACTTACTGATGTTGATTCTTGTATGTGCCCAGACTGGGGATCGAACCTGCAACCTCGGCGTATTGGGACGACCCTCTGTGCACCTGAGCTGTCCGGCCAGGGCTTGATCCCCCTTTTCTTTGTAACTTCTTTTCTTGCTGTTCGACCTTTCAGTTATCCTGGGAGACTTAGTGTGGACACAGCGTGAACGTTCAAGTGCCTGTCCCGTTCACATGTGGGTTCCAGACTTCCCCTCACACAGCAGTCTGCCCCTTGGCTGGGGGCAGGTGGGGGGGCCCCCCGCTGCGGGGGCAGAGTTGTGCCCAGCCCCCTCCTGAGACTTCCAGGTGCTGTGGACCGTGGGGAACAGCGTTCAGGCCTTTTGTTTTCCAATGCGGAGGATTTCGTTTAACCTATTGTGCAGAATCGCAGTCGCTCCTTCAGTCTCCAGTTGTTCCAGACCAACAAAGACAGAGAGTGGCCTTGACGTTGGGAATGGGTGAACACATGGGGAGAGAAATAATGTTCAGAGAACACCGATAACGTGCTAGAGTGGATGTGGGACAGGATGTTTTTCTTTCAGGCCAGTGATTTCTTTTTTTTTAATTCTCACCCGAGGGCATTTTTTTTGTTGCTTTTAGAGAGAAAAGGGGAAGGGGGAGAGAAGCATCTATGGGCTGCCTTCTCCTACCCCGACCAGGGATTGAACCCACAACCTGGGTAGGTGCCCTGACTGGGGATTGAACCCATGGCCTTTTGGTCCACAGGACGAGCTCCAACCAACTGAGCCCCACCGGCCAGGGCTGTCAGTGGTTTCTTTTAAACCACTTTGTTGAGGCGTGATTGACATCAGAAAAGCTGCACAGGTTCAGCGGCCACGACCTGATGAGTGTGGAGAAACGGGGGTGGCTGGGCACACAGTGGCAGCCCTGGAGGGTCGGACCTGGAGTCTGCTGTAAGGGTGGCGATGCCGCTGCTGTTGGCACTTCTGGTGACAGGAGGGCATTCCCGGGGAGCCTGTGCCTTCAGAGCCACACAGCGGAAGCAGCTCCCCAAACCCAGCAGGACCTCCTGTGGCCCGGAGGGTGCGGAGACCGCGAGTCTCCGAGTAGAAAGGTAGTAGGGATTCTTCGCTGTCAAGTACGCACTCGCATGTACACACAGGGCACACATGCACACCCCGCCTTCGGGTTCTTAGAGACGCCTCAGCCTAGATTTGGGGGTGGGGGTGTTGGGATACGCCAGAGGGGCAGGTGAGAGACCGGCGTTTCCCAGATGGACGTGTCTCAGGGAGTCGGGCCAGACCCAAGGTTCCCACTGTGTATCTTGTCACGTGCGGATCGCAGCTGCTCCCTGCTGCTGGCCATCGTTTCATGACAGGAGCGCAGGGGTGGGGGCGGTGGTTTAATACCCAGACAGTAGGCAGGGTCCCAGGGGCAATGGCCAGTATCTGGAGACCCTCAGGAACCTTTGGGCGATGTGTGTCTCACTCACCCCGCACGCCTCTGTCCGGCTGGGCCCTGGCCCGGCCTGTTGTAAGCGGAGAGTGCATAGCCCCGGAGACGGGCCAGGTCCCACTCCCGCAGCCTTGTGGGTAAGAGCCAGGCCCCCCCAGAGGCAGAACTGAGCCCACCGTGTACTTCAGACAAGTCTGGGGAAATCACTTAGGTCACTGCCTCAGTCTCTTCGCGTCGTTTGGGGTTGAACGTGTTACTGTGTGAGGTAGGGAGCCCAGGTGAATGTCAGCGCCTGTTTTCATCGGGGTCCTCTGTTCTAGGCCGCAGAACGTGCCACTTCCTAGGGTCTTGGTTAGACACGGGTTCCGGGGGTGGGTGGCCTGGTCCCCAGCAGCTGACAGGTCACTGACTAAACCCCCTGGAAGGGGCACCCAGTGCAGGGCTGAAGCCTGTCACAAGGGAAGGGGTGCCGTGAGGTGTAGTCTTGGTCATAAACGTGTGGGATTTTATTTAAAATGACACGTAGGATGGACTTTCTTCAAGGCACAACAGAGTTCTAGGTAACTATCGAGTTAAATATTCTGTGACCCCTGCCTTGGCCAGACAGTCCTGTCCCCCCTGTCACCGGGGACGTGACACCAAGTACGGCAAGAGTGCCAGCCCTCACGGAGGGGATGTCCTAGGGAGGGAGACGGGACCGGTGAGCAAAGGGGCAGATAATGTGAGTGGCAGGTGGTCAGTACTGGGGACTTGGGGGCCCGTCTCCCCTCCGCCCACTCCCGTCATGGGAGCTGGGACCCCTCCTGACTGGATGTGTCTTTGCAGACGACCTCATCCCACCGCTGGACTTGCTTGAAATGATTGTCACCTGGATTTTTGAGGACTCAAGGTTGATTCTCATCACTTTTTTAAATGCTCCGATTGCGGCCAATCTCCCCATAGGATTTTTAGAGCTCACCCCGCTCACCGGGTTGATCCGCTGGTGTGTGAAGGCGCCGCTGGCTTACAAGAGGAAGAAGAAGCCCTCCTTAGCCAACGGGCACATCGCCCCCAAAGCTGCCCCGGACTCAGCGGGGACAGACAGAGACTCGCACCTCTTGTACTCCAAACTGCACCTCAGCGTCCTGCAGGTGCTCATGGTGCTGCAGGTACACCTCACTGAGAAGAACCTGTACGGGCGCCTGGGGCTGGTCCTGCTCGAACACATGGTCCCACTGGTGGAGGACATCAGCAGGCTGGCGGACGAGCTGAACCCCCTCAACGCCTCCCAGGAGATCGAGCTCTCTCTGGACCGCCTCGCCCAGGCGCTGCAGGTGGCCATGGCCTCCGGCGCGCTGCTGTGCACGAGAGGTGCGTGGCTTCCTGCCTGGCCTTCCCGGGCCTTCACCCGCGTCTGCCCCGAAGGAGATGGGGGCTCCTGGACAAACACTGTCTCCTGCCCGTGCTAGGACTTTTCCTCCTGGTGAACCTGGGGGGTGTGGGGGCATGCCGAGACAGAGCCCTGTGACCGTGGGGTCTCTGTGTCTCCTGGCCATTGGTGCCCAGGACTGGGGACCCTCAGTAACAGCTTGATATCTGTGCCTTTAGGGATTCTCTTCTTTTTCTGCAGTCCTTTTTTATTGAGGTATAATTTACATGCAGTAAAATGCATAGGTTTAAATGCATAAAACATTCATCACCTGTTTTGAGGGTTCCTTAATTCTGCATTTTAGGCATGAACTTGAAGGCTCCCAGGAGAGTGAGCTCCTGCTAATGACACACCATTGTGTTTGCCCTTTAACCCTTGGCTCCCGGGAGCTGCCTGTGGCTCCAGGCTGCGGTCGCTGCGGGTGGGTTTCCTCTTATCCCTGCGCTTAATGCCTTGGATGTCGGGCCCTGCCTTGGGGCCCTTCCCCAGCTTCCAACAAATTGCCTGTAGAGCTGCCGCTTCCCCAAGTGATGTATTCTTTCTGGGGCCTGGTTTGTGAAAGCGAGTGTTGAAGAAAAAGGTGACACAGCCTCTAGTGTCTGGCAGTGTTACTCTGTCCCAACACCCTGGGAAAGAGTGTCAGTGCCCATTTCCCCTGTTTTTTTCCAGTCCGTTCCTTAATTGTGTGTCTCCTTGATTTCAGATGACCTTAGGACCTTGTGCTCCAGGCTGCCCCACAACAAGTAAGTGCCTCTCATGACTTCTGGTGGGTGGGGGCTGGAGGTGGGGTGCAGGGCAGAGAGGACCCCTTGCCGTGGTCCGCTGCGGGGTCCAGAGATTCTGTGTGTGTGGAGCCCCTCGGAGACTGGTGAGAAGTGGGGGACAACAGGATGGCGTCACTCATGGGAGGAAGGCCAAGTGCAGACCACATCGGAGATAAGAGAGGTGGAAAGAACCAGGGTCACTTTGAGTGTCACACTGCCTGTGCGCTTGTGCACGCGTGAGCTTCCTGGTGGCACCGGTGTGCAGTGTCGGTGACACTGTGAGGTGCATGGCCCTCAGGGAAACACTGCGGAGCCACAGCCCTAGGGCCCAGCGTGTAGCTCAGGCCAGCACCTGGGCCCCGGACGGCACTGAGCAGGTTCTGAGCGCGGTCTGTCTGTGGTTTGCCTCGGCTGGCCCCCCGTAAAATGGGGGTGCTGGGTCATCTGCCTCCTGTGGCTGTGGTGAGGATTAAACAGGGGGCCCTCATGCATTTCTGAGCCTAGCCTGCGGCAGGTGGGACCCCCGGTGGTATGCTTGAAGTTGTCTCAGAGGCTCCTTGCACTATCCTCATTGTGGGGGGATTCTTTTTTTTTCTTGTTATTTTGTGTGGTTGTTTTTGTTTCCCTGTGTTCCGTATCATTGATTTGATTCTTGGCTTCATCCATTTTACTGCTGATTTCCTATAGATTGTTTTTTTTATTTCCGTTAGGGTATAACATTTCTACCTGGGTCTTTGTTTATGCCATTGAAGTACTCACTAAGTTTCCTGTGCATCCTTATAATCAGTGTTTTGAATTCTGTATCTGATAGATTGCTCATCTCCATTTTGTTTAGTTCTTTTTCTGGAGTTTTGATCTGTCCTTTCATTCGGGCCATGATCGTCTTATCATTTTTTCAATGACCCCCGGTGAGAGGTGGTGGTTGTCTGAGCAGGGTGGCCGTGGGAAGCAGGGGCCGTGGTCGCTCTGCTCCTGGGAAGAAGCCCAGCCCAGCTCCTTCCTGTCTGGGGCCTTCGGCAGTTCCTTGTCCCCCACGGCCTCCTTTTCTCCATTAGACCCAGAAAATGGCAGTGCTGCCTCTGGCCCTCTGCCTCCCCCCTCGCCAGCCATAGGAGTCCTTTGAGGGTCCAGTGGGTGCTTGCTGTGCAGTCAGTACCTGAGCAGCGCCCCTCACTCTGCGTTCCACGGGGAGGGGTTCTGCTTAACCCAGTGAGGTTCACTGACTGTGAGAAGCGAAAAGCTCTGTGCGTGAAAATATTTCATGCAGATGCCCCTTCTGCATGAAATTATGAGCAAAAACCTGGAAGCAACCTGAGGAGCCCATAGGCAGGGACACTGAGTTGGTAGTGTTTCAGCTGGGATGTTGTATCCACGCATCCAGGCAGCTGGCTGCGGAAGCCGGAAGCGTTAGTTTGCAGTGACAATCAGCATGAAACATTGTATCATCCAAAAGTCGTCATTGTCGCAAGTGGCTGTAGAAAGGGTGCTGATGGAAGGCCCCAGGCTCCCTGTAGCGCGGGCAGGGTTTAGGAAATGGAAGAGCCCAGGACTGCTGATCGGCACTGGTCTGTAACAGGGCAGTAGGGCCCCAGGGCCAGCTGCGGCAGGCAGTGCGGGCAGAGGGCGAGCCGGCCAGCGCTGTGGGGTCCGGGCCGTGAGTCTGGGCGTGGGTGGCAGGCTGTTACAGAAATACTCACAGTCCGAGGCCAAAGGGTCGGCCAGATGCCAATTCATGGGCTGCCCGTGAGAGAGCTGCAGCCAGGCCTCCCGCATCCTCACGTGTGGTCGGGGGCTCCGTGTCCCTCTGTGCTGGGGAGGGTCCGGTCAGGTGTCTCAGGAGTCACGGAAACTGAGAGGGCGGAGCACAGCACGTCCTGGTGGAGCGCAATGCCCTGTTTGGGGCTTCATCCGCGCCGGTGACAGCCTGTCCAGAGGGCCGTCCCTCGCTCAGGAGGGCACACGGGGCCTTTTTCCAGCTCCAGAGAAGCTCCCTGGCATCTGAGGACATTGTTGGTAGAGATGGGGCCTGTTACCCCTCGGCAGGGACCCCTTTGTAGTATTTCCTTTCTCTGTGCGCAGCTCTCAGAAAACTGTTAAGTGTTTTCAGGGCACGAGAATATGATGGGGCGTAAATCCTTTATCATCTCGGCGCTGTAACCGGGGATCCCCGGCCGGCCCTGCGCTCCTGACGGCCTGGCCCTGCTTTGGGGCCAGAGGACAGTGACTGGGCACAGGCTTTGCTTTCTGGTTGTCTCTGTCGTGTGACTGCCTCTCCAGCCAGTTGGAGACTCTCTGAGCCCTCTTGTGTCCCCAGCAGGGAGTGCGGGTCCACATAGACGTGGAACCTGGATTTTACCTCGATGATACGCCCTTAGGTTGCTTCCTTGTTTGCTTATTGTGGTCGAATTTCTTGCCCAGTTGTAAACGAGCTACACAAATGAAAACAGGCCTGGAGCAGCTTCAGGCCACCCTGAAAGGCACCACTCTCTTCGGCCTCGGTTCGCTGCCGCAGGGCCCCACACTTTGCACTTGTGGGGTGGGTGGGGTGGGGGTCAGTCTGCAAGTAGCAGGCCAGCAGTGGTCAGGGTCCACCCAAGGGTGAAGTGGTCTGGGAGGAAGGCCATGGCTGGGGCCAGCAGATAGCAGCAGGAGCAAGGGAGCAACAGGTGGGTGATGGGTTTGAACAGGACCCGGCAGCTGGGAACTGGCAGTGAGAACCTGGCTTGGATGCCAGGAACACAGCCCCGCTGGAGCCGAGCACAGGGCGATCCTAGGAGGGCAGAGAGCAGAGCCAGCAGGGCTGGGCAGGGGCCCTGTCGTGAAGGGGAGGGACTGACAGGTTTTCCAGTTGGGCTGCCTCAGGAGTTGGCCCTTTGAAGCTGACCTCAGGGCAGGGCTGAGCCTGGAAAGCTGGAGGTCAAGGAGCTCTGCTGGTCAGGGGCAGTGGAGTCAGGAAGGATGACGCTACTCAGGAAAGCCTTCCGGGAGTCTCAGAGGGACCAGCACTGGAGATGACATTGAATTCAGGAGGGCGGGGGATTCCGGCAGGTGGAGGGTACTGATGCTCCAAACCTGAGAGGAGAGTGCAGGCTGGGGGAGGTGCTCTGCCCCTTGCGCTTGGGGGGTCACAGAGGGTGGAAGGGCATTGTGGTGGAAAGGCAGGTACAGAGACCCGGGCATGTCAGAAGCGGGGCTGGGTACAGGTGGGAGGGGATGCCCCCAGGGTCTGGGAGCGGTCACCCTGTAGTGAAGGGGCAAGGGGCCAGAGCACCTGAGGGTTTGAGGCTCCCCATGGGAGGGGAAGGGGGTGGGCCCCTGAAGGTGGGTCAGGCTCCTGAAGGTGTCGGGGGCTCTGGTTTCAGGGAGCCAGCTTTGGGGTGATTTTCCTAAGAATTTGGTTAGGACTATCACCGAGAGTGACTTTGAGAAAACGGAGGCCTGCCTGCTTCCTGTGGGGCCTCAGGCACGGCCCCCCTGCATGTGGGCACTTGAGGCCAAAACGGGTGATGGCCTGTGTCCAAGCCCAGGTGTGGGGGCCGCTGCAGCCCCTGGCCCTGCGGTCCTGCTGGCGCCTGCCTCCCCGGCACCTGCCGTTCCCTCGGGCCCCTCCCTCTGCATTGTCACCTCTTACCTGTTGTCTGGGGGGCTCTGGCTTTCCCCACGCTGGCCCCTCCTCTCTTCTCTGCCCTGTCCTATGCTAAATCCTGATACATCCTGCTCCTCCCCAGCCACACGCCGCCCCCATCCTCTCTGCTCTCAGTTTGCCCCTCTAGAAACCTGGGTGTTCTGCTCCTGTGCCTGGTGCCTCCGTTGGTGCATGGGAGGGCACCACATGTGTGGACCTTCTGTCCTCTCTCCCCCATGACACCAAGCCCAGGGGACAGGGCCAGTCCAATGCTGCGTTGAGGATGACCATCACCTCTGGAATGCGTGCCAACCCTTCTCCTTGTGTTTGCAGCCTGCTGCAGCTGGTGATCTCCGGCCCCGTGCAGCAGTCGCCCCACGCGGCGCTGCCTCCCGGGTTCTACCCTCATATCCACACGCCCCCGCTGGGCTACGGGGCCGTGCCTGCCCACCCTGCCGCCCACCCTGCGCTGCCCACACACCCCGGGCACACCTTCCTGTCGGGCATGACGTTTCCATTCAGGCCCATCCGCTAGGCTGGCCCCACCTGCCACCGAGTGGCACTGTGCCTTCTGCACCTGGGCGGAGGAAGCCTCCCGGAGAGGGGCCGGCCCACAGAAGAGGACCTTCAGGAGGCAGCGGGCGGCCCCTCCTCACCAGCAGGACTGTCTCGGGGCAGAAGTTCCGTGACATCGCCAACCAGGTGCCGTCTACCTGGCTGCGCTCATGAGAGTCCAGCCTGGACGGACCAAGGGGAAGGGCCCAGCCCGGGCAGAGCGGTGCGGCCTCTTGGCGGTGCCCCCCCTGTGAGCCCGGCCCCTCGAGAGTCGTTCCAGATGCACTCGCTGAGCCTGTGCTGTCGGGTTGCGGGCGTGCAGAGCAGCATTTGCACGTCCACACACCTGGCTTCTTTCCCTGTGAACGGGACACGTCCTGCCACGAACACAGGCCCCTCCACTCCGAGGGCTCCGTGAGCTCCGGGCTGAGCTGGGTGCCCTCAGGCCACGCCCAGCACTTGGCTGGTGCAGGGAAACCCGAGGGGACGGCCCTGCCTCCGAGGAAAGGGGCGTCCGTTTCACTGGGATCGCTGCATTTTTCTTTGACGTGTTCAAATAAAATTTTTCTAAAGAGTTGAGCAGACGTTGTGGAATGTTTTTTAAGAACTAACCAGCCCTGGCTGGTGTAGCTCAGTGGATTGAGCGCGGGCCTGCGAACCACACGATCGCGGTTCGATTCCCAGTCAGGGCACATGCCTGGGTTGCAGGCCAGTTCCCAGCAGGGGACTCACAAGAAGCAACCATACATTGATATTTCTCTCCTTCTTCCCTTCCCCTCTAAAGGTAAATAAATAAAGTATTTTAAAAAAAAAGAACTAACTGAATGCAAGCTGCAGTGGCTTCCTCCCCAGTCTGCCCTGACCGTGGTGAGAAGATGGGACACCCCTGTGGCCACCCCTCCTGACAGGGCATCCCTCTGCCGGCGCCTCAGTGTGCTCCGGGTCTGCTGGCCTCAGGTCCGGTTCTTTCGGTTGCCGAACACAGCCCTCAGGGTTTCCCACCCCCACCCCCACCCCCGCCCCGGTGGGAAGGATGTGCTCTGAGTTCTCATTGAACGTCTGGGAGGAAAGAAAGGTATCAGTAACTGGGGGCTCCCCAGGCTGGACATGGGGGTGAGAGGTGGTCTCTGCGAGCGGTGAGCGGGCTGCAGTTAAAGGGCCAAGGTTAACTCATGCTGATTGGTTGCTGACTGAGGCCATGATCGGCAATATGGAACCGCACCGGACTCCGTGTGTTTGTCTGCTCTAGGTCTGGAGTTTGAGGCGTCCCCCCAGGTCAGGGTGCAGGTGCACCATGGGGCCCTTGGCAGACCAGGACCTGGGGCCTGGGTCTGGCTCAGCACCACAGGGCGCCCAGCCAGGCTGCTGCAGCCACAGCCGGTGGGTGGGGAGAGGCAGGCTGCAAGTGGCACCCATCCAGAATCCGCTTTTAAATTACTTTTGAGGACCGGGAACGAGAAAGGACGTGTTCAGCTCTTTGAGCGGGCCCTCACCGTCCCTGGGCTTCTTGTTTACGTGTGAAAACACCTGCACATGGTGAAATGCACCAACACCGCGTGGCCGGTTCCCGGTGCCCAACTCCAGTGCCGAGGGTTTCCAGAAAGGACAGAGAAGCAGCCCCCACATTGCTTTGTCGTCAGAGAGGGTCTCTGAGCACCACTCTGCCTCCGAAGGTAGCCTCCAGCACACGTTTCCTGGGGGGAGGTCAGGAAAGGAAGATGGAGCAGACGCAGCCACTGGGCACAGGCTTCCTTCGGTGCGGTTTTTAGTGGCACGTGAGCGATGAAGTCGGCCTGTTGAAAACGGCACACTTGCTCAGCGCTCTGCGTACATTGGACACTGGTCCACGAGAGGCCCCGGCCAGTGGGCGCCGTTGGTTAGAGCAGCGTCATGCCAGTGCGCCCAGGTTGCGGGTTTGACCTCCGGCCAGGGCACGTGCAAGAATCAACCACTGAATGCATAAATAAGTGGAACAACAAATTGCTGTGTCTCTCAAGTCAATAAATGAAAAAAATTTTGATGTTGATCCATGAGAAAACCTTTGCAACATATTAAAGTACATCTATACAGAAGGTGTAAAAACTACAGGTCAATCAGAACACATTGCAATACCAAAACAGGTGAAGGTCATGAACAGAAAGTTCGTAGAAGAGAAAATACAAGTGGTGAGTAAGTATGAAACGATTCTAAAACTGGGCCAGGGAAATGGCAATGAAAGTCAGACGCCATTTTCCCACCCACCTGTCAACAGGGGCAAATAGGAAATGCAGAGGTGCATGAGGACGGGGTGGCTGTGTGGTAGGGTGAGTCCCTCGGGTGCTCTGGGACAAGGAGAAGATAAACTGACTGTGACCCAGCAGGCAACCACAGGAGTGTCCTGCATTTCAAATACAGTCTCTTGGTGACGGGGGCGGGGGGCAGGGGGGACAGGCACCAGGACCCTAGCACGAGGCATTGGAATGTTCAACTGCGAAGGGCGGACGGTAACAGTCTTACTGAGAGACTTCGCACACCCATTCACCCAAAGTGTGCAGCGCGGTGGTTTTCAGTGCATTCAGAGTTGTGCAACCTCACTCCATCTGCTTTAAAACATTTCATCACCCAAAAAAGAAACCCTCACTCGTTAACGGTCATCACCCGTCTCCTCCCAGCCTCTGGTAACCACTAGCCTCGTCTCTGCGGATTTACCCTTTCTGGCTATTTCATAGAAACAGGATCCCGCGGTACCCGGTCTTTGGTGTCTGGCTTCTTTCCCTGAGCACCGTGTGCTATGCACTGACGTGTTCATGGTTCATCCGTGTTGTAGCACATGTCAGAGCCTCACTACGTTTCATGGCCAAATGAGGGTCCATTCTGTGGGTGGGCCACATTTTGTTCATCCATCCATTAGTAGCTGGACTTGAACTTCTGTGATGAACAGGGTTATGCCCTGATTCTCATGGAGATACACACACATCTATGTGGAAACGCTGTCGCAGTTTTTTTTTTGATACAGAAAATCCACACCCTGGCTCGTGTGGCTCAGTGCATTGAGCACCAGCCTGCAAACCAAAAAGTCCACAGGTTCGAGTCCCAGTCAGGGCACATGCTTGGGTTGCTGGCCAGATCCCCAGTTGGGGGCATGGGAGAGACGACTGATCCCTGTATCTCTCACGCACTGATGTTTCTCTTCCTCTCTTTCTCCCTCCCTTCCCCTCTCTCTAAAAAAGAAATAAAATCTTTAAAAAATACAGAAAGTCCAGTAACAGCTTGAATAGCCATCAGTAGAGGACCAGCCAATTACGCGTTATAAACTCGGCCGTCCCTAGGGACCACGCAGGTAAACGTCAATGGGTGAAGCTACCAGAGCTAGACACCAGGGGGCGCTGCAAACTGCTGAACTGGAGAGTACCTGAAGCCACCTGGGTGAATGCCGCCAGGACCTCTGAGTGGGCAAGGGAAGATGGGTAGATCTGTATATGCACACACACACACACATGCATGCAAGCATGCATACATACAAACATATAAAACATCGATTTGAGAGGGAGAGAAACATCAATTTGTTGTTCCATTTATTCACGCATGCATTGGTTGATACTGGTATGTACCCTGACTGGGGATCAAACCCACAACCTTGGTGTTATTGGTATGATGCTCTAACCAGCTGAGATACCTGGCCAGAGCAAAAACATATTTATCTGTGCTATTTTCTCTTTTCTTGAAAACTCAGTTTCTTTAAGATTTTATTTATCTTTAGAGGGGAAGGGAAGGAGAGAGGGACAGAAATAGCAATGTATGGTTTCCTCTCGTGAGTCCCCTGCTGGGAACTGGCCTGCAACCCAGGCATGCACCCTGACTGGAAATCGAACTGCGATCCCTTGATTCGCAGGCCCGCACTCAATCCACTGAGCTACACCAGCCAGGGCTATTTTCTCTTTTTTTTTAAGGTTTTATTTTTTTTTATTTCCAGAGAAAAGGGAAGGAGGGGAGAGAAACATCAATCAGTTGCCTTTTTCACACTCCCAACAGCCCCAACACCCTTCACTGGGTACCTGGCCTGCAACCCAGGCATGTGCCCTGACTGGGAATCGAACTTGTGGCCTTTCGATTCACAGACTGGAGCTCAATCCACTGAACCACAGTTCTGAAGTTCTGAAACTTAGAACTAAGAGTCTCCTTGCTCTAGCAGAGTGGTGGGGAGGCAGGCACTTTTATTCTTGGCTGGTGTGGATTTAAATTGGCACAAGTTTGTCGGAGCAGCATCTATCAAAATTGTACAGACACGCACGCAGGTTGGGGGCGAGGGCAGAGGCAGGTTTCCAGGTGCTTGGGTGGATGGAAAAGGGGCATGCAGGGCGTGGTTGTTCTAGCAGCTTCACTGACCGGAAAGAACTCTGTGTCTCGTGTGTGCGCAGCAGGAAACCCACTTTTGCTCGTATCGTGTGGTTGGACCAGCGCATCCACTGCGAGGGATGCATCTCACAGAAGAGCTCTCCCAGGTGAGTTGAGTTTGAGGTGCAGGCACGTTCGCAGGAGCAAAACGTGAGAAACGGCTTCATCAGGAGGTACCCGGTTAAATAAATTAGGATGTATCTTTGCAGGGGGAGCCTGGGGGAGTTTTTTTACGATTAGGTGAACACTTGTTCTCCGTGGGAAAGCACATCTTTCAGAGTGGGCGGTCCATAGACACGTCCCACGAAGGAAATTCCAGCGACAGCACCACGAGCAAGTAATTTAGACATGTGGCCAGGCTTCTCAGAAGAAACAGGAGTGGACTCAGAAGGGAGGAGATATTTCTGTTGCTGCCAAAGCTGCCTAGAGCTATTGGGCATATTCAACTAGGTACCTGTGTCAGCCCTCAAAAAAGAAAAGGGACCGAGAAGGGGAGCAAGGGTGGCTGGAGCTGGAGTTGGGTGTCCCGGTTCGGGCAGGAGGAGGATCCTCGCGGTGTGAATGTGGGGGAGGGGACTGTAGGTGTAGGGAGACACCTCCTGCATCTGGGTCCTGGAAAGGTGAGCAACCAGGCCGGCCAAGGAGGTGGATCCCGCTCAGGAGTCGGAACGGGGGCTGACCGGGAGGGCTGGGAGCCCAGTGCGCTCTGGCACTCAGCAGAGAAGTGTCCGGTGCTCCCAGAGGTGCAGCCAGATGAGGCATTTAGTGACCTGGAGGTCAGTGGTGACATTAAAGGGGGCTGTCTGGTGGAGTGACAGGTGGGGGTCAGGATGGAGAGGGGGAAGGAGGGCAGGCAGATAAGGACAGAACCACGATGGTGCATCGTTCCAGGGAGTTTGGCCACCTAGGGCAGAGAGAGAGGGGCTTGCCCATTCCCAGGTCAGGAGCGTGGTGAGAAGAAGAAGACGCAGTTCAGAGGAAGCAGGTGAGGGAGAGGGTGAAGACTCTGGGAGGGGAGGGTTCTCCGGATCCTGCAGGCCTGCGCTCTCCCAGGAGACAGGGAGAGCTCTGCTCTCGGACCTCCCAGGGTCGGGAAGGTGCACACCTATGCCATCCAGCAGGGAGGTGGTCGCTTATCCTTAGCCTCCCCCCTGGCGCCTCAGGCTACCTGGCTGGAAGAGACCCCCGCCCCAGATGCTCCTTCCTCCAGAGCCGCCTTCTCCTTGCTGCCCCACTGAGGCAGGTGTGCCCTCCACCTCCAGCTTCTGCGAAGTCCCCACGCCGTGCGCAGGCTTCTCGCCAGGGCCGGAGGGGAAGCCCCAGTGCCTGGGGGGCCAAGGAGGCTCAAAAGGTGGAACAGGGAGGCCAGGTACGTGTCTACCGGTTGGTTACTGTCCCCCCACCCCCCAGTGGGGCATTCCCACCTCCACCCCAGGAACGGCTCTCCATCACCGCGTCTCTGGGTTTTCTCGGGGAATCTGACTGTCCTGATTTCAGCGAGGGCTGCCCGAGGGCCTTACAGCAAACAGACGGGATGAGAGATGGCCAGGTACGGCCTCTCAGAGCGGGAGAGCCAGCACGCAGGCAGGAAGCTGCTCGGGAGGCTGGGCCTGGGGAGGGCAGGAGGAGGGGCCGCGGAGGGGGCCTGGCCACCGGGTCCTGTGCGCATTGGAAGCGAGCAGGGGTCCAGAAAGAGATGAGCTTAGCTCTCCAGGCAGCAGGAGCGCTTCAGCCCACCGCCCAGCGGGAGAGGGTCTGCAGTGTGGAGGGGGAAGCCCCTTCCAATCCCACCGGGCCTGGGACGCGGCCTCCTCATTAACTCGGTGTCACCTATTTGACCACAACTTGTACGCAGTCCAGGGGCACTCTGAGACTGAGTGCCTCCGCTGAGACCCGTGCAGCGACTGTCGGGTCGCCAAGCCCTGCGCGCAGACGCGCGCGTCTGGGGATGCGTCAGAGCGCGCTGCTCTTGCTGCTCTCTCCGCACCACAGGGTCCCCGCCTCGCGTCCCACGCCACGGGGGAGCGGCCGGCCGGGAAGGGTTAAGCCCACCGAGCTCGCGGCTGCCTAGAGCGGCGGCGGTGGCGGCAGCAGCAGCGGCGGGGGCCGTGGCGCGCCCCCGCGGGTGGCGGGCGGCGGGCGGGGGACAGGATGCGGATGCTGGGGGTACTTCCTGTGCCGGCCCCCGCTGCCCCCACCCCGGCCGGGCCGCTGCCCGCACGGACGCAGGCCAGCTGGACACAAACTCAGGAGGGCGGGCGAGTGAACAGGGACCCCCTTGAGGCCGCGCTGCCCGCCCCCCGCCCGAGGCCCGCGGGATCCAGACACCTGTGGCCGCTGGCGGAGCCCTGCCGGGCC
The DNA here is from genome assembly GCF_014824575.4 of Sturnira hondurensis. Lineage (NCBI taxonomy): Eukaryota > Metazoa > Chordata > Mammalia > Chiroptera > Phyllostomidae > Sturnira > Sturnira hondurensis. The sequence continues at coordinate 5,252,628 of NW_028082364.1, forward strand.
CGGACTGCCCTGGGCTGAGCCTCCTGAGCCGAGCCGGGTGTCTCCTGGCCCCTGCCAACCTCAACCGGGGTTACACCACCTGGTCTGCTCTGGAGCCTGTGGCGCGCACCCTGGTCGCAGCCCGCCAGCTCTGAGCCCAGCGCTGGATGGGGTTCTCTCGCCACCTCAGGGAGCCGACACCAACTTCTGCTCTTGAACTCAGCTCTGTCCCTTCTTTTGGCCCAGGGCGAACTCGACAGCCCTGACAGCTGCCCGACCCTCTGGAGTGCCCAGAAAGGTGCCCGGGGTGGGCCCCAGTGCCTCCCCAGCTCTTTCTGGATGGAGGTGTCACAGGAAGGAGCTGGCTAAGGGCTCTGGCCTTCACCTCCCAGACCCTGCTGCCCACACCTCCCCTGGTGCAGAGGCTGTGGTGAGAAGCAGGAAATGCTGTACCAGGTGAGGCCCAGTGGGTGGGAGAGCTGGGTGACGCCAGTGTACTTCTCTTAAGAGGTTTTGGACTGGGTTCTGAAAAGGGACCTGGAGTCATCCCGTTAGGAGGGGTGGGAGGACTGGAGGTGGGGACACCTCTGCAGGGGCCTGGGTGGACACGGAAAGGCGAGGATCCTTCCACACCTCAGGGACCTCTGGGCCCTGGGCCTGGGGCCAGGCCGGCAGCTGGCCAGTTCCATGGGTTGTAGTGCTTTGGAAGCCTGCCTTCCCATGGAGCTGAGCTGGCACCAGGGCACATGGGGCCTGGAACCCCTGGCTTGCCAGTGCCCTGGGAAGGCTGGGCGAACCCCCTGCTGGGGAGGCAGGAGACCAGAGGGTGCACAGACTGGTCGGCACTCTGAGTGGGCGGGGAAACCCGGGGTGGACGTCTCTTTTCTGCAGACCTCCCAGATGCCCCTCTGGGACTTCGGCTCCCCATCCTCGTGAGGGGTCTGGTTGCCCACAGTCCTCTCGGTGAGGACCAGCTGCAGGCTGCCCCTAGGCATGGGCTGCATCAGGGAGGGCCGCCTCTGTGCCAGGCAATGGGCCTGGGAGCTGAGTCTCGTCCAGGCTGCTCCTGCTCCTTCCTTCCCAGCCGTGGACTGCACTGGCCTGATTTCCAAAAGGGGAGGAACTGCCTGCTCTGGGGGGCCTGGGGCAGAGTTGAGGGGTCTCTGGGTGCCCGCGCCTTGGCCTGGGGGCTGCCACGCACAGCACCACTGCCCATCCGAACAGCTTCCTTCCTTCCTTCCTTCCTTCCTTCTTTCCTTCCTTCCTCCCAGCACAGCCGGCTCCCTGGAATCTTGGTTTGACCGCCAGGATGGAGCTGGGGCCGGCGACTAAGACCTTTGTGCTGGAGCTGCGGTGTGTTGAAGATGGGGGCCCAGGGCCTAACACCCTCTCAGGTGAGGGGCTCGGGGGTGCTCTGACCTCCTAAACCAGGAGATAGACCTCAGGTCCCCAGCGAGGGTGCTTTGGGCGGTGAGCAGCTTACTGTCTGGAAGAGCACCCTCCTGGTTATTAGGAAGAGTTTTCTAAAAGGAAATTACTCCCATGGAGCTATCCCTTCATTAAATCAATATGTTCCTGGGAGAGTGACCAGAAGGCACACTTTTATCAATCAGATTTCTGTTTTCTAACACAAAACTGAAAACAGGGTGCTATAGGAAGCACAGATGTTGAAATTGGACTTGGGAGTGGAGAAAGCCCCTTGGAACTTGTGCTAACCCAAGTGCGATGTGATGCCTGTGATGCTCCAAGTGCGAAACTGCCCGTGCATGCTGGGCAGAAGGCAACGCTTCGCCACGGAGTAGTGGCTGTGTGGTGGGGCTTACTCTGTGCTTACACCATGCTGGGCTGTGCATTTATCCTCTCCAGTTCTCAGGGCCCCTGAAAAGGCTCTGTCTCCTTTGCAGATGGAGAAACTCAGGTCCCCAGGGGTGAGGGAACTGGCCAGCTGCCACATTCACGTGGAGCTGTGAGTTGTTGGCCTCTCCACTTCAAAACAACAATGTCAAACACGGCCCGTCTGTAGGCTGTTTCAGACGGAGCTAGCTGTATCCTTGGCATTTCTAAGCTGCCCGTTAGTTTGCAAACTCAGTCCTAACCCACAGGGAGAGGGGCTCTTCGAGCATCTACCAGGTCCTAGGGGAAGTGTCCGAGCCCTCCCTGCTTCGCTCAGGAAGTGCCAGGCTGTATAGCGTCAAGCTAGTTCACAGACGAGGAGGGCACCAAGCCTGCAGGGGTCGGGTGGCTGCTCACCGGGAAAGGACTCCCCAGGGGAGACCTCGTGTTCTCTCCGAAACCCTGGTGACTTGTAGAAACTGCCTGCGGCGACACTTCCAGGCAGCTCTCCAGAAATCCCTTCTTCTTTGCAGAGATGGCGCGTTTCACTTATTCACGGTGCGAGCCTGAGGTCCGACTGCAGCGTGAGCTCGTGCCTCGGCACGGCTGGTTCATGGATCCCGCTGGATGGTGACTAGGCACAAGGGACTTCTGTCGGGAGCCCATGCTGGTGTCACTGCCATGTCTGTGTGGGGGACAGCCCACAGAGGGGGCCAGGGAGCTGGGGTCCAGAGTGACATGACCAGCAGTCTTTTGGGTGCATTTCCAAGCAACCCCACACCTCTGGGCATTTCAGTTTCTGCCATGCTGCCATGTCACTGGACCCAGTGCTTTTGGGTCTCTGCTGAGAGCTCCGGCGTGTATCCTAGAGGGGCTGGACATAGGGCAGGGCAAGGGGGAGGTCCTGACGGTGTGAACAGAGAGCTGCCTGCAGATCTTTCTGTCTTGGCTTCCTGCCATTTCCACTCCAGGTGGCAGCGGTGGGAGTGAGAGTCGGGAGGAAGAAGAGGCTCGGGAGAGGAGCAGCAGCCCCATGTGGCCAGCAACCTCTGCCCAGAAGGGGGCCAGCGAGGGTGCTGAGGAGGCCCAGCCAGGACAGCCGGAGCTGCGACTGCAGCAGCCAGCACCACAACAACAGCCACGGCAAGAACAGTGGCAACAGCAGCAGCCACCAAGCCAGCCATCGGGCCATCGGCCAGAACCGCAGCAGCTACAAGATGGACAAGAACAGCTGCCACGGCAACAGCAGAGACTACAGGAAAAACACCGACGCCGGAGACATCGGCAACTGAGGCGGAAACTACCACGGATGCAACAAGCGCGAGAGCAGCGAGTGCAAGAGCAACAGCTATTGCAGCAACAGCAGGAGCAGCCCCAGCCGCAGCCGGATGGGCAACAGCCACTGCCTCAGCGACAGCAGGAACTACAAGAAGGACCCCTATCAGTGCCGCATGAGCCACTGAAGCTGATGCAATGGCAGGGAGAGTTACAAGCACAGCAAGTGCAAGAGCAACAGCAGGAACTGTTAGAACAGCATGCACGGTTACAGCAGCAGAGGCAGCAGGAACAGCAGAAACAAGAACCATTACAGCAGCAGCAGCTGTTGCAACAGCAGCAGGAACAGTTACAGCAGCAGTTTTTACAGCAACAACAGTTACAGCAGCAGCAGCTGTTGCAGCAGCAGCAACAGTTACAACAGCAGCAGCTGTTGCAGCAGCAGCAGCAGCAACAGTTACAGCAGCAGATGTTTCAGCAGCAGCAGCAAGAACAGCTGCAACAGCAGCAGCTGCAGCCCCGTCCACTGGAGCCAGAGGAGGAGGAAGAGGTGGAGCTGGAGCTCATGCCAGTGGACCTAGAGTCGGAGCAGGAGCTGGAGCGGCAGCAGGAGCTGGAGCGACAACAGGAACAGCTGCAGCTGCAGCTCAAACTGCAGGAGCAGCTGCAGCAGCTGGAGAAGCAGCTGGAACAGCAGCAGCAGCAGCTGGAGCAGCTGGAGCAGTTGCAGCAGTTGCAGCAGTTGCAGCAGCTGCAGCAACAGCAGCAGCAGCAGCAGCAGCAGCAGCAGCAGGTGCGGCTGGAGCTGACCCCGGTGGAACTAGGGGCCCAGCAGCAGGAGGTGCACCTGGAGCTGACACCCGTGCAACCAGAGCTGCAGCTGGAGCTCGTGCCTGCCGCGGGGGTAGGTGGAGCTTCAGGGCTGGGGGCTCCAGCCGCTGTCATGGTGGCCCCCCCAGGCTACGTGGTGCTGCAGGAGCTCATGGTGCTGCCGGCTGTACCCCCGCCGGCAGTGGTACCCATCTCGGGCCCTGCGGGCAGTGCGGCCCTGGCTCCAGCGAGGCAGCGAAGACGGCGGCGCGCCCGGGACCGGCCGACCATCTGCGGCGAGTGTGGCAAGGGCTTCAGCCGCAGCACCGACCTGATCCGGCACCAGTCCACGCACACGGGTGAGCGGCCGCACCGCTGCAGCGAGTGTGGCAAGGGCTTCTCGCAGCACTCGAACCTGGTGACACACCAGCGCATCCACACCGGCGAGAAGCCCTACGCCTGCTCCTATTGCTCCAAGCGCTTCAGCGAGAGCTCCGCGCTCGTGCAGCACCAACGCACGCACACCGGCGAGCGGCCCTACGCCTGCGGGGACTGCGGCAAGCGCTTCAGCGTCTCATCCAACCTGCTGCGCCACAGGCGCACGCACTCGGGTGAGCGCCCCTACGTCTGCGAAGACTGTGGCGAGCGCTTCCGCCACAAGGTCCAGATCCGCCGCCACGAGCGCCAGCTGCATGGAGCAGGCCGCTCCCGGGGCCTGGGTTTGCTTCGCAGCACGCGCTCGGCCACCAGTGGGCCTCCGCGCCCTGAGCAGGCCACAGGGGACAAGGCTCTGTGACCAGGAGGGGCCCGGCTCCGCTGATTTGAGAGGCACTGTGCCTTGCCTGCTGGTACCACCTTGACCCAGCTCTGGTCTTTCCGGATATCCAGGAATCTTGCTGGGAAAAGGTTTCTATCTGTCCTCGGGACCACCTGCAGAGTGGGACAGATCGCCCTCAGGAACACTTGTGAGAGGAAAGTGGGTGTGGCTGAGCCGGCAGGAATGTTGCACATTAGCACAAACAGCACATGCTACACTTTCGTGATCGGGGAACCGATGGATGGGTGAGGAGATCACCAAACAGCACCTCTCCTGGGAAGCCTGGGCTTACCAAATATGAGAGCCACCAAGCAAAACTTCCAATGACAGATGGGACAGTTGGTGACATTGGACCCGATCGAACGCTCTCCAGGGAATCAAATATACCTGGTAAAACGTGCACAAAAAGGATTTGATCCTGGTGAAACTTATTTCAAGGAAATACGGGGGCAAAGGCAACTCGTCTGCACTATGTGGAAAACCGACCAAGGCGTCCGATTGTCCTCCATTGCAATTGCTCTGAAAATACGTTCTGGAACAGAAATTCATCAGGATGGATATAATCCTGATTTGAATGTTGCGTTCCTAAACACAGGGTCAGAGTGTCTGCTGGGACAATGTGCAAATGCTAGGAAGTCCTGCTCTGGGCGGGAAGGTAAAACCTTCCCCCGCAGAGCCACAGGAGTCCTGATAAGTGTGGGAAGCAAGCTGTCGGCCTCCGTGCCTGTTCCCATGTCCAAAGTGGCCCCCTCGTGTCCTCTGGAATAGAAGCCTGTGGCTGAAGCAGAGGGCATTCTGGGAGTGCTGTCCAAGGTCCAAAGGAATGACTCCCCGCCCCCCCCAACCTGAAACAGCCCTAGGGTACCCCCCTTTCCCTGCAACCAGCCAGCTCTAGGCTGGGTTCTGGCCTTGAGACCCAGGGCAAGGTCCTCGAGGGCCAGGCCACACAGGGGGCTGGCCTGAGCAGACTCTGCCGCGTCACCTGGGTCAGAGGGAGGACGTTAGGGACAAGGATCGGAGACATCAGGAATGCTCTTTACATTCACCACGTCGTCTGGGGGCCGCGATGCCCGCGGGAAGGCAGGCCGCTGGAGCAGGCTCCCCACCCCCCACCTCCACCCCCCACGCGCTGAGGGCTCCTGATCTCCCCCGTGTGGGCTGCCGAGCTCCTTCCGATCTCTCTTCCCTGCTTCTCCTTTACTAGCACAGCCTGCTACACTTTACAGACGTGTTGGTGAGAGAGAAACACAAGAATAAAAAGTACACTTACGTGAAGAAACACGTTGTCCTATCTGTTTTCACCTCTGAGTTTTGTGGGCCTTCATTTGTGTGGGACCGTTCTCCGGGTCTCTGTAGATACAGGGACTTAGTGCTCGGGCGCATGCCCCGTGCCCCTCGCCCAGATCCTTGCTTCTGGCCTGAGACCCTTGGCTGGGGATGGACTCGTTCACTGAAACCCTCGTGGGCAAGATGGGGACCCACAGGTAGATGCCTGAGGCGGCGGTTTGGGCATCTCCCGAGGATAGGCTGAGTCAGTCTCGTCCAATTAATACATTTTCCATGTCACTGCTCCAGGCCCGTAAACAGTTGGGGGGGTGGGCATCTGAAAATGTAGCCACGAAATAGAGCTCCCTGGTGCGGTCATCTGGCTAGTATCCACTCTGCCTTCTGTGGTGGGCATGGGGTGGGGGGGGAACGGAGCGAGGGTCATGGCAGCCCCCCAGTCATTGTCACGAGGCCCCCATCCTGTGTGTCAGCCGTGCTGTGGCTCGCCGGCAGGGACCCAGGGACGTGGGAGGCACCCATCTCTGTGCAGACCACACGCAGCTGTGCGCTGCCTTCAGGGACTGGCCTGCCAGCTGGACAGAACTCACTCCCACTCGACTCTCGGCTGACTCCTCCTATAGGAAGCCCTCCTGGGCTCCCCCTGGGCTCTCACATAATGATGGGGGGAGTGGCTAGCCAGGAGCTGGGCACAGAAGGGTAATAACAACGTCCCCACCAAGCCCCAGCGTGCCCAGCATGGGGAGAGAGTAGAAGTACCGTGGTTAAAGAGATCCAGAGCTAGACATCATTTTAAACGGTTTAAAAAAGCCATTTTATTCGGGATCTAATGCACTAGGGGAAAAGAGACCTCAGAATGGAAGGGAAGTGGGGGTTTCCTTCCAAGGAGCGGGGTGTGTGTATGGGGCGGGGTAGCCGCGGACGGAAAGCAGGTGGGGAGGACATCCTGGTGGGGGGGTGCTGGTTCGACAGCCCCGGCAGCATTCTTGCTGAAGGCGGGTCGGGGGGTGACAGGGAGCAGGCTCTGGTCAGACGTGGAAGGCGATCAGATACCCAGGGTGGAGATTCTGGCTGAACTGACTCGACAGGATTCTTGCTGCAGCTGGGTGATGCCCAGACGGACGGGGAGGCCCCAAAGCGGGGCCCTGATTGAGATGGGGCTCGGACCAGACGTCCGGCCAAGGCGAGAATCCGCCCCCCGCCCCCCATGCCTCCCCCGTCTGCAGTCCGCACCTTGACCTGCTCGGTTCCCGCTGCTCCATTGCAGGGCCTGGGCTTGACCTTCTGTCCCCGTTGGGTGGACTCTTCTGTCACCTCTGTCTGCACCTGCTTTCTGCCCTCTGGCAACCCCAGCCTTGCCCGCCTGCAGCCAAGTGACCACTCCCTCCCCCCACCACTGCCGGGCAGCTACAGGCCCTGCAGAATACGGGTGGACAAGGAGGAGCTCGCTCTGCAAGTGGCCTTCCCAGTGGCGTCAGGGTCCCCCCAAACAACACTCCCATGTCTGCAGCTTAACTCTGTCACCTTGTGCTATGGCCTGAATGTCCGTGTCCCCTCATATTCTGACACTGCAATCTGAACCCCCAACCAGAAGGTGTTGGGGGGGCCTTCAGAAGGTGACAGGGTCCTAAGGGTGGGGCCCCCGGGAACAGGATTAGTGCCCTTGTACCAGACGCCCCACAGAGTTCCCTAACCCCTTCTGCCATGTGAGGATGTAGCAAGAAGGTGCCGCTCTGATCCAGGAGGAGAGCTCTCACCAGACACCGAATCTGCCTGCGCCTCGATCTCAGACTCCCAGACTCCAGGACGGTGAGAAATCAACACCGGCTGTCTGAGCCACCCAGGCTGGTATCTGTGTCCCAGCAGCCTGAACAGAGTGACACTTTGTCGCTTGGAAGCCTCGTTACTTTCCACCTGGGGCAACTCAACAGCCGTCCGAGAGCTCCCTGCCACTTACTTGGACCCCGGGCAGCCCGGTAAATCGTGAGCTTGACCCTGCCTGCTGTCTTTGAGGGCTGCTGAGGCATCCCGCCCCCAGGCTCCTGATCAGGCCAGGCCTCCCCCGCTGCACCGCATGCCGATCTCCCGCTGTCTTTCGGGCTGAAACGTCACCTCTGCCGTGAAGGTGCAGGGACCTCCTCACCTCTGCTGCCCTCAGCTCCTGGCCCAGGGCTCTCAGCCCGAACTTCACCATTGGGACTTGCCCTCCTCTGGGCCCTTTGTCCCTCACCTGTCCCCCCGCCCAGCCCAGGTGCCACTGTGCAGGAGGAACCCAAGCTGAGGCCAGCCCTGTGGCTGGGAGCGGCGGCTGCTTGTTCTGGCTGCTTCCTTCTCGTTTGGGGTACACAGGCCCGGGCAGGCCCTGCCAACCGCCTCTCTCCTCTCTCCTTCGGGCTCGGAAGCGGCTGTGTGGAGGGTGGCCCAGCCCCATAGAGGTCCGCTCGCCCTCCCTCTCCCACCTTGGGCGACCTCATGTTGGCAGAGGCCTCAGGTGGGACTAGGTTCCTTCCTCTGGTGCTCCTGCGTTTCTGACCCATCAGCTGCCCCCGGAAGAGTTGGTGGTTGGCAAACTGTGGCATGTCTAGCTTCCCGCCCATCGTGTCAAAAAACGGCATCAGAGCCCCGTCCTGATTTCCAGTTAGGCAGAACTCAGATAACTGAGCCCTGCTTGTGTTTGTGACTACTGGCAGGGGCTCCCCCGCCAGGCCCACGGGTGTGGTCCCGCAGGCCGTCCAGGGAACATGGTGAGCCCTGCAAGACGCCTCCCTTTGGTCCTTGCCGGGCCCCACCCCACTGACCTCTCTCCACCCAGAGCCCCGGGGCCCTCATCACCTTTCATGGCTCAGCCCACAGCCCTTCAGCCCCCAGCCGGCTCTCCCAGCCCCTATGGTGACTCTCAGGGCCTGGTGAGCATGTGGGCTGAGTGCAGTCATGTGAACACACACCCGGTTCAAGAATTCCCACTGAGCCCTGGCTGGTGTAGCTCAGTGGATTGATCATGGGCCTGTGAACCAGAGGATCACGGTTTGATTCCCAGTCATGCCTGCAAGGCCAGTTCCCAGTGGGGGACGCATGAGAGGCAACCATACATTGAGATTTCTTTCCCTCTCTCCTTCCCTTCCCCTCTAAAGATAAATTAAAAAAAAAAAAAAAGAATTCCCACTGAGAGGAAGGAAAAGCAGGATACACCTGGGAGCCTCGCAGGGAGTGAGGGTGCCGTGAGGAGCCGACCGCCCACAGGAAGGGGTGTCCAGAGGGCCGATGGCCAGGATGGGTCTGAGACTGTGAGAAGCCCAAGCAGCGGGGCCACCCGGCACTTTCCAGAATGTCACTGCGAGACGGAGCAAAGTGGGGCCAGGAAGTCGGGGCTGAGCCCTGGGTCTCCTGCCTTCTAGCACCTCTGTGGCGGACAAGAGGCCCGCCTGCCTGGGGCCCACCCCAGGGCCCAGCCTGCAGGTGCTAGGGGCAGCCAGCCCCAACCCCTGGCAGCTCCGGACTTAGGTGGCTGGAAGAGTTAAGACCAGGTGACTTTAGGTCATGAGAGGCTCCGGCGTGCCCCATTTGCGACAGCCCAGCTCTGCCCTGAGTAGCCACAAAGGTGACACGGGCCAGGGGAGGGGCAGCTGCAGAAGCTCCGCCCCTCCGAGGCTGTTGGCAAGGTCTGTGTGTGAGCATCCAGCCCGACCCGGTGGGGCTCAGCCCTGAAAGGCGTGGGGGCCCACGAGTGAGGGATTTTACTTTCTGACTCTAAAAATATAAACACAGATACTAAGGCTCCTATCAAGCGGCTTAGGTTCTTCCTCACAGAAATGCGGGCGTCTACCGGAGCACCCCTTGCTTGCTCCAGATGTCCCAGCTGTGGGGCAGGGGAGGGACGCCCCCAGCAGACCTGGGACACGCTGGGCAGGGTGGCCTGTGGGTCCTCTGCGTGGCTGCACCACTCTGTGTCCCAGCTGGGACAAGCTTTGGGGACTCTGCCCTTTATAGGGCAGGGGGAAAGGACAGGCCCCTGGAAGCCCTGGGGAGGGCTCCTCATAGAAGGGAGTAAACAGGGGTAGGGCCCAGCAGCCTCTGGGCCCAGCCTGTGGGGATGACTCTGGGCGGGGGGAGTGGAATCAGGCCGGGATGGGACCTCATGGAGGGCAGGCCCATTGGGTGGGGAGAGTCCAGTGGACTCCAGGCCCTTGAAAATCGGTCTTGGCTCAGGTGCCAGGTGGGGACAGGCCAAGGGATCTGAGATGCTGGGGAGGTGCGGGGTCCCTGCCTGACAAGGTGGAGGAGGGTTCCAAGGCAGGGAAGGAGCTGCTGGTTCTGCGTCATCTGCCCCTCCCCTGTTTGTTCTTTACCTGGCCCTGGGCCCCCAGCTCCCCGGCCCTCCACACAGGGAGTGGATTCGGCGGGGGCGGGGGCAGTGCTGGTGGGGGCGCTCTCGCGGCTCCCTCACAATCACAGCCCACAAGTGACCCCAGCTGCACCCCTCCAGCTGCCGGGGCCGACGACACCCTTCCCTGCCCTGGAAACTTCAGGTCCAGGTGCCAGGCCCCAGAGCTGTTCCTGTTGCTCCAAGTACCCTGGCCCTCCCTGTCTACTTAGTCAGCCTGCACTCAGTCTCTCACTGCAGCTGCCTCGGGTGCAGTGAGGGAGGGTCTGAGCCAGGGCCCTGGGGTCCCACAGCCTAGAGACCTGAAGGACCAGACAGCGGGGAGGGAGAGCCACGCGGAAGTGGGAAGGAGTGGGGCCACACCAGTCCTGACTAGGGCTGTAGCCAGGCCAAGAGGGACCCCATCCTCTGTGGGTCCCAATCAGCTCTCAGCTGCGTCCCCTGGGGGTGGGTGCAGACAGGTTTTGGAGAGGGCTGGGGGTGGCCAGATGGAGTCCACTGCCCTGACGTTATCAGTGTGCCTGTGGCCACCTGTCACGTCTACCTGTGTCTGCTTGGAGAACCCCAGCAGGACTCTTCAGGTCCAGGGGTCTCTTCAAGACCTGAGGCCCTTATTGCATTTATTCAGCTGCCCTTACCCCTTAGTAACCGTCCTCATCCATTCGGGGTTACCAGCCGCACCACACCCTACACGCACTTGTGTCCCCAGGAGTCTGGTCGGTGAGCCGCGGGCCCGATGCACCCGCCCAAGTCCCACTTGCCCCGCACCAGCAAGGGATCGACCCCGCACACGACCACGTCCAGGCCTGATACCATGCGGACCGGAGGGACGCCTCCACTAGACCCCTGTCGGGGTCACCCCCTCCCTCCCCTGTCGTGGGTCCTTGGGAGGGTCCCGAGGCCAGGGCCGGCCTAGCGGGGGGCCGGCATTCGGTAGGGTCCCCGAGTCCTGGCTGAGTGAGTTTGGGGAGCGGGGACGCTCCGGGCCCGCGGAACCTCGCGGGAGGGCTCCAGGGTCAGGGCGAGGTCCCCGCGGTGGGGTCGGGGTCTCGGGTCTGGGCCAGGGTCTCAGGGGTGGGCAGGGGTCTCGAGATGGGGGTCTGGAGTTTTCGGGGCGCGATCGCGGGGGGCCCCCCAGGGGTGGCGGCGCGGGTGCACGTGGGCGCAGGCTCCAGGCCCGAGCGCGCGGGGAGATTCCTCCCGCTCCCGAACGCCCCCTCCAGGAGCTGCGCCGGACCCCGCGTGACCGGAAGTGCCCCCCCACGGGCACGGGCGGGGCGGGGCCGGCGGCGGCACTTCCGGTGCCCACGCGCCGCCGCCGCCGCGCAGCTCCGGGGCCGTCACTTTGTGTAGCGCGGGGCGCAGGCCCTGCCCGGCCCCGGCGTCCGGCGGCGGCTCNAGGTCGCGGTGCGCGGCGGGGTCCTGGGCCTGCGCCCGGCGGGGCCGGAGCTGCGCGCTGGCCGGGCCTCCGGCGGCCGCGCCCTTGCCGGCCGCGGCCTGCGACCCCCGCCGGGGCCTGCGCGGTGGGGCGGGCTCCGCCCCCGGGGCCTGTCCGGGAAGGCGGCGCGGAGCAGGTGGGACGGGGCGGGGGCGCAGCCGCGACTCCTCGGGGGGCGTTCGCCAGCGTCTGGGGCGGGGGTCGCTGGGTGACCGGCGCCAGGGACTCACCCATCCAGGAGGGGCTGACACCGCTGGGGCCTCCGTGGGAGGCGGGCCCCTTGAAGGATGGAGGGGCTTGGCCAGACCTTCGTGAGCTTGCCTAGTGCCGTCGGGGGCCTTGCTGGGGCCTCCCTCCCTCGTCTGCAAATGGACGCCCGAGCGGGCTGCCGTGGGGCCGGCCTCGGAGTCGGACGGGGACTGCGCTGCCCCATGTGGCCGCAGAGGTGGGAGGACGGCCGGCCTTCCATGCGGGACCCGGTGGGGGCGGGGAAGGGGAAGTGGCAGGGCAGGGAGATCAGCCCCCCGGGCTGCGCCGGTGTCGGGAGACCTTGGTACTTGGTTCGAGTCAACAAGTGTTGGCCGGTCTGGGGAGCGGGCCGGCCGGCGTGGTGCGAGGGCTGGGACCGTCCGTAGAAGTGCTTGCCCCGGGAGAGCCGAGGAACCCAGATCCGCGGTGGGACGGTGAGGACCCTGGTGGTCCGAGAAAGAAGGCTTCCCAGAGGAGCTGCAAACCTGGAAGGCCTTGAATCACAGGGGTGTGGTGATCGAGGCCGCGCAGAGGGGAGGAATCCATGCGCACCCACACGCTTCCCCCCCCCTCCCATTTCTCCGTGTCTACTGATCCACTTTTCTGGAACATTTCCAGCAGTTTTTCGGTTCTGCCTCTTCTTTCCGTCCTTGGGGCCCTCCTTTCTCCCCATGGAAGGTGTCTTGCCGGCAGCACTGTAGCCGCTGGTGCAAAGCTGCAGCGGAAATAAGGGCCTCGGGTGACCCGGTGTGCCTGTGGGTGATGCTGCGCCCCTGACCCTCTGTGGCTGCCGACCTGGGACTGGGTGCGGGGAAGGACGCAGAGTGAGTTTCTGTGGGCCGACAGAGAGGAAGAAAGGGCGAGCAGGTCTGGGGAGCATGCCCAGTGCGCACCTGGGGAGGCAAAGCCAACACAGTGCTCAGGGGACTGAGGCCCATTTTTAGAGGTGCTCTGTTCTGGGTCGCCTGTGGGTGACTGGCTGTGCTGGACCCTGGTCCCATGCAGGGTGACTGCCAGCCTCCATGGCCGCTGGGCCTTTCCCTTTTCCTGTCCCCAGCAGGCGCACTTGTCCGGAGAAGGGACTTTGGGCCAAACCTCTCTGGAGGCGGAGACTCAGAGCCCCTTGAGTGGGACCCTGCACAGTGGCCAGTCTGGCCTGGAGTTTGTCAGTGGGGCCAGGAGGCTGCGTTTTTCAATTCCACGCTCATCCCACTGACTCCGGGACCCGGTCATTTCTTCAACAGGGAGTTGAGCACTCCTAGTCTGGCCTTAGGGGATCCAGAGATGGGCAGAGGGAACTTTCTCCTTCTTGGAGTTGACTGTGTACCTGGGAGACTGGCAGTGAGCAGGCAGCTCCTAACGTATGAACAGTACAGGTGCTGTGAGGGCCTCGGCCCACGCACTGGGTGTTCCTGGGCCTGGGGCGGGGTGGGGGGGCTGCCTCTGGAGGGTGGGTGAGAAAGAGGGAAAGGGAGTCTTGGGCGGGGGGGCATGGCATGCTCCCAGGCCCTGAGCATGGGGTCACTTTACTCCAAAGCTGTGGTATTTGCTTTTGAAGTGGGTCCCTGGGCCCAGCAGGAGGCGTCTCTGCCAGGCCGGGCGTGGCATCTGTTCTTGGCCCGAATTTGCAGCCCCAGGTCAGGGTGAGAAGAACCCTCTGAGCCTGAGGTAGGCGGCAGTTAGGAAACCTCAGCTGGCATTCTCATTGCCCCAAGGGCTGGGCAGGGCCGCGTCCTCCCAGAGGTGGCCGAGGCGGCACTGTCACACCAGAGAGCTGCAGAAGCCGAGGAGGCGGCTCTGGGAAAGGCTGGGGCACCCTCCCACGGGGGGCACCCTCCTAGGCATAGTTCTTCACCTGTGACCTTGGGCCGGGGCTGGAACCAGCAGGGGAGCCCAAGGGTCAGGGCAGAGACGGCTTCCTGTGCTAGTGAGCTCCGACTCCTGCACCTGGGCCCTGGGCTCTGGAGGAGCCACGTGACTTCGCCGAGGTCCCTAGCTATTTAAGTGTGGGTTCAAAGCAGCAGCCTGGAGCCGTCCCGGAAGTGCGCATACACTGCCTTGTTAGTGCCGAAGTGGAGAATTGTGGAGTCAGAGCTAGCCCCTGAGCAGTTCTCCTGGGAGCCCAGTGACAGGACCTGTCCTCAGGACCCTGGGCATCTTTTCGCTGATGGCCCCGTCCTGTTTCGGGGGTTGGTGGCAGGTGCTGCCCACTGGTGGAGCTGGGTAAGCTGGGCCTCGCTGCCCTGTGTGGCCTGCCATCTCAGGATCTTTTCTGGGTTCACGCCCTCACCCTCACCCCAGGATTCGGGGTTGCTGTGTTTGTAGTGGGTGTGGCCCACATGGGGGATGAACCTGTTGAGATCTGAGATGCTGATGGAGCAGGTGCTGGGTGATGGGCGTGTTTTCAGGTTTACTCCCAAGAAGGAGCCATAGGAACTGACTGCCCTCGGGGCTGTTCTGAGGCTGACGGAGGACTCACAGCCAAGGGACAGGGGGCCCTGGGGCCCTGGGGCCAGAGGCCTCCCTCTCCCTGTACCTACAGCCCTGGGCCATGACACCGCCTGGCTGTGTCTCCCTGGCTGTGTCTCCCAAGTGCCTGGGCTGAACTGGCTATAACGCTGGTGTGAGAGCAGGACCCTGTGAGCCACTGGGACTTTGACAGTTCAGCTCTCAGGGTTTCTGGTCTCGGAATTGGGAGAGACGTCTCACGGCACTTTACACCTTTGCTCATTGAGTGATGATCCAAGTCTCCACGACCCCCTGAGCTCTCTCCAAGTGACCTGGTTGGACAGGGCGAGGGGCAAGGGCGCTGCTATGGGCAGGGCTGGGTGTGTTCAGGGCCTCTTTGCTGCCCCTTGCAGCGGGAGCCTGGCCTGCTGGCTGTCCACAGCAAACCCTTGGGGGGCGAATGTCTGGCTTGTCTTAGCTGTCACCTCTGCCCTGACCCACGCCTCACTGCGCACGTGTCTGCGGCCTGCCCCTCTGAGACTCCCTGGCACCGCACTTGGGTGTGTTGGGTACGGGTGGTGGGGGAGCCCCTCCTTCCAAATATCAGGCGGGCTGTTCTCGCAGGCCACACTCACGCACCCTTTTCAGCTAAACTCAGGCCCCCTTGGGCCGTGTTGCCTGGACACCGTGTGAAGGGCTGCCACATGGCTTCCTCTCTGTGTCTGTGTCTCCTCTTCTGTCTCTTCTGAGGACACCGTCATTGGGTGTAGGGCCCCCCTGATCCAGGACGACCTCATCTCGAGACCTTTCTGTTTATCCCCTTCCAAAGCCCCTGGTCCTTGAGGATGAAGACCTGGGGTAAATTCCTGACTTTTCCATCCGTGGTGACCACACGGTGGGGGTCGCAGAGCGGGGCTCTCTGGGCGGCACCTCTGAGTGCAGAGTGCCCTGCTGTGCTGCACGAGGCCGTGGGAAGAGCTGGGCCACCTCCTGCTGTCACTGTGCAGTGGGGGGAGTGAATCCTGCCTCCCGGCCGGGCCAGCAAGAGGCCCACGGAGGAGCCTGCCCTGCGAGTGTGCCGGGGGCGGCTTGTCATGCGGCCCGTCTGTGTTTCAGGCCGGGCTGAGGCCGACTTCCTGCGAAGATGGCGGCCCTCCACACAGCTCCAGACTCCCCGGCGGCCCACCTGGAGAGGGCGGAGGACGGGTCAGAATGTGATCCTGAGGAGGAGGAGGAGGAGGAAGAGAAGGGGGAAGAGGTGGAGATGCTGGAGGGCGAGGAGGAGCTGGCAGGGGAAGAAGAGGAAGAAGAGGAAGACGCAGCAGCATTGGCGGAGGAGGAGCCGGAGGCCGGGCAGGTGGAGCAGGTGGAGCAGGTGGAGGTGGAGTTGCAGGGGGACGAGGATGAGGAGGCGGCCGCGGAGGAGGAGGAGGAGGAGGAGCAGCAGAGTCCAGCGTCAGGGTCGCAGGAACGCCTTAGCCCTGGTGGTGACACCAAGTCCCCAGCTGTTCAGGAAAAGGGTAAGAAGAGCTGGCCGTGGGGAAGGTGGGCAGGTGGGGGCTCTGGCGAGCAGGCTGGAGCGTTCTTTGGCCCAGTGGGCTGGCGCTGGGACGCCAGGGCCAGGCTTTGAAGCAGGGAGCCGGCGGGAGCCCCTGAGCCTGCTTGCTGGATGGGCCGAGGCGGCCTGGGCGGTGAGGCCCAGCACTCAGGGCAGCTGGACCCTAAGAGACTTCGCCTGCAGACCCACAGGCCTCCCGGCCTCCAGCCATGCTTGGGGAGGAAGACCTGGAGGACGAGGATGAGGAGGACGAGGAGGACGAGGAGGACGGTTTCCTCACGGCTGGGTCTCAGGTGAGCTGCCTTCTTATTTGGAGCTCAGTTAGCCAGGCAGGGTGCCTGGGGCCTTGCTTGCCCCTGTTGTCCTGGAGACCCCTGTTGGCTGCACTGTGGTCCTCAGGCCAAGCCCAGGCTGTGGCTGCAGGAAGGGCCTGGCGTCTCCAGCCCCAAGGCCGTGGGCTGCAGTCACCCTCCTGGTGCTGAGCCTTCCCAGGCCATTGGAATGTCCTGCTCTCGTTTGCTGCTGCCCACTCACCAGTGCAGTGCGGTTCCTTCAGGGGCCTGGCCCTTCCCCAGGGCCAGGCTGTGCCCCTTCCCTGGAGTGCCTGTCCCCTGTGCAGGCTCTGAGTTCCTGCTGAGCCCACCAGGTTGGATACCAGAGCCCACATTCTGCTTAATGGGTGCCGCTTGTCCCCCCGGGTGTAGACCTTTAGGCGTGACTGCTGGCTTGGCCAGATGGTGAAGTTGGCAGGGCAAGGCAGCCGTGTGAATCCTGGTGAACTCAGTGCCCACCCTCTCTGCGCCTGGGTTCCTGCTCTCCGAACAGGGATGGGCCCTGCCCCGAAGGGCCATGGCCAGGCCCGGAAGCCCCCAGTGCTGTTGGGCAGTGGTAGGCCTAACGGTAATGGCATCAGGCTGTGGCCTTGTGGGCACCGAGTTTCAGGGCCTCGGTCTGTCCTGTCCAGGTCACCTTCTGTTTCTGCCTTTGTGGGCCCTGCCCCTTGCCTGGGGCTGTTCGGAGCCGTGACCAGGGCGCTCTGTTTCCCAGGGGCTGGTGACCTTTGAGGACGTGGCTGTGTACTTCTCTCTGGAGGAGTGGGGGCGGCTGGACGCGGACCAGCAGGACCTTTACGAGGAAGTCATGCAGGAGAACTATGGGATCCTGGTGTCCTTGGGTAAGCAGGGCCGTTTTGTCTCTGAGAGGCCTCCTGGGGCTCAGCTGCTGAGAGGACCACTTCTACAGCCACAGGGTCTTGGAGAAGGGGGCCCTCCTCCCAGGGAGTCCCAGGGACTACTGTGCTGCTGGGCGGCAGCTGTCACGGGGGCCCTGGTGTGGCCTGGCAGTGCCGTGACCCAGGTGGACATGCTCTGGAGAGCTGCCGGCCCCACCCTGGCCTCTTGTACACCCCCAGAGGCCGGCCTTAAGGGGCGAAGGAGAGAGGGGTGGGCGCCCTGCAGAAGGTGTGTAGAGGGGGTAGGCAGGAGAGTTGGGGCTGTCAGGGCGAGGCTCCAGAGGAGGGAATGTGGAGTTTTCCAGAGTGAGGCAGGGAGGTGGGAGGGCTGGTCGGGGAAGGGGCGGAGGAGAGAGGAACTGAGGAGCCAGCAGGGCCTTGTGGGCGCAGCTGCACTGCCCTCTGGTTTTCTCCACGGCAGGGTACGCCATCCCCAAGCCAGACCTGATCTCCCGGCTGGAGCAAGGGCAGGAGCCCTGGGTGCCAGACAGCCCCCGGCCTGAGGAGGACGACATCGTCACCGGTGTTTACACAGGTGAGCGAGAGAGAGCATCTTCGGGGTTTCTGCCAGCACGGCTCCTTCGAGCTCCAGCTTAGCACTGCTGGCCTGGGCTGTGGGGCGGGCTTCGTGGGGGCAGGGCGGCCACTGTGGGCTAAGCGCTGCCTTCATGGGCTGGCTCCTCTTGTCCCAGCCTGCAGAGAGCTGCGGGCGGGGAGGCCCTTCAAGCACCCAGGGGTTCCTCTTAGGACACTTCAGAAATGAGCCCTTGTCCTTGTGTCAGAGTCTCTGAGTGTGTGTTTTGGGGAGTGGGGCCTGCTGTGACGTTGCCCACCTGAAGGGGTGCGCCCCGGGCGCAGGGAGCTGTGGGTCCTGGCCATGCCGGGGCTGCGCCTCCATTTCTCCACCCACTTAGCCACCTCTGAACAACTGGTGCCTCTGAGCCCTCTCTCCTCTCCCGGAAGGCCCAGAGATGGGCCTCAGCCTGGGCAGGCAGCCTGGACCTTCCAGAGAGGGGATTTTGGAGAGATTCTTTCAGGAAGCCCTCAGGGGGTAGATGTCTCCAGGGGCCCGGGGCCGGGCTCTGGCTCTCATCCTCTGTCAGAGCCTCACGTCACTCACCTGGAAAATAAAGAGTTTGAACTAAACCTGAAGTTTCTGACCCGAGGACGTCGGACTGTCGGTGCCGTGGAAGTGTCTCGTGGGGGGCTGTGAGTTGCTCTCAGAGTCCCAGCAGGTTCAATGGAAGCCCGCACACAGTAGGTGTGCGGGGTTTTGGGCTGGAGTGACACCAGCCTAGGGAGGGTCACTGGATGTCATGCCAGTCACCTGTCTGGACAGACTCGTCAGCTCAGAGATGTGTTTACAGTAAAAAACACAGGGAGACACAGGCGGTGCATATGTGCACACTCTGGAGTGTCGCCCCACATACCCTTGGTGGTCCCGACACCCGGGGGACAGCAGGGGCGGGAACTGGCCTCACCTTGCTCGTGGGGGAGTTGACCTCTCAGATGGTGGTCACCTGACTTGCCCTTGGTGGGTCAGCCTCGGGCCTCACTTTCCACCACGTCGCAGGGTGGACTTTCTGCCCCAGTGTCCACCGTCTGGGGCCCTCTCGGAATCCTGCAGAATCGCAGGGCTCTGGCCAGCGAGAAATAGCTCAGCTGCCTCCAGGAGGAGTCTGGGAGGTCGGTGACATCTCTCAGAGGGTCTTAGAGGGACTTGTGTCCTGCTTATGGGCACATTGCAGAAAAGCCACACGCAGGTGAAGGGGCCACAGGCTGGCACTGGCCATTCTCTTGTCACGGAGCATGGATGTGCTTGGTCCTCCATGGTCCTTGGAGGGTCTTGGTGCCACAGTGTGTCCATGAACCTGGCTGGGGACCTGGGATGCTCCCCCACTCCTGATCCCAGCCATCTGTAGAGCCGGAGGTAGGTAGGATCCAAGCATGATGTCATAGGTGTCACCTGTCTGCTGGGGTCACTCTGCAGGGCAGGTCCATCTAAGGTCCTCCCTGAGCAAAACTGCACCCTGTCTGCTAGTCTGTCTCCTCCCCGACCTTCATTTCCGTGCCACTGAGCTGTCACGGGCTGCTGGGACAGGCAGAGCCTCTGTGTTGGCAGTGTGTAGCCTTGCAGAACACAAGCCTATTCCCCACTGGTGCTTGACAAGCTGGGCCCCCTTTCAGGTCTGGGCTCTGGCCAGATTCTCCCCTGCAGGTGGGCTATGGAAAGATGCACATCCGCCGTGGGCCCACGGCATAAAGTGCACACCGGGAAGCACGCAGGTGCTTTGGAATCCTTGCCCCGACCCCCACCCCTACCCCTGTGGGCCAGGTGTGACTTAGCGCCCGCTGCATAAACACTAGTTCCCTCCGGGTGGGTCACAGTGGCAGGCAGACTGGCATCCCCACTGTATGAGCCTGGAAGCCCTGCAGACTTGGCCCCATACCCACGCTCTGTGCTGAAGGGGGAGGGTGTGGTGCAGCCTGGAGGAGGAGGGACGGAGCAGCAGGAACTTGGGAGTCCTTGTCCTTGTGTGGTGGGGAGTGGCGTGCAGCTGCCCTGCTGCCTGAACCCACTGGGGACCATTGCCCAGATGCACAGTTGCTCAGAAAAGGCCGGGGGTGGGGCGGGGGCGGTGCGGGTGCACAGCTCAGCAGAGGGGCCTGAGCAATGTCCGAGCAGTGAGTCCCCAGCCTCCTTGGCCAAGGCAGCCTTTCCTGGCTCTGCTCTGGGTGCAGGAGGGAGACCCTGGTTGCCAGCCAGCCTTAGGATGGTGGAGAAGCACCCAGAGGGAGGAATGCCAAGCAGAGCTTCCAACTGCAGCTGCTCCTGCAGAAGCTGAGATTTCCAGGGACCAGAGCCTGCAGGGGCTCCTGTGGCAGCTTCTCACCTCTCTCTTCCGGCCTCCTGTTGCCGCCTTCAGGTGCCTGGTTCTGGACCGATGACCTAGAGGACCACGAGGAGGAAGATGACGAGGACTTCCTGGCCGAGGTGGCCGAGGAAGAGAACGAGCCGCCAGGGTTGTGGTCGGCAGCCTATGGTGTGGGGGACGTGCCTGGGACGTGGGGCCCCGATGACTCTGACTCTGTGCAGACTCCAGAGGGCTGGGGGCTCGACCCAGGCGGCCTCGGGGCCCTGGCGGAGGGTGAGGAGGTGAAGCCCTTCCTGCCAGGCGGTGAGCCGGCCGGGAGCCTGCTGGTGCCCTGGGCATTCCCAGCTGAAGCGGCGGTTGTTCAGGCCGGGCGCCCCGAGACCACCTGTGATGTGTGCGGCAAGGTGTTCCCACACCGGTCCCGGCTGGCGAAGCACCAGCGCTACCACGCGGCCGTCAAGCCCTTCGGCTGCGACGAGTGCGGCAAGGGCTTTGTGTACCGCTCGCACCTGGCCATCCACCAGCGCACGCACACGGGCGAGAAGCCCTTCCCATGCCCGGACTGCGGCAAGCGCTTCGTCTACAAGTCTCACTTGGTTACGCACCGGCGCATCCACACGGGCGAGCGGCCCTACCGCTGCGCCTTCTGCGGCGCGGGCTTCGGGCGCCGCTCCTACCTGGTCACGCACCAGCGCACGCACACGGGCGAGCGGCCCTACCCGTGCCCACACTGCGGCCGCAGCTTCAGCCAGAGCTCGGCGCTCGCGCGGCACCAGGCCGTGCACACTGCCGACCGGCCGCACTGCTGCCCGGACTGTGGCCAGGCCTTCCGCCTCCGTGCTGACTTCCAGCGCCACCGGCGCAGTGGGGGCTGCTCGGAGCCCAGCGGCGACGGCCCTCGGCAAGAGCCCTGTGAGACGGTGCTCGTGGCAGAGCCCGAGGAAGCTGAGACCGGGTCGGAGCGGCCTGAAGCCAGCGAGGTGGATGGAGAGGCCGAGACCGAGGCGAGAGAAGAGGTTGCAGCTGCCGCAGAGGTGCCCACCCCTCGGAGCAAAGAGGACCCGGAGCCCAACAGGCGGTTTCTGGAACTCGGCAATGGCCTAGGTGACAGCGAAGGGCCCTCCTCGCACCCTCTCGGCTTCCACTTTTCTGTTCATCCCAAGTCCTGGCTCCACCCAGACGGCTTTCAGATCCTAAGCCTCCCGGGCTTCGGGGAGCAGCTGCCAGCTGATGGGCGGCCTCTGCCAGGACCCTTGGGGGGCCGGCTGGCTCTGGTGGAAGGTGCGGGACTGGCCTGCGACCCTTTCCGCAGCGGTGGTGGGCCTGGGGGCAGTGGCGGCGGCGGGCTGCGCGCATTCGGGCCAGCTGTTGGGGGACTGCTGGCCGAGCCGGCGCCAGCCACAATGGCCGAAGAGGAGAGCCCGTGGATCTGCTCCGACTGCGGCAAGACGTTCGGGCGCCGTGCCGCCTTGGCCAAACACCAGCGCTATCATGCAGGCGAGCGGCCGCACCGCTGCGCAGACTGCGGCAAGAGCTTTGTGTATGGCTCGCACCTGGCGCGCCACCGGCGCACACACACGGGCGAGCGGCCCTTCCCTTGCCCAGAGTGTGGCGCGCGCTTCGCTCGAGGCTCACACCTGGCGGCACACGTGCGTGGCCACACCGGTGAGAAGCCCTTTGTGTGCGGTGTTTGCGGCGCAGGTTTCAGCAGGCGTGCGCACCTGACAGCGCACGGGCGCGCACACACGGGCGAGCGGCCCTATGCGTGTGGCGAGTGTGGCCGCCGCTTTGGGCAGAGCGCAGCGCTGACGCGGCACCAGTGGGCGCATGCCGAGGAGAAGCCGCATCGCTGCCCTGACTGTGGCAAGGGCTTCGGCCACAGCTCGGACTTTAAGCGGCATCGGCGCACGCACACGGGCGAGAAGCCCTTCCGTTGCTCTGACTGTGGCCGCGGCTTTGCGCAGCGTTCCAACCTGGCCAAGCACCGGCGTGGCCACACGGGCGAACGGCCCTTCCCATGCCCCGAGTGCGGGAAGCGCTTTTCGCAGCGCTCGGTGCTGGTCACGCACCAGCGCACGCACACGGGCGAGCGGCCCTACGCCTGCGCCAACTGTGGCCGCCGCTTCTCGCAGAGCTCGCACTTGCTTACCCACATGAAGACGCACCGTGGTGCGGCCGGCGCGCCCGGCACCGTGACCACGGCCCCCACCGCCACTAAGACCGAGGCACCTGCCAAAGGGCCGCCCAGCACCAGCACGGGCACCGGGACGGGGGAGCACGGCAGCACCCTGCTGGAGTTCGCCGGTGGAACGAGCTTCGGCTCCGAGCCCGCAACCGTGTTTGCGGGGCCCTCGGGCGCCTATGGGGAGAGCGTCCTGTGAGTGCCCGAGGCTGATGGAAGCACAGCCCGCTAGGCCACCAGCCCCCAGGGCTGCTCGGGTGCCAGCCCCTTGCTCCTCTGGCCTCTCAGGGCTGAGGGTCCCAGTCCTGGTGCGGTGCCTTCCCTCAGCCCCTGGCCTCAGGCTTCCCTGTGCCCCGCTGAGAGCGGCGCCACCCAGCTTGTCGGGGGATGGAGGGGAGAGCCAGGCGGAGGAGGCGAGGCAGGGGCCACCCGCCCCAACGAGGACTTCCACGTCCCTGGTCGATGCTGTGAAACCAAGCGGTAGGGATGTCAGGCCACGTTATTTATTTTATTGGGGTTCTGACTTGGGTGGCCCACGGGACAGGTGGCCAATGAGTCTACAGCCGGGGGTCTTAGAGTGAGGGAGAAGCCTTTGTGCCAAGGGGAAGTCAGGGTGGTGGGGGGCCAAGTGTGGGCTTCTCCTGGGTTTGCTTTGGACTTCCTCTGTGCCTCAGTGGGAGATCTAGGGGTCCTCTGGTCAGCCGGGCACCTCTGGAGAGTTCTATAGATCGTGCACTTGGGGGAGCAGGGGCAGCCCCTGGGAGCCCAAAGGACCGTGGTCGTCCCTAACCTGGGGCAGAAAATGTAGCTGAGGAAGGGTTGGTTTGGACTTGACTTCGAACGTGTATTTCCATCTTTTGTGGGGCCTGAAGAACGGGGTGGAGGGTCAGAAGCCAGAAGCCGAATCTTCGGCCTGGGGGTCGGGTGGGGCCCAGGCCTGGCAGGTCCTGAGGGAATTTTAAGCCTTATTCTTCGGAGTCCCCCACTGTCCTCACCCGACTTGAGCACTGGGCTGGGCCTGGTGCGCATTGGGCCCCTCATTTTAGTCTCAGCCTTTGAGTCCTTTGGTGCTCGCCCTCACACAGGAGGTGACACACTCAGAGACCCTCGGGGCCTGGGCCCCACCCTCTGCCCCCGGGCTGCCAATCTCTCCTGGAGCCAGCAGACGGACTGTGCCGACCTGCCCTTCCAAGCCCAGCGCTCACTTAGGTTTCATAACCACCTGTAAAGCGACTGAGTTTGCTGGTGGAATCCTTCCTCGCATTTCACAGCTGGGGCTCTGTGACATCTGCAGGTCCCTTTAACGCTGCCTCTGTCATTCTACCCTCGAGGCAGGCAGTGGTTCCGCTGAGGTGCCCATTTCACAGAGCGGGCAGCCTGCACAGCGGTGGTCCATCTCTGGGGGCCTGGCCCCGAACCCTCGGCTCAGCGACAAACCAAGCTCCCAACTATGCAAGGCCCACACCTGGCCCACACCCCACGTCCCCGGCCGGGCCATCGGAAACCACTGGGCAGGCTGCGGCACAGCCCGTGTGAGGCGGCAACGCCCCGCCCGCGGCAGCCCCTCCTTAACACCTCTTTGGCCAGCGTGCGTGGGGCCAGCCAACAGATTTTGGAGCGTGTGCATTCCCTTTAGACCTAGTTCCCCCTGTTGTGGTGTAGCCATGGGCTGAGGGCCAGCCGCTGTGCTGCTGGGGGCTGGGCGTAGGGGGCACAGTAGGTGGGTGGGAATGGCCTGACTGGCGGTGTGAACACACCTGGCTGGGGGAGGGAGTGGGGCGGGACATAAAGAAGGCAGGGGTCCTGGTCCCTGGTCTCCTCTCCCTGTGGGACAGGAGCCTCAGAAAGGGTCAGGAGCCCAGATGGGCTGGCCCCGCATGGCCGGGGGCCTGCCTCTGGGCCATCTCTCTGGCACGGCCCCCAAACGCACACCTTCGGTGCCCCTCCCAGGCCCAGCTGCCTCTGCCCTGCTCTGGGCTGTTGGCAGGAGGACCTAGCTTTCATAAAGACTAGAGAAACCAGCGGTCTTCCTGGGTCGCGTGTTGTCGCCACTCCTGGCTGCCCTCAGGGAGCTCTATGGGGCGTCAGGCCCCTCTGGGTTCTGCAAACACTGGTTTTTAGGAGGTTCTCTTAGGAAACTAGTATTGGTCCATGAGGGGTCTACCCAGGGTGAGCTTTGAGCCTGCCATGCGTGTCTACCAAGTGTTTCTGGGAGGCCTTGCGCACCCCCACACTGCCATTCACTCCGGTCACATCCTCAGCTGTTCGGGGACAGCACTGTGACCAGAGGGCTGTCGGCCAGCCTTCCTGTGGCCCCCTCCAGTGGTCCAGAACCGTGCCTGCGTCACAGACCCCTCCTCAGAGGCCCCAGTGTCACGAGCTTCATCCCAGCTGGCCTGCTCTGGGCCAAGGTGGAGCGCACCCCCCCAGGGGGGGGGCCTCCGCACCTGCCTTTGGACTCCATTATTGACTTCTCAACACACCGTGTCCCCCCGCCCCGGCCTGGTCCTCCCATCCTTTCCCGATGGATTTGAAACACAGGAACCACAAAGTAAACTCTGTTTTCGAATTTGAACTCTGTCATTCAGAGGCGTCAGAACAGAACCCAAGAGTTCAGATTTTTTAAAGCAACAGGCTTTGAGCAAAGATGGATGTTAAGACCTAGTACAAAAGGGTCTAGCCTTGAGGATCTTAGTCTACTCAGAGAAACAAAGTGATTCCCAGCTAGAGCTCGCGGTCGTCCAGCCAGGTTTTCTTCTTTCCATCTTGGAGGGGAAACACCTCAATCCCATTGTTGTAGAAAAAGAGGAAGCAGCCTACCTGGGGGTGGGGGTTTCCAGATTCCTGATTCATTCCTCCAGTGTCAGTTCAGTGTCTCCCTTCGTTGCCAAGGAGGGAAGGACGCCTGCGAGATGTGACCAATGATGGGGGATAGGGGGGTGCTGGGGGAGTCATGGGGCTCCCAGCACCCCTCTCCCCTCCACCTGGGTTTGTTATTTTCCTGTTCTCTACTCACATTCCCAACCTCCTGCCTCTCTCCTGACCCCTTCACTTAATCTCTCCAAACATTTCCTCCTAACTCTTTTCCCTGTCTCTAATTGGCTACATATGGAATAAAGTATTTTGAAATTTTTGGTTATATTTATTAAATAAAGCTTTATGATCCTTGTTCATTATTTAGCTTTTTTCTTCCCTGATTACCACACACGTGCCAGCCTTAAGAATTTCAATGGAACGAAAATGCGTTAAGTGCCCTTTGCGTCTCCTTACCAGTCACACCACAAACAGCTGTCTGGTACCACGGCTTCTGCCGGGCAAGTGGGGACCCATTTCTTCCATGCCGCGTGGGAGCGTTTTAAAACCGGGGCTATCCCTGTGCAACTCGCCTCTATCACTCAACGTATAAAGACATGCTTTCCCACCCTCAGGGCAACCTTGCTCCCTTTAACCGCCACCCCCCGCCCCTGCATTTCATTCTGTGCACGCACCGTAATACATGTCCCTGCTGCCAGTGGGAATGGCCTTGTTCCCGGCTCCTCACTGTTGCAAACCCTGCCGGGCCATGGGTCCCCCCCGTACATACACCTTTGTGCGGTTATGCAGGTTTTTAATGTACCCGGGTCCACTGTTGGGTCAAAGGGCAGGCATATCTAAGTTTGGGGGTATGATTCCACTGCCACCCACAGAGGCTAGCTGCAGTCCAACAGCACACTCTCCAGTGTCGTGAGGAAGTATTGTCGGCCCATGGGAGACAACACAGGACAGCCAGCGGCAGTTGCTTTCACCTTCGTTCACTTCCCAGAGAGGCGGTTGGCTTGCATGTCTCCATTTCTTCTTAACATGTGTAGGTACGTTACAGTGTTCAAAAAAAAAAACTCATGGCCTTTGCTGAGTATTTATGTATCCGTGGCTATAAAATATCCCCACCCAGTTCAAACTTTCTGATGTGACAAGGTATCTCAGGCTTGCCCTGAATATTTCCTACCCCAAACGCTAATCAGTCAGATCTCCAAGGAGCCCTGATTCTGGCAGCGGGAAATATTTAGAGACCACAGTCTGGGTGTTAGGGTACTCAGTGCTATTGGGTTGATTTTTTTCTCCCTAAGGAAAAAATAATTTTCCATGTAGAATTCTGTATGCAGCCAAGCTGTTCTGGTTATGAGAAGAAATAATGATATTTTTAGGCATGCAGGAATTCAGGAAATTTACCATCCCTCAATCAGTTATTAGCAGGCACATCAGAAAATGGAATAATCAAGAAAGGAGAAGGGTTGGCCCTGCCAGGTGTTGCTTGGATTGAGCGACCGCCTGCAAACCAAAAGGGTCACTGGTTCAATTTGATTCCCAGTCAGGGCATGTGCCTGTGTTGCAGGCCAGTCCCCAGTAGGGGGCGCGCAAGAGGCAACCACACAGTGATGTTTCTCTCCCTCTTTCTCCTTCCTCCCCTCTAAAAACACATAAATAAAATCTTGGAGGCCCTGGCTGGTGTAGCTCAGTGGATTGAGTGCGGGCTGCGAACCAAAGGGTCGCCGGTTTGATTCCCAGTCAGGGCACATGCTTCGGTTGTGGGCCAGGTCCCCAGTGGGGGCAATGTGAAAGGCAACCACACATTGATGTTTCTCGCCCTCTCTTTCTCCTTCCTTCCCCTCTCTCTAAAAATAAATACATAAAATATTTTTTAAAATCTTGGAGGAGGAGGAGAAAGAATAAGAGAAGGAGAAGAATAATGAGGAGGTTTGGGATGTAGGAGATAGAGGAGCGGGTCCAGGAGAAAGCTGTCCAATATGGCAGCTGTACATCCTTCTGATTTGAGCAAGAGGATGGGCAGGAAGTAGATCTGCGTGGAGCTGTTTGCAGGGCGGTGGGAGGGCGGCCGGGAGGGTGGAATATGACGGAGGGGTTGGGCATGGAAGAGCAGAGCTGTGGTAAAAGGCGGGTCAGAAGGTAAAAACCGACCAGCTTGGAACAGCCCAGGTGGGGCACCCCTGAGCCACTGAACGAAACCTCTCCTGGAACCGATAGGGTCAGGGAGGGAGAACCAGGGCCCTGCTCCCGTTCGGAGCTACCGCGTGAATGCGGATGCCCTTCCCGTGTCTGATGGCCGAAGTGGCCACCCTGAGGCTCTGTGCAGTTTTTGTGCTATAATATTTTAAAACTTAGGTCTTTATTTTTATCTTGGACCATTTTTAACCTACTTAAGCTTCTGCCAGATTGTTCCAAGAACTTAATTTCTTTTTCTTTTTTTAAAGATTTTATTTATTTATCTTTAGAGGGGAAGGGGAGAGGGAGAGAAACATCAATGTATGGTTGCCTTTTGTGCATCCCTGCTGGTAGTTAGCCTGCAAGGAACTGGCCTGCAACCCAGGCATGTGCCCTGACTGGGAATCGAACCACGATCGCCTGGTTCGCAGGCCCACGCTCAATCCACTGAGCTACGCCAGCCAGGGCAGAACTTAATTTCTTTTAAAAATATTTTATTTATTTTCAGAAGGAAGGGAAGGGTAGGAGAAAGAAAGGGAGAAAAACATCCATGTGTGGTCCTGGCTGGTGGATTGAGTGGCCCTGGCTCAGTGGGTTGAGCGCCGGCCTCTGAACCAAAGGGTTGCTGGTTCGATTCCTAGTCAGGACACAGACCTGTTTTGCGGGCCTGGTCTCTGGTTGGGGACAAGTGAGAGGCAATTCATTCACTTCCAAACCTAGAGCCTAGGAGGCCTTTGCTTCTAACCACTCACATGATTTTGACATTTTAAATTTTCTATTTACAAGTGTTATCTTTCACTGCATTTTCATTGAATCAATGAATCTACCGAAGGCAAACTTGCTGTTTCTCACCCCAGTGGATCTTCATTTCACGGCTTGAACTTTATCCACTTTTCCCTCCTGAGTTGTCCTCTCTATATCCATCCCCCCCTGCCTCTTTCTCTAACACACCCTCCGTATTGCTGGGTGTGCCGATGCGCCCTGACTGCATTTCCACCCTCCGTTGTAGATAGAAGGGGTCGCCCAGATGTGAGGAAAAGGTCATTTTGTGAGGCTTCCGGGAGAGCTCTGTAAAAGAAGCCCCTACACCTAGACCTTGGCAGTAGAACCACGGGCGGATTCTTTTTCCTTTTCTCAAAATCCAGGTGAAACTGACGTGACATAAAAATAACCATTTTGAAGTGCACAGTTTGGTGGTATTTGGTACATTTACAATACTGTGTTCGCATGGGACCTCTATGGAGTCCAAAACATTTTGGAAAGGAAATCACCCAGAAAGGAAATCCGAAGGTCTGCTTGTACTTCACGAATTTGCCTTTGAACTGGAACATTTGGCATCCAGGTAAGACTGATTGCTGCTAACGCGTGATCTAGGGATTTAGCCCTAATGGTACTGGACAGTGGCCACGGGTTGAGCGAACATAACACATGAAATAGTTTATTCTCCACCCCGTGCCAGAGGCCCCGTTGTCATTTGGTAAAGCATTAAATACCCACTGTCCCAGGCCTGTTCTCTGGCTCCTCGTGGTGCTCTCTATTGCTTCTTTATGGCACAAACGTCAGAAAGATGCGCAGTCGTCCCTGAGAGCGTGAGTGACGTACTGTTTTCGTTGGTGTGTGTTTGACCTACTTTCGATTTTCATGCAGCCTCACCTTTGCTCCCCTCCTTTATTTCTTTCTCACTCATGTTTTTACACATTGTTTGTCCTCTGTAACTTTCCGAATCTCTCCTTTGCTTGGCGGCTGTGAACAGGCCCCTCACCCCAGGGGCCCCTAAGAGGAGGGGAGGGAGCAGATCAAGGGTACTTCGGCTGTGGAGAGGCGGAGTGATGTGGGGCTTGGGGTGACCGCGAGGGTCCGCCCAGGCCCTGCCCTCCGTGTGGGCGGAGCCTCCCCCGGGGTCTGCAGGGGCGCACGTCCCGGGACTGCGTTGGGCTCGGCGCGCTCCGGCGCGCGTCGGCGGTTCCTCGGGGCGTCGTGGGGCGTCCACCTGGAGGCGGGCGCGCGTGGGCCGGCGCGGGGCCTGGACGTTGGGCGGGGCGGCGTAAGTGTCCACACTGAACGCCCCTCCCCGCCCCCAGCGAACGTGCAGAAGGGGCACGACGTCGCGCTTGCCTCGGGTCTCCGTTCTCACCACCGCCGAGGCGGCCGGAATGCGGCCCGGAAGACCGAGCCACAGGCCGCCCGGGGCCCCGCGGATTAGCCAGGTAAGGTGGGACCAGCTATGCGCCCCGCGCGTGACCTCCGCTCCCAGAGCCCGGCGCTTCCTGCTGCGCGGTACTCGAGGTGGCGCCGGTTCCTAAGGCCCCCCAAACACACCCGAAATGTGTGCGACCGAGGCTTACCGTCGGTGTTTTGAATCCTGGGGCCGCTAAGAGTTTCCGCAGCTCCTGTGGCTGGTTCTGCCCAGTCGCGCTGGTGGACCCTCCCTGCCCGTCCGCAGCGCGACCCCGCAGAGCCACCTGCGCCACTCAAGGGGCGTGCGCCCTGCGCCCTGCCAGCTGCCTCGGTCCCCAGTGGAGCCATCAGATCCGGGACTTTTATGTGTTGGGCTATTTTTGATTATTGCTCTAATCTCACTACTAGGTGTAACTTTATTCAGATTGTCTGTTTCCCTTGTGATTTAGTCTTGATAGGCGTTGCGTTTCTAGGAATTTGTCCATTTTATCTTGATTATCCAATTTGTTGCCATAGAATTTTTCATAGTTCTTATGTCCTTAAAAAAATATTTTATTTATTCATTTTTAGAGAGTGGGAAAGGAAGGAGAACGAGAGGGAGAGAAACATTGATGTGTGGTTGCCTTTCTAGCGCCCCCTACTGGGGACCTGGCACACAACCCAGGCATGTGCCCTGACTGGGAATCAAACCCACAACCCTTTGGTCTGCAGGCCAGCACTCAGTCCACTGAGCCACACCAGCCAGGGCTCTTATATCCTTTTTATTTCAGCTGAATCCATAGTAATGTGCTTTTTTCCATTTCTGATTTTAATTATTGGAGTCGTCTATCTCTCTTTTTTTTTCTTAGTGCATCTAGGTAAAGGTTTTCCAGGTTTGTTCATTGAAAAAAAAGGCTGTTTGTTTCACTTTCTCTATTGTTTTTCTATTCTGTTGGTATCTCCTTTAATCTTTGTGCTTTCCTTTTTTCTGGTCGGCCTGGGTTAAATTTGTCGTTCTTTGTCTAGTTCCGTCAGTTGTAAAGTTAGGTTGCTTACATGGGACCTTTCTTGTGATTTCCCGCAAACGTTCCGGCTGCAACGGTGACCTCAGCTGGCTGCCCAGGATCCTCAGCAGTCATACCCAAGAGCCGTGTAGAGTGACAGGCCGTATATGGTGTCAACTGAAAGATAAACAAAGTAGGGGCACTCGAGACTGTATTGTAGGGAGGCGATGGAGTAGCCTGGAGACCAGTAAACTCCAGGAATACTCCAGAACTACTCCATGACGCGTTCCCAATGTCCTCTGTGGCTCCTGACCTTCTCAGCCCTAACCCCTGCCCTCCTGTTATACTGCAACCTGTTCTTCATGCCTCTTGGACTTTGCTTATGAGCTGGTGCCGCATTAGGGAAGATGTACTATTCAGAGAAGCCTCGCCTGACTGTTCAAAACAGAACTATATTTTCTAGCCCTGGCTGCCGTGGTTCAGTGGATTGAGTGTGGGCCTGCAAACCAAAAGGTTGTCAGTTCGATTCCCAGTCAGGGCATGTGCCTGGGTTGCAGGCCAGGTCCCCAGTAGGGGGTGTGCGAAAGACAACTGATGGATGTTTCTCTCCCTCTCTTTCCCTCTCTAAAAAATAAACGAGTACATTTTTAAAAATACTTTTATTTATTTATCTTTAGAGGGAAAGGGAAGGAGAGAGGGAGAGAAATATCAATGTATGGTTGCCTCTGGTGTGTCCCCCACCGGGAACTGGCCTGCAACCCAGGCATGTGCCCTGACTAGGAGTCGAACCACAATCATCTGGTTCGCAGGCCCATGCTCAATCCACTGAGCTACACCAGCCAGGGCTAAACGAGTACATTTTTAAAGAAGAAGAATTCCCACTTCACTCAGTGACTGAGCCACAAGCATCTCACACTTGATCATTCACTAGGACACCTGACAGCACCTGGTTGTTTGCCTGAGGCTTCTGTTCCCACCTGAAGGGTCTTTTCTTACTCCCCCTCACTGTGATCTGTCATGGATAGGAAATGCGCCCACCTGTTAATGATTCTGATTGATAGATGAGCATGACACGGGACCGCAAGCATCTGTATGCCGTGCTTTGAGTGAATTTCCAGATAATTGTGACGCATTCTGCTCCTCGAGGGCCACCAACTCTATCTACTCAGAGGCAACCGGAAACCCATTCAGACCTGCTGGGAGCCTCGGTTGTTGTTGGGAGAGGTAAACAAAGTTGTGTGATGCACTTTGAAATTCAGTGTTATCAAATGCTATGTGGGCACAGTTAGTGCTTTCCAAAGTGTGTTCATGGAAAGTGTAGGCAGGGGTTACCTTTGGTGTTTGAGAAAATGGAGTTTAAGGGGCATGACTAGAAAAAGAGTGTGTGCGTGTGCGTAAGAGCGAGAGAGACAGACAGACAGGCAGACAGGCAGACAGGCTAGGGAGAGATGCATTTCCTGGAGGACATCTGAGTTGAGTCAGACCAAAGCTCAAAAGCAGGCTGCTGAGTGTAGGAATCTGTATCAAACCTACAACTGGTGATTGGGAGTGAATAGTTGAAACAATATTTGCTGTGTTTTTTTGTAAGGATATCTTGAACAACTGATATAAATCTTACTTTGTCCATTGGTGTAGAGAGTGGGCTACGTCCGTATATATGTGTATTACCTGTTTCATCTCGCATTTAAGGCCAGTAAGGCTGGTCCTCCCGAACATCCGCTTACAGTGATTTCCTGCCACTCTCCTTCCTGGTCACGGCTTTTGCTGGGTTTGCCCCATTATCTGAGCTTCTGTATAATGCTTTCCCCTCCGTTGCTTCTGTATAATGCTTTCCCCCTTGTTTTAGTCTTAAAGGTCATATTTTTAAAATAGCAAATATTATACATCTGTTCATTGCTAGCTTTACCTTCCTAGTCCACTATAACAGCATTTTCCACTTTTCTTCCTGATCCAAGGAGCTTGGGTCTGAAAATAAGAATCAGCAACACAATACATTATATTAACATAGGAAATGTGTTAGCACTTTAAAAGTATACAGATTTTTTTAAATTTCTAGAAGTCAGGAAGTCTGATAGTCGAATAGACAGGAACCAGGACAACCAAGATAAACATTTGTGATGAACTTTATTCATCAACAAAAAAACACTGGCCCCAGCTAGTGGCTCAGTGGATTGAGCACCGGCCTGTGAACCAAAGTGTCGCTGGTTTGATTCCCTTTCAGGGCACGTGCCTGGGTTGCTGGCCCCAGTGGGAGCATGAGAGAGGCAACCACACATTGATGTTTCTCTCCTTCTCTTCCTCCCTTCTTCTCTGACTAAAAATAAATAAATAACATCTAAGAAGAAACACCAATTAAGAGAAATATAATATTTTCAGAAAAACATTTACTCTGGGCACAAACCCTGTTTGTGGGAGAAAAATGCTGTCAATATGACTTGTGTGGACTGAGTTTGAAAAATGTTTCAACATTATTACTAGTGATAAAAATCACTCAAGTAAGGACTGTGATGAAATTAGTGTAACTGGGAAGTTGCATCTTGAAAAGAAGAAAACACTTATATCGGAAAGAAATCTGATGACTCTAACCAAGATGAGAAATCCCTAAGTCATAACGAGGACGTTACTGAGCAACAGAAAATTCAAATGCCGGAACGATTATTTGAGGATAATGGATGTGGAGAAGGCGTCTTTCATACAGCAGCCACCCTCACCTCGAGGAGGGCTCAGACAGAAGAGAAATCCTACTATTGTCAGGAATATGAGGACACACGAGTGACGAGTCTACCCTCAAAGTCCACCAGGAAATGCCCATGGCACACGAGGAAGAAGTACTCCGAGGTTAATGAGTGCGAGAAGTTGGCCCTTGCCAAACATCAGGAAGTTACCAGGGAGGAGAAAAACCATGCATCTAATGAAAATGAGAATAATTTCAACCTCAGAAAACTCGCCCTGGAGAGAAAACTTTGGAATACAGTGTTATGAGGAATCTTTGAACCAGGATTCCCACCTCACTCAACATGAGAAGACACGCATAAGAGAGAAACCATGTGAAAGTAATCAGTGTGGGAAACCCTTCCAGCAACCACAGCCCACGGGTCCACAGAGCAGTCACCCAGGACAGGAACCCCATGACCGTGACAAAGCCCTGTGAAGTCAGCCCAGCCAAGTCAGAGAGGCTTTACGTCTGTGATGAGTGTCAATCTTTCAGACATGGCTCAGCCCTGAAAGTTCAGCTGAGACCTCCCACAAGAGGGAAGCCCTATTGAGGCAGTGAGTGTGGGGAAGCCTTCTATGCGGAATCAGACTTCAGTCGTCATCAGAGAACACACAGTGGGGAGAAACAGTCTGAGCATGCAGATTGTGGGAAATCCTCCTGTGTGTCTTCAAACCTAACTACACAGCAGAGAACACACACACACACGGGAGAAACCCTATGAATCTAATGAATGTGGGAAATCCTTCTCTAATAAGTCAGCCCTATATGTCCATCAGGGGAAGCATCCAGAAGAGATCTCTATAAATACACTGAGTGTGGGAAATCCTGCTGCCCTAAGTCATCCCTCATCATGGACCACGTATCTCATACAGGAAAGAAACCCTGTGACTCTTGTGAATGTGGGAAAACCTTCTGTGAGAGGTCAGATGCCACTCAAACATCAGAGCACTCGCCCAGGTTTGAAATCCTATACCTGTAACAAGTGTGATATTCCCTTCGCTATGAATTGCACGCTCACCGTACATCAAAGAACGCACACAGGGGAAAAATACTATGGATGCAATAAATGGGGGACATCCAACAAAATGTTAACCTTCACTTACCCTCAGAAAACTCACACGGGGAGAAGCCACGTGAATGTAAAGAATGTGGGAAAGCCTTCCATGTGAAATCAACCCCAGGAGTACACCTGAGTGCACACGCTGCAGAGAAACCCTTTAAACATAATGAGTATGAAGAGCCCCTCTGTGTGTGAAGTCATGTCCGAATATTCCTAAGAGCTGTCGCGAGGACAGAAACCCCATGTAGGTGACAAGGGTGGGAAAGCCTTTTCTGTGAAGTCCAACCTCGCTGGTCATCAGGACACGTTCAGGAGAGAAACCCTATGAATGTAATGAATATACAAAACCATTTCACCTTCAGTCAGCCCTAACTGCACCCTGGAGGACTCAGGAAGGGGAGAAACCCTGCAAATGTAACGAATGTGGGAAACCCTTCCATATGAAGTCAGCTTTTGGTCAGCACCAGAGAACACCCACAGGGCAGAAGCCGTGTGAATGGAATACGTGTGGGAAATCATTCCAAGTCAGCCTTGACCACACATCAGAGAACCCACACAGGAGAGAAACCCTGTAAATGTGGTGAACGTGAGCAATCTTTCGGTATGAAATCACACCTCACTGTACATCAGAGAACCCACACAGGCGTGAGCCCCTTCTAGTGCAATGGATGTGAGAAAAGTTTTTATGCGAAGTCCAACCTCGCTCATCACTAAATAACTCCCCCAGGAAGGAGCCCTGTGAACGTAAGAGAGGTGGGAAATCCTTCCCAATGAAGTCAGCCCTCACAGCGCACCCACGGACACAGGGGAGAAACCCTACGCGTGTGAGAGATATGGGAAGTCCTTCTGTAAAAACTCTTGCAAAACGTCAGGTCATTCACACAGGAGGCATGCCCCGAGTTGCGATGCATGCGAGAGATCCCACGAGAAGTCAAACTGCGTTGCACCATCGAGAACCACGGGAGAAACCTATGAGTGTAGTAACGTGGATATGCCATTCTGTGCAAATCGGTCTAGGTGACACCAGAAAACACGCATGGGGTGGAGGTGGGAGGGCTCCCCACGAGTGGAACGACCATTGGGAAACCTGGGTTGTGCCTGACCGAACAGCGGAGAAGTCTACGGGGAGAGACCCCTGCAAATGTCCTGTGCTGTAGCACCTACCAATGGGCCAAAGATATGCCTCAGAGGGATCATGGGGAGAACACAGAGGATGCAACCAGGGTATAAACACACTCAAAACTCACAACTGACACATTGAGTTTGATAGTGGAGTGAAAATGTATACATATTTAATATGCATGAAAGCTTTCAAGAGAATAACTTTGCTTTAAAAGAAAGGAGATCGCCAGTGGATGCAAGATCATATGCCAAGGATGCGGTATTTGTGTGGTGCCTGAGTATCCATCCCCCTTTGTGTCCCAGTCATTGAAACTGGCAGAAGTGCACCTGTGCCATGGAGTGATGGGGTGCCTCACTTTAACCAGGTGACCAAATGTGGCATCAGTAAGAGTGACACTGTGTGCCTCTGGACGAGATGCAGTTGGAAGTACTGAAGTTGTAGGGTGGACCTAACCAAGGGTCGTATTCACCTATTGTCTTGTTCAGTAGTTTACAGCAGAGATGTCAAACTCATTTTCACCGGGAGCCACATTAGGCGTGCAGTAGCCTTCAAAGGACCAAATGTAATTTTAGGACTGTATAAATGTAACTACTCCGTAACAGTTAAGCAAGAGCTCAGTGCTGCCGCCGGGCAGAAACAAGGTGCCGGGCTGGATTCGGCCCACGGTCCTTGTGTTTGCCGCCCGTGGTTTACCGGGAATGCAGGAGAGACCAGGACAGCTTTGGGGAGAAAACAGTCTAACCAGCCCAGAATGTGGGGCAAAGGTAAGACAGCTGGCCTCTTCGAAAAAGGCAACATCATTAAAAAACAACAACAGGAGGTGGGGCACTGTTTTCCCTTCAACGGGACGGAGACAGAAATCAAATGCAGTGCAAGAACTTTGATTGGATCCAGAAGACACCCACGTCAGGTCCGGGGAAGGTGGGTGTGGGGATGGGCACTGGACGATAGCAGGGAATCGGAGCTGGCTATTTGAGTGTGGTCGTTGCGGCTGTGGGCTGTGGAGGCTGCACTGGGACCGGCGTGCTGACTACAGGCCGACGAACTGGTTCAGGGAGAGTGCACGTGTACACAGATGGAGCATGTACGCTCCATAAAATTCCAGTAAAAATACTCGCATTTTAGCAAGTGTCCAACTTCGTGGTAGGCACATGGGTGTTCACTATATTTTTCTTAAGAGAGTTCTGAAATATTTTTAAAGGTTTCAGAAAAGTGCCATGCCACTCACGTGTTCTCTCACTGTTTTTTGGTTGGTTTTTTGTTTGGTTTTTTTTGGCATGTCTGAGCAATCACTCCCATTGTTACTGGTCCACTGTCAGTCCGACAGACAGTGCCTTTTAAAGCGTGTGCCCGTCTCTGGTGCAGCCGGGTTAATGGAATCACACCGATAAAGTGCACAGGCAGGTTGCAGCCATGTGAACAACACAGCCTTGTTCAGAAGTAGCTGTGATCGTAGTGGTCATCACACTCAAAGTGGTGCTGGGTGTAGAAAGCACCCCTTGCTGTCCCGTCGTCAAGGGTGGCACAGGGGCCGCAGAGGTACAGGGCGTACAGCCCAAGCCATGGGAGCCTTGGAAGGAGCCCGGGAGCCCTGGCATCACAGGGTGCTGGGGGCTGTGACGGTTTCCTCCCAGCAGGTGGGCAGGCTGCGCTCAGCTCCCTCCTGCCTGGGGAGGATCCACAAGGTCGGTTTTCCCTCTTCTCATCCAGACGGTGTGGGGTTGGGCATGTGACCGAGCTTGGCCAGCAGGATGTTTTGGGAAGCGTTTTGGGTGGATTGGGGGAAAGGTCTCCTTGTTGATGGCCCTGCACAAAAACAGTGCACATTTTATTGGGAATTTAATCTTGAAAACTGAGCTAATATTTTCTATTTGGCTTGCTATTGAGTCTGCTAACACTCTGGTCAGATTACAAAGATTCTCAGTGGGCTCCCTGAACTCCGCTCTCTTGCTAAGACTCTTACCAGCTGCTTGGGCACGAGGCTTGGGGAGCACACAGGTTGCGTGTGGAGGGAATTCCTGCAGGTCGTGTGTGGGTGGCTGATCCCGTGTTGGCATTGGGTTGGCTGAACTGGGACAGGGGAGTGGTCTCGTGTGAGATTCCAGACCAACGGTGGTCCCGGGAGGGAGGCCAGCCCTCTTCTGTGACGTCACCCAGTGAGGTTTCCTCATTCCTGTTACTCTTCCATCCTTGAAAGCGGGATCAGCCAAACGGTTCATGGGCCAGCGCTGGCCTGCTGCCTCTTCCTGTACAGACTGTGAGCCGAGGGTGGTCTTCATATTTAAGTCGTTTCTTTTTCATTGAGTCTGTGGTGTGAGATGTGTCTGGAATGTTGGGTTTCAGTGTCCCTCCGTAACAAAGCTTCCTGGAGCTCAGCCAGGCCCGTGCCCCTGTGCCCTGGGGGCACTGCGGTGGGACAGCCGGAGGCGAGCAGTTGCCAGAGCCTGGATGGATAGTGCCGTTCCAGATGACCCTGCCGACTCAAGTGCTGTCTGTGTGGCCGGGGTGGAAGCCAGCTCACCAGCAGCACAGCTGTCACGGCGCAAGGGAAGGGGGCGAGGTCCCGCGCAGAGCGTCCTCTGCCGAGAATGTGTCCATTAAGAAAGCCTGGAATGTGGGTTCCACATCCCGATGAGCTTCCCAGCTGTGGGTGGTGCGGTGTGCTGCCTCTTAGAAAGTGCGTACGTCCAATTTTTGCCCTGGAATTAATTTTCACTGGGGTCTCCACAAGTCTCGGCTGACACAAGCCGCCGAGTGGTGTGATTCCTGGTTCCTGCTCCTCAGGGTGGTTTGGGGCGTGTGGTACGGAAGAGAAAGGATGTCCCCAATGGGAATAAGCCCCCTTCTGCACGGATCCTCGCTTCTGGGAACTTTGTATGGTCGCCAGAGTGCCACCTGCATCCAGGGAAATGTGCCCACTCGCTGCAACGGCGTGGCTGTGGAGCTCGGGTCCGCAGGCCAGCACCCCCGTGCTTGTCTGCCTGTCCGAGCTGGCCCCAGGGGCTTCTCCAACAAAGCCCTGCTTTCCCATCCAGGCAGTGCACCCCGTTGGACGAGAACGTGTGGTGTAGAGAACGATTCTAGTCCAGGTTTTCTCCACCTGCCCTGACAGTGTCTGGCTGCCCAAAGCCACATCTGCCCCCCGCCCCCTGCGGAGCCGGCTGCCCCGTTGAGTTCCCTGGGCTGGGACCTGCTGGCTCTTCTGTGGCACCCCTGAGTTGGCCTTGGAAACAAGCCAGCAGCCCGTGCCAGTTCCCCAGTTTGGCGGGAATCGCAGACTTTAAATGCAAGGAAAGGAGAGCAACTTGTTTGTGATGTGGTTGCCCCTACGAGGAGATGAGACAAGCAGCCCACCTTTAAGTGTATTTCCTTGTTACCGGGAGGTGCTTCATAAAGCCGGCCGGTCCCTGGGTGCAGACATGTCACTGAGGAAGCAGCCCCCTTTGGGGAGCCCGACTGGGTGCCCCCGCCAGGCAGACTGGGATGGAACAGAGAGGCAAGGGCGGCTGTGGCCTCAGACAGCACACGGCCATGTCTTCATCTCCACCTGTTTGGAGACCGTGGCAGCAACGACTGACCCAACCCTCCACTGACCGTGGGAAGATCGAAACACGGGGGCACCTCCCCTCCCTGCACAGCCCGTGAAAAGCCCCCTCGGGGCTCCTGACCTGCTCACAGCATGAATTACGAGGGCCCTGTGTTTGAAAGGCGAGCACTCGTGTCGGCTTTCGGTCTTTGCTGCCCAGTGGGGAGACTGACCCAGCCCGCACCACGCCTCCTCTTGCCAACTCGGGCCCGTGCGTCCTACATGCTCACCAGAAGAGTCCGACGCTTCCAACATGGCCTTCCATCAGCTCTAAGACCAACCGTGACTGAGACGTAAATACACGGTGACAAACCGCACGGCCGGGCTGCTGAAGGGGCGGCTGCGGGGCTGCCCGAGCGTGCAGGCTGTCCACCAGAGCAAGGCGATGGGGTCAGCCGTGGCAGCTTTTCGGGCATTTCACTCGAAACGCACACCACGGGTTTAAGCAACAACGATGACGCACGAGTGTGGGAAAACCTTTGTAGCTGTTCCAACAGATGGACCCCGTGTGACACGTGGCTCCTACATCGAACTCTCCAACCTGCCAGACCTCTCTGTCCTGTCCCGTGGCACACTCCAGTCACCCCGAAGAGCGTGGAGGAAAGTGTGAGAAACAGGTGTGAGACAAGTGTGAGCAAAACTGTGAGACACAGGCACCAGGTGTGGTGGAAACACAGAAAAACGTGGCCACTCACCCCTCAGTGGTGAGGGGTGAGCTACTCAAATAATAGAGGCATCAGGCTCCGAAGAGCAAACAAAAGCAGGTCCTCACCTTACACTGTATGTTGCCAACAAACATTGTAGCAACGATGCGTGAATGACACGAATGAACCGAAATAAAACTTGTCATGCTTTATAAAAAGGAAGATTGTATCAGGTTCCAGAGGTCCTTAGGTCAACGATGTCACAATTCAAGGAAACGTACACACTCAATTGTTTCTAATCAGAAGCTACTTACGTCAAAATTTACAGAAAATAAATCTCTGTATCAACATCTCGAAATAAATGATTTACCTAAAGTCCACTTCTCAGTTGTGTAGCTCCCAAAAAAGTATAACTTTGTATCTTTAGTTATCAGTAACAGAGCCACCTACATTCACTTGCTTAAAAATAAATTTCGTCTCTCAGAAAAGGAACAGTCCAGACGTGAAGTGGCTTCGCTGCCAGTTGGCCCAGCAGTCTCGGCAGCATCATGCAGGCCCCGGGTCCCTCCAGTCCTCCTGCTGCGTCACACTTCAGTGGCTTTCATCGTTGGAAGACATCACCAGGCGTCACAGGGGTTCCACGCCACCCTTCAGGACTCCTTGAATCTCGGAGGAAACCTTCTCCAGGAACAACCTGTCAGATACCTCCTTTGTACGTGACTAGAACTGGGTCCTATGACCTCTCCATCTCTGGCAATGAGAGGGATCTTTGTCAATGGTCGAAACTGATCAGGATTTATCCCCCATTCCATAGGAGAAATGGCCACCCACACTCTGCCACCAAACAGCAAGGAGCAGGTGACAGGGGTGGTCACTCAGCAACATCGGCCACAAACCCATGGGAACATGCTCATGCCCTCGGGACCCAGAAGGAGTAGAGCACAGCCTTTATGAGTGCTATTGTAGCTGACAAAGATACAGGTAGTTGCTAAGTTACATTGTCTGGTGGCCTGCACACTTACACGTTTGTGTAGACAGCCACATAATAACAGGTGAAACAACTAGATACAAATTAGAAAAAGAAGTAGATAAAAATGGAAACATT
Organism: Sturnira hondurensis; assembly: GCF_014824575.4. NCBI lineage: Eukaryota > Metazoa > Chordata > Mammalia > Chiroptera > Phyllostomidae > Sturnira > Sturnira hondurensis. Next base: position 5,293,364 of record NW_028082364.1, read on the forward strand.
TTAAAACTGTATAGAGTTCACTGAATACTTCAGTTGCTTCTCAGTGCTGGAGACTCCTGTCACAATTTAAAATTAGCTGTGCAGTTTCCCACCTATTTTATGCATACTTTCTATGTCTTGCTGACTCAGATACAGTGGGCACTATTATAAAAAACACTGACTTCTGTCAATGGAAGAATTAGTTCATTAACAACGATCAAATGCATTTGTAAGTGCTAGGGAAGAGTGCAAGAAGCATTCTTCGTACCCCTATCAATTCAGTGGCAGTGCGTAGCAGGTGCTAACAGAGTGGTGCTATTTAAAATGAGTAACCTTGTTACATGTCTTACAAATCATTCTAAGAAGGACACACTGCCTTTTCAAACATGACTGAGAATGAACAGACAATTCCTGTAACGAGCCATCCTAAGGAGCAAGCAAGCAAAGCCATACATTCCGAGGAAACACTCGTATGGGAGTAATGCAGGCTAATGCGGCTGGTCCTGGTTAGTTACCTGGTTTTACAGCTTCTATTTACACAAGGAGCACATTTCTTCAAAACATGTGCCTTTTGAAAAACAACAAAACAAAAAAAACCCCACCTCATTACATAAAAAACCTAACTCTTAGTACTAACGATTCCCAAAGGGGAGTGTTTCCCACATCCCTCAGAATGGCAGCTCCCCCTTGGAATGAACTCCCTGATGTGTAACAGTCCAGACCACACAGAAGTATGCACAGCTGCGTGTGCACAAACTTCACTCCCGTGCAGTCCGGTGACCAGAAGTCACGTGGCCTCACCTTGGCCGTGGCTCCCACCCTGTGGACTGTCCGGTCACCCGTCTGGCTCACGCCCGGAGGCTGGCCCACACTCCCCCAGAACTCGCCCTCCCGGTGGCAGGAGCGCGCACACAGCACCCCGCGCGGGCCCTCCGCTGGGACGCGAGGTCTGCTCTCAGAGGAGCCGGCCCACCTCCAGCGCGTTCATGTTCCCTCTGCGATGGACGCGCTGGTGGCTGTTGAAGGCGGATTTGTGGTAGAACTTCTTCCCACACTCGCCACACTCATAGGGCTTCTCTCCCGAGTGCGTCCTGTAATGGACGGTGAGGTACGACATCCGGGAGAAGGCCTTCCCGCACTCACTGCACTCGAAGGGCTTCTCGCCCGAGTGGATGCGGTGGTGGATGGTGAGGTAGGACATCTGCGAGAAGAACTTGCCGCACTCACAGCACTCGTAGGCCTTCTCCCCCGTGTGCGTCCTCTGGTGTCTGTTGAGCGCGGAGTTCTGGCAGAAGGTCTTCCCGCACTCGCCGCACGCGTAGGGCTTCTCGCCCGAGTGGATGCGGTGGTGGATGGTGAGGTAGGACATCTGCGAGAAGAACTTGCCGCAGACGCAGCACTCGTAGGGCTTCTCGCCCTTGTGGATGCGCCGGTGCCGGCAGAGGGCGGAGTTCTGGTAGAAGGTCTTCCCGCACTCGCCGCACGCGTAGGGCTTGACCCCCGAGTGCGTGCGGTGGTGGATGGTGAGGTAGGACAGCTGGGAGAACAGCTTCCCGCACTCGCTGCACTCGTAGGGCTTCTCGCCGGTGTGCACCCGCTGGTGCCGCATGAGCGCCGAGTTCAGGTAGAAGGTCTTCCCGCACTCGCCGCACGCGTAGGGCTTCTCCCCCGAGTGCGTGCGGTAGTGCACCGTGAGGTAGGACAGCCGCGAGAAGAACTTGCCGCACTCGTTGCACTCGTAGGGCTTCTCCCCGGTGTGCGTCCGCTGGTGCGTGGTGAGGGTGGACTTGCGGCAGAAGCACTTCCCGCACTCGGCGCACTTGTAGAGCTTCACGCCCGTGTGGATCTTGTGGTGGTCGTTGAGCGCCGACTTCTGGGAGAAGGTCTTGCCGCAGTCGTGGCACACGTAGGGCCTCTCCCCGGAGTGCGTGCGCTGGTGCTGGGTGAGGTGCGTCTTCTGGCAGAAGGCCTTCCCGCAGTAACTGCACGCGTAGGGCTTCTCCCCCGAGTGCGTGCGCTGGTGCTGGATGAGGTGTAGCTTCTGGTAGAAGGTCTTCCCGCACTCCCCGCACTCGTAGGGCTTCTCGCCGGTGTGCGTCCGCTGGTGGACGGTGAGCGTCCCCTTCTGGCAGAAGGATTTCCCACACTGATTGCATTCGTAGGGCTTCTCTCCCGTGTGCGTCCTCTGGTGTATAATGAACTTGGACTTTTTACAGAAGGATTTCCCACACGCGCTGCACTCGTAGGGCTTCATCTCCATGTGAGACGCTGGGTGGGCACTGAGGTCTGACATCTGGAGAAAGGCCATTTCCGACTCGTTCCACTTGTAGGGCTTCTCCGCCATTGGAGCGACAAACACCGGGTCCCCCCGAAAGGCTTTCTGGCATTCGATATACTCAAAGGACTTCTCCAGAATAGGAGCATTCTGATAAATACTCTCCCCATTTAGAGAATAACCTTCCCCGCTCTGATTAAATCCACACGCTTTCCCTCCTGGCTGCGTCTTCTCCAGCTTCACGTGGAGAAGCGACTTCCCACACGCACCACACTCGCTGGGCTTCGTCCTTGCATAGCTTCCGTCGCTGCTGATGTATTCGGAGGTGGGCTTCAGAGGCTTCCCGCACGAGTCACATTTGTAGGGTACTGTCCTCGAAGGAACAGGGTTCGTCTCCACGTGTAAGGTCTCACTGAGAAGCGTGGCTCCGTCTTCAATCAGGGTTTCGTTGTGGGTGGGTACAGTCTGCCTCCGACACCTGTCCTCACTTTCCTGGGCCGTCTCTGTCACATCGACTTCCCAGATGTCTAAAAGGAGGCAGAATTAACCAAATTTGGACCTCTTCCTACACAAGACATGGAATGAGACATACACAAGCACTTCATCACGGCACAGATGCTAGCTTCATAGATGGAAATAATTCCACACATCCTTCCCCCCTCATTCTTTGGTCTGCAGTCACACACACAGGAGGCTGTTCTCCTGTGGTGACTAGAGGGGAAATAAACTGACAAGAACACAAGCACCTGTGATCTTTACTACTTTATAAGGCCCTGTTCATACTGGACATAGAAGGTAAAAGAGAAACTCAGAGCAGTGGTCAGAAAACAGGACGCATGCTGAATGCCAGACATGACAGGACTCCCCACAAGTGGGGACGAGTGACAAGGCAACAAGGAGAGCTGGGGACAAGGAGGTCATAAGGCCTCTCCAGGGGAGTTTCGGCCAAGATGGAGGCGTAGGTGGAAACACTGTGCCTCCTCACACAACCAAGTTTAAAGACAACAAAGTTTTAGTAACAAAAACACAACCAAAACACAAAAAATTGAACTGTACGGAAGTCTGACAACAATGAACCATTCGGCCAGACTGGTAAGAGGGGCAGAGTCAGTGGCTGGTGGAGGGGGGTCAGGCAGGAAAAAGTTGCTGGAGCAACCCAGGCGCGCAGGCGGCGGTTGGCAGATCCCAGGCGTGGGGTGGCAACAGGCAGACCCAGTGAAGGCGCGGGGCGGCTGGCTGACCGCAGTCACACATTTGTGTGTAGAAAAACCAGGCGAAAGAGTAAACAGTGAGACAGACCACGCAGGCTAGGGCCCCAGGGACAAGAATTAAAGCCTAAAAGCACCAACTGGAAAAACGTTTGAAGTCGAGGTGCCAGGAGAAGCTACCAGGCTCACAGAGAGTTTGTTGGAGAGACCCACAGGGTCCTGAAGGGTGCACAGGTCCACACACCTGGGAGGCGGCACCGGGGGGGGGGGCCAGTTTGCTTGTGGGAAGCAGCAGAGGGGACCAAAATCCGAGAGAGAGCATGGAACGTGGGGCCATTGCCCCTCTCTGATCCCGCCCCCATATACAGCGTCACAACCCAGCGACTGGGTGGCCTCACCCTGATGAACACTTAAAGCTCCACTCCTCATACATAACAGGAACAAACAGACCAAACCTTAATGGCTCAAGAAGAACAGCTCAAAGCCCCAGAGCCAATACTTCTAAGCGACCAAGAAATAGCCAACCTATCAGATGCACAGTTCAAAACACTGGTGATCAGGATGCTCACAGAACTGGTTGATTTTAGTCACAAATTAGATGAACAAATGAAGGCTAAACTAATTGAAATGGAGGAAAATGCACAGGAAACCAATAGTGATGGGAAGATAACTGGGACTCAAATCAAAAGAGTGGACCAGAAGGAAGAAAAAAATGACCAAACAAAAGAATGAAGAAGCAAGAATTCAAAAAAAAATGAGGAGAGGCTTAGGAACCTTCAGAACATCTTTAAACATTCCAACATTTGAATTATAGGGGTACCAGAAGGGGAAGACTTACTTGAACAAATAATAAAGGAGAATTCCCCCAATCTGGCAAAGGAAATAGACGTCCAGGAAGTCCAGGACGCTCAGAGTCCCAAAGAAGTTGTACCCAAGAAGGAACACACCAAGGCACATCATAAGTACATTAGCCAGAATTAAAATGAAGGAGAGAATCCTAGAAGCAGCAAGAGATAAGGGGACAGTCACCTACAAAGGAGTTCCCATCAGACTGTCAGCTGATTTCTCAAAAGAGACCTTACAGGCAAGAAGGGGCTGGAAAGAAGTATTCCAAGTCATGAAATCCAAAGACCTACAACCAAGATTGCTCTATCCAGCAAGGCTTTCATTTAGAATGGAAGGGCAGATAAAGTGCTTCTCAGATAAGATCAATTTCAAGGAGTTCACCACCACCAAGCCCTTATTATATGAAATGTTAAAGGGACTTATATAAGAAAAAGAAGATGAAAAATATGAACAGTGAAAGGGCAGCGACTCACAGTTATTAACAACCACACCTAAAACAAAAGCAAACTAAGAGGACAGCTAAATCGGGAGTGGAACCACAGAAATGGAGATCAAATGGAGGGTTAGCAACAGGGGAGTGGGAGGAGGAGAAGTGGGGAGAAGGTACAGAGAAAAAGTAGCATAGATGGTAGGTAGAAAATAGATGGGGGGAGGGCAGGAATAGTAGGGGAAATATGGAATCTAAAGAACTCGTGACACGTGGACATAAATGAAGGGGGGGAATGGGACAACTGTAATGGCATAGTCAATAAAATATATTAAAAAAAAAAGACCTCTCCAAGGATGGACCCGCTCTGGAGGAGGATGAGCAGAGCTTTCCAGTGTCGTTTCCTGTCAACTGGCAGAGACATGACAGCCCAAGGCACTGTCCCCTCACACTCAGAGGTCTGTGGCAGCACTGTGCCTAGAAGACCTTGCAAACTATTTGCCTTTTCCCCCAGATTCCACACAGCACCACCACGCACACTGACGCCTAAATCCCCTCGTGGTTGGAGCAGCAGCCCTGCAACCAGGGCTCTGCCTCTAACTCCGCCCCTCTCGAAGGAGAGCCCCAGGAACAGGCGTGCCCAGCAGGGGGCGCAGCGGCCACAGTGGCCACAGCGTCTGCCGCCCTCTCCCGGTTCTGGATTTCTTAACTACTCTGGCAATGTTAGGATTTCAACAGGACTCACGCTGACCATGAACTCTGGCAGGTGACCTAGGGCACATTCCCAACCTGCCCCCCGACTCGGCAGCATCCTGGTGACACGCAGACAACTTGGCGCCTACTTCGTGGGGCTGCTGTGGGCTGGTTAAGTCAATATGTTCAACGTGCTCTGAACAGGGTCTGGCACCAAACACAGGCCCCGTGTGTTTAGCAGCTGTTTCCCCATTTTCAGCCTCTGGACGTTCTCCTGGGACTCATCTCATCTTTGGCCCACATGCCACTGTCACTGAAGTGAACGCGAACAGTACTTCCCCACTCCCGAGTGTCATTCAGTGTACAAGCATTAAAAGTTAGACTCCTCGAGCTGTTCCAAGAATTGTGACCTTTACTTTTACTTATCTTACAAATTTTTAGACCAACTCGACTATCGTGCTTACCCTTTTCCACACCAAACCTACAACGTCCACGAGTCCACCGTCGAAACAGCAACAGACAAGAGGCCGGTCCAGAACCCTTTTACTGCCTCGATTTACAACGAGAGCCCAAACCAGGATCCTCCCGGTCTCTACCGAAACAACTCCTGCTCCAGCAAAGTCAGCCTGTCTTCTGGGCGAGGGGGTCGCCAGACACGGCCACGGAGGAGCCCGTCTGGAGGAGGCGGGCCTGCACTGTGCACCGCGCCCTCCGCAGCACGTCTGAGACAGCCCACCTTCACATTCAGCCCCAAGTCTCTGCTGCTGCTGCTGCTGGGTCCCTCAGTCGGCTTGACTTCCAGCCTCGATCGACTCAAAGCCTACTCCTCAGGGGGTCCCCATGCTTTATGGAAACACTTCTCAAATCCTTTCTCATCTCCAGCAGCGTCATTCTCCCTCGAAGCTGAAGAAGACAGTTCTGCCCGTACAACCACATCAGCACGAAGTGGTCCAGCCTTGCCGGGGGGCATTAACGTCCCGTGTGAAACACTGACCGTCACGTTACTCCAGATGCCTATTCCCTCTTCTTAACCAAAACCCATCTCTTAGGAAGTATGGCTCTATTTCCTGTTTCCATAGTGATCAGAGATGCTGTCCTCAGTCTGAATCCTATGGGTGTGTGTCCTTCACGTACCTGCAGAATGTGGGAGTGCGACCCACACACGCATACTCAGCGACGACTACTGTAAGGTAGTTCTGAACCATGGGCAAGAAGGTGCTGCCACCTGCCTGGCTCCCAGGTAATCAAAGGAGTAAATGCGCCCTACACGTCACCTAGTACACAAGGGAGAACACGCTTACAGGGTTAGGGTCAGGGGAGGGGAGACGCTCAGGCAAAAAAAATGACAAACATACCACCAAAGACTAGATGCCTTGGCCAGACCTAACTTTCCAAGAGGTGTCCCCACGAGTGGAGTCAGAGCGCAAAGAAGGAAGAGACTGGAGCGAGGACGAGAGCTGGACGGGAAAACTCCAGGGAGCAGAGGGTTTGGGATTTGAGCGTGGACCTAATGGTAGTGTGGTCTGCCCAGAGGAGTCCCAGCCCATTGCCATGGGAGCCATAGGGACAATGGCCACATGAACGTGGCATGTTAAGGGATCTGGACTAAATGGAGTTCGAATGCGTTTTGGGGAACAACTGAAAATCAATTTTCCCGGCAACACAGGGTGCACACAGCGGTGACCCTCACAGGATGAGGAGCTGACAGTCCCTGTAGGAAATTGCAGGGAATCACCACAGGCTCCTCCTGTGTGATGGGCAGTCAGGGCCCCTGGGCACTTGACGTGAACACACCCTGCAAACCCAGGCAGAAGGCAGGCGTGCGTCCCGGGCACAGGGACAGACGAGCAGGAACCCAGAGACTCGGGACAGGAGGAGCCCCTCACAGAGCAAACCGCTGGAGACGGAGGCAGATCCTTCGCCACATTTGTGGGGGGGCCGGGCGGAGCTGGGAGGAAACACGAGTCACAGTTCCTCTGTGCAGCTGACTGAGCACCTGCTGTGACAGGACATGGGGAAGGCTTGGGGGGCAGAACAGTAAGAGAGACAGGATGAACCCGCTTCCTGCTGTCACCAACCTCAGGAGCAAGTGAGACCCAGAGTTTATGAGGAAGAAGGAAGCGCCTGGATTTTGGTTGTGGGAGGGAAGCGTGGAAAAGCTCCACAAACCACAGTTCCTGTGGGGAAGACGCCTTTGGGGGTGAGCCAGGAAGCGAGAGCATACAGGCAACGACCTGCAGCCACTTCCAGAGACCTGGGGCCATTAACATCCCAGGGAAAGCACCGCCAGTCCCCTCAGGGCCCCCACAGACGCACCTGACCACCTTGGGGGCAGGCGCCCTCCTTCCACCCACGGCTCTTCCCCTTGCTCCAACTTGACGATAACTTCCGGTTTGATGATGGGACACCCTGTTAATAGAAATAAAGGGAACTGGAGCCCAGCTTCTGGGCTTCCGCTCACTTCCGTCTCAGCGAAGTGCTGCCCGAGGGGCTGCACGGCCCAAGTGCACACCTGGGTCGTGTCAAACAGAAGACCACTCACCGGGGAGCAGAGCAGAGCGCTCTGCCTGGTGCCCAGAGCGCATGACTCACATTTGCCCCATCGAGGTCAGGGTCAGGGTCAGGGTCAGGGTCAGAGCCAGTGAACAGCAGGGAGATCCCCTTCCCTCGCCAGCTCCCGGTGCCCACCCTGCCCACCCCGCTCACCCACGGAGACCAGGTGGCTGTAGTTCTCCAGCATCACGTCCCTGTAGGTTGTCTTCTGCTCGGGGTCCAGCTGCTGCCACTCCTCCTGGGTGAAGTCCACGGCCACGTCCCTGAACGACACTGGCCCCTGCAACGGCAGTGTGATGGGAACCGGATGACGCAGAGAAGGTGTCCGGGGACGGGGGCTGGCCAAGCTCACAGGTCAAGTCAACCACGAACATCATGCACCCTTTATGTCCCGGGTCGTGGGAAGAAACCGAGCTGTCGGACAGACACCGGAACGCGCTTGTTCAGTGCACAGTGAAAAGATCGCGCTGCTGTGCACGGTGAGCCAGGAACAGCGCGGCTGTCGGGCACACAGGCTGGCAGGCGTAGGCCTGAGGGGCACTCGTAGGAGCACAGGGTGCACTCTGCTCCTTCGCTTCGCTTCCAGGACCCGGGTAGTGCTGGTTTGGCTCCTGCTCAGGCACCTTTGCTGGCCCTGCTGCTCCACGTCATCCTGGAGGGGCCCTGGGCTCCGTTCTCGCCTGCTACTCGGCCGTCTGCACCCACCACTCTGACGGTGGCCCCATCTGGCCTCCTGGATTTAACTGCCATCTAAATACTGTCGTCTCACAAATTTGTATTGCCAGCCTGGACTCCTCTCTTAAATTCCAGGCACACAGGTCCCAGGTCGCAAACTCAGTGTGCCTGAGACTCAGCTGCTGTTCCGGTCCAACCCTGGTCCCCTGACGGCTTCCAGGAAGAGCCGGCCTACAGTGCCGGCCACAGCAAGAACCAAGCCAGGCAACATCCAGCCCTGTTTGCGTTTTACTGCCCCGTCAGCCAGTGCGTGGCTGGTCTGCCTGGGGCTGCCTCCGGAACCCACTTGGGTCTACGCGTGCTGTTGCTGCTTGAAAAGGGCACTGCTGCGAGTGCTTGTTCCAAATGACGTTTGGTTTGGTGGCGTGGCGCCAGCTTGCCCACGTGCACCGCACGGCGTGCGGTGGGAAATCGCACTATTCTTCTTCTGCCCTAAAACAAGCAGCTTTAACAAAGTGCGGTTTCAGAAAACCTGAGTAACAAATTAGGAGACCGATAAGAACTGTGGATATTCAGGGGTTTTTACGTTAGTTACCAACGGAACGGGAACGGTGCCTGCGGGTGTGTTTTAAAGACCCCGAGACAGAGCGGCTGCCCAGAGACGGCTTCACAAGGTCAGCAGCAGAACCGTCTGGACATTCCCACGCGAGCCGGAGCGTCGCACATGGGAGAAAGCGTTGTGACAATCTCAGCCACCACCTTCTCGGAGCCAGCTGTCCCTGCACACAGTGCTGTCCCTGCAGCGGAGGGGGGAGCGCAGGGGCACACGGCTCCTCACCTTTCCGAGAGGCCTTTCCCGACTGACCAGGGAAGAAGCGAGCAGTGAAATTCCATTGGCCATGGCTGAGAGACAGAGTAGCCCCCAGAGGACAGTAAGTGACAAGGACCTGGGAGAGCATGAGCCACGGGCTCTGCGTGTCCAAGCTGTCACGGGCCACACAGGGAACAGCGGGGGCTGCTGGGCTGAAGACCACAGTCCTAGGCCCCTGAGCCAGCCCCAGAGCCCTCCTCCACATCGGGAGAGACAAAGACAATCTCGGACACACAAACCTCCAGAGTCAGGAGCCAGCACACCACCTGTGTGGCCAGTCCAAAGAAAGCGACTGATGTGGCACTTAGAGCCAGGGAGGGGAAGACGATGAACAGACAGAAACGAAAGGATCACCAGACCAGCGAATCCCTCCCTCCCACCACCGCCACAAAAGACACCGCACCCCGGACTCACCGAAGGGGCCCCTCTCGAACTAGGAACCCACCCGTGCAAAGGTGCTCATCTGGGGACATTTAGAAGAACACAAAGGCACTCAATTTCTCAAAATGAAAATGTGACAGAATTATATGGTAATCCTGGAAAATAAAGTAAAAAGACAAGTAAACTTGGAAGAAAACGTTTAATGACATGACCCAAACTGGAAAAATGTATAAACATTTAAGACTATAAGCGAGAAAACAAAGCAGTATTGTGATAGGCTGCCTGGCGGTGGACACGAACAGGCCCTTCCGTGGAAAGGGAAATGGGCCAATCTGAAAAGGACACACTCACTGTGTGGTTCTGAGTATCTGACGGTCTGGAAAGCACAAAACTACACAGACAGTAAGAAGATCGGCAGGTTGGGGACGGAGGGAGAACCAGGGGGCGCCCAGGGGACTTTCGGGTCCCGCAGCCCTTCTGTATGGCACGGTAATGGTGGGCACACACGATGCATTTGTCCAAACCTAAACCGCACATCACAGAGAGTGAAGCCTAATGCAGACTGTGGACTTCAGGTACCGATGCTCCGACACCGACCCTTCAGTTGTAGCGAAGTCCCACACGGCCATGAGGCCGGGACGAGGGGAGCAGCTGGGAGGGCGCAGCATGAGAACTCCATGGTCCGCGTGACTTTCCTGTAAACCCTCAACTGCTCTAAAAGCAGCCCACTGACGGCAGAAAGGTCTCTAACTCTGTAAAATGTAAACCTCACTGGGGACTGAGAGAAAACCTCAAGCCCACAGACATACTGTTGGGGCTCTGCATTAGCCGCAGCCCCCCAAAGTCAAACTCCTTGTCCAGTATCTCACTGGGAGCCCGAGTCCCCTGGATAATGGGACGTCTTATTACCGGAGGACTCACTTTCCCAGTGCAAAGGTTTCAGATTCTCTGCAGAACAAACCTACGTGGAGACAGCACTAGTGGCCCCTCGCTCAATCCCATGTTCACGGCCCTCCCAGCAGGCCCTCGTCCAGAGGAAGCAAAGATTCTTCCCGGCACCTCACACCGTCCTCCAAGAGAGCACCTCACCAGCCTCTGCAGCCACTGAGGTCTCGCTCATTTCAGGGCCGCCACGGGCACATACTGCCTCACCCACCTGCACCGCCCCCTTTGCCAAGTGGCTGGGCCGCCAGGACAGCCACAGCCAGCCTGTGCTCGCCACACGGCAGAGTGGACAGCTGGGGGGCGGGGCCGTGAGCTCCCACAGTTACTTCTGAATCGCCTCCTCTAAGGAGAACGGAGGCTCCCCGAGAGGAAGAACTGCCTCTTAAGATCATGTGTCCTGGCTGGTATAGCTCAATGGATTGAGCGTGGGCCTGCGAACCAGACGATCGCAGTTCGATTCCCAGTCAGGGCACATGCCTGGGTTGCAGGCCAGTTCCCAGCAGGGGCCAGTTCCCAGTAAGGGATGCACGAGAAGCAGCTATACATTGTTGTTTCTCTTCCTCTCTCCTTCCCTTCCCCTCTAAAGATAAATAAATAAATATTAAAAAAAAAAAAGATCATGTCCGAGGAAAGACCCGGTCACAAAAACCGACAAGGAGACTGCAGGCGGGCAAGGTGGCAGGAGTGCTATTGCAGAGCGAGGGGGAGCTCCCCCAGGTCAGGTTCAGGGCGGGGCAGGGACAGGACCACGGCATTGGCCGCAGGATAAAACCTGAGTGGGAGATGCGGAGTCTGTGCCAGAGACGCCGCCACCTGCTCTGCTGTGCAGCCCAGACAGATGACCGGAGAGGCATTTGGGGGCCTCATCTGAAGGGTGAGAGGGCCACTGCTGCAGATGGTCCTCACTTTACCGCTGATCAAGCAGTAAAGACAACATATCTACGGAACAATGATGTTTCAGTCCCCAGCACAGTTATGTGCACTGAGTGTTCCCTGGGTGGCACGCCCTTGGCTTACAGGAAGCGCAAGGCACCAGTGGGAAGAGCTCAGGGCTTGTCACTTAGGAAGGCTACTCGCTATCACAGTGAGAGTGTCAACAAGATCTTAAAACTCATGACAGAAAAGTGTTTTAGATGGTCAGTGTAAGTCACGTAATGGATGGCATTGGCCATTTTTTGCTACAAATATTAAGAATACGAGGCACACGTGTACTTTGGCTTTAGGCGCAACAAAGGGCCACGCTGTCCACACATATGAACATGATGGAAAATGCCTGGCACTGATCTGCTGCCCCCTGAGGTGTCTGAGCACCTCCCTTACCGGGTCCACTTTCACATTTTCAAGTTTGAACTCTTCACCTCCTAAGGTCTATTATAAAGCAAAAACCAGGGAACAGACCCATAACCAGAAAAACTCACCAGAGATTGATTCATTTTCCGCTGCTCTTGGAAAGCCGTGGTGGACTGCGAAAGTGGAGCCAGACCTGGAGAAGGGAATCACATCAAGGAAATTGTGGTCTGCTGGTCCAGGAAGTGTGCTTCCTGCGTGAGAGCTCAGCGAGAACTCAGGGAGAAGTCCCATCATGGACACCTAGGGGAGACTGTCCCTTTGGACCTAAAGAAGTCACTGGAAGAGTGAAAAGGAGGGAGCATCCACTTGTATGTCCTGAACTCCCACATGATTATGTGGTGACGTAGTGGATGCATTTCTGATTACGGAATGAACATCAAAGCCTACTGGAAGAGTCCTACACACTCCTACACATAAAAAAGTCCTACACATAAAATAAAAGAAACTTGTTATAGTTATCTTTCTTATTAACAGCTTAAGATCACAAACCCCACAAAATGCTCTTAGTAAAGGGACACACTCAAGGATGGCTAAGTCTTTAAATTATTTGTATCAACTTGAATGTGCTGCCCAAAGGATCTCTTACCAATGAGCCTTAACTTCAAGGTAATAAAGTGGGGCCAACACTTGTCCTGGGAGTCTTGGTCCCCTCAACAACCCCACCTGCAGTCAAGTCACTGCCCTTCTCAGGCCCAGTCTCTGTCACCGAGGCAGCACCACGTGCCCCTTGCAGACTCAGCCTGAGCTGCCCTGTGTGACTGACTGCACACGGCAGAACCAGGGGGAGTCAGTGCCCACTTAGACCAGAGAACAAAGGTCCTGATGGGCGTTTAGACACCCGACCCGTCTGGAACTGGAACACCGGGAGGACGAGAAGCAGAGAAAGGGGTGTCGGATGTGCAGGGAGGAGACAGGGCACGTCCACAGCCCAGGCTGACACCCCAGTCGCCCAGGAGACCGAGAAGTCACAAGTCCCAGGGGAGCGCCCACTCCCGAGCAGCCCGCCCCTGCACCCCGGCCCAGACAAGAGGATCTCCGGGAAGTGGCCAACGCTCCCTGTCGCACCCTTGCGTGTCCTCGCCCTGGCGAGCCTGCTCACCGCGGCCGGGAAGATCCAGAACTGACCCGGGGCCGCAGACGCACGACCTACCCCGGCGGGACTCGCTGATCTGTCCCAAGGCTCCCGAGGCTCCCGAGGCTCCAGGACCGGAATGTTCCTCCGGCGCCTCTCCCCCGGGGTTCCCAACGCTGCACCTCCCGAGGCCGCGTCCCCGAGGAGCCGGCTCTGGGCCTACGGGACAAACTCCCTCAGGAGAACGTTTCTCCCGGGGCCTCACCGTCCGGCGCGCCTCAGCCCGGGCGCCGCGACGCAGCCCAGCCCAGCCGGGACCCCGCCGCCTCCCCCGAGCTCCTCAGGCCTGGCCCGCGGGCTCCGGGGTCGCTTCGGGGGTCCCCGCCCCAGAATCCGCCCGCCCGCGAGAACCCTGGCCCGCACAGCCCCGCGCCCGCTGGGTGGCGGCCCGACCGGACAGCGTCCAGCCCCGCAGGCCCCGGGATCCTCGCCCAACGGAGGCCAAAGCCTGGGAACCACGGCCAGCGGTGACCTGGGCACGGACAGGAAGCGACAGCAGCGCGGTGGTAGTGCGCGTGCGCGAACACGCACGCAGCCCGAGGTGCACATGCGCACGAGGGCGCCGGAAATCTGCCTGCCAGGAGGCTCCAGGGCAGCGGCACAAATACCAGGACTCTATTTCCCATAAGTCTACGTGCCGTCGAGTTAGGGGACGTCTTAATAGTCATCCAGCTGGTTAGAGGCGCTCTGCGGACAGAATTTGCCGACCCCCCGACAGGGACCCCAATTTCCCCATAATTTAAAGGGACGTGTGTAATGTCGCCGCTGCACCACGTGTCCCGGCGACCTAGTTATTTTGTTACTGTGAGTAAGGGAGTGAAGTGAAGCGCAAGAGGAAACAATCTGTAGGTCAGCGGTGGGTTTCTTTTTTTCAACAAAGAAGGAAGGCATTCCAAACTAATGCTCAATGATGTCATCGAAAATTCTTTACTAATATTGTAATTAAATATCACATCTATAAGTGTGCATGTAACACCCTTCCCTTATTTATCAGCGTTGTCTGTCGTCGCTGATTCTCAGGCTTAAGCAAAGTAAGGAAAACGCTAGGTCGCCGAGACACGTGGTGCAGCGGCGACATTACACACGTCCCTTTAAATTATGGGGAAATTGGGGTCCCTGTCGGGGGGTCGGCAAATTCTGTCCGCAGAGCGCCTCTAACCAGCTGGATGACTATTAAGACGTCCCCTAACTCGACGGCACGTAGACTTATGGGAAATAGAGTCCTGGTATTTGTGCCGCTGCCCTGGAGCCTCCTGGCAGGCAGATTTCCGGCGCCCTCGTGCGCATGTGCACCTCGGGCTGCGTGCGTGTTCGCGCACGCGCACTACCACCGCGCTGCTGTCGCTTCCTGTCCGTGCCCAGGTCACCGCTGGCCGTGGTTCCCAGGCTTTGGCCTCCGTTGGGCGAGGATCCCGGGGCCTGCGGGGCTGGACGCTGTCCGGTCGGGCCGCCACCCAGCGGGCGCGGGGCTGTGCGGGCCAGGGTTCTCGCGGGCGGGCGGATTCTGGGGCGGGGACCCCCGAAGCGACCCCGGAGCCCGCGGGCCAGGCCTGAGGAGCTCGGGGGAGGCGGCGGGGTCCCGGCTGGGCTGGGCTGCGTCGCGGCGCCCGGGCTGAGGCGCGCCGGACGGTGAGGCCCCGGGAGAAACGTTCTCCTGAGGGAGTTTGTCCCGTAGGCCCAGAGCCGGCTCCTCGGGGACGCGGCCTCGGGAGGTGCAGCGTTGGGAACCCCGGGGGAGAGGCGCCGGAGGAACATTCCGGTCCTGGAGCCTCGGGAGCCTCGGGAGCCTTGGGACAGATCAGCGAGTCCCGCCGGGGTAGGTCGTGCGTCTGCGGCCCCGGGTCAGTTCTGGATCTTCCCGGCCGCGGTGAGCAGGCTCGCCAGGGCGAGGACACGCAAGGGTGCGACAGGGAGCGTTGGCCACTTCCCGGAGATCCTCTTGTCTGGGCCGGGGTGCAGGGGCGGGCTGCTCGGGAGTGGGCGCTCCCCTGGGACTTGTGACTTCTCGGTCTCCTGGGCGACTGGGGTGTCAGCCTGGGCTGTGGACGTGCCCTGTCTCCTCCCTGCACATCCGACACCCCTTTCTCTGCTTCTCGTCCTCCCGGTGTTCCAGTTCCAGACGGGTCGGGTGTCTAAACGCCCATCAGGACCTTTGTTCTCTGGTCTAAGTGGGCACTGACTCCCCCTGGTTCTGCCGTGTGCAGTCAGTCACACAGGGCAGCGCAGGCTGAGTCTGCAAGGGGCACGTGGTGCTGCCTCGGTGACAGAGACTGGGCCTGAGAAGGGCAGTGACTTGTCTGCAGGTGGGGTTGTTGAGGGGACCAAGACTCCCAGGACAAGTGCTGGCCCCACTTTATTACTGTTTTTATTTAATGAAAGATTAAGTGCAGTGCTCATCAAGTTTAGTAGGATAAACAAAACCGTGCCTTGATGCACGTTTATCTCATTTTTGAGAGCTCATATTCTGTGTTCCGGTGGATTCTTTGACTTTTAGGAATTGAAAGGAACAATAAGGAAATGTGTAAACGGTCTAAAGGGATTTTTTCCCACCTTGTATTTAATGGCGACCAACTACTTGAAAAAGGAGTCAGTGTTTATACTCACTAATGAGAGTAACCTAATGACCTCTGACCCTTTTGGCTCAGGCGTGTGTTCTCCTCTGTCACTCTTTTCGCACCTTCTGAGTGTTCAGGCGATGTCATTTTCTTGAACTTTCTTTGGTGGCTTTTATGCGCTGCAAGACGTTCTTGCCTCAGCAGGCCTGGTTACTCATGACTTCAGTTACTTGCTTCTTCTCTTCTAGGTCCACTGTTAACAATCTCTACACTTTTCCAAGAACAACAAGAAAATGCGTGAATTCCAGGTGAGTTTTTGCACTTGGGTTTGTAATACATGTTAGGAGGTTTATAAGGATCTGTACTTTAAAACAGGAACATAGAAATAGTAAAAAACATGTGAAATATAGGTTAGTTTTTTTAAACAATATTATTTATTCATTTCTTTTCAGAGAGGGAGGGAGAAAGAGGGAGAGAAACATCAATGTGTGGTTGCCTCTTGAGCACCCCGCACTGGGAACCTGGGCTGCAACCCAGGCGTTTGCCCTGACTGGAAATCAAACCTTCAACCCTTTGGTTCATAGGCTGGCACTCAATCAATGAACCACACCAGCCGGGTTCGAAACGCAGTTTTGACAGTGTCAGATCAACACCAAGAATCTTTGTCAAATTCACATATGCCAGTGGTATGATACTTAGGACTGTTGAAGTTGAGTTGCAAATATGACCAATGTCCTTGACTGTCATAGAAAAAGGAAAGTGCCATTCGTTATGTGATGTGTCTAGAATAAGAAGAGAAACCATTTTTGACACTTGTGGGTTGTAAAGGTGTCCTGGGACTTGGAAAGTTTCCTTTGATAAAGTTGACATAAAGTGGATAGCTTTCATAATAACCACCCAGGAAGTCATTGCAGGATTGGCTTATACTCACTTTTGTTAGCAGAGGGCCTCCTGCCCAAGGAGAACTTGGTGCTTATGAGTTTTACAGGCACCAAAACATTGCGATGCAAATAGATACATTTCCAGTTTTGCTGTTTAATCTAGGGATAAAACTGAAGCCATTGGGGCAGCGACCTGTTTGTCCTTCAGATACTTCTGTTAGTCTGTTTATTTGGTTGCCAGCACACAGGACAAACAAGCATTCTCCAGGCAAGGTGTCCTCACCTCCCATGCCCACCTGAGTTCTCAGAGTCTTGTTTTTTGTCCTTACCGCTTTCCCGCATCTGGTGGTAAAGATTAGCAGCGACCTAATTATAGTCAAATCCAGTGGACATCTTCCAGTCCTTTCCTCAAGTGACCATTCATCTGCCTTTGACATCTGTTACTTCCAAACTGATATTTTTTCCTTTTCTTGGCTTTTTAAAAAATTTACCCATATTTCTATATATGTCTTTAAACAATAAAGAGTTTCGAAAGGTGGGTGGGGATAACTTATGATACCATTCTTTCTGATATGATATCTGGTGTTCAAAGTTTCGGTTTTCTTTTCTTTTTTTCTTTTAAGATTTTATTTTATTTATCTTTAGAGGGGAAGGGAAGGAGAGAGGGAGAGAAACATCAATGTATGGTTGCCTCTCGTGCGTCCCCTGCCGGGAACTGGCCTGCAACCCAGGCATGTACCCTGACTGGGAATTGAACCGCAATCCTTTGGTTTGCAGGCCCACACTCAATCGACTGAGCTACACCAGCCAGGGCAGGATTTTCTTTTTTAAATTTGGAATGCATTTTGAATATTGCCAGAGGCTTTTTAGCATCTTGGAGGTACAAGATTTTGCTTCCGGGCTGTATTCTAATATCATACCATGTTAATAGATTGGCAAATAACAAAGTCTTCTGTTTTCTTGGAATAAATCCCATTTAGCTGTTATACGTGATCTCTTCAATCTGATACTGGATTCATTTGGATATCGTGTTGACATATGTGATGGGGTGTGTAATTTTACTTACTGAGAAAGCAGTCTGACCCCTCTCCTTGCCTTCTGAACCAACTTAAGGCAGAAGGCTGTTACCTCCGCTCAGTGATTTGATAGCTGATTTGACTTGGCCTTGGAATAACCTGCATGTCAGGTTATTTGCTCTGTTGGTCAGCTCTGCTTTCGCCACCCGAGGCCCCTCAGCGGGGGACCCACAGCGGGGCTGTGTCGGTGGGTGTCATCAGGCTCACGTGCTAGTTTGACTGGGTGGGAGTTCCAGGTCCCAAATCCCTTTTCTTTTAAAAGCTGTGAGCAGTTCTTGAGAAACGATGTCGGTGATGGAGCATCTGGTATCTTTTTCTCCTGTGTGACTGTTTTGGGATTTTTTTTTCTTATCCTTCTGTAGATTACATCAGGAGATTGCCGGGTCTCTGTATTTTTTCCCCAGTATTCTCCTTTGCATGCTATACGCCCCTCGTGGTGTGAGGACCGAAGTGAGTCTTCCGCTCTGGTACCGTTTTGCTTCTACCTTTTGTGTTTCCTGTTCCTCCTCTGTGTTCTGTCTCTCTGAAAATGTTAAATCTGTTGCATCGGGCTTGCTTAATAAAACTTAATAACCCGGTCATTTCGAAGTATCCTCTGGAGGCTGTTTCTGAGCAGAATGAGCACATTTTATGGAGGCAATATCCTGCCCAATATATTAAAAAATATAAACTAATACAGCCCTGGCTGGTGTAGCTCAGTAGATTGAGCGCGGGCCTGCGAACCACGCGATCGCGGTTCGATTCCCAGTCAGGGCACATGCCTGGGTTGCGGGCCAGTTCCCAGCAGGGGACTCACTAGAGGCAACCATACATTGACGTTTCTCTCCTTCTCTCCTTCCTTTCCTCTCTAATGATAAATAAATAAAATCTTTAAAAAAAAAGTAATACAGAACAACGTAAGTTGTTTCCTTTATGAATTTGATCCGGGTGTTGCTGGGTTGTTCATCTTGAGACACATCTTTTATTTCTGCTGTTTTCCTCAGCTGACGGTTTTTGACTTTCTGCCTGCAGTCTCTGAGAGAACAGTTGCTGAAGCTGCAGCGAGTGCACTGCACTCGGGGCCCCAGTTGGCCCCTCCCCGCTTTGCGGAGGCGCTGGCTGCGGAAGGGAGTGGGAGGGGCGTGTGTGATTGGACTGCAGCCACTTCCTCCCCCCCCCCCCATCTTTTTATCGCAGTAAAACATACCTAACACCGACTTCGCTGTCTTAACCACCTTTAAATGCTACCGCTCGGGAGCAGTAAGCACACCCGTATCATGCAGCCGTCCCCGCCAGCGTCTCCAGAAACCAGCAGAGCTGAGACACTGTCCCTGCTCATTTCTTCCCGGCCCCCAGCAGCCCCGTTCTCCTTCTCCTCCGAGTCGAAGACTTCGACTCCTCTAAGTACCTCGTGTACCCAGAATCGTAGGCGTTTGTCTCTTTGTGCCTGGCTTATTTCACTCAGCACGACGTCCTCGAAGTTCCTCCGCGTTGTGGCATCTGTCAAAATTCCCATTTCTAAGGCAGAATCGCATTCCTTTATGAGTGTGTACCACATTTCTCCGGCTTGTTCATCCGCCTGTGGACACCTGGGTTGCTCCCACATCTGAGCTGTTGGAATAATGCCACCGTGAACACGGGTGCACACGCATCTCTTCAAGTCCTTACTTTTGGTTTCTGGGCCATAGACCCAGAGATGCGATTGCTGACCGTGTGGTAATTCTGTGTGACTTTCTGAGGAGCCACTGCACTGTGTCCACAGCAGCCGCAGCCTGTCCCATTGCCACCGGCAGTGCGCCCCAGGGTCCCAGGCTCCCCAGTGCTTATGGCTTGGCCAAGGGGAAGTTGTCCAGGCTGCTTGCTGGTGAGAGTTGTTTTCCGAGTGCGGCCTCCGGGAAAACCACATCCGTCACTGACTGAGTCGACCGTCCACCCTGGTTTGCCTGGGGTGGTCTTGGATTACACCCCCATTCTCGTTTGCCGCCTGGCTCACTCTTTGTCGTGGATGGAAGTTTTCTGTTTGGACGGCGAATGTGTCACCCTTGATTCCGGGGCTCTGGAGTGGCGTGCTGTGCTAGTTTTGGCCGCACAATTTCGACCAGACTCGCCCATCATCTGGCCACTCTGTGCAGTGAGAACAGGAAGCCCCGGGCAGCTCAGGTGGCCCTGCCCTCGATTTCAGTCAGGCTGTTGCTGTGTGACAACAGGAGCTGCTGACGGGCCTGGGGACGCTCATGGGCTCTGCAGGCCAGCCTGCTGGTCACTTGCGCCGTGGCCCAGCTCCCGCCCAGTACAGAGTGTGCCCCGCGGCTCTGCCCTCTCAGCACTCTGCCCCACGTCGCAAGAACTCCCTCAAGAAACCCCTGCACGTGGAAACCTGCAGCTGTGTCCCAGGGCTCCCGCGAGAATGGACTCGGTTGTTAATTTCTTTGAATTGGTCTTAGGCAGGAAAGTAATTCTGTGTTTTCAGCGTGCTCTCAAGTTGGAATCGCCTCTTACTGCGCTAGAGCTGTCCTTGACAAAGTGCCCTCTTGGTCTCTGTGCTGACCCCCAATACTGATGCCACTTCACTTTCTGCCCTGGACACATTTCACATGTCACCTGTCACCCTCTGCCTTCCCCTTCATCCTGTGGGATCCCCAGCGCAGCCTGTGGAGCCAGCCTGGCGACAGAAAATGAAAATGGTTCACCCTAAAGGCGCCTCAGCATTCACGACAGCCGCAGTGTTGCTGCCACGAGGAGATGCTGGAGACAAAACGCCAAGGAAGGGAAAGCGTGCTCGCGCAGAGTGGGCCGAGGGGGCAGGGGATGGGCTCGGAGAACTGCCCGTGGGGCCTCCAGAGCAGCGAGTGTGGGAGGAGGTGGGGGCAGGGAGGGCCCTAGGCACCAGCATGGGGCGGGGAAGGGGAGGCCCCAGCCCAGGAGGCTGTAGAACCGACCGAAGGTCATCAGCGTGTGCGGTTACCTGGTGACTGATTACTGGGGCCGCAGCTTCCTGAGGGCGGGAATGAAGCCTTACTCCTCCATGGCTGCAAGCTCAAGTGCTTCTGTTGTGAAACCAGAGAACAATTTCTTTGTGGTCTGAGAGTTTGGGTAGTTTGTTTAAATATAAACAAATCTTGTTTAAAAATATATTTTATTGATTATACCACTACAGTCATTCTATTCCCCCCCTTCATTCCCCTCCACCCGCACACCCCCTCCCCGCCATTCTCCCCCCCCTTAGTTTATAACCACGTGTCTCAAGTTCTTTAGATTCTGTATTTCCCCCACTATTCTCGCCCTCCCCCCTATCTATTTTCTACCTACTGTCTATGCTATTTTCTGTGCCTTCTCCCCTCTTCTCCTCCTCCCACTCCCCTGTTGCTAACCCTCCATGTGTTCTTCATTTCTATGGTTCCACTCCTGATCTAGCTGTCCTCTTGGTTTGCTTTTGTTTTAGGTGTGGTTGTTAATAACTGTGAGTTTGCTGTGCTTTCACTGTTCATATTTTTCATCTTCTTTTTCTTATATAAGTCCCTTTAGCATTTCATATAATAAGGGCTTGGTGATGATGAACTCCTTGAACTTGACCTTATCTGAGAAGCACTTTATCTGTCCTTCCATTCTAGATGAAGGCTTTGCTGGATAAAGCAATCTTGGCTGTAGGTCTTTGGATTTCATGACTTGGAATACTTCTTTCCAGCCCCTTCTTGCCTGTAAGGTCTCTTTTGAGAAATCCGCTGACAGTCTGATGGGTACTCCTTTGTAGGTGACTGTCCCCTTATCCCTTGCTGCTTCTAGGATTCTCTCCTTCATTTTAGTCTTGGCTAATGTAATTATGATGTGCCTTGGTGTGTTCCTTCTTGGGTCCAACTTCTTTGGCACTCTCTGAGCTTCCTGGATTTCCTGGAAGTCTCTTTCCTTTGCCAGACTGGGGAAGTTCTCCTTTATTATTTGTTCAAATAAGTTTTCCACTCAAGGCTGTTTCTTTCCCCCTTCTGGTACCCCTATAATCCAGATGTTGGAATGTTTAAAGATGTCCTGGAGGTTCCTAAGCCTCTCCTCATTTTTTTGAATTCTCATTTCTTCATTCCTTTCTGGTGGGATGTTTTGTTCTTCCTTCTGGTCCATTCCATTGATTTGAGTCCCAGTTTCCTTTCCATCACTATTGGTTTCCTTTGCATCTCCCTTCATTTCAATTAGTTTAGCCTTCATATGTTCCTCTAATTTGTGACTATAATCCACCAGTTCTGTGAGCATCCTGATAAACAGTGTCTTGAACTGTGCTTCTGAGAGGCTGGCAATCTCTTGGTTGCTTAGAGTTATCAGCTCTGGGACTTTGAGTTTTTCTTGCGCCATCTTTTGGGCTGTTCATGCCTGTTAAGTAGCAGGATCGGAGCCCTAAGTTTTCACCAGAGCAGGGCAACTAAGTCGCTGGGTTGTGACGTTGTATGTGGGGGTGGGGTCAAAGAGGAGCAATGTTGGTCCCGTCTGCCTCCTCCTGCCACGGCTCCCACAGGTGCCACAGCTGCCACCGTCACCGGGGCCTGCGTGTTTAGTCCCACTGCACTCGAGTGTGTCACCACCGTCAGCCCTCCACCACTGGGTTCGCCCCCTGGGGCCTGCGTAGTCCGTCTCACTGTGCTTGAATGTGCGACCTTGGTCAGTCTGCCCCGCACCCCAGCTGGTTCCAGGCTGCCTGCGCGCCTAGGTTGGGGGATCTGTCCTGCCCGACCCTGCTCCCCTGCTGGCTCCGTCCCTCTTACCGTCCTGGTTGAACGGTTCGTAGTTGTCGGACTTCCGTATAATTCAATTTTCTGTTCTTTGGCTGTGTCTTTGTTTTCCAAACCTTTGTTGTATTCAAACTTGGTTGTGGGAGAAGGCACAGTGTTTCCACCAATGCCTCCATCTTGGCGGAAGTCGTTAGTTTGTTTATTTCTTGACACAGGAAGGAACCTAAAGGCCATGCATTTGCTGTATGGTTAGTTTTCCTTCTACAACTTGTAGCATAAAAGGTAACCACGCTCTCAGTTGACTTCACCAGTGAGCTCAGTAAGATCTTGTCCCTGGACGCCTGGTCCCCATCACCCCATTCCGACCATGGTGCCGTTGCAGGAGCCAGTGTCGTTCAGGGACGTGGCCGTGGACTTCACCCAGGAGGAGTGGCAGCAGCTGGACCCTGTGGAGAAGATAACCTACAGGGACGTGATGCTGGAGAACTACAGCCACCTGGTCTCCGTGGGTGAGTGGGGCAGGCGCTTGGAGCTGTGGGGGCTTCTCACCTGGCCATTTTGTCCTGCACTTTGAAGAAATAAGTGATAAGACCATTGAATTCCTTGTGGGTTCCAGGGAGTGTCCGTGTCTCTGCTTCTCCACCCGAAGTTTGAATGTTGACAAGGCACAAAATGGGCCACCAGACCCTGCAGCCCCCGAGCAGCACCTTCTGCTCGGAGATGCAGGGGGCCAAGCAGCTGGCCTGAGCCCGGCTCCGTCTCTCACACACAGGGTACGACAGCACCAAACCCCATGTGATCGTCAAGTTGGAGCAGGGAGAAGAGCCGTGGGTGGCAGAAGGCGACTTCCCACGCCAGCATTGTCCAGGTAAGTTAGTGGAATGTCACTTTTTCAGAAACGGCCCTCAGGCCTTTGGGCATGACCCCCAGCACCCGTGTGCCTGGTGCTCTGAGTCCCAGTTCCTGCTGTCCCGGCCGCACTCACTGTCCAGCACGTGGCCGCAGCCTCCCCGTGGCCTCACGCCACCTGCAGGGGCGGTTCATACTCACAGTCCCCGCCCTGGCCAAGCGTGAGCAGTGACTAGCCTTCTTGTTATCCCAGAATTCCTTTGTTGCCAGGCACTGGAAAGGCCGGCAGGAAATGTTCTTTTTGTCTTCCATTTTCTTGCTGAGAAATGCCCCAGACTTTATGCCCCAGAAATGTATCATTTCTGCCCCCTAGTTTCTGTCCCCGAGCTGTGCACTCAGATGCTGACACCTCATCTCCTCCCGAAGGTGTGAGGCTGGTCCCCATCTCCTTGTTGCCCGGTGTGCGCGTGCTCTGTGGAGTGGTGCTGACCGCCACTCTCCAGCCTCATGGGTCCTCCATTTTTTTGGTGTCTCCACACCAGCTGCACCTTACTGTTTTCCCCAAGTGCTCTCATGTCTGTCCATTCCCATGTCACAGCAGACATTCCAGATGTGTTTGTCTCATGGTGGGGGGTCCGGGTTTGGTTCATTCTCTGGCCTTCTTCAGGGTGCTGCCCCTGGGACCTGCTGTCCACTTCTTTACTTTTCTGTGGGCCCCTTAAAAGGGGTCATCTCGTCTCAACCTTGAGGTTCACGCGTATGTACGCTGCTGGTGCACCTCGACACCCACCGCCTTTAACCTGCCGTCCAGGGGACTGTTTTCCCTGACAGGTCCCCGCACCCTTCTTCCCTTCTCAGATGAGTGTGTCCTGGGCCCGTCCCTCCGTTCACTGCAGGGACAGGTTGAGAAAACAGGAACTTGAGTTCAGGCTTGTGGCTGGGGCAGGAGGCGGGGCCCCCCGGAGCAGCGGGTGTCTGTGGGGACTCATGCCGCACTGGTTTGAACGTGCACTGTGGATCTAGGCCCTGAAGTCTCACTGGGGAGGTCTGTCCTCTCGGGGGGTTTCTGTTGGTATTTGGGGTTTTGGGGACTCAGGGCGCGTAGATTTTGAAGCACAGAGCAGTCAGTGTTGCGTTGAATGTGGATGAGAGCAGCTAATGAGAGATGGGACAACCCAAAAATCTATACTCTTGCTAGAGAAAGTTAGTGTTTTAGGGTTACCTGGAGGGTTCTGGTATTGAAGGTTTTACACCAAATGAAATCCAGGAGTGTGGGATTCTTGTTTGTATTCAGAGTTCAGTCACAGTGTCGTGTCAGACCCAGGAGTGGTTTGGGGACATTGAAGTCAGAAAGCCGGAAGGAAGTAAATGACGAAACAGAATGAGCGCCTGCTTTGTCAGAGCATTCTGAGCAGATGATGTGTGCTAACTGTGCCCCAGGCACCGTGGCCCACAGGCCCGGTGAGTGAAACTGTGTCACAGCCCAGTCACTTGCCCAGGGTCCCCCGGCTTGTCACATGTTGGGAGTCAGAGTTCAGCGCCAGCCGCTGCGCTCGGCTGTGCAAGCAAGTCCAGCGGGTGTGCAATAAGGGCCGTCCACCCCTCAGAGAGCAGGTGAGCCATGCCAGCCAGGGCAGGGGGTGGTCTTGTTGGAAGGTTTCCCACCATGGTCCTACATCTTCGGGGTGTAGATGCCCTGGAAACTCACTGTCCTGGTGACGTGATCAGGGCTAGGCAGGTGGGGCCCTGGTTGTGGGGCTGTCTCTGAGCATGGGGAACAACGGAGCTTCTAGAATGTTTATTTGGATTTCTGTGCAGGACAGAAAGGCCACAGTTGTGGAAGGATTTACACTAGTGAATATGTTACTACAGTAATCTTGATATGAAGTGATATATTTCCATTTAATATAAGTTGTAATCTCTTTCTCCCAAACGTAATTCAAACTTGAACATGCCCTTTGAATGTCCATCTAGTACTTGTTGTCCTTCCTCCTTGGACCCCGTCGGCTCTTAGTCCCTCCGATTTCTGCCTGGATCTGGCACTCGTTCAATGGCTTTGTCCTCGGCTCTTCATTTCTTGTGTTCATTTGACCTTTTCTACCAAAGCGTTCAACGTATTTGTAAAGTGACAAAGGTACTTGTGTTCAAAGTGAATTTATTCTCCCTTTGTCCGCTAATGCTGAGTCCTGCCCCACTCTCATCCCTCCCCTGTGCCCCCCAGCCCCACCCCTGTGTGTACATGTGTGTCTGTCTGTCTGTCTGTCTGTCTTACAGCACAAATCAAGGGGGAAAGAAGGCTCTACATTTTTTATCAGTGGAGGTTGGCATAAACGCCAGAGTCAACCCCACAGCTGGGCCCTTGAACCACTCCCATTCTGTAGCTGGTGTGTTCAGACTCACAAGGTTCATTTACCTTTATTCCTTTTCAGAAGAAATCTGGAAAGCTGACGACGTGTTAGACAGAATCCAAGAAAAGGAAGATGAACATTCAAGGCAAGCACTTTGTATCGATAGCAAAACCCTGACTGAAGAGGCAGAGAATGCGTTTGGTAGAACTTGTAACACAGAGGCAAGCCCTGTTCCTTCCAGCGTATCTCATGATTGTGTCTCATGTGGAAACAGTTTAGAGCCAAGTTCGGAATTAATCATTAGTGATGGGAGCTATGCAAGAAAGAAATGGGGTGAGTGTGGTGAATGCCGGGAAACACAGCATGGAGAGAGACCCTATGCATCTAATGAGAACGGGGGAGGCTTTTCTCAAAGTGAGGGAAGTGTTCTTCAGAAAATTGGTATTTTAGAGAAATCCTTTGACTACACTGGGTGCATGGACGCCTTAGACAGTGAAGCTGTTTTCATTGCCCGTACAAGCGCTTGTGTCGGGGAGAAGCCCTACGCGTGGAGCGATTCCGGGTCAGACTTCCTCCCGATGTCGAATTTTAACGTGTACCAGAGACCACAGGTGGAGCTGAAGCCCTTTGAATGCAGTGAATGTGGGAAGTCCTTCTGTAAAAAGTCGAAGTTCATCATACATCAGAGGGCTCACACCGGGGAGAAGCCCTACGAATGTACCGTGTGTGGGAAATCCTTCAGCCAGAAGGGGACGCTCACCGTCCACCGGAGGTCGCACTTGGAGGAGAAGCCCTACAAGTGCACCGAGTGTGGGAAGACCTTCTGTCAGAAGCTGCACCTCACTCAGCACTTGAGAACTCACTCAGGAGAGAAGCCCTATGAATGTAGCGAGTGCGGGAAAACCTTCTGCCAGAAGACGCACCTCACCCTGCACCAGAGAAACCACTCAGGAGAGAGGCCATATCCCTGCAACGAGTGTGGGAAGTCCTTCTCCCGCAAGTCCGCCCTCAGCGACCATCAGAGAACGCACACGGGGGAGAAACTGTATCGGTGTGATGAGTGTGGGAAGTCCTACTACCGCAAGTCTACGCTCATCACACACCAGAGGACCCACACGGGCGAGAAGCCCTATCAGTGCAGTGAGTGTGGGAAATTCTTCTCTCGGGTGTCGTACCTCACCATACACTACAGAAGCCATTTGGAAGAGAAGCCCTATGAATGTAACGAGTGTGGCAAATCCTTCAATTTAAACTCGGCCTTCATTCGACACCGCAAAGTGCACACCGAGGAGAGAGCGCATGAGTGCAGTGAGTGTGGGAAGTCCTCTCAGGTCAGCTGCCTCGCCGCCCGTGGTGCAAGCCCTTTGGGAGAGAAACCCTATGAGTGTCACGAGTGTGGGAAACCCTTCCTCGGAAGCTCGGCCTTGGAGGGGTGCCCGTCCCTTCCGAAAGGAGAGAAGTCCTACGAGTGTAACATATGTGGAAAACTGTTCTCGGACTTGGCCTGCTACACCGTGCACTACCGAAGCCATTCGGAAGAGAAGCCCTATGGCTGCAACGAGTGCGGGAAGACTTTCTCCCATAACTCGTCCCTGTTCAGGCACCAGCGGGTCCACACGGGGGAGAAGCCCTACGAGTGCTACGAGTGTGGGAAGTTCTTCTCGCAGAAGTCCTATCTCACCATCCACCACAGAATCCACTCGGGGGAGAAGCCCTACGAGTGTAGTAAATGTGGGAAAGTCTTCTCTCGAATGTCAAACCTCACTGTGCACTACAGAAGCCATTCTGGAGAGAAGCCCTATGAATGTAACGAGTGTGGGAAGGTCTTTTCTCAGAAGTCATACCTCACTGTCCACTACAGAACTCACTCAGGAGAGAAGCCCTATGAATGTAACGAGTGTGGGAAAAAATTCCACCACAGGTCAGCCTTCAACAGCCACCAGCGAATTCATCGGCGAGGAAACATGAATGTACTTGAGGTGGGCGACCTCCTGTGAGTCCGGTCTCATTTTGGAAAACCCCCGAACACAGTGATTTGGGGTCAGATACCATGATAGAGAGTTCATGCTTCTGAATGGGGAAAACGTTTAGGCGTTAGGTTTGTTTTAATCTGAATTTCCATAGAGAAGAGTCCCTAAGAAGATAAAAGGAAGCAAAGCCTTCATCAAGACACTACAACTCATTGGATGTTAGATAATTTATACGGGAGTAAACTTTATAAATATTTAATATTTATTTTGGATTCAAATTGTATTTACTTATCAGGGAATCAAACCAAGGCAAAGTCACTCAAAGTAGTAACTGTGGGGAAATATCTTGTCTTGGACACTGTTCGACCAAAAGCCATATTTCTGGTGTAAAATCACGAGTTTATAAGAAGTTATCACCTCAGAATAAACCTTTTTTGTATAAAATGACGTTTTCAGGTCATCAGGACTAATACCCAGGAGGAAGCTTTTGTCATGGTTTACAAATGCGATCTAGCAATAATTCTATGCAATTATACACTGGGGTCGGAGTAATAATGTGTGAGAACGCGAAACGTTGGCTAGATGTTTGGGGGCTACAAAATTATAAAATGCATAGTCTATTCTTCAGAGGCATTTATAAATGAGTTTCTAATAAGTGCCTCATTAATAGTGATGTTTGTATTTTTCAACAACATTTGAGCGAAAAAATATTTTAAACTATTTTCATAGACTGTGGGTAGTTTGGAATTAGGTCTGTGTCAGGGGTACAGCACAACCGTCCTGCCCTCACTCCGTGGGGCGTGCCCCGCCCTCAGACCATTTTCGGTTTAGCGCCGGAGTTTGGTTGGGCAGCGTGGGTGCCGGGACCGGGTAGGTAATCGGAGGTTGTATTGTGCTGTTACTTCATACAACTACAGGGCTGTTGTTTTGGGCACTGCCCCTTATTTCCAGCATTTTGGAACAAATTAGTACAAGCCCCGCAGACACTTCTGATGAACACGATGTCCTTTCTCCCCTTTCCTTGGTGGAAGGGTTCGGTGCCTCTTTTGCGCATGTGACTCGGAGCGTAAGTCCCGAAGAGTCCAAACCGATCCTGACAATTCCGTTCAGAGGGCCAAGTAACTGTTACACTGGCTGCCTGACCCCATCTGGGCACCCAGTGAGCAAGTGTGTTTTACCCCAGGAACCGGAGGTGTTTTAATCATCAAAAATGAGTAACTGTGCACGTCACACGAGGAAAGGAATGCAGGAGCGGGAAACAAGTGTGCTGAACGCACCTCCGTTTGTGTTCTCAGCCAACTGTGCAAAGAGGAGCCTCTTTAATTGTGTGAAGCGTATCTTAAGCTACAATCAGCAGCAAACCTAGGAGTGAAGTATTCAAAGTCTTCTCCCAAGATCAAAAAAATAGACAAAGATGTCTACTGTGACTAATTTTATTCAACGTTATGCAGATGGACTTCGCCAGGAAAGTGGAGGAGGAAACATAATCAAAAGGCTTGAGGTTGACAATGAAATAAAGCTTTCATGTGCAGTTGGCATGGTTTGTGCATAGAAAATTCTGCCCATTATACAGATAATTAGAAGCAGTGAGTAAATTTAGTAAGGTCTCTGCATGTAAGTTTATTATGGAAGACTTTTGTTAATATTACCAGCAGTGAACATAGAATATGAAAAATTTAGAAGCAATACCTCTTATAAAAGCATCAAAAGTCCTCAGGTGCCTAGGGGAAAACTTAACTATATTTTCAAGTTAAAACAGAGGATGTGTTTAGTTTGTGGATTCCAGCACAGTTGTTTAAAAGATGTCAGTTTTCCTCAAAAGTCAAATATTCAGAACATTATTAAAGTCCTTATGAAATTTAGCTCATTCTAAAATCTGTGTGAAAATTCAAAAGACTGATAATAGCCAAGGCTGTCTTCAAGGACAAGAGGACTTGTACGTGCAAACACCAAGGCCTGTTACAGAGAGAGCCACAGAAGTTACGAAGGTGGGACACTGGCATAGAATAAACCAGTGGAGCAGACTGTGTGTCCAGAAACACCCATCCGTGATACCGTTGGTTGGTGATGAAGGTGATAACGCCGTGTAACTTTGGAAAACATGCTCTTTCCCATAAATGCTCTGTCCATGAAGTTCCATAATTTAATAGAACAGTTGAGATGAAGTGCAGATCTAAATGTGACATGTAAAATAATCAAGCTATTAGAAAGGGACTTAGACTGTAGCCTGACAGTAAACAAAATTTTTTGAAGTCTCAAAAAGCACCAAACCATAAAATAAAACATTCATTTCTGTTTACCAAAAAAGGCACCATTAAGAAAGCAAGTAGGCAAACCACAGCGGAGAGAAGAATGTGCAGTTCCCCCCATGACTGGAGACTTGAGCGGAAGGGCTGGTAGTAAACATTTGGGCTGTGCCCCACGGACCGTCTCTGCCACAGCCACCCGGCTCTGCTGCTGTCCCGTGAGACCCCTGCACGGTGCAGGGCAAGCGAACGTGGCCGTGTCCCAATGGGACTCCACACACAGGCGGTGGTCTGGACGGACCATGGTTGCCGACCTAATCTAAAACAGAAAAAGAGCACCTACAAATCAACAAAATCAGAAGATGGTTAAAAGACTTGGATATCCACTTCACTAAAGAGGACATTTACATGGTCAGTAAACATGAAAAGGCATGTTAATTTTATTAGTAGTAAGGGAAAATGCAAATTTTAAAAGCCCCATATGGTACTACCACCCGCCCTCTGAAATGGTTACAATGAAAAGCATTGAAAAGCATCAGGTTTCAGCAAGAATGTGCTGCTGCCGGTCAGGCCCACAGGACCATCTGGGGAGCCAGGGCAGGGCAGGCTGAAGGTGTGTGCGCCCTTTAGCCAGACCCAGTGGAAACGCTCCTACGTGTCCACCACAGGTACCTGTCCTGGAGTGTGTGTGTGAGATGGGGAAGCCAGAGCCATCTGAAGGCACACGCACAGCAGGGTGAAGGCGTGGGGGTGGCGTGTTTCCACTCGGAACACCAGAGCGAAGGGAATGGCCCGACATGACACTGCTCGATCTCACAGACCACGCCGAGTGACGGGTCCAGACAGAAGTGAGCATCGTGTGATAAGAACACGTGTGTCTGCGCAGTTAGAAGTCAGGACAGCCCTGGCAGAGGCTGGGGAGCAGGGCCCACTGGTGCCAGTAATGAGCTGTTTGGAAATCTGGGTGCTGAGTGTTTGAGTGTGCTGTGTGAGGCGTGTGTGTCCTGCATGTGTATTATTCATAAAAAGTTGTTAAAATCACAGAAGTCTACCATTTTGTTGCTCAGTGCTCTTGCCACCTTCTACGTGGGCCTGGACATGCTGCAGAACAGAGTTCGATGGTAGGTTGTGCGCGAGTCCATGATACTCCAGTGGTTTTCATGGTAACCGCTAAGATTCCCTGCACTGCGAACGGAAAACTTAATGACTGTCATGTGTCGTTTAAGTAACACGTCTGAAAGGTGGCAGGCCATGACGGATTTTGTCATCCGACCCTTTGCATATGTGAGTGGGTCAGAACTGCCTCTTCAATAAAACTGACGTGTGTAAGCGTTTTGTGTTTTCTCGAGTTCGCATTTCTGAGTTCCGGGGGCCTCATTACCCTGCCGCAGAGGTGACCTTTCTGTGAGGTATACAACGGTGAGTTTGGTCCCGTGAAAAAGGCATATATAGGAGTTTCCAGGTGATCTTTGAGGTACAGGTGGCAGCGCAGCTGGAGCGACGGGGGCGGTTAACCGAGACCTCGCACCACTGGAACCCGTGAGGCCCTTGACGGAGCGTGGGCGCAGCGACGGCGCCGCGGGGCGGGCGCGGCGGTGGACGGAGCAGACCGAGTGCACTGGGCCGTGTCCACCTCTCGTCCTCCACCAGGCGGGGAAGCGCGCGCGGGTTGACCAGGCCGGCGGACGTGGGGGCCTGAGCGTGAGATCTCGCCCCATCCCCACAGTTAACCACTGCTCCGCGTGGGCTTAGCGTTCCACACCGTCCTCTCCGGCCTGTTAGATCAGCAGGCAGGGCCAGACCCCTAGCGCCCGGGGACAGAAGCCCGTGCACTGTTCCTGTTCTGTCCGGTGTCCGGCCCTGCCCTGGGGGCGCGGACAGCGCAGCCCCGCCCCGGGGACCCGCAGGCGCAGGGCTTCGGGTGCCGCCGCTCCGCTCCGGCGTGGGGCTGGTCTGCGAGGAGGGACCAGGCGGGGCGCGACTCCGGAGACAGCAGCGCAGCCTGTTGGGACAGGGACAGGTCCAGGGGTGTGGTTGGAAGGTGGGGGCAGGGCACAGTTTGTGGGCGTGGCTCGGGCTCGGCAGGTCCAGAGCTCCAGGGGCAGCTCGGGGAACTGTATCCAACAGCCCTGGGGGAGCCCCAGACCGGCGACCCGGTCGGCGAAGTGTGACCGAGGTCTAGGCGTGAGGGCCGGGCCTCTGGGGCGACGGGCCTGGCATACGGGAGGGGGCGGAGGGGTCGAAGGGGTCAGGAGGTGTACAGAGCGGGGCCTTTGACCGCCCCCCACCCCACCCCGCGCCCTGCCACGTGGCGCCCGCTCGTGCTGCCGCCGCCGCTGCTGCTCTCCGTCACCCCCGTCCCCACCGCCACTGCCGCTCCCATCCCGAATGCTGAAGCCGAGGACCTACCAGGACCTACCGAGTCAACAGAACCTACTGCAAGGTGGCCCCCACGCCTCTCACCACGGGTCGGGTGGGGAAGGAGGGATGGGCAGACGGCGAGAGAGATGACAGGGAGGGGACCCGCGGGACCGAGAGGGGCAGGAATAGGGGAGAGTGGGACAGACCAGAGACAGGACTGAGGGCAGGAACCCAATAAGAAGCGGGGACGATATGGGGTGTGGGCTGATTGGGCCTTGAAGGTCAGTGGGTGGAGAGTGAAGAGGGACAGGAAGGGTCACACGACATCCAGGAAAGGCCATCCAGCCCGCAGCCCACCCCTTGCGCACCCCCCCCCCCCACCTGCTGCGATCAGGGAGGCTGCCCCTCTGCCCCGTGGGCTCCAGCGCCTCTGCAGGGGCCCTGGCTGGGGGGCAGCGCCCTTCCTGGCTGGCAGCAGGAGCGCCTTCTGGAGTCCGTATTATTCTTCCCCAGGTGCCCAGGCTGGAGAACACGAGAAGCTGTGGGTGGCCAAGAACGCGCCCCAAAGTGTAGCTCTCCTCTGGGGTCATGAGGTGGCTGCGCAGCGGGGCACTCGGGAGTCCAGGGACTGCGTCTCGGTGAGGAGCATCCGCCCTCTGCGACGGGCTCCTCAAGGGGGCCTCCCCTGCCCCACACAGCCCACCCCCCTCCCCAGACCCACTCTTGTCCCTTCCCGGGCTCAGCATCAGCCACAGTGGCTGGAGGTGCGCATCGGGGCGCTGGCAGGGGGCCGACAGGTGTCCTCACCAGCCCCCACCCTCCCTGCACTGAGAAATAAAGTTCTTTCTTGCAGCCCGCTTGCTGCTTCCTTCCAAGACCCGCCCGCAACTGGAAAACGATCAGTCTGCTTTTGCGGCTTAGAAGCTGCGGAGGCAGGGAGGTGCTTTCCCAAGAGCGAGGCTCACCTGAGTTCTCAAAGAGGCTTCATTGTGGAGAGTTAGGCCTGCACGTAGTGGGTCCGCTGGGAGCTGCCTGGAGGGATGTCCTTCCTGAGGCGCCAGCCTCCCTTGAAATGCACATGACACTGAAGGGCAGTAATCACAGGAGGTCACGGGGAAGGTCACCGAGCCAGCGCTTCCCGCCCCGGAGAGACTGGCACAGCTGGGCTGCTCTCCCGAAGCTTGTTGCCAAGACCTGGGAAAAGGGTCCCCTGTAGGGTCGAGCTCCGCCCTGGAATGAGTCACTAGGAATAGAGGGAACTCTTCGCTCTTTGGAGCCACGGGATGGCGAGGTCTCCCTCTCTCCACGGGTATTCTTGCGTGGGTGCCGTGTTTTGGGAGCTGACGTCGTCATTGGGGAACAGAGCTCTTCCAACCCCTTCTGAGCCCCGTCCCCCTGAGTCACTGGCGTGCACCCCTTCAGCGCAGTGGTGGCGTCAGCTACCTCTGTTGTTTTATTTTTTTCCCTGAAGTGTCACGGTTTGCTATGCGTCCCTCTCCGTCCACCACTTTTGGGATGAGCGATGCCTACTTATCTGAGAGGGAGGTGCCGGGGATCAGATTTCCAGATCCCCGGCACCTCCAGTGTTTTTCTCCACTGGGGGGCATAAATTGGGGTCTGGGAAAATCTTCCGCCCCGTGCAGCCCTTGTCTCCCATGCTTCACGTTTCCAGAAGCGATTGTCACATCCTTTGACACCAGACACAAAATCGAAACTAATACAAGGTGCTAACGAACAAATTTCCCTTCAGGAAAGAGGGAAGGAGGAGGTGGCGGCGGTGGCAATGGCGAAGGGTGAGGGGGGTTCTGGGGCTCTGGTGACATTGTTTCTTTACTTTGTGAAATTTCATCCAACTGTGGCATTGTTTTGTGCACTTTTCTGTAAGTCTATTATGTGTCATTTTTTATTTTTTATTTTTTTAAATATATTTTATTGATTATACCATTACAGTTGTTCTATTCCCCCTTCATTCCCCTCCACCCGCACACTCCCTCCTCCGCTATTCTCCCCCCCTTGGTTTATAACCACCTGTCTCAAGTTCTTTAGATTCTATATTTCCCCTACTATTCTCGCCCTCCCCCTATCTATTTTCTACCTACCATCTATGCTATTTTCTGTGCCTTCTCCCCCCTTCTCCTCCTCCCACTCCCCTGTTGCTAACCCTCCATGTGTTCTTCATTTCCATGGTTCCACTCCTGATCTAGCTGTCCTCTTGGTTTGCTTTTGTTTTAGGTGTGGTTGTTAATAACTGTGTGTTTGCTGTCCTTTCACTGTTCATATTTTTCATCTTCTTTTTCTTATATAAGTCCCTTTAGCATTTCATATAATAAGGGCTTGGTGATGATGAACTCCTTGAACTTGACCTTATCTGAGAAGCACTTTATCTGTCCTTCCATTCTAAATGAAAGTTTTGCTGGATAAAGCAATCTTGGCTGTAGGTCTTTGGATTTCATGACTTGGAATACTTCTTTCCAGCCCCTTCTTGCCTGTAAGGTCTCTTTTGAGAAATCCGCTGACAGTCTGATGGGTACTCCTTTGTAGGTGACTGTCCCCTTATCTCTTGCTGCTTCTAGGATTCTCTCCTTCATTTTAGTCTTGGCTAATGTAATTATGATGTGCCTTGGTGTGTTCCTTCTTGGGTCCAACTTCTTTGGGACTCTCTGAGCTTCCTGGATTTCCTGGAAGTCCATTTCCTTTGCCAGACTGGGGAAGTTCTCCTTTATTATTTGTTCAAATAAGTTTTCCACTCGTGGCTGTTTCTTTCCCCCTTCTGGTACCCCTATAATCCAGATGTTGGAACGTTTAAAGATGTCCTGGAGGTTCCTAAGCCTCTCCTCATTGTTTTGAATTCTCATTTCTTCATTCCTTTCTGGTTGGATGTTTCGTCCTTCCTTCTGGTCCATTCCATTGATTTGAGTCCCAGTTTTCTTGCCATCGCTATTGGTTTCCTGTGCATCTCCCTTCATTTCAATTAGTTTAGCCTTCATATGTTCCTCTAATTTGTGACTATAATCTACCAGTTCTGTGAGCATCCTGATAAATAGTGTCTTAAATTGGGCTTCTGAGAGTCTGGCAATCTGTTGGTCGCTTAGAGTTATTGGCTCTGGGACTTTGAGTTCTTCTTGCGCCATCTTTTGGGCTGTTCATGCCTGTTAAGTAGCAGGATCGGAGCCCTAAGTTTTCACCAGAGCAGGGCAACTAAGTCGCTGGGTTGTGACGTTGTATGTGGGGGCGGGGTCAAAGAGGGACAATGGGTTCCCTCTGCCACCTGCCCCCGTGGCCCCCACCGGCACCGCAGCCACCACCGTCACCAGGCCCACGCATTTCGTTCCACTGCACGCGAGTGTGCCACCGCTGTCAGCCCTCCACCACTGGGTTCGCCCCCTGGGGCCTGCGTGGTCCATCTCACTGTGCGCGGATGTGCTACCTTGGTCAGTCCGCCCCGCACCCCAGCTGGTTCCGAGCTGCCTGCATCCTAGGTCTGTCCTTCCCGACCCAGCTCTGCTGCTGGCTCCGCCTCTCTTAGCGTCCCGTTGAACGGTTCGTAGCTGTCGGACTTCCGTATAATTCCATTTTCTGGTCTTTGGGTGTGTCCTAGTTCTCCAAAACTTTTGTTGTATTCAAACTTGGTTGTGGGAGAAGGCACAGTGTTTCCACCTATGCCTCCATCTTGGCGGAAGACGTGTCATTTTTTAAAAGATTTTGTATTTGCTTATTTTTAGAGAGAGGGGAAAGGAGGGAAAAAGAGAGGGAAAGAAAATATCAATGTGTGGCCTCTCACACACTCCCCACTGTGGACCCAGCCTGCAACCCAGGCACTGAACCAGCGACCCTTTGGTCTGGTTGGGAATTGAACCAGCGACCCTTTGGACCACAGGCTGGCACTCAATCCACTGAGCCACACAGCTGGGGCTATATGTCATTTTTAATATTTGTTTTTTAAATGATGTCTGGCATGTAAAAATAAAATTGGGTTTTAAACATAGGCAAGTATATTTTGATTTAAAGTGTAGTCTTTCAAGTATGATGCACTACCCAGAAGCTACAGAAGAAAACGTAAGTCTGACTACACGAATATAAGAAAACATTTTCTCGCCCTGCCTGGTGTAGCTCAGTGGATTGAGCGTGGGCCTGCGAACCAGCCAATCGCGGTTCGATTCCCAGTCAGGGCGCATGCCTGGGTCGCAGGTCAGTTCCCAGTGGGGGACACATGGGAGGCAACCACACACTGATGTTTCTCTCCCACTCTTTCTCCTTCCCTTCCCCTCTCTCTAAAAAAATAATAATAATTAATTTAAAAAAAGAAAAAGAGAACATTTTCTCTGTGGCAAACACCACTACAAACACCAGAAGGCAAATGTCAAAGCAGGAAATTAAAAACAAGTTGTAACCAATAAGAAATAGAACCCAAGACAAACAGAAAACATGAGAAAGAACATGAATAATCAGTGCCAAAAAATCCAAATATCTTTTAAAACTGTGAAAAGGTCAGTGTTACTTATAGAGAAGTACAAACTAAAGTCACACCGAGATGCCGTATTTCTACTGAACTGTCGCTGTCCCAACGGTCCCTCCTCGCTGTGCTGGTGAAGGCGGGCGGCGAGACAGGTCTCTCCCTGTGCTCCCGATGGGGCACAAGGCACCGTGATAACTGTGCAGACCCTTTGACCTACCAATTGCACACACACCAAATACCACAGGGACAGGGATGTTTACTGCAATATAAAGATTAGAAACCATCTCCATGTCCTTCAACAGAGACTTTTTAAAAAGTTTTTTAGCTTGAAGGAAAACATTGTTTTGGTTTTTTAAAATATTTTTTAAATTTATTTTTAGAGAAGGGAAGGGAGAACAAGAGGGAGACATCAATGTGTGGTTGCCTCTTGAACGCCCCCTACTGGGGACCTGGCTCATAACCCAGGCGTAGGCCCTGACTGGGAGTGGAACCAGCGACCCTTTGATTCACAGGCCAGTGCCCAACCATTGAGCCACACCAGCCAGGGCTCAACAGACCCTTTTAAATCAGTTACGGCGCCAACCTACAGGGGCACAGGATGCCACCTGATGAAGGAGGGGGATGCTCGTCATCGTGCCGCGGCAGGGCCGGGCAGGCAGGGGCCGCACCGCAGAGTGCGGAGTGAGAGGCACACGACCCACTCAGCAGCTGGGGGCAAGGCCTGCCCCACCTCGAGCCTCTGCAACGATAACAGTGCCTACACGAGAGGGTTGTAAGGATTGAAGGGTCGATGTATTCTGCCACCCAAGAACAGTGTCTGCTAGGTAGTAAAGACTACATAAACGTTTATTAAATAAACTAGAACAGGCCAGGATAGAACGATTTCCAAGATAATCTGAGGCTGCTGCTGACATTTTGCTCATTAAACATAGCTAATAACTCAGACACACACATGCTATCCTGTCTGCACCTAGAATGTCTCCAAGGGGGCCCCACCCTGAGAGGGGCTGCTGTCGCCTCTGGGTGAGGGTGGAGCAGGGTTCTTGGGCCGGACTGCACATTTATGCCCTTTTAATTTTGAACCAGGTACTTCATATTTTTAAAAATAATACTTGAGATAGACAGTTAAAGAATGAATTGTATGCGGTAGTATGTGGGAAGTGAATCTAATTCAATATCAGAAGGGAATAGCAGGGTACCAAGCCATATATTCTGCAATGCTATCGTTTTCTCTCCAATCGGGCAACAAGATCACAAGAAGTCTGTGTGAGGGGTTTTGTTCAGCACTTTTCAGTATTTTCCAGTGATGACGATGGTTGTAGTGGTGATGAGGCTGGTGGTGATAGTGGTGATGATTGTCGGGGGCAGACCAGCAGCCGTCCCTTGACAGTCAGGACAGATGAGACGCATCTGCACAGCAGAGGCAACCGTGGCTGGATTTCCCGTCTATCTCTCCCTGCATGTCTGTCTCTGCAATTAATAATAGGTGGTGGGATTTTTAGACACCCACATTTCAGGTCCAATGATCTGCATAATTCCAATGAATTTGTACAAAGTGATTTCTTGGCCAGGGAACAGAGTTCCCCCTAATGAAGTAGCCCCTAATGTCTAAAAGTTGATGGAGTAACAGGCCCCTGCTCTACCTGGGACAGGAATATGTATTAATGGGATTAGACAGGCAAAGAAACAGGAGAAACTGGTTAGCTACTACAAACCAAGCACATAGAAACAAGTACCAAGGAGTTAGAGTCCATAGTACATAGAGAAACATTTTAGGCAGAAAGATAGATAGCTAAGTTAGACATCACAAAGGCCTTATCATGAATTTCCTAACCTCTGCTCAGTCTAGTGTACCTTTTGCCCCATGTCAAATTCTAAGACCTTTAATAGACAATAAGACATTCAAACTCTGTACATAGAGCTACTTCGGATTGTCTTGATTAATGGTTCTCCTGGTCAAAACAACTTCTGTTTAACATAACTGAAACTATGGAAATTCTTGTACTTTTCCTGGTTACCTCTGTATTGGCTTTTTCTTTTTTTTTTACATTTTATTTATTTATTTATNACCTAGAATGTCTCCAAGGGGGCCCCACCCTGAGAGGGGCTGCTGTCGCCTCTGGGTGAGGGTGGAGCAGGGTTCTTGGGCCGGACTGCACGTTTACGCCCTTTTAATTTTGAACCAGGTACTTCATATTTTTAAAAATAATACTTGAGATAGACAGTTAAAGAATGAATCGTATGCGGTAGTATGTGGGAAGTGAATCTAATTCAATATCAGAAGGGAATAGCAGGGTACCAAGCCATATATTCTGCAATGCTATCGTTTTCTCTCCAATCGGGCAACAAGATCACAAGAAGTCTGTGTGAGGGGTTTTGTTCAGCACTTTTCAGTATTTTCCAGTGATGACGATGGTTGTAGTGGTGATGAGGCTGGTGGTGATAGTGGTGATGATTGTCGGGGGCAGACCAGCAGCCGTCCCTTGACAGTCAGGACAGATGAGACGCATCTGCACAGCAGAGGCAACCGTGGCTGGATTTCCTGTCTATCTCTCCCTGCATGTCTGTCTCTGCGATTAATAATAGGTGGTGGGATTTTTAGACACCTGCATTTCAGGTCCAATGACCTGCATATTTCCAATGAATTTGTACAAAGTGATTTCTTGGCCAGAGAACAGAATTCCCCCTAATGAAGTAGCCCCTGAATGTCTAAAAGTTGATGGAGTAACAGCCCCTTCTCTACCTCGGACAGGAATATATATTAATGGGATTAGACAGGCAAAGAAACAGGAGAAGCTGATTAGCTACTATAAACCAAGCACATAGAAACAAGTACCAAGGAGTTAGAGTCCATATTACATAAAGAAACATTTTAGACAGAAAGATAGGTAGCCAAGTTAGACATCACAAAGGCCTTATAATGAATTTCCTAACCTCTGCTCAGTCTAGTGTACCTTTTGCCCCATGTCAAATTCTAAGACCTTTAATAGACAATAAGACATTCAAACTCTGTACATAGAGCTACTTCGGATTGTCTGATTAATGGTTCTCCTGGTCAAAACAACTTCTGTTTACCATAACTGAAACTATGGAAATTCTTGTACTTTTCCTGGTTACCTCTGTATTGGCTTTTTCTTTTTTTTTTATAAAGATTTTATTTATTTATTTATCTTTAGAGGGAGAAAGGAGAGAGGGAGAGAAACATCAATGTATGGTTGCCTTTCGTGCGTCCCCTGCTGGGAGTTGGCCTGCAGGGAACCAGCCTGCAACCCAGGCATGTGCCCTGACTGGGAATCGAACTGCGATTGTGTGGTTCGCAGGCCTGCGCTCAATCCACTGAGCTACACCAGCCAGGGCTGTATTGGCTTTTTCTGCTTAACTGATCACACCATACACCTGGTCCGTTAATGTTACATAACAATCTCTACAAAAAATAAAGCCTAAATCAAACTCTATGAGTTCAGTCAGACCCACAGAGGCTGGCTGTTCTCTGGCATCCAATTGGGTGTCTGACTCGTCATTCGTTGCCTGCGCCATCCATTCTTCGGAAACTCTGAACCCTGCTGAGGCTGGACCCCGGCAAGTGGCACCCGGAACAGGGACCTGAAGGTAAGCCCCCTCATTCTCCTTCTCGTTCTCGGGACAGCCAGGACCCCACCGTAGGGTTTCGCGAGACCCCTCGAGTGAGTGAGGTTGAGTGTGGTGGGAAGAAAATCAGAACTATATCGAGAAGCTATGAGCTATATTGAGTCAAAAGAAAGAGGACTCTTTATTGAAATCATTCAACATATGCTTAATAAGAAAAGTATAAGAGTTACTACTCATCAAATAGGTAGATTCCTACATTTTGCGCAAGAATGTTGTCCTTGGTTTCCAGAAGAGGGCACAGTTAATATAGAGGGCACAGTTAATATAGAGGGCACAACTTTGATACCTGGCTCAAGGTTGGTGATAGTATTAAGTGATGCTGTTCTGACCACAGGCCTGAGGATATTCCTGTTGACACTTTCTCTCTCTGGAATCTCATAAGAGACGCTTTAGACCCACAATATGAAAGCATCTCCTTTCATAATAAATAAAAGCCACCTGGGACAGGTCACGCAAGGAGAGGTAGGCTTGAGAGAGAGAGCAGTGAATTTTCCTTTCAATTAGCTTTTTTCACAAGCACCTCTGCGCATTCTTTCTTTAAAAGCTGCTTTTGCAGCCCTTTTGATTCTGCCTTTTCCCTCTGCCTGCCTGTGAACAGGAAAACAGATAATAAATGAGTGTTTCGGTTTCAACCGGACCCCGAAGATTGCTTTGAGAACTCAGAGTTAGTTACAGGGTTATCTATGAGTGTCCCACCGAAGATGAGAGGCATCCCTCCCTCTGGCTTGAGATCTCAAGTGTTCCTACGTGAGTAGAGACCTTGCAGAGGTGTCTAGGGTCAATCCCCGAGACATGCAGGGGCTTCACAGGGAATTCCAATCACAGTAATTTAACTCTCAGCTCGATCAGGGAGCACAATATAAAGGCTGGTCACCTGGCACTTTGAGCCCCCTCTCACAGTCTTAGATGCACGAAAAAAAACTGAAACCCATAGCGGGGTTAGGGTACCCAGGATACCAGGCCGCCCTCGCTGACAGTTTTCACCAACAGTACATTCCTGACCCACCACACTATACTCCCCAATAACTAATTAATTAAAGTTTAGAACGGGCTGCGGAATCTGAAATGGCAGAAATCAAAAATAAATTTTAAAAAAACCTTTTAACAACAAATATGGGCTCTCTAATGAACAAGAGCAATGTTTTATACTAATTTAACAGTTTTAAAAAAAAAACTACTAAATAGCTCCCTAATAAGAGATCTTTAGGCTTAGCTATTTAAGAAAAGTTAGACAGAGACTGAAACAGCACCAGGTAGTGTAAGATAAAGACTAGTCTCTCACTCTCTCCTTTAGAGGATTTAATTTGAAAACATTGGTTTGCTTAAATTTTATTTTTGTTTCTATTTTAAAAATAACATCTCAGTCTCAAACTGTTTCAATGAATGGAATAAGATATCTAATATTGTTACATCATAAGGATTCTACTCAGAAAGAATTTGAATTGATTGTTTAAAGAAGGAAAAAAAAAGATCTCACTTCCCTCAGACAGTAGAAAGCACAAGAAGAAAGATAATGAGAAAATGTCTTTTAACCACCCTGAATCCTCCTTCTGGAGGCCCAGAGAGTGCTTTAGTCCTAAGAACAAGGCGTGTGGAGCTTAACATCTCCACCCTTACAATAAGCAACAAAAATTAACAAAAAACTAAAAGTATCTTCCAATAGAGAAAAACTATTTCTAAAAGTTGTAAATGTGTTCATAAATTTGTCAGTCTAAAACATGCTATACATAGAATAAAAAGTGTGACATGTTGAAATAATATTAAAAATCCTCCTTGTTTATGCCAGAACTGTGACCTTTATTATAAAACTGAGATATAGGTGTGCTGTCTCCCTGGGGGAACTAGCCCTTCTCCCCAGAAAACAAAGTACCATTTTTTAACCCAGTACCTATAAATACTAATCATTTCCTTGCAGAAAAACTGGCTATTCTATCCCCAAAGAAAAAACGATTAGTCAATCAAGTCACATAAGGCCCTTGGCATATAACCATTTTTCAAATTATTAAAAAAGTCTTCATTTTACAAGAGTTAATCCTCAAGGACTAAATTCTCAAATAATTTGACAGACAGATGTCACTCATTACACTCAGAAAATTCATATACGTTCATATTTCTATTGATGCTTCTCCTGGCATTTTACATGCAGCCGCTTTAACAGGAGAATCTGCAAAAAAACATACGAGCCCATTGGCTTGAAGATAGCATCAGCAACTTGACACTGATAATGGCCCTGGATACCTTGCTCCTTCTCCTCGAGTTTTTCTTCAGCATTCAAATATTCAACATAAAACAGGAATACTTTACAATCCAACTGGTCAGGCAATTGTAGAACGGGCTCATCATACTTTTAAAAATCTTCTTAAAAGCAAAAAAAGGGGAAGTCATGAGTTCTTCCCCCCCATATTTAATGTTGTTGGCCATGTTTACCTATGCTTTTCTAAATATTGATGTATCGCTCTATACTCCAAGTATAAAACATTTTCAGACAAAAGAGTCAAAGCCACCTTACCCCTAGATTTTATACAAAAATATATACTAAGAGATGACACTTGGCAGGGCTCTGTGGAACTTTTAACTTGGGGAAGAGGGTATGCTTGTGTTTGCTTTCCAGAATGACCTTTGGAACTACAGGCGATGAGGGTGAAGCCGTATCACAGAAAAGGCTTCCCTGGCCTCGACCCACCTCCACCCACTAGACTCACCCGATCCAGGCTTCTCCAAGCTGTGTGTCATCCCCCTGAGGTGGAATCCCAGCTAACAGCCCTGGAGCGGTATTCAACATCACCTAAAACAGACTTTTTCTACTAACTTAAAGGGACAAACTGATAAATCGCAGGTAGAGCTACATCAACAGCTGCAGGGCATTCAATGCCTAACCAAGCAGGAAGTCTTTCAGACCCTCTGTGACAATTTTGACTAGCTGAACCCCAAAACATTGGTTTGATGGACTTAATCTGAGAATGTGGGTCCTTAAAACCACCAATTGTTTACTGATTCTCATAACACTTTGTAACTTGTTCTCCCTAAAACTCTCTCACCCTGAGTTCAGGCACAAACCCTTGCTGCATATCCTTAAAGTAACTTCCTGAAGTCTGCGCTAATTCTCCCAGAGATTGAATTGTAACCAGACCTGTTACTCATGTGAATCCCCTTCAACATCTTTTCTTCTGGTTGTGCCTCTGGAGAAGTTCCTCCAGATTCTTCTATCACACAATGGTGTTCCGCGGGATGGGTTGATGGTATCTTGACCAGGACAGTCGACAATAAACAGCATATTCCATCTAAATTATGGCAATGAGTTGCTTCTACAGATGATGTGCATATAAGACACCCCAATAAAACTACCGCTGCCCCAGAAATTCATTTTATTCAGGCTTGTGTACAAGCCCCTTATGCCCTTTTAATAAAAGGGCCCCAAAGTGCGCTAGACATCACTATAGAAGGTAGGGAAACTCCTATCTACTCTGTCTCTGGCAAAGACTGCGTATTAACTAACTGCATTTCTCAAAGGAGCCAGACAGAGGTAGTTATAATTGCCCAGCAGCCACCGTGTATCACGCTTCCTGTGAACCTAGACGTGCCTTGGTGTGACAGTCCGGGTCTGCACGCTATTCAGGAAATGAGTGATGCACTTTCACGTCAGAAAAGGTTTCTTGGGGCTTTAATAACTGGTGTCACTGCCCTTACAGCCGTCGTTGGAGCAGCAGCAGCCCCCACCGCCGCTTCAATACAAGGGGTCCATACAGCCCGGCATGGAGATCAACTGACGAAGTATATCACTTTCGCCTTGGCGGCTCAAGAAAATATAGGTAAAAAGTTAGAGACAAAAGTTAATGCTCTAGAGGAGACAGGAATCCACATAGTGAACCAATTACTTTCACTTAAAGTAAGACTTATGTTAAAGTGTCACGCTGAATATCAGTGGATTTGTGTTACTCCTCTTGAATATAATGCTTCTATAGTTACTTAGAATAAAGTTCAAAATCATTTACAAGGTATCTGGAATAATGGTGACATGGGTCTAGATTTAAAAACTTTATATCAGGAAATTCAGGATATTAGTAATTATAATAATGCTCTTC
This sequence comes from Sturnira hondurensis, assembly GCF_014824575.4. Lineage (NCBI taxonomy): Eukaryota > Metazoa > Chordata > Mammalia > Chiroptera > Phyllostomidae > Sturnira > Sturnira hondurensis. Next base: position 5,337,865 of record NW_028082364.1, read on the forward strand.
TACCCGCGTCTCAAGTAGCAGCTGGTTTTTAAAATAAACTTAAAAACTTTGTCAATGGTCAAGATTTCATATCCTTCATAATTAATTTGGCACTTCTCATTAGAGTTATGCTCATTGGAATCTGTCTTTCTCCAGTCGCCTTCCAACTCCTCGCAAGAGGAATCAGAGGAATACAATTAGAAGTAGAAACCTTGCACTTAAAAAATAAAAATGGGGGAGATGTTGGGAGCCGACCAGCAGCTATCCCTTGATACAGTTGGGACAGATGAGACGCATCTGCACAGCAGAGGCAACTGTGGCTGGATTTCCTGTCTATCTCTCCCTGCATGTCTGTCTCTGTGATTAATAATAGGTGGTGGGATTTTTAGACACCCGCATTTCAGGACCAGTGATCTGCATAATTCCAATGAGGTTGTACAAAATGATTTCTTGGCGAGAGAACAGAGTTCCCCCTAATGAAGTAGCCCCTGAATGTCTAAAAGTTGATGGAGTAACAGCCCCTGCTCTACCTCGGACAGGAATATGTATTAATGGGATTAGACAGGCAAAGAAACAGGAGAAACTGGTTAGCTACTACAAACCAAGCACGTAGAAACAAGTACCAAGGAGTTAGAGTCCATAGTACATAGAGAAACATTTTAGACAGAAAGATAGATAGCTAAGTTAGACATCACAAAGGCCTTATCATGAATTTCCTAACCTCTGCTCAGTCCAGCATACCCTTTTGCCCCATGTCAAATTCTAAGAACTTTAATAAACAATAAGTCATTCAAACTCTGTACATAGAGCTATTTCAAATTGTCTGATTAATGGTTCTCCTGGTCAAAACAACTTCTGTTTACCATAACTGAAACTATGGAAATTCTTGTACTTTTCCTGGTTACCTCTATATTGTTTTCTTCTGCTTAACTAACTGATCACACCATGTACCTGTTCCTTTAATGTTATACAATAATCTCTATAAAAATAAAGCCTAAGTCAAACTCTGTGAGTTCAGTCAGACCCACAGAGGCTGGTTGTTCTCCAGCATCCAGTTGGGTGTCTGACTCATCATTCGTCGCCTGCGCCATCCATCCTTCGGGGACCCTGAACTCTGCTGATGCGGGACCCCAGCAGACGATGGTGATGCTGGTGGTGGTGGTGGTGGTGGTGGTGGTGAAAATGTCTGCCTGCATCAACTAAACCAGTCAGTCTATCCTGAGATCTCCAGTGTCCTGGCCACCCTTTGCATCAAACGCTGGGGAAATGTGGAGAAAACAGTAACTTTCCTCTCCTTTCTCCAGGGAGCTGCCTCCCACCCTGCTGTGGGTGCTCACCGCCCTGGGCTCAAGTTTCCCCCAGCTCTTGCTGCAAACAATCTCTTCATCTCTGCATGGAGTCGGCCTCCTGGCCCCTTGGCCCTGAAGTTTCAGCATCTCCCAGGAGACCCCCATTCAGGCTTCCCAAGTCCTCCCCCATCTCATCCCATCAGCGCCCAGCCTTCTGAGACCACATGATCCTCGGGGACCACAGGTGGGGGAGAAGATCATTAACGAGGCCCCGGGGCTTTGGGCCAAGGCAGACCCTTAAGTGGGCCCTGGGAAACTTATTAGGTAACCTCCCTCCTGAGGGCCCCCGGGCCCTGAAGTGGGAAGACCATGGGAGAAGAGGGGGAACGATGTGGTGGAGACAGTCTGTTCTCCATTCTCTATAAAACACTTCTACTCGGCCGCTTAATTACTTTTGTCCGCAGCGGAGCTGACATTCAGGGTGGACCCTGAAGCAGGAGTAGGTTTCCAGGTGCAGACGGGGCAGTCTGCTGCGGGGACGCGTGTGTGTGTGTGTGCAAGGTCAGGGAGAAAAGAGTGATGTGGCACATGCAGGTGGCTGTGTGGCTCAGTGGTGAATGACAGGCACAGCAGAGCCGGTGAGGGTGGGGCCAGACAGGCACAGTGTGTCCGCAGGGCAGTGGCTGGAGCCCGCACTTCTTCCAATCACAGCTCGGGCACCGCGTCCTCACCCACAGTGGGTCTGTCCCTCTCTCAGGGCTTATGATTAGGACAGTGGGCAGTGGGCCCAGTGAACCGAGGAGCTCAGGAGGGAATTCGGGTCTGGTGGCCCTGAGTCCAGATGCCCCCTTTAAAGAGTTTTCACGTTCTGCTCTTTTTCCTCCAGGGACGCCACGGACGGTGGCTCCTATGGGGTCCGGTGCCAGGTCCCGAGTGCAGGGCCTCTGATTCAGCAGCAGAGACCCACGTTCGTCACAGGGAGGAAATTCTGTGAGGGGGGAGCTTTAGGTCCAGGAGCCTAGGGCACATGGGATTCTTTCTGTCTGTCTCTCTGTCTGTCTTTCTGCGGAATCTGAGACACAAAGAAAGAGGTGACTTGGGCAACATCACAGACAGGACTGGAAACCAGCCCTCCTGACTCAGCCCCCAGACTTCCCTACTTTCTGACGCCACCCTGAGCCAAATGAGGAGGCAGGACGTGCCCGCAATGCAGCGCACACACCTGTGCAAGTGGGCACTCCGCGCTGACACGCTGGTCTAACCATAAGGAGCTGTTCTGCTCTGTACACTGGTCAGCGGCCCCTCTAAGACCCAGAGATCGACATCAACGATGATACGCCTCATCTGACGTCTCCCTGCCTGAGTCAGAATTCTAAATTAAGCCCACGTCTCCCAAGTCCTCTGTGGGCTTTTGAAACACCAAAAGATCCCTTTCTTTAAAAGACATGGTTCACCTTGGGAATAAACACATAACCATAAACACAACTTCTGGTTGAACCATAGAGTATCAGAGCTGGAAGAAACTGCAGACCGTGTGGTCCGACTCTCCTCTCTGCCAGGTGAAGAGTCAGGCTCCGGAGCGCCCCGGCCAGGGCTCTGTCACGCAGTTGGTGGCCAGGGGGTGGCTGCATGGTCACGACGCAGCGGCTGTTGGTCCAGACTCTATAAAAAGGACCTCATGCCCTGCCAGCCTCCCACAAGGAGAGGAACCATTGGTTAAACACCAGCCTGGTCAGACAGTGCAATGGGCGTCAGTGGGCATCATTATGTCGCGTGAGAAACACTTCGAAGCTGTGTTTCCACTTAGCCAGTTGCGCTTTGATGGCTAGGTGGGGAGATGTAGATGACTCTGGTAGGTTTGGGGGGACAGGGCGTTGACCTTGAAGCTGACTGATTACGTGCACCCCACCTGAGATAAATTGTCAATGCTGAGGGGCACGTTCGGGGAGGGGCCAACAGAGGTTGAGGACAGTGGGCCTTTGTAAAGGGTGAGTCCTCTCGCTCTGGGGTCCCAGGGCCTGTAAACCAGGACATCGCAGGGACACTGAGGGACACCACAGGGACACTGAGAGGAGGTGTACATTTGGGGGGAAATGAAGGCTGAGTGACAAATTCCTTTGCTTACAGTAACTCAGCAAACAACAGATAAGACCCACACCTTGGATTCCAGGGGACTGAGTTTAGTGGCGTTGCCATGACAACCATGGAAGGCCAGGAGGACACCAAACCTGCCTGGGGCACAGGACTGGGTCCCCGGGATGCAGCGTGTGAGCTTAGCCTTGCAGGAGGAACAGAACTTTCCCAGCTTCCCCAGGTGATGTGGGGATGCCAGGGGGTCCCGGGACATGGGGACAGGGTGTGGTGGGCCACCCACTCCCACTGGGTCTGTGGTGCGAACGAGCAGCAGGAGACAAAGCTGGAAGCCAGGTGTGCAGGGCTGAGGGAGCACGGGTGCTGCGCCGAGGACTTTGGACTTTGTCCTAGAGGTTAAGAAGGGACAGTGAAGTTTAGAACTAGTGTCCTGGTGTCTGTCGTTCAGAAGAGCCCTTCCAGTTGGTGCTGCGAAAAGTGATGGAAGGAAGCAGCTGGTGGCAGGGGCACCTGGTAGAATCTGCTGTAACTATGCAGAAAAGAGGGGGGGAAAACAGTCATGAGAGGGAGGAGGACCCTCTGGAAGAGTGAGGTGTTTCTGCCGGGTGTGGTGCCCGGTGGCACCTGACAGTGCAGAACTGCGTGCCAGTTCACCTGCAGGGGCTTCCCGATTTCGCACGTGGCTCTGAGCCAGCTCCGTCCACAGAAGCAGGGGGAGGTGGGATTAGAACCACACGTTCAGCTGGGGACAGGCTGAATCGGAAGTGTTGGTGGGACATGCAGGTGGAAACTGAAGGGTCTGCAGCTAGGGGGAGGGATGGGTGCTTAGGTTTAGGGTCTGTCATCGGAGCTTCAGCCACGGTGGTCATTTTGCGTGACGGGTCATGCAGGCTGCTTTTCCTCATAACACGGAGTGGAGTGGGCCGTCTTCCCTGGTCGTTTTCCCTGTAACTGAGTCGGAGAGGAATGACAGGCTCGGGATGGGTTTGCCTTGAGTCCAGCAAAGGGGCGGAAATGGAAAATAGAAATAAAACAGGAAGCAAGATCCAGAACAGGAGAGGAGCACCCCTGGTTTATTAGCAAAGAGCTCGGAGGTGCCCCCTGTGCCCGCCTCATCCCACCCAGGAGTGGCTGTGCAGGGAGAATTGCAGTGGGGGTTGGTGTCCGGGGGTTCTGTGCCTGGAGCATCTAAGATGCTCAAGCCCCTTCATCGCTGCGGCTGTCTGCAGGTGTGACCGGCTGCATCACTCAGAAACAGCCCACGCAGTAAGGAGGCTGTCAGGAGGAAATCGGAGTCCCTCCCGCTGCTTTCTCATCTTGTCCCTGCGGGCTGGGGCACAGACCGCCTGGCTCCGTAGGTACCGATGATGTGGGGTTTGGAACACGGGAAGGAACTGGAGGGGGTCGGACGGGTGTGCTGAAGGCCCCTGGGCACCGGCAGATGTGTAGGGCATGGGGGGCCAGAAGGGGAACGGACATCTGCACACCTGAATCCCTGGAGGATGCTGGGCTGTGGGAAGTGAGGGTGGAAAGCACTGGATTGCATAGAAGACCCTGAGTCCCTGGGAGCGGGAGAGAGGGTGAGAGAAACAAGCGGTGGCCCCTGGAAGGCTGGGCAGAGGGGTCCGAGCCCAGGAGAGGCCAAGGACGTGTCCTTCCTGGGAGGCTGGGCCACCCTGACCGTCCCCTCCGCCTGCACGTGTGTCCTCCCCTCCCCCAGGCGCCAACATGAGCCAGTGCTCGAACTGGACGGCCCCACAGGAGTTCGTCATCCTTGGCTTCTCCGGGTGGCCCCAGTGGCTCCAGGTGCTGCTCTTCGCCCTCCTCCTGCCGCTCTACCTGGCCACACTGGCAGGGAACCTGCTGATCCTGGGCCTGGCGGTGGCGGACGCTGCCCTGCACACGCCCATGTACTTCTTCCTGGGGGCCCTGTCCGCCGTGGAGGCGGCGTACACACTCGTGCTCACTCCACGCATGCTGGCTGGCTTCCTCCTGCCTCCCGGCGGCCAGGCGGTGGCCCCCTCCACCTGTGCCGCCCAGATGGGCCTCTTCGTGGCGCTGGGCGGCTCCGAGTGCCTGCTGCTGGCTGCCATGGCCCTGGACCGCTACCTGGCCATCTGCCGCCCCCTCTACTACCCTCAGCTCATGACCCCAGGGCTCTGCTGGTGCCTTTTGGCCTCCTGCTGTGCTGGGGGCTCTGTCCTGGCCGTGGGCCTCACCACGGCCATCTTCCAGCTGTCCTTCTGCAGCGGCATGGTCAACCATGTCTTCTGTGACCTGCCAGCCGTGCTGGTATTGGCCTGTGGGAACCGCGACCTCCAGGAGCACGTCCTGCTGGCAGCCTGCCTGCTGCTGCTGGTGCTGCCCCTGGCCCTGATCCTGCTCTCCTACACCCGGGTGCTGGTGGTCATTCTGGGCGTCGGCGGGGCCGCGGGCCGCCGGAAGGCCTTCCACACGGTGGCGTCGCATCTCACGGTGGCAGTGCTGCATTACGGCTGCGCCACGGTCATGTACGCCAGACCCCTGCGCAGCCGCTCCCTGGAGGAGGACAAGCTGGCGTCCCTCATCTACATCAACCTCACACCCCTGCTGTACCCGGCCATCTACACGCTGCGGAACCGGGACGTGCAGGGCGCGCTGCAGCGCGTGCTCAGCTCCGGGGCGCAGGGGACTGCCCACCAGGCTGAGGTCGCCTAATGCTGGATGCCAGGTGGTGTCTGTTCTGAATCTCCCCCACTGATTGACGGAGACCTCACCGTCCCGGAGCCACTGATGGCTCCGCATGCCTCCGGGACAGAACCTGGATGGCGTTTATGGACGTTTGGACCTGGCCGGGACGGCTCAGGGAGGACTCCTGTGCAATGTAGGATGGTTAGCAGCACCGCCGTCTCTACCCACTAGATGGCAGTAGCGCACACCACTCCCAAGCTGGGATCAGCAAAAATGTCATCAGACATCATTGCCCAGTGTGTCCTCTGAGGGGCAGAATCGCCGCTGGTTAGGAACCTCTGCTCCAAACTCGAGCCACAAAGTATCATTTGAAGAGAAATGAATGCTAACCTACAAGGAGTTTCTAATAGACAAAAAAAAAAAAAAACAAACAAACTTGAAAACAATCCAAATGTTCATGACCATGATACAGGCAAACAATGCACCACACAGTCATGCAGTGGAGTAAGTCATGGCAATGAGAGAGACTGGCCTGCTGTTACCAGACAAAAATAAGCACAACAGAGACTCAATACTGAGCACAAGAAGATACAAAGAGTATATGCCATACGCTTCCGTTGAAATAAAAGCCAACACCAGCACTGGCTGGTGTGGCTCACTGGATTGATCGCCAGCCTGGGAACTGAAAGGTATGTGGTTCGATTCCCAGTCAGGGCACATGCCTGGGTTGCCGGCCAGGCCTCCAGTAGGGGGCACTTGAGAGGCAACTACGCATTGATGTTTCTCTCTTCTTTCTCCCTCCCTCCCCCTCTCTAAAAATAAAGAAAGAAATAAAATTTTTTAAAAGGCCGACATCACACTCATCTGTGCCGGCTGGTGTCCTGATGGGGGTTACCTGGGGAAGGATTGGACCGCAGGGAGATTTCTTGGGCACTGGAAATGTTCTGTGTCATGATTTGAGTGGTGATTACGTGGGTTTAGAGATGTGCAAAACTTGTTCCCCCCTGCCTTGACTTTGGACTTCCAGTCTCCAGAACCATGAGACATGAATTTCTGTTCTTTTGTAAGCTGCTCAGTCTGGTATTTTGGTATGGTGGCCTGAACAGGCTAAGATAGTACCCTTGCCTTCCTCCTCTCAGTTACTATTGTCACTCTAAAATATAAACATCTGCTTTACTTCACACTCAGCTAACCCCCTACTAACCCCCCACACACACACACACAATTAGATTGTAAGCTCTATAAAGCCAGATCTCAGACCCTATTCTTATCTTTCAAGATCAATGGCCTTGGCAGTTCTTACTAAATAGCTGCAAGAGAAACATACCATGGATGAGCTCAGGGTGGCTTGGGGGTTACAGGGCCCAGACACGGCTCAACTCCTGCTAAGGGGAAGGATCTAGAAGACTGAATCCTCCCCAGGTCTGTCCCTCAGAGCGTCAGAGCCAGCGGTGAGAAGCCCCCTTCCCAACGCACAGAGCCTCAGCCGCAACGGCAGGATATCTTGGCCTAACGACTGCACTTGGAAAACGTGAGAGCCCTGACGGTACCCCAGGGCCAGAGTCCCGGATGCCGCGGGAGAGAGCTGTTCTGGGAAATACACCCTGAAGGGTCCATTCAGGAACCCTGTCTTGGAGGCAGACTCAGTGCCGGTAGATGCTGCCTCCCTGACCTCACGGTGGGAGCAACTGCGCGCCCGTAGAGGCTGACTTGGAGCCTGGGAGGACTGTATCTGGGCAGGCAACACGGCGTGCCAAGCACCGGCTGCCCAGAAAGTGTCATGAAAGGTGGCCTCTGACCATCTCTCCAGGCTGTCTCCATCCTCACCTCCTGCTTCTCCCAGTAGTTCTTGTGACCAAGCGCTAGACACCCCCACCTCCCCAAATCTGCTCCTCAGGACAGGCTTAGGGATGCGGGGGCCCTCTGTGGTGCAGCTGCCCACGTGCTAATTGGTTCCAGTGCATTTCCTGAGTCATTGCAGGCCTGAGGGGTCCACCAGCAACATAGTGTCACACCTCGGAGTAACTGCCACCACCCAGGAGGCCTTTTGCTGGTGACTAGCCAGCAGGGGGCTTCCTTGGGGTGAGCAGTCTGGGTATTTGCCCAAAGGCAGCTGTGGTTGTTTCGGAGTGAGAGGTTGTTTACCTCTTCAGCTAAAGTGGGGCAGGGGCTCGGCCTCCCGGCCCTAGGTTCTTGCGTGCGGTTAAAGGGCCGCGCATTTTAGGTCTTTAGAAATATCGCTAAAGGCTGCACTCCTGTGGCTCAGAGCGAGCACGAGGTGTGCGTTGAAGCCACTCCGCGCAGCCAGTCCGCCCCCTTTCCTCCCCCCCCCCCTCGGGTCTCGTGTGTTTGGGTCTTCCACTTGTTTCTTTTTGGTTTCTTTGGGGTTTTTTTCTTCCTTTTTTGGGGGGGGTTCTTTTCTTTTTTTCCTATCTTTATTTTTTCCTTTTTTATTTTTGTTAGGTACCAAATCTTTTCAAACATTTTGAGTCTTGGCAGTTCTTACTAAATGGCACAAAGTCTCAGTTCAGTTTCTTTTTTCTTTATTCAGCAATAGAGGACACGTGACGTTACGTCAGTTTCAGGCGTACAATGTCATGACCCCACATTTGCATACATTGGGAAGTGATCGCCACAGGAAGTCTTGTTATCTGTCACCTCACACACTCCCGATTTGCTTTTCTTGTGAAAAGAACTTTTAGGGCCCTCTCTCTCAGCATCTTTCAAATATACAGTTCAGTTCAGAGTTTCATTTTCAAACTGTACTACCCCGAACTGACTTGGCCTTATGGATTGCTACCAGAAAGATCTGTGGTGAACCTGCCCGGGGCCTGGACTTGCAGGTGGCCCCTTGCCTCTCCAGGGTGTCCCCATCGACCACTCCAGCATTAGGGTTGACCTCTGCTGCGCAATGGCGGTGGGATCCCTGCGGTAGCTCCCAGACCCGGCACAGCACAGGTCCAGCCAGCACTTTTGTCATGTGGGTGCACCAGACGCCGCCCCATGGGCTCTTTACAGGTGGCCTGGCAACAGGCGCTCAGGCTGTTTGCATCGGAACATTAGCTTGCGCCACCAAGCGCCAGGGGTGCGATACAGAACATCCGCTAGGGTCAGGGGACCGGGTGAGACAGCAGCACGGTGTGCAGCACCAGAGGGCGCACTAGCCTTTGCCGGGAGCCACGCGTTCCCAGTGATGGCGCCCCCTACCGTCTGGTTAGCACTGCCAGCCCCCTGCCGCCCCGTCTCCCTGTCCCTGTCCTTCTCAGGGTACTGCCTGGCACCTTCACTTGGGCAGGGTTGCCGCTCCTGTGTCCCAGCCGTTAGTTAACTAACGCAGCAGGACCTCATGAGAACCATGGCCAATTCTCCCAATAGCTGGCAGCTGGGGCGGTGCTGGCGGTGGGGAAGCACACCCGAACTCTAGCACCTTGCGGGGTGACAGGCACGCATTCGCCCTCCCAGGATGGCAATGCTCCGAGGTCCAGGAGGACTCGGGTGTCTCTTTGGGAGCTGGCACTTTGTGGTGGGACCCCCAGACAGCGCTGTCCACCTCGAGGAGCCCATCAGCCAGCCTTTGGCAGCTAAAATGCTTCCCCTGAGACCAATTGCAGGTGGGGGGCTCTTCCACCCTGTGTGTGAGGCCAGTTGTCAAGACTTGGTTAAATTAACGCATGTGCGGCCGAGGTGCGGGAGGGGGAGCTGGTTCACCAACAGACTACAAGAGAAGCTGGAACAGAGAACTTTCTCACTCACAGGCTGGAGGAGGTACACAGCACACCCACACGAGCCACTTGGGAAGGGCAAGGCAGAGTACAGACCACGAAAGGTAGGACAGGGGTTCGGTGGGGGGGGAACACAAGCCTTTGGGGGGAACACAAGCCTTTGCTAGGGTCCCTGGGTAGAGCGCTTCAGGGTTCCCTGGCTGGAGCCATATAGGTTAATTCAAACCAAGTGCCACACCGAGCGAGCCTGGTCTTCTTGGCGCATTGCATGGGGCTCTGAGCCAAAGCGGTACACAAGCCACACAGGCACTGGAGGCGGAGGAGACAGTCGATCCCAAAGGCTGCAGGGAGCAATAACAGGGACCAAAATTGGCTTGTGACTCCGAAGCTGCCCTCCGGGTCGTGCACTTGCGGGAGGGGACTAGTGTCTGTCTGAGGGCCCCTGCAGATGGCCGGGCCAAAAGATGGATCCGAGGTTGCCATTCCACAGAGTGATTGAGCTGAACGATGGACAGGCGTACACTTGGATGTGCATTTATCTTGATTTACCCAGCTAGGCACTCACTCTGCTGCTCAAATCTGTTAACGTCTGTCCTTTGTCAAGCCTGAGCCATTGTCTCGTTGCACATTTACCTTTCCTCACGTTCTCAGTGTCATCTTTCCGGAACTCTTCTCGCTCTGGTCATTTCGGTCTACCTCTCACCCATTCGCTCAGGTTCCCATCCCTCTGTACTGAATTGCTCAGCTCTGCTTTCCCGTGCACTTTCTCTTCCGCTGAGTATAATCTACTGTTCGTGGAGGATTTTAATTTTCAGGGACTATGTTTTTCATTTCTAGATGCTCCAGGTAGTTCTTTCCCAAATAAACCAGTTATCTTGCTTTGCACCTTGCTCTCATACGGTTTTAAGTTTTTGTCTTTAATCCTTTTCAAAGACAGTTATTTTAATAGAACTTCTGGTCTTTCTAGTACCTAAAATACTCAGAATTCTTATTTTGTTAAAATGTCTGTTGACTTTCACGGTGGGTTGGTTCCTCATCTTTCGTAATTCTGCATTATGGCCCTGGCTGGTGTAGCTCAGTGGATTGAGTGTGGACTGCGAACCAACGAGTTGCTGGTTCGATTCCCAATCAGAGCACATGCTGGGGTTGCAGGCCAGGTCCCCAGTAGGGGGTGCACAAGAGGCAACAACACATTGATATTTCTCTCCCTTGCTTTCTTCTTCCCTTCCCCTCTCTATAAAAATAAATAAGTAAAATATTTTTTTAAAATGTCTGCATTATGAACTCATTTGGGGTTTATATGCCACATGGATTGAGTGTGTCTTCCTCCAAAATATTTTGTTTGCACTAATTACTCAAGTTACAAAAACAAACAAACAAAACAAAATATTTTGTTTGCTTCTCAAAATTGTCTCAAAGGCCAGAACAAATTTCTATGCCAACTGATCAGTAGTTTTTCTACTGCGGACACGAATAGGCATCTTCAAGCTTCCTGTGCAAATGAGCAGACTTTTCGCCAGTTCCCCCTCTCACTATACGCACAGATTTTTGAGATTTCCGAGTTTATTTCAGTGCCGGCTCTCTGCCGCTGTGGCCCAAGGCCACACTCCTCCTCTCCTGTGGTGCTTAGCACCAGGTTTGGGGTAAACAAAATTAAACCCGCGGAGCAGCTACAGCATCAACTCACAAATTTGACAGTGGCGGCCAGTTCCCCCTGCCCAGCTGGCCTCCAGAACGTCACCTTTTCTCATGCAAACGGAATTAGGCATTGGAAGGGTCAGCTGACCGTTCCTTGTTTCTCGGCAGTGAAATGGTTCTCTGGAACTGTAGACAGCTCACCGCGTTGTGGGAGAAGGGAGGCCTGAGTTTCCACGTGCCACAAAAACAACTCGCTCGCTCGTTGACTGAGACACGAACAGATGTCATGATCCGCGGGCTTCTATGAGACTTGCTAGCAAACAAACAGCAGAAACCCCCAAGCGGTATGTGGCCCGGTGTGTGGGCCTCTGGTTTGGCCGTGAACTTGCGGTGTTCCCGTTACAACGTGGGTTACACAGACAAAAGGCTGTGATGTCGTGTGGAAAGCTGCGATAAATGCCATTCTGTAGATTCTGGTGTCCATGTCCACAAATTCTCAATTATGTTCGATTACCAATGCAGTTCAAAAATAAATAAAATTCTTTTTCTGTGTACACTTAGGAACATGACCCCTCTACAGCCAGGGTCGTCCCAGTGCTCATTAGATCTGTTGTTTGATGGTTTAATTTATTCACACACATCAAAGCTCAATACTCACAGTTAATATAGGTGCAGATACGCTTTATAATTAAGTCTATTCCATAAAAATATATCTTTCTCGTCACAAGGGTGTCCAAACTTTTGGCGTCTCTAGGCCCCACTGGAAGAAGAGGGGTTATCTTGGGTCACAGAGTAAATACACAAACACTAATGAAAACTGATGAGCAAAAAAAAAAAGTTTTAAGTAAATTTATGATTTCGTGCTGGGCCGAGGGTTGGACACCCCCGGGAAGGCGTCATTATCAGCCTAGCATTCATTTTAAGAGAACAGACTTCTCCTGAATCTCTAAATTGGCAGAATGTCACCTTAGGAGGAATCTCGGTGAGCAGTGATGGTGCTGGACTTCTCAGAGAAGGAGCTTCCACGGGCAGAACACCCGCTGGTTTCCTTTCCTAGGCGTGTCCAGGCTCCTTGATAAGAACCTCCTCTGTTCAGCTTCTCCCGCGTGTGGACTCTGGGATGTCGGGTGAGGTTTCTGTCCTGGGAGAAGGCTCTGCCACACTCGTGGCTCCCATAGCGCTTCTTCTGCGTGTGGACTCTGGGATGGGTGATGAGGCCGGGCTCCAGGAGAAAGATTTCCCAGTCTCCGCAGGCGCAGGGCTTCTCTCCCGGACGAGATCTGTGATGGTCGATGAGACGTGACTTGTGGGAGAAGGTTCTCTCACGTTTCGAACACTTACCAGGCTTCTCGCCACCGAGAACCGGCCCAGGCGTGGGGCGGCCTGCCGGCTGGGGAAGCGATTCAGCACTGCTGCTGTTTGCTGCGGGTTTCTTTCCGATGGGCTTTTCCTGGCGGCTGTGGAGGCAGCCCTTCCCTGGAACTGCTCCCCTCTTGGGCGTAGCCACAGGATCTCTTGCTTCTGAGGACGCTCTGAGATGGAAGGAGTTCTGCTTTGGGGGGAAAGCCTTCCCCGCAGTTGGTGCATTCGGGGGCTTTCTCCCCACCGACGGTTCCCTGATCGGCTCCAAGGGCGGGGTCGTCGCTAAACGCTTTCCGACACTGGCCACACTCCCGGGGAGGTGCCCCAGAAGGTGGAGGGTCGAGCTTGGAATAGAGAAGTAAGTTCCCTTGTCCGTCCCACTTGAATCTCCTTCTGGCCAAGTAGGCATTAGGCCTGGCGTCCACGTCACGTGGCAAACTCACTCCGCGAGAGTCGCATTTATGGACCCGTTGTTTTGAAGGAAGGAGGTCTGGGTTCTGGCTGGTGTCTTTTCCCATCGTCGCACGTCCCCGGCGCTCTTTCTTGGTCGACTCTTTCTTGTCTAGGAAGGCGGCTTGCCTCAAAGGCTTGCCTTGCCGTTGCCGTTGCCCTTGGTGTTGTCGACCTACTTGGGGATCAACCCGCAAAACTTCTGCTGGGGTGGGGGGTGGGGAGAGACACAAACTCGTTACTTTCAGGATTACATCATAGAAGGGAATGTCTTCAGAAACGTTTGGGAAAAGGATGAGTTTTGTGGTTTCAAAGCTAGCTGCCCAGGTTCAATAATACTAATCCTATCACAAACACCACCCAGTTCCTTGGCTTTTGAAAAGAAACAATGAGATACTGGAAATAGGGGCAAGACGTCGACAATGTTAACACACCCCATCCAGCACACGGGAAGATTGAAAACGCCCGAGGAAATGGGAGGAAGAGGGAGAAACCGGGAAGGGTGAGTTCGGGCACCGAAATACCGAGGGGCCAGCTCGCCAGGGGAGGAAGAGGCCTGGTCCACAGCAGTTACCCGTGTCCGTGGTGAAAATGCCCCCCCACTGGGGTCCATTTCAGGCTACCCAGGTGACGTCACTGAGTGCAGAGCTGGGAAGACTCCTAGCTATCACAGGCCAGGCCGTGCTCTGGCACCGTGCCGAGGGGGAGACTGATCAGGAGGTCCCGTGGGGAGATAAGGAAGGTTACGAAGGGTTAGCCAGGACTAGAGAAAGACTAGGGCTTCTGGAGGGATCACGAATTATGGGCCAAGGACTCAGGCTGAAAGTGGCACCCAGTCTGGGTTCCCTCCCTGGGTTCCTGGGTCAGATCTGCACTCCTGTGCCCTTCTTTCTGCCCCAAGCACCACGCCCTCACGGGGAGAGGAGTGTTCTCAGTGCTGTGAGCCCTCGCAGAAGTGACGGGCCCTCACGGGGCCCTAGGGGTCTGTCTGGTGTCCAGTCCTTGGGCGCAAAGTGCAGGCTGGCCTTGCCCCGGGAAGATCCCCCACTGGAGCCCGATGGCTCGAAGGCCATTTACTTGGTTCCTTAAAACCAAATCTGGCCAACCACCCAACCCTTACGTGTCCCCTTCCCGGGTCCTACGGACTCGGCTGCAGACCGGCCAGCCCCTAAACCATGTTCCCGGGTTCTGGACGTGCTGGCGTCCACGTGCCTGTGGAATCTGCTCTGAGGATCTGCAGTGTTGCAGTCATTCTCCTGTGCTCAGGTCCTCGTTTGCTTTTTCCTTCATTCACATCTTAAACCACACGCTGTACCTGCTGTCTCACCGCGGGCACCCGGACCCAAGGTGACCGTGGAACTGCTTTCTGGAGTGCACCCCTCATTTATAATAACTGCCCTGATTTATAATAACTGCTAACGCATCCCTGTCCTGCACGGAAGAGGCCGTCAGTGCCTGCCACCTGAGCCCCACCCACAGAGATGAGGAGGTGCTGGCTGGGTAGCTCAGTGGGTTGGAGCATCATCCCAACAGCAAAGGGTCGTGGGCTCCACCCCTGGTCAGGGCGTATGCGGGAGGCGACTGATGCATGTTTCTCCCTCTTTCCCCCTTCCTTTCGCTCTCAAACCAAGAAACACATCCTTGGGGGGTGATTTAAAGAAAGAAAGGAGGACAAAAAAAATGCAGGTGCTTCTCCCCACGGGGTTATACAGGGATGGGAGGTAAGCTTCATTTAGGACTTATCAGATCAGAGGAGGTCATATTACATGGTTTTGAAAGAAGAGGCATTTAAAGGCATAGACAAGGTAGTAAAATAGTTTCTGAGGCATTTCAATGTGAAAGAAAAATAACTAAAACAAAAATGAGTGGCACGAGATAAGAGTTATTTTTTTTAAAGATTTTATTTATTTATCTTTAGAGGGGAAGGGAAGGAGAGAGGGAGAGAAATATCAATGTATGGTTGCCTCTCATGAGTCCCCTGCTGGGAACTGGCCTGCAACCCAGGCATGTGCCCTGACTGGGCATCGAACCGCGATCGTCTGGTTCGCAGGCCCGTGCTCAGTCCACTGAGCTACGCCAGTCAGGGCAACAGTTATTTTTAAAAGAGGGCAAATCTGTGGAATCCCTGAACGTATGAGGAAGCCTATTTCATAACCGTGGGGAAAAGTGTAAGAATGAAGAGTTCAGCAAAAAAACAAGCAAGTAAGGTCTTAAGTAGGGATGGCAGGAGGGAGAAAAGGAAAAATAAAACTGGAATTTGTCTTTCTGTACACTCCAGGAAAAGGGGAGTAGCCATGCAGTGACGTGTGACATGTGAGGTGGCGGGAGTCATTTGGGTATTCCAAGTTCCTGGGCCCAACGTCCACAGCTGCTCGGAAAGACCCCTGGCTTTTAGGACTAGCTGCCTGAAACCAGAAAAGCCCCAGGTGCTGCTGTGTGTCCACGGCCCCCCTGCCAGCTGGTCCTCTCACCTGGGACGCCCCACCTGCGGATTTCTTCCTCCTCCATCCACGCTTCTTGCCCCAGCTCCAGCTTGGAGATCACGGCCGGTTTGGTGACCTGACACCCTGTTCACAACAACAGTCACAGCGTTTGTGCCAAGCCACTGGAGCTGTCTAAGCGAGCAGAACATTCAGGCTACATAAGGGACATTTATGTCTTGCCAGAGAAATTTCACCTGGGAAGTAAATTCACAAATAATCCAGGTGAAAGGAGAGCAAGACTCTTTGGCAACTGAAGGGCAAGGCCAAACAGTGTTGGCCAAAGGTCTTACACCGCCGTGAGATGGGAGGAGCTGGGACGGGACCGGGGAGCACGGGGGAGCTTCTCACCCACGGAGACCAGGTGGCTGTAGGTCTCCAGCATCACGTCCCGGTACAGGGTCCTCTGCGTGGGGTCCAGCTGCTGCCACTCCTTGCGGGTGAAGCCGACAGCCACGTCGCTGAATGACAGTGACCCCTGCAACAGCACATCCCTGATTAACCTGGTGTGCTCCGCACGGAGGGCCGGGGGTAGAGGAGGTGGGCCTCGCCAGATCTGGGGTCAGGTTTCCCCATGTGACGTTACATAGGCTTAGCGTGCCCCCAACTTTGTATATTCTGTGGGAGAGGAAAAAACCTCAGTTGAACACCAGCCTGCGAACCGGGAGGTCGCTGGTTCAATTCCCAGTCAGGGCACTTGTTTGGGTTGCAGGCCAGGTCCCCAGTTCAGGGTGCATGGGAGGCAACTGAAATCTCTCTTTTTTTAAAGACTTTATTTATTTATTTTTAGACAGAGGGGAAAGGAGGGAGAAGAGAAAGAAAAACATCATGAGTGGTTGCCTCTCGTGCGCCCCCCACTGGGGACCTTGCCTGCAACCCAGGCATGTGCCCTGACTGGGAATCAAACCAGGGACCCTTTGGTTTGCAGGCTGGTGCTCAATCCAGCCAGGGCTGAATCTCTTGCACACTGATGTTTCTCTGCCTCTCTTTCTCCCTCCCTTCCCGTTTAAAAAAAGTAAATAAAAAATCTTTTTTAAAGAAAAGATCTCATTTCTGGATCTCCATTCATTCATTCAGTGAACAGGCACCTACTGAAGACCTGGTATGTTACTGGCATTCTGCTTGGTGCTAGGGGTCGAAAGCTGAAGGCATCATGGTTCCTGCAATGGCCTTATGGTCTGGGAGGAAGTGATGGATAGAAGAGACTGCTGGATAGAAAGACCACACTAAAGGCTGTGGCCCTGGCTGGTGCAGCTCAGTGGATTGAGTGCCGGCCTGTGAACCAGAGGGTCGACGTTCGATTCCCAGTCCGGGCACACGCCTGGGTTGCAGGCCAGGTCCCCAGGGTGGGGCGTGTGAGAGGCAACCACACATGGATGTTTCTCTCCCTCTCTTTCTCCTTCCCTTCCCCTCTCTCTAAAAATAAAAACTAACATATACATATAAAAAGGCTGTGATGGCATAAATCTAAGTCCAGAGCAGACACGAAGAAGACAGCAGTGGAATCCCACGCACTGGTGTGAAGCCACGCTTCCCCGGCGGCCACGTGTGAGCAGTCATGGAAAATCAACAGTGTGTTCTGATGCCACGAGGACATTCCTGTCAAGAGCAAGTTCACGGGGCTCTTTCTTAGGGTCCGTTGCTGGACCTTTACTCGCTGCCTTCGGTGGTGTTATGGTCACCTCGTGTTTTGCGATCCTTCCAGCCCTGCACCGGCATCCATGTGTGAGGAAGCCATCGCCTCTTCCCGTCTTTCTCCGCCCACTGGCTTTGGCACCCACAGACCTCTACCCGTCACCCTGATGAGGTTCTGCAGGTGGGCTGAGCGGCTGGTCCCATGTGGACAGATTTCTTTGTCAGGGATATGGTGTCGGTCGGTGAAACTACTGTTCAGTTCGAGCACTGAGGGCCCAGTTCCGGGCCTGCCTGCCTGCATTCAGCTCCCAACCCATCGCCTGTTAGTGAGATCTCAGGCGATCTGCTTACTATTGCTGGCCTCTGCTTGTTCATCTGTCAAATGGGAGGAAGGGTTCATAGCTACCTCACAGGATTATTCATGGAGTAATTATGAAAAACACAGCCTGGCACATACGTGCTCAACAGGTGGAATTTCATACTTTTATTGTCATTATCTGATCTCAGATAGAGGCCTGAGAGGGGGCGGTTCCCAATGAGACTCGGTCTCCTACAGAGCAAGAGCTTCCCCAAAACACACCAAATAAACATCTGGCTTCATGGCCTGCTCTCTCTTCCGAGAAGGCCACAGCATTGATGCCCGGCCTTCTGCTTCTCCTGCTGGCCCTGCCTCAAGTTTTTGGTGGCAAACATCCAGACGGTCCCAGCTTAACTGACCTCACACACTCCCACCAAGACCTGGAAACTGCACTCTGCGTCTCTGTCTCCTCCCAGAGTGGGCAGCTGTCCTGTCTGTCCTGGAGGCCTCATCTTCCTCTGCGACTAACATTCTTGCTCCCCGCCCCGGCCCCCAAGTACGTGCTGCTCCTGGGCCCTCCCCACCACAGACCCAGCCTCTCAACCCAACCAGAACTAAGCTGGACCCATCTGAACCGTCCCCAAATATCTTGCAAATGGCTCTATGAGAGGATACTTGGTCCCTTTCCGTGGCAAGATTTGTGTACGCGAGGCGTGGGAGCAGTGGGCATCCCATTTCTGGCCCCACGGGTAAAGTGGGAAAGCTATGACAGAAGGAAGTCACAGGGATGGAGGGCAAGAGGGACTCCCGGTGACATCTGGGTTCCTGGGTGTCATTGTCCCTGAGTCCCAGCTGCATACCTGCTCTTCCTACCGTGCGGGGTGCTGCCTCGATTCTTTGTCCTAAACCAGGGCTAGCTGGGTTCCTGGCCCATAACTTCTGCACAGTGCACGGGACGCCCATGCATCCCTGGAGCCCAGCGGGGAGAGGGGCCCTTTAGGAGCAGAGAAACGTGAGGGTGTGGACAGGCTGATGGCAAAGGATGGCACTGGCGTCCGTAGAAAGAGGTGGACGACCGAAGGGCGAAGGGACTCAAGGGCGGGTGGCTGAGGTCTAGTCCAAGTCCTGAGTGGAGGTGGGGCTCCTCCTCACACTCGGAGAAAAAACTGGGATGCTCGGGCCACTTGTTCTCCGGTGCCCACTGAGGGCTGAAACTGGGAGCTGTTTGCTCTCTGTCTGTGTCAACAATTATTGGGAAAATAGCACATTTTGCTGTGTATAATGCACACCCATGGTTTTGAGCGCGTTATACACGGGATTATTATGCCCATGGTATATAATCATGACACCCACGTGTAATGGGCATTCTTATTTTTCCCTCAAAAGTTTGGGCAACAGATGCACATTATGCACAGCAAAATACGGGTAACTCGAAGGCTGTGCTATTAATTCGCTTCTCCGGAGGATGCAGAGCTGTATCTAGGTCGGTTTGAACCACACGGGGCTGTTTATGTCGACCCCGGACAACTGGGGTTGCAGGTTTCTGCGCTGGCGTGGCGTCCCCTATTTGCCTTGAGAGGAAGAGTTACGGGAGACTTGCCCCGGCATCAGTTTCCACTTTGTCATCACCGAGAGGCCCGCCTGCTGCCGTGCGTGGACCAGACCCCACCACACAAATGTCTAAACACCCCCAAAGCTGGATTTCCCCTGGGACAGTGACAGGCTTGTCCCCAACAGACCCCACATGTCCTATATTGGGTGGACTGTCATTTTTAGTGCCAGGAAGGCCAGACAGAACTTTACAGGGCAGCTGACAATTCCAGCAGCCCCTGGTCGGCATCTACCCCCCCGCCCCCCCCACCCCCATTCCCACAGCCTTAGCCTTCCGTTCCCTCTGAATTGTCACCGATTTGATTTTTTTAAATATTTTATTTATTTATTTTTAGAGATGGGGGAAGTAAAGGAGAAAGAGAGGGAGAGAAACATCAGTGTATGGTCGCCTCTCCTGTACCCCTGACTGGGGTCCTGGCCCGCAACCCAGGCATGTGCCCTGACTGGGAATCGAACCAACAACCCTTTGGTTTGCAGGCCGGCACTCAATCCACTGAGCCACACTGGCCAGGGCAGGATTTCCATTTGCACTTTTTGTTTTATTGGCTGCATTCTCAGAACCAACCTGAAATCCACGGTTAAACAACGCGCAGTAGAAAGGCCACACTCACCTGGTACATGGTGCTTCCCTACAGGTCTGGGAGGAGCAGACACCTGCAGAGGCAGAGATGGGGGGGGAGAGGACGTGAGGTGGGCTCCTCCAGCCTCAGAAACAATGCTGCACCCACCCAGGCATGGGGGGGGGGGGGGGGGGTGGGTGGACAGGCTGGTCCCAAGGACCCCTCAGCTTGGGATGTGACCGGGAGACTAGAACTTGGGTTTCTCTAGTTAATAATGAGCACACCTCTCCGTGTCTTAGAAACTCATGTGCAGTCTACTGCCGTCCGCCCACCACTACCCCAAAACTTAATGAATGCAAGTTTGTTCTGAAGAAAACAGTCATGCATTCGGGCCAAGATTGAGTGGCCAGATATTTACTACACATTTGGGAAACCTCTGAAAGAACAGAAGTAACTAAATGAAATTTTTTTTTGCAGCAAAAAAAAAAAAATGAAATCATACGAAATGATTCATTGATAGCACACTAATCACTGAACAGGGTGGTTGAACACTGGTTGGCCCAGCACACATACATGCGTAGACCAGCCTCTGAGGGGACGGGAGACCGAAGCCAGGAGTGCTTCGCGTTGGGTAGTTGGATAATGACCAGTAGAAAATCGTTTTCTTTGTCGTTAAGTGAATTTCCTAAGCTTCTCTAGGCCAAAGGGGCCGTTAGTCTAACCAACCACTTCTGGCTGTTTTTAAAATATCTGTAATTATTTGGGGTGGGCTGGGATGGGAGTAAAAGACAGAAAACTGCGCTTGAACAATTAAATAAATAGATTTAAAAAATAAAATAAACTAGAAGTGCAAAAAGAAAAATAAATAAATAAAGACGATCTTAATGACAGTTCTCTAACTCCCTCTTCAGCAACAAAAGCGGAGGAAGGCAGGGACTGGCCCTGTCATTCACCAGGGGTCAAGGGACAGAATGTTTCTGTACAAAAGATTAAATTTTTGTAATTACGAATTTTCCTACACTTTGAAAAAAAAGATTGCCACAAAAAATGAAAATAAAATAAAATATCTGTAATTATTTTTAAAATAGCTGTAACCTACTCATCCTCTAACCCAAAGCTTCTATCGCCGGTCCTGTCCTGGTGTTGGGGAAATTCACTGGAGCGTGTAAAACAGGGTTGGGAAGTCCGTTTAAGGGAGCTTTACGAAGGGGCAGGGGCAGGGGCAGGACCTGTTGCGGGGGGGGCCCTCAACCCTTTCCGGGGACCCTGCTGAGTTTTGGTCTGTCTCCTCTCGCAGCAGCTGCCTGTCCACCATAACTCTGCCTAAGAACAGTCTTGGCGAACCTGACCTCTGCCCAGGGGGCCGTCCTGGTCTGGTTCTGCCACTTACCAAAAATGGGACAAGATCTGACGGCTTCTCCTGAGCCCTCTGCCTCCTTTCCTCAGTTCCCCTGGGAACAGGAACACGAAGGTTCAGGAGCAAATGTACTGTGGCTGGAAGCATCTCCGGGACCCCACACCTATCTCTCTCCTGAGCAGACACACGGCTGGTCTTAGGTGTGTTCCTACTCGGGACAGAGGCACCCTGAGGTCTGCTCCCAGGACTCTGCAGAAACACTAAAGCTCTAGAATTGCAGAAACTTCGTAAGGAGTCCTGAGGGTGTTTGTTTGTTGTTTTAAATCAGAGACCACCTAAGTGCTTGAAAATTAAATAAAAAAAACACAACCGGTCAATAAATTATGATACAATTAGAGCGTGCCAGGCAAGATATGAATCAACTTAAAATATTATGGAAGGACTATCTGACACGGAATCAGGCATTTCTTCCAGCAATACCGGAAACTGAAAAAAGAAAAAAAAAAACAGGTGGGTAGCCTGTGCCTCACAGATGAGTAACAGGCGGATGGATGGGATTTCCCCAGGTGCCTGGGAGTTTTAGGCAAACCCTGAACACCCCAAATTCTAAGGAGCAGCTGCTGGACACACCCCAGCAGACCCCTCCCATTGAGAGGGAAGTAGTTGAAGGGGAACAGTCTACAGAGGGGGTGTCGGATGGGGTGGTCCTTCCCTCCCAAGCCAAGGGAGGGAGTCCCCAAGGGGACTGTTCACGGAGACTGGACAGAGCTACAAAATGTGGGGCAGTGACCTCACAACCCCAACTGGCCAGATGTGTGTCCAGCTGTGGAAACTCTTAGGTGCACAGTATGTTCACCAGAGGAAAACATGAGAGAGTGCCTGTGAAAATTTGGGGTGTGGAGGAACCCAGGAACCGGTGCCAGCTTCATAGCTGAGGAACTCGGAAATTAGAGGCTGGTGAAGGCCACCCCTGGTGGCCAGGGGAGCGGGGGCGCGAAATGAGAGCCACCTGCACCATCTACCTGTACTGGACCAAGGATGCAACTTCTAAGAGGTGGTGGGGAGGCTCAGCGGGCTTGAGCCACGTTGCCAGCACACTGACCAGGCAGGCTGCCTGCTGGGTGGGAAACGCTGCCCTGAGTGTGCGCCCCGCAAACGGCCAGCGGCCACCTCGAGGCCTCCTGCATAATAGAGGGCAGCCAGGGCTAGTAGCGAGAGCTACAATAGCTCCAAGCAAGCAAAATCCATGCTCCTTTTCCTCTAGGGTCAGGCACCGCCTAACGACCTTTCAGTCAATGAGACTGCACAGGCGACTGACGCTGGTCCCCCAAGGTTACGGTGGAGCTGAAAATTCCCTGCCACCAAGGGACCTTGTGGCCGTCGTCACATCCTAGGGAACACATTGCTGGCGTGTCTGTGGGGAAGCCGATGGAAACAGACCTGCACTGCCAGGCATGTCATGGCACAGCGCGCACTTGACTATGACAATAAACGATGGTGTTACTGATTTATATGGTCACTATATCTACTTTCATGTCATTTTAGAATGCACTCTGTACTTATAAAAAATGTTTGCTATCAAGCCGTAGGCCTGTTACTCTGGTGGCCTCACACGTCTTGTGTTTACCAGGACTCTTGATGGCATCACTTTCATCATCTTGCATGAAAACACGTGACTGATTAATCTCATACTGTTTTGCACTGTGACATGCTGTGCACTGCCCAGGAGCAACAGGCTACACCACACAGCCCAGGTGGGAGGGAGGCTGTGCCACACAGGTGTGTGCTAAGTGTACCATATGATGTTTGCACAAACCCGAAATCACCGAATGATGCATTTCTCGGAACCTATCCCCACGTCTGTCGTTAAGGGATGCATGACTATGTCCCTGACCCTGGGGGTGAAGGAAAACATCCAGTGAGAAGGAACAGTTAAGGAGGAGGCCCTTCCCTGGGGGAGATTCTAGACCCCAGCTCCACAGGGAGGGGGGCGAAGTGTGGGCTGGACGTGAGCATGAAATGTTTGTTAGGCTGCTGACAAGCGGGAGGAGACTGTTCTTTGGCGCCCCCTGAAGTGATTGGGCAACCAGGACTTCCCTGCACATCGTCCTGGTAGGGAAGTGTTATGGGTTGAATTGTGTTCCCCCAAAAGACAGGTGGGTGTCTGAGCCCTCAGCACCTCAGCACGTGACCTTATTTAGACACAGTCTTTGCAGATGAGCAAGTTCACAGGAGGTCCTGAGGGTGAGCCCTCAGGGGCCATGTCTTTGTGAAAAGGGGACATTCGGACACAGACAGGCACAAGGGGAGTGGCACGTGAAGCCAGAGGCAGAAATCGGGGTGACGCCACAGAAACCGAGGAACAGCAGTAAACCCCAGAAGCTGGGAGAGGCCTCGGACGACTCTCCCTCCTGGCCCCAGGAGGAGCCAGCCCTGCAGACACCTTGACCTTGGACTTCTGGCCTCCAGAACAGCGGGAGATTAAATTTCTGTGTTTAGGCCCCTGGGTTGTTGGCACGTTTGGCTGCAGCTCCAGGAAGCCCACACAGCAGGGCAGACCTGAGAGAGCATGGCTGACATGTTATCCATGGAGACTCTTCCCTGCGTTTCCTGTTTGTAAACACCAACATCGGCACGGGGGATGGGTTTTCATAAACATATAAAGAAAACTTCTGTAGAAAACACACAAAATATTAATAGTGGTTACCCCTGCCTGGCAGGAGTTGGTTTGTTTTTACAACGTGGCATTTCCTTTTTTAAAAAACAAGAAACACGCTCCTTGTTGAACGTTTAAATGTTTCAGAAAACATCATCCTGGGTTTTCTCTCCATGACCTTCTATCAGAGTCCTGTCCCTGGAGGAGAGGAAGTCCCTGAGTTGGTCTGAAAGGGTGGAGGTGGGAGGGGGTGGGCTCCAGGGGGGCACTATGGCAGGTGGGAGGGAGCCCCGGACCAGGGCCTGCAGGCCCGGAGTCCAGGGGGCCGGAGTGGCACCGCCTCATTTTCTTTCATCTTTAGCGTGAGAAGGGAAGATGAACCCCTCTTAGGTTAAGGAAGCAACTCCAGTCCCCTGGCCTCACTAGAAGGGGGTCTTGCCCCATGAAAAGCGACATATGGAGGCGACGGCGGGATGGGATGAGCTAGAGACCTCACTGCGCGGACAGCATGGAATGGGCATGCACAGGAGTGGGGAGACACCCGTGGTCCAGGCCACCCTGCATCTCAGGGACCCCTTCCCTCCTAGTTGCTGTTGCTCCTCCCGGCGCACCTTCCTAAACCCAAATCCTTGTAGGTCCCCTGATGCAATGGCACCGTCCAGATTCACTCTGTCAGCCCCCGGGGCCGGGGTTGTTTTCGGGTTCCGTCGCTGGAGGCTGCCCCCCATACACTGTGACCTCCAAGCTCGGCCCTAAGCTACAGAGAGGTAACCCCCCTTCCAAAGCACACTGCTGCCCACTGGGTTTCCTTCTTTGAGGGACTTCTCTATTTCTGGGACTCCTGGGTCTGGAGGCCTGGAACCAGTACTGCCAAAGTTCGGTTCTCCCTCTGAGAACTTACCCTCAGCTGTGGGCTCAGCGCCACTCTCTGCGGGGTAGAAGTGAACTTGAATATGCAGACAGGGCTGAGCCCTCAGCTGCGGCCTGATTCTGAGCCGCTGCAAAGACACTAAGAACACCTGAAAACAAACAGATGACACAGTGAGACGCCCGCGAGGACATCAGCAGGACACTTTGACTTTACCTCTGCATCGGAAAGCAAGTCGGCACAGAAGGGAAAATCAGAAAGAGTGAATGCAAGAAGGCTGTCCTGCACCAGCGCTGGCCTTGGAAAGGGACGCACCACGTGAGAAGGAGCTGGGAGAGGACCTAAGCTGGCAGCTGGCGAGGACTCAGGGCCTCAGGCCTAAAACTGGCAGGAACCCACTCTGTCAGCCCTCGAATGAGTGGGAAACAGACTGTTCCCCTGGAGGAGAGTCCCAGGTGGGAGACCAGCCCGCCTGACTTCATTTTGGCCTTGGAAGACCTGAGTGAAGAGCCCAGCCATGCCCCCCCCCCCCCCCCCCCCCCCAGGCTCCTGCCTGCAGAACTGTGAGCCAAGAGACCGGTGCCTCTTTAGCCCTCTGACATGTGATGCTTTGGTCCAGGGCCCTCAAGACCCAGCATGGACCTGCAACGAGAGCTCAGGAGGAAGGGAAGGGATGGAGCCAACTCCCCGGGTAGTGCAGGTCAAGAGGAGGAGAGTGGCGGCCATTGTGGAAAACACATGAAGTGCCATCCTTCCAGAAATTTCTCTTCTGAGGAACCACAGCACAAGGCTGCTAGAGAAGGGCAGCCAGCGTGTGGGCCCCAGAGCCCAGGTAAGGCCGCCCCCCACCTCCAGCACGGAGAGGACAGGGGCTGGCATGTGCCCTGGGCTCACACTCTGAGAACCTCCACCATGCAGCGGTGGGGGGCAGCATTTTCACGAGCTCCACCCCCCAGACTCAGGACCCAGAGCCCATCTAAGCCTGAGAAAGAAAGAGCATCCTGTCCCTCCCCCAAGTGCCAGACCAGCCAGCACTTGAGGGGCGAGGGGGGCATCAGAAAGAGAAGCCGGCACACCATGGGGACAACAGTCATCAGCCCACTCTGTGCACAGAGCGACGCCAGTGGCATGCGAAGAAAGCAGCAGTCT
Organism: Sturnira hondurensis; assembly: GCF_014824575.4. Taxonomy (NCBI): domain Eukaryota; kingdom Metazoa; phylum Chordata; class Mammalia; order Chiroptera; family Phyllostomidae; genus Sturnira; species Sturnira hondurensis. Next base: position 5,363,680 of record NW_028082364.1, read on the forward strand.
GATGGTAACCATAGCAACAACAAATGCCAGCCCATTCCACTCCTGACCAGTCTCCTGGCAATCCACCCCCTGCCCTGCCGGCTCACACACAGGAACAGCGGGGCTGAAGTCTCTTCTGGGCGGTACACAGTGTCCGGGACTCGTTAAATGAATGAATGAATGAATAAGTAACGAGGCATACAAAAAGCAAGAAAGAACGACCCACTGCCAAGAGACAAAGCCACAAGACAAGGACCAGGAGCTAACCCGATCTGAGGTCTGGGTCACCAATAAATGCACATGATGCGCACGCAGCTCAAACGCACGTACAGCACACACCGACGCAAATGGGAGAGACGCACAACCTTTCCGCCACAGCGAGAAGATTCTAGGGTGTATTTTCAGAAATGACAACCTAGGATATGAAAGAAAAATAAGGATTCGTGACATCTGAATAATTTAAGAGCTTGATCTATTAAATCAGAAGAATGTAATTAGAGAACATACATTCTTTTTAAGCACATTTGAGGTAGTTCTAAAACTGCCAAGTCAGCTGAGAAATGAGCCTCAGCAAACATTTTAAAAACCAACATTGCATAAATAAAATCTTAAAAAAAAAAAAAGCCCTGGCTGGTGTAGCTCAGTGGATTGAGCACGGGCCTGCGAACCACATGATTGTGGTTCGATTCCCAGTTAGGGCACGTGCCTGGGTTGCAGGCCAGTTCCCGGCAGGGGACACACCAGTGGCAACCATACATTGATATTTCTCTCCCTCTCTCCTTCCCTTCCCCTCTAAAGATAAATAAATTATAAAAATCTTTTAAAAAATAAAATAAATAATAAAATAAAATCTTTGAAAAAGAAAGCAAAAATACTTATAACAACTGCAAAAATACTACATATCAATACTGGTGGATAATTACGTACACTTGAGGGAAGGAAAATTATAGCTCTAAGATACACAATAAATAAAACTGAACACTAATGACATTCTCAGGAGATAAGCACAGAAAAAAACAAGTAAACTCAGAATATGTAAAAGAAAGGAAACAAGTAGGAGCAGAGGTTTAAAAAGAAGAAATCACTGCGAACCAAAGGGTCACCTGTTCCATTCCCGGTCAGGGCACAGGCCTGGGTTGCTGGCCAGGTCCCCAGTAGGGGGCATGTGAGAGGCGACCATGCATTCATATTTCTCTCCCTCTCTTTCTCCCTCCCTTCCCCTCTCTGTAAATAAATAAATAGAAGAAATCAAAGAAATAATACAACAGGTTAAAAAAAATACCGCACCACAAATATATTACCTGAATCTACTCCTGATGAAACCTGAGGGTTGTTCTATAACAACCAGCCTGTACTCCCCCAAATGTCAGTGTTGTTCAGTGGAAGGCTGGGAACTGTTACGGAGTGAAGGAGATTAGAGAGAGTTGGAAAACACCGGGGCGCATGGTCTGAGGTTTCTTTAGAAGGGAGGGTCTTGTTGAGGTGAATAGTGAGATCTGCACGAACTTGGCGGGTTCAGTAACGGTGCTGCATCGACAACTAATTGCTGATTTCCATCCCCGTTATCCTGTGCCGGTGTGACAGAATGCCCCTGTGTTGGGGAGATGGGCATCGAAGGACCTGCACAGCCACGTGTGTGTGGAGGGGAGGGGAGGCAGGAGACAGCAAGGTGTCGTGGAAGTGGGATGAAGAGGGTTTACTTCTCCTCAGCGGGCTGACACCGCAGCTCCAAAGCGCAGCAGTACCAAACAGAAAGGCCGACACGTGTGTGACCCTCAGCCCGAAGAGCAGCAGACCTGTAGTCGTTCAGAACCCACCTGCTCTGCCCACCCTGTGAAACCGTGCCTGGTCCTGGGCAGCCACAGGCAGAGTAAACCACGGGGCTGACACCGCCCCCAGGGGCTCTGACCCAGAGCCGCTTGGGGGTTCTCTTGTCCTCCTCCCTCTGGGAAGTGGTGCCTGGGTCCCAGCTGAGCGGAGGCTCTGGGGGCTCTCATACTTCCAGGGACACCCCCCATGCACTTGTATGTGTTCCTGTCACCTCATGTTATATCTTTTCCTTAACCAGCCCTGAAATCCCTTGAATCCCCCCCCCATAAAAACGTGGTAAAATGTTAATTTTGAGGAATTTAGATGAAAGGTATTCTTTGTATTATTCTACCATTGTGACGTTTCCTTAAGCCTGAAACTATGCCCCAATAAAAAATTAGTAAGAGCAGTAGCTGGTGTGGCTCCGTGGATTGCCAGCCGGTCTGTGAACCTAGGGGTCGCTGGTTATTCCCAGTCAGGGCACATGCCTGGGTTCCCAGCCAGGTCCCCAGTAGGGGGCGCGCAAGAGGCGATTGATGTGTCTCTTGCACGTTAATGTTTCTCTTCCTCCCTTTTTCCCTCCCTTCCCCTCTCTCTAAAAATAAATAACAGAAAAAGCTAAAATCATTTCTTGAAAAGATGAGCAGCAATAAAATAATTGCTTTGTATTTAAAACTAATGAAATAGACTAACTTCAGGCACGACTGCTGAAGAAAACAAGAGAAGACAACCATATATAATATTTAGACAGGAAAAAGGAGACAATTTCAGTAGAGGTATTTTTAAATTATTAGACTACTAAAAATAGGATGTCATAAACATGAAATTAAATTGCACACCTTTCTATAAAAATACAAATTACAAAAACGGACAAAGCAACAGAAAACCGAATAAACCACTAAATGGAAAATGAAATGGATCCATACTCAAAAATATGCCCATCAACGAAATACAATCAAATCCTGTTCCAAGATTTTTACAATGTGCAGAAGCCAAAATGGATATGTATCTAGAATATAGGTAAAAGACTACAGATAAACGAGACAAAAGACAATCCTGAAGAGATACAGGCAAAGGGAACAAACACACAAAACCACCACAGGCATCATTTACAGCTACGTTCACACCTTGTCAGCAAATAAAAACAAAAAAGGACGTAGCAATTTCCGGACCTGTGACCTGGTTGTGGCAGGAGGAAAGGTGGAATAGGGTTACTAATAGAAGTTTTTTTTTTAATAAAAAGAATTATGTATTATACTAAGTAAAACCTGTAATAAGACCCAAGTTCAAGTCACAGTGCAACAAAATTGATACGTTTGGCCTTGTCAAGACTTAAAATGACAGCTCCAGTCTCATTTGCCTCCCCAGCTCCAGCCTGTCCCATCCCGAACAAGAAAGCTTCTAAGCCAGATAAATCCATCGTCTCTGCATCACTTCCCACCCTCGTCATCTCCACTAATCTGCGCCCGCCACCCCTCTCCTCTACCCGCAAACCGGCGCGCTCACGCCGCCCCACCTCTGCTCGCCCAGGCAGGGCTGCCACGTCTTCCCAAGTCTGAGATACTGTCCCCTCCTCACTCTTCTCGATACTTTAGTTCAGCTGCCTCCAGCTCCACTCATGGCTGGCATATTCTGACCCAAAGACAAGTAACTGCGTCAGGTACCAACAGGACCAAGTCTCCAGCCCCTAATGATCAACTTCCCGGAGCTACCTCCAGCGGCACCTCCCGGGGGCTCCTCCGTGGCGCCAAAAGCAGCGCTACTGCTCATCCTTTTCTTTAAGACTTATCTTTTGACACGCCGTCCACGGCAGGAACTGCCCTCCCTCCCTGTGTCCACTCATCCAGCAAAGATAAGCATCAGGGCACCCACGCCGGGGAGCCCCTTTCTGTTCCTGGGACCCACGTACGCGCAGCACCCCAGCCACGTATGGGACCCGGTGCTTCCCCGGGACTCAGACCCAGACACTCAATAAAGGTGTGTCGAACGAAGACAAGACACTTGTAGATTCCTGAAACCACAATCATTTCACGGCATTCCTTCGCTGCCGTCGTAGCTCGGAGCCTACCGTGGGCTGCGATGTGGGGTCCACAGCAGCGAGGGAGGGTCGGAGAGATGGGGGCCTTTCCTCAGCAGTCCCTCCTGCCCAGAGGAAGCCTGGCCACCTCAGTGGAGCTCAGGAACCTGGATGGGCAGATTCGGGGTCCAGGGATGGAAACAATCCACCAGTGGGAAAGAGAGGTGACCATTCGTGGGGAGAGCTGGCCCCCAGCTCACCTAGCCAAGGCTGTCACTGAGTCTCCGGCAAATGATGAACTCCGACGTGGCCGAGCTGCGGGGGCACGGAGAAGCAGTGAGACATAGCCTGCCTGCCCCCTCACCCCAAACCAGACAGGTACCCCAACCCTCTGCAGAAGACGTCAGACGCAGCCGCCCACCGGACCCCGCACGGAGCACCCTTCGCAGCGTGGATCCACACGTGTCCACTCTACAGCCTGGCCAAGAAGCAACCACCAAGCCGAGGCTCAGTGGAGGCCTCAGAACCCACCAGGTCCCAGGTGTTGGCCACCCGAGACCAGCCTGGGGTCCGGAAGTGCGCAGATCACACTCAGAGACCTCCCAACACTGCGTAGGTACCCCTGGACTTGGGTGAAACTACAACTCCCGAGAGCCTCCGCGCGGCCCGTTTCCGATGAGCGGTGAGGCACTTCCTGCCACGGTGGAAGCAGGTGTGGGGGTAGTGGGCGTGGTAGTGGGCACGGTCCCGTGGACTGGCCAGGAGCCGAGTACAGCGACGGCCGCGGTGGATGGGCGGAGGTCCGTGAACGCACCCTTTTCCATACGGTGGCTCGGTGGCAGTGGCCCGGGCGGTTTCCCGCCGGATCCGGTCTGTCTGCGGGGCTTTGGTGGGGGGCACGGGGGAACGGCATGCGGTTTATGACTGTCCCAGCCTTGTATGTCCAATGTGGACCTGGCTGAGGCCTCGTCTCAGAGAGTCTACTGCCCTTAAGGGGACCTTTTTCTTTTTTTTCAAAGACCTACCCTTCGGTCCTTGTGATAACCCCCCAAATTGGTATCGTTATCCCCATTTCCCAGATGAAGAATCAGAGGCAGCCTTTCTCCATATTTTCACTCTGAAGGAATCCTTGAAATAGTTATTATCTCAGGGAACCTCGTCTAAATATTATGTCTGAAGCTCGTGCTGAAATAAGGTGATCGTGAAGTTATATCTCTGAGATACTAAATATGCACGCGGGCGATGTCCAGACCATACTGAGAAACAAGACTCGGCCGGACCTACCTCTGGAAACCAATCTCTTATGTACAATAAACAGCCCAGGATGCCAGATGGCTATCTCTAGAACAATCCAGGAAGCTAAACACTAACTTCTTTAAAAAAAAAAAAAAAGGCAGCCTGGCTGGTATAGCTCAGTGGATTGAGCGTGGGCCTGCACACCAGAGGATCGCGGTTCGATTCCCAGTCAGGGCACATGCCTAGGTTTCAGGTCAGTTCCCAGCAGGGGATGCACCAGAGGCAACCATACACTGATATTTCTCTCCCTCTCTCCTTCCCTTCCCCTCTAAAAATAAATAATCTTTAAAAAAAATAAGGATTTTGTGCTCACTTCGGCAGCACATATACTAAAATTGGAATGATACAGAGAAGATTAGCGTGGATAACCAAAGACACTGAAATAGAAAACAGGCAGACAGTGACCAGAGGGGAAAGGGGAGGGAATTTCAGGGGAAAAGGGGGAAGGATTTACAGGAACTAGTATAAAGGACACATGGACAACAACTAAGGGGGACGGAAATGGGAGGGAGGTGGGGAGCACTGGGGGGGTGGGCTGGGATGGGAGTAAAAGACAGAAAACTGTACTTGAACAACAATTAAATTTTAAAAATGCAATGTGAAAAAAAGGATTTTATTCATTTATTTTCAGAGAGGGGAGGGAGGAAGAGAAGTACGGATGTGTGGCTGCTTTTCCCACACCCCCAACCAGGGACTTAGCTGGCAACCCAGGCATGTGCCCTCACAGGGATTCAAACCCTCAAACTTTCAGTTTGCAGGCCAGTGCCCAGTCCACTGACTCATACCAGCCAAGACAAAAGAGTAACTTTTGTAACAGTTGGCCCCAAATCACTGGGGTTTGATCAGTAACTTAACTGCTTCCCTAACTTTTGTCCCCACATCTAAGTTAGGACCAACCAGAGAAAGTCAAATATCTACCCCTCACCAAAAATTTCTCTAGACTTAGCCAAATGTCACTGGGGAGTTGGGAGAGGGAAAATTGCCCCAAGTTGAAAATCACTGTCAAGAAGTTTATGTGAACTAGACCAAGAGCTTCAGCCTCATCAGACTAGACATTTAGAAAATGAACAACTTGAATCCAGAGAATGTAGCCTACAAGGTAGAATCCATTTCCTTCATCCACAGTTGGAGCCTGGGCCGTTGTCTATGGGAACTGATGGGGTTCCTGCAGCACCTCCATTTGGAGAGCTGCACTTGGCACCCCCAAAGCAGCTATAAAACAGGGTGTATCGCTTGTTCTTGGGAGAAATGTCGTCGTGGAGGGCAGCTCCAAATCTCAGGTTTAGCCTCAAATGTCTTTTCCAATATGGAATCCTACCCGGAAGTAAAGTAGCCCCCTATGTTCTTGAGACAATGAATAATAATTTAATAAGTAGCCCATGGCAGCACTGTTAAAATATCACAACGCAGACACTAGAAAAATCCCATATTTCAATAATGTGAACGCTTGGTATCATCGAGCTTCAGTTAGGGAATCAATGTCACGTACTGAAATCTCTTTCTAGAAAAATTTAAATAACTGAATCTCTTACCCTTTACTTAAAAAATTCTTCACAGCCCTGGCTGGGGTGGCTCTGTTGGTTTGAGCACCGTCCTATGACCTGAAAGGTTGCAGGTTTCATTCCTAGTCAGCCCACATGCCTAGGGTGCAGTTTCCATCCCCAGTTGGGGTGTGAGTGGGAGTCGACCAATGGATGTCTGTCTGTCTCTCGGTCTCTCTTTCCCCCTCTCCCTCTCCCTCTCTCTCCCTCTTCCTATCTTTCTAAAAGCAATGGAAAAATGTCCTTGGGTGACGATTAAAAAAAAATTCTGCCCACTCCCACTATGTGGGTTTCGGGTCCGTATGTAAACTCTGCCTTCTTCTGAAGTCTGCACAGTCTTCCATTAAAGTTAATGCTTCCTCAGGCATCTTCAGGGGTGCATTAACTCTCCCCGAGGTGTTGTGTTTTCACTTATCCAAAATCCGAGCTAGTCAACTAGATATCTAAAACAACACAGCAGATGTAAGGAGCTTGGAAGTGGCCACTCTGGCCACGCGACAAGCTAAATGCCCGACAAACAGAACAATCGACAACTCCTAGATCCCTCAGGGAAGTGAGATCACGGGAAGCCGCTGCCCCAGAAACGGAGCGGAGAGGAACTGGCAGATTCCAAGAATCGCAACTTCCCAGAGTAGAAACCTCCAGGTGAACCCGTCTGGAGTAGGGAGCCCTGGCCTGTGATTGCTGAATTACTGGAGGCTCCATGTGGACAAGGGTACGGATCCAAATCTCCAAGGAGGTCCCCGCTGTTCTGTGAGCGTTACCTTTGGGAGCTCAGCCAGGAGCGAAAAATCCCCTCTTGCTTCCATCTGAAATACGCCGGAGTTCTCTGTTCTTCTCAACAAGGGCTGCCCTCAGGAGAAGCTGGTTAATGAGAGCCTACCCTGCTGGGGTTTTATCGGAGCCCAGCTCACTTAGGGGAGGGAAATACCCAACTCCTGCGCTCTCCAGCTAGACTAGGGGTGTCAAACTCATTTTCACTGGGGGCCCCATCAGCCTCGCAGTTGCCTTCAAAGCGCCGAATGTAATTTAGGACTGCATTAAATGTAACTACTCCTTAACAGTTAAGCGAGAGCTCAGCATTGCCCCCGGGTAGAAACAAAGTGCCGGCCGGATAAACCAGGGTGGAGGGCCGGAATTGGCCCACAGGACTTGTGTTTGCCACCTGTGAAGTAGACTGTGCCATTGCAAGGGGAGGGGGAGGGCTGAGAAATCCCCCGAACTCATAGAGTCTGGAGGCACAGACTCCCCGGTGGACTACGTGAACGCTTCTGCGCACTCCACACCCTGCGGCACATTGCTGAAGTTCCAATTACAGCAGGTTTTCTTGTTTGTGTGTGTGTGTGTGTGTGTGTGTGTGTGTGTGTGTTGTTTTCCCCCCGGCACAAGCACCTCCTCAAACAACATTCCTTCATTTAATGTCGTTTAGGCATAATGGGGAGGGCAAGACACAGGAGCTTAATTCTTGTTATATCGACAAGCCTTTAGTAAAACTGGTTTCATTGTAGTTGGCTTGCTTAAAGTCGAAGAACCTATGGACTACATTCAGTGAGGAATTAGCGTACATCTTATCCACCTTTCAACAAAACAACTACAAGGTGTCCTAGACGGCAGAAAACAGTCAGATGAGATCGAACGAGCATCAGAGTGACAGGAGGGCACAGGTGGAGGTGGAAGAAGGTCAGAGGGGGATACATGGTGATGGGAAAAAATACAATTGAAAAACAAAAGCCCTGGCTGGTGTAGCTCAGTGGATTGAGCCCGGGCCTGTGAACCAAAGGATCGTGGTTCAATTCCCAGTCAGGGCACATGCCTGGGTTGCAGGCCAGTTCCCAGCAGTGGGCGCACAAGAGGCAACCATACATTGATATTTCTCTTCCTCTCTCCTTCCCTTCCCCTCTAAAGATAAATGAATAAAATCTTTAAAAAATGAGACACTGGCCCATTCATAAACAGAGGGGAGAAAATCCACAAACAGAACTAATTGCAGATGCAAAACAAGTAAGTGCCCAATAAACTCAGCATCTCACGCCAGTGGGAGGGACAAAGGACTTTTAATATGTGATGCTGGGATAACTGGCCTTAGGGAAGTGGAGAAAATTAAATCTGTTCCTCATACCATATAGCCTTTAATTTCCAATGAATAGAGGTTTAAGTGTAAAATGAAAAATGAAACCATACAAGTATTAGAACGGAACCTGGGGAAATTCTTCTGCAGCTGGGAACGGCGAGAACTTCCCTAAGACCTGAAGGAAATCCGTGTGCGATGGTGGGAGGGGTGGATACACTTGACTGAAGGAAAATGGGAAACATTTCCGTGGCGTGAAAGCCTGTGGCCAGAGTAAAAAGACAAATGACCTCCTGTGGCAAATATCTGTGAAGTCCGTTACAGACAAAGGGTTAGTATTTGTAATATAGAAAATCCTCCTAAAATTAGAGAAAGACAAAACCCTATCTGTATAAACACGCCCACTAGCTATGAATTGACAGTGCACAGTGAAACAGGCAAATTCTTTTAAAATATGAAACATTGCTTGATCTCATTCATTATAAGAAACATGAGGAGAGAGCATTTGTCACATATCAGACTGACAAAAATCTAAATATTTGACAACCCACTAAAAATATGTACTAATTCTCTTTGGAAGATACTAAGACCTAATCATTATTTTGAAAGCAGACATATACAGGGGAAAAATAAAACACTTATCTTTCTTACCTATGTAGTACCCACGGGTAACCAAATAATTGATCAGGGGGAATCAATAACTTAAGAATTAATGGAATGATAATATTCGTCACTTGGCAATCCCTAATGAGTCAGGCAGTGATCACCGATGACTAGTGACATCTTTTTAAAGAACGAGAAAGCCGGACACCCTGTTTTCTAGGCTGCCCACAGCATCAGCTATGAGTCACCTTGGAAACGATAACAACTTGCGTCAGACCAAGCCTCTGGATGGAGCCACCAAATTATAGGGAAACAAGAGGCAGAAGAATAAGTCAAAAAATGGGACAATGAGACAGTCTGCGAAATCCAGTTTGAGGGAGGTTGTGTGGCGTCTCCAACACTTCCGCTCGCCCCTCCACGGCCCTCCTCTCTCCCTCTGAGTTGTCATCCCTGTTCCTCTCATCTTACAGACGTGTAACCTGAGGCTCCCAGAACTTAGGCACCGAGCGCTTTGGGAGGCAGCAGGCACAGCTGGTATTTGACCACCTTGTCCTGAGATGCCCCCACCTGATCTGTTCCTTGATTGACCCCCAAATATTGTAGAAGTCGCGGTGCCAACATTCTTGCCTTGTGCCCATGTCCTATGTCACCGGGCAGCCTCTGGTCCCCTCCCCCAGAGAGCTCCCACTCTCTCGTGTCCAGCACACCTCCAGTGTGCCCTGTCCCCTCGCACAGGCCCTGAGATCCACTAACCCCGCGTGGCACCTGCAGAAGCTGCAGCCCCAGAGCGTGAGCGTTCAGCTAGTGCTCAGTGGGTTAGAGACCAGACGGGGACTAGAGCCCTGCCTGCCTAACTCCCCCTCCCTCTGTGCCCCCCACACCTCACCCTGTCCTGGAAGGGAGCAGGGCAGCCAAAAATGACAAGACCCCCCTGCACCGGGTACTGAGGGAGAAGGAGAGTGAGGCTGACACGACCACCCTCAGAGACTAGAGCAGGGGCGGATGGCGTGCTCGTGAGATAAGAGCCCAAAGAGCGAGCTCTACCTCGAAGAGGCAGGCAACACACGCCGAAGCTCGTGCCGACCTATCTCTTCACCGCGGGGAAGAAGTTTTAGGGACACTCTAGAGCTGCTCGCCTGTGCTTCTCCACAGCCTAGTCTGAGTTGTTGCTTTTGTTGAGATAAAATGTACATGTTATGTGAATGGACAGCCCATATATTAATTCCAGCCCATATGGTTAATTCCATAACCTGCAATTTGGTGAGGTTGGACAAATGCATACACCCACGTGAGTAAAGCCAATTAGGATATGCAGTTGTCCATCATCTCGAAACTTCCCTCAGGCCCCCTTTACTCAGTCTCCTTCCTGTCCTTGAACCCCGGGTCTAGAAGACTGTGACACCTTCTGGGGCATTCAAGCCCTCCAGCTCTCTCTGCTCGCCAGCAGCTCCTGGCACGCCAGCTAGCCAGGATCCCACCAGGTGCCTGTGAAATGGCAGTGTCTGACTCCTACCCTGCAACCAGCTTTCTGAGGACACCAGTAACCACTCCATCCATGAGTCACCACCCAGGTCAACCAGCAAGTGGAATTGTTCACTTCCGCCCGAACCTTCCTCAGAGCTGATTTTCCTTTCTTCTCTCTCTCTCGGCCCCGAAGCCCCAAGCTCATTTTACCCCGTGGTTAATATCTGTGACAAAGCCGGCCCAGATAGAGGGGTGAAGACGCCTGTGATCACCTTAGCAACGGGACATGCTGTGCATGTGAATCATGTAATCCCATCCCCATAGCAACCCAGAACCTCAGAGTCCCGTCATTCGCAGCCCAGGGGCAAGAGCGCTCACGTAGCTCAACCCCTCAGAGGAAAACAGAAACAAAAACACACCGGAACACGTCATTGTGGCCTCCATCTCCTTGAGCACATTCTTCATTTGGACTGTTTATGACGGGCGTTGATTCGAATAGGATAAGCCTGGCAGCATCCATTTCGGCTGCTGGTTCATGGGCAGACATCAGAGCGGAAGCCGTGTCCCGCACTGCTAGGGGCACAGGCAGTGGAGACAGGCAGCGGAGGTGTTGGTACGGGGGCACACAGTACAGATTCCACTTAGCGGAAAGTTAGGACTGCCACCGGGTCATTTGGGCCCCCTTATGCCGATAGATAGAGCCGCAGGCAAAGAAAGGAGGTGCTCCATCGGTGGGCTAACAGGCCCCAGAGAGCGGAAGGAGCAGGGGTGTCGGGAACTCCAGAGATCCCCCAAATCATGCCTCAGGGCTTCCGTGCCTAGTGACAGTCAGAATGGGGCAAGAAAAAAGGCCTAACCGGGTGTTTGGTAACAGGGGGCGGAGGGGGGCAGACTTCTCAGAGAGGGAGGTCGCCCTACCCAGCAGCAATCCACATAGATAGACAGCAGGGCTGGCTGATTACAAGGGATGGGGTGGGGGCAGAGAGAGGCTACACTCGTCAACCGCAGCACAGACTGAAGGACCAGTTGCAGCAGGGGGCATTGTGACTTATCCCAGTAGTCCTGTTTTAAGGGATTTGTTTGTTTGTTTGTTTTTGAAATAAATCAGGACCAGCCACCCCTTTGAAGAATCAGTGTCGAGGCAGAATGAATGGGGCACACGGGGGTGACGGGAAAGCAAGTGTGACCTGGGGGAGAAGCTGCCTGTGCCTCACCAGGGACACCTCCGTATTCACTGACCCTCCAAAGGCCGCTTCCTGTGAACACAGGCAGCTCCGGAGCCGGGAGCTTCTTTGGCCGGCTCCTGGGGGCGTCCTTGGACCATACCTGGGGCCAGCCAGAGGTGCCAGGGGGAAGATGGCCCTGGAGACAGCCCACAAGCAAAGACAGATGGTGAGTCAGTGAATTAAAACCACAGCCTCCTCGGCTCGTGGGTGGGCTAACTTAGATACGTGTCTGCCTGTCTCCCAGAGTCCCCGGTGGGATGAAGCTTCAACGGAAACTGGCTTGACAACACACTTTGTTCGCGTCCTTTCCTGTCTCCCTTCTTGGCTTCCCCCTGGGTAGCACTGACGATCGTGTCCCCAAAACACCACATACATTTTAATCCTCGCCTTGGAGTCTTTGGGAAGAACACAGACCAAGATACCATGTTTTGTAAATTTTCAAGGTTGGTGTCATACGGTCATTGATTATACTCTTGTGTGTAAGAATATAGATATAAAACTTTCATTGGATTTGTAATTTATTTCAACCTTAACTTTTGTCCTCTTGAGCCGAGGTGTATCCATCTCCTTCACTGCTTTCAAGAAATCAAAGACTCACAGACTCCGCTTCGCTTCTTTTCCCTCTAACATCTATCTGATTGGTTCCTGAGTTGAGCTTATCTTTATTGTTTCCCTTCTTCTGGTTCTTTGGGCTTGCCTCTTGAGTTCCATATTTAGACTTTCTTTGTTTCTTAATAAGTGCGTTCAAACTGATCAGTTGCCATCATGTGCTTCTTCTGTGGTGTGTTGACATGAAGAGGTTTTCATAGCCTTCTGCTGCTCTAAATCTTGCTCGGTTTCCTTTGTAGCTTCCGTTTTAACTCGGGTTGTTTAGTAATATGCTATTTTGTTTCCAAATGTGGGATTTTTCAACCGGCTTTTATCATTCATTTCAAACAGTGCCGCTTTAAGGTTGGACCCGGTATTTTAATTATGTTAGTTCCTCTCTATTAACAAGTGTAATTTCATTATTCTGTGGTGGTTACCCTTGAGATTACAACGTACATTGTGGACTCCTTAGAGCAGGGGTGTCAGACTCGTTGTCACCAGGAGCCACATCAGCCTCTGGGTTGCCTTCCAAGGGCCGAAGGTAACTTCAACTCCTTAATTGTTAAGGAGTGCTTACATTTATACAGTCCTAAAATTATTACAGCCCTTTGAAGGCAACTGCGAGGCTGATGTGCCCCCAGTGATAATGAGTTTGACACCCCTCTCTTGGAGTCTGCTGTGCATTTGTGGTCTCATCTGTTCCCCAGACAATGCCAGGACATTGGAACGCACTTGGACTTCGCTTCCCCAGTTGAATGCAGGGCTAGTGCTGTTCTGAGAATTCCAAGCTAGGGTCCTGGTCCTGGCAGCTTCTGCTTCTTCCCTCTTAGAAGCCTTGCTCTTGGGACGCTCCATCAGGGAATCCAGCCATATTTTTTTAAGAATCCCAGCCCACATGGAAGGCCACAGGGAGAAGAACCAAGCCTCTCTGTGCCACCGCTCTGGTGTACGGCTTCCAGCCATCAGCCAGCACCAACTGTGAGCCAAGCACGTGAGCATCTTAGCCATTTCCATGCAGAGGATGCAGTCCCGGGTGACAGCGTGAAGAGCAGAACGGCCCAGCTGAGCCCGGTCAACTCACAGGGTCATGAGTGATAATAAAGTGCTTTAAGGCACTCCCACGGTTTCAAGGCTTATTAGTTCCAGTGCCCTGTTTTCTGTGGGAATGGTCGCTAGCTTTTCATCCTACTGGTGACATTATAGATCTTAGTAATTTTTAAAATATTTTATTTATTTATTTTTAGAGAGAGAAGAAGGGAAAGATAAAGAGAGGGAGAGAAATATCAATGTATGGTTGCCTCTTGCACACCTCCTACTAGGAACCTGGCCCAAAGCCCAGGCATGAGCCCTGCTTGGGAATCGAACCGCGACCCTTTGCTTCGCGGTCCTGTGCTCGATCCACTGAGCCACACCAGCCAAGGCAACCTTAACAAGTTTGAGTAAGAGACTGAGTTCTCCACTGTCAACAGAAACACGTAGAGTTCAAGGTAAATAAGACTTAGAGCTGCAAATGTATTTGGAACTGTGTTCAGTACATTATTGCCACAAATACGTTATAACACTCAAGTGGAAGTGATACTTAGTTCTAGTCCACATACAGCTTTCAGTGCCTCATACCTCAATATTTCACCAATAACACATTCCTTACCAGGCTTATCATCAAATGCAACTGTAAATCTTACCTACTTTAAGTGGTTCACTTACATGATAATTTTCAAATTTCAAATCTAGGTCTGGAGACTATTTTTAGTGATCTCAGCCCTAGAAATTCTACTTCACTAATGACGATGATCAAGAAACTTATGATAATGTTAGAGCAATCCTGACCCGAAGCCGGAACGGAAAAATTCACACAGAGCTGGGAAATGGATCAGATATTAACAAGTGGTAAGGGGGAAAAAATCTGGAAATCAGAGAAATGGTTGGGAGATAAATCACTGCCTTGCAACAGAGGCCCCTGATTTAATGGGGTACCGGGACAATTTTAAGGACTGGCTCTCTGGGGAGAGCGCATGTGCGTAGCATTTGTTGATTTCTATGGCGTAAACGCTCCCACCATGGCCTCCTTCAAGCTAGCAGTGTGGCCTCACGGCACACAGAGTTGGAAAGAATTGATGACAGTGGTCTCTAGCTGCCCACTGGCTCGGTGGGTTACTGCGCTGTCTGGGAAGGCGCCAGACTTTAATGAGGGCACCATTCCATGGGGACCCTTTCAAAAGACAGCCTTTGGACAAGTGGTCCTGGGAAGATGGTAGCCACATGCCAAAGGGTGAGGTTGGACCCTTCACTAACTCCACGTACAAAAATAAACTTGCAGTGAATCAAAGACCTAAATGGAAGATCTGAAACTATAAAGCTCTCAGAAGAAAACATAGAGCAAAACCTTTATGACACTGGATTTGGCGATGATACCAAAGGCACAGGCAACAGCAACAAAAAAAACAGGTGAATTGGACTTCGTGAAAATAAGAAAATAATATATCAAAAACCAATATCAACAGAATAAAAATGCAATCCCTAGAATGGGAGAAAATATTAGGAAATCATCTATCCAATAAGGGATTAATATCAAAATATGGAGAACTCCTAAAACTCAGCAACAAAGAAACATATGACTCCATTCAAAAATGGCCACGCGATTAAATAGACATTTCTTTAAAGAAAATATACAAATTACCAATAAACACATGAAAAGATGCTGAAGATTGTTAGAGAAATGTAAATCAAAAGTACAATGAGATACCACCTCATACCCATTTTGATGGCTACTATTAAAAAAGAAAACAAAAAGTAACAAGAATTAGCAAGGATATAGAAAAACTGGAACCTTTGTGCACCGATGGTGGGAATGTCAAAAGGTAGAAAATGACATATGACAGTTCCTCAAAAGTTAAAAATAAAATTACCATATTTTCAGCAACTTCATTCCCAGGTGTACACCCAAAAAAATGGAAGCAGGGGCTGGGAGAGCGATTTGTACAGCCGGGTCCGCTGACAACAATGTCAGCGACATTGTTCATGACAGCTAAAGACTAGAAGCAACCCAAGTGTCCCTCAACAAATGAATGCGTGAGCAAAACCTGGTGCATCCATTCCATGGAATATTATTGAGCCTTGAAAAGCAAGAGGATTCCGGCACAGGCTACAACATAAATGAACCTAGAGGACATTATGCTCAGGGAAATAAGCCGGTCACAAAGGGACACATACCGTATAACCCCACTTACAAGAGATACCTGGAGGAGTCAAATTCCTACAAGCAGAAAGTAGAATGGTGGGTACCAGAAGCTGGGGGAGAAATAGAATTATAGTTTAATAGGTATAGAATTTCAGATTTGCAAGATGGAAAATGTTATGGAGATGGATGGTGATGACGGTTGCAAAAACATTATGAATGTATTTTAATATACTTAAGAATGGTTAAGATGATGCATTTTATGTGTATTTCACCACAGTAAAAATACCTGGAAAAAAAACCCCATATGTTGAGCAAAAGAAAGCAGACACAAGAGTACATGCTTTATGATCTCATTTATCTGAAACTACAGAAAAAGCAATTCTAATCTACAGTGACAGAAAACAGATAATCGGTTGCCTAGCACCAGGGATGGGGGTGGTAGATCCACCAGGAAGGAGCACAAGGGAATATTTTGGAGTGATGAAAATGATCCTTGACTTGATTATGCTGGAGGATGCATGGGTATATAAATCTGCCCAAACTGATAGAAATGTACACTTAAATTGGGTGCATTGTATTGCATATAAATTACACTGCAACAACATTGATTTAAAAAAAAAAAAAACAGTGGCCCAGAATAGCAGGAAATTACTACTTCTGAAAGCAGGCAGAGTTCAGGAATAATTTCCCCCATGGCCAGACCAGCGCTGCTTCATCTAGATAGAGCTGATGGCAATGCCTCGGGTGAGCTCTCGGGAACAGTGATGCCGCACAGACTGTGGAAACAGCAGTCCTCTGCCAGCACAAAAGATGTGCAGGTCACAGGCACACTCTGCTCGTTGGAGCCAGAAAGTGCAATAAAGGCAGCAGCGCTGCTGTGACTCATCAGAAAGGCTCAGGGTGCTGTGTGTGGTTGACACCTCGGCTGTGCCACCAGGGGGGGAGGTCAGGACAGATGACACGGAGTTCCGTAGATGGAACTTCCGTGTTTCGTCCCAGAACAATAGCAAAGCATCACTCGTGGATCCAGTTTCATCTGCGGGGAGGTAGGTTTTGCCCTTTTTTGCTTCTTGATGCTGAAAAGCAAACAACAACAAAAAAAAGCGGCTGCTCCTATTGACGCAGCAGTTCATTTTTTAAAAGATTTTATTCATTTATTTTTAGAGGGGAAGGGAAGGAGAGAGGGAGAGAAATGTCAATGTATGGTTGCCTCTTGTGTGTCCCCTGCTGGGAACTGGCCTGCAACCCAGGCATGTGCCCTGACTGGGAATCGAACCACGATCCTTTGGTTCGCAGGCCCGTGCTCAATCCACTGAGCTACACCAGCCAGGGCTCATTTTCACTTGAAACTAAAACCAGGAACCAAATACCCCTTTACTTCTGATTGATTAAGAATGATCCCATCCTGCTCTTAATGGGGCTTGTTTTCAGTTATACACATCACATCACACACCTTCACTTGAGATGTCATTTCCTCAGTTTAATTTTTATTGCAACTCATCAGTTTGTTTAATGACAATTCAGGAATATTTCATGGAATCTGTTGGAGGTTTTTTGATTTTATTTATTTATTTTTAGAGAGGAGAGAAGAGAGAGAGAAAGAGAGGGAGAGAAACATCATTATGTGGTTGCTTCTCACATGCCCCCTACTGGGAACCTGGCCCACAACCAAGGCTGGGAATCGAACCTGTGACCCCTTGATTCACAGCCCACGCTCAATCCACTGAGCTACACGAGCCAGGGCTATTTCATGGAATCTGTTTTGATGGTTACTTTCTGCTTTTGGAAAGTGAGAGTTGTATTCTCTTTATGTAGTGTGACATGGCATTTTCTTTTAAAATAAATGTTTTAACAAAAAATGTATCAGGCTAAGGAAAAATATAACTGGTGGGCAATAAGCAGGTCAGACAAATGTTGTGGCAGGATTGCTCAAACGTCTGAATTCTGGAAAGGCTGTTCCCTTTTCAGCTCCCCTGTTCTGTTGTTCATTGAGAGGGTGGGGGTGGGCTCACCTGGGGTATCTTCATAGGATAGAGCAGGGTCAGCAGTGCCCTATACATGTGAGCCATTTTTAATCTTTTTTTTTTTTAGGGGAAGGAAAGGAGAAAGAGTGAGAGAGAAACATCAATGTGCGGTTGCCTCTCACATGCCCCCTACTGGGGACCTGGCCTACAACCCAGGCATGTGCCCAGACTGGGAATCGAACCGGCGACCCTTTGCTTCACAGGCCTATGCTCAATCCACTGAGCTACCCCAGCCAGGGCCCATTTTTTAATCTTTCATACCTATCTTTACTGAACCTTTTCTAGGTGTAGATATGTTTAGACCCGTAAATACTTACCATTGTGTCGCAGTTGCCTACAGCATTCAGTGCAGTGACATGCTGTACAGGCTTATAGCCTAGGAGCAACAGGCTATCTGCCACACAGCCTAATGTATGTGTAGCAGGCTGTACCATCCCGGTTTGTGTGAGTGCACCCTGTGAAGCTCACACAACGATGAAATCGCCTAAAGATGCATTTCTCAGAGCATACCCCCTCCCTTAAGTGAGGCATGACTCTAATTGCCTATTGATGTCATAGGCAATTAGAGTCATGCTAGAGTCATAGGCAATTAGAGTCACATAAGGCTTGTTGGCAATTTAATATGTCCAAATGTGTTCACAGCTCCCCCAATTTCTCCCCACATTTGTGAATGGAGCCACTATGGACCCAGTTGCACCAGCCAAAAACCTTGTAGTTACCCTTGACTCCTTCCTTTCTCTCTCACCCCACACCCAGTCCAATTGTGAATCTCTCTCTTCTACCTTAAAAAAAATCCTACTCTGATTATTTCTCACTACCCCTTCCCTGACCATACTAGCCCAAATCGCCACTACTTCTTGTTTAGACGCTTGCAATAGCTTCCTAACGGACTTTCCTGCTTCTGTCTGATCTTACCGCTTCATAGTCTACTCTCTAAACAGCCACCAGAGTGTTTCTGCACAACATAAGCAGATAGACTCACATCCCTGCTCCCAATTCTCTAGCAGCTTCCATCACACTTAGAATAAAATCCAAATTCCTTATTAAGACCTTCTAAGGTCACCGTCACTCTCTATCCTTTTCCCTGCTTTATTTTTACCGTGTTTTCCCCCCTAAACACACTCTGCCCGAGCCAGTATTTTAATTACTTAATTCGCTAGTTATTGACTTGCCAGCTAAAACAGAAGCATCATTAGACCAGGGACCTCTTTACCTTCGCATCCCCAATGCCTAGAACTGGGCCTGCACACAGGAAACCCTTAGAAAATATGCGCTGAATGAATGAGTGACTTGGCCGAGGGCAACGGGTGCAAATAGGTGCCTACCCAGTGACTTCCCACGGCCACCTGCCCCCACGCCCTTTTCAACTCCAGGGCGCCAGGGACACCCCTCGGGGCTGAGGGGGTCTCAGCTCCTGTCGTCCTCCCGCCCAGGGGGGGAGTCAAGGCTCAGCGTGCCGGGAGCAGGATGGAGCCGCGGCCGGGCGTTCCTCTCTATGGTCTCAGTCCCCAAGCCCCTCCTCCCGGGCCCCCGGCGAGCCTCTATGGTTCTTCCTGTCATTAGTCGGGAGGGGGCGCTGTGCGCAGGCGCGAGGTGACGCCGCGGCAGGGCCGGAAGGAGCGCAGCTGGGGCCTCAGCGGCGGCGACCGAGCTGTTGGCCACGGCTTCTGGAGACTAAAAGCCCCGGCGGCAGAAGGCGACAGAAGCCTCTAAGCCCGGCTCGCGAGCTGGAGAGTTGAGTGGCGAGTAAGTGTCGGCCGCGGGGCGCGCCCCGCTCCTCCGGGAGGCGAGTGGCGTCTCCGCCCGGCGCCTCCCTCAGTCCGGGGTCGGGGCGGGGGCCTCGGCCGTGAGGGGCGGCGGGGGCGCGGGGCGCCTGCCGGCCGGCCGGCCGGAGCAGCAGGGCCGGCCGGGAGGCGGGCGCGACAAAGGCGCGCGCGGCCGGCCGACCCTCCCCCGCTGCCCGCACTTCGGGAAGTTTCGCGGGCCGGTCCGGCCGCCTGCAGCGCGAGGGCGAAAGCGCCGAAAGTCCGAGTTTGCTGGACGACGCCTCCTGGGAGGCGGCGTCAGCTCAGGGGGCGATGCGCTGTGACTTTGAACTCCGGCGGCCCCGGCCCGGGGGCTGACGGGCCGCAGCCCTGCGGCCGCCGACTCCACTCCGGGGCCAGTGCAGGTGCGCGCGAGCCCCTGCGGCGCCGACGCGGCGGTCCCCACGCACGTTCCGCGGTGCCGGGCAGCGAAAGACTGCGACCCTCCCCCGCGCCTGGGGCCCGAGCGCTGCGCCACGTGGGTCCCAAACTTAGGGCCGCTTCAGGGCAGGGACGTGCCGCCCGGAGTGCCCGCGGGGCCCGGTTCAGTTTGTAGGGCCGCTCCTTGCGCGCACCGGCGGACCACCGCAGTGCGCGGGGACAGGTTCCCCAGAGGGAGCGCCCCAGGTACGCTGCTGTCGGATGGAGACCGTTCCCCGCGCGGGGAGGGCGGGGGAGACTAAAGGGCGGACCCCGCACGGCTCTGTTTGCGTCTGAGCGAGTGCTCGAGGCCGGGGGTGGGGAGGGGTTGGACTTGAGGAAGTAGCTGCAGACTCAGGCTTTCGATTTTTCCCTCGAGGGCTGGCAGCAGCCGGGGAGGGAGCCCTGCAGCCCGGAGTCGGCGAAGTGGGGATGGGAGTCGAGAAGACAAAGTTTCTGAACTGGGATGGCCGAAAGAATCTGTGTCCGTTACCGCCGCTGGCTACTCTTTAATTAATGAGTGTGTGCTCTGTTCTAGGCTGTGCAGATTTTCGCAGACTTCCTAACTGATCGCACACCTACCTCCCCGAGCTGTTTTGTCTTTATTGCTGATAAGACAGTGATAGCACAGAACGTGACGCTGTGTGCCAGACACTGTTCTAGGCGTTTTCCACAGGCTAACTCTTAATCCTCGGTGACGTAGGTTTTGGTATTTTTTAAAAGGAAGAAAATGGGCCCTGGCTGGTGTAGCTCAGTGGATTGAGTGCGAGCCTGCGAACCAGACTATCGCGATGCGATTCCCAGTCAGGGCACATGCCTGGGTTCCAGGCCAGTTCCCGGCAGGGGACACACCAGAAGCAACCATACATTGATGTTTCTCCCTCTCTCCTTCCTTTCCCCTTTAAAAATAAATAAATAAAATCTTTTAAAAAAAATAAAAGGAAGAAAATGTACTACAAAATAGCATACCTAATCACAAAGATAACAAGGGCCTGAGCTAGAACATGAACTCAGTTTGCTTCCAGATTTCATGTTCCTAATCACCCTGCTCTAGTACTGTGAATATTTATGCAAAAAACCCCGTAGAGAGCATTAACTTTGTGCTGGGCCACGTGCATGTCCTTGGCTCAGGGGAAATGAATAAGACGTGGGGCCCCATCTTCATGGAACTTGTTCTACGGAGGAGGGGGACATTAAACACAGCTGCCCGAGTAATTGTACAGACTGTTTTGCCAAGTCCGTGGAAGGAGTGAGAGACGTGTGACTAAACACTGGAGGTGGTCAGGAAAGGCCTCTGTCTGAGGAAGTGACATTCAAGACGGAGCGAAGGATGATTGAGTTCATTTGGTCCTGGTCAGGCAGTGAAGGATAACCCAGCCAGAGAAAAGAGCCAGAAGTGGAAGGAAGGAGCATGCCGTGTTCCAGAAACAGCCGTTGTGGGTGGGAATGGTGAACTGGCCAGAGGCAGGAGGTGAGGCTGGCTGTGCCAGCAGGGGTCCTGGTGTCACAGGCTCATTTCCACTGGGGTGAGATTTGTAGTTCAGAGAAACAGACTCTGGGGCTGTGTTAAAACATGGCAGGGCAGCCCTGGCTGGTGTAGCTCAGTGCACTGAGTGCGGGCCTGTGAACCAGAGGATCAAATTTCAATTCCCAGTCAGGGCACATGCCTGGGTTGCAGGCCAGGTCCCAGCAGGGGGCACACAAGAGGTAACCATACATTGATATTTCTCTCCCTCTCTCCTTTTCTTCCCCTCTGAAGATAAATGAATAAAATCCTTTTTTTAAAAAAAATTATTTATTTATTTATCTTTAGAGGGGAAGGAGAGGGAGAGAAACATCAATTGTATGGTTGCCTTTCGTGCATCCCCTGCTGGGAGTTTCCTGCAGGGAACCAGCCTGCAACCCAGGCATGTGCCCTGACTGGGAATTGAACTGTGATCCTCTGGTTCACAGGCCAGCGCTCAATCCACTGAGCTACACCAGCCAGGGCCCAATAAATGAATAAAATCTTAAAAAACAAAAAACAAAAAAACATGGTGGGGTAGAACACTGTAGGCAGTTTTTCAGGTGGGAGGGACAGGGTGTCATGGACTCACCTAGTATTCAACTCTAATCAAAGGACCTTGAAAACATTGATTCCCATCCCCCACCACCACCTTGTAGTCCAGAATGTGTTTTACTGAGTTGTCCTGCTTTCTGAACCAGTGTTCAGTTGACAGTTAAGGGAAATCTTAATGTTATACGTTAAACTCTTTAGCCTACCCAGAGAAGATTCTGAGTTTAATTTTTGGATTAAAACCTCTTCTATTATAAAAAAAAAAACTAATTACAGGATTTTTAGAGCTCTTTTACACTCCACACTAATTGTTTGCATAATTATATCTAATTATGCATGGTGGTATACTCTGGTTTCTCTTCAGGTCTTGTAAATCTTTTGCCTTAATTATGAATGGTGTTTTACCTTAGTTCTTTCATTTTTGTCAATGTGTTTGATACTCACTGCACTTTCTTATTCTGAGTTCCTCACCTGCCTTGTTCTTAATAGTATCATCATCCTCAGTCACCTGATTTCAACATCTAGGTCACCTTTGACTCCCTTCTTTCTGTTGCCCTGATGACTGATTACATACAAAAATCCCATTGAACCTAATTTTGTAGTCAGTATTGTGTATCTTTTTCCTCCCCTGCTTACTGTTAGCTCTAGTGCAGACTTCGCTAGCCCTTATCTCTGGGGGTCCTGCCACTAGATGTCTTCTACAGTCTGTCTTATGTATTGCAGCTAGGTTGATTTTCCTAAAGCACAACTCTGCATTGCTTCCTATTGAATGGAAAATAAAATCGGAGCTCTGCATCAGCTAGCTATTGATAATAGCAAACCACCCCCACACTTAGTGCAACACAGCAGTTTTAGTTGTGGACAATTTTGTGAGTCAGGAGATTGGGAAGGACTCCCCTTGGCACTTTTTTTCTGATTCTCATGCGCTCCCACAGGGTGACCAGGGCTGGAGGTCCCACTTACAAAATGGCTTCTTGGCTTCCAAGCCTTGTCAGGCTGCTGGGAGGCGGGGCTCAGCTGGCCTTGCCCTGTCCGGGTACTGAGTACTGGGTCGGGGCTTTCCATGTGATCTCTCCCACAGTGTGTGTGGACTTCTTACGTGGTAGCTCTGGGCTTCGAGAGCCTGAGGTTGAAGCTGCTGCCTCTCCTAGAGGCTGAGCCTGGAGCTGGCACTGCCTTCAGTTCAGCTGAAACACTGCCGCCTCTGCCGGGTGTGTCCCGGCTGCCTGTTTTTCCCCTACTGGAATAGTCTTTCTGCTGCACTGACGGTCTTCTGCTTCTTAATGTACTTAATTGTATGCGTATTTTCTCCATTGATGGGACTCCATGTTTTTTGAAGCAAGATCCAAGTTGGATTTTCTTTGTATTATTCACCATGATGTAAAACACATTGTTTACACCCACCACAAATCCACAGTGAATATTTGTTGAATTCTTTTCATGTATTTTAATTTTTTTAAAGATTTTATTTATTATTTTTAGAAAGAGGGGAAGGGAAGGGAAGGAGAAAGGGAGAGGAACATCAATGTGTGGTCGCCTCTCGCATGCCCCCTACTGGGGACCTGGCTTGCAACCCAGGCATGTGCCCTGACTGGGAATTGAACCAGCAACCCTTTGGTTCCCAGGCGGGTACTCAGTCCACTGAGCCACACCAGCCAGGGCTAATATATTTTAATTTTTAAGTGCTAATATAACTAATACCAATTTACACCAATACCAGTATAAAAAATTAGAAAAATATCAGGAAGCAAAAATGAATGACCTTAAACTTAACTGTTTCGAAATAGCCATTATTCACTTTTGTTGTGTTAATTTAATACTGATTAAATATTAGTATATTTAAATACACTAATGGATATCCAAATACTGGTTAAGATGAGAAACTAGAATTTGAATGAGAAGCAAAAATTATGTGTAGACACTTGAAAAATCTGCTAGGAAGAAGCCTTGTGGGGGCTGCCATGATGGGCATGTCAGCTTCTCCCAGCCTGTGCTTGACTCTCCTTTGCCCACCTTTCCCTGTGGTGTTCATTAACTCATTAAATCTGAAACATCTTTTATTGCCTCAGACTCTGTTTGCAGAAGTGACAGGCATATTTATGGAGCTTGCTTTGGACAGCAAGAGCACTGCAGAACCCCTGGACCGTGCAGGATGCTACTAGGAGCGTGCGGAAGTAAAAATGGAGGAGAAATATGAATAGGAGGATGAGAAGAAAGTGACTGTTGGACCCATCAGTCTCTGGTCGTAGGAAGCAAAGGTGCAGTTCTGAAAGGCAGAAAATTGCATGAGGGAACCATGGATGATTCTTTACTTTTTGTTTGTTGTTTTCCAAATTTTCTCTGACAGGCCATACTTTATTTTTTTTAAAGATTTTATTTATTTGTCTTTTAGAGAGGAAGGGAAGGAGAGAAGGAGAGAAATATCAGTGTATGGTTGCCTCTCGTGAGTCCCCTGCTGGGAACTGGCCTGCAACCCAGGCATGTGCCCTGACTGGGTTGAGTCAGGTCACATCGAACCACAAACGTGTGGTTCAAGGCCCAAGCTCAATCCACTGAGCTACACCAGCCAGGGCAGGCCATACTTTATACCTGAGGAGAACCCTGATGATACTGACTGTTGTCACTCAAGCCATTTTACCTGACTCAGGTTACATACGGTTGTGATTTACACCCCAGTCTCTGTCAGTGAGGGATGCGTTTGGAGCCACTTTGCGTATCAACTCCGAGACGCTGGAAACGCAGCTGTGAGTGGGGCACGGTCAAGGGCACAGGGAAAAGACGACTCCCATGTGAAGTCCTTCTCATGTGTCGGTTCATCCATGGAAAGAAGGACAGTTGTGGGAGTGGAAGAGAACATAGCAGAACTGTCATCTAATTTTCTTAAATTTTTACAACATAGTACTTCTACTGAAGATTCTCCAGAGTTACGGAGTGAAAAAAATATGTGCTAATTTTTAGTTTTATTTGGAAACATTAACTGATATTTGACTATAAACTGTAGTCATTAACATACCTATAACTGTTACGATAAAGAGAAGAGGTAAGAACTGACTTAATCTTTCTTGAGTGGCATCACAATTTCTGAACTTTGCTTTTTAAGCTATTCTCTTCAGTTGTCAGGTCAAGAAGTGAATGGCCAAGAAGTGAATAGCGTCTTGCTACTTCCAAGGGAAGATGAAGTTTCTTTTATAGAAGGAAGGGAGCGCTACTGTGAAGTTACAATACTAGTGACAAGTAGGTTGTAAGGGAGAAATACAGTCCTCCCTCTTGTTTTCATGTGTTATCAACTTATTATTAGTAAACGCTACATCATCTACTGTGTACTTGTGGTAAAGCTCTTTATTTAATTGCCAACACCGCCTTGTAAGAATAGCTCTTTTTGCCTCTCAGATAATAATGATGGCCGCACTATGACACTTGCTGTACACCAGACACTGTGCTAAAAACTTTATACACACTTAACATGATTAAATTTTACAGCGACTGTGTTCTCATTTTACAAATGGAGGAATTCTGAGGCCCAGGAGATTAAGCAGTTTACAAGGTTACTGATTCACTAAATGGGGAAGCCAGGTTCGTGCCTAAGCGGCCTGTTACGAAGCCCAGACGAGAGGGCTGAGTGACTGCAGAGAAACTGGTCAGAGGTGGAAACCCTATTATCAGGTTCGCTCACTGCAGCTTCCAGCCACTGTGTGTGCATGAGAAATCTTGCTTTTAAAGCACCACTACTAATTGGCTTAACTACAAGATTGACATTCTAACTAAATTAGGTATAAAATAAATCACATTTTCTTTTGATTGCCAATGTGAAAATGAAGGAACCTAGTTGTGATAAAAGAAGAATAAGACACTTGGCTGTTGTAGTTCAAAATGCTTTAAAAAATATTTGAAAGAAACGTAGTAAAGAACTTGAAGTCACAGTTTATAAGTCACCTTACTGTTACATCAAGTGAGAGACCTAAACTTATTCTTGGATTTTGGAATTTTTTGCATTTGCAATATCGTTGCCCATTTATAAATACCAGAACATTCTGTTGTAAAACAATCTCGATGCACAACTTTGTATTCTGTAAGTTCGGAAAATGCTGATATTATTGACTATTAATGGGAAACCAGGGTCTGGAGTTTACCTCCTCCAAAGCACATGATTTCTCCCAGGAAAGCAAAGAAAACTTTGCTTTTCTTAGATTTTCTTAGAGATGAAGAAGAATGTTGAGTGGGTAACTTAAAGATAGAACCTTAGAACTGGAGAGGACCCGTAGCAAGTATAAGGGTATCTTTAGTTCTTATTTATTGATTTTCATATAATTTTTATCAAATTAAAGCAGGAAAATGGTTCAAAATCAAACTACAGAAAGAATTAAAAGCAATAATCATCTGATTCTCAGCAACTGTTTCACACAGGCAACCAACCACTTTCTCTCCCCCAACTCGTTTCCCCTAACGTTCCCATTGTGAAATACAATATACACAAAGAAGTTTCACCCCAAACAATAAAGTTTAGACATACGCCTAAACGGAGCCATTCAACATAAGTACTTTTATATCTGGATTCCTTTACTCAGTCTTTATGTTTTAATATATATCCAAGCTCTATGTGACTGATGGCCTTTTTCTGTCCTGTCGGTTTTAATTGTGTGAACATACCATAGTATATTTGTCCACTCTGTCATTGACGTGTGGCCCTTTCCATTTTTGGCTCGTAGAATTAACGTTCCTGTGAGCACCCTGTGCATAGACCCGGTTCATATAAGCGTGCCTTTCTGTACCACAGCTCTCTGGCAGTGGATTCTTGTGTGTCTGTGGGATGTGTCTTCCACTCTGATCAAGCATCAAACTTTTTGGCGCGGTTGTGTTACCAGTTTACATTCCCACCAACAGTGCACGAGGTTGCGCTTTTTCTCCATGTCCTCACCAACACTTACATCTTGCCTTTTTGATAGTAGCCATTCTGACAGGTATGAGGTGATAATTTGCTTTTGATTTGCATTTCCAGGAATTGCAAATTATTTGGTTTTTTTTGATAGTTATATGAGTTCTTTGTGTGTTTTGGAGTAACTCTTTATCCGATGATTTGCAAATATTCCCTCCCGTTCTGCAGGTTACCATAATTGAGTTTTTAAGTGTACTTTCTGTTTCTTATGTCCTATCTGTTATTTGATCTCTTATTTCTCTTTTATATGTTCTTTTGCAGTAACTAGTTTTTTATTATTCCATTTTTTCTTCTTTTACTAGCTTTTTAGTAATGCAGTCATTTAGGTGTTTGGTTTTTAAGTGGTATTTTCACCATAAGCTTAGAATGCTGCTACCCTGACCAGATATGTGGGAAGAGTTTTGATATTTTTCTTTTTTTTTTTTTTACATTCACTGAGAATTTTTATTTCAATTATCCACAAAACCGCATTATAATACTTTATAAAAATACTAAGTTTTAGGCTGCTGATATTTTTTTCATTCTTAATGTTCCTTTTGTTATTCTTTTCAGAGCTTTTGGAACAGACAGTCACCATGTTTAGATCTTAGCAAGCACACGCGTGTGTGCTCACGTCTGAAAATGGCAGAGGGAAACGGCAACGAAGAGGTGATTCACTTGAACAACTTTCACTGCCACCAGGGACGAGGTAGGTGTTGGTTCTCCTTTGTATCTTGCTTTTTCCCTTAGTAATCCAGTTATATCTTCTTTTTTATTTTTTAAAGAACTTACTTATTTATCTTTAGGGGGAAGAAAGGGAGAGAAACATCAATGTGTGGTTGCCTCTTGAGCACCCCCCAATTGGGGATCTGGCTGGCAGCCCAGGCATGTGCCCTGCCTGGGAATCGAACCTGCAGTCCTTTGGTTCTCAGGCCTGTGCTCAGTTCGCTGAGCCACACCATCCAGGGCCAGTTATATCTTCTTTAAAATGAATCTGTTTTGCACCATGCAGAAACCAGAGTTGTTTGACTTGTAGGCCTTAGAATATCAGGTGTAAAGGGACTCATCAGACTAGAATTTTGTGTCAAATGGTGGCATGACGGGAGTTTAAGAATCTTTCATCATAAGTAGATTAACAAGCTATTGGCTTAGCAGGGTGAAAAGAGCTGTGTCATGCAGTCCTTGGGTCCTGCCACTTATGCCACAAACACCAACTTGTCAAGAATGGTAATTTTCTCTTAACTACCAAGTGAGAAATTCTCCTCCAGAGTCTAGTTTTCCAAGCTCAGTTTTGGATTTCTAGTCTTGGAAACTTCCACACAACACTGGAGAAGCCTACTTACCAGCCAAAAGACCTGCATCCCATTGCACCAAAAAATACTCCCAAGGCTCTCTAGTTCTTACCTAAGTCCCAGGCTAGCAAGGTGACTTCTGAGGAAGATTTCGGCCTATAAAACTTAAAACAGCACTGAAAAGCCTATTTATTTTCAGAAGAACCTGCCACGTACTCTCAAACACCAACTCATCAAGGCTGGCTAGTTTTCTCTTAACTACCAAGCGAAAAATTCTCTTGTGCGGTGGATCTGGGCTTGGAAAACCAGACTTGGAAAAGTGTTCCAGTTTACAAAGCCTACTTTTCCAAGCCCGGTTTTGCTTTTCCAGTCTGGGAAATTTTAACACGGCACTGGAGAAGCCTAATTACCATCCCAAAATCCAGCAACACATTCCACAGACCACTTCTCACCAGGCGCTCTAGTTTTTACTTAACTCCCAGGCTAGAAAATCTACTTTTGAGGTTGATTTCAGCCTGGAAACTTAACACAGCACTGGAGATGCTGATTTATCATCCGAAGAACCTTCCACTTTTGCCAGAAACACCAACTCGTCAAGAATGGTAATTTTCTAACTACCAAGTGAGAAATTCGCCTCCAGAGAGGGAACTGGGCTTGGAAAACTAGACTTGGAAAACTGAAACAGTTTTCTAGTCTTGGAAATATTACCATGGCACTGGAGAAGCCTAGTTACCATTCCCAAAACCTGCAACCCATTCCACAAACACCTTCTCCCAAGGCTGTCTAGTTTTTACTGAACCCCGAGGCTAGAAAGGCTCCTTTTGAGGTGCACCTCCTTTTGAGGTGTCTAGTTCTTAGGTTGGAGAACTTAAACAGCACCGGAGTTGCATATTTACCATCGCAAAACCTGAAACCAATTTCACAAACACCTTCCCCGCAAGCCCAACAACTTCTTTTTTAACACCCAGGCGAGAAGTGCTCCCTATTAGGTGGATCTGTGCTTGGCAAACTGGACTTGAAAAACTGTGCACGTCTTCCAAGTCTAGTTTTCCAAGCTCAGTTTTAGATTTCTAGTCTTGGAAACTTCAAGTGGCAGTTCTCTGTTTTGGAGGAGTGGTGACTGTGAGGAAGTGGTCCTCCACACTTGTGTGGTCCGAAAGTGCTAAGGCTGCTGCTAAACCACTTTTGCCCCCTCATACGATGCTTAATTTCTTTTTTGCCAGAAGATTCTGGTTTAGCCTTATAGGGAATTTTAGGACATGTATTATTCTGTCTTACAGTTTTTTAAATTTGGGGAAATTCATTGATTCATAAAGGGAGCTTGCATTTCTATGACTTCATTCTTAAATGTATATGAAATTTCCTACCAAATCCTAATTCTTGTTTATACATAACTAAGTGAAAAAAATGTATGCTAACGAGTAGGAAAAGATAAATTTCTTGCAAGTATATGGAAGAGATTGTACTAAGTTTTTTTTGTGTGTGTTTTTTGATTGATAATATTTTGAGCTTATGAAGGTGATTTTTTCCAGCAGAGGGTAAATTATATACATTTGGCTTTTAGAGCATTTAGAATGGAGCAAATTTTACTAAGCAGATAAATTGAGGAAAATAAGTAAAATTTTTTTAAAAAGTAAAATTGCTTAAGCTATGCAAATTAAGAGTACTACAAAGAAATACTGATTTTTTAAGGATTTCATTATTGTTCTCTAACTCGGTGGTGATTGTAGCTATAATTTATTGTGATTAAGAAAGTTTTTAATTTTAGCTATAATTTGTATATATGATCATTTCCAAATTATCTGAACATGTAAAAATTAACGTAGTTATTTTAAAGATCGAATTGATTTTATTAAATAATTCATGAATTGGGCAGCTTCTTGTCTAGCAACTAGATGGGTGCCCCTTGGAGGGACACAAGTTTGTTCCTGTTACACAAGTTTTATATATCCTACACCTGTGATGAGGATTTGTTTTTAGGCACACAGAGTTGTTTTGTTTTTATTAGCTATACTAATTTTATGATGCCATCCCCTGTAGGTTTTCTGTAATTTATATACAATTAATTTATATATTTTAAGTGTGTATTTCAGTGAGTTTTGAAAAATAATACACCCTTATAACCACCACTTTCATTATGATGTGGAACATCTCTATCAGCCCAGAAAGATTCCTTTGTGCCTCTTTGCAGTCAGTCCTCACCCTGATCCTTTCCTAAGGAGGTCACTGATCTGCCTTTTGTCACTGTATACTTTCCCATAAATGGAAGCATGCAGTGCACCCTCTTTGTGTCTGAATTCTCCTGCTCAGCATCATTTTGAAATTCATCCATGTTGTTGCATGTATTTAATATAAGTAATTCAGCCCTTTTTATTGCTGGATAACATTCACCTAGAATTCTATACCCAGGGAAAATAGCCTTAAAAATGAAGATAAGATAAAGGTTAAAAGAGTAGGAATGAAAAAGGTATACTATGCAAATAGTAGCTAAAAAAAGAGTCTGTATGTATGTATATTATCAGATAAAATAGACACTCTAGCCAGAAGTATTAATAAAGATTTCATAATGCTAAAAGGATTAATGCACTGGAAAGTTAAAGTAATTTTAATCCCTGCACACTTAGTAACATGGTATCAAAACATACAAAGCAAAAATTGGCAGAACTAAAAGAAGAAGTGAACAAATTCACAATCATAATGGAAGATTTTAACATGTTTCTCTCGATAACAGAGAGAGCAATCACACACAAACATTTGTATGAATATAGAATATTGGGGGAGCATGGTCAACAAACAGCATAATAGACATATATGATATATTATACCCAATGTATTGTTAAAATTGACCATATTTTGAACCACAAAACAAGTTTCAAGTTTCAGAGGCTTGAAATTACATAGATTATGTTCTCTAACCACATTGGAATTAAGCCATAAATCAATTATAGGAATATAATTAGAAAAATCCCTATATGTGTGGAAAATAGGAATGCCCTTCAGAATAATCCATAGTTCAAAGAATCACAATGAGCCCTGGCCGCTGTGGCTCAGCTGGTTGGAGAAAGAGGACTCATGGCCATGAGTTCAGTTCCTGGTCAGGGCCCATACCCAGGTAGCACCTTCTATCACAGTTGGGGACATATGAGAAGGAAATCAGTTAATGTCTGTCTGTCTGGTGCACACACATGCTCTTTCTCTCCCCTCTCCCCTCTTCCTCTCTCTCTAAAAGTAATACAAAAAATGTCCTTGGTTGATGGTTGAGAATTTTAAAAAATCACAATGAAAATTAGGAAAAATTGACTTCTGCCAAGATGGAGACATAGGTGGAAACACTGTGCCTTCTCCCACAACCAAGTTTGATTACAACAAAGGTTTAGTAAAGAGAGACGCAGCCAAAGAACAGAAAATTGAACTATACGGAAGTCCGACAACAATGGAACCTTTCAAACGGACCGGTAAGAGGGGCGGAGCCAGCAGCAGTGGAGCGGGATCGGGCAGGAAAGATCCCCCGACCCAGGCACGCAGGCAGCCAGGGTAGCAGCACGGACCCAGTGAGGGTGCGGGGCAGACTGACCTCGGTCACACATTCGCAGACAGATAAACCAGCAGAGGAGTGAGCAGTGAGATGGACCAAGCAGGCCCCAGCGGGCAAACCCAGTGAGTGCGCAAAGCGTTGGTCCCGCATTTGACTGTGAGGCCCATGAAATCCAAAGACCTACAGCCAAGATTGCTTTATCCAGCAAAGCTTTCACTTAGAATGGAAGGGCAGATAAAGTGCTTCTCAGATAAGATCAAATTCAAGGAATTCATCATCACCAAGCCCTTATTATATGAAATGTTAAAGGGATTTATATAAGAAAAAGAAGATGAAAAATATGAACAGTGAAAGGATAGCAAAGTCACAGTTATTAACAACCACTAAAACAATAGCAAACCAAGAGGACAGCTAGATCGGGAGTGGAACCACAGAAATGAAGAACACATGGAGGGTTAGCAACAGGGGAGTGGGAGGAGGAGAAGGTACAGAAAATAGCATAGATGGTAGGTAGAAAATGGTTAGGGGGGAGGGCAAGAATAGTAGGGGAAATACAGAATCTAAAGAATTTGAGACACATGATCATAAACTAAAAGGGGGCAGTGGTGGGGGGGTGTGCAGGGTGGAGGGGAATGAAGGGGGGAGATAAAACAACTGTAGTGGTATAATCAATAAAATATATTTTTAAAAAAAAGGCTTTCCAGGAGGAAAAAAAAAGAAAATTAGGAAAAAAAATTTGAACTTCATGATAATAAAAATACGATCTGTTGAAGCTTATGCGATGCATCTAATGTCATGTTTTGAAGAAAACTTATATGGTGTGGCTCAGTGGATTGAGTGCTGGCCTGCGAACTGAAGCGTTGCTGGTTCGATTCCCAGTTAGGTCACGTGCCTGGGTCCCCAGTGCGGGGCATGCAAGAGGCAGCCACACATTGATGTTTCGCTCCCTTCTCCTTCCCTTCTCCTCTCTCTAAAAATAAATAATTTTTTTTGAGAAGTCTAGTATTCTGCGGCATGAATTAGGCCACTCACTTCTGGCTGGCTGCCCTCTCTTGCAGGCTGGGTTTGAGCCTTCTCTGCTCAGCTAGAGCTCTGGCCATCTGTCTAAATCTCTTGCCAGCTCTTCGTTCCTCTTTGTGTTCCTCAGGGTTATACTTCTAAGTTCTTTTGATGCCGTTTTAGTGGGGTTTCAGGAGGTGGTGATGATGATCACTTGAATTCACTCTCCCAGATTTAACCAGAAGTCCTGTGTCATGCACTCCCTAGACCCTCGGTTCAAGTAGTTGTTAGATTTGTCATTCTGCTGAGGTGGTGGCAGTGGACTCGAAATCAGGCAACCTTACTGCCTGTCAAGTACTATAATAAACAGGCATTGTATGTGACCTTTGTTAACTAATACAGTTACTTGAGGTGGGCACCATTATTAACCTGTTTGAAATGTTGAGGAAACAGATGTTTGAAAGTTAGATAACAGCCACGTGTAGCTGGCATATGGTAGAGCCGAGATTTGAACCCGGGCAGTCCGTTCTTAGAGCACATAGATTTAGCAGTTTTAAATTGCCATCCTGGGCATTACCACAGCTCTGTTGCAGGACCGAAATGAGATAGTTGCTTTTTTATTGCTTTTCAGATGGTTTGGTGCCATAAAAATATGAGGTGGGGCAACAGTAGGTTTACAGTTACTCTGTAACTATAACGTATGGAAAATGTACAAGAATAAACTCTGTTTTGTGTACTCACAACTGTAAGCCTACTTTTGCTATACTCTATGTGAGGCCTTAACCTTGAGAAAGAAATTAGACATTTAATGGAGGAATTTCAAAATTTGTGATGTGAAACCTCTTGTTTGTTCCTTTTTTGTTTTTAAACCTTTTTTTCCAGGACAGTTAAAGCTAAAAGCTTTAAGAGCTTTGTGGACAGGAAAAAAATAACTGTTTTGTTCAGTAATTCACATCCAACAAGATCTATTTTCAAACAAATTAAAGGAATTAGAGACCTCAAACAAAATTACTATATCCAGATGTTAGTTTAGTTCTAATTATATTTAAAAAGAAACTGGAAAAGTTAAATCACTTGCTGTCGTAGATGCTATATGAGGCCAGAACACTAAAGTATGTTTGTATAAATTATACTTAAGGTTTGGGTCTTAGGTGAGCAAATTTTAGCATTTTAAATATTAAACAGGAATTTTACTCTTTTTGAGTGAAAGATTTCTTCAGACCTATCCGCTTGAATGACAGTGTTTTATTCCCTGGGAGGATTAAAGGTGAAATTGAAGCCCATGATTTCACTTTTAAGAAATTGACAGATTTTATCAACAGATTTCTCCAGCCTCAGAAAAAGTTGATCATCTTGAGCATAGTAATTGTTATGCTTTCTTAAGTAATTCCCAAAATGTATTATTGGTAAGATCAACATGAAAACATGGCTCATAGTGCTTAGGTCCGTGTGCCGCTTGTAATACTAGTAGCCATGAACTTGGCTTTAGACTTGACCCTTTCCATGGGAAAGCTGAACTGAAGGACTGAATGGGATTGTGCCGCCCCCTGGTAACAGTGTTCCCTGCCTACTTTCAGACTGGATCAGTCTCAGGGACGGACCCATCACCATATCTGATGACTCTGACGAGGAGGGAGTTCCAATGATGATCACACCGGCTCCTCAGCAACACGACGAAGAGGACCTGGATGATGATGTCATCCTGACAGAAGTGAGTTTGTTCTTAGAGTTACCACCGTGCATGGGGCATTACTGCGAGTTTTAGTGATCCGATTCCTCAGTCATCGGTGGTGGGCGCTGGGCCTTGTGGGACGGCTGAGAGCCCTGCTTGCGCCGCACACTTAGCGGCACTCGGTTCGCACGAGTCCTATGTTTCCGAGAGCAGGCCCCTCCCACCCTGCCTAGTCCCCTTCCCTTCAGAAGCCCCACGCTTCTGTGTTCCTGGGCTTCTCTGCGCTGTTGCCCCATCCGACTGTTCGTGTGCTGGGCCACGCGTAGTGCTTCCTACAGGCTTGTAACCTATCTTACTGTCAGGTAGCATTCATCTCCCCTAGTACGCCCATCTATTTCAGAATCCTGGATGTTTTTCTGCTTATATTTTTATATAAACTCTGCAGAACAGCTTTTCTAATACAGGTAGGCAGATAGACAACAAATCCTATTGTTAATACTTACCAAACAATTATTATAGTATTGACCCTTTCTAACTAAGATCAAGTTTTGTCAATTTAAATATCTGTTGATTCTTATATTAAGTTCATACTCAGTCACCTTATTTTTATTGTCTGTAGTCATTTTTTCATTTGACTTTTATAATTTCTCAAGGGATGGCACCTTATTTATCTGCAAATAATGCTTACAGTTTGTTCCTTATCTGATTATATTAAATGATACCTCCTCAAAATTTTTAAGTAGTAGTAGTAATGACATAGGAAAAATAACCACCAACATAAATGAGAATACTTTAATGTGGTGGTGGCTTTTTTTGCATGAGAAAACTTTTTTCAAGTTATGCTAAGAAAGTAGCCATCTACTTTGTTTCAGGTTTTTATTAGTCGATGTAAATTCTATTAAATTCTATATATTCATCTCCAAATTTAAATACTGTTTTTAATACATTTTAATTCTGTATACATTTTTATTTATTTTTAATATTTATTTATTTATTTTTAGAGAGAGGGAAAGGGAGAAGAAAGGGAGAGAAGCATCAGTATTCAAGAAAAGCGTGGATTGGTTGCCTTTTCCACACCCCCTACTGGGGACCTGGCCTGCGACCCAGGCGTGTGCCCTGACTGGGAATCAAACTGGTGACCTTTCAGTTCACAGGCCATTGTTCAGTCCACTGAGCCACAACAGCCAGGGCTTAATTCTGTGTATATATTTAATAACACTACGCTGTTTTTTGTTTTATACAGTCGATACTCACTTTGCTTTCTCTAATTTTTCTTTCTCGCCTGAGGATTTACATGTTTATTAATTTTAGAGAGGGGGAAGAGGAGAGAGAGAGAAAGAGAGACAGGTAGAAAAACAGACAGACATTGATATGGGAGAAACACATTGATTGGGTGCCTCCTATATGTGATCCGTACTTAGGGATTGAACCCACAACCTTTGGTATATAGGGCAGCACTTCAACCTACTGAGCAACCCAGCCAGGGTTTGCTTTCTCTTTTCTTTCTTTCCTTCCTTCCTTCTTTTTCTACTTTTCTGCTGAAATTCTCAATCTAGTCTTTTATTTCCTTAACCATGCTAAGCATGTTATTTTAGAATCCATGTCTGATAACTTCACTGTCTGAAACCTCTGTAGGTTTGTTTCTGTTGTATGTTACTTCTCTTGGTTTGGTTTTCTATAATGTTGCATCCATTTCTTAAATGCCTAGTTATTTTTTATTGAATGATAGTCATCACTGTGTATGAAAAATTTCAGGTTCTAGATGATATCATCTTTTTTCAGAGAGGGCCTGCTTTTTGTCTCAAAAACGGTTAGGGGCCCTGGCTGGTGTAGCTCAGTGGATTGAGCGCGGGCCTGTGAACCACATGATCGGGGTTCGATTCCCAGTCAGGACACATGCCTGGGTTGCAGGCCAGTTCCCAGCAGGGGACTCATGAGAGGCAACCATACACTGATATTTCTCTCCTTCTCTCCTTCTCTTCCTCTCTTCCTCTCTAAAAAAAATAAATAAAGTAAAATATGTTTTTAAAAAAACGGTTAGGGGACCAGCAATCTCAGGTTCAGGATTTTTTTTTTTAAGATTTTATTTATTTGGCCTGGCTGGTGTAGCTCAGTGGATTGAGCACGGGCCTGGGAACCACACGATCTCGGTTCAATTCCCAGTTAGGCCACATGCCTGAGTAGCAGGCCAATTCCCAGCAGGGGACTCACAAGAGGCAACCGTACATTGATATTTCTCTCCTTCTTTCCTTCCCTTCTCCTCTAAAGATAAACAAATAAAATCTTTTAAAAAAAAAACAAAACTAAAACATCTTTAAAAAAAGATTTTATTTATTTATTTTTAGAAGGGGAAGGGAAGGAGAAAGAGAGGGAAAGAAACATCAGTATGTGGTTGCCTTTTCAGCACCACCCACTGGAGACCTGGCCCACAACCCAGGGATGTGCCTTGACTGGGAATCAAACCAGCGCCCCTTGGTTCACAGGTCATTTCTCAATCCACTGAGCCACACCAGGCAGGGCTCAGGTTCAGGAATTGAACCTGTCCAAACTAGGATTCAGTTCCCAGGAGGTCCAACATGTTTACAGTTTACCCTTATTCAGTGGTGTGGCTCTTGGAGGACTTACACTAGAGCTTGAAATTTATCAGAACCCTTCCCCCTGTTGAATTCTGAATTTCAGTTTTTGTACCCTTAGCTTCTCAACGAGGATATCAAAAGTTTTGTTTATCTCATTCTTTATTTTTTTTAAGATTTTGTTTACTTATTTTTAAGGGGAAGGGAAGGAGAAAGGGAGGGAGAAAAACATCGATGTGTGATTGCCTCTGGTGTACCTCATATTGGAGCCCTGGCCTGCATGCATCCCAGACATATGCCCTGACTGGAAATCGAACTGGTGACCCTTTGGTTCACAGGCTGGTACTCAATCCACTGAGCCACACCAGCCAGGGCCGTGTTCATCTCATTCTTTAGTCAGGCCTGGAATTGGCAGGTGCACGTGTAGGGAAGTACCCCAATGTGGGGCTCATTTTGCCGTATTTCTTTCTGCTGGTTCCTGTCTCCTGTATCTGAGGCCTTCAAGTAGATGTTTTGGTTTTGCTTTTGCTTTTGCTTTGACATTCTGACTAATTTTTCTGCATTTACTCTATTGTCAGGTTAATCTGAATGATCTGCCACTCCACTCGTTGGACTGAAAAGCCCACTTGTGTGTTTTTTACCTCTGTGCGTTCTAAGTCACAGTGTTCCAGGAACTCTTAGTTATAAGTTGGGTTTTATTTAGTGGCTCTATTTCTTTTTTGTTTGTTTGTTTGTTTGTTTGTTTTGCTCACTGGGGTTTTTTTCCCCTCTCTTTTTAAAAAATTTTATTTTAATTGTTGTTCAAGTACAGTTTTCTGTCTTTTACTCCCATCCCACCCCACCCCACCCCACCCGCCATCCCTCCCCATAGTGGCTGTATTTAAAGAGACTTCAATTTAATAGGTGAATTGGCCACATAGTTGTTACATAGTTTGTTTTTAGTTCTGTCATAGTATTTAATATGCTTCATTTTGTATTGTTTATAAAAATAATTTTTCACTGTATTCCTTGTGTCTTTGAGGTTTTATTTTTATTTCTTTTGGAAGCATGAGTTCTTGATTGATTTGGAAGGTTTTGTAAAAAGTTTATTTATTTATTTATTTATTTATTTATTTATTTATTTTAGGCAGAGGGGGAGGGAGGAGGGAGGCATCAGTGTGTGGTTGCCTTTCGAGCCCCCCTATTAGGAACCCGGCCCACAACCCAGGCTTGTGCCCTGACTGGGAATGGAACTGGTGACCTTTTGGTTCATAGGCTGGTGCTCAAGCCACTGAGCCACACCAGTCAGGGCAATTTGAAAGGTTTTTTTTTTACATTTTATTTATTTATTTATCTTTAGAGGGGAAGGAGAGAGGGAGAGAAACATCAATGTATGGCTGCCTTTCATGCGTCACCTGCTGGGAGTTGGCCTGCAGGGAACTGACCTGCAACCCAGGCATGTGCCCTGACTGGGAATCGAACTGCGGTCATCTGGTTCGCAGGCCTGTGCTGAAAGTTTTTTATCCGTAGTTTTATTCTTTTTAGTTCTTCACATAGTTATTTTTATACTTTTGAATGTTTTCTTTACATTTACTATTTGATTTATCTGCTCTAAGTGTATAATTTGACCCCAATTCCTCTATTTCCCTTTCTAACTTTTGATGGTTATCTTATTTCTACAAATCATGGCTTAAACCATTTATATTAAAGAGATAACTGTTCTATTACTTCTTTTTGCCCTTGTTTTTGTATTTTGTCATTATTTCACCTGCTACGTAGTGCCAATTTTCTAGTACATGTTACTCATCTACCATTCTTTTTTTAATAGTTAGGCATCTTCATATAGTTTCTGGATTGTATGTTATTGTTACTCAAATTCGAAAGCATAAATTTTCTTGGACAAGTTTTTTGTAGGCAGTTATGTTGGAAAAGGGCTTAGGCTAGCAGGAATTCTCCTTATGACAGAGGGCACGTGGGGGAGGGCATTTGCGCACACGCAGTTACGTTTATTTAACCTTCGCTTCTTAGGCCTCCTGGCAGAGATGGCCAGATCAGAGCAGCCCAGTGCAAAGTTCTCTCCACTCTGCCTCCCGCAAACGTTTGTGTCAGAGAAGAGAAGGGCCAGAGACGGCTCTATTCACTCTTCAAATTGGACATCCGTTTCCAAATTGGACATTGTTTTTTAAATTTACAAGTAGCACCTGATTGCATTCTCTACAGAAATGGAAACAATACAGATAAAACTAAAGTCTCTTCACCAACCCTCCTTCCCCGGGGGTTTCCCGGAGAGGCTGTTGTTTCTGGTTTGGCACGTAGCCTTCCAGATCTTTTCCTTTGAATTTGTGTGTGTGTGTAGGTGTGGGTGGGTGTGTGTGTACATATATATACCTTTAGAAATGGCTATGTTGTGTCTGTGTTTTGATTTTTTTAAATACGGAATTACTTTGCATATTGTTCCGCAACTTTTCTTCATTAATGCCATTTCTTTGCTGAACTTCCCGTTTCAGTACACATAGGCTACCTCAGTCTGGGAGAGGGCGTTTGGAGAGTGTTCTGTGGAGCAGACAGTTCACTTAACTGTTTTCTTAGGGACAAACTTTAGACCACGTCCAGTGCATTTTATACTATAAGCATTGTGGCAGTTAATTTCCTCGTATGCATCCCCTTTAGATTCAGCAGGGGTCATAGGTAGGAAAAGGTGATATTGATAAAATGTAGGGATGTATGTTTTTTATTTTAATAAATAATGCCAAATTGCTCTTCTAATTACACCAGCAGTTTTATATTACCTAGCTAAAATTTTCTAGTCTTATGGGGAGAAAAAAATCTTGTTTTCATTTGCACTTTTCTGATTATTGAGGTTTACATTTTTTTCTGTTTATTGAACATTTCTCATGCATTTACTGTGTTGTTAATTTTTCATTATTTTTCTACAGTTTTTGTTTTAGTGACCTTGGGTGAGATTGTAATTCAAACTGTAACTCAGACTTTAATATATGAATGGCTACTTTTATTCTTATAGTAAGTATAGTATGATCAAATTTCATCGTTCTGATAAGTATGAAGAATAGGTTTTGTGGACGAGGGTGTTTTTGTTTCTTTCCTCTCGTCTCAGAAGCATATAAGTACATACGGAGGCAGAGACATAGGAAAGAAATTGAATTGTTATTATTAAAATTTTATTTTTTTCTTAGACAAGTAAACCTCAGATATCACGACCCAATCTCATCAAACCAGCTGCCCAGTGGCAAGATCTCAAAAGTCTGGGAGAAGAAAGGCCTAAAAAGTCTAGAGCAGCTTTTGAATCAAATAAGAACAACTATTTTTCAATGTATAACAGCTCGTTGTTTAATTCTGGGACACAGGGTGATTCTGAGGATGACTACGGTGAATTTCTGACTCTTGGGCCTCCTGGAGTTTCTGAATTCATGAAGCCTGGTGGCCAAACAGAAAGAGAACCCAAGCCTGGACCAAGTCATAACCAAGCAGCAAGTGACATTGTCAATCCCGGATCAAGGCCAAAAGTCTTTATCTGGAGAAAAGGTGGCCTCCTTATTCCAGAGAGTGACCCTTTGGACACCCAGAACCAGTCGTCCGAGTCATCGGAAGACTCAGAGTCGGACCTGCTGTCAAACCTCGGGGAGTCGGCTGCTATCCTAGATGAGCAGGCCATCGAGGAAGACTGCTGGTTAGGCCACCCGTACTTACAGCCTCCAAACCAGCAGCCCCGGGAGGCCACAAACCAGGGTGTTCCTCGGGAGCGGCAGCTTGGGCCGGAACTGGGCCCACTGTTCTTTCAGCATGAGCCCCTAGGGCTGGCTTTTCCAAGGCCTGCTTTTCCAAGACCAGCACCCCAGCAGGATGGGATTCCAGGCCCCTCTTCTCCTCAGCCTGCCCACCCTCTAGGAGAGCTGGAAGACCAACAGTTAGCAATAGATGGCGACGAGCCAGGCCCAGCCTTTCCACTGCAGGGATCTCA
This sequence comes from Sturnira hondurensis, assembly GCF_014824575.4. Classification (NCBI taxonomy): domain Eukaryota; kingdom Metazoa; phylum Chordata; class Mammalia; order Chiroptera; family Phyllostomidae; genus Sturnira; species Sturnira hondurensis. Next base: position 5,404,695 of record NW_028082364.1, read on the forward strand.
GGAGCCCCATTTGGAAAACCTTTGGGGGCAGGAAGCTACTGAGGGAGACCAAGAAGCCGTTGCACTATTAGTGAAAGAAACAGTAAGTTTTCTTCTATTAAATAAGTAGTTATAGGTGCTACACATACTGAGTTTTCTTTTATTGCAAAAGCATTGTGTATGTGCACTTCATTTTCCTAAGGGGTACAAAGCTGCATTTACAGAATGGAAGAGAAACTCTGAAAATGTGAAAATTAAATCAAGATTTCTTATTGTTTTTAATGCCCCGGCAAGCCCTTTGGGGTTCTAGCTGCGGATTGTGGATTCCCAGATTGAGCAGTTGAGCACCCCCCATTTTTAAAATGGCATCGAGTCAACTCCAAAGTCAAACCTTTCCAGCAGGTTTGCCGAGTCATCTAGAACTGCACTGTCCAAGATGGTAGCTTCATGCAGTGGTTGAAGTTAAAATGTCTTAACGATTCATAAAATTTATAGTTTTGTTTTCAGTGGCAGCAGTCACATTTTAAGTGCTCTGTAGCCACTTGGGGCTGAACAGCAGCCACGTTGGAAAGCACAGAGTAGGGTGTTTCCGTTGCTGTACACAGTTGTCGGGTAGCACCTGCCTAAATAGTGGTGCAGGACTTTCTGTCCTGGCCCTGCTGCCCTTGCCTTTGAACTGTGTCCTAATCCTTCTTCCCCAGGTTTTCTCATTGGCCCATGAGGTCCTGTGCTTCTTGAGGGTGAGCACTAGAACGTGCTTCATTCATCTTTGGCCTCCCTGCGCTGGGCAGGGGTGTTTAATGTTTGTTAAAAGAATGAAGGGTGTACAAAGTGGAGGCAGAGGACCAGGTGCTCTCGAGGGACCCTTCTACATTCCGTACCCCATGTAGACAAATCAATCTGGGTATCTCATGTGGGGTTTGGAGCCAGACACAAACTTGCGTTATAGCCCTTTTCTCGTTTGTACTCATTTATATACTTTTTGACATCTGGTTTTTATTGCAGTTTGAAACCATTCTAGTGGATGAAATATAAGTAATATTTTTGTTCTTCTCCAGGAAATAAGATTTCCAGATGTAGCAACTGGATACATTGAGGAAATAATTCATTTGAAGAATTACTATGATTTGAATGTGTAAGTACACCACCATGCCTTTTGTAATTTTTTTATTGTAATGAAATATACAAAACATACAAATTTATAATTTAACCATTTTCAAGTGTATAGTTGCATTAAGCTAGTTCAGTTTTACGCATCCATCACCACCGTGCATCTCCAAAACTTTCTTCCCAAGTTGAAACTCTGTCCCCATGAAACACTAACTCTTTGTTCCCCATGCCTTCTCCCCAGCCCCGGCACCCCGCCTCCCCATTCTGCTCTGTGTCTCTGTGACTGTGACTACTCTGGGGACCTCGTGGAAGTGGGATTGCACGGTGCTTGTCCCATCGTGACTGGCCTGTCTCACTTAGCAGTGTGTCTTTTTACATGGTCCTGTTAGAAGACTTGTAATTTTAGTCAGACACAGATTTGTTTTATTTTTCAGTCTTAAGGAATCCTGCATGTTTGCTTAACTCTGAGCATTGATAGTACATGTGTTTGGGCCACGGTGTTAAGAGATTTTTTTTCTCTATATTTGTACTGAAAGTGCCTTGCAGCCAGTTCACCTGTTTAATGGAAGTGTTTGAATTCAGAATGAAAAATAAGCCTTTTCCCTCTTCCACTCTTTCTCCTCCTTTTAGTCTGTAGAGATGGAACAGTTGTAAATTCAAAAAGAACAGTAGAATATTGAAATTAATCAATTTTCAACTAATTAATACAGGTTATTTTAATTAAACAAAAGAGGTAGTGTATACTTCCAATACCCCAGCAGATCGTTTTCCACACACACCACGTGGAAACCCCTGGCTTCATTCACGGGTGGGCCATCTAACAAAGATGTCTCTATTGGTTGGCCAGACTCTGGTACCTGGCCGTTTTTGGCCTTCAGGAGCCACGCTTACCAGAAGTGTCGACGGGCAGTTAAAGTGGAGGAGCTGCTCCGCATGTGGTCTGTCGTGCGTGCAGGGTGCACGTGTAAGGAGTTACTTGGGTGTCCAGGCCTGTCCCCGCAGACAGTGCATTCTTTTTTTTTTTAATATTTTATTTATTTATCTTTAGAGGGGAAGGGAAGGAGAGAGGGAGAGAAACATCAATGTATGGTTGCCTCTCATGGGTCCCCTGCCGGGAACTGGCCTGCAACCCAGGCATGTGCCCTGACTGGGAATCAAACCGAGATTGTGTGGTTCACAGGCCCGAGCTCAGTGCACTGAGCCACACCGGCCAGGGTGACAGTGCATTCTTAATGGGGGCTGGTTCTCAAGGCAGCCTTCGAAGGTCTATATAACCTACATTGGTCACGATTCTGTCATGGAACAAAGGATTAGCATCAATGAGGGTGTGTTTCAGTCATCAGGGCTGGTGGTAGGGAAGAGGAAAGCTCAGAGAGAAGAGGCATTTGGGACTCCCGGAAGTGATGGTGAAGAAAAAGGTGCGGAGGTGTGCTGACCAGTCTGGGAGCAGGATGAGGTCGGGGCTCTGCAGCCAGGCCAGCACTGAGCATCCTTGGGGGGTTGCAGAGGAAGTTCACTTCNCGATTCTGTCATGGAACAAAGGATTAGCATCAATGAGGGTGTGTTTCAGTCATCAGGGCTGGTGGTAGGGAAGAGGAAAGCTCAGAGAGAAGAGGCATTTGGGACTCCCGGAAGTGATGGTGAAGAAAAAGGTGCGGAGGTGTGCTGACCAGTCTGGGAGCAGGATGAGGTCGGGGCTCTGCAGCCAGGCCAGCACTGAGCATCCTTGAGGGGTTGCAGAGGAAGTTCGCTTCCCTGTTCTTTGGTCCCCAAACCCTTGGTGAGGAGAAGAGCTGGAGGTGAGCATGTTTCCTCTTTGCCGCTTGTACTGTCTTACTATTAAAGGCTCTACTGCTGACACTGGTTAGGAGGGACCTGGGGAAAAGGGAGTCAAGTGAGAACCATGGGTGGGGAACCTGTGAGCAGGTGGAGTCATCCTAAGAATCTGCAGGATCCGGGAAGCAAGGATTGGGTAGGTGAAGCCTCACTTGCCCTGTGAGCATGGGGCTACGCACCACCCAAGCTGACCAGCTGATCTTGAACTTTAGAATCCTCCCAGGAGCACACTTGGTTGCCTGATTTGGGTGTTGCAGGTCAGCCTTGCTAATTAGCATTTGTTCAGTCTGGGTGAGGATGCATCTGTGTGTGTTACCTTACTCTCTGTACCCTCACTAGTGCGGTGTTTTGTAGTGGTGCTAAAGAGACAGGCTCTGGGTTTGCTGAGAAAAGCGGACACGGTCTGTTCCTTTGGCCTTGCAGGTGGGAGAACAAACGAGTGTCACTAAGACTGCTCGTAGGGATGGATGTGACCGCAGGGTCACAGAAGTATGAACGATTGATAGGAGGGCATTACCTTAACTCTCTTAGCAAACTAATTTATTGTGAATGTGAATACACTTTTTCCCACCCCTTGTTGGTTACATGTTTTTTTGACAAATAAATACTTTCATCTAAATTCTCCAGTTCTGTACAGTTCAACCAATAAGAATTTCAGTGACTTTATTACATTGACACCCAACTAATAGGAAAACTTTAGAGGGCTTTGCTTTTTAAACTGTCAAGCAAAAATAGTAATTCAGTGTAACTGTCTTTGGTCTATGTGCTTTGTTTTTCTGATCTGCAAACATTTTAATTCCTTGATAGGTCACTTATAACTTATAATGTGTAACCAGGAATTTCATTTTTCAAACATTGCTTTTGAATCAGTAGGCAGGTGTGGGATTTGGAAGCCGTATGAAAGTAATGTCATTTATTTTTGCAGAATTTGTAATTTTCTTCTGGAAAATCCAGATTATCCAAAGAGAGAAGACCGAGTGATTATCAACCCCAGTAGCAGCCTGCTTGCCAGCCAAGACGAGACGGAGGCGAGTGCTGTGCTCTTGTCCTGCGGTCCTTACCGGGAAGTGCTCTGCTTCCCCCCGCCATCATCTTTATGGGATGCTGTGTCAGGGCACGTTTTTAAAGACTAGCTAGCCAAATGGGATTTCAGAATGCACTTGAATTTTAGTGGGGTTTCCGAATCTGAGCCCCTTTGAATTCTGTATTTCACTTCTTTCATTGTGACTCTCTCTTCCCTTTTTCACGAACAATTAAAGCCTCCATATCTTTAATCCTACAAAAGTAAGTTACTAAAATGAAACAAGAATTTGCCAGAATTCTTTGTGTCATCTCAGTATTTTTTAGCATTGAAAATTGAAAACATGAGAAACTTGAAATACATAGGCATGTCAAAAGATTGTACATTCATTACCTATATACCCAGCAGCAGTACTGTTAAAAGTTAACATTCTACTGTATCCACTTCATCACACATCTAGGCCTCTGTCCATCAGCACCTCTCTCTTATATTTCACTTCTTGTATTTTTATTATAATGCATTTAAAAGTAAACCATGCCCTGACCAGGTGGCTCAAATGGAATGTCGTCCCATACACCAGAAGGCTGTGGGCTCAATCCCCAGTCAGGGTTACAGGTTCAAGCCCTGCTCGGGGTGCGTGTATGGGAGGCAGCCAGTCAGTGTTTCTCTCTACTCTCGCCCCTTCTTTCTCTCTAAAATCAGGTAAAAAAAAAAAGTACTCAGGTGAAGAATTAAAAAAGTAAAATTTTAAAAAATTGCAAAAGCATCGATGAACTGCCCCTGTGCCTCCTTATAGTTCTGACGTGAGGTTTGTATACAGTGCGCACACCTGTGTAACCAAGTCCTGTATCAGGATATAAACAGTTTGACTTTTTAAATCTTAATCTTTGTCTTCATGTGTTGAGTGTACGTGGTGAAGGGAAATAGAGTGTAGAACGGCTTCCTTGGGGTCTGTTGCTCCTACCTTCTGTCTCCCACAAATTCTTTTCACTTACCTCTTTTACGTATTTTGTAGCAGGAAGAATTAATTTTTAAAACATTTTGTGGGAAGAAGATAGCTAAAAGACGGGGTTCAAACCCCCAGCTATGCTTTTTTAGTGGCTCTAAGTAGTGAAACTCGTCTCCAGACTTCAGACGGCCACTTACCCTCTTGGTCGCCATTCCCTCATCTCTCCCGGGGGCTGGTGACCGCCTTGTGAGCAGTTGTGAGTGAGGCTTTCTGTTCTTTAGTAAGCCGGCCTTCAGATGATTTCTCTCACGGAAGTGCACCGTCTGGCCTCTAATGCTCTGTCTCTCTCTCTCGTTTCAGTTGCCTGAGATAGATTTTTTTGACTATTCCAAACTGGCTCCTCTTGACCAGCCCTGCTTCATCCAAGCTGCCGACCTCCTGATGGCCGACTTCAAAATGCTCAGCAGCCAGGACATCAAGTGGGCCCTGCATGAGCTCAAAGGACACTATGCAATCACCCGAAAGGTGCTCTACTCCGTCCTCTGGTGGGGTCACCCCTCTTGACTACTTCTTCCTGTGATAACAGAACGAAGAATTGAGCTTGAGGAAATTGGGGTGGTTTTCATGGCAAAGGGCTGAAGAGTTTGTCAGGGTGAAGATAAACAGACAAAGATATTTGTTGATCAGGAAGAACTGAATGAAAAGAAGTGATGTATTTAGAAGCAGGGAAGTTCTGGCCTGACCATGAAGACATGCAGGGCAATGCATTTCACCGTGGAGTGCAGGACGGCTAGAAGACGAGAGATGGGTTCCTGTGCTGCCCCTCCCTCCCGTGCCTTCTGGCTTAGGGCAGGCCGCACATCCTGTGTGTCCCAGGTGGCTCGGGTGGGGCACACCAGGCAGGGTCTGCCCAGTGGGTGGTGGTTTGCCTCAGAAGGGAGTGAGAGCTCCCAGTTTTATTTCCAGGGCCCTAAATAAGATTCCACTGAGGGCCTCTGTTCCCAGGCTCTGAAGAGTGCCGGTCACTAGTGGGTGACGCAGGCGTGCCTCATCAGTGAAGTCCGTGGCACAGTGTCTCTTCCTGGTGGTCAGACAGGTCAGAGAGCACAGGCAGGTCTTTGGCTTCTCTTCCTCTCTTCTGCTGCCATGAAATCTATGAGTTCTGCTGAAATTGTGGTGGTTTCCAGCAAACAGTATTCCTTTTGTGAAAGAACAAACCAATGTGGAGTTATTTTAATGGTTAAAGCACCCACCATGTCTTAACCTGAAAGGGGAACCACAGGTGAATGTGGCTTCGTGCTGGGTCTAGAAACCTTTCGCCTTTGAGTTGCCAGGAAGATCCAGGCAACTCTCAACAAACTCCTGATTGTGGGTTAATTTTAGATAGAATTACTCCGACGAGAGTACAAAGTTAGTGCTTTCTATTTCTGAATCTCATTCCCTAAATTATCTGAGTAGGAGATGCCTGAACTGTCATTGAAAAGTGAATGAGCTTCCTCCAGAAATAACTGCAAGAAGCAGTTCTCTCATCTCGAGGCCCTGCTGGCGCTGTGCTGCTGAGGTGGTGTCTTACGCTTGTCTGAGCTCCCAGGGGGCCGCAGCAGGAGATAGCTCCTATGGTCTTGGGGTGGGTGGTCCTCTTCAGTCATGTCCCTGCTGGAGGTTTGATCATCCCACGGCCCACTCGTTGTTTGGGTGGGAGGTTGTAGAGTTTTGTGGCTCAGTTTCCCTCATTTATACCTTTCTTATCCCTTTATCTTCCTGGCCCTTTACAGTTTTTATGGTGTCTGCTTGTCTGCTTATTTTGAAATTTTACAGGCTATTTGAATGAAAGTGAGGTGTTTAAGGGAAAGCACTGTGTGGCAGAAGCTAAAATCTGGTGCACTCAATTGCAAATTAGAACTTCTCCCTGCGGTGTGGAGATGGTGCGCAAGGGTTCTGCCCTCGAGAGTGACGCTCACGTGGACAGGGGTGCAGCAGGCACGCCAGAGACACTGAGTGATGAGTGATGGCAACGACACGTCTTCCCGCACAGGCTGCCCTCAGACCTGGTGATTGCTTGGGGGAAGTGTGTTCGCTGTGAAGACAGTCACGTTTCCCTGGATTGGTTTTTTTCACTTTTTATTATAAACAATCAAGTAGCTAGAAAAAAGGTTGTGTTATAATAAGCCCACATTTACTCATTGCTCAGCTTCAGTAATTATCAGCTACTGCCCAGTCTTGTTTCATCTCCACCCTCTCAGACTGTTCTGAAGCAGATTCCAAGAATTAATCCGTTTCCTTTTTTCTTTTTAAGATTTCATTTATTTATGTTTAGAGAGGGGAAGGGAGGGAGAAAGAGGAAGGGAAACATCAATGTGTGGTTGCCTCTATGCGCCCCCTACTGGGGGCCTTGGCCGCAACCCAGTCATGTGCCCTGACTGGGAATTGAACCAGTGACCCTTTGGTTTGCAGGATGGCACTGGATTCACTGAGCCACACCAGCCGTGGCCATTTTCTTTTCATCGAAAACTGTCTCAGTGTTTACCTTTAAAATACAAATAATTTTTTTGAGAACCATAATCAGAATACCATTATTATATTAAAAATTATCATTAGTAGGTAGCCAGTCAATATCCATATTTCTCTGAATGTGTCAAGACAGCCTGTTTGATCATACTGGTTTCCAAGTAAAATCTGTTTTAGTTGGTTGATATGTTACTTAAATTCTTTTAATCTATAAATTTCTACTCTTCCCTCCTCCAGGCTTGAGTCTCTGTTTATTTCTCAGCTTTTGTGTCATCAGATGCCTGTTACAGTGTTTGTGGGTCATCCTCTAAAGGGATTTCAGCCATTGCACAGATATCCTGAAAATCTTAGTAGATTGTGTCCCTGGTTCTCAGATCTGACACCGAGAGTGGGTGTTTGATTTGTGAACATGAGCAAGCTAGAGGGAGAAATGCCAGTGATAGGAAAACTTAGCTTCCACATCTGTGTTCCTCGAGGTGGGATTTAGAGCCCTGAGTGTGTGTTACCAGCCATCCCCTGAGGACACTGGCATCATAGAACACAAATTAGCTTCCTTCCAGAGAGCTTTCAGTCTGTATGAGAAGATTAAAATGGTGTGATACTTAGGATCACAAAAGAGAGGTACATGAAAGTAGAGGAAAGAAGAAGGTGGTATTTGAATAGAGTCTCAGAAGAATGGATGTTTTCCGTAGAGGAACAGCAAAGGCTGCAAGGCGTGGAAAAGGAGCTGTGGTGCTTTGGGGTCGGTAGTGTGAGTCGCAGCTGCCGGCCTGGGCTCTGGCAGTGCGATCTTATCGGGGGCCCGTACCTAGGTCTTCAGTCACTATTGAGATTGAGGTAGGGGATGATGGTTAATACAGCTATGAAAGTTAGATTTCAGAGCCTCCTTTAAGTTGTAGACAGCATTTTGTTTTAGATAGTTTCCTGACAAGTGCCAGTTGGTGCTTATGTGTATGGATTTCTCTCTGCTAAGTAGAAACATTTAAATGGGACCAAGGTAAGGACCACAGTTTACCTCCCGTGAGGAGCCTTTGCTTTGGTAGTGTGGTTGCAGACCTGGGGACTACCGGTTACGAGCTCCGAGCTCACATTCCAGTTTGATTAGTTAGTGATAAAGGACATCTACCTCGTTTATAAAATGCAAGTTCTAATAACCTGTCCTGCATCCCTTCTGAGTTTTATTCACAAATAGCCCTGTAGGTGAAACTTGCTAGAAGTTACTAGTCTCACAGCTGAGTACAAACATGTGACTTTAAGATTAGTGCCTGAGGGTTTGTAGGGAACCCCTGGGATAGTGGGAACCCGGGAAGAAGAAACAGAAAGCAAGGAAGGAGGTGCCGCCGCCCTGGAGGATGTTGATGGGGGTAGAAAAGCAGCAAGACGAGTGTTGCCTCTGGCCAGTTCTTGGTAAGGGTTCCACTGAGTCTGGGAGCCCATAGGGATGTCAAAGAGGGGAGCTTTAGATCTGAGCTGGCCCGAGTTCAAGTCCTAGCTTTAATGAAGGTTTGACTGGGGGCAAGTTTGTTCATTCTCCTCTCTAAGTCCTACTCCCTCTGCTATAAAACAAGTAGCACCTCCCTCGGGGTCATCGTGAGAACTGACTGAGAGGAGGAGTCGGAAGATGCCCAGGTAGTACTGAGCTGCCCAGGTAGTACTGAGCTCCCAGGAGGTATGCGTAGCAAATGGTAATTCCCTGCTGATGACCAACCCTGGGAGCTCGAAAAGGAAAGGGTAGGAGGCAAATTAGGATGAAAGGTGCTGCTCCCCTCTTCTGTAGCTAAAGTACTTTTTTTCTTGTCCTACACGGATACACAGCTGTCTCTAAAATAAACAGGTCAGAATGAGCTTCATTACCAGCATCCCCATAACACATACACAGCCCTGTTAAAAACTGTGCAAGTGGCTGAGGATATGCCCTGACCTACGGTATCAAGGCTCAGAGTCCAGTGGAGGAGGTAGCATGAAACAGCATCACACAAATAAGTGTATCATTACACCTGTGATAAGCATTTTGAAAGAATACAAGAGTGTGAGGACCTAAGGGAGGACTAAGCGGCTGCAGGAGGGCCTCCCAGTGATGGTGTTTTTCCTGGGATGAGGAAGACTGTGGGAGAGCTGCTCTGGAGAGAGAGGATCCAGAGCCCAGTCTGGGGAACATTAGCCAGCAAGTAAAAGCAATTCATTGTGTGGTTGAATGGACATGAAAGGTGGGGCGTAGGATTAGGGGTGGGATTTTGAGAGTCATCAGCATATGGAAGGTTGCGCCCCACACCCCCACCTGGATGAGGTGCCTAGAGAGACAAAGGCTGCCTTGCGGACTGCCACAGGTAAAGCCCAGAAGTGGAGGCTGGTGGAGGAGGAGCAGGCGGGGAGGAAGCTGGCAACATTGTGAACACTGCTGAAAGGTCAAGTGGGACTGAAAGCTGGGTGTTCCAGTTAGCCCCGTGTTGCGTGGTGGATTAGCAAGTGGAAAGGTGGGGTTCGATCCTAGTTTAGAAGTTGAAAAGTTCATGGGAAGTGAGGTATTGGAACGTGTGCGAACTACGTTGGTAAGTTTGCCTACAAAAAGGAGGAAGAGGGGAGGGGTTTGTTTTTTTTTTAAGATGACACAGACTTTAGCACATTCAAATGCCTGTTGGAAAGATCTAGAAAAGGGAGGAGTGAAAGCTGTGAAACAAAGGGGATTGTCACTGGCCTAAGAGCTTGGTGCTCTGGGACAAAAAGGAAGGCCACTGGGCTGGGAGGGTGGGGAGTAGGTCAGGGATGTTGAGCAGGGAAGCACCGTGTAGGGTGTGCCCGGGCAGCGGGACTTGCTAACCATTTGTTGGTGATTTAACTTGTGCTACTCAAGGTCAGTGTGAGCACTTTCTGTTAAATTGCCCTTTAATTTGTCAGCGGGGATTTTGGTTCTGCCATTGTAGCAGTTTATGAAAGTCAGAAAAAACAAAGATAATGAGATGCTGCCGTTTGCTTTGACACTACCTCTGCTTGTAAGCCATGCAGGGGAGGTAATTAACACCTGAGTCAGTGTGAGGGTGGGGATTGCCTGTGTTTCACGTACTCTTGAGTCCCGTCTACAGTGGTAACCTTTCCCTTTCTCCATTTTTAGGCCTTTTCTGATGCCATTAAAAAATGGCAGGAGCTATCTCCAGAAACCAGTGGGAAAAGGAAAAAGAGAAAAGAAATGAATCAGTATTCTTACATAGATTTCAAGTTTGAACAAGGTAATGGCCAACTGTGTGGGGGGCTGCTTAGGTCGTGTCCTCTGTCCCGGCAGTGACCCTGACGTAGACTGCTTGGACAGCACATAAGTGTTTTAAAGTAAAAAGTGGCTACAGTCGCCACCTTCTTTCTTCCTGCTGAGGAGGCACCATGACAGGAAAATGTAGTACAGGGAAGTGTTGGGGAGGAACTGGGCGTGGCTGTGGGCCTGGAGTTAGCTTTCCCCCAGTAGAAACCGTCTAGAGCAGAGGAGAACGACTGCTGGGGGGTGGGGTTTGGGGGGGGTCACTTACACGCCCAAGAGTGGCTTCCCGGGGAGCAGAACAAACAGGTCTGAAGTAGCCACTTGTTTATTTAGAATTCTGTTATCCTTGTTGACAAAATAACTACCCGAAGCTCTTCCAGACAGGTTAGTTAGGTCAAGTCTAATCCCTCCAAAAGGTAATCATTTTGAACTTTACAGCAAACTTCATCTGAGTTGCTTGTGTCCAAGCTTTTCCTATAGATGGCGTCATCAAAGGAAACATTTCCCTTTTCTGCATCTTTCTGTTACTCTGCACCTAATTACATAACTTGATTTTAGGTATGACTACATGGAGAATCCGCGAGTTAGCTGTAGAGTTGGAAAGTATTTGAATTTCTGAACTCTTCAGAACCTAAAAAAATCCTAAGGTCCCCAAGCTGGTCTGTGGAGCAGTGCCCTCCTGACATGTCCCTCTCACAGGGCTGTGGCAGAATGAGAGTGGGGACAGTGTGTAAGCGGTTTTCGTTCAGCTGAATGTGTTCACTCTTTAGACTAGGCCTCCCTCATGCTCGGTCGTTTCGCGTTTGTGCCTGACTGACAGTGGTAGAGAGAGGAGAACGCCGCGTCGTGAGATGATCCGCTCCCTTGTTAGTCTGCTCTGCGCTTTAGAAAATTCTTTTTTTTTTAAGTCATGAAATTTTATGTGTTTATGCATGCATACATTTTTATTTATTTATTTATTTTTAGAGAGAGGGGATGGGAAGGAGAAAGAGTGGGAGAGAAACATCAATGTGTGGTTGCCTCTCGTGGATCCCCCGCTGGGACCTGGCCTGCAACCCAGGCATGTGCCCTGACTGGGAATCGAACTGCGATCCTTTGCTTCACAGGCCAGCACTCAATCCACTGAGCTACACCAGCCAGGGTTAGAAAATTCTTTTTTAAATCAAGCCAGAGGGTGTCTTTCTGAAATTTCCTGCCATGGTTGCAGCTCTGGCGTCTGAGAAGACTTGGAAGCTGTCTGTTGCCACTTCATCTTCCTGGTTTTCCCTCTCTGGGTGCCCTTGGCTAGCTTCTCGGTATCTTTGAAAGTCTGGATGTGCCTGGCTGGATGAAGTGCTCCCCGTGAGGTCTGCTGTGTAAAGACAGCAGCTGCGATTTCCGTTCTCCACTTGCGTCTCTACAGCTAAAGGGGTTGTAGCTCTGTAAGAGCAGAGCGTGTCCCACCTTTGGCTTACATTGAGCCCTGGCCTGTTCACCCCCTTGCTTTTGAGTCACTAACCTCTCTCTGCTTTGACGCATGTGACATCTTTCCGTTAACTTCATCTTGTTAGCGTTAGTCCACTGTTTTAGGTGTATCCCTCTTAATAAGGGAACTGGAAGTTAGAAGTAGAAAATATACTTGGTTTCTATCAGTTTAGTGTTTATGACTTACAGATACACGTAACCTTTTTTGACAACAGTTTATAAAAAAGCACATAGGCTAAGAATCCTTAATCTGATCCAGGGATCTCATAATTGACCTTCTTGGCTAGTATTCTGTCCAGTCACTGTCTGGGCTGCAGGTTGCTTAGCTCAAAGACAGAGACAGGGCTCTCCCTCAGCTCTGCTTTTTGTGGTGCCGATGAGCTAACCACTGCACAGGCTCCCATGAAGAGTCTGGGGAGAATTTGGAGGAAGGTGGATACAAACACACCCCATTACTTCTAGAAAAGCTGACCAAGAAGAAATCGGATCCACAAATTACAAGTACTGGGAGTGGTTGCTGTCTGTAGGGATATCGGGACAGACCCTTCGGATGTCCAGAGAGAAATACTGGGGAGAACTTTCATAGTATTGACAGCCTTGATGAAATGGACCAGTTACTCAGAAACACAGACTACCAGAATTTACCCATATGAGAAGATAATTTAAAGAGCCCTATAGCTATGAAGGAAACTGAATTCATAATTTTAAATCTCCCAAAAAAGAGATCTCCAGCCCCAGTTGGTGTCACTGGAAAAGGCTCCCAAACATTTTTGAAAAAACGAACACCAGTTCTACACAGTTCCTTTGAGAAAGTAGAAGAGTAGGAAACATTTCCTGATTCATTTTACAATGCTAGTATTACTCTGATAACAAAACCAGAGGAAGACAGTTAAAAAAACAAAACAAAAAACTACAGACCATTTATTCCTCATAAACATAGATGCAGGGATGTTTAACAATATTAGTAAATAGAACTTACATAATAAATGTATGAAGTATGTTTATATAAATATATAAAAATATATTTTAACATGCACCAAGACCAAGTAGGGTGTATTCCAGGGATGCAAGACTGGTCCAGTATTCAGAAGTGAATCGGTGCATCCACTGTGTTAGTAGGCGAAAGGAGAGAGGTTACCGTGTCATACCAATTGGTGCAGAAAAGGTATCTAATAATACTTAGCATCTGTTCATGGTTAAAACTCTCAGAAAGTTAGGAATTGAGAGGGGCTTCCTCAGCTTGATGTCTACAATAAAATCTATTCCTGGCATCATACTTAATGGTAAGTCTTTCCCTCCCACCGCCCAAGATGGGAGCAAGGAAAGGATGTTCTGTCTTCACTGCTGTCCACCGTAGGCCTGCGAGTTCTAGCCCATGCAGTAAAGAAAAGGAAATAAAAGGTACAGGTCAGAAAGGGGGAAATAAAACTGTCTCTTCAAGCAGATGACATGATAAGTGTGCCTAGAAAACTTTAAAGAATCTACCTCAAACTCCTAGAACTATTAAATGAATTCAGTACGGTTGCAGGATGTAAGAACAGCCAACAAAAATCAGTTGTATTTCTCTCTACTAGCAGTGAGCATGTGGAATCAGAATTTAAAATACACCACTTATAGTTGCTCCTCCCAAAATTAAATACTTAGGTGTAAAGCTAACAGCGTCAATGGGTCTTTTATGGTAAAAACTATAACCCTGAAGGCAGTCGAAGTTAAAAACAAATGGAGACACTATGTTCGTGGATGGAAAGATACAAACCGTACAAGCAGACCTCGTTTTATTTCCCTTCACTGTATTGCATTCTGCCTTTTCATCACTGTGGAGGTAAGACCCTCCCCCAGCAAAAGAGAACAGCTTGCTGAGACCTCAGGTGATAGCTACCATAGTTTAGCAGTAGAAGTATTTTTTTTTAAGTAAGGTGTGTACTTTTTTTTAAGATAGCATGCTGCTAACTGTAACTACAGCGTAGTCTATAGTGTAGACAGAATTTTTGTGTGCCCTGGGAAACCGAAAGGTTCCTGTGGTCTTTTGTGGTATTCCTGTTGTCACGGTGTCTGGAGCGACACCAGCGCTGTCTTCAAATGGGGCGTGCGCAGGCTCAATGCGGCCCCTGTCAAAATTCCAACAAGACTTTTTTGGTGGGTGCAGGTGAGCTTATCCTGACTCGGAAAGGCAAGGTACTAGGCCAGATGAGGTGATTTTTAAACAGTAGAGTGGGGGAGATCAGGCCACCTGATTTTGAGACTTGCTGCGTGCGTAGCTACAGCGACTGAGAGCAGGTTGACAGGACAACAGACGTGCAGATGGGTGGGAGAGAATAGAGAGCAAAGGAAAACTGGTTTCTAACTTAAATTTTATTTTTAATTTCTAAAAACTAGTGAGAATGAACAAAAAAATGTTTCAGGAACCTGATACAGTAAATATTGTATGTGCCGCCAAAGGGGGCACAGATGTAGTAAGATTGATAAAGTCAGAAAATATACAAGAAACAGGCTTTTGTGAGGAAATAGAAAATCTGGATGAAGCAGAAAATTTTTTAGAAAGTGTGAATTACCAAATCAACAGCAGAAATAGAAAACCTGAAGAGACCAATTTTACATGATGTGATGTTTGTCTTCTAAGTGTTATTTAGTGTGGACCTAGGTATTATTCTTTCAGCTTTTCTATTTGATGTTCCATTTGATTTGCGCCTACCAGCGTGGCTAAAATGGAAAACCGGTGATCCCAGGCGCTGCTGCGGGTGTGGGGTGACTTGGACTCACAATGTTGCCAGCAGAGGAAGAGTGTGAATCGGAAGAACCTCGTTGGAAAACCGGCACTGTTTTCTAAAGCTGGTCCAGCAACTTCATTGCATTCTGTGTGCTTGACTGAGTTGTAGACATGTGCTCAGTAGCCCAATTCATACTGACCCCAAACTGTAAACCCGCCTCTTTGTAGTAGGATGGACAGTAAACTGGTATATTCACACAGTACATATTCCCATCCCACTGATGGGATCAGAGAGATGCTCTAATTGGAGTGCAGAGGGAAGAAAGACATGAGAGTCACAAAGGGCACGTAGGTGAGGGAACAGGGCAGAGCCCGGTTTCCCCCGACGGGGGCCGAGTGCGCAGGAGAGGAGGGAGGTGGGGCCCGCGCCCTGGAAGGCTGAATGGCTGGCCTGGCTCCTAGCAAACGCTTATCTGCATGATTTTGCACTGTCGTGTCTTCTAGGTGACATAAAAATAGAAAAGAGGATGTTCTTTCTGGAAAACAAGCGGCGACACTGCAGGTCCTACGACCGGCGCGCTCTCCTTCCGGCTGTGCAGCGGGAGCAAGAGTTCTATGAGCAGAAAATCAAAGAGCTGGCGGAGGTAGGAAGACGTGCATGGACGTGTTTAGTAAACTATTCAGGCTTTATTTATTTTTTAAAAGACTTTATTTTATTTTTAGGCAGAGGGGAAAGGAGGGAGAAAGAGAAGGAAACATCAGTGTGTGGTTGCCTCTCACGCACCCCCTGCTGGGGACCTGGCCTGCAACCCAGGCGTGTGTCCTGACTGGGAATTGAACCAGCAACCCTTTGGTTCACAGGCCGGTCCTCAGTCCACTGAGCCACACCAGCCAGGGCTAAACTATTAAGTTTTTAAAATGAAAAGAAAACTGGGTTTTATAATGATACTGACTAAAGTTCACAGTTTCATAAATCATATTTATGGTAGAGAATTTTATTTTTTTATTTTTTAAAAGATTTTTTATTTATCTTTAGAGGGGAAGGGAAGGAGAGAAGGAGAGGGATATCAATGTATGGTTGCCTCTCATGAGTCCTCTGCTGGGAACTGGCCTGCAACCCAGAGGCATGTGCCCTGACTGGGAATCGAACCGCGATCGTCTGGTTCGCAGGCCAGGGCTCAGTCCACTGAGCTACACCAGCCAGGGCCTATGGTAGAGAATTTTAATTGGAGCTTAGCACTCATTTCTGTTGGACTTTTCTCAGCTTGTAATGGTGGAGAAAAACCAGAGAGGGAGTCCATTATGCTCTGTAATTTTCCCAAACATACCATCAAATGCCAAACAGAATATGTATTGGTTATTAATATGTATGTTCTAGACCAGCAGCTCTGAAAGTACAACCCATGGACCCCTAGCCTCCTTCCAGGCCCTTTAGGGGTCCTGCAAGGTCAGCTCTCTTGTGATCATAAGGCATCACTTACTTGCTCACTGGGGAGAATTTGCACAGACAGATCAAGAGCAGTGGTGCCTTTCAGTGAGTCAAGCCAGCAGCACCGAATTTGTACCCACAGTCATCATTTTCTTCACCGCCACGCACTCGTGCGTTTTCAAAACAGCAGTGTCGCCTAATGTAGCAGATGATGGGTGGCCTGGTACCTCTGTGACAGACGGATCACGACGGCTGCTCTACAGTTCTGATTTCTCAAGCATTGATGTGAGAGAGAGACATCAGTTGCCCCTCACACACACGCCCCGACCGAGAACCGAACCCCCAACCCAGGCATGTGCCCTGACCAGGAATTGAACCGATGACCTCTCACTTTGTGGAATTACGCCCAGCCAGCTGGGCCTCCCTAGTCAGAGCTCCAAAATTCTGGTTTCTGTTGGAGATCTAGAATTTTATCACTGCCACAAGCAGTCATCCAGTTTCGAGGAAATGTCTGCCAAATAGCTAAATTTTTGTCAGTCTTTCTTTTTTTTTTTTTTTTTTTATGTAAAACGGTACTCTTTTTACAAAGAAAAAAGTGCCTACTTCAGCAGCTCACAACTCACTGGCACCAGGGCTTCTCCCTGAGACGGCCATCGTGGCCGGGGTGCAGCGGGAGTACTTGCACATTTTTCCAGTTTGGTCAGAGTACTGAAAAGATGTTTCTGAGGGTCAAAATTGGATAAAATAAACTTTAAACTGCTAAGCTGTGTGACTGAAGAGAAGACTATTAATAATAGTTTTTTTTATGTCTGTGGAAATAAATTGTAATGGGTTGTGACATCTTTGCTGAATTTCTCCCTCCGTGTCTGGTTTGTTTGTTCCTCAGCATGAAGACTTTTTGCTTGCTCTGCAGATGAATGAAGAACAGTATCAAAAGGTATTTTGAAAACGCCCCTAATTCATTTATTCTGGTATTTTTCATAGGCTGTTTTCTCTTATCACGTTTCCTCAGGATTTTGATGGCACATTGGTTCCCAGATAAGCGCCTTTGGTTCCGCTGAGCTTGTAAGCACAGTGCAGTTGGATACTGGCGACTTCACTGTCGCCCTTCCTGCCAGACTGGGCGGGGGTTGGAGGGACGGTGGTGAGGGAAGTGTTCCTGTTAAGGAGCACTGCCTGCAGTCCGCTGAGTGAGCTCTCGGAGGACAGTTTAGAACTCAGACATCACTTAGAGTTGACAGCAGGGGTCTCTCTGACCTCAGGGCCAGTGGGTCTGGTCCTCCCGCTGTCCCTCACGTGCGGCCTTTGCTGACTAGGTGGGAATGGACTTGCGGTCACTGATTCAGTGGGCTTGCGTGGTTGCCTGAGATAAAGCCTGGGCTGGGACGTGGGTTTCTCACACTGCTCTCCCACAGCAAGAGACAGTCGGCTTTCGAGATAACATTTTTTTAAAAGATTTTATTTATTTATCTTTAGAGGGGAAGGAAAGGAGAGAAATATCAATGTGTGGTTGCCTCTTGTGAGTCCCCTGCTGGGGACTGGCCTGCAGCCCAGGCATGTGCCCTGACTGGGAATCGAACCGCGATTGTGTGGTTCGCAGGCCTGCGCTCAATCCACTGAGCTACACCAGCCAGGGCGAGATAACATTTTTTGTGCCACTTGTCCCTGACTCTTAAAGTCATGTTAGTGATATAACCTGATTGCAGGTTGTGTAGTTCTGCTGGCACCGTGGAATTCATGAATGTGATAATGTTAAACAAACCAGGACAACAAAAACACCCCCCAAAAGTGAAGATCTCGCTATCGTTAACTACGTGTCAATGTTCGTCCTGGCGTCTTGAGCTGCATTTTTACAGCAGACAGCAGCTCATTGTTTTACGGCTTCCAGGGGTGGCTCTTCTCCTCGGGGTGCAGGTGGGGTGGGGGGGTGAGCCTTGATGTCCCCCTGCTTACGTGGGGGCATTTCTCGTGTGTTTGTGGTGGCCTGCAGGACGGCCAGCTGATTGAGTGCCGCTGCTGCTACGGGGAGTTCCCGTTCGAGGAGCTGACGCAGTGCGCCGATGCTCACCTGTTCTGCAAGGAGTGTCTCATCAGATATGCCCAGGAGGCTGTCTTCGGGTCTGGAAAGGTAAGCACCGTGGACTGCGCCCACAGGTGGGAAGCACTCAAGAGTCTGGGGAGACCGTGCGTGTGGGTGAGTGTGACTGTCTCGCGCAAGCGCCTGTTCTGGAGCGAGGTGGAACCCTGCTGAAGCACAGTAGTATGTGTGGTTCCTCTGCAGCCCCGACCTGTGTGGCCGTGCTGGCTCCAAGCAGGCAGAGTTCTCTCCGGGGAGCGGTGCCCTCTGTGCCACAGGAGCCTCTGCTGCTGCCCTCAGCTTCCGGTTCAGAGGGAGAATGAAGGGCACTCTCAAAAAGGGAGAATCTCACAGCCTGTTCGAATGTGTGGGGGTGTAAATTAGTATTTTTAACAGGTTTTTTAACATACTTTTAAAGGATTTTATAGTTGTAATAAAATCAGTAATTATTTTATATGTGATCATATTTCTCCTTTCAAAGTCAGTTTCTCTCGACAATTGCATAACAGTACCGAAAGGAGTTTTGTTTTATCTTAGTGAACATTTAAAAACCAAACTTGCTTTTCATAAATACCCACCAATAATCAAATCACTCACCATCAGTTAATGTAAAGGTAGTTGTAGTTTAGTCAAGAACTGAGGAACAGTTAGCAGGGGGTTGTGATTGGCAGAATAATGCCACACACCCCTGCCCTCCCCCGGCATCTACCTCCTTATCCCCAGAACCTGTGCTCATAGTACCTTACCTGGCAAAGGGGAATTAAGGTTGCTTTTCATGTCACCTTAAAATAGGGAGGTTGTCCTGGAATATCCAGGTGAGTGCAGTATCTTCACAAGCATCCTTAAAAATGGACAAGAGCAGCAGAAGAGGTCAGAGGGCTGCAGTGTGAGGCCTCAGCCTGCTGTAAGCGGCTTTAAAAGTGAAGTGCAGAACCCTCTGGTCACGCTAGTTGGAGCCCAGCCTCCTTTCTCATGGGAGAGTTTGGGTCACCTGACTCCATCTGGAGGGGGTAGGAACTGGAGGCTTTTCACAGAGTCCTGGGAGTTTGCAGTTTGTGGTCCTGTCAGTCCCCTCCCCTCCTCTCCTGTCCCTCCCCTCCTCTCCTGTCCCTCCCCTCCTCTCCTGTCCCTCCCCTCTGCCTCCCAGGGAGTCTAGGCTCCGCCTTTCTAGGGGTTTGAGAGGGAACCAGCATGCTGCTCTTGAGGTCTCCTTTTCAGGTGCTGGCCGTGGCCTTCCCCCTCCACTCCTCTGTGCCCTTCACCCTTCCTCATTGGCGCGCCGTCCACCCTCGTGCACTGTGGTCTGGGGACATCAGAGCAGGACTTGGTGTTTTGTTTCCTAATTCCCTTGCTGTTCTGAGTGTTCTCAGAGGAGAGAGGGTGGACAGGTCTTTATCATTTCAGCACGTGTTCTTCACCACAATTCATTTGCTTTAGATGCATTTAACCACTGAGGCCTTTCATTTTCTGAAACCTTGGTTGAAATTTCTCATTTTCCTTTTTGCCTCCTGACCTGGTCATTCTAGTCAGAGCTCAGCTGCATGGAAGGCAGCTGCACGTGCTCGTTCCCCACCAGTGAGCTGGAGAAGGTGCTTCCGCAGACCGTCCTGTGTAAGTACTACGAGCGGAAAGCCGAGGAAGAGGTCGCTGCAGCCTACGCGGATGAGCTTGTCAGGTGAGTCTGGAGTCAGAGAGCGTCACCTGTCTACTCGTTCTCCAGCAGGGAGGCTGCCTGGGCCCTTGGATCAGGGGATGGGAATTCTGTAGCGAAGCTGTAGCTTCCCGATCTTTTGGCATTTCTTGCTGAGCAGGGAAAGAACTGATCATGGAAAAATCTGCAGTTCAGATTTTTGCCTACATTTCTTGGCATCTTAACCATCTGGCTTTATAGGTACAAGCACTGTACATTGGGTCAGAGGAAAGGTGACACGTGGGAGGGGTTCTCAGAAAGGTGTGCTTATTGCATGGTTTGCACTGAGACGGGACCCAGATGGCACCTGCATTTCTTGGAAAGAGCCAGCACAAAGGAGAACCTCAGTGGCGTTTTCATGAACAGACAGGAGTAAAAGGGGGTGTGGCACGTGTGGCCACCCAGGTAGGAACTCCATCGGAGCGTGAACGTTAGTTATGTGGAAGCACACCCGGCTTTCCTGTTTGGAGTAACATTCCTTCTGCTCTTTTGACGGTAGGTGCCCCTCCTGTAGCTTTCCTGCTCTGCTGGACAGCGATGTGAAGAGGTTCAGTTGTCCCAACCCTCGCTGCCGTAAGGTAGGGAGGCAAACTTTTTTCTGCATTTATATTTGAATTATGGTATTATGAGCTACCATAATGATGCAGACATCTCCTGGTTATCTGCGTACTGACCAATGAGAAGGGTTTGAGTGCTGCTCCCCTTTTCAGGAAAGCAAATGAAGATCAGTATTTGGTGAACAGTGGTTGACATGGTAACAGAGATTGGGCCGGTTGTGGAATTGCAGCCACAAAGCTCTGCATCTCACGTTGGCTTCCCATAAGGGCGTTGTCGTGTGAAGTGTGATGAGTTTTGTTTCTTTCACAGTACCCGCATTATTCTTGGCTTCTCTTTTTGCCACCCTGTTGTGCTCAAACAGTTTTGTAGCCTGCCATTTTCAAAGTCCTAACCTCATTGCTTTGATTAAGGGACTGGGCATCATGGTGACATCTGTCACATCTGGTAGATCATTCACTTAACTGTTCTCATGAGATGTGGCTGTGTTTGATGAGACTGAAGCCATCCATTTGCCTCACTGTTCAAAGTCTTCTTTCTCTGTAGATGACTATTCTGTGAATTAAGAATGTCTGAAATTTGTCAGCTATTTATAAGCCACTTAGAGTTTTTAGTGAATATTGGCATCCACTTAAACAAATACCTATTTTTTAAAAGATTTTATTTATTTTGCCTTGGCTGGTGTAGCTCAGTGGATTGAGCATGGGCCTGTGAACCAGGGGGTCGCAGTTCGATTCCCAGTCAGGGTGTGCATGCCTGGGTTGCAGGCTGGTTCCCAGTGGGGACGCACCAGAGACAACCATACATTGGTGTTTCTCTCCTTCTCTCCTTCCCTTCTGTAAAGTTAAATAAAATCTTGAATAAGTAAAAATAAAAGATTTTATTTATTTTTAGAGAGAAGGCAAGGAAAGGAGAAAGAGAGGGAGAGAAACATCTATGTGCAAGAGATATACATCAGTGATGTGCAAGATAGATCGATTGGTTGCCTCTTGCACACCCCCAACTGGGGACCCTGCCTGCAACCCCAGGCACGTTCCCTGACCTGAGAACCAAACTGGCGACCTTGGGGTTCACAAGCGAGCACTCAGTCCACTGAGCTACACCAGCCAGGGTTAGATAACTATCTTCTAAGCACTTTTTCTAAAATACAATAGCATGATCAAAATTGAAAATTATATCTCTTCCTTGAAATGAAAGTAGATATTGGAAAAGGAAGAAAGAAACTAAACTTATGGACTTTTTTGCTTTCAACATTAACATTTCTGTGTGAAATATGAGTGTATTCTTATAACTGATGTGTTCGTTTAATTTGTCCCCACCTCAGGCTGTTGCTATAACAGTAGTTCCAAGAGTCTCTGGCGTCTTGGAACTAAGCACATGGAGTGACAGACAGGCCTAAGATACAGAGAGCAAGGAGACAGGAGCCAAGGGAAGGAAGGGTCGGAGTGAAGTGAAAGTGAAGATGTTGGAAGGTTCTGGGTCCGAGGAGCAGTAGTATCCTGGGCACTGTACTGGGAGCGTGAAGGGGAAGGTTCCTGAGCTCGGCGGGGCCAGGGTCGGGTGGCCTTGGAACCATATTCTGAGGCAGAGGGGCGGGGGGGTTAAATACCGGGGAGATCTGTCTGGCCATTTCGTACTCCAGGTGAGAGACGCGTATCAGCACGGTCCCGTCGGGAGTCTCCCCAAATTGGCAAGATGGTACTGGGAAGTACATTTCCAGGTGTGATTCCAAATTAGACTCTCTAATAAAAGTGCTCATTTACAACTTAGAAAGCCAACGAGAAGGAGAGGCCATTATTCTCCAAAGGCCATTGCAAGTAGTCACAAGGGCACGCAGTGAGTCTGGAACAGCACCACGAGTGTCAAGAACATCCACCCTGGGATGCCTGTGAGGGCCTCCCAGAGGTTCCTAAGATCCTAGACAGAAACACCACATACTCTGCTCCATCTCTGTGGGAGAAATACGGATGCCATGTTGAACTTGGAGGTGACCGTGTAGCTTCTTTTGGCTAATGAAATGGGAGGGAGGGTGAAGTAGGTCGCTTACGTAAAAAAGTGGTAAAAGCAGATGCTTTAGAGTAATGTCAGCAAGATGGTGGGATAGGCAGCCTCAGACCCTTCTTCCCCCGAAGTAACCCTTGTTCGTCAACGCGCAGACCGGTTCCCTTGGTGAGAAATCTAGAAACCAGTTAAGAGGCCCTTGTACTCCAAACAGTGGAAAGCTAGCTGCAGTGAAGCCTGTAGGAAAACCTTGGAACTCACACCACAGCCCTCCTGCAAGCTCATTTGGGAGGAAACTCCTAACCCCCAGCTTCTCCCTGGGAAGGGAGTGAGAAGAGGGGAACGTACCCCTCACTTTCAGATGGCTCAGAGGGCCACCCCAGGGGCTGGCTTCTCTCTTCCCTGACTAAGCACTGACAGGGAAGGGCCCAAGTTGGCCCCTGAGAAGAAAGGCAGTAGTTCGAACTGGCATACACTCACTCAGCATTGCTTCTCCTCTGCTTAGTGTGGGAGAAGACTCCCAAGTCCGGGCTTCTCCCTAAGCAGGGAAGGTGTTGGAGTGCGTGTCCGACATTCCAGCTATTGGAGGAATGTGCAATGGCCTGGTCTCCGTCTTACCTGGCCCCAAAGACTGACGGGCCGCCTCCGAGAACAAAGAAGAGCTGGACGTCTTACAGCAGCTCCAGAGAACCTGCACTACTGTAGACAGACACCAGAGGGAGCGAGAGGTTTCAAGCTGCTGGAAAAGAAAGTAGCAGCACCTCGCTAAGTGGGAATTTTCGGAGTCTGGAGAAGACTCGTTCACTGAAAAGGCTTCTCCACATCGGAGCCAGGCTGGTTGGTGAAGACCTTTCCCTGAACAAAGTCTGTAGGGAGTAGGAAAGGTGACTTTTTACAAATGTGTGGATTCCAGCGCAAAGTAACCAGGCACAAGAAGAAATGTGGTCCAACAACAACAAAAATCTTTAGAAACTTACCCTGAAGGTAATGGAGATATGTGATTACCTGGCAGAAATTTCAGAACCGTCATGCAGGTGCGCAGTGAGCTCAGGAAAATGGTGTGTGAGGTGATGAGAATGAGAATGTAAAAATATCAACAAAGGGAAATATTTTACTTATTTACTCATTTATTTTTACCTCACCCGAGGACATGTATATTGATTTTAGAAGGGAAGGGAAGGGAAGGAGAGGGAGAGAAGCATCCATGTGAGAGAGAAACAGCAGTCGGTTGCCTCTCACATGCCCCCGACTTGGGACTGAACCTGCAGCCGTTCAGTTCACAGGACCATGCTCCAACCAACTGAGCCACACCAGCCAGGACGAGAAAACATTTAAAAGAACCAAACAAAATTTGGAGCTGAAGAATATAATCAATGATTGAAAATTTCACTAGAAGGGTTTAACAACTAACTTAAACCTAAGAAAGAATCAGCAAACACAGGTCATTTGAAATAAATGAGTGAACCAAAAAGAAAAAAGAATGAAGAGTAAAGAAAGCTTAAGGGGCATACGGGACACCGTCAAGCAGACCACTGTATGTATGTTGAATATCCCAGAAGGAGAGGAGGGGAGAGAGGGGCAGAAAGTACGTTTGAAAAAATAATGGTCACAATTCCAAAATCTGGTGAAGGAAGTAGACATCCAGATTTAAGAAGCCAAATGCACCTCAATTAGGACGAAATGAGACATTTTACAACCGAATTGTCAGAAGTCAGAGAGAGAATTTTTTTAAAGATTTTGTTTATTTATTTTTAGAGGGAGGGGAAAGAGGGAAGGAGAAGAAACATCAATGTGTGGTTGCTTCTCCTTTGACCCCCACTGGGGACCTGGCCTGCAACCCAGGCACGTGCCATGACTGGGAATCGAACTAGTTACCTTTTAGTTTGCAGCCCATACTCAATCCACTGAGCTACACCAGCCGGGGTGAGAATTTTTAAAACAGCAAGAGAAAAGCAAATTGTCATATACACTGGAGCTCCCAAAAGCTTCTCAGTAAATTTTTCAGCAGAAACCTTGCAGGACAAAAGAGAGTAATACTGTACTCAAAGTGTTGAAAGAATAAAAGAAAAAAACTGCTAATCAAGAATAGTGTGTCTAGCATGAGTTTTCTTCTCAGATAAACAGAAGTTGAGGGAGTTTATCACCATTAGATTTGCCTTAACAAGAAATGCTAGCTCTCTAGCATTTCAAGGGACTCCTTCAAGTTGAAATGAGAGGATGATGGATAGCAATACAAGTTCCTAAAGGTATAAAGCTCATAGGTATAGGTAAGTATATAGGCAAACAGAAGACTGTAATGTGTGTATATGGTATCACTTTTAACTCTGGTATAGAATTTTAAAAGTCAAGAGTATTTAACTATAAAATAATTTTTATAGTTAATGGGTACATGATATAAAAGATGTAATTTGTAATGTTAATAACATAAAGAGGATAAAAGAGTAGTTTTTGTATATGATAGAACTGATCAGCTTAACATATGATGTTATAAATATGTGCAAGAGAAGGTGAGAAAGGAATCAAAGCATATCACTATAAAAAAAATCAGTGTAGCCCTGGCTGGTGTAGCTCAGTGGATTGAGAGCGGGCCTGCCAACCACACGATCGCGGTTTGATTCCCAGTCAGGGCACATGCCTGGGTTGCAGGCCAGTTCCCGGCAGGGGACACACCAGTGGCAACCATACATTGATATTTCTCTCCCTCTCTCCTTCCCTTCCCCTCTAAAAGATAAATAAATAAAATCTTTTTAAAAAATCAGTGAGACAGCAAGGGACAGAAAAACTACAGGACAAAACAAAATGGCAATAGTAAGTTCTTCGGTACTAACTTTAACTATGAATGGATTGATTTCCCCATTTAAAAGACATAGAGTGACTGAATGGATTTTTTTTTTAAAGGAAACAACAAGATCCAATTATGCACTGTCTACAAAAGACTCGTATTTAATGACACACAAACTAAAAGTGAAAGGATGGAAAAAGATAATATCATACTCGGTGGTGGAAAACTAATAACTTCTCTGCTAAGATTAGTAGAAAGGCAAGGATGTCCACTTGCCACTTCTATTTGACGTATTACTGGAAGTTCTGCTAGAGCAATAAGCCATAAAAAATAAGTAAACGGCATCCGGTTTAGAAAGGAAGAGGTAAAATTACCTCTGCTGGCAGATGACATGATTGTTTATGTAAAAAAAAAAAAAAACAACCCTGTAAAATTCCACTTTTTAAAAAACTGTTAGGACCAGCACATTCAGCAGAGGTGCAAGATACCAAATCAACAGGCAGGACTCAGTTCTGTTTCCTTTACATTAACAAAAATTCAAAAATGAAATGAAGAAAACAGTCCCATTTATAGTAGTATCCAAAAGAATAAAATGCTTAGGAATAAGTCTTAACCAAGGAGGTGAAACATTTGTACACCGAAAACCACAAAACGTTGTTGAAATACACAGGTAGGTGGAAAGACATTCATGTTCATGGGCTGGAAGACGGTACTGTTAAAACGTCATACTGCCCAAAGCCATCTGAGGTTCAGTGCACAGTTCCTATAAAATCCCGATAGCATTCTTTGCAAAAACAGAAGCAGTAAGCCTGCAATTCATGTGGACCACAAAGGGCCGAAATAGCCAAAACAGTCTTGAGAAAGAACAAAGCTGGAGACCTGACACTTCCTCACTTCAAAGCGTATTGCAAAGCTTTCAGTCATTGGAGCAGTGTGGTCCTAACGTAAAGACAAACATAAAGACCAATGGAACAGAATAGAGAGCCCAGAAATAAACTCATGCACACATGGTCAATGAGGAAGGGGTGGTCTCTTCAGCTAGCGCTGGGGAAACTGTGTAGTGTGAGCAAAAGAATGAATTGCCCATTATCTTGTTAGAAAGCAACTCAAAATGAATTAAAGAATTAAACATATGACCCGAAACTATAAAACTTAGAAGACATAGGGGAAAGTTTGGTGATTTTTCTGGATATGACACTAAAAACACAGACAGAAAAAAAAAAAGACGGCTGGCTGGTGTGGCTTGTGGATTGAGTGCCAGCATTCGACCCAAGGGATCGCTGGTTCGATTCCCAGTCAGGGCACGTGCCCAGGTTGTGGGCCAGGTAGGTCCTCGGTGGAGGGAGTGTGAGAGGCAACCACACATCGATGTGTCTCTCCCTCTCTTTCTCCCTCCCTCCCCCTCTCTAAAAATAAATAAATAAAATCTTTAAAAACCAAACAACAAGTATCAGCAAGAATGTGGAGAAGTTGAGACCCCTGTTCATTTTTGGTGTGAATGTAAAATGATACAGCTGCTATGGAAAGTAGTGTGGAGTGTCCCCAAAAATAAAAAATAAAATTACCAGATGCAGCAGTCCTACTTTAGGGTATTTGTCCAAAAGAATTAAAGACAGATCTTGAAGAGATACCTGCACTGGCATGTTTATTGCAGCATTATTCATGACAACCAGCATATGGAAACAGTCCGAGTGTCCAACGGTGGATGAATGGGTGAAGAAGATGTGGTCTGTCCACACAGTCAAATACCACACAGCTTTCAAAAAGGAAGGGAATTCTGACACAAGCAACAACATGAATAAACGTTGAGCACGTTATTGTTGACATAAGCCAGTCACTGAAAGACACATACTGTATGATTTCACTTACAGGATGTATCCCAAGTAGTCAAGCATGGAAGCAGAAAGTAGCCAGGGGTGGGAGAAGTGGGGAGTTGTCATGCAGTAGGTACGGAATTTTAGTCACGCGAGATGCAGACATTCTGAAGAGCTCCTATATAATTATGCACATAGAGTTAACAGTACTTCTCTGTGCTCTTAAAAATATGTTTTTAAGGTGGATTTCATGTTACGTGTTTTTTACCACAATTTATAAAACAGCGTATGATTCATGGTTTCTTTTCCTTCTGCCAAGATGGGCTTTGTTCCGAGGTCCTGAAGTTTGGGTTGGTTCCCACAGTATCACCTGGCACATCCTGAGCGATGGAGGTCACAAGAACCAAGGCTGACTGTGGGGGTGAGGGAGACAGGGTTAGAAGGAAATACTCCGACTAGGACTGGCGGTTGGGAAGTCTCCCTGCCCTGGTTTGGGCCACTAAGTGGATGGTGGTGCTATTCACTCAAAATTGGAAATAGAATAGAAATAAAGATTCCGGGAGAGAAGATCAATTCCATTTTGGACATGTTTTATTTGAGTGTGGTACTATTTGGTATGCATATGTTTTCCAATGCCTGGCAGATAGCAGTGATCAGGAATTAACTAGTCAGCAAGTGACTAGTGTCAGGGACACAGGAGGAGCGGTCAGGGCTGGATGAGGGCTTCTCAGTTCTGAGCGAGAGGCGCTGAGCCCAGGGGCAGGCAGAGGACAGGGCGGCAACTAGCAGCCAGGGAAGGCGGAGGGGCTGGAGCTGGGGCCAGCCAGGAGTTAGAGAACAGCTGGTGGGATTTTGATTAGAGTCTTATCAAATTTATAGATGACTTTAGGGGAATTACTTTCTTAAAAAATGTTGAGTCCTGCTATCTACGTTTAAAGTATGTCTTTCCACTTACTCAAGTCTTGTCACATTCCTCAGTCATGTTCTGTGTCACGATGCGTTGTCTATTGCAGTGTGCTTCAGAACTCGACCCTCGCCTGCAGATGATATAATACTGTGACGTTCTCGACTGTTAGGGAAAGGTCTTCCTTGTTTTGCCCTACTATGGAAAATAGAGTGAAAACTGTGCCTCATGGGAACCTGAGACGATGACAGCAGGCTACAGAGAGGTCCCCACCCTGGCCTTTGAAGGGGGAGAGCTCATGATGAAAGCCTTACTGTGAGCCATGGAAAGAGTTGCCACTAGGTGGTGCTGAAGCTCTGTGAGGAAAGGTGTTTCTCTTGGGCATTTTTTGAAGTTTGTGTCAGCAAAACATTGTCTTGTAAGCAGAACTGACAGAATTCTCTTCGGCTCAGTACCAAAGCAAACCACTCCGTACATTCAGGTTGCAGTGTCGAAGATGCCAGTGTGGCTCCGGGCATGTGCTCTTACCCCTCTCCTTTGTAGGGAAGCTCCTTAAGGCATCCGCTCTCTTCTCTAGGTGGCAAGCCAGCTGTTAATCCTGCAGGGTTCCTAAAGTTTAAGAAATGAGCCATGAGCTAATTACGGCCCCTGTGAGACTAAGGGCACCAGCCTCCTCATTGTATTGGCTTTGCTGGTAATCTAAACTCCAGTTTAATTTCCAGTTACTTGTCACTGTGGTATGGGGTGTTTACATTCCCGCATTATCTGGAGGAGGTCGCCAGTGCCTGCAGTCATTCCCCTGAAATCCCTGAGGAATGAGACCCTATCTGATGAAAAGGGGAGAGGTCTCTGTTCCTTGGTGTTTGGGAAGGCTGCGTCAAGGCCCTCGGGGCCACGGGGCCCTGTGGTCTCAGAGTCAGCAGCTTGTTCCCTGGAATTGGGTTGCT
Source organism: Sturnira hondurensis (assembly GCF_014824575.4). Lineage (NCBI taxonomy): Eukaryota > Metazoa > Chordata > Mammalia > Chiroptera > Phyllostomidae > Sturnira > Sturnira hondurensis. The sequence goes on from NW_028082364.1 coordinate 5,433,715, forward strand.
TGCCTGGAATTGGGTGTGTTGGGTGTGGAACTGCAGTGTTGGAGAAAAGGAGATTTGAAAGCAGTGCTTTTGGAATATTTATTCTTAGGGTCAGAAATTATCCTTCCGAGTCTTCTGTCTTTCCAGAACCATGATTTTGCTCCATAAAGCAGACCTTTCTGGAAAGGCAGCCAGGGCCACAGTGTGGAAGTTGGAGCACTCAGGAAGCAAGTGTGAAAGAAGAGGGCCATCAGGTGGGGAGGCCTCAGTGCGACTGACCCAAGAACCCAGCTTGCGGTCTTCTGGGGGAGCCTGAAAACGTGCATGAGAACTGCTCTTCTCTTCCCAGTGCCTCTCTGTTTTCAGTGTGTCTTTCCCACCGGCAGCTCTCTTCCCTGCTCACCTTTTCCCACCCTTTCTAGCCATTTTAGCACTCAGTGTTACTGAGTCTGCAGAAGTGAAATGTAAGTGAAATTCACATCTGCAATGGGCCAGTTTTGTTGCTTTAAAAAAAAACAGGCATCTGCAGCCGCCTACAGTAGCTGAATGGCTGCATGAAGAGAATGTAAATGAGTCTGGACCAGCTGTCAGTGCCAGGGTGGCTCCAGCTGTGACAGTGGATGGTTGGCACTTATTAGCAGCACTATAATTTGAGGCCCAGCCAGTCAGCTGACTCCTGTGCTGAGCACAGGCCTTTGCATTTATCTAGACGTAAGTGAAGCTTGATCCTTGTTCCCGCTATCAGGGAGGACCTTTATTCAGGAAGTAACGTGGACAAGCAGCAAATGTCTGAGTAACAAAAGGAGTTTTAAGTCCCCAGATGAGGGCCCATTTACTGACGGCTAAGTCCGTGCTGTGTAATAATGCAAGTCCACAGAGAGGGGAGAGGCGGTCCTTCCAGAGATGCAGCCCCCCTCTCCAGCTGAGGGGCTTCCCGCGGAGTCTGAGGTTCAGGCTGGATACCTTAAGACCTCAGGCTGCAGTGATACGCAAGAGTGCCTTGCAGAGCCCCATTCCTGTCGGCCCGAGCGGCCGCCCTATGAAGTGGACACTGAAGTGTGGGGTCGGGCGATGGTAAACTGCGGAGCAGAGAGGCCGAAGGGAGCCCTCTCTGCCCCAGCACAGTTCCAGAGGGCGTCTCAATGCCGCCCAGTGACACGCCACTCTCCCATCAAGCACTGAGCACAGCTGGCATCGTAGCAGTGAGGTTTCAGGATTTAACTCTATTTTTGTTAGTTTCCACTCTTTAAAATTCCTCACACTAATGTATTCCTTATACTAAACAGCATAATTTACTAGGCCTTCTAGGTTTTTGAGAAATTTGGGCTGATAATTCCACTTCCTTGCTTGGTATCTTCACACCTCAAGCGCTATGCTTAGAGAACCTGGTTCTTTGAGAGTGTACGTTTGTGTGTTTCCATGAAGAGTAAAAGCAACCAAGACAAGTGCTGCTTACCTCTGGTCCATCCTGCCTTCCCAGTAAAAGTCAGCTAGATACCCTGAACGCTGCTGTTCACAGTGCTTATTTTAAAAAGAGACAGCCCTGGCTGGTGTGGCTCTATGGATTGGGTGCCCGCCTACAGAGTGAAAGGTCGCCAGTTTGATTCCCAGTCAGCACACACGCCTGGGTTGCAGGCCAAGTCCCCAGGTGGGGGCGTGCGAGAGGCTACTAATCAGTGTTTCTCCCTCACACGGATGTTTCTCTCCCTCCTCTCCCCTCTCTCTAAAAATAAATAACATCTTTAAAGAATTAAAAAAATAAAAAAGAAATAAATATGTACCCAAAGTAGGGAAGGTAAAATGTACACCTGTTAAACTAGAATGCCAATCCGGATAAAACATTTATTTTTGTTTCCATTCAGTCCCCACAGAAATGGTTTTTATTCCTCTTTATCGCTTGATTCGGGCATTGAATGGTGAAAACAACTCCCTCTCCCTCCTGGCCTGCCTTCGAAGAGGCTAGGGGACTGGTGCGTGGGCACAGTGGCACTGCATGCTAGCCCCTCCTGAGGGCTGGCACAGCCCTCAGATTCCTACCCTTGAAACTTCCAGAGGTTGACTGCTGACTTTCCAGCAGGCTAAGCTGTCAGTGTGAGCTCGACTTCCCTGACCCCCAGGAAGTAGGTGTAGTTCTGCCTTGTCCCCAGAGAACATTCCAGTGCTTCTTTTCTCGCCCAGTGAAGAAAAGATGGTTAGAATATTTTCACCTTCCTAGAGACAAGTCACAGAATTTCCTATTGAGTTAGAATGAAGAGGCTTCGAGTTTCTCCTCTGTCAGTGTTGCTTGGGAAAAGTCCTTTTGCTGGCCTTGACTAGCAAGGTCTCTGTTTTTGCAACTTCTTTGGAAGACAGTATGGGAGAAGTGTTCATTGATGCGCTACTCGGGGTCCAGTGCTGAGCTGGAATATTGGAGGATTCACGGCTCTCACTTACTTTGCAGCTTAGAAGACCGTCTTGTCCAGTGGCGTTAAGATAGGGGTTTTGACATTATCCCTGCTCAGGCTTTAATTCCAGCTCTTCCACTTCTTGGCTTCATGAGCTAGGGTAAATATGTTATCTCCTTGAGCCCCTGAGCCACAGTTCCTTTTCTATCTGTAAAATGAGAACAGTTGTATTTCCATCGTAGAGCTTTGGTGGAAAGTCGGTGGCATGTTGGTTGTATCCCAGGAAAGCTGGGGTAGAGGGAAGTTGAGGGCATGAGGTAGGTGAAGCGCCTGCTCCAGTAGCCGGCACTCGCTCAGTCTGGAACAAGGAAGGCAGAGACTGGTACGTGCAGTTGCATGCCGGCCCGGCTAAGGAATGGAATTTGCAGAAGGGAGAGACTTCTCCCAGGTTCGTCAAACCCGCTGCCTTTAGAGTGTGCTGCCCCTGAAGTGGGCAGATGGGGGACCAAGAGGTGAGTCCTTAGTCACTTCAGCTTTTCAATTCCTGTGCAGTCCTGCACCGCTTAGGGACAGGGATGCACTCTGAGAAAAGTGTCTTCGGGCGGTATCGTCATGCAGACATCACAGTGTGCATTTACACACCCCTGGGCATCAGATCGACCTGACGTTAAACCAAGGGCAAGAGAGCAGATGCCGTCAAGAGACACCACAAGCACAAGATGTATGAGGGCTGCTGCTGGCGTCCCGTGGCATACAGTTTTACAGCAAACTGTGTGTGTGTGGAAAGTGCACTCTAAAACACCGATGAAAAGTATAGTAAATACAGAAACCAGTAACACAGTCACTTGTTGCTGAGTATGTACTGTGCATAACTGTGTGCTGACCTTTCTTTCATATGACTGGCAGCGCCCTGGGTTAGCTTACACCAGCAAAACCACAGATGTGTAAGTAGTGCATTGCCCTGTAACATTACAGTGGCTATGACATCACTAGACAATAGGAGTTTTTCAGCTCCGTTGCAGTCTTAAGGTACACTGTCGTATATTTGGTTCGGAATCAAAATGTTGTTATGTTGTGCATGACTAGGCTCAGAATATCTCATTTCTTACCAGCATGCTACAATGTAAAGGGGATAGATTTTTGAAGCTAAATTTTTTGCTAACCAGTGTGTTCTATAAGAAATATTTGCATGTTCTCTCTTTTTAAAATAATTTATTTATTTTTAGAGAGAGGGAAAGGGAGGGAGGTAGAGAGGGAGAGAAATACCAACCAGTTGCCCCTTGTATGTGCCCCAACTGAGGACCAAACCCGCAACCCAGGCATGTGCCCTGACTGGGAATGGAACCAGCGACCTTGCACTTTGTGAGATGATGCCCAGCCAACTGAGCCAAAGTGGTTAGGGCATTGCTCTCACTTTCGCCCACATTGTTTGGGTTAGGAGACAGATCCCGTGCTGCCCTGCGGAGAGCTGTGTTCTAAAGACGGCTGCTGGTGGGTTTGCCCTCCGAAGTCTCAGTTGCCTGGTCTAGGACACTTCTGAGTCCCCTCCTTTTGGGGTTCTTACTGATTTTTCTTAGCCCTATCCAAAAGGATTTGTAACTCAAGGAATGACATGCAAAGAGATGAACGTAGGAAGGGCCTAGAATTAGAATTGATAGTACATCTTGCTGGAGAACTCAGAATTAGCTGCAAAATGAAGTTTTAAAAACCCATGGTTTGTCTCAGTGACTCATTGGTGGTGTTTTGTCTTCCTGGGAGGGCACTGACCTTTGAGTCCTGACCACCCCACCCACCTCCCGTGCAGCAGGCAGGCCTGGAGGTGGGGGCTTTCAACTTTCACTGGCCTTGTGAAAAGACATGCCTTCTTGTCTCTCTCTCTCGTGGTTTTGGTCTCTACCAAAGAAAATAGGTTTGTATGGGCACTTTACTAGAGCCGAGTCTGACCCCGTTCCATGGTTTTTGTGGCCGCTGTTTATCAGCCTCATCACAGTTGTGCCCCATTCACAGACCATGAAGAATCATGAGCTCTGAGTGCCTCTGCTGCTGGAAACCACACATTACCCGTTTAGTGCCTTCATATGTTTTGCTAAAATCACTTAATGGCACATTTCTGTGCCTGTGGCCTCATCAAAGGAGAAGTGCATTTTGATTCAAGGTCTTTAGGAATCTCGAGTTAAAAATCCCTTAAGAATTGATATCTATGGAATATCTTTTTATAGAGTCATCTGCTTCCTTTTTGTCTTTAAACTAATAGTGTGTTACCAGGTGTCAGCATCTTAATTGTTTTAGTGGTTCTCATTGCAGTGTCCTTGAGGAAGGAGTGTGTGCGCGCACGTGTGTGGGAGTGCAGAGCAGTCGCGTCCCCTGTTTGCATTCTCGGCACACAGCACTGCAGGGCTCCAGCCTTCCAGGTAGAAGAGATTGTTGCTATGGTGATGACACAAGCACAAAAACACCCTGTATCCCCGGGGTGTCTGTGTCAAGGAGGAGGAATGTGGGCGAGGGAAGCGTAGCAAAGAGGAGTGTTCAGAGAACATCGCGCAGAATCAGAGTGAAGCCTGCGCTCATGCTGCCGCTGTGGGGGATTTCTTGTGTTTACTGTTGAATTCAAGGTCATCTTCTGATTGCAGTGTTGGCTGAGAAATGTAAATAGCCTTTTACTCCTCAGTGCCCCCCCCCACAAGTGTACAAAGAATGAGAAGGGATCCTGTCACCTTTCTAGTCCCCGAAAGTCACATAACCTCCTCCCAGACCGCGGTTAGAAAAGAGTGTGTCTGTCTGTGGCCAGTGTACCATTCTGAGTGGGATCAACCACCCAGACCCACTGTCCCTCGTGTAACTGGCCATGGAGCCAGCCCTGCCAATTCTTTTGAAACTAAATGGCAGTGTGTGCGCTCTGTCTGCACCATGTGCTAATGTCCTTGAGAAGACAGACTGGGCATTGCCGTGGTAGAAGGGCAGCGCTGCGGAACTGAAGTCCAGTCCCCTGGGGCTGCGGTGAGGAGCACAGCCCAAAGCTAGTGTGCTGCTCTCCCAGGAAGTCGGAGTTGACCTGGGCAGGGTTCCTGGAGGCAGGACTTCACTTTGTAATTAACGCGGAGGGAAGTCAGGGCACCTGCCGCTAGAACTCTTAACAGGCCGTAGGGGCTTTCTGCTCCTGATCTGCTCAAAGTCACGCGGCTAGCAGGTGACATCAGGGGTCACATCTCTGGCTGCTTTACTTACTGTTGTTTTTGTGTTTTCAGGTGTGGTTTTGGTTTGGTGGGTGTGTGATCTAGGTTTCACTTCAAAACTAGACTGGAGGAAAGAGGATGGGATAGATGGGGTCTGGATAAGCTAACATGGGCCGTAAGTTGATAATTATTAAACATAAGTGGTGGGTACATGGGACTTATGATATTATCCACTTTTGTATATATTTAAATTTTTCATAATAAAAGTTTAATTTTAAAAAACACCAACGAAAGAAATCGAGGTCTGTCCAACATCCCTTACCTGTGCTGTCGCCTGCGTGGCTTTGCTGCTTTGAGGCACCTTTCGGTCAGGAACTAGACGATCCTTACTCAAACGTTTCGTGTATTTTGTGGCACAGTCCCTTTTATGAGGGAAAGTCGTAATATAACAGGAAAATGCTAACAGCTTTCTGTGGGAAGATTAGAGGGCCAGTCATCCTGCAGGCGGGAGGCTTCGTGGGCAGTTTCTCTGTCTGTACGAGTTCTTCCACAGAGGTGGGCTGACCTGGCGTCCTTCAGCTTCTCTGAGAAAGCGGACCTCGGCTCCCCGTACGGAATCCAAGATGGCTCCTAGACCATGGTATAACTGGTGAACTGGGCTCCGGCAGCCTGGGGTCCTGCTGGGGGCATTCTCCAAATCTGCAGGCTCCCTGCCCTAGCACACTCCCAGCCCACGGCCCCAGAGAGAGACCAGGTGACCTTTCCATGTCCTTCCAGTCCAGAACCTGTGACTCCTAGAAGGCTGAGGGGTTTCAAACCAGCACTGGCATTTGGTTTTCAAAGAGAAATAAGCTAAGGGAATTTCTCAGATCAAATCCCTGTAGCCTCATAAAAGCACTTTTCAGTTTTATTTCCCATCAGAAGTTCATATGAAAAGCATTTAAGTTTCAAAAGCTGCTTGCATCTAAGAAGCTGATCCAGATTCTAGTCCAAAAAGAGTGAGATTACAATTTTTTCTTCTCTTGCCTTTAACTATAGCTTGTCCTTTTGCCTTCCTCGCTCCTCTTCTGCCAGATTTTTTAGCTTAAACACCTCCTGTGGCTGCTGCTTGTGTCACCCCCAATCGTCTTAGCTCCAAGGCCCTTTCACTTCCCTTCAAACCTTCCTTTCTCCCCCAGGGCCCGTGCCCACTGAGCACTCAGCTCTTCTCTCCCAGCTCGGACCTTTTCTCCAGACAGGCCGGCCACTACCGCCATGGCCCTGGCTCTGCCTGCCTTGCAGGTCCTTCCCACTCTCCCCCTCTGCTTCTCCCTGGGCTCACTTTTTCCTAAAAACCTTTGTGTGGCCTTCATGTGGAAGAAGCTGGTGAAGGTCTTGCCCCTCAGCCTCCTTCACATTTCCTCCCTCTTTGAGCGCATTCACTAGCTGCTCCCTCCGCATAGGCTTGTGCTGAGACAGGCAGGGCACTGCTGCTTTGGTTGGAATTGGGTCACTCACTCAGCAGCTGTTCACTGAGAACTGCAGGAGTAGCCCCAGTCCTAGCCTAAGGTCTGGGCAGGGGAGGCCAGCTCAGGCACGGATGACAAAGTAACGCCACTGTGATGATGACAGCTGTAGGTGGTCAGAAGGGACAGCTGGGAAACACTTTGTGAGAGGACTGGTCTTGGCCTGACCAGGCCCTGACAGCACCCACAATGGGTGGGGACAGGGACAGAGCACTCCTGGGCCAAGGAGTGACTCAAGCAAGGTTGTGGCAAGAGTCAGTCAGTGGACAAGGACGGCAGGGCCAGCGGAAGGAGGACTCAAGATAACAGACCCCAAGTGGGAGAAGGCTTTGCAGCAAGAGGGTGGTGGGTTTGACACAGGGACGACGTGGTCAGAGTATTGGGGGTGCTTACAGAGCCGTGAAGGAGGGAGTAGGGTTGGGGGAGAGATGAGACACAGGACATCAGGAAGCTGGCACCTCCCATCAGTTTAGTTATAAGGGGTCATGACTAGTAGCCAAGTGCCCCTGGACCTGGGAACCCAGGCACCCCCTGTAGTCTCTGATTAACAACACCCCCAGTCGGCATGGTGGTGCAGGTCTTTGCTGCGGTTCTTTCTCCTTCCCCAGAAGGCCTCAGTGGGGCTGGATTGGCCTGAAGAGACGTGGGGGCTGCTGAGGGCTGATGAGGGGCTGCCAGGGAGAGGTGGCCTGCCTGCGGGGACAGTAGGTGCAGTGCAGGCGTGGGTCCAGGGGCCGCCCCACATTGGGCCTCCTTTCTGTGGTGGCTGCCCCTGGGGCACAGCCTGTGGGAAGTGACTGGCGTGTTGGAGGGAGCACATTGCTGCTGCAGAAAAACGGGAGGCTCGGCCCCTCTTTCTGTAGCCGCTGCTTCGCTACAGCTCCGTGGCTGGCCTGTGTTTTTAGTCCTTGGATGCCTTAAATATGGAAGAAATCATGCAGCCATCCCAAGTTTTCCCCCAGCCCATTTAAAAAGACTTGTTTTCCAGCCGAAAGCATGCTGGATAAGCTTAATTTCTCTCACTCAGATAAGCTTAATTTCTCTAACTCTGATGTGCATACAGATAATTGCCTAATCCTCCTTTTGCAACATGTTTTCCCAGCTGCTGTGAGGCCTGCTTTTTTTCTGTGGGCCTCCTGACAGAAATGCAAACAGTTTAAGGCACCATGGTATCAACTGCTGTTTGTTACACAGGGGCTTGATGTTGGTGTGTGTTCCTAAGGAATGCATTTAGCCTGAGTTTGGGCCACTTCCTATCCCTGTGAGCGGGACAGGAGACAGGGATCGGGGCTGGGCTGGGCCACAGCAAAAGCCACAGCCCCTCTCGGAGTGCGCTCTCCTCCCCGCCCAGCCTCAGTCCTGTGGCCTCGTCGTGCAGGGAAGTGGATTCTGTTCCCTCGGGTGCAGTCCGACAGAACCTCGTTTCCCCCGGCTCCTCTGCTTCACTCTCTCAGCAGACCCAGATGGCCTTTCGTACCTTGTTTTGTGAAATGTGCACTTCCACAAAAGCAAGGAGTGACATTGCTCATAAACAGACAGATCCCATCACAGGCAGGGCCAGAGAGGCCGCATCTGGGGGCCGTTTGGTGGGGTTTTCTTCCCCTCGCTGAGGGCCTGGCATGCACTGTCCATCCAGGGGTGGCTGCCGGGAGAACACTGCTCTCCGGCTGCCAAAACCACAACAAATGACAACTTTCCGTTCTGTCATCTCTCTCGGCTCCACTGCTGGGCTTGCAATTCATTTTTCTACCATAAAAGGGCAACGGAGCTCGTGCAGAGCTGCCATGCCTCCACTGCAGAGAGAGCGCGGGCGAGAGGGCCGAGGGGCGCGCCGCGGGCACAGCAGCGCTCTCACGGCGCCGCAGGGCCAGGCTGCGGCAGCTCGCACACTGCGCTGTGGCACTTGAGTGTGTCGTCCGTATCCTGTTAGGAGTAACTGCCGGAACTGCTCCGTAGTTCTAGATTGTGGGCGTTTGGTTCTCTCCATTTGGAATGGCAGGTGTGGACTTGGAGGGGTCCTGGAGACCTTCACTGACCAGATGAAGAAAGGTTCAGTGCCAGGTTCAGGCAGACTTCCGTCCTCCAGTTCCGTGTGGACTTTGGGTTCAGGTGTAGCTGTCTAACCGGTTTCCTCAGTCGTGGAGTTTGACTCAGTTAATGGTGAGTCACAGAAACTTTGACAGTGGAAATACAGTTTTTAATTGGTGGGTTTGGTGGGTTTGTTGTCAGTCAACCAGGGTTTTTCAGAAAATATCTCAAAGGGTGGGCTAAAGTAGGTTAATAATAATAATAATACAGTAATTAAAAAATAATACAAGAATACCGTTAACTGTAAGCCTCCTTTTGCCCACTCCTGTATTCTTTATAGTGATACATGTAGAATTTAGGGGTCCCCAACCCCCTGGCTGTGGCCCATTGCCCGTCCCAGTCTGGGTCCCAGTTTGTGTGTTAGGAACTGGGGTGAGCAAATCTCCCCTGAGCTCCGCCTTTGTCACCCCACCCCCGTCTTCCACGAAACCAGTCCCTGGTGCCAAAACAGTTGGGGACTGCTGCTTCAGGTGCTTATAAATAAATGTTTAAAATCAATATAGGAGCAAGTAGAAAGCAAACATTTAGCTCTTTTGACAATACTTAGAGCACTTTGGAGACAGTGGCTGCAAAACTCCTGGCCCATGCAACCTGACCAAGGAACTGGTGTCCCCACTCAGCGCAGATGGGGCAGAGAATGGCGTTTCCGCCGGAGCTCCATGACCCCAAGGCGGGCCTCTGCTCCGGGCTCCCGCCTTCTCCAAGGGACCCGCTGCACGTGGACAGAGCAGCAGTGCAGACCCAGCCAACAGTAGCGCCCCCCTCTCTTTGCCTGGCTCTTTTGAAGCTTTTCCTGTGCAGCAGAACCGAGATTTGCTGTTTAAACTTACCTTGATTCTAACTGCACGTCTGATCTTAGAGTGGATGCTGGAACTCAACCAAGCACATACCTGAGGGAGTAAAAACTGTGTCCAAGAATCTTGCTGATTTGGAACTTTGGGAGGAAAGCAAGGATTTTTAAGGTTAAATTTTATTACCCAGATGGTGCTGGTGTAGATTCTGAGCTCACTGGCTCAGAATCAGAAGTTAACTCAGAAGTCATTCCTGAAAGAGAATATCACTTGAGTAGCAGTGGTGGAAACCAGCTCAGTAGGAATGATTCAGTATTGCAGTCCAAGACCTTGTTGGAACTGTAAGACTGGTTTAAAACCTTACCTTCCAGCAAATGAAGCAGTGAGTAGGCGGTCATCAGATGGAAAGTGTACACAGTTCTGTTTTAGCATAATGTTTCTAAGTTCTTTTTTTTTTTCCTCAGTGGAGTAAAACTGAATAACTTTTACTGATCTATCAAAGAGCTCATTGGTATATTTTTCCCTGGTGCTGTTTAGGGCCTTTGCTGCCCCTGGAATAAACAGAACAATGCCCAAAAGATGTTGTCTCCGCTGCGCACTCCACACATTCTTTCCTTGTGAAAACCTTGGATAGTGTTTTTTGTCAGCAGCAGCAAGTAAATTTTGTCTTATAGAACAATTATTAATTACTGTTCAGTGTAATTTTTATAAGGCCAATTTCTCAAGCAAATAGCATTTCCTTCTTGGACCGAATCTCTCCTTCCTCATCCATCACTGTCTGCGCATGCCTGGGCGTTGTGGCCATGTGGTGACCAGCTTAGAGACATCAGCCTGCTTACTTCCTAATTTGGTCACAGTGTACTTCAGGCAGCCTAGCCTAACTTAGAAAACACAAACACAGGGAGTAACTTTGGTACAGCAAAAGGGAATTTCCTGTTATCAAAAGGCCTACAGTTCGCCTCTTACTTCCTCTAAAAAGAGGAAGTGGCACTTTGGGGGGTTAGCACTCAATCACCCTGTGTTCCCTCTTTGGGCCTGCTGCTTCCTACCAGCCTCTTCCCAGCTAGTTCCTGCTCTTACCTTTCCCATCCTTCTTAGTGCTCTCAACACGTAGAGTTTATTCTTCAGGAATTTTAAGGAGTGTATGTTCATCAACCGGGGGCAGATTAAATACATTTTGGTGCATCCATACAAAGGCATGCACCCAGGGCCAGCAAACCCTTTCTGTAATGGGTACGGTAGGTGTTTCCGGCTTTCCAGACTGTGTAGTCTCTGCCGCAGCTGCCCAGCTGTCTTTGCCGCTCTCGAGTAACTGTGGACAATGGAGAACAAATGAACATGGCTGGGATCCATTAAGATGATATTTACAGAAATTGGCAACGGGCCAGGTTTGGGCAGCAAGCGGCAGTGTGCCAACCCCTGGCACACACCACAGCGTTAAAAAGAGTGACATGCACCCAGTTGTGCCAGCATGGAGCTGTTTCCAAAATGTATCGAGTGAGAGAAAGCAAGCTGCAGAACAGTGGGTACAGTGTGCTGCTATTTGGGTCTCAAATGGGAGGGGGAGGAAGAGGGGCCGTGTGCTGACTTGTGCATAAAATCTGTGTGGAAGGGAGATAAGAAAGGGGCCCCAGGGAGTTGCTGCGGGGGAGGCTTACTTTGGGAGGCATGTTACTTTTTTAATTAAAAAAAAATTTATACCCATTTTCATCAGCCCAGTCATCTGACTTTTAAAGCAAAGGGATTTTATTTTGTTGTTTAAGAGAACTCGAAAAGAAAAACGTGTGATTTTTAAAATATGCTTGCATCGTTTGCAGCCCGCAGCCATTTCTCCTGGATCCCTGTGGGGCCTGACTGTACCGCCCTCCAGAGGAAAGCGCGTCTCAGGTGGGAGGGGAGGCGGGAGGGGAGGCGATGGAATTTGGCGGCAGTAGAGAGAGCTGGAACTCCCCGCCCTGCCTTTCCTCTCCCCGGCCTTTTGGCAGGAGCCCCGCCCACAGTGCACACTCCAGAGCTGTGTGGTGTGCAGCCAGGGAGAAAACCTTGGCCCAGAAGTCAGGGACCCATGGGAATAAACACAGCTTTCAGTAATTGTGATTCAGGACTGCTTCCAACTGCTTCCTTTTCCCACAGAGACTATTTCTGACTAACCAGTAAGGATGGGTTCTGATTCACCCAAGCGTTGCGATGACTGGTTTTAAAAATGTCTGCTCTGGGTTGTGAAACCAGCAGATAAAGTTGTTCCTACTATGTTAAACAGTTCACGTTTGGTATGTGAAGGACAAGTGAAAGGCTGAGTAGCAAAGCCTTCTGTCTGCTCAGATGGCAGTGTGAGGAGATAGGAATAGGAATAGCTTGGGAGTCACGGATGGCCGTCGGCCTTGCTGCAAAGCCCACTCCCCATCTCCCAAGCAAATATTTTTCAAGCAGCCATACTGCTCCTCTTCTAGGCATAGCTTGCAGGCGTATTTGCTGTCACGGCACAAAGCCCTGGGCAGGAAAGTCGGGTAGTGTACCTTTCAGAATCCCCCCTCGGAAAGACACTGGTGTGGGGGTTGCAGAGGCGCGTGTCTTTCCCACTAAGGGGTTGCCTGGTTGCAACCCCAGGGCCTGTTCTGCATCACTTATCTTGACCTCCTCGTAAAGGAGTTAAGTGGGAAGGTACCACTTGTGCTGTACAAACAGGCATTACTTTTTGTAAGTCAGGTCTTTTAAAACATTGAAAATACAGCCTGGCCAGTACAGCTCGGTTGGTTGGGCGTTGTCCTGAAAATCAAAAGGTCACAAGTGCGATTCCCAGGCAGGGCACACTCCTAGGTTGCAGGTTTGATCCCAAAGCGACCCATTGATGTTTCTCTCACACATTGATGTTTTTCTTTTTCCCCTCCCTTCCCCTCTCTCTCAAATCAAAAGTAAAAATAATAATAATAATAAAACATTGAAAATATGTTTGAAAGACACTGGTATAGTTTCCTCTGACCTCAGTTTCCTACACTAGCAACTCTCCAGAGCTGGAGACTTAGCACTGACACACCCAAGACATATGTCCACTCCAGAAGAGAGGTAGCTGCCCGGCTTGATTTAGGACAGTACGAAGCTGTGGTTTACCATACACGTATTGCCCCTAAGGGAAGCTGAGTGCTTTAAAAGGTAGATTAAGGCTATTGCTATCTCTTGCTTTCTCTCTCCCTTCCCCTCACACATACATACCCCCTCCATAGCTCTCTCCATTACTGCTTTTAACCTCGAAACCTCTGTTGTACACTTAGGCATTCATCCTGTCCCCGCTCTTGAATTATTAATGGGCCTGGAGCGACCCAGCCAGAACACTGACGTTACTAATTACTGCTTATAACTGAAAAGTAAGGAGCAGGGAGTAAAGTGGGTCGTGAGACAGTGTCACAACAATGAAATACTGCTGTTGGGCAAATTGCGTGGTGTCTGTGTTCTTTTGTTCGGTGTGGAGGTGGGCCTTCACTAGAAACCCACCCAGCAGAGCCCCAGCTGGCAGGAGGGGAGTTCTCCTTCCCATTGGCTACCCCACGTTCAAGTCTGTGCACAGGGTTAGAGAGGGAATTCATTTCTGTCGGAAGTTACAAACATCCAGAACTCCTATTCTGGCAGAACAAGCCCATTGAAAACACGTTTTCCCCACTGGTCACGTGGTCTGAAAGGAGCCGGCAGGGTGAATGCCAGGGGCTGCACCCGGCTGTGTGCTGGGATCTGCCCCTCACCTCCAGGGCTGAGTCTGTCAGTTAAGTCTCCTCAAGTCCCAACTTCTGGCAAGTGCGTATGTATGTGCAGGACATGGACTGACATGCCGCTGTGAGCTGGTATGGTGGTTTAAACCTGTGGGAAGTATGGGCAGGACTTCCTTTCCCGGCCTAAGTAGTGTGTGCTTCAGGGAGGGAATTTCATTCTGCCATGGCCATTGCTAAATCTCAGGCCTTTAGTGTTACTTGGGGAACCTTAGCAGAGACCCACCCAGCTTCTGAGCAACACTGACTACATCTTCTAGAGGACAGGCAGGAGAGAGGGACCTCAAAGATTTGAGTAAAATAAAATACAGCTGAACTTTGCGCACGTGGGTTACCTGCCACCTTAACATACCTTTGCCTTGAACTCTGAATATCTAAGTTATCGCATTCGTGTTTACTGTCCTGGAATTACAGGTCGGAAACCAGATTTCATATACTTTGGAACTTTACTTTTCATATACTTTGGAACTATACAGTGCACCTTTACTTGTGGAAAGTCCTGGAGAAGAGGAAAAGGACTTTGAAACAGTCTTTTTTTTAATTGTTGAAAAGTAGGAAAGACCATTTTGAGAGCAAACAAAGCTTAGATGTTTCTTGAAAAAGGCTTTGTGAAAGTGATGAGTTATTGTTCACTGGACAGCAGAATCCAGAGGATGTGGGTTTCTAGGTCCCCTGTCTTGACATGTTCTGCTTTCTCTTTTCTCTTGCTTTCTTTTTTAATACTACAGATGTGGCCGTAGTAGAGAGAGTGTCGGGGTGAGTCATGGCTCTCAAAACTGAAAGTAAATCCCGTCAGTTTTCCCTGGTCTCAGACACCAGCAAGACGCTGAAGGCCGCTGTGTGAGCAGGGCAGGCAGTCTGTGAGGGGCCCCTTCCTCACCAAGCTGTGGGCTCTCCCAGTGTGCGCATGCGTACTGGCAGGGAGCTGCGTGCTGGGAGGTACTGGGAGGTACTGGGAATTCGCTGTCTTGCAGTCCGCACTTCCTGTTCTTCCACAGCAGAATCTTGTTACCCCACGGTCCTTGGATCCACTTGAGGAAAAAATGGTTATTTCCTTGATTCATTTCTATGAACTTTTTTTTCTGTTCCGTCACTCTTTTTAATAGTTGCGTTCAGAGTCTCTTAAATTTTACTTTAAAAAGCTCAGTGATCTACATAATGTTAGCTGATACCATCATTTAAGAGCTTTATCATATTTTATGGAAAGCATTGCTTCTATTGATAAGACAGTAAAATACATAAATTGAGAGTTGCCCAGTGCTAGAAAAAGTCACCAACAAAATTTCACAGAGCCCATTCCAAAAAAAATAAGATAGACCTATAGGTGCTGATCAGGAGCTGTACCCAAGACACCGTACTGTCTAGTGAGAGCAAGGCACAGTGCACACAGTGTGAGCTCTTGGCTCCTTGGATGTAAATGTAAAAAATTTCTCTCTTAGCTCTGGCCGGTGTGGCTGTTTTCTGGAGCACTGTCCTGTAACCAAGGGGTTGTGGGTTTGATTCCCAGTCAGGGCACATGCTTAGATTGCAGGTTGGGTTCTTAGTCCGTGGGTGCATAAAGGAGACAGCCCATCAATGCTTCTCTCTCACATCATTGTTTCTTTTTTTCTCTCTCTAAAAAAGATTTCTCTGTTAAATATGTATATTCTTCTGGAATGAAACAAACTGCAAAAGGAAAGCTTGAAATGAGAAGGGAGCTTTCATTCTTTATACCTTTTTGTATTTTTTAGTATGTACAAGAATCTTTTTTCTTTCACCACTGTCAGCATTTTTTTAATCCTCACCCGAGAACATGTTTATTGATTTGAGAGAGAGAGATGAAAACACTGAGGTGAGAAACATCAGTCAGTTGCCTGCCTTACACACCTTGACCAGGGATTGAACCTGCAGTCTAGACACATGCCCTGACCAGGAGCCAAATCCATGAACTTTCTGTTTATGGGACAACCCTACAGCCCACTGGCCACACCAGCCAGGGCTGATTCATAAATATTTTAAGAAATAGGCCCTGGCTGGCGTGGCTCAGTGGGTTGAGTGCAGGTCTACAAACCAAAGGGTCATGGGTTCAGTTCCCAGTCAGAGCACATGCCTGGGTTGTAGGCCAGGTCCCCAGTTGGGGGAGTGAGAGAGGCAACCACACATCGATGTTTCTCTCCCTCTCTCCCTCCCTTCCCCTCTCTCTAAAAATAAATCTTTAAAAAATGAAAAGAAAAAAGAAAGTAAAGAAAATAAATGGGTGGGCCTGCGAACCACACGATCGAGGTTCGATTCCCAGTCAGGGCACATGCCTGGGTTGCAGGCCAGTTCCCAGCAGAGGACTCACAAGAGGCAACCATACACTGATATTTCTCTCCTTCTCTCCTTCTCTCCTTCCCTTCCTCCCTAAATATAAATAAATAAATAAATTTTTAAATGTTTTAAAAAAAGAAAATAAATAGTTGGTGACTACGGTTCTAACAGAGCCCAGAATTTAATCAAGTCCTGAGAGCCCCTTGTAGGCGTTCAGCCTGCAGCGTTGACAGCCCTTCCTGAAGGTCCTGGTGGGTGGAATTGATGGCACTTAGTCAGAGGACTCTGATTAGAGGACGTTCAGACTCTAATCCCCTTGCTCCGTGACCTTCAGCAGGTCATTTTCTCTGAGTTCCTTCTCAGAAAGGGGGATGTGCCAATTCCTGTCTCCTCTCTCTCTCTCAGGGTTCTTCTCTTCGACTTGGCTGGTGAGCACCTGGCAGTGCACCTATGTTAGAAATAGCTGGTCAGGGCCCTTCCCTCCCAGACACACTGTGCGGGCGTGGCCAGTCTCGGATGGTTGGTATTGAAGAGAGGTCATCCCCAGAAGATGACACACAGCTTTCCCAGGACAGTGGGAACAAAGGACTTTACAGGATGCCCGCAGGGACCGGAAGGGTGAGGACCAGAGAGAGTTCAAACCCAGGGAGACTCATCATTGGGTAAAGAATGTGGAGCCCGAAAGTGAGGATGTTTACCAAGGCCCATTTTTCTGAAGCTTGGTGTGGACTGAGATTGTATCTGCATTCTTTGTGCCGTGTTTTTATAGCATGTGCCTTAGTGAATTTTTTACATAGTTTTCTACAAGATCAGTACTTAAAATACATAGGACTGCTATGAATGTAAAGAATTCACATTGTGAAAATGTTTTCCTTTTGTCCAAGCCTACTCAACATACATATTTAATTACGAGACATGAGGATTAATGGGTCTTTGAATATTTAAAGCTCTTTTCCCAAGATTACTCTGATTTAATCACTCCTGAGGTTGCTGTTTGCAGCCTTGGTGACTTGCCACTTGGATGTGTCTGTGAGGGAAGAAGAACTAAACCATGACTTCCGTCAGGTTCAGCCGCCTGTGGCTTGTTACTCCCCACCCCACCCCCTCCCCTCCTATTTACCGCTCGTGCTTGTGTCCTTTTCCTTTGGGGAGGAAAAGAGGAAAGGTGATAGAATTCGTCCTGTGGAACGTGGGAGTTCCTGGTGTGGCTTGCTGTGTTGTCAGAATAGTAGCAGTTAGTGCGCCCCCCTTGGCCCCCAGAAAAATACAGTGACTACAGTTCCCATGGGCCTGCTCTCCAGAGACTCAAAAATCCTGTCCTGTGCCTTCAGTCATTCCACCCTGGTGCCCTGCATGGAGTGGGGGAAAAGGCACAGGCCCACAGACGAGCTCAGACCTCAGACAGGGGCAGTGGGAGTCCACCTCACCTAACATTAGTCGCATTTATCCATCTAGTTCTGCAGGTGGAGGTCAGGGAAGTGGGGCAAAGAGGAGGAAGTGAACATTCAAGTTCACTGTGTTCCCTTCCATCTGGGCTACCACCAGCAACAGAGCCGCCCCTGTGCTCACTCCTCTGCAGTGTAGGACGGTCAGGGAGCTTCCCCGACTCCTATAGCCCGAGCCCAGTGCCTCACTGCTCACCCTCTTTCTGCAGGCTCCTTACAGGAGTCCGAGTGGCATGCCCAGCTAGTGTCCAAGGTGGCAGGGTGGAGGGGAAGCAGAGGTGTGTGGCCAGCAGAAGCTGGCTTCATGCGGTGTTTGCCACTCGGCGCCAGCAGTCACTGGCAGATCGCCCCTGCAGGTCTCGCTTCTCCTTCGTGTGGAGGTAAATCGGGTGTTTTGCTGACTTATATCCCTTTAGCCACCTCAAAATAAAGTAAGGCATGTTACCTGACTTGCTGGAAGAGAGCACCCTGCAAAAGGGAAGGTTTTCTTTTCTTTGGTGAGGTGCCCACTGGAAGAGCTGTTGCTATATGAGTCCCCTCCTTGCCCTGCGGCTCAGCAGCTGGGGCCCAGGCACTTGAGCCCAAGTGGAACTGGGGACACACTCGAGGTAATCTGGACTGCTATCGACATAGCCAGGTTCGCAGTTCCAGAAATGTCAGGGGGTGCCGTGCAGTGAGAGTGGTGGCTGGTGTTTCCAGGAGCAGGTCAGAGATAGCAGCAGTGAACCTGATCAGTGCCAGCTGCTGACCAGGTGCAATTGCTTTTCTGCACCTTGTCCTTCTCACATCGCCACCCACTTTTACCCAAGCCCCCGGCCAGCCTTCTCCCATATGTACTTTGTCACGTCGCAACGTTACCGTATTTCTTTCAACCAAAGCTATCCCCATCTTCCTCCCAAATGAAGCTGGACTATCTTGTCTCTTTCTGTCTCTGATAATGGTCAGAATAACCAGACTGTAAACTTGGCCCAACTATCAGGAGATTTTTACAATTTCACCCCAAGACACTGATCTAACTGCCACCCACCCCACTCCCCACAGTAGGAACCTTAGGACTCACTGACCATCTTGTGCTGGGCCGAGCCCTTGACAAGCTACTCCCCACCCTCAGGGCAGCCCTGAAAGCGTCAGCAGCATTCTCCCTGTTTTATCAGATGGGCTGCTGGGGACTCGGGGTTCACACGCCTGTGGATTGCAGGGCCAGAAGTGAGGCCAGCGCATCTGGAAAGTTCTAGTGAAGTGGGTAAGGTGCCGTGTGCCTCTGGCTGTGTCTCTGTCACTGCTGTTGTTTGTCCAGCACACACATTTTTCTTGTTCATCTTCACAGAAGTCCTGCCAGGCACTTGTTCTCCCCGTTTTTATTGGTGAGGAAGTGGAGGGCAGGGCTCGCTCGGGGTCACACAGATTCCTCTCATCCCCTGTCCCCTGCTCCTCTTACCCTGTGGTGCGGCCGAGTTAGCTTGTGGTCTGGCGTTTGGTTTTCGCCGTGTGACTACTCATTCCATATGGACATTGCCGGGCCTTGTTTTGTTTTGCTTGTTTTTTGCTTAGCATGACGTAAGTGCCTTCTGCATTCTTAAACCGTTTGTAAATCTGTGTTGTGTGGCTGTCATTGCATCAGACTGTTGTGCTTTGACTGACTGACACGCACCCCTGAGTTGGAAATGTAGGATGTTTTCCGTTTTTGCTGCTGCAGATAATGTAGTGCACGGCTTTGCACGTAAAGCCTTGTCTTTTGTAGAATTATCCCTGAGGATAGATCCCTAGAGTAGGACTCCAGGGTAACAGTTCCAAATTCCTTTCCATAGGATTGTGTGTGGCAGTCTTTTCTCCAGTACATGCGGGTCATTTTAAAAGGAAAAATGTTGTCTGTTTTTTAGCCCCAAACTGAATGGTAATACGTGCCCTGACAGGTGTGGTCCCGCAAACCAAAGGGTCGCTGGTTCCGTTCCTGGTCAGGGCACGTGCCTGGGTTGTTGGGCCGGTTGACTCCCTGGGGGACATGAGAGAGGCAACTGATTGATGTTTCTCTCACATTGGTGTTCCACTCCCTCTCTTTCTCCCTCCCTTCCCCTCTCCCTAAAATTAAATAAAGTCTAAATAAAAGCTGACGGGTAACACATGCCGTGTGGCCGGCTGTACTTCCAGAGGGATACTGGCACCCACAAAGGGCTCATGTGTGATGATTCCAAAGGAATCGAAGCAGGGGTTTTACATTCAGATTTGAGCACAAACAAATGTGAGCCAGCACATAGGTACAGAATCTAACAGCTTTGCAATTTAGAAAAGTGGAAAGCACACAGTTTGTCCTGGCAGCGTGGTGCGCACTGTGGTCCCAGCTGTCCTTCTCTCAGTGGACAGTTGTGCTGGCATCTCAAGTGCAGGCATTTCCGGATTATGCCTGCTGTGCGGAGAGCAGCTGCTGGGGTGAAGAGACAGTGTGAGAAGGACCACAGCTGTGCTCGTGAGGCCGCCTTCGCAAGCATGGCCGTGCTCCATCAGGATTGCTGTTGGCCGGGGTTTGTCGCCTTTGGTCACTTTTGTAACATTCCTTAGAATATCTATGGGGCCACCACCCTTTGAGGCTACAGAAATCCCATCTCAGCTCTGAACTTGTTTTTTCTTAATTTTATAATTTACTGATTTGAGAGAGGGGGGAACATCAATTTGTTGTTTTCCTCATTAATGCATTCATTGGTTTGTGCCCTGACCTGGATTTAACCTGCAACCTGGGCATATTGGGACCATGCTCTAACCAACTAAGCTACCCAGCCAGGGCTCTGAACTTGCTTTTGAGCTTGGTTTTTTCCCTTCCTGTTCTGGGTCTGTTAAGTATTAGAGCTGACCAGTATTTTGTCTGTGTCATAGGTAAGTTGTGACCAGTGAAGATTGGGCTTCTAAGTGAGAAGAGCAGAGAAAGGTTCTTGACATGTTTTGTCAGTAGGCTTAGGGGGAAGGAAGACACCGGACTCTTGAAGCTTTGAGAAAACCTTGGAATAAACTAGAGTGAGGTGTCTGCTGGGACGGGCTGGTGATTTACCCCCCGAAGCTACGAAGCTGTGGAAGACGTGGGGGTCCGAAGTCGTGTTCCTGTAGCTGTGCAACATGACACTTGCTTGAAACCAGGGGTGGCTGTTCCCCCTTAAAACACCTCGGATAGATGAGGGAAGACAAAAACAGGATGAGAATTTAGATTCTGGCCCCAGGTAATAATAATAGATGTCCTGACAGGGAAGACAGGTTTCTCCGTTAGGCATGGTAACAAGAAACGTTTGATTGCTGGTAATGCTGAGCTGGCTTTTCAGTCCCTCTGAGTAACAGCACCCAACTCAGGTACAGTCCAGAATTTACGGCGACAAGTGCAGTTTTCTTGTTGGTCTTGTGAGACGCTACCACGAGGGAGCCAGCAGAGGGCCCCAGAGCCTCACCAATAAGCCTCGAATCTGGCTTCTCTGGGAAGGCTGCCCGTTTGCCAGCAAGCCCGCACCAGAGTGCTCATCTCTGAATGAAGAGGAAACTCCAGCACCTCTGAGATAAATATGAGGCATCAGGTAGAAATTACAGTTCTTTACAGAACAGTTGCGGAATCTGGTCACGCGTGGTCTTGCGTTGAGGGTGGGGCATGGGACTGTGTGCCAGTGTATGTAAAAGAGGAACCCACAGGCCTCTACGGGAACCAGGAAAGGAATATGAAACTATTTACCCAACTCCGTCACATTCTGTCTCCCCTTACCCTGATTTTCGCTGGGTTCTGATTCAGTAACCCTAATGGTCTCTGCCTGTGTGACCCTCCCCCCGGCACGCTGTTGCCTGGAGATCCTGAGCAACACACCCAGGACCCGGGGCAGTAAATGCCAGAGCAGGATTAAGCTGTTTGGCATT
This sequence comes from Sturnira hondurensis, assembly GCF_014824575.4. NCBI lineage: Eukaryota > Metazoa > Chordata > Mammalia > Chiroptera > Phyllostomidae > Sturnira > Sturnira hondurensis. Next base: position 5,455,009 of record NW_028082364.1, read on the forward strand.
TAACTCCCAGTGTTAGCAATTGAGAGGCTAGATTCCAGGCTGGTTCTTAGTCCTTTCTTTCTAATCTTAAGGTAGGTATGAATGATGAATGGATAGCTTAGAACAGTGCCTTTATACGTGCTTGCTCTTATTACAATCTACCAAAAGCTGGACTTCAAATCGTGGGCTGGATCTTATATTTCACTGCCTTTTTTAATATAGGCAGAGATTTCCCTTTTGTTCTCTCTCTTTTTTAAGATTTTGTGTATTCATTTTTAGAGAGGAGAAGGGTGGAAAATATCAGTGTATGGTTGCCTCTTGGTGCCCCCCACCAGGGACCCAGCCAGCAACCCAGGCACGTGTCCAAGGCTGGGAATTGAACCCATGACCCTTTGGTTCACGGGCTGGTGCTCAATCACTGAGCTTTTTTTCTCCTATGTAGTAGAAACCTTGGAGGACTCTCAAGGACACAAAGGAATGCAGATGTATCATTAGTAATCACATTCTACGATGGGTGGAATTGCTGCATGCTCACCGTTACTGAGTGTAGGATGCATTGCTTGTGCTCTCGTGTTCAGAGGAAAGGAAAACAGAATGATAGGCGGCCCCCCCTTGACCGACGCAGTGGCAGTGTGTGTTTGGCAGTCTCTAGGTGACACGTGTTTCTTCTAAAATGCACACCTCGACAATTGAGAAGTGATGCTGGCCCAAAACGAAATCATTTCCACACGACATAAGCTGTGTCAGAGGGCCCCAAATGGGTGGGAAGTCCACGCACACACACGCGTGTGTGTTTTCTGTAGTGGTATTTTACTTAAATTAGGCCACCAGTTAGATTTCTTAAGAAGGTCATTTAATGTGATTCAGTTTGTTTTGGCTTTCTTTTTACACTTTTTGTTGTACTTTTTTCCATTACCATTTATGCCCCCATCCCTCCCGCCTCCCTGGTTTTGTTTCTGAGAAACAATAATCCTTACCAATCTGGTAATGTGGGCCTTGGTTGAGATTCTATCTGGCATCGACTGGTCCTGTTTTGGAGCACCCCAGCTGGACACACACCTGATCATAGGCCCAAGGTCAGCCTTGAAATAATAGCATGGGACAATAGCTGGAGGGGAAGCACTTTGAACCTGAGGCCTAAGGAAGGCCAGTGGCTTTTTTGTGTGTCACGTTCTCACACTAGAGTACACTGTGTTTGTGAGTCCTTTCTTTCTTTCCCGGTTGTGAGGCCTGGAGCACCATTCTTCTAAAACGGTAAGGACATAGATTAGACCAGCTTTTTCTGGCTCAAAGCTGCTCCTCCCAGTTGTACACGTACGTGTTCACCTCCTGTGCCTTTCAGGGTGTCCAGGGTGCCGTTTGTGTTCCAGAAGTACCACCGGGCAGACGGGACCGAGGCAGCGGGTCTGCAGCGGACTGCGTTGTGCGCTCTGCACAGACGCGTTCGTGTGCAGGGGCTGCGGGAAGACACTCGCTGGCTCTGCTGCACGTGCCGCTGACCCCATTGCAGAGCAGCTCCTGCTTCCTTCGCCTGCTGTTGTGCTTTTACCATCAGCTTTGTTTCATGTTTAAGTTTGCATACGTTTCTAGGCTGTGGAACTGGGGAGAAGGGAATTTATTTGGGATGAGAAGACCTTGCATAGAAGTGGTTCTGTGATCTGTGTGGGTTTGCCTCTCTCCCCCATCCACTGAGATGCAGGCCCAAGAAAGTCCCCTTCAACTCCCGCCTCAACTGACTAATCATAAGCCCTCAGCCTCTGAATCCAGAGCCTCAGATTCTTGTCTAACTGGCCTGGTGTCTGTGCGGGAGGCCGGGTGTGCGGCGCCCAGTACAGCAGTGAGCACGAAATGCATGCTTGATCAGTGGCCCCTTGTTAAAGTGTCCAGGGCCACTTCTATCTTTGTCATCAGTTTAAAACCAAAAATTAATCTTTTAGTTCAACTGTGGGGGTTCTGCTGTGTTACATAGAAAGCTTGCTGATGCTTTTTTAAAAAAATTTTTTTTTATTTGAGAGAGTGCGGGCTGATCCAGATGGCGCTCTAGCCAACTGGTACCCAGCCAGGGAAGGAGCTGGCTTTTTCATACATGAACTGCTTTGCATCCATGTTGCTTTAAAGGCTCCCCGTCTGTGCTCCTGCAAGTGAGAGCGAGCATCAGCACCTCTTTGAACAGGCTTCCCAGGGATTCGGCTACCAGGTTTTTGTAATAGGCTGTGATGATTAGAGTTGTCTGGGGGTTTTGGGAGTGTTTTATTTGTTTTTTTCCAGAATGGAGCCAAGGGGAAGAATTTTTTCAGAATGTGCCATCCTGCTGTTTCACCTGGTTCACTCTCTCACCCTGGATTGTAGCCGTGGCCTCCTGCGCTACCAGTATATAAAGTCAGATTTTTGTGTAGAATTCCAGATTTCTGGCTGCTTTTCCATTTAAAACCTTGGGCAGACTGAATTCTCACTTTGCCTAGCAACCGTCAGTCACCACACTCAGTGGTTATATTTCACACAGCTTGTGTTACCTGCCGCCACACGGGCACTTTGAGTCTGCAGTTCCAGTCCTCAGTAATCTCCCAAAAGTCAGGCACACAGTCTTGTTCATCATAGTTTGGTTTCACCTCCTAACAGTGTGTGGCTTGCTCGTAAGTGTTTGTTGAAGTAGACTCATAGCTACACATCATAACTGCTTGTTGCTGGGCACCAGTGAGAGGTGCAGAGAGACAGGTGCCCGTGCCAGTCCACGTATTTTCGTGGATTCTGGAAACCGTGTGTTCGTCTGGGCAGAGGCACATTGGCGGCGCTCTCGCTTTTCTAGGACCTCGTCGCTGTCTCTACAGCCTGCTTCCCGTTTCTCCTTCCAAGAACCGTGAGGCAGAGTCTCCAGCCTTGTGGAGGTCAGGGGGCAGCAGTGTGTGCACACAGGGGTCAAGGCCTCTCTGGGTCCCCACCACCCAGTGTGCGATGCTTCGTTCGCTAGGGTCGCCATAACAAAATCCCACAGATGGGGGTTTTAAACAACTTTTTTTTTTTACAGTTCTGGAGGCTGGAAGTCCAAGAACAGTGTATCACCAAGTTTGATTTTTTTTCTGGGACCTGTCTCCTTGGCTTGTACATGGCTGCTTTCTCACTGTATCGTCACATGACTTTTCCACTGTGGACGCCCTTGTGTCCAAGTCTCCTCTTCTTCAAGGACACCAGTGAGACTAAATTGGGGTCTACCCTAGGAGCCTCGTTTCAAACTGCTCATCTCTTTAAAGGACCTCTCTTCAAATATAATCACATTCTGAGATTCAGGCATGGGGGTTAGGACTTTAGTCCATAACAGCCACAGATAAATGATGTGTCTCCCCCACCCCACCCTACCTCAGGATGATGGAGGATGTTAGAATAAATATTTATTTTTAAGTGTTTTTGGACGTCATTTGTATCTCCAGTCATTTCTTAGGCTCTCCATTCATGTGAAATATTTTACTTTTTCTTTCTTCAGATTATGCATTTCAAAAAAACTTTTTTCTTAAAGATTTTGTTTATTTGTTTTAGAAAGGGGAAGGGAAGGGGAAAGAGAGAGAGAGAGAGAGAGAGAGAGCAACATCAGTGTGTGGTTGCCTCTAGCACACCCCCTACTAAAACCCAGGCATGTGCCCTAGACTGGGAATCAAACCGGTGACCCTTTGATTCGCAGGCCAGCATTCAATCCACTGAGCCACACCAGCTAGGGCAAAAATTGTTTTAGTTATCCATACACAAAGTCCCGCAGAAGTAAGGTTTGCTTGAGTGTGGTTGATAAGAGTACGTGAATGTCTCGCATGAGATGGACAGCAGTTTGAACATTTCATCTAAAATGTCATATGGTGTGAGGGGATGTTATTTGTGCCTGACCCTGTTTATCTAAACTATATCATGTTATGATTGCAAAAAAAAAAAACCAGGCAAGTGAAGTTTTGTGTTTTTTTTTTTTTTTTTTTTTTTTAATCAAAGATCCAGGAAGCCCTGGCTGGTGTGGCTCAGTAGATTGAGCACCATCCTGTGAACCAAAAGGTCGCTGGTTTGATTCCTGGTCATGGCACACGCCTGGGTTGCTGTTCAGGTCTCCATTCGGGAGCATTCGAGAGGCAACTGATTGGTGTTTCTCTCCCTCTCTTCCTCCCTCTGCCTCTCTAAACATAAATAAATAAAATCTTTTTTGAAAAGATTCATAGATTCTTATAAAGTTGAGAAAACACCGAAATAGGTGTTTCAGAGCTGGGACTCTGGAATCAGACTGCCTCCGTTCAGATGACGGCTCGCAGATCTACAGACTGTCACCTTCGGCAAGTAGCTCAGCTGCTTTGGCCCTTGTGTGTGAAGTTGGGCCAGCGATAAATATCACCTGCTTAACGAAGTGGTTGTGAGCATCCAACGTGATACAGTACGCGCCTTGCTGGGACCTGTGCCTGGCGTCCAGTGAGAGGAGAGGCGTATATTGAAACGAACCTTGTAGACCCCTGGGCTGCTGTCCAGTGCGGGTCCCTGCTGCCTCTGCCGGAGCCCTTTGCTGTTAGTGGTGTGCTTTCTACACAGTCATTTTAGTCACCTAAATGAAAAGGTTTTCTTCTTGTGGTAAGGCACCTTTTTTATTGGTTTGAAAGAGAGAGAAACATTGATTTATTGTTTCACTTATTTATGCATTCATTGGTTGATTCTTGTATGTGCCCTGATCTGGGATCGAACCTGCAGCCTTGGCGTATCGGGATGAAGCTCTAACTAGCAGAGCAAAGGCACTTTTTTCTCTCATTTGGCTTTTTTATCAAACCAGCAACTCGAACCAAACCAGCAATACAAAGAAAAATAAGGATCCGTGACGCCTGTGAAGATACGATTCTCTGGCGTCGCCCTTCTCCTTGCGCAATGCCCAAAGTCAGCGGGACTCAGGAACCTCCCGTGGAGTGCAGACGGTGCCGAGTTGGGGTGTGTCTGTTTTAGCCCGTCCGGCAGTTGGGAGAACAGTGTGAGGCGGAAAAGGCAGTAGTGGGACTTACAGTTGAGCCGATGACAAAACTACTAGAGTGTCAGCAGCTGTGTCCCCTGCACATTTCCAGGTGGCGCAGCCTTGGTCCTGGCACACAGAGCCTGAGCAGAGCAGGGCTGGGGAGCCTGGCAAAGGCAAATAGCCTCTTGTGAAGTTTTAGCCTGTTGTCCATCTGCTGTTATTTTGAGCAGTTGCTGTAAAGAAATAATTAAGAATAAAAACAAAGAAACTAGCAACATCCCAGAGCAGGCTACCACTCTGGCAGCTCTCTGAAAGGCCCAGTATTCCTGGAGCTCTGCAGGCCTTGTAGGGGAGGGGGCGTGGAAAGGGGGCAGCTCCACCTTCCTGGGCTGGACTCGCCCTCGGGAAAAGCTATAGATGGGCTCCTGGTGTGACCAACACTGCACGTTCCTTGTGGCGTAGGCCATGTAACTGGAACTGAGAATCGAAGCTGTGGACTGTGGGTGAAGGACAGCTTGACAGAGATGAGGAGAAGGTAACACTTGAGACATTCTGTGCGAGGAGACCCATTTACAGCACCTTAGTGCACTGTGTAGTAGTGTACTACCTTGATTGAGTTCTTTGTGATCAAGCATTTTTGATAGTGTTTGAGATAGTGGAATCCTAAGGTTTTATACTTGAGTGACAGTAGTTTATTAATTTATTGATTAAAGAGACATCAACTCATTGTTCCACTGACTTATGCATTCTTTGGTTGATTCTTGTATGTATCCTGACTGGGGATTGAACCCACAAACATTGGTGGGTTCCCCCAGGATAATGCTGTTACCAGCTAAGCTACCCAACCAAGGCTAATAGATACAGCTGATATCACAGATACGTAGGTCGGCCTTCCAGCACCTGCTCTCTGTCCCCAAAGGCACACCTGAGGGGGAACCCAAGGCAGGGGGAGAGGTCCAGTCATCTCCTGGCCAGATGTCCGCACTGTAGGATGGTAGCTGTCTGTGACAAAGCCAGAAATACTGAGCTGGCCGGTGCAGCTCCTCTTCCTTCAAGTGTGTGGACTCAAGCTGAGAGTTCTTGACTTCTCCTTTTCCCAACCTCAGCTAGCTGGGATAACAGCTCTCTGTTTCTCAGATCTGTTGGAACTTGCAGTGGCCATAATGCTCTCTTGTGTGATTTGTATCACCTCTTCCACCACTTGTCTGTCTCCCCCAAGAACTATGTGGCATTCCTCCTGTTCTCCAAGTTCTGCACTGTGAGGGGCCCTTACTGTCTGCCTCCCCCCGGCCCCCTGCCCCCGTAGTGAACACTGCAAGGATGCAGGTGCAGCTTTCGGGTGTCCTGAAATCTGAGCCTCTCTTCCAGGGAGTGGTAACTGTGGAGTCAAAGAGCTGCCATTACTGGCTGCTTCTGCCAGGCGCAGATTCCGGAAAGGCCAGGAGTGTGTGAGCAAACAGGTCTGCTCCGGCTTGTGTCTGCGCAGGTTCTAGCAGTGTTTCTTTTTGACAGTTAAATCAGTCTGTTATTAGAGCTGCCACGACTTCTACCACGTTGCTTTGCTACTGAGCCCTCTTGAAGGCCACTGTTCCACCTGGTTCTCATGCATTGTTGCTCTCTAAGAGTGTTCGTTCCCTCCAGAGAAAACCGGGGATGGGGCCATTGTTCAGTTCTGAAACAGTGGTCCCTGGGGGTCCTACTATGAGAAAGAACTTCTCTGATCCTGTAAAGAAACTAGGTTTTTGAATGAATGAACCATAAATTACTGGCTTTCATACTGTTTGACTCTGAACTGTAGTAAGAATGTATTTTATTATAAACCTAGTACATACATAAATGTATATAAATATATACATAAGTATAACCAAAACAGTGGTTTTACAAAACAAATATCTGATATGTGAAATGCATTCTGTAGTATCTTCTTTTCTGTTCTAGTTTAAAAACAAAAACAAGAACAAAACACTGGTCATTGCCTACTAAAATGATTTCACAACCCACCAATGGGTTGCAATTCATAGTTTAAAACTCACAGCTGTTAGTAACTTTGCTTCCCCAAACCTGTATTGGTGTTGAGTGTCTGCTGCCAGCGAACCCTTGGGGTGCAGATTGGCATAGCCCCTGTCCTCCTGCCCCTTCGTGCCTGAGTGAAACACAGGGGCATGAGAGCTGTCCCGGAAAAGGGGTGCTAGCAGGGACTAGACTAGCGTCACTCACATCCTTGTAGAGAGAATCCTCTTAATCTCTGTTTACTCTGGGTTCATGCCAAAGTCCTTATCATCACCTCCCAGGCTCCAGATGCCTGCCTTCCATTCATCTCTTACTGGCCTTCCGCCTCACTCCTCGCTCTCCCTCAGCCTGGAGCTCTTTTCCCGGACACCATGAGGCTCACTTCCTCGCCTTTCCTAAGTCTTTGCTTACACAGACTTTCTCGGAGAAGCCTTCCCCAGCCACCGACTTAGTGACCCGTGGACCATTTCCACCTCTGCGCTCCAGCACTGATGTTCTTCTCTCTTCCCGTGTTTCTCCCTAGCACACAAATGCCCGCCTCCTGGCAGTGCTCTGGGAGTCACCAATATAAACGGACATTTGAGGGAGAGTCATCACTGTTTGAATAATTGCTATAAAGGAATTCATATTTTGTGTTATTCCGATGATGGTAAAATAGAACTTGTATGTATTCCAGGAAGCACTGACCTCCCACTTTGTCTTGAAAGTCCTTTATCTTGCTACCCCTGGTAGCAAAAAGCGGCAACTGTGGCTTTCCCAGTCAGTATTTCTCAAGCGTCCCTTCTCCCAGGCAATGTCCGTAGGCCTGGGTGTCTTTATAACTGTCTGTCCCTAGGGGGCAGCATTAGCACAGAAACCAAGGTTGAGGCCACCTGTTTTTGTCACCTACTGCTGACGGATCCAGAGGGAGGGAGTGTTTGGTTTCTTTCTAATCAGCAAGAGTAAGACTTGCCGATTTCTTTCTTTTTTGTAAGACTTTTTTCTTTCTTTCTGGAAAGGAAGACAGAGAGAGAGGGAAAGAAACATCAGTGTGTGGTTGCCTTTCAGGTGTCCCCCACTGGGGACCTGGCCCACAACCCAGGCATGTGCCCTGACTGGAAATCCAACCGGTGACCCTTTGCTTCGCAAACCCGTGCTCAGTCCATTGAGCCACACCAGCCAGGGCGACTTGATTGCCTTTTCAAGCTCTCCTTCTGTACAGAGAAATGGTAGGGTGCACGTTCAGTATACACGTGTTTTGAAATCCCCTTAGTTTAGTCTGTGACTGTTAAAACCAATAGTATGAAGTCTTCCCTGAGAAGTCCTTCCCTCAGGAATGCTGCCCAGAGGTGTCACCTGGCCCTGCCCAGATCTGAGTTTCTGCAGTTAGAAATCTAGGTGCTCTTGCTTCTGAGAGATTATTTACTTTAAGAAAAGAAAAAAATCGCCCTGGCTGGTTGGTGTAGCTCAGTGGATTGAGCGCGGGCCTGCAAACCACACGATCACGGTTCGATTCCCAGTCAGGTCACATGCCTGGGTTGCAGGCCAGTTCCCAGCAGGGGACCCATGAGAGGCAACCGTACATTGATATTTCTCTCTCTCTCTCTCTCTCTCTCTCTCTCTCCTTCCCTTCCCCTCTAAGGTAAATAAATTTAAAAAAAAGAAAAGAAAAGAAAAAAATCTCCCACAAGGAGAGCTCGGCTTCTTGGAGAGGTGTGATGCAGTCAGATCATTACAAGATGGTGTGAGACAGTGGACATTTGAATTGTGTTTGTCTTGTGAGAAATTCAGTGGGTCCAGGAAGCTGGATGTCTCACTTGGGTTGTATGGGGTGGGAGGGGCCTGTGATCTGACCTTGGGGAGTAACCAAACTCTACAGCCCCTGGGTGGGCAGGGGGAGGGGGGCAGGCTGACTGATCTTTCCGTCGTGACACCACTAAACTCGAGGTTCCAGGCACAGGTTTGTCTGTGCTGCCATTTGTGAAGCTCCTTTCATGGAAATGGAGAAATCAGTTTCCACATACTGAAGCTATAGGAGAAAATCAACAAAGGACATCTTAACTGAAGTATATTCAGTACTTTCTCAAGCACCATCTGCAAGCGTTTGGTCATGAGATTCGTGGTAATAACTCATCTTTCCAGTTTTGCATTAGATTGGGGGAGAAAGTTAGGGAGCAAAGAAAGGAACCACAGTGAAAAATACAAATACCCAAAACACCTGGAATCATCTTCTGGAAGGCAGGCCCCTTGTAGTGCAGGCTTCCCCCACGAGCCCAGTGTCCTAGGAGCCCATCTGTCTGGGTGTACTAGCTGCTGCTGTTGTGAAAGGCTGCTTTCGGCTTCCGGGAGATTTTTTGAAGACTCGTTCATTGGGTTTGCCCATTTCCTGATGGGTGATTTATGAACACACCTGCCCGCACCACACTGAGTGTTCAGCAGGTTTTGACCAAAACCAGCGTGACCCCTGTACCATACCCTTCCTATTTACACAATCTCACCCCAACGACTTTTTTTGTTTTCCTCGATAAAAAAAAGTCCTCAAAGGGAAATGATTTGCCCATGTGGAAGAGGTGAAGTAAAAAATGGCAGAAGCACTAAAATTAGGCATCAACATTGACGAGTCCAAAAATTGTTTTGAGCAGTGGAAAAAAAATCTCAATAGGTGTGTTATATCATATGGAGAGTACTTTGAAGGTGGCTGAAGTTTAAACTTGTAAGAATAAATACACAATTTTTTATGAATGAATTCCAGGGGTCTTTGGGGGGTTCCCCCTCATACATAACCCATATCCTTAAGACAAAAATCCTAATGAATTAACCTGAGAATGTCTTGTATTTAGGTTTTCTCATAAAATTGTCATCATACTTCGTGTAATTATAAATATGAAGACCTCATGGGGAGGAAATAATACTCTTCGGGGCAGGGCCAGTTCACCGAGAAGCCCCATGTGCCTGTCTCTCCACCCCCCCACCCCACCCCCCCCACCCCGTGTGAGAGGGCAGAGTCCTTGGAGCAGCGGCCTCTGCACGGAGCGGAGTGCGCTTTGTCTCCCCGCCTTCATCTCTGTAGTTTTCCATACATTCAGTCCCTTGCGGGGGTCAGACCTAGTGTGAGGCCCTTAAATTCAGAGATAACAGGCATAGTGTGGGGGGCCGTGAGTCAGCTCCTGGCTGTGAGGGATTTACAGCTTATTCACCAATGCATTACCATGTGGCACCGAATAGGCATTCAAAGGTAACTTTTCTCTTGGCCTGGATGAATTGAACCCTCCATTCCGAGCCTGTCTGCAGTGATCAGCAGGGCATAGTTTTTGCATGCAAGGAGTGCTTGGCTCCTTGGATGTGTGATGTAATCAGATAATTACAAGATGCTATTAAAAGTACTGTAAAGGATTGGGAGCCATGTGTTCTCGGAGTCCAAGGGAAGAGTGCCAACTTTTGCCCCGGTCGTTTGGCTTTCCCCAGAGCCCTGGTATTTGAAATGAGAACTAACGAGTACGTGCTGCCAGAGAGAAAGGACATCTAGGAGACGTTGTACAGTGGAGGGTGTTGGGCACGTACACGGGCAGGAGGCCCGCCGGGGGCACCNATCAGATAATTACAAGATGCTATTAAAAGTACTGTAAAGGATTGGGAGCCATGTGTTCTCGGAGTCCAAGGGAAGAGTGCCAACTTTTGCCCCGGTCGTTTGGCTTTCCCCAGAGCCCTGGTATTTGAAATGAGAACTAACGAGTACGTGCTGCCAGAGAGAAAGGACATCTAGGAGACATTGTACAGTGGAGGGTGTTGGGCGCACGTACACGGGCAGGAGGCCCGCCGGGGGCACCGCCCGCCTCTCCCGGCTCCTCTTCCACTTCCCATCCTGCTTCCACTGCTCTGCCACTGACCCTTCAGGCTTGAGCCGAAACGCCACTTCCGCATGAGGTGTGCTTCGCACCGTGGAAGATACGGCCTCCCTGCCCACACTCCCACACCATGCCACGTCTCCAGAGCACGTGCTCATCTGTCTGTCGTCCCACCCAGCCAGCCCTCCCAGAATGTAGACTCTAGGAGGGCAGGCTTGATTTGCTCGCTGACCCTTCGCTGAGCACAGCCCAGGCACCATGGACAGCCCTCAAAGGGCCTGCCTTCCAGAAGAGGGGCGAGAGGGAGAAGAAAGGTGAGAGTGCACTCGCTCCTTTCGGGGTGGGAATCGTCCATCCCCAGGGTCACTGGGAATGGGACTTAGACCGGGCAGTGCTGGTGATGGTGGTGATCTCAGGCATTGTCATTAGCATGTCTGCACGCATCATAGTCCTGGCTGCCTTTGAGACGTGAGTGGCAGGTATTTACAAGTAAAGGCCCAGGGGCTGGTGAAGGGGAGAACCAAGTAACTGATCCTTGGTTCTGGTGTGGAACAGTCACATGGAGCCTGTCTGCACATCTAATGGGAATCTAAAAACACGCTTCCTTCTGTGCCCCGCCAGACATGCAGCTGGTGAAGGTGGCGGGAACAGCTGCTTCCCCACAGGTCCAGTCTAAGGTTGCTCAGTGATTGGAAGGCTCCCATCGTTATCGTTAAAAATCCCCCAGCTCTCCAGGAAGCACAGGGAAGCAGGCCTCCTGCACAGCTGCGTCTGCGCCTTCAGTACCCTGACACTCGCTGCTCCACAGCCTTGCTGACCTTTCATCTGTGGTCTCTGTACACAAGGTGGCCATTGTAACCTCAGGGCTTGTCTCATACTCTTGTGCCTCGGGTTTTCCAGTAAACAATGACCTGTTCTTGCTAACCGTCGCTCTGCTGGCAAGCATGAGAATGAAGGAGAGAGAGCAAGTGGCTCTGGAATCGTGCGAACTTGAGCCCATAGCTCTGTGACCTTAAACAAGTTAATATGCCTGTCTGAGCCTTCCTTTTCTCATTTATTAAAAAGAAAAAATGAGGCTGCCGGTTCAATTCCCAGTCAGGGCACATGCCTGGGTTTCAGGCCAGGTCCCCAGTAGGGGACACATGAGAGGCAACCACACATTGATGTTTCTCTCCCTCTCTTTCTCCTTCCTGTCCCCTCTCTCTAAAAATAAATAAATATTTTTTTAAAAAGTGAGGCTAATGTTCCAGTACTTTCCTTGTGGAGTTGTTCTGAAGATTGAATGAGAGATGTCTGCGAAGCACCCTGTACCGGAAGATGTTTGGGTGTGGAACCAGGAGCCAGTACTGAGTGTCAGTGGGTGGGATGTGAGAGTTCAAGGTGCTTGTTAAAGGTGTGCACTACCTTGTAGATTACGGTTTAGTGGGCAGTTCATCTAAAGAGCCAAAATTGAAAGAGTCTTTTTAAAATAATAGTAAAGTCCCTTTCTGCAACCATATGGGAAAAGCTTTTATTCCTAACAAGAAAAGATGGGCACGCCGCTACTTCCCTAGCCCCAGGTCAGTCTCAGCCACGCCAGCCTCAGTGCTGGCACAGCTGGGCTCCGGAAGGAGTTGGTGGAGCGCTGTGGAGGAAGTCTGGCCAAGAATAGAGTCCCGACTCTGGGGCTTGTTTCCCCAGAAGTCAGCTACTTGGCCCTAGTTTAGTGAGGGGTCACTGCAAGGCCCTGCAGCTTGCCAGATGGCCCTGCACCATCAGCAACCAGAGCGATCGATCTTGTGCAAACAGAAGGACGACTTCACCCACTCAGTCTGCTTCCCAAATCCGTCCCTCTAGCCTCAGTATCTGCACTGACCACTGTCCATCCTAAACTCCCCCCACCCCACTCCCCTGCCCCTCCGCTCCTTGGACTCTGTCCCTACCACCTTCCTCTGCGCTCCTGGAATGAGACAGGCCTGGCACACAGGCCCTCTGCCCAGACGCCTGCTGGTCCCGCTCACCCTTCAGGCCTCCGCTTCCATGTCACATTCTCAGAAAGGTTTTTCTGTTCTTGAACTAATACAGCTGCGCTGTTTCCCACTCCCAGCACCCGACGCTTTCCCTCCACAATGTTTCCCTCAGGGTCGTAGTCATATGTATTGTTCGTGTGGTACCCGTTTTCTTCACTAGACCGCAAGCTCCAGGAAGGTAGAAACTGAGTCTGATTTGGTTATTGCCGTGTCCCCAGCATCTCATTCAGCACTCAACGAATGATAGACGTTCCACAGGTACTGGGGACGGATGGAGATGCCAGTCTAGAATTAGACTGTGTTCTCACCGGAGCCGTGAGAACTCTCACCCTCACTCCATCTGTTGCTCCTCCCGCAGCAGCTGATCTAAGTTCACCTTTCCACCAGCTTTGGTGTCCCAAGTGAGAAACTCAGAAGTTACTGGAGACTTCTCCCTCATCACTTCAGAACTCCTCCGGTTATGCTCAACTGTCTTCCTGCCCAGACGTCAGCCCCTTCAGTCCAGCAAAGCACTTGCAAGCCAGGCGGGCAGCCTGCCGCCCTGCCGTGCCTCTCCCCGTCCTGGGCAGCGGGCGCTCGGCTCTGTGGTTGCGGTTGCCCACGGTGTGGGAAGAGATGCACAGCGGGACGCCTCCCAGAGTGCGTGTGCGTTTGTGAGTTGTGTGTATGGACTGCTGTTGTAACATACACTGCAAAACATAACAAAAATACAAAAAAAACTTAAAGGTGACGTTAAGTCATACTTTTAAACAATTTTATTGAATGACATGGGAACCTTTCATGCTCATTACAATACTGAGTGTATTTCATTGCTCACGTTTGACAGCCTGGTTCTACATTTTAGATACTCTGCTTTAATGGCTGTCGTAGCTGGAAGAGGTGTTCTCACCACTCGGGATGCTTGATTTAGTCAGTCCGCTGAAGATAACACCTCCTCAAAGGGTTCTCTGACTCAGCCCTCCCCCTTCTTTGCCGGCCCTCCCGGATGTGTGCGGATTGTATTGGGAATGTTGGCGAAAGCAACTGTTTCCTCCTGACCCAGAAGTGCACACAGGTGTTGGGGAGCACGGGCTCGAGTGAGGTTTGAAAGCCAGGATGTGCTGGCGTGTGTGTCCTGAAGGTGTTTGCTGAAGTGCGCTCTGCGTCCAGCGTGGTCCTTGGGGCTTTCTCCTTAACCTCACTTTGAACAATGGGGTTTCTTCCTGTTAGAAACCTGCCTGATGCTGTTAAGCGTTTGTTGAGTCCAGGGACAGAGCTTAGCTGTGCTTGAGAGGAGAGGATTACAATTTAGTAAAGTACATACCGGGTTCAGAAGAGGGGTACGTTTTTTAAGAAAAAGCTCCAAATGTTAAATTTACCCAGCCTGCTGTTCACTTGCCTTGTTTTAATTGTGGATTTCGCTGTCTAGCTGGCTAGACTTTTCAGAAGACATTTTGGTTTTATTCTCTGGGACCCCTGGGCCCTTCCCTCAGGGAGAAGTACCATGGCTGCAAACCCACCTGTGGACCTACAGGAGAACCGCTGTGATTTGGGAAGTGAGTGGCAGCTTCCCAGTGACCCCTCACAACTGCCACAGCCTGGCCTGGCCATCGTGCTGTGGTGGACCTGTGCCTCGCCTGGAAAACGGGTTCTTCCCTTACGGACAAGGGCCCGTGCGGTAGTAACTGGGTCTCCGGGAATGCCAGGACGCATTATCTAAATGCTGTGCAGTGCTCTCAAGCTGCTGTTCCCGGCGGGTGGCTGGGTTAGTGCTGTTTGGGAGCTAGCTGCCAGCTCATCTGTGTTCTCCAGCTGTTGTTTATCCTTCAGTTTCGTGGAATAGTCAGGGAACGGTCTTTCAGAAATGGGGTTTATACTGCTTTAAATTTTGGTCTGTAATAATTAACTCACTGCTGATTTAGGCTCTGTTTGCTGACAGGGATGTAATTAGTGGACTAGAGAACATTGTTTGCCTTGGAAACAAAAGCATTTAATACAGAATCTTCAATCAGCTCATTTCCACCCCCACCACCTCATTCTGTTGTTTGAAGCCTTTTTACAACACCCACCAAAGGGTTGTTCGGGTCCTCATCTCCCCAAGCGGTCCATTCCGTTTTTCTCTTGCTTTAAATTTTATCTTTTAATTAGATAGTACATTTATATGGCAAAAGATTCAAAAGGCCTACAGTAAGAAGTCTCCCCCCTGCCTCCCAGCTACTCAGGACAGTCAGTACTAACAATTGCTGGGGTGTCCTTTTCAGGTTGGTTTTGTATGTCACTCTCCGCCTCCCACCACCACAGAAATGGTAGCATCTATGCTATACATACCATTCTGTGCCCTGTTAGATTTATCCTACCAGTCAGTATATGTTAGAAAATGTTCAATAATGTGGAGGCACGGCAATAGATGTTGTTAGAACTGATGTGAAAATGTAATCTGGTAAGTCTTGTGGCCATCTCGAACCCAGCCGCTCCCAGATGCTAAACAGTTATGCCCACCTGCCTGTCTGACATCTCTGCTGAGTGTCCCACAGGTCCTCCCCTGCCATCACCACCCATATCAAATCCCAGATCTTAAAGCCAGCCCTCCCTCTACCCAAGCTGGGCTTTCCCCGCTGTCCTCAAGCTCCATCCGTGTCGCTGTTACCTTGTGCTGCACAAACCAGAAACCAGGGTGATACCCTTGACACCTCCCTCCCCCACTCCCAGAGCCGGCTGTTGCCTGCCAGCCAGTCTGGCTTCCTCCGTCCCTCTCAAATCAGCCCGCTCTCTGTCACGCCCTCCCTGCAGCCCTAGGTCCAGGCCTCCTGATCCCACTCCGGGACGACTCTCATAGTTTCCTATCTCCTGCGCTTCCACTCTTTCCTCCTGCCAGTCTGTTGTTCTCCGTGAATAATGATCTCGTAACATCACAAAGCTGATCATGTTACTCCCATGCTCGACACCTTTGGACGCCTTCTTGGTGCCCTTAGGGTAAAAGTCAGACTGATCATCACACCCCACAAGGCCCCGTGGGCCTCACCGGACCTGTGTTCACTGTCCGTAGTCCGGCCTCAGGAGCCGGACCTGCCGGCCTCACCTGTGCTCCTTGGCCTGGAGCGTTCTTCTCCCTGGCCCTCTTTGCCTCCTCTTTCAGATTCTAGGCTCCACTTCCTCAAGCTGTCACTGTCCCCCATGCCAGATCAGGTCCCCAGTTAAAGCTGACAGTATCTTCTCCTTTACTACAGTTACTAGAGTTGTAATTTCCACCTGTGGAAATTAAATTAGATTGGAGTGATGTGTGTGTGTATGTGTGTTTTTAATTCCTATTAGTAGTGTGAAATAGTTTATAAACTAGAAGCAACACCAGAATAAAAAGTAGTCATTTTTTACATTCCTATTTATAAACGAAGCTAAGCCATGGAAAAGGGTTCCTGTTTATGAGGTAGGGGCGCCTGAGGGAGTGCCTGCTGAAGGGCCGCCCGCACCCTGATCTAGGCTGCGCCTGGGTTGGGCCAGGTCTCCAGTGGGGTCGCGTGAGAAGCAACTGTACATTGATGCTTCTCTCCCTCTCTTTCTCCCTCCCTTCACCTCTGTCTAAAAAGGAATAAAATCTTAAAGAAAAAAATCCCAAATCCCATAAATCTGTCTTTTGATGGGGGGGTGGGTCCTGGCGTTTTAGAAAGTCTTATACAAATTGGGTGTTGGAAACAATGAATCCTTTCTCTGTTTCTTTCCTTTATCCTCACCTGAGGCCTTTTTCCACTGCTTTAGAGAGAGAGTGCGGGGACAGGGAGGGTGTCGGTATGAGAGAGGAACATCATCACTTGGCAGCCTTCCGTACATGCCCTGGCCGGGATCGAACCTGCAGCCCTGCAGGATACGGGATGACGCTCCCTTCCCGTTCTGTTGGGATGTCGGTGGCAGTGCGCCCGCTGAGAGGGAGGCAGCCTCCGAAAGATCTCAGGTGGTATGGGGCTTATTTCACAGTCCCCGCTGTTGGGCAGAAATGCGAGTGGGGTGTGCTCACCAGGAGCTGTGTGTCTGCTTTGTCCCCAGGAGACCTGCAGAAAGTGTCAAGGACTCTGGAAAGAGCACAACGGCCTCACCTGCGAAGAGCTGGCTGAAAAAGATGACATCAAGTACCGAACGTCCATGTGAGTAACGTGACTCGGGGGGCTGTCCACTAACTCACAGCATAGCCACACACGCACGTTAGCCTGCCTCACTGGCCGAGAGAGAGGCGGTGAGCCGTGCGCAGAAAACAGGTTCTCAAGCTCCTCAGTCCAGAGTGACTTCAAAGGAGCACACTGTAATTAGGCTAGGCGGCACTCACGTTGCTTTATGTGCCTTAGCTGTAGGATACTGGCGGCGTTGAGTAGAATCACAGACTCCAGCATGCAAATTAATGCAGTCAGTAATCAGAGCCATTACTGTGTAGCACTCCCTGTATTGCTGAACGCTTTGCAAGTATTAGTTTATTAAATACATTGAGTTGAACAACACAAGAGTCTATTTCTCATGTAAGTGTCCCGCCTTGCCAGGTGGTTGGCGCAGATCTGTCCCATGAGGCCATTCGGAGACACAGGTTCCTTTATCTCATCGCTTCACCGCTACCCCAGGTGGTGTTCTCGACTCTGATTGGACTGGGTCGCGGCCACGTTTCCGCTCTAGCCCAGGGAAGGAGAAGGAGGGAGACGAGTTGCCAGACAGGCAGTTCTCTTTCGTTTGTAAGTGATGCAGAAAGTGTATGTGTCACTTCTGCTTATGCCCTGTTGGTCTAGACTGAGTCCTGTGGCCACAGCCTGCTCCAAGGTAGACATCATGTAGTCTCGAGCCGGGTAATTTTACGACCAGCTTAAATTTGGAGGTTAAGGAGCAGGTTTTGTTACTAGAAAAAAATGAAGAGGGAAATGCCTTTTGGGGGTAGTTAACAGTCTCCAGATGAGCACTACAGGTAGGCACTGCTATCTTCACTCTACAAATGACACAGCTGAGACACACAGTGAGTGAGTGGCCTATCGCATGGCTTCCTGCCTGCTCTGTACCGCAGGCTTGGTAGGCAGAGTAACGACCCTCCAAGATGTCCGTGCCCTCCCTGGTCTCCAGAGCCTGGGGACTGTGAGTGTGCTACCTTTACGTGGTGAAAGGGACTCCCCAGATGTGATTGAGGTGGTGGGTTTTGACATGGGGAGATTATTCTGGATCGTCAGGCTGACACAGTCCAGTCACACGGCTCCGTAAAAGCGGGGAGAGGGGCCTTTCTCCGGTCGGGTGGGGCGGGCGTGACGGGCCGTGTCAGAAGGGCACGAGGGGCGCTCCCGCCCATTGCTGGCTTCAGAGACAGAGGAAGGAGGCCACGGGCCAAGGGGTGCGGCAGCCTCTGGGAGCGGGGAGCACCTTCGGTTTCTAGAAACCGGATGTTGGCCCGACAGCTTCAAAGAACCGAATTCTGCTGACAAATGAGCAGCAAACAGACCCTCTCCCAGAACCTCCAGGAGGGCACACGGCCGCCAGCACCTTGATTTGGGGCCGGTGAACCCGCGCTGCACTTCTGGCCTGCAGAGCTATGAGATGAGAAACTATGTCACATGGAGCTAATAAATTGGCTTCGGCTGACTTGTTACAGAAGCAGTAGGAAACTAACACGGATCTTGGTACTAGAAGCGGAACCCTGCTGTAACAGACACCTAAAAATGTGGGGGTGGGGGTGGGTTGGACGAGGGGCCGAACATGGGAGAATTTCTTTTTTTTTTAAATATATTTTATTGATTATACCATTACAGTTGTTCTATTCCCCCCCTTCATTCCCCTCCACCCGCACACTCCCTCCCCCACCATTCTCCCCCCCTTAGTTTATAACCAACCTGGGAGAATTTCAAGAAGCATGATGAGGACTTCCGGCCAAGATGGAGGCGTAGGTGGAAACACTGTGCCCCCTCCCACAACTAAATTTAAAGACAGCGAAGTTTTAGAAACAAAAACGCAGCCAAAACAGTGAAAACTGAACTGTATGGAAGTCTGACAACAATGAACCAATCAGCCAGACCAGTAAGAGGGGCAGAGTCAGCGGCAGAGCAGGTCGGGCTGGAAAGACCCTTGGGTCCCACCGACCGACCCAGGAGCAGAGGCAGAGGCGGTTGGTGGATCCCAGGCGTGGGGTGGCAGTGGGTGGACCCATTGAGAGCGCAGGGCAGCTGGCTGACTATGGTCACATATTCGCGCACAGATAAACAAGCGAAAGAGCAAACGGTGAGACAGACCCTACGGGCTAGGGCCCCAGCAACAGGAATTAGAGCTGAAAGCACCAACTGGAAAGACTTTCTCAGGGTCGAGGGGCTGGGAGAGGCTCCCAGGCTCAGAGAGAGTTCGTTGGAGAGACCCACAGGGTCCTGGAAAGTACACAGGCCCACACACCTGGGAACCAGCACCAGAGGGGCCCAATTTGCTTGTGGGAAGCCGCAGAGGGGACAGAAATCTGAGAGAGCAGAGTGGAGCAAAGCGCCATTTTTTTCCCTCTCTGACCTCGTCCCCACATACAACGTCACAACCCGGCAACTGGGTCACCCGGCCTTGGAGAACACCTAAGGCTCCGCCCCTCATACATAACAGGTGCGAACAGACCAAACATTATGACTCAAGAAGAGCTCAAAGCCCCAGAGCCTATAATTCTAAGTGACCAAGAAATAGCCACACTTTCAGATGCACAGTTCAAAATACTGGTGATCAGGATGCTCACAGAACTGGTGGATTTTAGCCACAAATTAGAGGAACATATGAAGGCTAAACTGATTGAAATGAAGGGAAATGCACAGGAAACCAATAGTGCTGGAAAGGAAACTGGGACTCAAATCAAGGGAGTGGACAAGAAGGAAGAACGAAACATCCAACCAGAAAAGAATGAAGAAATGAGAATTCAAAAAATGGGGAGAGGCTTAGGAACCTTCAGGACATCTTTAAACGTTCCAACATCCGAATTACAGGGCTACAAGAAGGGGAAGAGGAACAGCTACTTATAGAAAACTTATTTGAACAAATAACAAAGGAGAATTTCCGCAGTCTGGCAAAGGAAATAGACTTCCAGGAAATCCAGGAAGCTCAGAGAGTCCCAAAGAAGTTGGACCCAAGAAGGAACACACCAAGCCACATCATAAGTACATTACCCAAGATTAAACTGAAGGAGAGAATCCTAGAAGCAGCAAGAGATAAGGGGACAGTCACCTACAAAGGAGTTCCCATCAGACTGTCAGCTGATTTCTCAAAAGAGACCTTACAGGCAAGAAGGGGCTGGAAAGAAGTATTCCAAGTCATGAAATCCAAAGACCTACATCCAAGATTGCTCTATCCAGCAAAGCTTTCATTTAGAACGGAAGGGCAGATAAAGTGCTTCTCAGATAAGGTCAGATTCAAGAGTTCATCATCACCAAGCCCTTATTATATGAAATGTTAAAGGGACTTATCTAAGAAAAAGAAGATGAAAAATATGAACAGTGAAAGGACAGCAAACACACAGTTATTAACAACCACACCTAAAACAAAAGCAAACCAAGAGGACAGCTAGATCGGGAGCAGAACCATAGAAATGGAGATGACATGGAGGGTTAGCAACAGGGGAGTGGTAGGAGGAGGAGGGGGGAGAAGGTACAGAGAAAAAGTAGCATAGACGGTGGGTTGAAAATAGACAGGGGGAGGGCAGGAATACTATGGGAAATACAGAATCTAAAGAACTTGTGACACATGGACATGAACAGAAGGGGGGAATGGGGGGTGCAGGGTGGAATGGGACAGCTGTAATGGCATAATCAATAAAATACATATTTTTTAAAAAAGAAGCAGGATGGGGAAAAACCTAGATTGCCTGGAACAGACCGTTAGTAGAAATACAGGTGTTAGAAGCTCCACAATTGAGGGCCCAGAAGTAAGTGAGGAACTTCCTGGGCAAAACCTGGATTCTGTTAGAGAATACGTCAGTAACCATCAGCAGACAGTTGTTAGAGATGTGGACATCAAAGGTGCTGCTGGTGAGGGCTCCGAAGGAGATAGGAATGAAAACTGGAGGGAAGAGAACCCTTGCTACACAGTGGCAGAAAGCTGAGCTAAGCTGTGTCCTGCGAGGTCCGGCAGAGCGGGACATACCAGGGGAAAGAGGAGAGTTGAGGAAAGAGCTGTTGACAGGAAGGAGTGGGATGTGATTGTTTCTGAAACTGTCGTCCTTCCAGGTGGTAAAAGACCCTAAAATTGATGGGTTCACTGTCATGAGAAGCATGGTCTAGGCAAAAAGCAAGGAATATGTTCAGAACATCGGGAGCATTCTGTCACCTAAAAGGCTCTTGGAAGAGTTGAAGGGAGTGACTCACCGGCACGGGTCCTCGAGGTCTCACCCGGGAGCCTCCAGGACACTCGGGCACGATTACGGGTGCGATTACACAGCCGTCTCAGCAGAAGTGGAAATGGAGGTGTAGTTATCGAGGAAGGATCGTGAATGGGCTTCATGTCTCATGAACCCCTGTGACGTACATGGAAGTCTTCCGCAGGGTTCACGAGAACTTCTAGCAGCAGAAACACTGCCAGCTTGGACTAGAGGAGCCAGGGAGGATGAAATGAAAGAAAACTGTCAGACCCCCAAACCCTACAAGCAGGAAACAGGCTGATGAAAAACTGCTCAGAGCCATGAGCCCGGAGGGCAGAGCCTCAGAACCATAGAGGGTTGTTCTCGGGTCTGAAATACAAGGGGGTTTTCCTGGCTGGATCTCCAAATTGACTGGGAGTGATGACTCCTTTTTTCCTTCCATCTTGTCCGGTTTGGAACCAGAATATCTATGACCGTCATCCTATGCTTGTCCCCTCTCTGTATTTTAGGAGCAGGTGACGCGTTTCTTTAGTTTCTCAGGCCCACAAATGGAGAAGTGTGTCCGAGAGGGTTGTGTGCAGAGTCATACCCATACCCTGTTTAGATGATGAGATTTGGAACTGTTGAGCTGAGGGGATTGAGACGAGATTTGGGACTTGAACTTGGTGCTATAATGGATAAGGTCTTTGGGACGAGGCGACTGTGGTGTGGCGGGGGATGGATGTGACTCTTTGAAAGACAGAGGACAGACTGTAGTGGGCAGAAGAGAGACCTCCAGAGGTGTCCCTGCCCTAGCCCTACCGCCTATGACTTTTTCACCTTATGTGGCAAAGGGACTTGGCAGGTGAAATTAAGGTTACGACAACAATAGAAAACCAACACAACAAGGTACGTAGTCATGTGCTACTCCAACTAAAAACATCCAGCACTGCTTCCCCGTCTGTCAACCTTCACAAGACAAAGTGGCCACCAGCCTGGCCGGCGGTGTGGCCTCGACATGACGTCAGAGGTGGTTCTTTCTCCAAGGTGTTCACCGGGTCAGGCAGCTCGCTGACCTTGGCAGTTGTGCTGTTGCCGGAAACGCTCCCAGGGTCTCCTTCATTCAGACTTGTCTTTCCGCCAACTTACGAGTCGGCTCTCAGAAAGCTGTTCTCACTGCTGTGGACCCGTCATCTCTGGTTGGAGTTGGAGATGGGGAGAATTTCTGCCGTTGCTGTTCTGGGGCCTTTGTTTTGCCCCTAAGAAGGATGTCTTATTCATGTAGTCAGGACACGTTTACTAAGTGCTTGCTATAGATCGCTGTGATTAAGAACCTTGAGCAAATTTCCTAATTTTTCCGTGCCTCAGTTTCCTCATCTGTAAAGTGCAGTGCATAGTCATCCCAACTTGTAGGGTTATCGTGACGATTACAGGGCCCAGAATGGTTTTTGGCACACGGAATGGATCCCCACGACATAAACCGAAGGCCCACAAGGCTTCCATCAGTAGAAGGCCCTGATTTACCAACGTGATGCCAGCACGTGAGCAGATAAGTTCTTGTGCTCCAGCCTGCTTGGGCCTGGTCGCGCGTATTCCCCTTGGGGCTGGTGATGGACTGATGCCCAACCCTGTGCTGATTCTCTGTGCCCTGGGGTCGTGCCCTTCGGCTGCCTCAGGGCCCAGTCACGGGCCAGGAGGTGTTTCTTAGGAGAAGAGCCCATTGCTTTTGAAGCAGAGCTCCCATTCTGGTTCCCTGTTGGTTCCTGCCACTGGCTGCATTCAGTGTCTTGGTCTGCCGTAGCCCTTGAAGCACCCCTGGGTCCAGTAGCTGCCAGAAGGTCGCTCTTGGCCTGGGCCCTACTGGAACTTGGCAGCCTTTTTTTTTTTTTAATTAAAGATTTTATTTATTTATCTTTAGAGGGGAAGGAGAGAGGGAGAGAAACATCAATGTATGGTTACCTTTTGTGCGTCCCCTGCTGAGAACTGGCCTGCAGGAAACCAGCCTGCAACCCAGGCATGTGCCCTGACTGGGAATCAAACCACAATCCTCTGGTTGGTAGGCTCACGCTCAATCCACTGAGCTACACCGGCCAGGGTTGAACCTGGCAGCCTTTTATATCAGCAGTAAATGGTTCAGAGCAGCACATCCAAATACAGTATGTGTTGATTCCAAAATCCAGAAAGGCCTCCCAAGGCAGTGCTGACTGCTTTCTTCGTGGTAAGGGATACAGGATACAGCATCGTGTGCTTAGCTTTGGAAGCAATAGCCTAATAATGCACACCTGACCTCCAGGTCACCAGAACATTGTAGAGATTACAGATCTGTTTTCAGGAAACAGATCTGTGCCTGCCATGCACACATCGTTAGTGTGTCCTGGAGTACCTGCTCCTACCTGTTCACCAGGTTCTGCCTGGGTGTCCTCTCAGTGGTGACTAGTGTGCTGTGCCGTTGGACAGCAGATGCTCAAGGTCCTTGCCAACTGCTTCTGGTGTTCTCTGCTTATTGGACAGAGAATAAAAGCATTTCTCAGTTCGGTAGCTGCCGCCCACTTGCCAGAGGCTCTGTTTACTTGCTGTGGTGAGAAATGACATCTGGAACAGCAGCTGCAATTACAGTCAGCACCTAATTAGGCTTCCAGTGACACACCAGGTCCAGGACCCATTCTCTGTACAGGCCAGAGAAGTAAAAGGAGATGCGATGGCCATCAACAGCCCTGCATCCTCGAAGTCTTGGTGGTGGCATCAATCTCAGTAATACAGGGGCCTGGTATTACTATTTGTAGGGCAGGGGTGCTCTTTAGGCTTCCACGTCCTCTCCCTGACACACAGCACTACTCCACAGATCAGAGAGCCAAGGAGTCCTGCCAGTTGCCAAGTGTCAAAAGTAAGAAACAGCAGGGTACACACAGGAAGTTATAAGCAGTTTATCATTGCTGAATCATAAAACACAGCATAATAAGTGGTGTGAGGTGAGTCAGGTGTTCCAACAAAACCTTGTCCAAGATGTTCCCAGCAGCACTACTTCTAATAGTCAGATAGTCAAAAGGTAGAGACAACCCCAGTGTCTGTCAACTGGAGGATTGTTAACAGAGGGCCGTGTGTCCGTGAGTGTAACGTTGGCTGTAAAAGGGGAATGATACGTGCTGCAGCGCGGATGAAATTGAAAACACATCAAGTGAAAGAAGCCCGTCACAAAAGGCCACATCTTAAACGATTCCATTTATATGAAATGTCCACAGGCATATGGGTATTTGCCTGTGTACAGAATAGACAGACCCACTAGAAACAGAAAGTGGATTCACTATTGCAGGAAAGGGGAGGCTGGGGAGTTGCTGCTCAGTAGATACAGTTTCCTTTTCAGACGATGGAAATGTTCTGGAACGTAGTGGTGATAGTTGCACCGCTTTTCCAGTATACCAAAGGCTCCTGAATTGTGTACTTTAAAATAGTTAAAACAGTAAATGTTATGTGCGTTTTACCACAATAAAAAATATATGTGGCCCTGGCTGGTGTAGCTCAGTGGATTGAGTGGGGGCCTGCGAACTAGAGGATCGCGGTTTGATTCCCAGTCAGGGCACATTCCTGGGTTGCAGGCCACTTCCCGGCAGGGGACGCACGAGAGGTGACCATACTTTGGTATTTCTCTCCCTCTCTCCTTCTCTTCTCCTCTAAAGATAAATAAATAGAATCCTTAAATATATATATATATACACACACACACACACACACACATGTACAAACTCTCAAAGGAAAGGCATTTAAAATTTTGAGTAGTATATGCCACAACAAACGAAAACAGCGCCCAGGATGCTTGAATAGTAGTGTGATGAATAATCACAAAATTGCAGGCTCTCTCTCGGTTACATGTCCTGTTTGAACACAAGGTCAGCAGACACAGCTGCAGCTCAGTCCTCTCTTCCTGTTTCAAACAGGAACACATCCTGTGGGGCTCCTTCCTGCCTAACTTAGCATCTAGTTGCCAAATCACCCTCCTCCCTAAAGAACCGACCGATTTCTCCCCAGTTCAGTTGGCTTTGTTATGTTACTGGGTAGGCAGGCGGTCAATACATCCTATAAGAGCAGTCCTTTTGGGTACAAGGCCATTCCGGCCTTACCTGGTACTGTGGTTTTGCAGAAGCAGAGGACTTGAATGGATATTCGTGCAGTATTGAATAGCTTTTGAACATTATAGCAACGTTGAGTTGCATTCGATCTTTGTACAGTCCTCATCTGTTTGGGAGTGCCCTTCCTCCTTTGCCACACCCATTATTATTTTACATTGGCAACTGACCGTGTGGTGGAGCAGTGCAAGCAAACGCACCCTCTTCCCAAACCTCAGGAAGGACTGTGGAACCTTGGTTCTTTTCAGCCTCTTCTCTCCCACACTACAGCCTACAAGCTGCCCAGGGAGTAAGTCCGCCAGCCCCGGGCAACCAAAGTGCTCTGGCCAAAAGCCACACCGCAGTCTCGAGGGCACTCTTATACAGAAAGTCTGTGCTGTAGGAAATTGCAGTTGTGCCCTGGCCAGGTTGCTCTGTTGATTAGAGCATTGCCGAGGTTGTGGGTTCAGTCCCCAGTCAGGGCAAATACAGCAGTCAGTCAGTGAATGCATAAATGAGTGGGACAGCAAATCAGTGTGCTCACATGTCTCTGTGTGTGTGTGTCTCTCTCTCTCTCTCTCTCTCGCACTTGCACTTTGTCTCTTCCTCTCTCAAATAAAAAAAAAATTAAGAAAATTGGAAACTTTTTCATTAGAACCATGGGAGCCTTAACATGGAGCCTTGACAGGTGTCTTCACAGTTGCTGAGTGACTGAAATCCTGAACCATGTGTATTCTATTACTTAATTGACAATAATGAATTCACTTTATTTAAACTTCGTCTGCTTGACAGTGTTTCCTATTCAGCAACACTCAGAACTCATTTGTTCTTCTGTAACTTGCACTGGATTTAAATTTTTTTTAATATATTTTATTGATTATACCATTACAGTTGTTCCATTCCCCCCCCTTCATTCCCCTCCACCCGCACACTCCCTCCCCCACCATTCTCCCCCCCTTAGTTTATAACCACATGTCTCAAGTTCTTTAGATTCTGTATTTCCCGCACTATTCTCGCCCTCTCCCTATCTATTTTCTACCTACCGTCTATGCTATTTTCTGTGCCTTCTCCCCGCTTCTCTTCCTCCCACCCCCCTGTTACTAACCCTCCATGTGTTCTTCATTTCTGTGGTTCCACTCCTGATCTAGCTGTCCCCTTGGTTTGCTTTTGTTTTAGGTGTGGTTGTTAATAACTGTGTGTTTGCTGTCCTTTCACTGTTCATATTTTTCATCTTCTTTTTCTTATATAAGTCCCTTTAGCATTTCATATAATAAGGGCTTGGTGATGATGAACTCCTTGAACTTGACCTTGTCTGAGAAGCACTTTATCTGTCCTTCCATTCTAAATGAAAGTTTTGCTGGATAAAGCAATCTTGGCTGTAGGTCTTTGGATTTCATGACTTGGAATACTTCTTTCCAGCCCCTTCTTGCCTGTAAGGTCTCTTTTGAGAAATCAGCTGACAGTCTGATGGGAACTCCTTTGTAGGTGACTGTCCCCTTATCTCTTGCTGCTTCTAGGATTCTCTCCTTCATTTTAGTCTTGGGTAATGTAATTATGATGTGCCTTGGTGTGTTCCTTCTTGGGTCCAACTTCTTTGGCACTCTCTGAGCTTCCTGGATTTCCTAGAAGTCTATTTCCTTTGCGAGACTGGGGAAGTTCTCCTTCATTATTTGTTCAAATAAGTGTTCCACTCGTGGCTGTTTCTTTCCCCCTTCTGGTACCCCTATAATCCGGATGTTGGAACGTTTAAAGATGTCCTGGAGGTTCCTAAGCCTCCCTCATTTTTTTGAATTCTCATTTCTTCATTCCTTTCTGGTGGGATGTTTTGTTCTTCCTTCTGGTCCATTCCATTGATTTGAGTCCCAGTTTCCTTTCCATCGCTATTGGTTTCCTGTGCATTTCCCTTCATTTCAATTAGTTTAGCCTTCATGTATTCCTCTAATTTGTGACTATAATCCACCAGTTCTGTGAGCATCCTGATAAATAGTGTCTTGAATTGTGCTTCTGAGAGGCTGGCAATTTCTCGGTCGCTGAGAGTTATCGGCTCTGGGACTTTGAGTTCTTCTTGCGCCATCTTTTGGGCTGTTCGTGCCTGTTCCGTAGCAGAATCGGAGCCCTAAGGTGTTCACTAGAGCAGGGCAACTCAGTCACTGGGTTGTGACTTTGTATGTGGGGGCGGGGTCAAAGAGGAACTATGGTGTCCCGTCTGCCGCCTGCCGCTTCATCCCCCACTGGCACCGCAGCCACCACCGTCACCGGGCCCACGCATTTCGTTCCACTGCACTCGAGTGTGCCACCGCCGTCAGCCCTCCACCACTGGGTTCGCCCCCTGGGGCCTGGGTGGTCTGTCTCACTGTGCGACCTCGGTCAGTCTGCCCCGCACCCCAACTGGTTCCGGGCTGCCTGCTCGCCTAGGTCGGGGGATCTGTCCTGCCCGACCCTGCTCCCCTGCTCCCCTGCTGGCTCCGTCCCTCTTACCGTCCCGTTGAACAGTTCGTAGTTGTCGGATTTCCGTATAATTCAATTTTCTGGTCTTTGGGTGTGTCTTTGTTCTCCAAACCTTTTTTGTATTCAAACTTAGCCGTGGGAGAAGGCACAGTGTTTCCACCTATGCCTCCATCTTGGCGGAAGTCCTCTGGGTTTAAATTCTTTTTAAGCCAGAGTTCTGCCTGCCTTCATTTTGGGTCTATCACAAATTAGACCTAAATGAACAGCAGCCAATTCCTAATGTATTTCTCTATTTTTAAAGAATGACCTGGCTTCTGAGGAGCACACTACCACAGCAGCCTTCTAAATACGAGTAATCAAAACACCTTCCTGCCCTGGCTCGCGTGGCTGCTCTCACTTAGCAGAAAAACTCGCAGCAGCGGGTCAACGCCGAATTTTCTCAGCCTCAGGAGAGCGCCTGCAGGTCCGACCTCATCCCCACGCTGTTATGGTCAAGACTGCTCGGAGCCATGGGACGAGCCCCATCTTCAGGGCTGTCTTCCCTTTCGGTCCTTTGTGCTCATCCCTGGCCTCCGTAGGCACACCTTTGACACCTTCCTGTCAAGACCACACTTCTTCATGCCGGCTGGGTGCACCAGCACAGCCTGTGCTCTCTGCCCCCGAGGAGCTCGAGTGTAAGGAGCTGAAGGCACGTTAACAGTCACAGGCCAAGGCACAAGTGTTAGGAAGACTGTACCACGGACGTAACCTGGTTTGCCAATGCCGGCTCTTGATGTGGAGCCAAGACCTGCCATTTTGACCCTAGTCACCTGTCCTTCCGCATCAGTTAAAGCGCTTCTGGGAACAGGGCTTCCCTACAGGCTTCCCATCGAGTCGTGTGTATCCACCCCGTCACTGCAAGGAGTCTGTGGGATCGTCCCCAACTGTGTCCCACCCCCATGCTGAGTCTTTAAAAATTCAAGGTGCTAATATAACTAAGATTGAGGCTTACGGCTCTCCATTGTCCTGATTTTTATACATAAACACGTTATTTTGGAAGGCCCTTGGTTATTTCTCCATCTGGAGCCTACAGAGAACCTCTAACAAAGAGAATAGTCGTTTTCTAAGTGCTACGTGCCATGTACTATGCCAGCGTACTTCTTATCTTACCTGTAATCCTCAAAAATTGGGGTTTCCCAGTTTAAAAATGAGGAGTCTGAGTCCCCACTCAATTGAGGAATTTACCCAAAGTTAACAACTGGTAAGTTGAACCCAGTTCTCAGACTCTGGGACATGGGTACCCTTCCTTCTTGAATGTCGCCAGGAGGGCTAGACAGTCAGATGTGGGAAGAAATAAGTACTCAGTGGCCATGCTTCCCTGCTCTCTCCAATCACATATTCTTCTTCCAGTGAAGAGAAAATGACTGCTGCTCGTATTAGAAAATGCCACAAGTGTGGGACCGGCCTCATCAAATCCGAGGGCTGTAACCGCATGTCCTGCCGCTGCGGGGCCCAGATGTGCTACCTCTGTCGGGTGTCCATCACCGGCTATGACCACTTCTGCCAGCACCCTCGCTCACCGGGGGCCCCCTGCCAGGAGTGTGCGCGGTGTTCTCTCTGGACCGACCCCACGGTGAGTGAGTGCTTGGCTGCCTGTGGCTTTGTGGGGGGACTGTCAGTAAGGTGATGTAATGAAGTGAGGTATTATGCATATGAAACACATAGCGACCTGTGAAAAGATAGGAAATACATACACCATTAACCACAGGGAAAATACTCTGAAAGCAATCAGAAAGCCACTCCTCAGCAGAGGCACGCCCGGTTCATGAACAGAGTCTTTCGGTCTCAGGGCGGCAGTCCCCGGCCTCTGGGAACCAGGGGCCAGTTCCATGGGAGACAGTCCGTGGGGTCCGGCTGGGGAGGGGCTCAGGCGGCGATGCTGGTGAAGCTCTCGCTCGCCCGCCGCTCACTCCTGCTGTGCGGCCGGGTCCCCAACAGGCCTTGGGCCCGTGTGAGGGTTGCATCCCTTGCTTTAGGGAATAAAAATTGTTTATGCCATCTGAAATATTTCTGAACATAGACAAGTAAGGAAAGTTTTACATATATTTGCATAAAACCTGCATAGTTCTGATACCAAAATGTGAGAGATAACCCCCCAAAAGAAAACTATAAACTTACCCTACTTATTACTTTAGGTTTTAAATTCTCTGAATAAAATACCAGCAAATAGAAACCATGGCCAAGTGAGATTATTTCTGGATGCATCCAGAAATGCAAGGATGGTTCGCTATTAAGACCTCTCAATGTAATTCAGCTTGTAATAGCTTTAAGTGGTAAAAGGACATAGGATAGCCCTGGCTCGTGTACTCAGTGGGCTGGGCATTGTCCTGTAAACCAAAAGGTCACTGGTTTGATTCCTGCTCAGGACATATGCCTGGGTTGTGGGTTAGGTCCCCGGTTGGGGGCGTGCAAGAGGCAACTGATAAGTGTTTTTCTCCCTCCTTTCCCCTCTCTCTAAAAATAAATAAAATCTTTTTTAAAAAGATACTGAATAAAAATCATATCCATTCTTAATTTGAGCTTTTAAAAATAATAAGGGTGTTTTACTTAATATTACATTTTTAAAACCTATATTTCAAAACTCTTTATTAGCATGTTTTTTAAGATTTTATTTCTTTTTTTAAAATTTTATTTTATTTATTTATCTCCAGAGGGGAAGGGAAGGAGAGAGGGAGAGAGATATCAATGTATGGTTGCCTCTTGTGCGTCCCCTGCTGGGAACTGGCCTGCAACCCAGGCATGTGCCCTGACTAGGAATCGAACTGCTATCCTCTGGTTCTCAGGCCTGCGCTCAATCCATTGAGCTACACCAGCCAGGCGATTTTATTTCTTTTTAGAGGGAAGGGAAGGAGAAAGAGATGGAGAGAAACATCAGTGTGTGAGAAAAAGAAATCAGTTGGTTGCCTCTTGCGCACACCCCAGCTGGGAATCAGGCCCACAACCCAGGTTATGTGCCCTGACCAGAAGTCAAACCAGCAACCTTTCATTTGCAGAACAATGCCCAACTGAGTCACGCCAGTCACGGCATTGTTAAAATGTATTTAATAGTGAAATATGGCCCTGGCTGGTGTGGTTGAGTGGCTCTGTGCTGGTGTGGCCTACAAACCAAAGGGTCGCTGGTTCAATTCCCAGTCTAGGGCACATGCCTGGGTTGCCAGCCAGGTCCCCAGCAGGGGGCGCACAAGAAGCAACCACACATTGATGTTTCTCTCCCCTCTTTCTCCTTCCCCTCTCTCTAAAGTAAATTAAAAATCTTTTAGAATACACAAGTAAATAAAATCTTAAATACTGACCTTTTAAAAAAATAATGAAATACAAGGTAGCATTCCCAAGAAGTCGAGTGTAAGATTATCACCACTGTTTTGTTCGGAGCTGCTAGTCGGTACCGTTAGCTGAGAGAATGGGGTGAAAGGCGCAGACCCTGGAGAATGTAACTGCTGTGTCTGTGGGGCGCCTGCATGTGTCAGATGCTGTTCCGAGCACTTGGGTGTGTGGGGAGGAAGAGCGAATCCACCGTGTTAGACCTGAGACAGTAACCAGTTAGGAGGCGATTAGAAGTAGGTGGCTGAACACAGAAGCACCCAGAATGCCGTTCTCATAGTGATGTGAATCCCAGATACCCTAGAGATGAACTTGAGCAGGAAATACGGAGAAAGCTATAAAACTGTATCGAAGGACATGAAGAGACTTAAACATGTGGAGAAATGTGCTTTGTTCCTAAGTAGTTTTTTATTTAAAATGTATCAATTCTTAAAAATAGTTTTAAATTTGCAACTCCCACCGCCACCTGCCAGTTGATCTGTGAGGATAGCAATGTGGCCTGTGAAACGACTTGTTCTACCGAAAGGTGGTTCAGCCTAATGGTGAGCACCTGTAACTGGGAGCAAGTGATAGGCCTTGAAGAAGTGCGGCGAAGCCCCCCAGGACCCAGCAACGCTCAGCCTCCACCCGAGATGAGGGAGTGGCCTGGATAGCGGGGAAGTGTCTCTCCCTCACAGGAGACTTGGTATCGGAGTGGTCGGCTCTCTCCAGAGGGACCTAGAAGTTGACTGCAATTCCCTTTTACATTGAAAGGATTTTTTTTTCTGGAAAAATTACCTGTAGTTTTGAAGATGAAACTGATTTTTACTCTGAAGCTACACCAATCAAAACCATGTAGACTAATATAAAAATAGGCAGATAGATCAAAGGAACAAAATAGAGACCAGAAACAGACCCATAAGAACTTAATGTGTGAAAAAACTACCATTGCAATTCACTAAAGAAGTGATAGATTTGATCTCTCGTTCTTCAATTAACCATTTAGTGCTGCCAGGGCTGATCCGACAGAAAACCCCGCCCTTGTGAGGTTCATAGTCTGAAGCCCAAATCGCCGTGCAGTGGGTGCCTTGTGGGAATGTCGAGTGACGAGACAGGGAGTGGGACAGGGAGGGGACAGGAGCTGCAAGGAGGAGGCCAAACTAGAGATCTGGAGGCAGCGTTGGTGGGGGGGAGTGGTCTCAGTGGCAAGGCAGACCAAGGGAGTGAAACGAACTCAGCCTGTTTGGGGACCAGAAGGGGGCCAATGTGGCTTGCAGGCGGTTCACGGAGGGAGGAGAGTAAGAGGCCGCCGGAGCCAGGCTGTGAGCCCACCGGGCGCAATGGGCGCTGTGGCTGGGCTCACGCGGGAGAGCCGCTGGGCCTGTGGTGAGTTTTCAGGGCCGCCGCTGCCGTGTGGGTTAAGAAACCAATGAAAGTTGTTGTAACATACAGATGAGTGTTGTGACTCAGTAGGAAATCAGTACACATTCCTGCGTTAATAAGGATCGTTTTGTCTGGGAATATCAGAAAGCCCCAAAACAGCTCCTGCACGACAGAGGCTTATTTCTTCCTCGTGGGTAAGTGCGGCGGCGGACAGTCCAGGGGCGAGCCGTTTGCACTAGTGTAGCATGCAGTTCTGAAGAGCAGTGCTCCGAGTCTGTGTTTACACACATGGAGACGGGGGGGGACACGGAAAGATTTACACATGAAATACAAACAGCATGCAGCAGGGTCACAGACCTAAGTTACCCCAGGAGAAGTAGGCCAGGTCTGGGAGACAGGGCGTGGTGGGGACTGCAGCAGCAGGAGCAGCTGTGGGCCCATCTCAGGCTGGTACTCAGCACCGCCCCCACAACTCCAGTTGTTGCCAGATGCGATTGTGCCCAGTTCCTGTGGCTTCAGATTGTCCAGAGAGGCTGGAAATCTATTTTAATGTGAAATCTCCCAATTTTTATTAGTCCTGAATAAAACTATCGAACTATCTTTAAAACACAGTTTAAGCCAGTACTTTATAAGCCAAAGAAACTTCTTGGTGGCCACCCGTCTTCGTCTGGTGCAGGACGTCTCAGAAGTTGACTGCAATTCCCTTTTACATTGAAAGGATTTTTTTTTCTGGAAAAATTACCTGTAGTTTTGAAGATGAAACTGATTTTTACTCTGAAGCTACACCAATCAAAACCATGTAGACTAATATAAAAGTAGGCAGATAGATCAGGCAGGCCTGACCAGAGGGTGTCGGGGTTGCAGGTAGTGCCTGGGAAAGGACAGCAGTCCAGCCTGGTGGCCGAATCCCAACCCTCAGAGCCACTGGGTTTGGAAAGCAGCAAATCCTCTGGAACCAGGTGTCTGCCTGTCAGGGACAGCCTCCTTACTGGTTAGAAAGATTGGGCTGAGGCCAGGGAACTGCTTTCCTTCCACGGCTCTGTGATTACGTAAGGCCCTTACTAAGCCTCCCCCTCGCCACTCCCCCCACCCCCACATCGCCAAGGGGAACGGTGAAAGGGAGGGCAGGCTTAGCACAGAGGGGTCACGTTGTCAGTTGAGGTGGGAGTGCTGGGCAAAGTGATCCACGTGGCCGTTTGTGACAGGACTCGCCCCTCTGACCCACCCACCCAACAGAGGGGGCTGCGCATCTCTAGGAACTTCTTGAGGCCATACGATTCTGCTCCTTCAGCTTCAGCTTCTGAGAAGGATTCCTCCCACCGCCCATTTGGTCCCTGGAAACCGAGAGCAGAGTGGGAGTTACCACGTGAGGGAGGCCGCCTCGGGTCTGGCCTGTTCTCCGCACTGTTTTCTTCTCCCTTCTCCCTGTTCTTGTTCCCTCTCCTGCCACCTCCTTTCCTTCCCATGCGTGGAGTGGATTATAAAGGATTCTCGTGTTCTGTTACCTGGTTTGGGTGCCACAGCATGAGATTGTCCCCTTGTTTTCTGGTGAAATTATCTTCTACCCTGAGAAAGGTTCTGGCTTTGCTCAGAATAAAGCTGGAAAGGAAGATCAGGCAAGTAGAGACCCCTTCGATTCCCTCTGGCGCCCACAGCCAGAGGTTTTGTTCCATGTGTCCTGTTCCCATCAGAACTGGGATCAGCCCCGTTTCCTTGATTCTCACCAGGAGGCTGATTGAATTCCAGCCCAGCATCTGCGGGGCCCCTGAGAACACACGGCCATTCAGAAGTTCAGGGAGACAAAGCACGCCCTGTGGACAGTGCCTGTTTTCCGCTCCATGAACCAGCGGGGCTGGGAAGAATCTCTCACGGGTTGGGGGGCGGGGGCGTCCCTCCGTGGTTTGGAGAGAAGTTGAGGTTTCGTCTTTGGCGCCCAGAGACTGCTTGGGGGCCCAAACTAACTCTGGGAGAGAGCTAAACTGGTAACCAGTAACTTCTGTCCCTGTTAGTTATCAACACTATAAACCAAAACATTCAACCAAGTGTCTTATAAAAACAAGATGTTGTTTTAGAAAGAAAAAAACAGAGCAGCAAACATAGTCACAGCAAACCGCAGTTTACTGGTTTAGAGGTCAGAAGGCAAAGCCAAATCTCGACACACAAACGAACAAATGTTATTTCGCAGTGAGGGTCCGGCTCTCCTGGGACTTGACTGGAGCCAGGGATGCTGGCTCCTCTCTCGTCCACGTGTCCGCGGGCGCGGCGGGGCTCCCACTTCTTCCCCAGCTGTCAGACGCTGTGGTCAGAGCGCTCACCTGGCAGCCTGGGCTCTAAAGGTGGGGCCAGATTCCTTACATACAGACAGAGTCGCTGTGGATCCTGGGTTTTGGCTACCAGAGACTGCACAGAGCTTTTTTCCACAGCTTTGTTTTTTTAATATGAGTTTGAAGCATACTCATTTTAAATAAAACCCAGGGCTTTTGCAGCCAGTTTACAATTTGGTCCCATTATGTCCTGGCTCTTGGTGAGGAGACCTGGTTATTTTTCCCAAGCCTGCAGTGGATTGGGGTGGACAGCCAGCTACCTGTGTTCATGTACTTCGTTCAGTGACCATGCTCTGGAGTGGGTGTGTCACCCCGGTTTAGAGGTGAGGAAGCTTGCTGGAGATGGCAGTTGGTAAGCAGGAGCGTGGGTTTCCAGCTCAGGTCATTTGTTCCCAGCGTCTTGAACAAGACGCTCACCTGCCTCCTCCCGTCGATGGCTCCAGCTCCCACTAGGCCAGCTCATGTGCAGGTCTCCCTGACGGTAGGCAAGCTTCGGGGTGTTTC
The DNA here is from genome assembly GCF_014824575.4 of Sturnira hondurensis. Lineage (NCBI taxonomy): Eukaryota > Metazoa > Chordata > Mammalia > Chiroptera > Phyllostomidae > Sturnira > Sturnira hondurensis. The sequence continues at coordinate 5,490,176 of NW_028082364.1, forward strand.
AGGGAAGACTGGTGAGGAAAAGCTGGAAACCCACCCCGGGGAGAGAGAGCCCGGACGTCGGGTGGGTAACTAATTTGGGGCTTCAGCACTTTTTTCCTCAACTTTTTGAATTTACTTTCTGCAAAAGAAAAAATAACAGTACAGTAAGCCTCTGTGTTGCCCCTCCTCCACAGTTGGCCACAACATTTTATTTCTGGTCACTGTTTAAATACCATTGTTTCCTTTACAACGTGGGGGTGGGACCACTTTCCTGTTGTGCAGATGGGGAAGATGACATTCAGGTCTCGGCAAAACCTGGATGCGAGCCCGGGGCTTGGACCAGAAGTTGACTCCTTCCACTCCGAAACCCCCATGCCCCAGAGTGGGAGGCTCCAGGCACAGGTGCCCTCCCACAGGTGCCCCCGGGGCCCTGAGCCCAGTGAACCAAGCAGCCTCCTCAGGGGTGGGACCCTCCCTGGACTCTTCCCTACTGAGCAAGTTGCAGATGGAACAAAGGGGTCTGGCAGCTTCAAACTTACATGTTCCCGATGGAGGATTTGACCAAGGAGGACAGCAGCGTGGCTCAGCCTGGTACACATGGCGCCTGACTGTTGTCTTCAGCAAATGCCAGCAGGCCCGACTGAGCACTGGACCCTGAAAGGAGTCAAAACACGACCACACTCCAGGCTGCCTCCAGGTCCCTGTGGGCGAGTTCTAAATGCAGAGGTGTTTGGGTGCTGGGCCTCCGGGGAGATAGCTGCAGGAGTAGCCCAGGGCCTCCGGGCCTTTGCTCCTCCCCGGCTCCCAGCACAGGGTCCAGACCCCAGCTGCTCAGCATGTGCCCCTCGAGGCTGTGCTTCACCCTCCCCCTGCAATTTCCTGTTGCAGGGGGACAGCTGGAGCCGGGGTTAGGGTCTGGTGTGGCTCTGAGATCTGCAGCTGATCTGGGAATAATTTGAAACTAAATCCTCAGCTCCTTGGAAGCCTTTTATGAAATCGTTGCGAGTTTATTAACAACAGCTGTGGCCACACATGACCTGGCTCCCACCCCCACCCCACCCCCAGCACTGCAGGAGGGAAGCCACAGTTGACTTGCAATTCCCAGTCACCTTTGTAAGGGGAGAAGAAGTTAAATGAAGAAGAAAAGTCACCCAACCTTTCTCCTTGGTCACAGGAGGCTGGACGGCAGGCAAGCAGCCAGCCCTGGTGACAGAAATGTTGAGAAAAACAGGCTCAGAAGGACTGGCGGAATCTACTGCAATACTGCCCTGTGCCAAGGGCTAAACGTCCGTCCGTCTCAGGCACCTTTCAGCGAGTGCCTGGCAGTTGTCGTTAATACTTGCCTGGGGAAACGTGCTTTCTTGCTGTAGAACACTTGCAGTTTTTGTTTTGGGGTTTTATTTTGTTTTTAAGTTTTACTTCATTTTTAGAGGGGAAAGGAGGGAGGGAAAGAAGCGTCACTGTTTGGTTGTCTCTCATGCGCCCCCTCCTGGGGACCTGGCTGGCAACCTAGGCATGTGCCCTGACTGGGAATCGAACCTGCCACCCTTTGCTTGGCTTGGCTTGGCTTGGCTTGGCTTGGCTGGCCCTCAATCCACTGAACCACAGCAGCCAGGGCTTATTTTCTCTGCCCTTTTGCTCCCCAGTCTAGACCTTGCTGCCCTGGTAGAGCTGCAGGCTTCCTTGTTGCAGCGAGACGGCGGGGGAGGGGGCGGGGGGCGGGGGGGCAGGGTTTTTTTTGGTTTGTTTTTAAAAAATTTTTTTAGAACCTCTGGTGAATTCTACCTCACTTCCTGCCAGCGGCTGCATGCTGAGTCCGTGTTTGGCAAGGCCGGGCCCTGCCATCCACTGCTCCCGCCCCCCCACCGTATTTCCCCACCCACCTCCCCAGGAAGCGTGAAGCAGGCATGCCAGAGTCAGGCCAGCACTTTCTGCATCCTGCTGAGCTCAGGAATTCAGGGAAAGGAAGGAAGCAAAGCCTTCCCCTGTTCAGATGCACCCCACTCCGTTCTTCATTTAAAGTGTCATCTAGTCTGCCAGGCCGTGAGACTGCGTGCCCCGTTTGCTATGGCCCTTTGTCCTGTGCCCGGGCTCCTCGTGGATGCTCCTCGCCTGTGCATGTCCCCGTCGTGGTTCCCCTGGCCTTCCCAGAGTGACACGGGTGGCTCACTTCCACTGCATCTGGTGTTTTGTTACACGCAGTCTTTTGAGACCCACCCCTCTTGAGACATCTTGATCACTTACCAGTGACCACCCCCTCCCATCTCAACCTAGTGCTGCTTATGTGCACGTTCTGCAGATCTGCTGGGGAGTTTTCCTTGAGGTTAGGAGGGGCCAGGAAGAGGACAGAGAAGGGAACTCATTGAGACCTACTAGGTGTCTTAAAGGCCAGGGAGAGTTTTGCTGGGTCGGGGTGGGGGGTGGACCTCGGCAGCCTTTCACTGGGGCTGTGAGGGGATGGCACCCAGCCTGCCCCTGAGGTTTCTGGGCTCCCGAGCTCCTGGCTCCCACTGGGCCAGAGGAGCCTGCTGGCTTCATCTCTGAGGCCAAGCGCCAGGGAGGCCCATCCAAGAGCTTCGCCTGGGTCATCTTGGGGATGGCACACGTGCTTCTAGGTGAGCCGACCCCAGAGAATAAGAATTCCCGCAAACTCTCCAGGGGTTTCCCCCTTCTCTGCTGTGTTGGCTATTTGTCTCCTTGAGTGCAGCTGTTTTGTTTTGCCCTATTCTGCATGTAGTGGAGAAAGATTTCAGAGTTCTGCTCATTCCAGAGAGAAAGAACCCTCTTGTATTTCAAGAAGGGTAAGATGCACTCTTTCTAGAACAAAGCAGGACCTAAAAATAGTCACCTCTGACTGAGATGAGGGTGGGGTGGGGCCGGCAGGGTTCCTGGCCCCGCCAGAAGCCTCGGCTTGGGAGCCTGTCATCTGTCTGTGTGAGGAGGGAGCTCGGGCTCTGAGGCCGGGCGTCCTGGATTTGAGCCTCCCAGGACCTCAGTTTCCTCCTCGTCTGTGCCGTGGGGATTGGTTAATAGCACCTAACTCACAGGGTCGTTATGGACGTGACTGCTGTGTGAGGAGCTCAGAGGAGCTGCTGGCTCGGAGCCCCCAGCACACCTGGCTTTCCGGTGAGGGGCGCAGCCCTGCAGGAGGGCCCTCCGCCGTCCTCTTTCCTCCCGTTGTTCCCCACTTCCAGCGGCCTGGCCTGGGTCCTAGGCCTGGGTCCTAGATCCACAGCAGGAGGGCGAGCCTTTTCCCGCAGGTGTCCTTATTCACTGTGAATGGTGACAGTCCGGTTGCCTGGCACGCGTCCTGAGGGAGCTCACCTCCAGGAGGGCTTCTGCAGCCCCCTCTGTCCCTCAGCCCCAAACCCAGGAAGTGTTTTGATGAGGGGCCAGTGTCCATATTTTATTTCAAAATAACCATACACTTGCCTTCAGTCTTTAGAGAGAGGGCGAGAAACATCAGTTGGTTGCCTCTCACATGCCAGTGACCCCTTGGTTCACCGGCCAGTGCTCAATCCACTGAGCCACACCAGCCAGGGCCTCACTCTTTTTTTTAACATTAATTTTTTTAATTGTGGTGAAAAATATATGAAATTTACCATTTTTGAAATGTACAGTTCAACCTGCTTTCACTCTTTATTTGAGGAATTTAAAATGCTTAAGGGAAACTGCTTGTGAAAGGAACTTAGACCCCACCCCAGAGGAAGTAAGAGATCTTCCCTTTAGAATCTAATGTATTTGGCTAGAATGTAACCATAAATACGTATATATTGTGCAGTGTTTTAGAACTTAGTTTCCAAACACAATGAGTGTCCTGTGGCTCCAACCAGCTAGAGAAAGTTGAAAACTGAAACTCCTGACCCATATTCCCGGTGTACCTGACAATTTACTCCTTATTGATGTTCACAATCACTGCTCAAAACAGCTGAGCGCTGACATTTTCTGCTGAAATACAGACCGAATTCAGACTCTAAGGGCACTGCCTGCAGGGGAAGGGCGGGGCTTAAGGACAAGAGGCCTCGAGTCCACTGGCCAGATCAGGAGTGATCAGAGCCAAGGAAGGAAGGAACAGGCTCCAGCCTACTCTTCACAAGGTGAAGGCCCGGGACTCCAGGAAGAGTCCCTGCCAGCACGTGTGCCCACCGCCCTGTTCTCCAGAAGCCAGTGGACCCCTGTCGGGACTCAGACCCACCCACAGGGTTGCTAACACGGTGCTCACTCGGGGCCGAGCTTCTGCCACAGCATTTGGATTTATTACAGGAAACTTAACGTTGATGACAGGCAGGTGCCCTGCCCACCCACCCTCTCCACAGTGTGATAGAGGACCTGGAGTCTTGTCCCCAAAGGGAAGTCTCTCTCAGCCCTCATTCTTCCTCCATCCTGTCAGAACTGTGTGGGCTGGCCACTGGCACTGATCCCAGCACAAACCCAGAAGCTCCAGAAGGGGAGGGGTCAGTCTGCCTTGCTGTTCGCGGTGCAGCCAGCCTGGCAGGGCCTGATGCATGCCAGACGCTCAGCGCTCCTTTTTCTTTTTCTTTTTCTTTTTTTTAATTTTATTTATCTTTAGAGGGGAAAGAGAGAGGGAGAGAAACATCAATGTATGGATGCCTTTCCTGCGTCCCCTGCTGGGAGTTGGCCTGCAGGGAACCAGCCTGCAACCCAGGCATGTGCCCTGACTGGGAATCGAACCTCGATGGTGTGGTTCACAGGCCTGTGCTCAATCCACTGAGCCACACCAACCAGGGCTTTTTTCTTTTTCTTAAGACTTTCTTTCTTTCTTTCTTTATTTGTGTGTTTATTTAGAGAGGGGAAGGGAGGGGAAAAGAAAGGGAAACATCGATGTGCAAGAGAAACATGGATCAGTTGCCTCTTGAACACCCCCAACAGGGGACCTGGCCCACAATGCAGGCATGTGCCCAGACCAGGAATTGAACATGTGACCTTTCAGTTCACAGGACAGCGCCCAACCCACTGAGCCACACCGGCCAGGGCCAGTGCTGCCTCCTGCAGGAAGGGTGCGTGCGCCCTCACTTCCCAGTCCGACCAAGCGCGGGCAGGGGAGCCTCACGGGTTTGTCTGTGGGTTCCCCGAGAGAGCCGTTGGAGTGGGGCCGTAGAGTGGTCTGGAGCGCCTGCCGCCGCCCCCACGAGCGAGCCATTACGTAGCTCGCTGAATAGCTCACTGTCTCTGGGACCTGTTTTCCGTGCTGTAAAGGAAGTTGGAATGGGCAATTTCCAGGGTACCTTGTGTGCCAACAGAGGCCTTGAGCCTCCCTCTGGGGACTGCTGGGCGTGAGCACACCTAGGTGATATGGTAGAAATAGGGACAAGGTGTTGGTGCAGGTGATGAAGGTAATGCACTAATAATGATAACTTAAAAATAACCAGAGTCAGGAAACCTGTCATTTGTGCCATAAAAAAGGCACTGAGTTCTGACCGGTGGGGCTCAGTGGAACATCGTCCCATAAACCAAAGGTCGCAGGTTCAGTTGTAGGTCAGGGCACATCCCTGGGTTCCAGGTTTGGTCCTTGGACCCCGCGTGTTAGAGGCAGCCATTCGATCTTCCTCTGTCCCATCAACGTGTTTCTCCCCCCCTCTCCCCTTCCCTTCCTCTCTCTCTAAAATTGACAAGTATGTCGTTAGGTGAGGAGTTAGAAAAAGCCACTGAGAAACGTTGGGGTCATCTTCCAACCTGTACCACTTTTTCTTCGCTAGAACTTAGCCAAAAGGCCGAGAAGTGATGTGCTGCTTTTTCTTGAAACTTCTTTGTCTAAACTCTGTGCTGCCGTTCGCTCGACTTTCCTTCCCGAATAGTGAGTGCCTGCTTCCTGCCGCATCCTCCGCACGCTCGCTCTCCGCCAGCCCCTAGCACAGTCTGCGCAGACGAGGGGCTGAGGTTGGGCTCCGGAGCCCGCCCCAGGTTACTGGTCGAGAGGCAGAGGCCACTGCGCTCCCACTTTTCATCCCGACCAATGTCCTTGTTGTTTTTGCTCTGGTTACCCTTTTTCTAGGCCTGCCACTGGCACCAAACTAGAGGTTTGCCAGCTCCTAATTTAGACAGTGGGTAGAATTTATCTTGACACACACAGGGAGCCCTCAGGCTACCCACCACACTCTAAGCCCCTGCAGCTTCTCGTGTCCGTGGGCATGTGAATGTGTCATGAGCAGTGAGTCCCTCACACGGAGTGTTTGCAAAGAGGCTGGGTGACCATGTCTTGGATTTTTTTTTTTTTAGCATTTTTATGTATCACCTGGGGCTGGACAGGACACCTATCGGGATCCCTCCTGGACATGTGATCCTCTGGTGTGCGCAGGCACTTGGCAGCTTCTCAAATGCATGATGGGATCTTAGCCTTTGTCACCTCTCCTCTTCCCCTTGCCTTGCTCATGACACCTGGCCAGGTGAGGCTGAGGAGACTTAGATGTATAATAAGAATTTCCCAATGTCAGAGTTGGAAAGAACCCTTGAAACCTTGAGCCCATTGAGTCCAGACCATCATGTGGTGTCCGAGGCCTGGAGGACAGAAGTGAAGTTGCCAGGGTCCCCACTGCCGCTGGCAGTGTAGCTCGTACACGTAACACGGTTCCTCTGCGCGGTGGCTGCTCGCTCGCCCATCAGCTTCACTGTTGGTCAGAGGCTTCACTGGCAGGCTCAGGGCAGTGCCCAGCACAGCGCGTGTCTGGCACACGCTGACGGAGGGGTGGTGTCTCCGGAAGCCCTGAGGGCTCGAGAACGTGTGGTGGAATCCTGGGTTGCTGGCTGGGCTGTGACGCTGATGGCACGCCAAGTAAACAGGCAGACTGTCCCTGCTTAGCTCCACAACGGGACTGCCACAGTCTTTCTGGTCCAAGGGGGCCCCTTCTCGGATTTCCAGGGGTCCTTCCTGGCTCCTGTGCGCCCCTCTGTGGTCCTCCGTCCCATCTGAGAAGTTCCGTGGGTGTCAGCACACTGTCTGAGCCTCAGGTCGGCAGGAGTCCAGACCTGGCGCTGACGCTATTCTGCCCAGAGCACACCTGACCATGAGCAGGCTCTCGAAGTGCTGAAACTTGCTTGTGCCCTGCCGCCCTCATGGTGGGCACTACTGCCCCTCCCCATACTCTGGCTTGGCTGCTTTTAACTCCTGGAGAAGTAGCTGGAAGACCCCCCAGAACAGACCAGGCCTGCCTGTCACTCATTTGCATTGGTGCCGTGGATACATGCAAGTTTGGCTGCAGAGCCCTCTCCTCCTCACCGAGCCCCGCCCCCGAAAGGCAAGGCCTCTTCCCAAAGCCTCCACATCCATGTCCACGCTGGTGCTGCAGCAGCCCTGCCATCAGCCGGCAGAGACGTGCATCTTGGGGGGGGTTCAAGACTCCAGATCACTGAGAATCCGCTTTGCTAGGCCATTGAGCCATGACTGAACTTAGCACATAGCGTAAGGCAGGCGCAGTTGGAGTGGTCATCCCGGTCAACAGCTCAGTGCTCTCCCCACAGTGCCCAGGGTAGGTGGAGATGTGGGAACTACCTGCTTGCCCAGTGTGGCCCCCAGAGCCTCCCCAGGGAAGTCCATGCATCTGCCAGTGCCCAGAGCCCCTCCTTGCTCCTGTCCCCAGGCTGGAATAATCCACATTTGAGGTGCCAGTTAGCAGGCCCACCAGGTGTTGGGTTTGGAAGGTAGAATTGCCAGGGTCTCTGCTTATCAGTTCTGCCTCGCCCTGTACGCTAGCCTGGCCCCGGCCACCGCGCTGCTGGCAGGGTGCCGCTGCTTCTACGACCCACCATCATTGAGGCATTAAAGGCCAGCTGAGGGGCTCAGTGGGCCTCAGTGGCCATTTGTCCAGTGAGTCGGCAAGACCGCTGGGTTCCACACAAGCTTTGCACTCAGAGTCTGTAAGCTCAGGATTCGCCAGGCCCTGCCTGCCCCAGACTCACCCACTTCCCAAACCCTCGGAGCTACAAGAGAGGTTCTCCTTTTGCTCACCCTACAGCTGAGTGAGCAAAGCAGGCTCTCGGCTCAGTGCCCAGAAGCCCACCTGCCATGCACAGACCCTGTGCCTTCGTCCCAGCTTTTCAGAGGGGCTTCCTCCTGGAACTCCTCCAGTGAGGAAGGAAGGAGGTTTTCAGGAACTGGGAATGAGTGGCGTGCAGGCCCGAGCCCCCGCTGGTCAGCAGCAGGTTTTTGTCTTCTCCCCAGTGCTGGCCAGTGGCAAACCGGTGTCCCCAATATCCCAGTGGGGCCTCCCCACTGCATGCAGCCAGCTGAGAGCCAGTGTATTTATCATCTTGTTCTTCCAGGAAGATGATGAGAAGCTAATTGAGGAAATCCAGAAGGAAGCGGAAGAGGAACAGAAAAGGAAGAATGGAGGCAAGTGCTCCGCGCCACCCCACCTCTCACAGGGCCGGCACCCGGCGCGTTCCCCGCTGCTGGCTCTCCCCGGGGACCCTGGTGCTCACCCAGCCAGGGGCCACCCAGGGAGTGCAGCACTCGGGTGGCTGTAGATACACAGCACATCCTGCTTCCCCGGGGGGAAGCCATAAAAGCTTAGGTGTGGTTTTAGTGTCTCCTTGATGGCAGGAAGGTCCCAAGGGGTAGGTTTCAGCTTAGGAAGCAAGTAGCAGCCAAAAAGACATAAGGCCCACCCTGCGCTACCAATGAACCAAGTGGCATTTCTGCAGGTGGCCATTCAGGCCCTGGCTCTGCAGGGGAGTCTCAGAAGCTCAGCCTGTTCTAAACTGCATCAGTCCCCCACCTTCCAAGGTGGTCACAGTGGGGTGTCAGACGCAGATGGAAGGTTGATCTTATCCTTAGTGACAGCTGGAGGTGGGGGTGTTTGTACTTTAAGGGGCCTCACTGTGGCCCAACCAGCCCTCCTGTGTGTGCACAGTCACGGTTCCTCGCCACTGCCTCCTCCTCCTGGCTCCTGGCTCCTGGCTCCAGCCCACAGGCAGGTGGGACCCATGTCAGGGTGTGCCCCCAGGGGCAGAACCAGACCTGGGCATGGTCGGCTTTCACTGTTCTCTAATAAACCCTCTCTCCTTCCCAGAGAACACTTTCAAGCGCATCGGGCCCCCCTTGGAGAAGCCTCCAGAGAAAGTCCAGAGGATCGAAACCCTGCCAAGACCTGTCCCACAGAACTTGCACCAGCCGCAGATCCCCCCCTACGCCTTTGTGCACCCGCCCTTCCCCCTGCCGCCGGTGCGGCCCATGTTCAACAATTTCCCCCTCAACATGGGCCCCATCCCAGCACCCTATGTGCCTCCTCTGCCCAACATCCGGGTCAACTACGAGTTTGCCCCTGTCCACCTGCCCCTAGAGCACAACCTGCCCATGCACTTTGGTCCCCAGCCGCGCCATCGCTTCTGACACCTGAGCTGTGCCCACAGCACTGTCCGATCCGTAATAAAGCTGAAGTGACAAATGGTGCCGTTTGGAGAGAGCGGTGAGGCAGGAGTGCCGCCGAGGCCGGGCCTGCAGCTGCTCCTGTGCCTGAGGGCCTCCCGGGTGGCACGTGCTGCTCCAAGCCCAGCCGCTGGTCCCAGCGGAAAGGGCAGAGCGGTGGCCACAGGCCTAAGAGCACCACTCAGGGCAGGAAGGCTGCAGGCCATGTCCCCCATGTGTGGGATGCCACCTTGGTGGCAACTCAGGGTCCTCTGCCCTCCTGGCCTGTTCAGATGAAACCATCTCGTGCTGTGGGTTCTGTTCTGATTTGTCTAAGATGTTCACTGTTTCCTCACTCGGGGTTCGCCAGCCCTCCACGGCCCACGGGGTGCCGCTCTGTCTCTGGGAAGGCCAGTGTGCTCCAAGTCACGTGGCTCTGTCACCAGCCTGGCAAGGAGCAGCTCCCCTAAGGTTGGTGGGGGCAGTGGATGCCCCCCCACCCAAGGAGCTGCCCCCCTAGGTGCTCTGCAGGCCCGGCAGTGGCCTTTCTCGAGGTTAAGTTGTTCGGGGTCTGCGTGGGGTCTCTGCCATATTCTCAATGCCTTTTCCTATCTAGCCTCAGCCTGGGGTTTGGGCCACGTCTGAGGCTTTGCCCCACCCCTGGTCCCCCACTGTGGAATGTCAGCCCCCAGGCTGCAGAGCAGAGGCCTCTGCCAGGACTGCACCTCTGTCTCCCCAGGTTGGCCTGTTTCTGTTGCTGTGGCTCTGAGGTCCACGGGGCTCCCAGGAGCTCAGCACAGCCACGACCTCCCAGAGGAGGACAGAGTCCAGGCCTGTCCCCGACATGGCTTATGCTCCACCACCAGAGGCCTGCACCCCCCAGCCTGCTCCCTGCTTTGGCTCCCTGTCTGGTCACCTACTACTGTCCACTTCTTAGATGTATTTCAAGAATTAAAATGTGATAGGCCTGCTGAGTTGTGCTTCCCTGCCTTTCCCGTGGTGGGGCCCTTTGCAGGCAGACGGTCACCTGGGTGGCGTGCAGACGGGCCTGCTTTGAGTTTTCACTGCCTGCAGCGTCTCCTTGGGGGCCACCTGCTACTCACCGCCAGCCTCGATGGCAGTGACAGGTACCTCGGAAGCACATTCCCTATGTTTCCCCAAGGGAGTGTCTCTGAGAGCCATCAGCTGCCAACAGACATCCCACGAGATGGGGAGAGTGACTGCAGGCATGTCCTGCCCCACAGCCCAGGTAATGTGGCTCCATGGAGGGTTTCCGGCAGGTGGCATGCCCCTGTCACTGCCATCCAGGAAGTCCCCTAGGACCTGGCATGTGAAGAACCGGAATAATGGTTTCCCCTAAGGCCAGTCCGAGGACTTGTCCTTTGTGGGGATTTCTGGCTGTTTCTAGGTCACAGGGCTGCTCAGGAGGCATTTCTGCCGGTACCTGGTCCCTAACATTCTGCTTACCAGATGCAGGACAGTCCCTGCCGTGAGTTCCAACCCCACACGACCCACTGGGTTCTCAGTGTTGCAGAGGCAGGACCGAGACGGCTCCTCCAGAAGCAGCCGATCTAGCGATGGGGTCTGGGAGCGAGACGGAACCACCGTAATCACTGGAACAGCCAGCACTGAGCCGCGAGTTGCCAATGACGGCGATCCCACAGAGGTCAGCCCGCCTGGGGAAAAGCAGGAGTCCCAGAGGTGTCTGGCACCGTCCCCTCTCGGGGCAAGCACTTGCTCCCCAGAGCAGGGCACTGGCCAGCAACAGTCCCGTTCCACTTGCCTTAAAACTGGACAGAGGAATCTAGTATTTGCACTTAGCCAACAATTGTAAAACTTTTTTTTAAGTGCATGACCTGTTACTTTGTATAAAAATAGCAAAAATGATTAAGTTCTTTTCTTTCTGGTAGTAAAAGTACATAAAATACTTGTTTTAATAACTACTGTGTGTAAAAAGCCTGTATCATATGTACCTTGGACTTTTTTGTAAATAAATGTTTGTGCGCTCTGCTTCCCCTGGTTTCATTTCTCCACCTGGCAGGCAGGCGTTGCCACCCCCATGAAGTCGCGGGCTGCACAGACTGGCCCGATTCCCAGGGCAATGGGACCTGAACATCACTCGATGGAGACAGCAAGGCAGGATTCCAGCCCAGTGCAGCAGCTTGGGAAGGAAGGTGTTCCCGCCGCCCTGCGCCGGTGTGAGCCCGGTCATCCAGTATGCCAGCCCCGCTTGTGATGCCGACCAGGGTCCAGGTTGGGCACAAATGGCTTTTTGGCACAGAATCCCCTTTGGGAAATTGTGGCCAGTCCCAATTCCAGGCCTCTGTAGCAGATTCACCCTGGAGAGCGGCTTGCAGCTCAGCCCCCCACCTCCCTGGAGGGCCAGTTTTAAGAAACCTCCCCCTCTGAGACCAGGAGACAAGAACTGAGCCGAGCACCCTGCCCTGCCACTCGAGGGCCTTCTTCCTCAGGCCCACCCTCTTCCCTGCCTACTGCCCCCAGCCAGCAACCCCATCAGGGCACCTCCTACTGGATGCCAGGGTCCACCCACAGGAGTTGGAGGGCATCCAGGAGTTGGATGCCCTGGAGGGCATCCTGGTGGGCCACAGTACCTGGGCTCAACCCAAGCTAAAAATTTTAATGAAACACAAGGCTGTCCCTCTCCTGCTATTTCCACGTTTTTCTTGAGTGAATTGGGGGCGGGGGCAACAAGATATGTCTGAAAAAAGTACAGCTGCCGTGGCTGGTGTGAGTCTGGATTGGCAAGCCAAGCCAAAGGGTCGCAGGTTGGATTCCCAGTCTGGGCTCATGCCTGGGTCATGAGCCAGGTTCCCAGTTGGGGGCGCACGAGCGGCAGCCGATGGATGTTTCTCTCACACATCAAGGTTTCTCTCCCTCTCTTCCTCCCTCCTTCCATGTCTCTCTAAAACCAAAACCTTTTTTTTTTCAAAGTGAACAATGCGATAAGGGGGCACCAGCTGCCAAAAGCGCACAAGTAACCCCAGTCATCCCTGGCGTACTCGGCTTCCCAGCCGCCCGTTTACCCCAGAACCACGCAGTTTCGAGCTGAGAGGGTCAATGGGAAACTGTCCGCGTGTAGCTGGAGCCGCAGGGCTCCCAGCAGCTGTGCGACCGTCGCCATATCCCGCAGTCCGTCCAAGATAAAAGTGCCCTGCGTTCCCACCTTCTGAACAGGCCGCTCTTTTAAAAATTGCCCACGTCGTCCAGTCGCTGCTCTGTACACGGGGTGTGTTTCGCGTATTTGCAGCGATACCGTAGACTCTGCAGTTTCCGTAATGGGAACAATAACTCAGAGCCACCGCGACCAGGAGCTGGAGCTGGGGCCCCAAGGAGCAGCTGCTCAGCCTCGGCCTCCAATCTTTGGAATTTTGAAAAGCGCAAAATAACCCCTGGGCGGGGCCTAGGGCAAAACGCGGTGTCCATCCCAAAGAACTGTCTGCAAAGACAACCGGAGAGCAAATACGACTGCTTGACCGACGACCGAAAATTTGCAATAGTCTCGGTTAGCATCGCGATGTTGCATTACCCGCAGCAGCCGTGGGAAAGCCGTTCTCTAGACGTGCGTGTTGTCCCTCCCCTTCTCGCGAGCACCCTTGCTTTTGTCTCCCCATGGGGACACTCTCTGGGCTTCTGCCTGCACTAATAATTCTTGAACAGCTCCTCTCATCAGAGTCGGATAAAGGCTTGTTGCCTCTGGCTCTGGAAGGCCTTTTTACTTTTAGGTTAACAAGAGGTAGATAAGTAATGGCTATTTTCCTAATCTGCCACCCTCTGTATTTCCCTCCAGGTACCCGGAGTCACACAGAGGTGCCGGCACCTCGCAACACGAAGACCCGCACCGGGGGCGCCTTTGCTACTTGTCGCAAAAGGGATGCGGTACCTTCCCCTGCAACTCGCGCTCCCTCTTCCTTTCCCATCTGGCGTGCCCTCCAGGTCTGTGGCTCTATCACTGCTCCGACCCGACCTTTTTAAGCTGTGAGATGTCTTTGTTAGATTTGTCACAAGTCATTCAGACATTCCCTGTTAAGGGAGATCCAGATGCCCCCGAAGGGCTGCCGCCACGCACACCTCCGTGCACGCCCCCTGCGTTTCAGCACCAGTCTCCAGGGGTGGGAGGGCTAAGAGTCAAGGACGGGGCGGGGCTAACCGGGACTTCAGCCAGATTCCTCTCCTGGTGGCAGGGGGGAATCCTGAGCTGCGCTCCACCCCTCGCGGGCACGCCGTGCCACCCAAGGTCTGTCTGCTGGCCGTGCCACCCAAGGTCTGTCTGCTGGCCGAGGGCTCTTCCTCTGGAATCTGACCTCGGGGAGGCGTCGCACTGACACCCCTTTACTGACACCCCTTTCTTTCGAGAGAGCTGCTTCCAGGTCAGGGGCGTTTGTGGTCGTGCTGTCCACACGTTCTGTTTTCCATCCTTAGAAGTATTTTTTTTAGATTTATTAAATTTATCTTTAGAGGGGAAGGGAAGGAGAGAGAGAAATATCAATGTATGGTTGCCTCTCACGCATCCCCTGCTGGGACCTGGCCGACAACCCAGGCATGTGCCCTGACTGGGAATCGAACCGCAATCCTTTGGTTCACAAGCCCGTGTTCAATCCACTGAGCTACACCAGCCAGGGTAAGGTATCTGTTTTTACGGATACACATTTGCCAGTTACAAATGTTTTAAAATAGGAAAAACTTCAGAACACTAAAGCATAAAGAAAAAAAGTGCTTCGTGACACCAAGGTAACTAATGACAATGTTTGGGGGGTTTTTCCCTATCGATTTGAAACATCCACTTGCTGTTTCACTTATCTGTGCATTCACTGGCTGGTTCTTGCCCGGTGCCCTGATCAAACCCACAACTTTGGCTTATCAGGGCGACACTCTAACCACTGAGCTCCTGGGCCAGGGCAGTGCCGGTAATGTACTTATACATTTTCTTCCAGTGCTTGCTCCTATGATTATACAGTGTTTCACGAAACTGGGCACCCAGGTGAGCAGATTATCTCCTTCGCTCCAGCTTCTCACCACAGGCTGTACAACTGCCTGACTGGGGACCCCTTCCCCGGACAAACCCTTCCCAGCGCATCCTCCACCCCCAGGTCTGGAGGAGCCGGACTCCATCCAGGACGTTCAGCTGTTCTTTCCACATCACTGAGCCTTCTGACTTCCAGCCTGGTTTGGCCGCCAGGACACCGCCAGATGCCCACCATCCCTTTGTGGCCCCCCATCTGCCCTTGTCAATCTTGAGCCTATCCCCTGGGACTACCAATCACAACACAGGCATCTCAGTTTCGTCATCAGCAGCCAATCAGTGCTTCTGCTGACGGCTCCTAGCAGAGGCACCCCTGGGTCCTGGCGGGGGCACCCTGGGTCCTGGGGGGTCCTGGCGGAGCCCCCACTGCCCTGTACCCAACCATAACCTCCCAGTGTGTCATAACCTCCCTCTGTAAAATGGGAACCCAGCTCCCTCACCCAAGGGTGCCAAGGGTCAAATGAGGGACCACTGAAGCCAAAAGGCCAGCCCAGAGCACCCCTCCCCCAAACCTGTCTGCAGTCCCTGCTGCTGGACCCAGGTTCCCTGCGCAACTGCGGGGATGCTTCCCACCCTCCCACCCAGAGCTGGACTAGGGGTCCTGCTTTGATGTAAAGACCCACCCTGAACTGCAAGCTTGGCCACTCTGCCCACTCCTCCCAGGCCCTGTGCCCCCTGGACACCCAACTGGAGTGGGACAGAGTCCCCCGAGCCCCCTTCAAACAGGCTCCCTGCACTGTTCCTGCCTGGGCAGCAGGAAGGCATGTTCTCCTAGTCCGCTCAGGTCAATCTCGCTCAACCCCGTAAACACGCAGGCGCACGCCCACCCGAGTGCCTCATGCTCAGGCCTGAACATTGGAGGCTGGCCCCCTCCCCCCACCAGCTGCAGTGCCCCAACCACTTAGGACCCCACACCTTTGCAAGGTCCTCCCCACCCCCGTTCCTGGAGGCGCCTGGGCTGCTCAGACTGGCCCTCAGAGCCCTGGGCCAGGCCCTCCCTGCCACTTTCACCCCAAAGACACACACGGGCTGGCCTCAGTGCTGGATTTGTGTTATTTTATTTAGCTCTTTCCAGTCTGAAGCTACTATCATGGGTATTTGGAGTTATACAAATGACACTTACAAAAAAATAAAAGGCCAAGACACCCAGAGTGAGATGCATGATGAGGCAAACCAAGGTGGGGGGAGGGGCTGGCAGGGGGGCCTTGGGAGCCAGGGGTCAGGGGCAGGGTGGCTCCTTGCAGGCTCCCAGCTGAAGGTGGCCCCCAGCCTCATCCCACCCCGGAACCCAGAGTCCAGTCCGACAAGGAGCACCGACCACGTGGGCCAGAGGCTCTGGCTGAGGCAGTGAGGGGCTCAGCACCACCAGATAGGGACGCAGGCCAGAAAGGGGGGTGGGCAGGAGGGGCCTGGGGGAGCCCCTGGGGGGGGCAGATTCTAGATTCCGGGCGGCACCCTGCCTGCCCCACCACTAGTGAGCAGAGGGCACCCAGGCCTGTCCCAACACCCTCCCCCGAGACCCCCTGAGGGCCACGCACAGCCAGACTCAGGCTTGCTCCAGCTGCCTCCGACAAAACGTTCCTAACGTTTCTTTAAAAAAAATACTGATTTGGTCATTTTCTGCTTCCAGTCAGGCCAGGGTGGACGAAAGAGACAGGAGTGGGAGCCCCAGACCACAGGGCACGTGCAGTAGGCAGGCCTGCTCCGGGCAGAGGGGACAGGTGCTGGGCGCTCTGGTTCCAGCCCCCTGCCTGTACGGCTTTCCTCTGGATACAGAGCTGGTGCGCCGGGATGGGGGCCACCGAAGGGCTTGGGGGCAGGGGCCCAGCTCCTGGGAAGCTGGGGGGACCTTGGCCGGGGAGGGGGAGCAGGAGATTCCAGTTAAAGCCTCCACACCCAGGCCCCCAGCCCCCACTGCCCATTGGCCGCTTTGGGGAAATAAGGCTCAGAGTCATCTGAGGTCAGAAGAAAGACGTGCCAGCCTCACCCACCGCAGAGGAGAGGGCGGAGGGCCAAGGTCCACTTGAGGACCAGGCCGCAGCCGCTGACCCACCGGGGAGAGGCCACACAGGCGACAGGTAGGGGCACCATTTTCTCTGGGTTTCCAGTTTGAAAGGCAAGGGGCGCGCCACCCTCGGCAGCGCCCACCTGGAAGAGGATTAGCAGGAGGGGTCAGGGCGGGTTGGGGGCCGGGACGTGGCAGGGTGGCGGGGTCTAGTACTCCCACAGCGTGGCGGGGTCGACGGTCTCAGCGCAGGCCTTCAGGACCCCCGCGTGGTCCCCCTTCAGGTAGCGCCCGCCCACCTTGATGGCCACCTTGTTGTAGTCGCAGAACTCAAAGAAGAAATCAACGGGGGTGTCGCTGCTGCTGGTGACCAAGGAGTCACTGCCCACCGTCCAGTACTTGCCGGTGGAGTCTGGGGGGAAGGGCAATCCCGTCAGGCCCTGTTCCCCACCCTGCAATCATGGCTTCCGGAATGGGGGCGAGGGTAGTCAGGCCCACCCAAACTTCCCGCCCACCCACCCAGGATGGGGGCCCTCTCCTGTCCCCCCTTCCAGATCCCTAACTCCCCATCTGCTCTGGCTGGGTCTGGGGTGGGCTGGGAGGTCTCCCTCCTATACAGACAAGAGGAGAAGGGGCTGCTCCCAGTCCAGAGTCTCTGGCAGCCTCAGGACATCTGTCCCCCCTGGGGCTTGGAATGGCAGAAGCCAGGTCAGAAGGCAGGCCAGGCTGAGCCCCACAGTCAGGGCCATGCAGGGCAGGGGGCCCTCCCAGCAACCGCGTGCGCAGGAGAACCTGCCTTTGATGTTGTAGGCACCGTCATTGAACTCCAGCTGGAATACGTCGTAGCTGGAGCGGTTGGCGTCCAGGGTGCCTGTGACCTTGCGGCAGCCGATGAAGCCATGCTCCCCACGGAACACGATGATGGGGCGGTTGATCAGCTTCATGAGGAACAGCTCCGTGTCCCCTGTCCCAGAAAGGGGAAGGGACAGCTGTGAGCTGGGACACCCAGACTGGCTCAGAGAGAGAGAGAGGGAGGGAGAGAGGGAGAGCAGGGGCCTGGGGCCACACAGAGTGCCAGCCCTGGACTGAGACTGGGTGGGGACAGTGTGGGGCTGCCCAGCTCAGGGCGGGCCGCAGGAGGCCTTGGTGAGTGGCCCCAGCCTAGTCAGACCGGTATGGAAAAGCAGGTCTTGTTGAGGGGGGCGCCCACAAGCGGCTACCTGCTGTCTCCACCGAGGCGGCCAGCTGCCCGTTCTTCTTGGCCGTCACAAACTTGCCATTGGACGCACGCAGTGTGATCCGCCGATCACGCCACTCGATGTCAAAGTAGCAGCTGGCATTCCTGGGCGTGGCGGGACAGAGTCAGCAGGAGGCCCCAGGCCCCAGCCCCAGCCCCAGGGGGAGGGGAGTGACCGGCGGGCACGGGGCACTTACTTGGTGGAGGCGGTGGACTGCACGCCCCCGGTGGTCGTCAGCGTCCAGTACTTGCCCGTGTGGGTGCGGAAGGCGCACTTTTTGGTGTCGCGGTCGATCTCCAGCTGGAACGTCTCCTGGTCGGTCTCTTCATCTTGATTGGCCGACAGGTCCATGCCTGGGGGGAGAGCCTGCAGCTGGTATCGCACCCTGTCACCTCAACCAACGAGCTCGGGCCTGCAGCGCAGAGGCCAGAGCCGGGGACAGGCAGGGCCACCCCAGGAGCAAAGCTGCCCCTCTGGGTCCGAGGCACTTTCTCTGGTGAGAACTGACACCTTCCAACACACCAGCTGCAGGAAGACACCGCAGAGCCAGCCGGTAGGGAAAATCGTCCCGTGGCCCCGGGTGAGATATGAACGATTAACTGTTGTTAATCGTGTTGTGGTTGTGTAAGAAAATGGCCTTTGGAGATACAGACGGAAGCACTTCCAGAGGAGATGCCCTGGTGTCGGGGAGTTGCTTCAACTTCAACCAAGCCCAGGGCCACACGGAGGGATGGGGACCCCGGCAGAGCGTGGCTCCCGCACGGGTGTCAGGCTTGCAGATCGAGACCTGAGAGCACAGGTTCGCCCAGGGAATTTAGGGAGCTCGCAGATGTACAGACACGAAGCCACACATCTGCCCAAGCGGCCACACCCTGGCCAGCACTGGGACCTAGGGGCTGCTGCTTCTTCGGACATTTAGCCTCACTGCATGTCTGGATTTGCATATGACTTACACTGTTTTGCGTAGCAGAGGGTGGAGCCTCCAGCAAAAACCTGGACCTACTTGGCATCTTTGATCCAACAGAACCGATTAATTCACACCCTCCAGCACTCTGGGTTCTCAGCCCACAGCCATAGGACGGCTGCGCAGAGCGCTGGCTGATGGGCAGGGGCCTGCCCGTGGGTCACTATTTGGGCCTTGATGTCTTTAGGAAGTTGAGACCATGATGGTGGTGTCCAATGTCCCTTCAGACGAGGAGCCCACGCGCCCTAGGACCCCTCCTACTTCTTGGCCACAGCTCTGAGGGCCTGAAAGGTGCCAGCCCCTTCTTAACCCAGTGACATGTCCCCACCTCAGTACCAAGGGGTGGGGACCTTTATCCCTACTGGGCAAAGGGACTGAGGCAGGAAGGTACTGTCCTTCCCCAAGGTCACGAAGAGAAAGCAAGGGCACTGGTGGTTCTCAAGAGGGCGGTGGACACCCTCAGGCTCCCCCTCCAGCCCTCCCTCCTCTCTCTGGACTAGTGGCCACGCCATGACCTCTGTGGGTCTCCCAGGGCCCTGGACCAGGGCCCACCCCCAATGTCAGGGGCAGTGAGCTGGATGGACCATCCCAGCCCAGGGCAGCACTGAGTCAGGACAGTGTCAGCAGGGGCAGGGTCCGGTGACCACCAAGCCACCACCACCAAAGGACGTTCCTGAAGCCACACCGGAGAGCAGAGCTGGGGGCTGGGGTCCCCTCCCTACTCAGAACTCCCCCAGCACACTGGCCAACCTGCCCCTCCCCCACGGCTGCAGAGAGGCCACACCCCTGCTCCGCCCAAACCCGCCCTGTGGTGCACAGCCCGGCCAGTGGCACAGCCTGCCCTGCGCACGTGTGGTGGTCTGGCCCAGGGCAACAGAGGCAGACAAGAGAGAAAGCCCCTCTGGGTGCACCCCAGCAGCAGAAAAGCCAGAGGGGACTCCTCAGAAAGAGAACAAAGGGGGCGGGGAAGAGACCTGGAACAGGTGGAATCTCTGGACAGCCTCACCAGCCCACAAGGAGCTCAGGGGGCGGGCACACTGGGCTGGAGCCAAGGGGCATCACTAGCAGCTGCTTCCTCAGAGGAACAAAGGGAGGCGCCGCAGTGCCCGGGGGCAAAACAGCCGCCATCAGCTCCCTTGCTCAAACCCCATGAGCCTGGCTGTGGCCAGAACTGGGACGGGTGTGGCAGAAGGTCCCCGGCCAGGCAGGGCCCCAGAGTGGAGGCCAGGCGGCACCCTTGGGCCGGCCCCTTCCTGTTGCTCGGTCTCCGTGTCTCTCTCAGCCCACCAAAAGGGCCCAGTCTCTCCACCCTGCCAAGAGGCCGTGGGTTTTGGGCACCTGGTGCCGCTGGGGCAAGGGGAGTCGCCCCCTACCCCCCAGCAAGGCCCCTCCTGGTTCCAAGGCCAGGCCCAGACAGGAAAGGCCCCTCTTGGCCTTGGAGTCTCTAATTAGAGCCGGGTTACTATGGAAACAGCGTTTTCTTTGGGATTTTTCTTTTCAACAGCAGCACAGAAAGCCTGAGTCACGGGCCCACAGGAGCCCCGGGGAGGCAGGAGGTGTTGGGGCTCAGTGGAGCTCACGGGCCCATCCCCGCCCCCAGAGAGGCACCTGGGACCCCTGCCTACCCCCCCATCATGGTTTGCTCAGTCCCCATCCACCCACTGCTTGCCTAACACCCCAGTAGTGCCCGTCCCCCTCAGTCCCAGCAGTTCCCGAACTCCCCCCACCCCCATTCAGTTTAGGGGGGGTCTGAAGCCTGTGGCCAGTCACCTTCCCATTCCCTGACCCCTTCAAGCCCCTCCTCCATCCTCACAGAAGCCCTTCCCCAGGCCCCAAATGCCCCACCTCGTGGGAAGAACTCTCCCACATCCTGCAAAGCCCAGTTGGACCAGCCTTTCCTCATCCTGCCAGCCTGGCCTCTGCCCGGCTGGGACCCCCCCAGGCACAGCTGGCCAGGTGCAAGGAGGCTGTGAGGGCCACTGGGACACGGGGTGCAGGGCTGCCTGGGGTCTGGATGGAGCCTGGGGCAGGTGAGGGTCCCAACCGAGGAAGGGGAAGCGCTGCCCCTCAGTGCCCCTGCCACCCCCTACCCCTGCCCAAGCCGTGTCCTCAGTGTGGTCACAGCCACACCCTTTCCCAGGACCTGGGATAGACACATGCCCTATGCTTCTCACGCCTGCTTGTGGGCCCTGGGACCCCACTCCCCACTCCCAGGTGGCCAGCCCAGGCTCTGAGAGGCGGCTCTGACGGCCTCCTCCTGGAGACAACAGCCTGGCTGGAAACACGCCCTGCCGCCAGCCCTGCACAGATGGGGAAACTGAGGCAGGAGAGCGGGCTGCAGCTTCGGCAGGGAACGCGCCACCCCCACAGGGCCAGTAGATGCAGGATGCAGGCCTGCGGGGATGAGTCACATCCCCCCAGACCAGGATGCTCCTCCTTCCTGGCTGGAGTTTCCCAGCGGCTCCCCTGCATGTGTCAGAAGCCGCCTCCTTTGCCACGCAGGCCTGTCCAAAATGGCCTCGGCAGATGCACACCCACCTGGTGCCAACTTGGGATCCTCTGGTCATTCTTCATCCCACCAGGAAGGCCCAGGCCAGCTACCATGAGAATGAGGTGAAGACCCCAATAGCTGAAGCCTACCGAGCCCCAATACCAGCTCCCAAAGCCCCTCCCCCAGTTCCACACCCCCCTAAACTCACAGAGGAGCCAACACCCCTCTCTTGGCTCAATTTCTGCTATTCGTGCCCCGTCGGCCTGAATCACATCACGAAACCCCCTAGCAAGCTTTACTAGAGAGGAGCGGGCATGCGTCCAGGCTCGGGAGTGGCTGCCAAAAACACCCTTGAGCTTACTCCGGGCCTCCTGCTCCTTCCCGCCTCGGGGCCTTTGCACAAGCCGCAGCGGGTCCACACACTGATTCATGCTACCTTCTAGTCATCCTTCAGGTCAGCCCAAGAGTCTGCCTCAGGAAGTGACCTCCCTCCATCTCATCTGGAACCTGGATGTCCTACCTGGACCCCTCCAGGATATCCATCATGTTCCAGGGAGAATCCCAGCCCCACCAGGGAAGGGCCTGGGACAGGCCTACTTGTTCACCACCCAGGCCTCAGCATGTCTCACGTGACAGGGCCTCAATGTCCACAGAACAGGTGGGGAGCCCTACCCCAGTACTGTGTGAGAAGGGGAGGCCCGTGTGGGCCCCAGAGGTGGGGAGGCACCGGGGGGCCCAGATAAGAGCCCACCCTAGAGTTCAAAAGGCCCAATTCTGCATGCTGCTTCCCAGCTGTGTGACCTCGGGCACATGGCTTCACCTCTCGGGGTGGAACCCACCCATCTGTGGGAAGGAAGCCCTCTGCCCACGCCCATCAGCACACTCCAGCACAAAATCACGGCCCCTGCGACCGGAGCCCCGTCGAGAGAGTGGCCATCAGGAGGGGGGCACTCTGGGCTCCCATTCACCCATCTCCAGGGGCGGGGGTCCGCTTTCCCATCTTGGGGAGCAAGACCCCAACAGGTCCCCGCAGTAGGGCCTCTGGCTGCCAACTGCCTTCGCCTCCAAAGGAGGGGCGGGGCCGCCAAAAGGAAGAGAAGCCGCCAGGGGAGAATCTGAGGAGGAAAAGACGGGGGCTCACTTCTGCTAGGAAATGGCTAGACCAGCGGGAGGCCCGGAAGAGGACACGACGAGCTGCAGCCAATTGTTCTAGGCCCGAGCCTGGGGCGGGTTCACTCGAGGGCAGGGGGCTTCCCGAGGGATCCGGGCTCCCGCTGAGGCCGCCCTCGGACGCCCGCGGGGCAGTGCGCACCCGCCCGGGGACGCTGGGCCGGCGCAGGGCGGGGTGCCTGGCAGGCGGTCATCCGGTCCGGGGCGCGAGGAGGGAGGCTCGGGACCCAATCGCTAGGTTCCGGACGGCGTGAATGGGGGTCCTCAGCAGGGGGGACCCGCAGAAATATGATTCCTCTCCCCACCCGCCCCGCCGCATCTGGTTTTCCCATCTGCAGAGACCAAGCAGGACAAAGGGGGCGAGGGAGGGCCCAGTGGAGGAACCCGCCCCCCTGTTCACAAAGGCCGCGGCCTCCAGCGAGGGCAGAGGAGGGAGGAGGGGCTGGGGGGAAGGGCAGACACTCAGGGCCCCCTCCCCAGCAGAGGCCAGCCACTCCTGACAGCAAGAGGTAGAGAAAGGCCTGGGGAGCGGGGAGGTGGAGCGCACCCCGCAGAGATCAAAGCCTTCCCTCCCGCCCTCGAAAGGCGGCCCCTGGGGTTTGGGGGCGCGTCGGGGACTTGTTGCGACCCTCGCCTCCGCCCTGGAGCAAAAGGCCTGCAGACAGGGGAGGGGCTCGAGAAAACAGCCGATTCGAGGGACCAGCTAGCGTGGGGAGAAACCAGAGTGGGCAGGGGGGTCGTAATGGCACCTAGGGCGGCGCATACGCGGGGCCTAGGATCCCCAAGACCAACGGGGTGGGGATTCTGCAGCGGCGCTCGAAAGTGAGCAAAGCCCCACCCCTCGCCCCCTCCTCCAGGCCTGAGCGCACGTCCCGCGGCGGGACGGGGCGGCCTTCGTGTCTGGCGGGGGCGCCGCGGGGAACTGCAGCGGCGGCGAGAAAGGGCGGGAGGCTGGAAGGCTGGGGGTGGGGTGCGCTTTGTGCACGGACCCGGGAGGCGGGGGCGACGTCCCCACTTACCCTGGCGCGTGGACACGTTCCTCTCGTTGGCGGCCTGCAGCACGACCTGGGCGCAGCTCTGCTCCAGGGCGAAGAGCTCGTCCTTGCCCACCTTGGTGGCCTTGCCCGCCTTGAGCGTGCCGCTGGGCCCGGACGGCGCCAGGTAGCGGCCTTCGCAGTCGCGGAAGGCCACCTTGCCCGAGCGGAATTCGAGCGTGTAGCCAGTGGCGGGCTCGGGGCGCGCCACCAGGCGCCCGTCGTGGCGCAGGAAGCGGTGGTCGGAGGTCTGCACGCTGTAGCGCTGGTCCTGGAAGGCCAGCGTGATGAGCGAGTCGACGCCCCAGGGCACGTCGCGGTCCACCGCGATCTCGTCCGCCGGCCTGGCGCTCAGGTGTGCGTAGCGCTTGCGGGTCAGACTGTAGATGTTGACCTGCGGGTGCATGGCGATGTGCACGCTCCACTTCTCGGCTGGCGACACGGTCTGCGCGAAGCACGACAGGCGGTCCTCCGTGCCGCCGAAGTAGCGCCGGTGCGCCTCGGACTGCAGCGACCAGCGGCCGTCGTCGTGCGCCACGATTAGGAAGCGGCAGTCGGCGCCGGGCACCTCGCGCTCGCAGGTCACGTTGCCATCCTTGTCTGCCGCCAGGTAGCGGCCCAGGTGGCTACGCAGGCACACGGCCGCGCTGCCCGCTTCGTCGGGCGGCTGCTCCAGCGTCCAGATCTGCTTCTTCTTCAGGCTGCTGGCCGATGCGTTCACCTTGAACCCGAACGCCTCGGCCGTCAGGTACTTGTTGCCGCAGTTGATGAGGCCAAACTGGATCTGCACCGCCTCGGTCGTGCCGTTGGCAGTCATGGTGGAGGCGGGCGGCGGGCCCCGGCGCGGCCCGGGAGGTAGGTGGCGGGTCCCCGCGGCAGCTCGCGATTTCTTTGTTCCGCTACCGCGGGCCGGCGCGCACCCTCCGCAGCGATCCACAAAGCCGGCTGGGGCGCCCCGGCCTCTTTATACGCCGGGTGACGTCAGCGCCGCTAGGCCCCGCCCCCGCCTCGCCGCGCGGCTCGGCGTGGGAGGGGGCTCGGAGCTAGAGGGAGCGCTCTCCGCGGCGCTGGGGCCCGGAGGGGCGCGGGGGGCGGCTCGGTTCCCAGTGTCCTCGCTTTCTGCCCGGCGGACCTCTGTAGCCTCCCACCTCGGCCGCCATTCCCGCAGCGCCGCTGCCCGACGACGCACCCGGAGCCCGGGGCAAACTCCTAGGAGGCCCCCCACCCCAAGCCTGGCACCGAGGAGAGACTAGCTGGGTTTGAGGTTGTGACCCAGACATTGTAACGGGGTGGAGGTTGTCCGGAGACAGCTCGGAGGAGGTGATCTTAGAGCAGAGCCTTGAAGGAGCCGAGAAGAGCCCCTGCGAGGGCCTGTGGGTCATGGGGTGGGGTCGGGTGGGGGGCGGGCGGGACAGGAGCTGGAGAGGGGTCTGCAGGCCCAGCTCGCCCAACCCAGGCCTTGCAGTAAGCCCCTCCCGCGGGGCGCTGTGGTTCCCGGAGGCCTCGCTCCCAGGTCGCGGCCCTGAAGACCATCCGGACCCCTCCCAGCGGCCCGGGCGCCCAGCCTGGCTGAGCCAAATAGATCTCCTTGGCATGGGCCTCAACAAGTGACCAGGGTTCCCGTGGCGGGGACGCAGAAGCCGCAGGATTGTGGCCTACGGGGCACCGGGATGAGCGGGGCATGTTTTTGCTGGGTAGCTCAGAGAGGTGCCACAGCCCTGGTCAGTGCAGCCCTGGGGTCCCAGCCCAAATCCCTCCTCTAAGGCCTGGGTGCCTCCCACCCTACACCCCAGAGCCCAACTTCCCAGGAGGCTGCGCTAGCACAGGGCCTGCGGGGCGCCAGGGACACCCTCATCCTTTGGAACCCCAACTCTTCACCCTGCATCAAAGGGGACACTTCCACTCTGGCTGGGTGTGCAGGTGGTTAGAGCACCTTCCCAAAAGTGCGAGGTTGTGGGTCTGATCCCCAGTCAGGGCCCAGACAAGATTCGACCAGTGAAGGCATGAGCACACAGGGCCACCATCCGTGTTTCTGTCTGCCTCTCTCCCTTCCCCTCTCTCTCTGAATCAGTAAATTAAAAATAAGGTGGGGGGAGACATTCCTACAGGCACCGCCTCACCCCGTCCAGGAAAACTTCCCTTTTCTGAGCCTCTCCGAAGGCCAAGGCTTCGGCTGGGACATTCCCCACATGCCGGGCAGGCCCCTGGAATGCCAGCAAGACCACAGGCTGCCCACGAGGTCTCTGAGCAGAGGCGGCGGGCACCGCGCTGGCCCCCAGCTGGTGGGTCAGAGCCCGCGCTGCCCCCCAGGAAACCCCCTACAGGGAGTTTTGTTTTCCAGGGGGACACGGTGTGACCCTCTCATCTCTGTGGCACCTGGGGATTTGTCAGCAGGACCTCGAGCCCGGGGCTGGCACGCGGGTCGAGTCTCCTCCCACAAAGCACACCGGCTGCAGAGTCAGGAGATCGAGTCTCTCCATTTGAGGTCATCTCTGGGCTTGGAACTCAAGAGTCTCCCTGGCTCTGTGACTTAGGCAAGTTACTTAACGTCTCTGAGCCTCAGTTTCCCCTTTTGTAGAAGAGATACAAATCCCCCACTCAGGATGGCCAAAGAGTCCCTGGGGGGCACTCCCAGACGCTGTTTCTGAATACCCTCTGGGCCCAGGGAGGCCTGTGTCCAGTTAGGAAGACCCCCAAGCCTCTGGCCCACCACCTAGACTCCAAGTGAAGGGGGTGGAGTAACAGCCGGCTTTGGGGGATGGCCGTAGGGCGCCAGGCTGGGTGTTGGCGGTGTGGCTGGAGGATGCTGAGAGCCGGATTTTTTTCCAAATGGACAATGCCTTCCCATAGTTCAAAAATCCAAGAATGGCCCTGGCTGGTGTAGCTCAGTGGATTGAGTGCGGGCCTGCAAACCAAAGAATCGCAGTTCAATTCCCAGTCAGGGCACATGCCCGGGTTGCAGGCCAGTTCCCAGCAGGGGATGCATGAGGGGCAACCATACATTGATATTTCTCTCCCTAACCCTTCCCCTCTAAAGATAAATAAGTAAAATTTTTAAAAAATCCAAGAATGTCGGAAGGCCTCCACTCCCCATCCCCGCTGTTAGAGTAGTTTCTTGTGTTCACCTTTCTCTACCCAGACTGGAAAGCATGGGTGGGTTGCTTACTCTTTTCTCCATTTTCTTTTCTTTTATTTATTTACTTATCTTTAGAGGGGAAGGAGAGAAGGAGAGAAACATCAATGTATGGTTGCCTTTCATGCGTCCCCTGCTGGGAGTTGGCCTGCAGGGAACCGGCCTGCAACCCAGGCATGTGCCCTGACTGGGAATCGAACCGCGATCCTCTGGTTCACAGGCCCGTGCTTGATCCACTGAGCTACACCAGCCAGGGCTTCTTTCCTCCATTTTTAAACAATATTTGCAGCCCTGCTTTTGTTACCTGATGTATCTTAGCACAGTTTCTGCCTCAGCACATCAGTGGCATCCTTGTTTCTTTTTAACAGCTGCATAATATTCCGTGGGCTCTCCACACCAGGTTTATTTAACTGGTACTATGGGGTCAGACCCCTGGGTTGCTGCTATTGATGCCCTGCTTTGGCCAGAAGCCCGTCCGGACAGTGAAGCCCTCAAGTTCAGACCTGCACTTTTTTTTCTGCTTCTCTTTGCCTGGCAATAGCCCATGCACCACGTGAAAAAGGAAGGCTTGAATGCCTTTGGTGATGGGGAGCTCACTACTCTTTGTCCATGGCAAGTATAGGTCAAGGCCACCTGACTCTGGTGTATGATCCTTGACTTTTATGCCGGGTGCACCCCAAGATTTCATTTCAGACGGCCCCTGCTCATCCATGGTGAGTGCGAGAAAAATCTCCAAGGCTGCTTGGCTGGGGAGAAAGTCTCGCAGTCCCCAAGGCTCAGGAAACTGGATTCAGAACCGGCTGAGCAGCCCTTCCCAATGGCCTCATTTCTGTCCCCGGATCAGGCAGCAGGGAGCCCGGTGGCCAGCCTGGGAGTGGGTCAGGCCTGGCCCCAGGCATGCCCTCGTTCTGGGGCAGCTCAGATGGCGCCTGGGTTCCCGTGGGGCCCAGGGACATCATGTCCATGTTCCCATCCTTCCCCAGAGGGACCCAAGGCAGGGCCTGCAAAGAGGACCATGTGACCTCACTGGACACAGCGGTGCCCAGTGTAACAGAGACTCGGGGAAGGCCAGAAAAGAGAACCCAGCATGGTGCAGGGATGAGGTGTTTTTTGATTGGTAGACGGCCACCAGGGCAATGTTGATATTTTGGTGTGGAGATGCAGAGTTGTCTTTCTGAGGGTTTTGGTTTTGTTTGTTTTTGGCTTGGGTTTTTTTTTGCTCTGTGCCTTGCTTCCAGGCCTCAGTGACTGGTCCCAGCGAGTTCCCTGACTCCACGTCGACTCCCAGCCCTTTCTCGGGGCCTGTGGATGTCCTCAGATTTCCGCTGTGCTTCCAGCTGGACCCCGGGGCGAGCCGGCCTGGACCCCTGGGCCTTTGCCTCCACCTGCCCCAGAGCCAGGCCCTCTCACCTGGGCCAGGACTGCGCAGGCCTGTGCCGGGCCTCCGACACCGTGGGCACCTCCCTGCAGGAATCTCCTCAGGACCCGCTCTCCCAGCTGCAGGGAAGTTTAGTGTCCCAAGAACTGAGCCCAGGGTCCCACCAGCCTCTGGGACCCCTCCCACTGGACTCTACCCTCAGGGGGCAGAGTCTGGCTGTGGGGGAGGCAGCTCTGACTTCACTAAGACTGTGAGGTCTCCAGGCATTGTGCCAAGGGCCGTATCTGCTTAAACTTCCAACAAACTTTTGTCTCGTCTTTACACAGATAAGGAGACTGGGAGCTGAAGAAACTGGACCCAGCAGAGAGCGGATTGCTGACCCCTGGGGCTGGGGGCGGGGCTTGGTGCAACTGCCTAATGGAATGGGTTCCTTTGGGGGGGATGAAAATGTTGTAGACCTGGGTAGATGAGATCACACAACACTGTGGATGTCCCAAATGCTACAGAACCGTACACTCCAGTGGACTGAGTGCCGGCCTGTAAACCAGAAGGTCGCCAGTTCGATTCCCAGTCAGGGCACATGCCTGGGTTGCGGGGCCAGGTCCCCAGTAGGGGGCACTCACTCGAGAGGCAACCACACCTTGATGTTTCTCTCCCTCCCTTCCCCTCTCTCTAAATAAATAAAATCTTTCAAAAAAATAGTTAAATTTATGTTGTGTGAATTTTTTAATTTCTTAAAATACGTTTATTGATTTTAGAGAGGGAGAGGGAGAAACACCGGTCAATTACCTTCCATGTGATCCCTGACCGGGGACTGAACTTCCAACTTTTTGGTGTGTGGACGACGCTCTGACCAACTGAGCCACACCAGCTAGGGCTGTTGTGTGAATTTTACCACAGTAAAAAACTCCATCAATCTTATGGACAAACAAAAGGGACACAACTACATCGCACAGTAGGGAGTCAACAGAAGTGGGACTCGAACCCAGGCCTCCCACTGTCAGCCCTGCGCTCCCAACCCAGCCAGACACAGTGAGCATGAGGTGGCGCCTCTGGCCGCGCACCCCCTCCCTGACGGTGTGTTCTGAGTCTTCCTGCTGGAGCGGCCCCACACCTGCTCCTTCTGGGGCTCCCCCTCCCACCTGCTGTGCGTCTCACCTGCGCCTCCCCCCACCCCAGCCCCGCCTGTCAGCACCAGTGAGATGGTGGAAACCTCACCTCGCCCCACCCGATCTCTGTCCAATTTCATGGTGGGTCATCCAGACGCCAGGGTTGGGTGGCCACGGGCGACTCACAACCCCTGTCAGCAGCTCCCGGGAGCTTCCTGGCAGCATCACTTAAAGCTGGGTAATGAGCCCCTGGCTGGTGTAGCTCAGTGGATTGAGCGCGGGCCTGCGAACCAGACAATCGCGGTTCGATTCCCAGTCAGGGCACATGCTTGGGTTGCAGGCCAGTTTCCGGCAGGGGTCAGTTCCCTGCAGGGGATGCACCAGAAGCAACCATACATTGATGTTTCCATCCTCTCTCCTTCCCTTCCCCTCTAAAAGATAAATAAATAAAATATTAAAAAAAAAAAAGCTGGGTAATGAAGGGGAGCTGGTCCTTGTCCTCTCCTAGCCTCAGTTTCCCTTTTCTCAAAAGGATACTGTGGCCCCGGTTTGCCCAAGAGCCCGCCACAGTCCAAAGCCTGTGCATGGTCCTGCTGCCTCTGCAGTCCCCTCAGTGCAGCCCGGTGCAGCCTGCGCCCCCTGCAGTGCCTCCCCTGTGGGAAGAAGCGATTCCAGGGCCAGACTTCCAGCAGGCCTGGCCTCCCTGCTTACCACTGGGACCTGTGTGCCACCCAGGGCCACCAGCCATGCCCCAGCACTGTCAGCTCAGAGTCAAGGAAGGCAGGACAAGGCCAACATCCCATCACCCCCATCTCCGCAAACACCCCTGCCAATCTCGGTGCCGTCAGATCACAAATAGGGAAACCGAGGCATGGATGGAACAGAGGCTCTGGCCAAGCTTTAAAGAGCAATGCGCAGTTTTGGGGGGCCCTGGGCTCATGGCTGTAGTCAGATTTGCAAAGATATTTGTGGCCCCTCAAAACTGTGACCCCTCAAAGATGTGAACCAAACCGGTGAGTGCCCAGGGGGTCGCCCATGTGATGGATGAGCTGCTGTTGAGGGCAGGGGGCCCTTGCGTTGGCCCCGAGCTCCAGGAGGCTGCGCTGCCCCTGTGAGTAGAGAGGTCAGCAGAGTGGAGTCGGCCTGGCCCGCCCTGTGTCTGCTATTGAACACGTGTCCCCCCAAATCGTCTCCCCGTCTCCCTGCTGGATGGTGATGTCCTGAGGGGAAGCCTGCAATGGCCTCCGTGGGCAGCTAAGAGGCCCCACCTGGCCGTCCGCCTCACCCCCAAAGCGGCAGATGCCGGTCGGCCCCGCCCCGAGGCCCAAGTGCGGTTCGGGAAGTGAAGCCGCGGGGGCAGGTGCCTGGCAAGTGAGTGCCTGGCTAATGAAGAGGACATTAGCGCCCTGGGCAGAGCTCCACTCCTGCCAAGATGTCCTTGCCAGGAGCAGGCCGGGTCCTTCAGCCGAGGAGAGGCCACTGGCTCGTGCCAGGCCCCAGCACCCGCCCCCACTCGCACCTGGCTGCCGCCCCACTCCTGCTCTGGACGCCTGCAGCTGCCCTCGGGGTCCCCCCACCCCTTCACCAGTGACCGGAAGACCCCAGCGGGATAGGCCGTCTCTGGCCTCAGCTCCATCTGTCGAATGGCGGGGTCCCCCATTCCTCCGAGAGCCCGCACAGATCCCTCTCTACAGCACGAGCCGTGGGTCCGGGGGCCCTGGGTCCACTGTGAGGACAAACACCTGCTGTCCCCAGGTCAGCGTTGTTCCGAGCTGTTCTGACCACCTGCAGGTGCTCGGGGGGCGGGCGTAACAAGCAGCAGCTCTCACGGGCGACGCATCGCCTCAACCTGCACCCTCATGGCCTCCAATCCAGCCCCGTGGCAGCCAGGCAGCTTCCTCAGGGGCAAACCTGGTCCTGCCCCTTAAGACCCTGTACCCTAGTTTGGGACTGTGGCAGGCTGGAGGAAAACAGGCTTTTATTTTTGGCAAAAGTCACAGAGCCCCAGCCAGGGCACCTTTTATGCGCCCAGAGTTGGCCGGCAGGATTCCATCCTCACCCCAGGCTGTTCAGGGACCCTTTGAGGAAACCCCCTCTCAGTCAAGATGCCTCAATGCAAAACACAGAGAACAATGACCCAGCTGCTTCAACAAGGCCGTCCGTTGTGACGAGAAACAAGAAGTCCTGAGGAGGGGAATTTCCCGGGCTGGATAACCCCGACATTAGCTGGGAAAGGACCCTGGAACTCCCCCCACTGCTCACTCTGCCCTCCTTATTGTCCTTATGGAGGGGGCTTTGCCCTCAGGCTGAGCCCCTCCGAGTCACAAGGTGGCTGCCAGGGCTCCGGACATCACATCCTCCCAACATTTTCTAACCTAGGCTTTTGACAACTCATGAACCCCTTCTCTGTATCACGTTTTTCAGGGTGTAAGACAAAACACATTCGACTGCAGAGGAAGTCAGTTCCACTGACACTGTCGACATCCCGTTTGACTGTGGCGCGTGCTGATAGATGCGCTTCTGATGAACACATTGAATGACAGCCTCCAGTGGCGGGTGTAAGAGCCACTGTGATTTGATCTAAATGCTGCAATAATGTAAGACAGTCTGTTGGCGACAAAGCCACAGGCCCTGCTCGGGTTTGTCGCTCACGTTCCTGAAGGAGAGAAATGCTGACTTCCGCAAGTAACAGGGCGTGAGGGCTTCTTCCTTAAAGTTCACAGACTCCAGACTCCCGGAGTCCCTTGGCTCCTGGTGGAGGACTGGTTTTGTAAATCAAAGGAGTCGGTCCTCAAGCCACCCGGCCCACCTTCCCTCCCTTCTCAGCCCCCCCCCCCGCCAAAACCACGCCCCCTAGCATGACCAGAAGGCCCAGTATTCCACAGCTGGATTTCCACCCAAAGAAGCTGACAGCGGGGTCTCGGGGAGGTGTGTGCACACCTGGGTGTGCAGCAGCGTGGCTGCTGGTGCCCAAAGGTGGAGGCAACCCAGTTGCTCTCGGAGGGAGGAACAAAGAAGCAAAATGCGGTGGAGGCTGATGGTGGAGTGGTATCACCTTTAGGAGCAAGACAGGGTCTCTCACGCAGGCCGCGGCATGGAGGGCCTTTGAGGACATTCTGTGAGTGAGATAAGCCAGTCACACCAGGACAAAGACTGCACCACAGTCCCATTTATATGCGGCCCCTGCGGGAGTGGTGTTCATGGAGAAAGTAGAAAGGTGGGCGAACTGGTGTGGCCGGACTCGGTGACTCACAGAACCGCCACCGCAGCGGTGGAGACAGCACGAGCCCGGAACAGGACCCACAGCCAGATCTTGGGGACGGGGAACTCGGACTCACAGGTCCAGTCAGTTTGGACAATGGTGCCAGAGAAACGCAGGTCCACATGGGGTTGGGAAAACAGTCGCCTGGAAGGGCAGTGAGGTGGGGCATGGCTCGGGGCTCAGGCCCTAGCCCACTCGCCAACTTTTCTTCCTGACCTCAATTTTGTCATCTGTGAAATGGGTACAACACAGCCTCCCTCACGGGGCTGTGGGTAAATGTTCTGAAAACCCTGATGCGTCCACTGGAGCGAGCAGGGGAGGAGGATCTGGGCCAGCTGGCATTGAGCTGGGTGCAGGGAAGGGCAGCGAGTGTCCGAGAGGCCAGACCCTGCAGGTCGGAGGGCACGGGGAGCCCCTGATGGTTCGAGAAGAAGAGGAGGCGGCCTGAGCTGAGATGGAGGAGGAGCAGACCAGTGAAGCGCAGGAGGGTGAGTCAGCATGGTGGCGGGGAGCCCCAGATTCTGAAGGTCACAAGGGCAGAGTGGGGCCCAGAGGATGTGCCTGGAAAGCAGTTTCTGTCTGGGGTGAAGAACTTTGGCACCATATGAGGGCCCAGAGCGGGAGCCGGGCCAAGATAGCCCTTGGGAACCACCACCTGCGGATATCAAGGCCACACGGGGCTGGACCCCACTGTCCTCTTCCTCCCACTGACCCTGACTGCCACTCCCCCTCACACCCACCTCACGAGGTTGTGATGAAAGGAAGGCAGCTGATGGGAGGATGGGGGTGCAAAGCCCATAATGTCCCCAGAGGCCACTTCCCCCCAGCAACTGGGCCAGCCCCAGCAGGGCAGGGCAGGGGCACGTAGGGGCCAGTGGTTGGCAGGGTCCCAGCCTGCTCTGTGGCCCAGTTATGGGATTCTCTGGTAAACCCAACAGAGCAAAATCGTAACAGAGGGGCCCCTTAAAGCTGCTTCCCCCCACCCCGCCCCCATCCGCGCTCCAGGCTCTGAAAGCACCCGTTCTGATGCTGGCCTGCAGGTTCCCCTTTCATTGCCCAAGCCCCAGGAGCCCAGCTGCAGCATGTCTGGGGTTCAGGGTGCCTGCCCCCGGCCACCTGCCGGGGCTCAGAGAGGTGCAGTGACTTGCTCAGGGACGCCCAGCCAAGCAAGGTGGGGCCGGGTCCCAAACCTGTGTGCCGTGAGGAGACCCCACTTCCAGGTCCCAAGGCCTCCTTTCCCTCTGTTCCTGCGTGAGTGCAGCTCCCAGGAGCCCCGTCTCCATCTCCACGGGTGAGTTTCCTGTGGCTGTCTTAACAAATGGCCACAAAGAAGTGGGATTCGAACAAAAGAGACGGATCTGTGAGTTCCCCCAGGCCTGGACCAGGCATCACGGGGTCTACAGGCCCCATCCAGGGCCTGGCTCCTGACGTTCCCCACGAGTGTGCGGTCAGGTAAGGGTCAGAGACGGCTCCACCGGCCGGAGCCAGCACGTGCTGCGAGACCCCACGCTCCGAGAAGTTCAAGAACAGTCCAGCTGGTCTGGTGGGGGCAGCAGCCAAGAGACCCGGGGGGAGGTCCTGGCCTAGTGGATCACACATGAGCGGGCTTTTGGGGGCCGGAAACACTCTATACCAGCCCCAGATATAAAAGCTTTAAATGCTCGGCAACCGCATCAAGTGAGTAAAAATAAACAAGGAAGATCTATTTTAATCATGTATTTTATTTAACCCATCGATGTGTCTACAATAGTTATTTCAACATGTACCCAACTTATAAATTATCGAAAAATTTTAGGTTCTTCTCTCCCCACCCCCGAACTAAACGGAGTTCCCCCCTGGAGGAGTCCCCACGAGACCACATTTGGGCCAGGACACACGCCTCAGCACACACAGAGTTGTATGGAAGCTCTGTGCACTTTGGTTGTGTTAAGCCTTAATTTAAAAAAAAAAAAACACCTGAAAGGAAAGCATTTTTCTTGTGAGTGACCGAGTCCTGGAGTCTGGGCAGGGCCTTCAGTGACCTGGGGGCAGGACTCAAGGTGCAGAGTGACTGGGACCAGAGCCCCCTGCTTGCCAGCTACTGGGTGGGCTCTGTGGCAAGAGGGGAGTAGGGTGGCTGTCCCCCCAGACTGCATCCCAGAGGCTGTGATTCCACCCAGTCCGGCCCCTTATCTCCGAGCACAGCCGGCCCATTGTCT
Organism: Sturnira hondurensis; assembly: GCF_014824575.4. Lineage (NCBI taxonomy): Eukaryota > Metazoa > Chordata > Mammalia > Chiroptera > Phyllostomidae > Sturnira > Sturnira hondurensis. The sequence goes on from NW_028082364.1 coordinate 5,524,539, forward strand.
CGGGAAGGAAGGGAAGCCCAGAGGACTGGAGGCCACTCTGCAAAGGCCGCCCTGCCCAGCCTTGCCCAAGGCGCCCCCCTTGTCTGTCCCCTCCCCGCCCTCTCCAGCCTCGCGTCTGTCTCGGTCTCTAGACCCAGACAGACACGGGGCCCCAGAAACACCCAGCACCCCTCCCAGGCACGGTTCTACCTGGACATGTGTAGGAGAAACGCTGTGTGGTGTCAAAGTGAAAGGAAGCTCCTCAGTAATCGGGCCGTAAAATGCACCCTCGGCATGACTTATGGAGATAAAGCCAGAAACGTGGAAGATCTCTTCCTGCCTTTCTCTTCTGGAAGGACTGGGTCCTAAAGCCATTAGAGATCCAGGCACAGGGTGGGGGAGCCAGGGTGCCCGGAGGAGGTGGGGTGTGCAGGAGCGAGGTGGCGGGCCTGGGGAGGCGAGGCAGGAGGGGGTGGGGAGCGCATCCAGGCAGCAAGGGCCCACACCCAGGAGGAGTGAGGAGGCAGTGGCGCTGTGAGCCGGGTGCACTGGGGACTGAGATAATGAGCGGGCACCTTCGGATGGGGCAGCCAGGTTGCCGCTGGCAGAGAAGGGAGTCACTACACAGCGTGGAAGGGAGGGGGGGCGGAGTGAATGCTGAGCTCAGTGTCCACAACACAGACACAGGACTCTAGATGGATACAAAGGACACTCCAACGGAGGCGTGTCTCCTAGACCAGGGTGGGCAAACGCGTGGGCCTCCTTGCGTCTGGCAACCTTCAGTTCGTGCTCTGTAGATATGAGTTTGTTTCCATTTTGTTTGTTCATTTATTTTGTTTTTTAGATTCCACCCATGAGTGAAACTGTAAGGGACTTGACATTCTCTGATTTGTTTCACTCAGCATAAGACCCGCTAGGTCCCTCCATGCTGTTGCAAATGGTGAGATTTTGCTCCCTGTTACTGCTGAGTCATATTCCGTTGTACAATATATACGTATCACATCTCCTGATCCCATCCACTTATCGATGGACACCCAGGTTGGTTCCGCAGCTTAGCTACTGCGAAGGATGCTGCAATGAACATAGGCTGCCTACGTGGTTTTGGATCCGCCGTTTCACTGTCTTCAGATAAATTTCCAGAGATGAAATCGCCGGATCTGGGTCCTGGGGTAGAGCCATCTTTAAATTTTTGAGGCACCTCCACAGCAGCTGCCTTCATTTACGTTCCCATCAACAGTGCGCCAGGGTTCCCCTTTCTCCATGTCGTCGCCCAGGCTTGTTCTTTCTTGTCTTTTTCCCCATCGCCCTTCTGACTAGTGTGAGGCAGCGTCTCCATCACGGGTTTGATTTGCATTTCCCTGGCGATTAGGAATGGTGATCATCTTTTCATGCCCTTGGTGGCCATCTGTACATCCTCTCAGGAGACGTGTGTACTCAGGTCCTCTTTAGGAAATTTCTGTTTGCCTTGCCTTTTACTCCTAATGAAGGGATCAGATTTCACGAAGGTACAGGTTAACTTGTGGATTTCTATCTGATACAAAAGATAACACCAAGGGCCACAACTCTTCCATGTCCCAGAGGACAGTAGTCTGATTTTTAAAAACTGAATTTAAGAATCTTATCTTAGCATTTTATTTTTTTAATTTATTGATTTGAGAAACATCAGTGTGTTGTTCCACTTACTTATGCATCCGTTGGTTTATTTCTGTATGCGCCCTGACCATGCATCGAACCCACAACCTTGGCATATGGGGGGGGTGAGGGATGATGCTTTAACTAAGTGAGCTTCCTGGCAAGGGGACTTGAGTGTTTGTAAACGGTCTGTATAAATCCCAGTTCCACAAGCGCTTTTTGCAGCAATTTTACCAAGTAACTGTTCCCTCTTTACTTAATGAGGTGGATCAAGTCATTGACAGATGTTCATTCTCTAATTTTTCCAGTAAGCTTCTGGATGGGTCTTCTCGGGACTCTTACTGGAGAGGACTCCGGTCGAGTCCAGACCCGCCCAGCTTGGCGTGGCAGACGCGTTTCCAGCGCCACCTGGTGGCTGCCAGGTGCCCGCGCAGCCTAATCGGGAGTGGGGAGGAAGCGCCCGGCTGTTCTGCGACTGCGGGATCCTGGGCGGTGGCGTCTCCGCCTCCGCACTTATGAGGAACCGGCCGCCTCTTTTGTCTTGGTAGCCGTGGACGACTTCCCTAAGGAGGGCAATTTGGAGCTGGGCCATGCAAGACACATTAATTCTTCTCAGTCCTGCATCCCGGCGTGCAGAAGCCAGAGCGTGGTCCTGCCCTGAAGTAAGGGGACAGCGGGCTGCTCGCCACTAACTCCAGCAAGCCTCGTTCTTAGGGTCGTTATGCCCATTTTATGCACTGGAAAACTGAGGCTCAATTCCTAGAATATGGGCGCCGCCGCCCTGGTCTAGTGCTCCACCAGGAACGCTATCTAAACCCTCCCACCCCACGACAATGCCTAGCCTGCCACCGGGGAGTTTATGATCATCTTTGGAGACCTGCTTATTGAAAGATTCCCTTTATTTAGAGGAAGAGAATTAGTCCCGGAGAGGGCCTGACCCACCAGCTGAGTCACTCAGGAAGTCCAGATGGGCCAACTCTGCTCGCTCAGCCACCTGCCAAATGCCTGGGCCCCGGGATTGAAAACAGAACCAGCCTCCACTCCGCCCCAGACCCTTCCAGTCTGCCTCACCCTCTCTCTAGGCCAGGAAGATGGGGGAGATCCCCGCCCCCCACCCCGCCATATTTACAGCTCCCTCTCTTCCTCCTCCCTAAACCCTCAGGCTGTACACCCGCCGCCAACAACCGCCCTCAAACCCCATCTGCTGGCAGCAGGACTCTGGACCGGGTGGGGAACACCCAAGGTGGGCGTGGCGTGCGGCCTGCGAGAACTTGGGGTGGAGCCTTTGCAAGGGCCACGCCCCTCCCCACCCTCTTGGAGCCTTTTTCCTAGTCAACCCCAGTTCCCAAGAATTCCGCTGAGTCACTTCCGAAGCTGCAGCTGCAACCAAAGTGAGAACAGTAAGTGTCATTCAATTCTCTGAGCCACGGCCCAGTGCCGACCTGGGACACCCGACCACTGTCTGTCTCAACGCCTCGCGGGCCAGCGAGGCCACCTCCCACCCCATTCCCTGCGGTTCTCCTCCAGCCACTCCGTCCCGCCTTATGGCTGTTCACTAGCCACGCCTTCTGCCTGGCATTTCCCCGCCCCGCCCTACCCCCACCCCCGCAGCGCTAGCAGCCTAAGCGTCCTCCACACCGGCAATGTTAAGGCCTCTGCTCCATGGGAATGTGTCAGGGGGTGTCTGCGAGCCTGACCCGCAGACGCTCGGATGGGCACTTAGATTGGCAAAGATGTCCCGGTACAAACTGCAACCCGGGGCGCTACGTGCTTCCTGGTACGAGTGGACAGGTGCGCGCGCTGCGTCCGGGTATCTGTGTGCGAGGCTGCGGTGCACAGCGTGGGGACAGGCGTGCCTAGCGCGCGCCCTGCGCATCCCCTGCTGGCGCAGACGCGGGTCTTGAATCCGTTGTCTCTCATCTCCAAGCCCACCCTTCGCGGAGAGGCCCCAAACTACGATTCCCAGAACCCTTGGTGGCTCCGGAATTCCTGCGGGGCTCAGCCAGTAGGGGGCGCCGGGGCTCTTAACCTTTCGGGTGCCGTGAGTGGATGTGGACCGTTTAGCAAGTAATGATACTTAGGGACGTCAACTAAGAATGATTTTTTTTGTTTTTTTTTTAAGAATGATTTTTTTTAAATTAAGCCTTAAAGTTGTGTTTGGATTGCATCTTTAACTTTTTAAATTCTGGTAAAATACACAAAATCTGCCACCATAACCACTTTGAACTGCAGGGCTTCGGCGCTTTTGTACTGTTATGAAATAGCGGCCTTTCTCCTGTTGCGCATGTGAAACTCCGCATCCCCTTTAAATTCCCCTTTTCCCCTCCCCCAGTAGCCACCCTTCTCCTTTCTGTTTCTAGGAGTTTGAGCACTGTAGCTAGTGGAATTACACAGTAGCTGTCCTCTTGTGTAGCTTGTGCATTTAGCCAGTGTCCTCAAGGTTCATCCTCGTTGTCGTCAGAATTTCCTTTCCTTCAACGGGGGGGTCGTATTCCGTTGTATGTATGGGCCACCTTTTGTTTATCCACTCATGGATCCGTCAGAATCGCGCTTTTGGTTTCGGTCTGGGGGTTCTTTTTTAATAAGAACATTTATTTAGAAAGTCACAGAGGCAGAAGAAATGGGCTCCGGAAACCAGTTCCAGAAGCAAAAGGAAGATCCTTGGAGTGTAGGAGAAGGACACAGGCGGGGAAACCCGGGCCTGGGGGAGAGGGCGGGGGAGAGCGCCAGGCACTACTAGACAGTGCTGCACCAGAATCAGGCTTTTAAATTCGTGAAATAAAGTGCCCAGACGTACAAAGGAAACTTTATAATTTGATTCGGGTTGTCAACAAGCTCAAAGAACAACTTGTGAGGCGGTAACGTAGATGCATTTCTCTACGAATGCATGAAATGACATTCATCTCACGCCTAGAAACTCCAGCCTGCTTCCAGACAGTTCTCTGTCCACCAAGATTTCTGGTTACATAGTTCAAGTGAAGCTTCAGTAAGTGGCCCAACTGCTTCCTTCCCCCGCCCTGCCCGGGGAGCTCAGTTGGAGCGCCGTCCCCATCTGCCAAGGGTTTGGGTTGAACTTCTGGGCGGGACACATACAGGAGGCAACCGACGAATGCATAAATAAGTAGAATGACGAATCAATGTTTCTCTCTCTCTCTCTCTCTCTAAGTCAATAAATACAAAATTTCAAAAATTCCTACAAGTCAGAACTTTCTGGAAACAGCCCCATCTCTGTGTAATTTGCCCATCTTGCCTCCCGTGCTTAAGGACTGCCGCTCAGCCTCTGCCACTTGGGCTGCCATCAGCCCTCGGAGACCAGGAGCTGTCCTCACCCACAGAGGACAGCCACCCAGAGCCCAGGGAGGATGGCACTGCCTCACTGATACATTTCTCAAAGGCGTGCAGGTCACCCGTGACAAATCACACCTTTTGGATCCTTCCTCCCGGCTGTGCCAGGGAAGTTCCGGCCTGGCTGCCTCACGGAATGTAGGCCACTGATAGGTTGAAACCTCAGTCTACAGGCCAAGCCACCTGTTGGAGACGAAGCAGCCGCACAGCTGACTGTCTGGGAAGCGGCCACACCTGGAAACCCGGTCCAGTGCAGTGTCATAATCCACCTGGTTTCCTGTTGCTGGGAATTAGCAACATTTGCCTTTGTTCTGGAGTATGAACTGTTTCCTCCAGGGTCAACCTCGCCCTCCCAGCCCTGGGGCGGTGCTGGAATCGGACCCCAGTTCTGGAGCGGAAGGCCCCAAGGGGCGGAGCCTGCAAGAGGGCCCCTCAGGCCAGGGTGTTACTGGGGAAGGATCGAGTCCCCGCTACCGGAGGAGGGGCATACTCCCGCCAGCCCCCAGGGCGCAACACCCGGATCCTCAGGGAGGGAAACTTCCCCACCTACAGGGTACTGGGAGGCTGCAGCCTGACCATTGGCGGCTGGGTGACAGCTGGGCCCTGGGACATGAAAGGACGCGCTGCTTGCCTGATGTTTTCCCACAGCCACTTCTTGTCCAGCAAGGTGTGGGTGGAACCGGGCCTCGGGGAGTGAGGGAGGGAGACGGGCTGCCAGTGGCGGATGGCTACACAGGGATGAAGCTGGCTAGCCCGACGGAGAGGAGATGGCACAGGTCCACCTTGCCAGGGATGTGAATGCCCCCCCTAGAGGGCCCCCAAAAGAAGTAGTGTCTTCCAGCAGGTCCTGTCCCCCCTTCTTAGGGCCTCCACCCCCTTTCCTTACTGGCACGGCCTCCCCTTCACTTGGGCAGCTTCACACCCCCTCCAAAGCCTCTGTTGTGTCCACCCCACCCCCAGAAGCCTGTCAGTCTGTCTTGCTCACAGGTCCCCCTGACCTTGCCCTTCTCAGCTGGGTCACCTTGGCCTACTCACTTAACCTTGCTGCATTTGGGGATCTTCATTCCTGGGGGAGGGCTTTCACCAGAGAATCTGGGTGTGCTGCCCACCTATGGGTGCTCGGAAATAATGGGAGGAAATCCGCCTGCCTTCTTTTGCTTTCTTTTTCCTCTTTCCTCTCCCTTCCCGGATGCCCTTTGTTGAACCCATACCCCCTCCATTCCCACTTGCTGGCTGCAGGTGGGTTGCCCACAGCCCCCTGGGGCTCTTTGGGTTCTGCACCCCCAACAGCACGCCCCACTGCAGGGCTCCAGTGGCTGGCACCCACCATCTCAGTCTGTGCTTGCCACCCACGATGGATCCGGCCATTGGAATCAGAGGCCAGGTGACTTGCCGGCTTGTGTCCCACTGAGCATGCTGGCCCAGAGCCTCACCTGGAGTGACCCAGGCTGCAAGGACAGGGCAGTCAGGACAGGACAGGCAGGGCATGGGGCTGGCTGGCCCCATTCGTCAGAAACACAAGCCTTCCCAGCCAGGCCAGGCCAGGCCATTGGCCTCAGAGAGCTGTGGGCAGAGACCTTCCCACCTGGTCCCACACCCCTGCATGGCGACCCTCTCCAGGGAGGGGGTGAGGGCTGAGGAAGAGGGGAGTCCCCCAGTGGACCCCCTGTGCTGAGTGCCCAGGGCTCACGTGCCCCTGAGGAATTACCAGTGTCTGCACAGAAGAACCCAGAGTCACAGTGGCGGACGCCTAGGTGCAGCCCCCAGTGCTGGTCTCCCCCACCCTACCTCTTTTTGAAAAGTGTGAAGTGTACAGAAAAATACAGACAGGAATATAGTGCACCTCCAGGTGTAGTAATTTCACCACATTCCCTTCAGCTTCGTTTTCTGAAACCTGGACTGCCAAGCCCCACAGGCTTCTCCGGGTGGCTTTGCCCCTCCCTCTGCCGCTGCTCAGCCCCTTCCCATCTGCCTTTGGGTGGCCTTTGTGTACCCATGAGGCCCTCTCCGGACAACATAGGAGTGCCCCGTGTGTGCGCGCTTACTTTTGCAGTTCTGGCGGGGCACAAGTCCCTTACAGTCAAGGTCACCAGCCTTGAGTGGCCAGCCTTGCAAGCCACTATCCTCCTGTGCACAGGAAGTCCCCCTGGGCTCCCCCCCCACCCCCCACAACCACCACCAGGGGATACTGGCCCCAGAAGCGGCCGTGCGGGTCAGTGGGTCCCGCACCAGCTGAAGGTGTTTGCATCCGGGGCTCCCGAGGGTCACCCACGGACTGGAGACTGTCCGCTCCCGTTCCTTCCCCTGCTCTGAATTCTGCCCACATTCCTTCGACCTGCCCCTGCGGACCGGCGTCTGGGGAGTTCATCCCGGGCGTGTCCTTACATTTCACAGCCCGCACATGGCTCCCTTGCACTTTTCCCCCCAGGGGACCTCGCTGAGATTTCTCTGAGCAGGAGCCTGGGCCTCCGTGGCAGGTCACCCCTTTGGGGCCAGGCGCCGGCTCCCGGCTCAGCCCGCCCTACCCGCGCCTTTGCCGGCTGTCCGGCAGCTTCAGGGTTAAGGCGCCGCGGGCCGGCGTGCGAAGGGTGGGAGGCGGTCCGCCACGGGTCCCCCAACCTGGGGATCCCCCACGGCCAGGTACCGCGGCCTCTCCGAGGGCGCCCCCGGCAGGCACCCACATCCAGGCCAGGCCCCACACCCCGCCCCTGGCCCCGCTGCCCCCCGGAGAAGCCAGTGTTTCGAAAGGCCCGGCCACCCCTGGGACCCCTCCCCCGGCCCCTCCGCAAACGGGAAGCTGGGGAGGAAACAGCGCAGCGCGCCGGGCAGCCTGCGGGCCGATGACTAAGTTCGGCTCCTCGACCTGCCACCTTTGCCTTTTATGGCGGCCTCGTGGGCAGCGGACGTGGCTCCGAGGGGCGGCAGAGACTGCGGGCGGGGGGCTGGGAGGGAGCGCCCCGCCCCGGGGCTCGCGTCGCTGGGGCTCGCATCGCTGGCGCTCGTGCTCCCCCACCGGGCGCCTCAGCACCCACCCACCCCCAGCTGGCCTGGCCCAGCCTCTCCTGACTTTACGGAGAGGGAAACTGAGGCCGGGAGACGGAGGGGCGCAGACTATTAAGGTCACACACGTCGCAGGGTGGAGCCAGATGACACCCAAAGGCCCGGTTTCCCAGCCCAGGGCCAAGATACAGATGACTCACACTCCCCGGGGTGGGGAGGGATGGGCAGCTGCATTTATTGAGCACCCACTGTTTGTCTCCAGGTGCCCATTATTTCTCTTCCTCACAGCAGTCCTGGAGAGAGGATGGGCCTGCGTCTGGGAGGGGTGCTCCTTGGAAGGGTGGCCTTACACCCCTCCGGGGAGGGGTGCTCGGGTGGGTGGGGCGGCGCCGGCGGGAAGCAGCTGCGCCCCCTCCCCTCTCCTTCACTCCAACCTGCGCCGGGCCTAGGCGCGTGCCCTCCTTTGTATCCGCACAAACTCAGGGCATGAAAATCATGTCCCCGTTTACCAGGTGGGGCTGTGAGCAAAGTGACTGGACCCAAGGTCACAGGCGAGCTGGGCAGCATTGCTAGGGGCCGACTGTTTTATGCCTGGGAGGATGTGCCCCGATCCCGGAGCTATTAACGTGCATGTGCATCCCACGCAGAATTAGAATTGCCATGCATCTACCAGGAGCTGCGTGACAGTGTGACGCCCCTGGCACGTTTGCAGTTCCCAGATATTCTTCAGAGCCCACCCTCCCCCCACCCCCAGCCCAGGCCGGCACCGGGCCCCGGCCCTCCTCCGCTGTGGGTCTCAGTTTGCTCAAATACAAATTGCGGACAGCGTGACGGTTTACTGGGACGCTATACAGAGCAGAGGCTTGGGGCAGTCCCTAGTCTGGGACACAGAGGGGGAGGGGCGAGGCCGGGATTTAGAAAAACCGGAGGCTGGGCCCCCAGGCAGATGCCGGCCCCGGGCGGGGGGAGGGGGCAAGGCCGGAGAGGCCCAAGCAAACCTCTTCTGTGGGTCCTACGTCCCCTCCAGGGGCGCTCCCAAACCTCGCCTTTTATGGAGAGGAAGTTGGGCCAAGTGGGCTGGGCTGCAGGAGGGGCGGGGTGGGGGCGGCTGGGGCATGTGAGGAGCTCTGACCCGGAGCAGCCGGCGCAGGAGGTGAACAAGAGAGGGCCAGTTTATCTCCGGGATGGGCCACGTGAGCCCTTCGGGCCTGGGAGCACCAGATAATAACCACCCCGCCCCACCCCACAGCTCTGCCCAGGCCCCGAGGCGCGGGGCCGGGGGGGGGGCGGGGGGGGCGGGGGGGGTATCTGGACCCTGAGACTGAGCCAGCCCCTGGCCCTGGGTGCCAGCTGAACTGAACCCGACTGGAAGGCCCATCTGGAAGTGGGTCTGACCAGGCCCACCTTGGCACCGCCCCCCCTTGACCCCCGCAATTACCTGTCTGGGGTGTCCAGATGAGTCTCTGGTTTGCTCAGATCTAGACCCCTCCCACCACCTGGGAGAGCCTTCTGGCATCTCTGGCCTGGGGCCCAGTGTCCCCTCCAGCACCCTCAACTGCCCCCACCTGTGGCCCTGGCGGAGCCCAGGGGGAGGGCCATGAGCGGCTGTGGGGTTCTGGGAACCCGGTATTTTGCCCCATCAGGGGGTCCACCGTCCAACTGGGATCCTGGGAGTCCAGTCTGAGGTCATTGGGCCCCCTCATGCCGATGGACACACTGAGGCCCAGGTGGCAGGGCAGAGCCCTGGGTCTGCAGATGTCCTGGGCTTCTGTCCTGGGGACTCTGACCACCCTGAGAGCCGAAAGTCAGTCGGGGTGCGGCCTGAGGGCTCTTCTGGGCCAGCTCCTCTTCAAATGCAGTGGGTGCTCTGAAAGGTCACTAGGCCTCTTGTCTCACCTGTGACCACACCTGCTTCAGGCCCCTGTCCTCAGGCTGTGGGAGGGGAAGCATGAGAGTCAGCTGCTGAGCTAAGCTGGAATGCGGGCATTGCCCCGTGTGCCCTCCGGTCAAAGTGGCTGTCCCCAGAAGTCTAGATAATGCCTGCAGGTGGCTCCTGATGACAGGGAGAGGCCAGACTACAGCCCTGGCTCTTTGCCCTTTGCCCTCCGCTCAGGGGGCTCCTGGGCCAGGAAGTTTAGCTCACCCGCTTCCCTTTCTCCTTGCACCACCCCCCGCCCCCCCCCCCCCCCCCGTCGTCCCCAAAGCCCACCATGGGTGGTTCCTCAGAGAGGCCCCGCCCGGCCCTCAGCTCCCCTGGGAGCAGAGCAGCAGTCACCACGCAGGCAGCCATCTGGGAAGCTACGTGGGGCGCTTTTCTGGCCCACCACACACCGGTTCTCATCCCATTCTACACACAGGGGAGACAGCAGGCCCTTCCGGGCAGAGTGTCTTTCCCAGAGTCACAGGGACAGCAGACCTGCCCCGACTCACCATCTGCCCACGGGGGGGGGGGGGTGACCTTGGGCATGTCCCCCCACTCCACTGAGCCTGGCCTGCAATTTTGGGAACCTTCACAGGGCAGTTGATGGGCAGTGAGAGAGGGCCTGGCTCCTGGAGACCCACAGGTGAGCGCCTCCTCCAGGTGAGCGCAGCCCACGCCCAGCTTCGGCCTCGGGGCCCTGCAAAGCTAAAGCTGCACTATGAGAGTGGCCCTGCCCACCTCTCAGGAGACCATGGGGACTAAATCAAAGTCTGGAGCATCAGAGAAATTCGAGAGCATCCCAGCCACTCAGGACTATTACTTATTTCTTCTCACTCCTCTGGCGTTTCCAGGACAGACTGGTACTCGCCCGGGGCAGCGAGGGGTCTGAGATCCAAGGCTGCAGAGTTGGTCTGGGGAGCCGTCTGCTGCAGCCACAGACTTTGCCTTGTTCCTCTCCCGCTCCTACAGCCTCTAGAGCTCCCTGTCACCCTTGCAGGACAAAGTCCCCGCTCCTGTCGCTGCTGGCCCTCTGAGACATACCTGCCCCAGACATGCTGGGCGCCAGCTCATGGCAGGCCCGCGGAGTGCTGTGTCCTTCTGGCCGAACTCCAATGCCACGTGCTTTGCTATGCGGCCCTGCAGCTGGTGGCCCTCGCTGGTCCAGGGCTGAGGCCGACGAGGAGAGGAAGGGGCACCTGGCCAGCTTTGGGGAAAGGAAGCACAGAGGTCACCTGCGGAGGTCCAGATCCTAGTTCCCGGTGCCCAGATCTCCGGGCACTCCCAGTGCTGGGTCCCTGAGGCTGGCCCAGCGGACATGTGGCTGTGGGGGGTATCCAACCCCTGGGAGGGCCTGTCTCTTGTACTTCAGGCTCCAGAATCCAAGCTTAACCCAGTACATGAGTCTAAGCTATATCCTTGTCCATTGCGGTGTCCCCATCCGCACAGTAGGACCAGAACTCAAGGCCTGGCGCATTCCTCCCAAGGGGTAAGGACTGACGACCCCCTCTGACCCCCTTCTGTCCTGGAGGCTGTGTCCAGGGGGCTATGAGGGCTCCCCTACCACATGCCCACCCCACCCCAGCTCACCCGTCAGCCTCTTTCTCCGGTGGGGCCTCCATGTGCTCTACAGGGGATGTCCAGACCGGAAATGGGTCAGTCGGATCTCCCCACTGAGGTTCTCACAGGCTCACAAAGTGCCCTGTCACCTCAGAGGTTTGCAGCTCTCCCAGCGAAGCCTCCTGCCCAAGCCCTCTCTGGAGTGTCTCCTTGGTGGACTCCTGTTCAAACTGCAAGGCCCAGCTCTAAAACACCCTGCCCTGGGAAGCCATGCAGACCTGCAGGCTGGGGCACCCCTACCCAGGTCAGCCCCTCACACGTTCAGGATGTCAGACAGTTGTTTCCCACCATCCCCCTCCCTCACCCCTCACCTGTGGAGAACAGGGCTGGAATCTCACCTGTATTATCAGAGTGGGTGACTCAGCTGCAGCCCTTAGACCTGAGGACTTCCTGTGACACTCCCCCTCCCCTGCTCCCCCCCCCCCCAACACCCCTGGAAGGTGTGAGTCCTGAGCCCAGCCCGGCCGCCCAGCCCCTTCCTCCCTAGCTCTGGCAGTCCCAGCAAACCACTCCTGCCACAGCTGTGCCCACGCCCTCCCGGGACAGGATGCTCACACCCTCGAGAGACGGCGCATCCACTCCTGCTTCCTGTCTCCCTTACAGAACTGAGTTCCTTCCTTCCTTCCCTCCTTCCTTCCTTCCTTCCTTCCATCTGCAGATGGAAGCTGAAAACTTTGCTAACTACACACCGTGAGCCGGGGATCCTGCAGTGAGCAAAACATATGTGGTCTTGGCCTGTGCAGCTCAGAGGGAGAGAGGAGACCTGCAGTCACACACATACGTCTAATTCTCGGCTGTGAGGAGCATGGCAGGTGCAGGAGCCACAAGAACCGTGCCCTTGTCTGGGAATCAGGGAGGGCTTCCTGGAGGAGATAATGTTTCCACTGAGCCCTGAAGGACACACAGAATTTAAAGAAGCAAAGAGAGTGTTTTGGGGGCAGGGTGGGGAGAAGGGCCCATTGTAGACTGAGAACAGCAAGCACGAAGGGCCGAGATGGCAGGAGTCTGGTGCTAAGGACCCCCGGGCTGGCAGCGCTGGTGGGACCACACTCCCTACTTAGCTGCTGTCTTGGGAGAGTGGACACGTCACCTGTGTGCAGCTACACGCATGCCACAAACTGACTACTTCCATGTGCCAGCGCTCAGATCAAGGGACATTTCCAGCTCCCAGAGCCCTGCCCCTTGCCCTCCCCGGTCCCTGCTCCCCAAGGGCAGCCACTGTCCCCACTCCAGCCTCACACTCTGATCCCCCGGCCCACACGGGCCACTCTTTTCCATCCGGCTTCTTTTGCTCAACACGTCTGTGACAGTCACGGGTTGCGTGATTGGTGGTTTATTGCATTGTGTGAACACGCCATGTCTTATCTCTCCATTCTGCTGCTGATGTGCCCTCGGGGTGCTGGGAGTTTGGGGGGCCGTGATGAATGTGTGAGTATGACAGAGGAACCTCCAGGACCGTTTCTGCGCCTATCTATGGAAGGACACGTGGACACATTTTCTCGGATAAACTCCTAGGAGTGGAATTGCTAGGTCAAGCCCGCAGCAGGTCACAGTTTTCTACGCCCTGCTCCGCTCCTCTTGGACTTTGCTCTTACTCTCTGGTGGGTATGCAGCGCTATCTGTGTGGTTTTAGTTTGCATTTTCCGGATGACCCAGGATGCTGCGCTGCTTTTTATCTTTAAAAAGATTTGGAGATGGAAATGGCCTCTAGTTTAAAGCCGCCGTTCAAGGCTTCCACTCACCCCCACACCGGCCACTTGCCCAAGTGCTATCCAGCCTTCTCCACTGGAAACACAGTCCAGAAGGACGGGGAGGTGGCGGCAGCTGCAGGCAGCCACCCACCCACCCCTCCTGGGCCCTGCTCTGTGTGCTGGGTGAGGAGGGAGGCGGCTGACCTGGAGGTGGCATACTCCTGTCCCCCTGTCAGAGCCTGCTGCCCTCCTGCAGCCCCCAGTGAGCCTGGGAGGAAGTGGAGGTACCAGGGCCTTCATGCCACAGAGACAGGGTACCTCTGGCCCAAGGCTATCAGCGTATGGTCCCCCTGTATTTGCTCTGGCCTGGCCCAGCCTGAGGTGTTCTGGTCATTCTCCTGTCCCCTCCCTACGGCTCTGCGACACAGGTGAGCTACTTGCCCAAGGCCACTAACCCAGCTTGGCCGTGTCCTCAGTAGGGCAGATGACAGAGCTGGACACACATAACCTTCCGTCTACTTCTGCAGTCCAGCTGCTGCCTGCTGCGCCCCGGGAACACAACAGACCAGCCCGGGCCCTGCCCCACCCCCCTCTCCCGCCTGCAGGGACACCGCAGTGGGGCCTTGGGAGCAAGTAGGGGCCGGCGAGGAGCGGCCCCCGACCGGAGTCGGACCCTCTGAGGGCCCTGAAGTCTGTCTGTCTCGGGGAGGGGTGACAATGAGGCGATGCACGTCAGCAGGGCTGGGTCCAGCTAGGCTGGGGCGCCCCACCATCGGAGGAGGGGGCCTGCTTGCGTTGTTCAGAAGCCACCATCATTTCTAGCCTTGCAGAGGGGCCCTGCCCCGCCCTGGACAGACCAGCCCGGCCCTCCCAGTGGGACACAGAAGGCAGCAATGCTGGCCCTCCGGGCCTGGTCTCCGGTTCCCCACGTGTGCTGGGCGAGGTTGGGGGAGCCCCACCAGTCCCAGCCGTAGTTTCTGCTTTGTAAGGAGCAGGCTCCCCGGGCACCAGTAACAGCCCCTGAAAGGCCCAGGAGGTGCCGCCCCCACATGGTCTGACCCTGGTGGGCTCGGAGATGCCGAGTCACTTGTCGCTTACCCAGGACATCCAGGGGCTGAGTGACAGAACTGAATGCTGCTTAACACAGAGCCTGAAAGTGGCGCAGAGAGAGAAGGCTGGGGGCGGGGGGGGGGCCGCATTCCCTCTTGGGACACCCCACCCGCTCCGGGGTTCTTTCCTCCGGCTTCACCGAGGGTGTGATGTGCCTGCCCCGGCCCTGTGCGCAGGGGGCTTATGGCTGAGTCCTGACTGGGCCTGGTGTGATCCCCCCACCTTGCCCCTGTGTATTCTGGTATCAGTGTCCTCAGCCACAGCTCTGTGCCCCTCACTGTCCCCCTCAGTGCTATGGGTCGGGGTCTCAGCAGCCCAGGTGACTTTACTAAACACCCGACATTACTCCCTAGTGACCCAGGAAATGAGGCGAGGAGCCCTGGTTGCTGCCCCCCAGCCCCAAACAGTGGCCCGTGGGCCGGGGGGACCCTCCTGGCCTGGCCCATCGAACCGAAGCCCATGAGTCCAGGGCTTTCTCTGGGCTCGCACAGGACCAATGTCACCGAGTCAGGACCATCCCCAGGGGACAGGGCAGGCTTCAGGGAGGGGGTCCCCTCGTGTCCCCAGCAGGTGGCACAGGGCTGGGCCCAGGGGAGATGTCAGGAAGCCTAGGCCGTGGGCCCCGCTTGGGTTCCTGGCAAGCCTAATGGTGGCTGAGATTGCTGGCTGAGGAGAGCCTGGTTACACAGCACCGCGGCGTGACCGATCGGGTTTCCACTTGGATGGGCCCCAGGACCTGGGGCCAGAGGAGTGGCACCAGCTGACAAGTGCCCACGTGGGGCCCCGTGTGTGCCCCAGGCAGGACGGCTGGGGAGCGGCCTCTGCTGCTTGCTGGCTGCCCCGGGTCTCAGGTTGCCCACGGGAACACGGGGCTGCAAACAGTGCCCACTGAGGCAGAGGACGCGGGGCAGGGGCACCTTCAAGGCGCGCTGTGGCCTTCCCCACCCCCACAGTGGGCCCTGGACTCCCCGGTTCCAGTATATTCCTGTCACGGCACGCTGTTAGCTGTGGGGTGGAGCCGCCCACCCTCACTAGCCTCAGTTTGTTTGTCTGAGAAATAGGGAGATTCCAGCTTCGCTGGCCTGAGTTTTCTGCGTGCTGGCACAGGCCCAGCCCTGGTCACCGCAGGGCTTTGGGCACTCTGCCTCCCCTCGTCCTCTCGGGGACTGGGGAGGCCAGGTTTCGCCCGCAGCCTGAGGTGGGTGAGCTGGGGACCTGGGTGAGTCAGCTGCTGAGAGTCAGCCACGGTCCCGCCCACCTGCACTTTCCCAATCCCCCCTCCCCGCCTGTTCCCCTTTCACTTCCTCGGTCCCCGCTCCCCCAGGGGACCTCCACTCCCCCAACTCCCGGGCCAGGCAGGGGAGGGCCAGGGATGAGGCCACCCAGCCAGAAAGGGGATGGGGCCCCAGCGCCGACCCTGAACGCCCTGGGTGCCCGGTCCAGGGCCTCGGATGGCAGACCCCATATCCCTGACTGTCCCCGGGCCCCCCGGGTGCCGAGGCCCCTCTGCCCTTTTTCCCAGCCGGGGGCCAGCGGCCTGAGGCATGGGGTCAGCGTGGTGGAGCCCCCAGTTTGTGCACTTGCTGATGGTGTGTCCGCTGACACCCCGGCTGTCAGGACCAGGAGTCTCCAGAACCCCTCTAGGCCTGAACTTGAAATTGCTGGTGACCCTACCCCACTTGGTCTGAGCTATTACTGTGATGAGCCTGGCCTTGACCTCTAAGTGACTCTGGGCAGGTCCCCACCTGCTCCAGGCTGCTTCTCCTGGAACCACAACTGTAGGGAGACTTGTGAGGCTGGGACACCACCCCCCAGGGTTTTCAGGCCCTGAAGGGTCCTCCTTTTCCCAGCCCCTGGGGTCCGTTTGGGACATCTCCGTGTCTCATTGGGAGAATGGGGACAACTAACCCCGTCAGCAGGAGGGTCTGGAGAGAAGGAAGAGGTCAGCTGGCCTTTTTCGGGGGAAGCCCAGGGCTCCTTGTATTTTTTCTGAAAACCTCCGTCAAGGAAGCCAGGCTGGGAACTCCCGGGGCGGGGTGGGGGTTGGGGGAGAGGGTGGAGGGGAGGTCCCAGGCCCTTTCTCTGAACACCCCTGGGCCATAGGTAGAGAAGGGGTAGTTTTTAAGGATTTTTAAAAACTCTCCCAAGAAGTGTCGTAAATTCCCAGTTTCCAGGGCAGGGATCCCCCTTCCATGCTGACTCCTTCAGGGGAGGCCCAGGGTGGGCTGAGCTGTGGACAGCCCACGGAGGGACTCCAGCTCTGGGCTCGGCCTGGGTGGGGACGGAGGTCCTGGCTGCTGCCCAGGAGAGCACGCTGGGCCCAGCCCCTCCCTCCTGCCCTGAGCTCCACTTCAGGGCTGGGTACCTTCTGGGGCACTGGGGGCTCTCTCTTCCTTAAGGAAGCCTGTCGCCAGGCATCAGGGCTCGGTCTCTTTTGCTGTCACCTTTGAGGTCTGTCTCAGGGGTCACCACCTGCTGTGCTCAGGGTGTTGCTCAAACAGTGTGTGGTGCTGCTCTGCTCTGGGCGTGTGCCTGACTGGCTGGTGCTGGCCTGTGGGATGCAGGGGCAGAGTGATGCCGGAGGTCCAGCTCCTGGCTGCGCTGCGCTGTGTGGTCCTGACTGCGTGGCTTCCCCTCTCTGAGCAGGAAAGCTGCTGCTGTTATGATAGAAGAGGGAAGAAGTCCTGGCAGGCTTCCTGGAGGGGGCAACCCCACAGCTGCCCCTGAAAGCCGTGGTAAAGTTGGGCAGGAGGCATAGGACCCCAAGTCTTATGGTCCAGCCCATCCCAGGACCATAGGACTGCTGAGATCCTGAGGAGTCCCGAGGTCCAGAATTTCCTCCTGAGACAATCCTGGGAGCAGGGGAGGAGTGCAGAGGAGAGAGGCCACAGGAAAGAGCAGGCTCAGACCCTCAGGACCCATTGCTGTGTGACCAAGGGCTGGTGGCTGTCCTCTCTGGGTCTCAGGAGATAAGCACTGGGGATGAAGGTGGGGCCCACGAATTCGGACTTGGAAGCAACCTTTGGACCCAGTCCCTGGAGGCGCCCCGGGGCCCTTTACCCCGGGAGGGGCAGCGTGAGGCCTCCTGAGGCCCTTGACACAGACCTTGAGCCTGGGCAGGGCACTGCTCCTACCTCAGTTTCCTTATCTGTGAAAAGGGGGTGCATCTGCTGAGTGTTTTGTCCCCTCATCTGTTCAGTTACCCCTCATGGAGCACTTACTGTGTGGGGGTGGGGTTAGGGAGTTTCTCTTCCCTTTCTCAGGCCCATCCCCACTTCTTCCTCTGAAGAAGGGACCTCGAGGGTCCCTGCCTCAGGCGGGGGCGGGGCAGTGGGGCTCCAGCACCCAGAAGAAGGGCAAAGGCAAGGCGATGGGTTTGGGTAAGGAGGTAAATGCCCTCCGAGGTCTCTGTAGGTGGGGGAGCTGCAAGAGGAAAAACAGCAGCAGACAGGCAGGGGGAGTCCCTATTGGCTGAGCCTGGTGGGCTGTGCCAGCCCCGGTGACTGCTCCGAAAGCTCCCTGCAAGGACAAAGTTCCCGAGCAAAGAAGAACCTGTTCACTTCCTGTCCCGTCTCCTCCCCCTTCCTCCGCCTGCTGCACTTCCTCTTTTCCTTCTGCTCGACTTTTCCCCTCAGCTCCTCCCCATCACTAAGGCTCAGCCCCCACCCCCAATCGGCCCCAGGTCTTTTCTGCGGGCTGAGAACACCCAGGCAGTCCTTTACACACTCATTCAGCACAGCAGGGCCCGGGGTTGGGGACAGTGCGGGGAGGTGGATGGATGGAGACCCTGGGAAAGCAGGTTGGGAATGGACCCCACACTCCATTTTTCAGAGGAAGAATCTGAAGTGAGGCTGAGAAGAGGAAGAGAGACGGCCCCCCCCCCCCGGCCCCACAGCAGTAGGTGCTCAGGGAGGGCCACTGAAGGAATGAGGGGCTGAAACATTCAGCAGTCCCGGTGGTGCCGAAGCAGTTATGCATGCAGGCCCAGTGTGGTGGTTCTAAGTCGGGGAGGGTGTGTGTGGCAGAGGCTAAGGGCTCCCGCTGAGGAGGGGCTTTCTGGGCTGGGCCTTGAAGGGTGCATAGGAGAGCACCAGGAAATGGCTGCAGCGGAGGGACAAGGCTATTTCAGTCCAAGGTTGGTTGGGTGGCCCTGCTGCTCCTGCCCCTTGGCCGGCCCCTGGTTAAGAGCTGAGCTGGCAGCACAAGCCCTGAGTGGGGACCAGGCCTGTTTTTCACCCCACACAGTTTCCCGTGGGCACCTAAGTCAGACTCTCCCCTCCTATGCCCTGTGGCCCCAGTCCCAGCCTGCCCAGCCCCTCCAGGCTCAGCGAATCACCAGAAGCAGAGGGGTGCTCATCAGTGCTCATCAACCGGCAGCAGAAAGGGTCACCCCCCCCCCCCGCCCCCACATAGTCCGTGAATCGCAGGGTTGGCAGGTCCCAAGGTGGCTGGCTAGAGGCCCAAGACTGAGAGACACAAGGCCCGGAACAGAGCTGTCTGGCCCTCAGGAGGAAGCAGTGGACAGGCTGGGAGCCTCTGCCTGTGGCCGGGGCGGTGGCGGGGAGCTGCAGTGAGTTTCTTGGCAGCTCTCTGGGAATGTTACTTTGTGGCTCTGTGCCTGCGGGCTCCGCTGTGTGCTGGGTGATGGTCACCCTGTCCACCTGGTTGTGGCCTCTGCAACCTTCAAAGAGACCTGCTACCGGCTTCCTCCTGTGGGCCGGACCAAGCCACCTCTTCCCTGGACACACATTCCACATCCATATATGGACTAACTAACTGGTCCCTGGTCTCAGCACAAGCTCAATGAACACCTAGTACGTGCTGCAGAGCCCCAGGCAGGCTGGAGACAGGCTGGCGTCAGGCTGGGGTGCCGGGCCGGTGCCGCCAGCTAGGCCTTCTTTGCTGTTCTCCTTCATGTGGAAATTCATCTTCTTGTCACCAATTCTAAGGTGGTGCCTGTGTCCTCCAGGCTGAACCAGGTGCCTCTCCGGGGTCTCATGGCCCCTTGGGATTCTGTTGGTCACCTTCTTGGTACAGGCTCTTCCTGCCAAACTGGCAGCTCTCAGAGCAGGAAAGCACCTAGAACAGGGCACCCAGGTCTTGCCAAGCATTTATAGAGATACAGGGCAGTAAAGGGCGACAAGGAGAGGGTCTTCCCTGACGGCAGCTGGCCGTTAGCTACTGTTCCTGCCGTATCCCACCCCCAACTCATCTGTGGCTCATGCAGTGTCCTCCAGCCCTTGGAGATCTTCAGATGGTCCAGGAGGGCAGTTCAGCTGTGGCGACACAGGACAGTGGATGGTGGGCCCCAGAGCTGTGCTGAACGCCCTGCCTGCCTGAACCCAGCAGTGCCTGACGGCGGCCTGGGTGACCAGCCAGGCTAACGGCTCAGGCCTGGCCTTGGCTGGGTGTGACCAGGCAGCCCTCAGAGGCAGCCTGGCTCCATGGCAACAGTTTCTCCGCTCTAGGGAGCCCACCTCTCCCCCAGGCCTGCAGCCCTGGGAGCCTGGGAGCCCTCTTCACGTGCAACTTCCAGGCTCTGGCCCCTGGGGCCGCACTGTCCCTGGGGACTGTGGCCCTGACTTCCCCCTATCACACCCGGTCTCTTGGTAGTAACCACCTCCACTTAGTAAGCTGAGCACCCCCCAGCCAGAGCCCCCACCCCCATCCAGGCTGACTAGTTGAGATGATGTTGGCAAGGCAGGGGGAGAGTGACTCCCTGACCATCCCTTTGGCCACAACTGGTACCAAACGTAAGCATGGACCTCTGATAGTACCCAGAGACCCTCGAATCCATGTTAACCCTTGTGCCCACGGAGGAGCTCACTGCTCATGTGAACTCCACACCCAGAGGGTCCCGGGGTGTGGGGGCACGGAGAGACAGGCAGGCCGGTGCAAGCCTGGCCTTGCAGGGCCGCACTGAGCACTGCCAAGCGGGGCGGTGGCCCACGGCGCGCACCCCTGAACCGAAGGTCCAGTACCCTACGGCGGCCAACAGCAAAGCTCTCCCTCCTCCTCTTCCTCAATCTCGCTTTCGCTCTCTCCCAGTCCCTCTCTCATTTTTTTTTCTTCCCAAAAGGAGGGGAGAGGGGGTGAAAAAATGCTGCACTGTGCGCCGAGGCCGGTGAGTGAGCGGCGTGGAGCCAATCAGCGCTCGCCGTTTCGAAAGTTGCCTTTTATGGCTCGAGCGGCTACCGCACCGCCCTATAAAACCCGGCAGCGCGACGCGCAGCCACTGTCGAGACTTCGTCCAGCCGTGTGCACAGGCTTCTCGTTTTCGCCGCTCTTTTGCCTTCGCCGGTCTACTCCACCTCCAGGTAAGGACTCGGGCCGGCCAGGCTCGCAGACCGGCGCCGCGCCCTCGCCTTCCCCGGGCTGGCGGCGCCCCTCGCTCTAGCCCCGTGGAAAGCGCTTGGGTGCAAGGAGTGAGGCTTACGCCCTTCGTCCTGGCCCTACTTCACTGCTCTAGTGGAGTGTTTCCCTGGTGCTGCCGAACACCCAGGGCGGCCGCGGACCTTTGTTCGAGTGGCTAGTTAGCTGCGCTGGGCAGCCGGTGGGTGGGCGCGGTGGGGGGGGTGCCTCACTGGGCCCGGTGGGGGCTGGGGACTGGGACAGGACTGCGCGTGCTCATGCATTTGCGCGTGCGCGTTAGGGTCGGGAGCCGGGACCCGGGCGAGGGTGGGGAGGCCTGCCGGAAGGGGTGGGGTCGCTGGGCGCGTAAGCGCCTGCGCACACTTAGCACACTGAATCGGGGTGCCGGCTCCTGTGGGTGTGGCCTCCGCGCGGCCAGCCGGCTCTTTTTGAACGGGGCTGGGGCGGGGCAGAGCGCCTGGCTTCCTGCCGGGCTCTGTGGGGCCGCCTCTAACCAGCGTTTGCCTTTTATGGTAATAATGCAGCCGGCTTGGCTTCCTTTGTCCCTAATCTGGGCGCGCGTCGGCGCCCCCTGGCGGCCAGAAGGCGTGGCGCGCCGGAAGTGGGCAGGGCGGGGGTGGCCCCACCCTACCTAGGCTCATGGCCCTGGTCTCCCGTAGCTCGCCATGGATGATGATATTGCTGCGCTCGTGGTCGACAACGGCTCCGGCATGTGCAAGGCCGGCTTCGCGGGTGATGATGCCCCCAGGGCCGTCTTCCCCTCCATCGTGGGGCGCCCCCGGCACCAGGTATGGTCTGATTTGGTCTGATCCTTGGTCTGGTTTGGTGGGTGGGGTCCGCTCTTGGAGTAGGCAGAGGATGAGGCCTAGGTTCTCCAGGAGGGAGGCTTTTGGGCTTTCTGGGTGGGTGGGGGGTTGGTGGGGCTGTGCCCATGCTGAGGGCATCTTGCTGCTCCTTCTGCAGGGCGTGATGGTGGGCATGGGTCAGAAGGACTCCTACGTGGGCGATGAGGCCCAGAGCAAGAGAGGCATCCTGACCCTGAAGTACCCCATCGAACACGGCATTGTCACCAACTGGGACGACATGGAGAAGATTTGGCATCACACCTTTTACAACGAGCTGCGTGTGGCCCCTGAGGAGCACCCCGTCCTGCTCACCGAGGCCCCCCTGAACCCCAAGGCCAACCGTGAGAAGATGACCCAGGTCAGTAGCCTGTTGGCCTTCCGGGGCTGACTACGCCCTTGTGGCCCTTCTGTGTCACGCCCTTTCTCACTTGTTGTTCTTCTGCCGTTCTCCTAGGAATTTCTTCTCTGACCTGAGTCTCCTTTGGAACTTTTCAGGTTCTATTTGCTTTTCTCCAGATGGAATCTTTTTGTGTTTGCTTTTCTGATTAGGTGTTTTAAAGTACAAAGTGCTGTGGGTGTAGGTACTAACATTGGCTCGTGTGGAAAAGCCAACAAGGCTGATGCAGTGGCCTTGGAGTGTGTATTCAGTAGGTGCACAGTGGGTGTGAAGTGACTCCCTGTCCCAGGGTATTTAGTACACTTAGCTATGTTCTTGCACTCTCTGCATGTCCCTAGTCTGGCCTGCCTGCCTGCCCCTGGTGGCTTCCTGAGTGTGACAAGGCCCATTTCTCCCTACAGATCATGTTCGAGACCTTCAACACCCCAGCCATGTACGTGGCCATCCAGGCCGTGCTGTCCCTGTACGCCTCTGGCCGCACCACTGGCATTGTGATGGACTCCGGTGACGGGGTGACCCACACTGTGCCCATCTACGAGGGGTACGCCCTCCCCCATGCCATCCTGCGTCTGGACCTGGCTGGCCGGGACCTGACTGACTACCTCATGAAGATCCTCACGGAGCGTGGCTACAGCTTCACCACCACAGCTGAGCGGGAAATCGTGCGTGACATCAAGGAGAAGCTGTGCTACGTCGCCCTGGACTTCGAGCAGGAGATGGCCACCGCTGCGTCCTCCTCTTCCCTGGAGAAGAGCTATGAGCTGCCTGATGGGCAGGTCATCACCATTGGCAACGAGCGGTTCCGCTGCCCCGAGGCTCTCTTCCAGCCCTCTTTCTTGGGTGAGTAAGGCCTCCTGTCCCCTCCACCCAGGGATTCCACTGTGGCCCCACTGGAAAGCTAAGTTGGGTCTTCATTCCCTTCAGGCATGGAATCCTGTGGCATCCATGAAACTACCTTCAACTCCATCATGAAGTGTGACGTTGACATCCGTAAGGACCTCTATGCCAACACAGTGCTGTCTGGGGGCACCACCATGTACCCCGGCATTGCCGACAGAATGCAGAAGGAGATCACCGCCCTGGCTCCCAGCACGATGAAAATCAAGGTGAGCCTCTACCCAGCCTGAGCTGGCCTGGGCACATGGAGTGTCAGACTGTCTGGCCTGATGGGCTGGGCCCCTGTGGTGCCGGCCAGGGTCCTCATGCTATCAACTCTCTCCCCAGATCATCGCGCCCCCAGAGCGCAAGTACTCCGTGTGGATCGGCGGCTCCATCCTGGCCTCCCTGTCCACCTTCCAGCAGATGTGGATCAGCAAGCAGGAGTACGACGAGTCCGGCCCCTCCATCGTCCACCGCAAATGCTTCTAGGCGGACTGTTGTTACTCAGTTGGTTACACCCTTTCTAGACAAAAAACCTAACTCGCGCGCAGAAAACGAGATGAGATTGGCATGGCTTTATTTGTTTTTTTTTTTTTTTTTCGTTTGTTTGTTTTTTTTTGAAAATTTTTTGGCGCTTGACTCAGGATTTAAAAACTGGAACGGTGAAGGCGACAGCAGTGTGTTGGAGCGAGCATCCCCAAAGTTCTACAGTGCGGCCTGGGACTGATTGTACATTGTTCATTTTTTAATAGTCATTCCAAATACCTTGAGATGCATTGTTACAGGAAGTCCCTTGCCTGCCCCAAAGCCACCCACTTCTTCCCAAGAAGGGCCGGTCCTCGCCCGAGTCCACACAGGGGAGGGTGATAGCGTTGCTTTTGTGTAAATTATGTAATCCAAATTTTTAAATCTTCGCCTTAATACTTGTTCTTTTTGTTTTATTTTGAATGGTCAGCCATTGTGACCCCCCTTTTTGTCCCCAACTTGAGATGTATGAAGGCTTTTTGGTCCCCTGGGAGTGGGCTGAGGTGTGGAGGCAACCAGGGCTTCCCTGTACACTGACTTGAGACCAGTTCAATAAAGTGCACACCTTAAAGAAACCTGCTTTCCTGGGCTTGGTTGAGTTTTGGGCAACTGGGTGGAGTTTGGAAGAAGGGTGGGGACCAGGCCAGCCTAAAGGAGGTTTTGGAGGTTCTCTGACCTTGACATTGAACATCTTAGGGTGGAGATGAAGGAATTGAGGCTCCTGACCTGAGACCTGTGAAAGGAATCACCCAGGCTGGTCCTTCACACTTGTCTCCCAAGCACCCCTACTTTTAAGGTTTTGGGGTGCAGGTGGCTTCAAGAGGGTGGAGTTTGTTCACTAGGAAGCACGCAACTCTTGGGACTGGGTGGGTACCTTTTTGTACCACCTGTGAGTGAGGGCTCCCTCAAGGGTCCTCCTGTCTTAGGGAGGGACAGTGGCGGCTTGTAGGCCACACTCCAGGCTGAGGACAGAGTCCCAGCCAATTACTACTACAAGCTCTCCTGGAGCGATCCTACACAGCTGAAAATGGGTCTTCCTAGGGGTCCGCAGGGCTGTTCCCTGTGTTCGTCCAGGGCTGGGGGTGAGAGGGTGTTAGGTTGGGCAGAGAAGGCACTGGGGGTGTCAGGATTCTGCCTTGGGGCTGTAGGGCAGATGCCTTCCTGTGCACACTTGGATCCCCAAGTGCGGTCCTGGTTTCAATCCCCCAACACCCTACAGGAGCAGCAGCCAGGCTCCTGATGGGCGTTACCAGTCAGCTGCTCTTGAAAGCCAAGCCTGGCCTCCCTTACTCTGCCAGCAGCAGCTGGGAAGGGACAGGGTAAGCCTTCCCCCTCCCCCCATGCGGGATTTTGCCCCCACTTCTCCATATGGAGTGAGGCACAATTGAATCCCCATCAACCCAGGTTTGAGGCTTGAGGGGAGCCCCTCAAAGCCCCCAACAAGGGCACTGGCCCTGGAAGGGTCCTCTTACAGAGGAAGATCAGGGGTTTGCGCATTCACACAATAATTTTACTATTAGTACAAGGCTATTAAGGAAGGAGACTGTTTTCAGACCTCGTGATGGCTTCCAAACCCAAGTGGGAGACGTCTAGCTCATTGGGGCAGGTTTCCCTAGTCCCTAAACCATCACCCAGGTCCCCCTGGGCTGCAGCGCTGGCCCAGCGTGGGTGGGAGCCCAGTGCCCGTAGGAGCCCAGTGCCCAGTAACTAATGTGTCTGTTCTCCAACCGCACACAATCTTCGGGGCCTGGGAAGCCGGGTCTGTGAGAGGAAGTTCCTCCTTGGCCAGTTACAGCTCTTCTGGGCCAGTGGGGGTGGTGGTACGCCCCAGGAGCTGGGAGCTCAAAGGACGTTTTCAACTTGGGCCACTTCCTCCTTCCATGGGCATTTATTCATTGAGGCCCCACTTGCTGGGCCTGGGGCAACCAGGATGGCCTGACAGAGCCTGCCCTGCGGGAGCTGGCAGTTTGGGCAGAGACCCCTGCCCCGCCTCCCTCTTTCCTTCTCTAGCCACTATCTGAGTATTTTTTTTTCTTTTCTTTTTCAATCATTTTGCCTTTTTTCAATGACAGACAAGGTAGTAAGAGATTATGAACCCAGACAACCGCTCTGTGAGGAGTATCACTCCAGAGGAGGAGGTTTCCTGTGGTAAGGACCCCGGAATGGGCCCCGGAGCTAGACCGTCTCTCGGGTGGGTGCCGGGTGTGCTCGTCCGGCCGGCACTGACTAGGGACAGAGGCCGGGAGCAGAACAGCAGGGTGGCGGGGGCCGGAAGCTTCAGGAAGCTGCTGGTCATTGTCCCTGTGTACGCCTGAGAGATGGGAGCATTGGTAAGAGCTGGAAGGGTGGTTTTGAGCAGGTTCTCCACCCATTTTTTCCTTTGAAAAGTTCCGGAAGTGCAGCTGAGACCCACACCTGACTCGCACAGTCCTCGATGCCCCGCTCCTCGCCTCCAGGGCCAGCAGGTGGGCAGGGCATCTGATGCCTGGTTTGGAGCAAAGGGCCAGCATCTCCCAAGCCAGGTTAAGTGAGAGGGACGCGTCTGTCCCCCTTAGCACACATTTACAGATTGGGAAAATGAGGCTCAGCGAGGACAGGTGGCTGGCCCCAGGTCACACAAATTATAAGAGAGGAAGATGGAGTTTGACCCTAACACGCAGGCAGTCCAATCAGTGCCTGCTTCATTGCCTCCTTGGACAGATCACCCCTCCGTCAACACGACTATTGTGTTTTACGGAAAGGTGGAATTTACTCCTAACTCCTGCAGCTGCCTAGCCCTGGGGCAGGAACTACGTGCTTTGTCAGGTGGCTGGCTTCCCCATGAGGCAGCTCTGACCACCTGAGGTCCACCCTTTGAATGAGCTGAAACCTGTCTCGCTGGGATGTCTCCTCCTCAAAGCAGCCCTGACCGGACAGAAGTGCACCCCAAGAAGCCTGTCTGAGAGGAGGGGGTCCGGGCTAGTGCAGGGGCTTCGAACCCGAGACCCTTCCCTTCGTCCAGGTGCCTGGTGGTGAGGTCGCAGGGAGGGTGCTCAGGGTCACGCTGATGCAGGGCAGTCCACTTCCTTGTGGGGAAACTGAGGCTTGGCGGGTAAGATAGACAGGAAGTGTCTATCTTCCTCTCTGTCCGGCCTGAAATAGGAACACGATTCGAACACGTCTTCCGGCCTGGAATCACACAAGGCACACTGAATGAGGCTGGAATCATTCAGAAACCCCTGCCAGGGACTGGTGCCCTCCTTCATTCACGCGTTCATCATTCAGCTTGTATTCTGAGCGGGCACACAGCGCTAGGGCTCGGGGGTACAGCAGTAACAAGGAAACACTGTCCCTGCCTTCACGGGACTTCACTTTTGCTGCGCTGTCCCACGGGGCACGAGCTACGCGTGGCTATTTAAATGTAAAGTCATGAAAGTTAGGAGATGGGGTCAGAGAGAAAGCAGGGACCTCCTGGGGTCCTCCCAGGTTCACTCCACGCCTCAGCGGGGCCTTCTCCCACGCGCCGCACCCAACATGGCGGCTGCGCAGGGCAAGTTGGCGGGCGAGCGGAAGTGCGTAGGGAGGGCGCCGGAAGTGGCGGGAGGCCCCGCCCCCTACCGGGGTCTCTGTGGAGCCGTGGACGCGCCTGCTTTGAGCATCTGTGGTCCGCTAGGCGTGAGGCCCTGGGGCTGCGGCTCTCGCCGCTGCCGCGGCTTGGACCCACCTCGACATGGCCAGCTCCGGAGAGGTATGGCGGGCGCCTCTCTCTGATCTACTCCTCGACCTGCGGCGTCGGCCCCGCTCGGTCTTTCCCATCCCGGCTCCGGTTCTTCTGCATCCTTTTCATCCTACTCCGTCCTTCCCGTCGGACCCCGGCCCCGCTTGGTCCTTTCCACCCGGACCCTGGCGTCGGTCGGCTTTGGATCTTTCTGTCCCGGCCCTGAACTCGGCCTTGCCCCTTCTCTCCCATCCTGACCCTGGCCTTGCCCCATCCTGCCCTCCAGGCCTTCGCCGTGGTCTCCGAAGGCACAAGTTCTCTGCACGTCTGGGTGTCCCTGCCTTTCCCAGCACTGCATTCCTGACCCCCCGAGTTCTTCCCCGCCTCCCCGCCCCGTTTCCAGGCTCCTGCAGGCCTCACAGGCACTTTCCCCGTGCCCCCACGGATTCCTCACCCCCACCCCCCGACCGCCTCGCATCCCATCCTTAGTCTCTGTCCAGCCCATTTTTGGGGGGTGGTACTTGTGTGACTTGGCGGGTTGTCAAGGAAAAGCCATTTCAACTGGGGGACTTAGGAGTTACCCAGAATTCCTTCCCCAACGCTCCACTAATCTGGGTCCAATGGAGAACCCACCGACTCTCTGTAAAGTATTGCGAGGTATTTTCTCTGCAGACCAGGGCATGGGGGAATCTGGACTCGGACTAGCGCCTTCCTTTTTGTTGCTCCCCACCTACCTTTATGTGCACCTGTGTTTATATCTGTCATTCGCGACGGGGAGCACACTTCCTGATTTAGGGATTTGCCCAGGACTGGGGGACAGGAGAGGATGGGGCTGGGGTTTGTGCAAGGCGGGTGGGAGTGGCTGACAGCTCCCCCCTAACTTTGAAGTGAACTGCGCTCAGAAGTGGCCCTTGCGGCTCCGCGACTGAGAGGGAGGGTGTGGGGCCCACCGCAGACTGGCGGTGGGTGGAAGGGCAGGGAAGCTGCGGCTCCCTGAGGACGAGCCCTAGGACCTGGCTGTGGTAGCAGGTTCTGGTGGGTGGTGTGTTCTTGAGGTCGTGGGTGGGGAGGGAGTGTCTGCTGTCTGGTACCTTGGTCTTATGGGGTCCTCGCACAAAGGCCCCACCTTCCCTGTTCCTTGAAACACTGGTTGGGCCCAGTCAGTGAGGCCTGCCATTGCATTGCCGGGTGAAAGGAGAGAGAGGAGTCTTGTTCCACCAAGATCTATCCACCAAGATGGATGTGATGATCAAGGTCCCTTTTTTTCAAATCTCATTCTCTATTTTTAAAAAATATTTATTTATTTTTAGAGGGGAAGGGAGGGAGAAAGAGAGGGAAACATCACTGTGTGGTTGCCTCTCACGCGCCCCCTACTGGGGACCTGGCCCATAACCCAGGCATGTACCCTGCCTGGGAATTGAACTGGTGACCCTTTACTTCTCAGTCCAGCACTCAGTCCACTGAGCCACACCAGCCGGGGTATAACATTCACACTATTAAAGTACAACTCAGTGGCTTTAAAAAACATATTCATACTCTGGCTTGGTGGTTCAGTTGGTTGGAGTGTCATTCCATACACCAAAAAGTTGTGGGTTCCATTGTCCGTCAGGGCACATACCTGGGTTGCAGGTTCAGTCCCTGGTTGGTGCCCATGTGGGAGGCTCCTGATTGATGTTTCTCTCTCTCTTTCTTTTTCTCTCCAAAACCAATAAACACATTCTTGGGTGAGGATTAAAGAAAAAAAGGAAAAGGAAATTAGCTTAAAAATATACATATTCACGGGGTTGTGCAGCCATCCTCATAATCTGATTCCAGAATGGTGTGTTCTGATTTGGAAAGTCACTGCTGGTATGATGATGAAGATGATGAGACAGAGAGAGAAGCAGCGATTTGCTGTACCACCTGCGTGTGTATTCATTAGTTGCTTCTTGCATGTGCCCTGGCTGGGGGTCTAACCTGCAACCTTGGCCTGTGGACACAGTGCTGTGACCAACAGAGCTGCCCGGCTAGGACCAGTCATTGCTGGGTTTTTTTTTTTTAAGATTTTGCTGATTTATTTTTATTTTTTAATGCTTTTAAAAATATTTTTTAAACATTTATTTATCTTTAGAGGGGAAGGGAAGGAGAAAGGGAGAGAAATATCAATGTATGGTTGCTTCTTGTGCATCCCCTGCTGGGAACTGGCTTGTAACCCAGGCATGTGCCCTGACTGGGAATCGAACCACGGTTGTTTGGTTCGCAGGCCTGCGCTCAATCCACTGAGCTACACCAGCCAGGGCTCTGATTTATTTTTAGAGAGGGGGAAGGGAGGGAGAAAGCAAGGGAGAGAAACACTGAGTTGCCTCTCACACGCTCCCAGCTGGGGAACAGGCCCGCAAGCCCAGGCTTCTGCCCAGTTACCAAACCTGCATCCTTTCAGTGTGCGGGATGACGCCCAGCCCCCTGAGCCACACCAGCCAGGGTGGTCATTGCTGGTTGTACAGCGCAGATGCCCAGGACTCCTCGCAGAGCTTCCGAGGAGCAGAGCTCCATTTCTAATAGCACTTCAGATGCCTCTGATGCAGGTGGTTCGTTGACTCACCTGATTCAGTGCCTCTTTCTCTCAGGTGCTAGAAAACGATCTCTGCTTTGGCTGGTGTGGCTCAGTGGGTTGAGCGTGAGCCTGTGAACCAAAGGGTCACCAGTTCAATTCCCTGTCAGGGCACGTGCCTGGGTTGCAGGCCGTGTCCTCAGTAGGGGGTGCCCTAATCACAACCACACATGGATGTTTCTATTCCTCTCTTTCTCCTTCCCTTCCCTCTCTCTAAAGATAAATAAATAAAATCTAATAAAAGAAAGAGATCCCTGTTCAGGAGCCACCCCTCACCTAGTGAGGCCATAAATGAGCAAGCAAATTATTGCCGTCATCCGAGGACACTGGGGTCTGGAGCAGGAGGAGGGGACCTGGCGCAGCCCAGGTGGGGGGAGGGGTGAAATGTGACTGGGGGATGCCCAGAGGGCTTCACTGAGGAGGGAGCATTTGGGCTGAAGTTCCAAGACCCAGGGGAGCGAGGAGACCTGCTCCCAGAGTGGCTCCTCATCCTTCAAGCTGGCCCAGCGTTCGGGCACGGTGTGGGCCAGAGACCATCTCCTGGGGTGTGCTGAGACCGGATGGAAGGAGCCGTGACTCAGTTCCTTTTTTTTAAAAAATCCTTGCAAGTTCTAGATGGTTTTAAGAGTTTTAGTAGTATTAGTATAACTGGAAATTACGTGATTTGGAATTTTCTAGTGTTGTTTTCATCAGTCTGCGGTCGTGTTCTTACTTTGGTAAATCTGCAGCTTGGGGATCAGAAGGGGTCAGCTCAGGCCCCCCGCCTCGTCCCCAGGCCCCCTGGGTGCTGGAGCCCTGTTTGCCAGCTTGCCTGCTGAGGGTTGTCCCCAGGTGAGCCCCTCCCTGGAGGCAGAGTCTCTAGGTCTAGGGCTGGGTCCGGAAGTCTGATTTTTAACAGGTGCCTGGTGAGATCTCAGGTGATTTGGTCTGGGAAATTTCTAAGAAAACTCACTTATGGTCCAAAACATTGGACCTAGAAGCCAACCAGCCAGGGCAGCTGTGGACTTGGGTCTGAGGGCCACCTCCTGCCCTTGAGCAGTGGGGGCAGGAGGCAGGACCAAGGGCGGGTCCAGTGGAAGCAGGGAGTGAGGGCAGGGCTGGCTGCTGCCTCCAGGAGGAAAAGAAGGTGCTGCTGAGCAGGCTGCACTGATTCCCGGAAACCCTTGCCTGGCCTGGAAAGGGTTTGGCAGGGGCAGGGCCTGTGGGGACAGAGTGGAATCCCACAGTGCCTGCCTTGGGGTGTGGACGGGGGTGCAGTCTTCCTCCCCAGACTCCATGGTTTCCACGGCAGCAGAAGGGCTTTCCAGGCGTCGTTGCCTCCATCCATGAAAATACGTGCAGAACACAGGCCAGAGGAGGGGCCTGTCGGCAGAATCGCTGGAACCGGCAGTAGAGAGAAGTCGGGCCGTCTCCTGGGAGTGGTCCGCGAGGCGCCCCTCAGACGCCTTAGAGGCAGGAGGGTCCCGCTGGGGAGGTGTCGGGGAGAGACAGATTCGTTCCCCTCGGGCTCCCCGTAGAGAATCCGAATTCCCTTGGCCTTGACTTGGGGACTCCGTGTCACACTGACCCAGGTGGACTCCCTCCCTCCTGGTTGTGCCCATCAAAAGGCATTGACCAGTGGGGCGGAAGGCCCGCATTCGGGAAGAAGCCCCAGGCAGATGCCTGCAGAAGCACAAAGATGTGTGGGCATCTCGTCGGAAGTTCTGACTTGAGTTTCTGACCAGATGTGTGGTAAATGGAAATAAGTGGAGCAGGCCCTATGATTTATTACTACTCTTAACATTCGGAAATGCTGTGGCCTAGTCGGTGCTGTTTCTCGTTTGTGAGGACTTCACAGTTTCAATCTCAGTGGCGGACCCTCTCGTGTTACTGGCCCACAGTGACAGGGCTGAGAAGAGTCACCGTCCCACAGGGCTCTGAGGATTGTGCCCAGTGACTCATTACCCGTCACACCAGCCCTGTGAGGGGCCCTGTTTCTGTCCCTAAGTATTGTTGTTTCTTTTCTTCTCGTTTAAAGGTTTTTTTGAAAAGACTTTATTTATTTTTAGAGAGGGGAAGAGGAGGAAAAAGAGAGGGAGAGAAACATCAGTGTGGTTGCCTCTTGCATACCTCCCATTGGGGACCTGGCCATCAACCCAGGCACATGCCCCGCCTGGGTATCGAACTGGTGATCCTTTGGTTCGCAGGCTGGTGCTTAGTCCACTGAGCCACCCCAGCCAAGGCTTACTGTTGTTTCTTGATGGAATTCTCCCCAAGGGTTACAATACAGCTTGACATTGCAGGCAGTGGGAGGGCAGCAGGTGTCACCAGCGGAGAACCTTGGCCAGTGGTCCTAAGTTGAGCCTGAAACACGCCAGACTTGACCGAAGTATTGAGCAGGAAGAATCCCTTTGATGGTAAAAACACGTGCAGTTGCACGTCGAGTCTCTCGTTTTTGAAGAGACGTCCTGGTGTGCAGGCCGCGACCAGCTCGTACAGTGTCCTGGGCTCGTGCTGTGCAGTTGAGGTTTCTGGTAAAATGAACTGTCCCTGGCTGGGGAGACCGGGCTGAAGGCTGCCCTTGGGGATCCCATGGGGATTTAGCGCCCCCGTATTTTCAGGACATGTCCAGCGGTGGCGACGCGCCCCCCGCAGCGGCCGAGATGGCGGCCAGGGCCCACCTGCTGGGCTTCTCCGACGAGATCCTCCTGCACATCCTGAGCCACGTCCCCAGCACAGACCTGGTGGTGAACGTGCGGCGCACCTGCCGGAAGCTCGCAGAGCTGTGCCTGGACAAGAGCCTCACCCACACCGTGCTGCTGCAGAAGGACTACGAGGTGAGGCGTGGGGCGGGCGCAGTCTGGTGCATGTGGTGGAGATGGGGAACCACCGAGGCGCCCATCTGTGCAGAGGGGCGCCACGCAGCTCACGACAGGGGCAGGAGCTCAGACTCCTGACTGGGACAGCCTCCGAGATACCTGTGTGACGAAAACTAGGGGCCGGAAAGTATAGGGGGTGTGCCACCTGGGAGGAGGGTGCAGGTATCAGGGACGTTGTTCTGGAGGGCCTCGTGCTAAGAGGGAGACTTAACTTTGCAGCCGGCTCCATGACAGGTATGGGGCAGGGAGGCACCACTGACATTCCACCAGCAGGGTGCCTGCTGTCTGCTTGCTCTGAGTCCTCGTCAGCACTTGGTGTTGTCAGTCTTTTAAGCTTTAGCCGTTCTAATGGGTGGGACATGGTATCTCACTGTGGTGTTCGCTTGCGTTTCCCTGACCAAGGCTGTTGTCGATTGATTATGTTCCCATCAGCTGTGTGGGCCGTCGGTAGAGCTTTTCAGAAGGGGCCGTGCAAGGCTTTTGCCCGTTTCCCACCGTCTGTCTTCCTCTCAGAGAGTTACGAGAGTTCTGCGTGTGTTCTGGATGCGAGCCCTTTGTCAGACACACGCATTACAAGTGCTTTCTCTCGTAGTCTGGGGCCTGCCATTTCACTTTCTTAACAGTGAATTTGGCAGAGCATAAGCCTGTAATTTTGGTGACATGCATTTTACTGAACTTTTGAATTCATGCTCTTTGTGTTCTGTTGAAGAAATCCTTGTGACCTGGCTGGTGTGGCTCAGTGGACTGAGCCCCGGCCTGCAAACTGTAAGGTTGCCGGTTGGATTCCCAGTCAGGGCACATGCCTGGGTTTGTGGACCAGGTCCCCAGTTGGGGGTGGGCACGAGGCAACCAATTGATGTTTCTCTCCCTCTTGTTCTCCCTCCCTCTCTGTCTAAAAATAAGTAAGTAAATAAATAAATAAAAAGTTTTATTTATTGATTTGAGAGAGAGAAATGTCGATTTGTTGTTCCACTTATTTATGCACTTGTTGGATGAGTTTTTTTTTTAAAATATTTATCTTTAGAGGGGAAGGGAAGGAGAGAGGTATCAATGTACGGTTGCCTCTTGTGGGTCCCCTGCTGGGGACTGGCCTGCAACCCAGACATGTGCCCTGACTGGGAATCAAACCGCGATTGTGTGGTTCGCAGGCCCGCGCTCAATCCACTGAGCTACACCAGCCAGGGCTCACTGGATGAGTTTTGTAAGTGCCCTGACAGGGGATCGAACCTGTGACCCTGGTGTATCGGGACAGTGCGCTAACCAATTGAGCTGCCCAGCCAGGGTTAGAACTCTGTTCCTTTCCGTGACTGAATAGTGTTCTGTTGTATGGATGGTGGGTGGACACTTGGGTTGCCCCCACCCTTTGGACCATCGCGGAGGATGCCGCTGTGAGCACCGCTCTCCGTTTCCATGGGTGTGCACCCAGGGGCGGCACTGCTGGGTCACTGCTGCTGGTGACTGCAGTTTTTGAGGGACCGCCACCCCTTCTACCACAGCTGTACCGTTCACATCCCCTCTAGCGGGGGGCTCTTGACTGTTGGCTGGAGGTAAGTGTGTGGGGAGGAAGGGGAGGTGCCAGCTCTCCCCGGAGTGTCCCCTCTGCCAGAGGAGGGGATCTCTGTAGGGCCTCGTGGGCCCTGATGGCTGGGGCGAGGGTGACCTGAGGGGTGACGGTGAGGGTGGCATCTGGGTGTCTTCAGCCCTTCCCCTTCCTGTCCCCACCCCATCCTGTCCTGCAGGCAAGCGAGGACAAGGTGAAGCAGCTGGTGAAGGAGATCGGCCGGGAGATCCAGCAGCTCAACCTGGCTGGCTGTTACTGGCTGTCGGGCTCCACGGTGGAGCACGTGGCCCGCTGCCGCAGCCTGGTGAAGGTGAACCTCTCCGGCTGCCACCTGACCTCCCTGCGCCTCTCCAAGATGCTGTCGGCCCTGCAGCACCTGCGCTCCCTGGCCATTGACGTGAGCCCCGGCTTCGACGCCAGCCAGCTGAGCGGTGAGTGCAAGGCCACGCTGAGCCGCGTGCGGGAGCTCAAGCAGACGCTGTTCACGCCCTCGTACGGGGTGGTGCCCTGCTGCACCAGCCTCGAGAAGCTGCTGCTCTACTTCGAGATCCTGGACCGCACGCGCGAGGGCGCCATCCTCTCGGGCCAGCTCATGGTGGGCCAGAGCAACGTGCCCCACTACCAGAGCCTGCGGGTCTTCTACGCCCGCCTGGCGCCCGGCTACATCAACCAGGAGGTGGTGCGGCTCTACCTGGCCGTGCTCAGCGACCGCACGCCCGAGAATCTGCACGCCTTCCTCATCTCCGTGCCCGGCAGCTTCGCCGAGAGCGGGGCCACCAGGAACCTGCTGGACTCCATGGCCCGCAATGTCGCCCTGGACGCCCTGCAGCTGCCCAAGTCCTGGCTCAACGGCTCGTCCCTGCTGCAGCACATGAGGTTCAGCAACCCCTTCTATTTCAGCTTCAGCCGGTGCACCCTGTCCGGCGGCCACCTGATCCAGCGCGTCATCAACGGTGGCAAGGACCTGCGCAGCCTGGCCAGCCTGAACCTCAGCGGCTGCGTCCACTGCCTGTCCCCAGACTCCCTGCTGCGCAAGGCGGAGGACGATATCGACAGCAGCATCCTGGAGACGCTGGTGGCGGCGTGCTGCAACCTGCGGCACCTCAACCTCTCGGCCGCCCACCACCACAGCTCCGAGGGCCCGGGCAGGCACCTGTGCCAGCTGCTGGCCCGGCTGCGCCGCCTGCGCTCCCTGTCCCTGCCCGTCTGCTCCGTGGCTGACTCTGCGCCGTGGGCCGACTGCAAGCCCGCCCAGCCCGCCATGCACGCTGTGCCCTGCGGCTTCGGCAAGAAGGTCCGCATTGGTGTGCAGACGTGCCCCAGCCCCTTCTCGGGGCAGGCGGGCCCCCAGCCGTCCTCCGTGTTCTGGTCTTTGCTGAAGAATCTGCCCTTCCTGGAGCGCCTTGAGTTGATCGGGTCCAACTTCTCCTCCGCCATGCCGCGCAACGAGCCTGCCATCCGAAACTCCCTCCCGCCCTGCAGCCGGGCACAGAATGTTGGGGACTCGGAGGTGGCCGCCATCGGCCAGCTGGCCTTCCTGAGGCACCTGACACTGGCCCAGCTGCCCAGCATTCTGACGGGCTCCGGACTGGTCAGCATCGGCCTGCAGTGCCAGCAGCTGCAGTCCCTCTCGCTGGCCAACCTGGGCATGATGGGGAAGGTGGTCTACATGTCTGCCCTCTCGGACATGCTGAAGCACTGCAGGCGGCTGAAGGACCTCAGGTGAGGGCCTGGCAGCCCCTCTGAGGCCTCGGCAGGCTGGCTGGGGCCCGGAGGCGGTAGTGGGGAGAATGGGCCCATGGTCGGCAAGCATCGGCAGCTCTGCCGTGCACCCGCCTAGACGACCCAGACCCAGACCTGCCCTCCAGGAGCCGAGAGTCTGGGGTCAGGGCCTGACCAGGGGCTCTGGGCAGTGCGGGGTCTCAGCCAGCTGCAGTCGGCAGGGTCGAGGAGCTGGGCTGGGATGCGGGAGCCGTGACACCGAGCTCCTGCCTCGTCCTCGTGATGGGCTGTTGGAGTGGCCGTGCCCCAGGGGCTGCTGTGCGCAGAATCTCCACCCCACTAAGACACCAGGAGGGGCTCTGGTCTCCAGTTGGGAAAGGTCCCTTTGCATCCCACCTGGAGTGAGGACAGAGGAGATGGAGAGGGGGCCTCGGAGGTGGGGGGCCACACGCTGCCGAGAGGTGATGGTAGTCCCCTCTGGGGCAGGTGGCAGGGCCGATCCAGAGTGAGAGGGGGGCCCTGGTTGGTGTGGCGCAGTGGACTGCGCACAGGCCTGTGAAACAGTGAGCGGGGGTACAGCCTGCGGCCTCGGAGAACCCACCCTCGGGTCTTACCATGGGGCCACTGGCACACTGGGGCCCCTGAGTCACACCATGGCCTGGCGGGTGTTCTCATGAGGGCCCAGCGTTGAAAGGGCGAGCTTTCGTTACCTTGAGACATAGTTGAAAGTCCTGATAGATCCAATCTTGGGAAATGGTGTTATTTCCCAGGAACTCCCGTAATGTGGTGGTGGTGGCTAACCTTGCTCTGCCGGGGCTTAGGGCTGGGGGAAGCGGTGGTGGGTCTCGGGTCAGTTGTCTGGTCTCGGTGAGAGGCTGTAGCCAGAAGGCCGCGGTGACGTGTCATTGTCCCCACAAGGAACGATTAGCGGTTACTTTGTGCTGCGGGCCAGAGCCCAGGGCTGTCAGGCCCCGTCTGATGCGATCCCCACGCGGGTGGCCCTTTGACGAGGTAGAAGCAGCTTGAGGCAGGGGCTGAGATGCAGGATTTGCTCGGGTCAGTCCAGCTCCAGAGCTTGACCTTGGCCCTTGAGACATGGAAAACGGAGACCAGCATATCCTTGCAGACCTCCACTCTCCCCCTCAGGAGGTTTCTCATGGCAGGAAATGAGCCGGGTCTGGGCTGGAGCCTCCTGGGGCTCCTCTGCCAGGCTGCTCGCAGCACCCACCCCCCGAACCCCGCCTCCCCCCTCAAGCCTAGCACGCCCAGCCCTGGCCTTCTGAAGGGTGGAGCAGGCCTCGGGAGCCCCAGTGTCTTGTCGGCTCAATGTGCCCTGGGTAGCGAAAGCTGCCATCTCATTCCCTGTGCCTGCCTTTCACCCAGAGCGTTTACAGTGGCTACTGCCTACAGAGCTGCTGGGGGCGTAGCGGGGGCCATGGAGGAAGCCTCCAAGCTGGTCCAGTGTCCCCGCGCCTCTCACCCTCCCGAGGGACCTGGGTGGAGGACGATCCCAGGGGATGGGAGCCATGGCAGGGTCCTGGGGTCAGACAGCCTGGGTCAGCCTGGGGCTGCGTGTGCCCAGCCCCTCCGTCCGTGGGGTGGGACTTAGGGCCAAAGGAACCCTCCCTGAGAGGGCACGTGGGGCAGGGTGCGGCGCCTGTGGCCTAGTTCTTTGTCCACCCAAATGTGCGAGCGCCTTTCATGGCAGGTGCTGTTCCAGGACTGGGGACACTGAACAAAACAGTGACCCTTGTTCGTGGGGACTGCGTTTTCGTGGGGAAAACAGCCCAGCGCCGAGTGTAGGCACTGAAAGGGCACAGCATGGCAGAGGCTGACGGTGCTGGGGAGAGGGCACCCGGGTGCGGGGCCAGCAGTCAAGGCAGATGCCGTGAAGGAGGCGAGGGCTGAGCGAGGGCTTCGGGGAGCTGAGTTTGCAAAGCAGAACCAGGGGAGAGAACATTCTGGAGCAGTGGGTCACAGCGCGCCAGCCGGCAGTATCCACAAGCCACAGGGAGACCTACCTGTAAACGAGTTCTAGTGAGACGAAATCCAGCCCTTGGTTCTTCAGCGACATTCGTCATCTTTCAGGTGCTCAGTACCTGTGTCGCGAGTGGCCAGGTGTTGGACAGAGCGCTTGCGGAAGGAACGTGACTAGCACAGGAAGTTCTGCTGGACGGAGCTGAGTTAGCGCAGGGTGGGAGGCAGGCATGCTGGGTCTTCCAGGCGCTGCAGGGGCCCGTGACATGGCGGTGTTTCCAGGGGGAAGGGTCCGTCACACGGCTGTGTTGAAAAAGACCAGGAGGCTGGGGCAGGAGGCTG
This sequence comes from Sturnira hondurensis, assembly GCF_014824575.4. Classification (NCBI taxonomy): domain Eukaryota; kingdom Metazoa; phylum Chordata; class Mammalia; order Chiroptera; family Phyllostomidae; genus Sturnira; species Sturnira hondurensis. The sequence goes on from NW_028082364.1 coordinate 5,562,599, forward strand.
CAGGGGCAGACGGAGATGGGATGAAAGGCAGGGTGGCGGAAACGTGTGGATTCTCACTTTCCGGAGGATTTGCTGATCGATCAGATGTTGGGGTGAGGGCGTAGTCAGGGTGAGCCACAGGCCTCTTGCCCGGGCATCTGAGGCGGAGCAGCTGCCCTCACTGAGGAGGGAGTTTGTGTGGGGTGGGTGCGCATGTGCCCACGTGAGCTTGAGGCGCCCTGGACCCCTTGGGGGAGCCGGCTGCCAGCCAGCATGCTGGGCTGGAGAGACCACAGACGGGGGGCAAGAGCTGGTCGGGGTGGGGGTGGGAGAGGAGGAGGAAGACCCAGCACCCGCGACAGAGCCGCAGCTGCAGGGAGCGAGGAGGTGGGCAGAGGGCAGGTGTTGCAGAAGCTCCGGAAGGAGGTGGTTGTGGGGGCCGTCGAACCGTTGCATTCGTGCTCGTGCTTCTCCTGCGCCTACGGATGTCGACCCTTTTCAACAACCCCAGGAGGGTAGCTGTTATCGACCCATTTTGCAGATGAGGAAGGTGAGGCCCAGAGAGTTCATGAACTTGCCCGGGTGACACGGCTGGTCGGTGGTTATGGAGTGGGGCAGTGTAGCACGTTCAGTGGTCGCCGAGCTGCTTCCCTGGCCTGGGATGGGATTCTCGTGGTCCAGGTCTTCCTCAGGGGCGGGGCTGTATGTGTGGCCTGAGTTATGTGGCTGGGAGGGGCCTGGGGGACTCAGATAGACGGCTTTTGTGGGCTGCCAGAGAACCTGACCACAGCTCATAATGGCCTCTCTGTGCACGCGGGCTGCTGGGAACCATGTCTGATCGGGGCCAAGTACTGCCCGTTCAGAACAAACACTAGTTTTGCCTAAGTCTGGCCGAGTGGCCCCCTCACTCTGAATCCCTGCCTTCTTCGGGGAGGCTGGCGTAAAAGGAGCAGGTGCTGCCGGCCTCGTGGGCAGGAGCCGAAGGTCGGGGGTGGGAGCGGGCGGGGGTGTTCTGCACTCGGCGGAGGCCGCGGGCCCAGGCAGCTTCTGCACTTTCCAGTGGGTGTTCCTGAGGTGGCAGCCCTTGGGATCCCAGGCCAGCTGCTGCCACTGCTGTTCCCAGGCCAGGCCAGGCTGGGAGCTGCCTCCAAAAGCCAGGGCTGCTCCTGTGGGGGGCGTGCACGGCGCGCTGCTGGGCTGGGGCCTCTCCAGCTGCAGGTCTGGGGCACGCCTCGGCAGCCAGGGGCGCCAAGTTGGACAGAGAGGGGTACCGTTCTTCCTGAGACTGAGGAAGCCCTGCCTGTGGAGCAGGAAGGGAGGGGCGTTGCCCTGAGTCACCCTAGGCTGCCCGTGACCTGGAATCAGGGAGGCGTCTGGGCGGATGCTAGAGAGCCCTTGGTTCCGAGCCAGGCCCTGGAAGCTGTCCCCTGATCGCCCTAGAGGCCTGGGCGCTGCTGGGTGGGCTGAGAGTGGGGCCGGCAGAGGAGGGCGCAGCCCGAGCCCTGCCTGTGAGCCCGCAGAGCCTCAGGGAAGCTGACCCACCTCTCTGGGCGTATTCTTCCTGGGTGGGAGGCTGGGGCAGAGCTGGTAGGGAGAAGGGCTGTAGGCCCCCTGGGCAGAGCCAGTCATGCGGGACACCTTTTCCTCATCCTCTGCACTCACCACAGACCCCAAAGATCACTCACCTCAGGTCCACTCTGCCAGTCCCCGGAGGGGACAGGGAAGGGTGGACAGGGCACCTGATAGGTGGCGTTCTGCAGGGTGGGAGGATCTGGACGTGGTTGGCCAGTCGGAAACATTTTAAAATGTGTATGTACACAGCACTTGTCTGCCTGCCTGCCTGCCTACCTGCCCACCTACCTACATACCTACCTACCTACCTACCTGCTTACCTGGATTGTGACCGGGAAGGTTGGAGTGAGGCCTCGGCAGTAGCGCAGACCCGCAGCGCCACCTAGTGACGGAGGCGCAGGTCTGCCCCTCCCCACGCAGCTCTGCAGTCCTGAGTCTGCAGGGTTCTCACTGGCAGAGCAGCTCCCTGTAGGTGGTTTCAGAAGTTGTTTTTAACAGAACCGAGTAGCGTGTCCACGTGTTTCCTTGAGAAAAAACGTTCACAGCTGTCGTGGGAACTGTCCCCAGCACTTACTCGCTGTCCCCGCCCCGTGGAGCAAGGGTGCTGCCTTTCCCTCTGGGAACTGAGCCTGCAGCTTGGGCTGCGCTGTGCTCAGGGCTCAGTTCCAGCTCTTTCGGGTGCAGCTCAGTCAGGGGGCCCAGGGACAGGCTTGTGCTCCACCGGGGACGTCAGCTGCCGGCTGCAGCCGCCCAGGCAGCCCTGCTGGGGGCGTCCCTCCTGCGCACTTGGGGCTGTAGGCAGGAGGTGACTCGCAGCTTCTCACAGTCAGCCCAGAAGCACCTGGGTTTTCCTGCAGTCATGGAGTCAGGAGCTCGCTAGAACTTCTGCTTACATTAAACCCCGTCCGAGCCCGGTCTCCTGGCCGTGTGTCAGCCGAGTGTCGGCGCCCAGCGGCTCCAGACAGCTGGTGCAGGACAGAGGGCTGGTGTGGGCGCCTGCTGGACCGCTGCTCCGGTGCCCTTCTGTTCTCACAGACCCGACTTTGAAACTCCTTCCCTGCTGCCTGGCCCATCGGTGTCCTTGGGTGGCTGAGACCAGTGCCAGGCCCGTGCAGTCCCCATGGGGGTTCGGGGACTGCACCTTCCTCACCTGCGTCCTGGTTGGGCGTTGCCGCCTGGCCACCTTGGTCTGGTGCTGAGTCGGGGCCTGGTTGCTGGCTAGGGAGAGCTGGGCCCTTACTGTGCTCACAGCCCAAGACCTGGAGGCCCTGCCCACCGTGCACACGTCTGTCCCTCAGCAGCTCGTGCGCTGGGCCTGCCGATGGGACTCACGCCACCTCTCTCCCCGCAGGCTGGAGCAGCCCTACTTCAGCGCCAACGCCCAGTTCTTCCAGGCGCTGAGCCAGTGCTCCGCGCTGCAGCGGCTGTGCCTGGTCTCCCGCAGCGGCACCCTGCAGCCCGAGGCCGTGCTGGCCTTCATGGCCCGCTGCCTGCATGTCGTCGTGTGCCACATGTTCACCGGCGAGTCCCTGGCCACCTGCAAGAGCCTGCAGCAGACCCTCCTCCGCAGGTGAGTGGGCAGGGCCGGTGGGGCCACGGGTGCCAGGAGGCCTCCGCCAGCGACCATCCTGTCCCCAGAGCTGTCCTGGGTGTCCTTCCTCCCCCACGCTCCCTCGAGTGCCCCACAGCTCTTCCTTGGAGTTAAATACCACCGGGCAAAGGGTGGCTTCTGTCCACTGCAGGGCTTTCTCTCCTTGTGTTCTTTTTGTCACCGGGTTAATTTTGTACAATTAAGGCCCCCTCACCCCTGGTGTCCAAAGTATTCTCGTCTTCCAGCCTCCTGAGATGTTGCCTCCTGGGTTCCCACAGAGCAGTCATGAAAATGGGGGAACAATGCATTGTGGGTAGTCGGCCTCGGACCTCCGAATTGCCTCAGTTTCCCCACAGTCCTCCTGTTCCAGGATTCCATGCAGGGCCCTCTTCGGGCTCAGTGGTCACATCTCCTTAGTCTCCAGTCTGTGACTGTCCCCAGTCTTTCCCGGTCTCTCATGACCCTGATGCTCAAACAGCACTGGTATTTGGTAGACTGTCCATTGGTGTGGGTCTGTCTGATGTTTTTGGCCAGAAAACCACAGAAGTGACGCTGTGTCCATCTCACTGCAGCATGTCAGACATGTGTGTCCTCAGGTCTTGTTGCCGGTGGGTAAGGTCCTGTCTGCCACATGTCTGCCTTGGAGTCGCGGTCGCTCCCGTTGAACACCTGATGAGTGAACACCTGTGGGGAGACCCCTTGAGAGTCTCAGATGCCTTGTTTCTTGTTGGACTGGGCCGACCAACCCCAGCGTCCCCATGGATCTTGGTCACTCTGCCACTCTGGCGCCTGCCCAGGGTTGCTTTGCTGTTCCCGTCATTCCTCTGTGTCAGTGGACGGGGCCTCTGTGGGGACAGCCCTGTCCCCTCTCCTGTCTGTTTGTGTTCCCTGGATTGTTTTCTCGTAGGATGTGGCCTGGTGGATGTCTCCCTGCTTTCGTGGGCTTCAGCCCACTGCTCTCACGGCTCAGGTCGGTGCTTGGGCTGTCTTTCACCCTGGGTCCCATGCCCTTTGAACCTGCCCTGCCTTTCTGACCACCTTCTTACTCTGTCACCATGAGGTACTCTGGGCTCATGCTGTACTTCTCCTGCCCTAGCCCCGGAATTAACCCTGGTTCTTCGGTTGGGGAGGAGTATTTAGAAGCCAAGATGAGGCAGTAGGTGTGCTCCCTGCTCCCGGGGCCGCATTGCCTCCCGGCCCTCTCCTGGTCAGAGCAGGAAATTGACTGCCACGTCCCCCACACACCACTGTTATTTCCTTGTCACCCGTCTGCATTTGTGTCGGAAATGAGTTCATACTGGCACCTCTGACTCCAGCCCAGCCTTACAGCTTCCTCGCAGCCTGCCCTTCCTGTCTTGTGGCCCCTCCCCTGAGCTGCATGCAGCCTGGCCCGGGTGTCCAGGCAGTCCTGTTGGACACCTGAGGCCGTTTCAGAGATGCTGACCCTCCGTGCTGTGGGAGTTGCGTCTGGAGGGCGGTACTCGCACTCGCCTGTTGTCTTCGCCTCCCGGTCTCCGGGCAGAGTAGCCCGTCCCCAGGCGCTCCTGCCTCCGCCAGCGTGGTCGCGCCGCTCATCCCTAATGCAGTCGGGGTCATTTGTTCCTGGGCACCACTGTTCGACGTCCACCCCCATCCTGTTTGGTCCAGTCCTTTGCGTTTGGGTGTGCAGTCAGCCCTGTAAGAGGCGTGCTGGGAGGTGTCCATCCCTCACCCCAGACTCCCTGGTCTCCCCGGTCTCCCCGGTCTCCCCAGCTCCGATACCCTTTCTTTCTGTGGCTTTTGCACAGAGGAGCACACACGTGCCTGTCTTCTCTGCGCTTCTCCGGCGTGCACCGCTTTTTCACTTACTGAGGTGTTTGGGAACGCTCCGTGTCATGCGCGCTGCCATGAGCGCGGCTCCCGCTGTTCTTTGTGCAGCCTGCGCTCTTTGTCCTGGGAGGCGTGTTCGACAGAGTTACCGCTTCCACTGTCTGGAAGGGTCCAGGACAGTGGCGTGTGAGCACACGCACGCGGTGGGGCAGCGTCGCCGCTCTCCATCCGCATCCCGTTCTCACCTTCTCGGACTGAGACCGCCCCACAAAACACCCGCCCCGGCCCCGGCCCCGGCCCCGGGAGCCTCTGCTCCACTTCCTGTTCCTGTGAAGTGATACAAAGACCTTTGACTTCTAGGTTTTCTGTGTCTCTGTCCTTCGTTCAGATTTGGGAGCAGGGGCTCCTTAGATGGTGCTGGGTAGAGGTGGTGGGTGTAAGAACAGCCATCCTCTGGGGGGCTGGGTCCCCCTCCTGCCCCCTGTGGGCGGGGCTGTGGCAGGCGGGTGCCCTCTTGCCTGCTGCCCTGCACAGCGGGGCCCAGCCGCCCAGTGAGGGTGGTCATCCTGGAGTCGGAGTGGGGGCTGAGGAGAGCCCCCAGAACTGGGATGCGGGTCAGGAGCACTACTTGGGGAGAACTTGACCTGAGCAGGTCGGGTGGGGCAGTCAGAGACCTCTGCTGAGGAAATGCCCTGGTGCCCCTGAGGGAGGGTTGGTGGTGGGCGCCCTCATTTCAGCACGGCCAAGAGGGTCGCAGCTTCCTCCCGCTTTCTGCATCCCCACTGGTGGGGGAGGAGACAGGGTGGAGGCCCAGTGATTCCCCCAAATTGAGACGAGCCGTCAGCCAGGTCTGCAGAACCACAGGGCCTGGCGGCCCAGTGGCGGCGGACTGTGTGATGGACCGCATCTTTGCGGTTTGCCAGTGGGTTTCCCCAGAGAAACCCTAGCTGAGGTTTTCTCCTCCCGGCTGTAAAAATAATACGTGTTTACGGTATTTCTAAAAACGTGGAATCTGAATCGAGCTGTCTTTAAGTGAAGGCTCCCCGCGGCCCCACCAGCTGGTGGTCTGTGTGGCCCACAGACCAGGGCGGGGCTCTTGCACGGTTCCCACCTGACTTTTCTGATCCGATGCTCGTCGTGGATTTCTTGTGTCTGTAAATAAAGCTGCAGACCGTCCTTTTAAGTGCTGCTTGGTATCCATTGTCGCCAGCGGCGGCTTCCGTGGCTGGCATGGCTGACTGCTGGGCGCTCAGTGGTCAGGAGGCTGGCTTTGTTACGTGCTGGACGCCTCCCAGCACATGGGCTTCAGGAACCGGGGTGCAGGCAGGGGTACGGCCCCTCTGCCCAGTACTCCCCTCTCGCCTGCCCTCTGCCTGTTGTGGGGGCAGTGGCTGGCTTTCTCGGGTCAGGGGTGGCAGGGAACATGCCTCAGTCCCGTTCTGTGGCCTCTGTGTGTGCTCCTGCAGCAGACCCGGGTTTGGGGCCTGCCTGCTTCCCTGCCCGGTCCAACACCCTTCCCAACGCCCGGTCCGTGTGGGCACTGTGTCCTGCTCTGCAGAAGCCCTGAGAGGGACGCTCCAGTGGCCCCGTGTGCAGATGGGGAAACGAGGCTCCGCGAGGTGAGCGGATAGTGCAGCCAGGACCCCAGCACTGGAGGGGTTGGGGGAGGGCACCCACATCCTCGAGGGGGCCGTGCTGGGTGCCATGTGGGGCTGGCCCCCGGCCCCCGGCCCCCCACCTGCTGAGCAAGGCTCACAGGCTGCAGGATCCTCTGTTCAGCAGGGCTGCAGCCACACCCGGGTCTGCTGACAGCCCTACCGATGACGGGAGAGGCCTCTTTGTGTGCGTCTGCGTGGATGTCTTCCTGGAGGCCTCCACTGCGGGGCGGCCCCCCATGGGTCTTTCCAGGCCTCGAGACTGTGGCTCGGGGGAAATGTCCGCATAGACAGGGTGGGCTGGCCTTCCAGTCACTCTGTGCTGCAGGGTCCCCGCTGCTTTTCTGCGAGTCCCCAGCAGGTGGCGCCGTGACTCACAGTAACCTGCACTCCACCCAGGCACTTGGGTTTGTCCCCTCCACCCTTTGGGCCACCAGGTGGAGAACTTGAAGCCCTGGAGACCGCACTTCGAGTCTTTGGATGGCCTTCCTTCCTCACCCTTTCCCTGCCTCAAGCTCAGAGTTACTGAACGGGAGCAGCGCCTGGTGCCTGGCTGTTCTGCCGCTCACCTGCCTCTCTTCCCGTGACTCAGCCAGCAGGGCTGGTGTCCCATCTGCAGCACTCTTGCTGGAGAAAGTATCAGCTGGGTCATCGCCGGTCATTTTTCTTTTTAGAGAGAGGGGAAGGGAGGGAAGAAGAGAAGGAAAGAAACTTCCGCATGAGAGAGAAACATTGGTTGTCTCTTGCATGCTGGCCTGCAACCCAGGCTTGTGCCCTGACTGGGAATTGAACTGTCAACCTTTGGTTTGCAGGCTGGCCCTCAGTCCACTGAGCCACACCAGCCAGGGCGGCAGTCGTTTTGTATTTCTGGGGCCTTTGCAGGTCTGGCAGTGGACCTGGGTTTGGGCCCCTGGCTCTCGGATGCTCTGCCTCAGGCGTCTGCTTGCTCAGTTGTCAGGCAAGTTCAGGACAGGCCTGGCTTTCACGAAGGGTGAAGGACCAACTGAGTGCCCATCAGGAGGATGCAGGGCAGCAATGGGGAGGCCTCCAGGCAGCGGGATGGTGTGCAGCTGGTGAGTGACAAGGACGCACCGATGTCCTTGCAGGGAGAGTCTGTCCTGAAAAGTCCAGGTGTGTCTAGAAACGATGGCAAGGCGCAAGTATTTCTTTTCCTTCACAGCACGAAGGGTCTTGGGATTCGTGAAATCTGTGTTGTCACCTTGGAGAGGCACGGGGGCATCTGTTGGGAAGGGACGGAAGCCCCACGGACCCCAAACCGACCCTCCTGCATCCCAGCCACTTGGAGGGCAGGTGACCGATAGGCCTCTCTGTGCCTGCAGCGTCCGACTTGTGCCACCAGCTCTGGTGGTCCAGGGCCTGCGGCTTTGCGTTCTCACCCGGGGTCCCGGAGCGGCTGGGCAGAAAGGCCGGCCCCTCGAGGGGGGAGGACCTGGGGACGCTACAGCAGGCTGGCAACCATCAGCCTAGGGTGAGCGTTTCAACCCCGGGCCCTTCGGCCCCGTCCTCTGCAGGGACGGAAGCCCACTGCTCTCCCTCATCTCGAGGCAGGTCATCAGGCAGAGCTGGGGTCTGGGTGCGCCCGGTGGTGCCGTCTCTGCAGGCAGCGTGGGTTCTGTGAGCCCGTGGTGGGCTTTCCTCCTCAGCCCCCAGGTGGCTGACCCTTGGCCACTGTCTGTGTTGGTGCTTCTTGAAGGTAGATGGCGTTGTGCAAATGACTTTTACAAAGTGTCTTGTTACTGTGGCTTTTCTGTGAGACCCTTATTTGCGGGGGAGAAGCTGTCAACTTCAATTTTGATTCTGGTTTCCCAGGCAAAGAAGCAAACCCAGCAGGCGTTCCTCAGGTAAAGGAGTCTTTCCCGCTCCCCGGGGCGAGCCTTCCAGGGCCCTTCGTGTGTGCGGAAGGCCCGCGCGGGCCCGTCCTGCAGTGCGGTCACCACCACCCCCGCCCTCCCACTGTTGGGTGCGGCAGAGTGAGTTGGACAGCTCTCAGATTGTCTTTTTGAAAGCCCCCGTGGTGCCCTGAGACCCCCCTCGAGGGGCCCCGGGTGAGCTGCTCCTCAGGTTCTCCTCTTGCCCCTCGCTGTCCCCTCTTGCTGCCTCTCCTGGGAGCCAGGCGGTGAGCTTGTGGGAGCTGCGTTTCCGAATCAGACAGCAGCCCCTCTGTGCGGGCTCTGTGCCTCGTTCCTATGGGTCCTGCCTCTTTGGTCCCGAGGTGGCAGCACAGTGGGGACAGTTCCAGGGAGGCCAGAGCTCCTGCCCAGTGCAAGTCCCGCCCTGGCCAAGGGCAGAGCCGGACCTGGGGAGTACCGCAGGAGGCCTCGGGGGAGGAACCTGTCACCTCACAGGCCTGGCCTTTGTCCTCCAGGCCAGAGGCTGTTGGAGATGTGATTGATCAGCCCCAGTTGGGGAAAGGTCCTGAGAGGTGAGTTTCCTGCCTGCAGTAACCAGCTCAGCTTGGCTTCTAGATGAGGGTGGCCGGAAAGGGTTTTGTTTTATTTCTCTGAGGCTATTTACTCATAGCCCAGACTACGTTGAGTCATACAAGAGAACATCGTAACACACACACAGGGTACACGGGCTACACGGAGCACATGGGCCATGCACGCCCCCACCTGGCCAAGAACTCTCGCCTCCACCTGAGGGTCCTGCCCTGCCCGGTGGGGGTCCCCAACCCCACCCTGGCAAGCAAGGGATTTCTTTCTCTACGTTTGCCATCTTCCTCACCTAGTTGTCGCTGACTGCAGGCTTCCCTCCATGCAAGGCCCTCTCCTGCATGGGGGTAGCGTGGGTCCAGCTGACAGTGTGGCAGGCTCCTGGGGGGCTAGGGAGAGACTTCACAGAGAACAGGGACGGGGGCGTGCTTGAAGAAGGCTGCCCTGGTCCGGGCAAGCCCCGTGCGGATGGAGGGGAGGCCCTCAGAGGGCCGTGGGTTTTGTTCTGGAAACCCCTCTGGCCACCACCCTTCTGCGCAGTCTCCCGAGCGCTGCTCCTGCACCTGGACTGCCACAGCCCGGGGCTGCTGGGGCTGGGTGGAGGAGGGGCCCCCACCCGCCACACCACATTCCTGGCTTTTGCTGAGAGATCCATCCCCTTCAGTAAATTGACAGCTCCTTGCAGCCCCAGGAGGGCGGGCGGGAGGGAGGCAGGCAGGCAGGCAGGCGGGGTGAGGTGCCTTTGCACACACTCCCCCTTTGCACATACACACCCCCACATCCGAGATTACTTTGTTTCCAGTCAAGTCAGCGGCACAGTGGGTGTACAGGCAAGGACTGGCCTGCAGGGTTCATGGTCACAGACAGCGCTGCCCTCCAGCCAAATGAGGGCAAAACAAGGAAAAGGCCGAGCTCCGAACGGGAGGTGTTTCCTCAGCGTCTTTATGGCCCAAACATCAAGTTTTATGAGTGCTTCCCTGGCATCTACTTGCCAGGAGTCGTTAATCCGGCACTGGGGCCGTGGGGGCGGGGCCGGAGGGGAGCCTGAGCACAAGGTCCCCTCCCCCCCTTGCGTGGGCCCTGGGTGGGGGGGCATGCTTTGCTTTTGGCAAGTGCCCAAGTTCCCTATCCCGAAGCCTGTCCCCGCCTCTTGCCAGCCAAGACCCAAGGGACAGACGGTTTCTCTGTGACTAGAGTCACTCTGGGCTCTGGGTGTCTTGTCTTGTTCCTTGGGGTCGATCATGTCCCCTTTCTCCTTGAACTCCCGTAGCACTTGGCTTTGTGTCTGGGCCGCTGCATAAAGGCGGGTCCCAGTCTGACAGGGAGGGAGGGGCCCCACTCCACTGGTGACTGGCTGAGGGACAGTGGCCTGGGCGTCACCTCCCCAAGCACTGCTTCCTCAGGTAGGAAGGGGGTCACTGGCCAGCTGTACGGGGTCTCAGGCAGGAGGGCACGGAACAGCATGTCTGTTGGTGCCTAGCATAGCACTCGGCCCGGCTGAGGCTCCGTGGAGATCGTCTGCGTGTGCTTTCTGTCCACTGCACAGAGGGGACCCTGTGGGGGCAGTGGCAGGGAGGTGATCTGGCAGTCACTTGTCACGTGTGCAGACGGTGGCTCCTGACTCCCAGCGGTGGCCTCGGTCTCCTTCCCTGGCAGACTTGATGCCTCAGCTGACTGGGGAGTCCGCTCCTCCCCAGGGCTGCCTGTGGGGTTTAGGCCTGTTCCTTCTCTCCGCCCCGCTGAGGGTGCTGGCCTTGGTTCTGCAGCTCCTGGGCGCTGCCCCCACCCTGGAGCCTCCCCGCCGCGCCCAGGAACGCAGGGGCTGTTCTGACCCATTCTGCCTGCACTCCCTGGCCTGGCGCTCAGTGGGGGCCCAGAGAGCAGCAGGATGGCACCCCCAGAGGCCTCTCCTCCAGCCCCAGTGGGGCGCTGGGCCTGGCGGGCCCTCTGCATTGGCCGTGGGCGAGGGTCCGGCAGATGCCCGGGCGCCCGCAGCTCAGGCAGGTGGCCTCGCCGCGCTAACTGCTTCCTCTGCTTCAGTTTCCAGGCCGAGCGGCCCGCGCTGAATGTGGTCATCTTCCCCCTGCTCCACGAGGGCCTGACTGACGTCATCCGGGACGTCCCCATGGTGCACCTGGACGAGATCACCTTGTTTAAAAGCAGAGTGGCCGAGGAGCCGCCAAACCTGTGGTGGTGATGGATGGCCAGCACCAGGCGGCGCCCCTTCCGGGCCCAGGCCCCCGCCCGGGCTGCCTCCGGTGCTCCCTGCCTGTCCACAGAGTCCTGACTTGTCTGCCGTACACTGGGACCCCTGGGTGGGTCACAGAGGAAGGGAGGCCTCTCCCTGGCTACCCGGTGCCCCGGGGCTTCTGATGCTTCTCTTACTGTCCCTGGTGAGGCCTCCTCGCTCAGTGAACCGTGGGCTGCGACAGCGGGAGGTGGGCCGGTGGGGCGCGCTGGTGGCTGCCTTCCTCAGATCCGGCCGAGGGTGGTTTTGAACGGAGACACAGACCCTGATGCCCTGGCTCCCTGGGGCTCTGGCCAGGTCCCCAGAGTGCCGTGTGGCCCATGCTGCCCCTCACTCCACCCCCCAGGAGTGTTCCTCCGCTCACGTGTGCCTGGCCACCTGCCACCTGGCAGCATGGAGGGGTGGCCTGTGGCCCAGGGCTGGGGATGGCTGTGCCTGTGGGTGGGCACGCTCCCCTGTGACATGCGCGGCCCCTTCTGGTCAGTGGCGCCACAGTGAGGAGCTCGCGAGTCTTGCGGCTGCAGATTTGGGGCTGTCCTTCCCAGTGAGACAGGAGTTCACCCAGCTGTGTCTCCCGTGTTCCCCTCCAGCTGACGTCAGACGAGGTCCGAGCGGTGCTGGGCAGCGCCCGGGGGAGGGCCTCCCCTGCACTGCAGTTCCCTGCGGAGGTCCGTGTTTCTGGGGAAGCAGATGTGAGGCCGAATGACAGAGCCGAGAGAGGGTGTTCAAGGCGGGAGTGCGGACCGGTCTCCCTGTTTCAGATAGCTTTATTTAGCACTTTAAAAGTTCTGCACAGCTGTTCCAAAACTGAGGCCCGACCTCCCAGGGTCCAGGGCCTACCTCCTCCCCCCGTGCCCAACTGCAGCCCCTGCCTTCTCAGCCTCCAGGCCCTCCCATGCTGGGCATCACTGGGTGGCTCCCCACGCTGGGCCTGGCTCATGCCACCCTGTCCCTCTGGGCTGGGGGTGCAGAACCCACTAGGCCCTGCTCACATCTCATTGCCCTGCTGGTGATCCACCCTCCATCTTCCTACTCTGTTTCCATGGTGATGGTCGCCCCATTCCCTGTAGCTCGTCCTGCAGTTGACGTGCTGTTAAAGCACCAGGGACCTGGCCCCTGGGCATCACTCGCATGCCCTTCCCTGAGGTTGAGATGGGCACACCGTTCCGCCGTCCTCACCACAGGCGCAGGCTGCCAGTGCCCTGCTTCCTGAGCGCAGCCTGTCCCCGCTGCCAGCAGCTCCGGCTCTGCCCTGACCGAGCAGGTGGCGTGTTTGCAAAGGTGCAGCTGGGCCAGCACCCGCCCATGCCCCCGGCTTCCCTGCCATCTTCTGAGTGCAGGGCGCCCTTCCCACCTTGGTCCAGAGCTGGGGGCGCTCTCTCTCCAGGTGAGTGCCTCCCCCCGCCACCCCCCCCGGTTGCAGCCTTCACCTTTGTGGACCTGACCCTGCAGTCCAGTCCTGTCTCTTCCTGGCCTCGAAGGCTGCAGGACAGGCTCATGGGCCCTGAGAGGCAGGGCCGATGTCCCTGTGCGGGGCACGCCACTGTAGGTGAGGGTCTGCGAGTGGGAGCGCCCCACTCCCCAGAGTCTGGGCTTTCCGCTCTGTGGCACCCAGAGGCCACCAGGTGAGGGTGCTGAGGAAGGGTGGGGTGCAGCCCAGGAGGAAGGCAGGTGACCCAGTCATCCCTGGGACTGCTAGGGGCCAGCCCGTCCCCACCCCAGGCCCCAGGTGGCTCTGAGTGTCCCCTCCTCTCATCCAGAGCCCCCCCTGGGAAGTAACCCAGAGGCTGTGGCTGTGGTTTGAGCTCTTGCCTGATGGGCCGCCCTGGCGAGTGCACACTTCTACCCAGGAGCACCATTTATGCCAGCAAACAGCCAGAAGGGGTGCAGGCTGCATCAGAAAACAGGGGACCACTCTCAGTGTCCCCCCCCAACCATCCTTTTACCGAGAGCAAGACGTTCTGCCTCTCCCGTGCCCAAGACAGGATCCACCAGATGTTAATAATGTGCTTATTCTCTCTAAGTGCCATTTTGGCACCAGTGCTAATTGCAATTTATATTCTGCAGCATCTACGCAGGGAAGAGAACCCACTGTAATGGGCCCCAGTCGGCAGAGCCGGGCTGTTGGGCGGTGGACCATATGCTGCCTGCTGAGAGTACCCTGGTGCGTGTGCGTGTGTGTCTGTGCACACACCTGTGTTCAGCCCTGTGTATGTGATTGAGTGCACTTGGGCACACTTGTGTGTGCATGGTGTGTGAGAGTGAGTGCGATGAGGAAGGAGAGGTTGGGCATTTATCCCTTTGTTAAAAGAGAGACCCCTGCCCCCCCCACAGCCACCCTCCCGCCCTGGGCCCCAGCCAGCAGGTTTTCCCAGGGAGGGACACGGAGGCCGCAGGCCCCCTCCCTTCCCTCCGAGGCTTCGCCCATTTCCCTTGCATGTACCTCTGCTCCAAGCTGGAGAGGCCGAGTGGGAACACTCGCTCTTTCATTGGGGGGGGCTTCCTGCCTCTCAGCTGCCCTTCCAAGCACTGAGCGGGCTCCAAAACCCTTCATGTCAGGACTCCGAGGGCGGCCTGTGTGTGCGGCGGGAGGGCACACTCCGCTTTGGCCCAGTCTGTGGACACCCTGGCTGGGGGGGCAGGGGCAGCTCTGCAGGGCTGGGCGCTGAGGACCACACTCCCTAGGCTGCAGGGACAGAGCGTGGAGGCTTGGGCTGGAAAATTGGGGTGTGGGGAGCGGCCTCAGGAGGGTCTGAGAGCGGCACACGCAGTCCGCTCATGCCCATGGCCCTCTGGTCTGTGCCAAGGAGGCCCCTGGCCAGTGGATGCCCCAGGCCTCGGTGGCACCGGGGCAGCAGCAGCCTCCCGTTGCCTTTTTCTGCCTCGTCATTTGTTCCTTTAGGACTTGAAAATCTCTCAGACCTTGTAAGAGAAGAACAAGAAATCGCTGGTGAGGATGCTGACCTGTGGGTGTGGCTGTTGGCCGTGTTCCTAGGGTTTCAGCTGTGAGACCCAAGGTGGGGGGGCTATGGGCGGGGCGTGGGCGCCTGGAGTGCTGTGGGCTCTTGCCCCTCCCTGCACTGCCCAGAAAGGGACAGTGTTGCACGGCCCGGTGCCCCCGTGGTGGTCACCGGTCCCAATGGCCCTGGGGATGCAGGGTTCTAATTAGAAATGTCCAGGGTCTCCTGGGCACGCTGAACACAGAGCCACAGGAATAAAAAACAGGTGTGGTGTCCCACAGGCCGACCAAATGGGTGACTCCATGTTCTAAAGACCCCCCACCCCCACCCCCGGGGAGGGGCTTTGCGTCGCTTCTACAGGAGCAGGGCACCTCACACTGTGCTTCTGGCTGGGGGCCCTGGCGACTGGTGACTGAGGGGTGCTTGCGGGCCAGGGCCTGGAAGGCAGTCCGGGGAGCCACGCTGCTGTGCTCAACCATGGCCTGTGCACATGTGAGTGCGGCTGGTGGCCCAGCAGGCGGCCCGCTGCCTCCCTGGCCGTGACCTCCACCCCCTTCCCCGCCTGTGACTCAAAGGGGAAGCAGCCGGTCCCAGCATGTTTCCAGCAGGGCGGGGTGGGGGGCGGTCCTCATGATTTGTGTGCTCGACCAGGTACTAACTGACCGGAGGCGTGTCACCTGCCTTGGTGACAGCAGACCTTGTCCACCTGGCGATGCCTGCTCCTGAGTTTTGTGCTCAAACCGCGTTTGAAATGGGTGTTTTCATGTAAATTTGCGGCATGTGAAAAGTTTCCAATAAAGTGGGCTTGATTTAGAAAAGCAGGTAGCTCTGTGCTCCTTCCATTGGGGACACTGCGGGCCTCTCCCCTGTGGCCCTTTCCCCAGCCCTGGAGGGTGGCAGAGGCAAGCCTGTCACTCACTGCTTGTCATGTGTCGAGGAGGGTGCCTGGCTCGGCTGCGCCGGGGATACCTGGGTGGAGAGATGGGGTGGATGCCGTCCCCCTTTCTATCAGAAGTGGCCGAGTGCCCTCACCTTTGCTTCCCCGTGGAAGGCCCGGCCTCCCCTGCTTCGGGGCTGGTGATGGGAGGACGGTGACTGACCAGGCTCTCTGACCCTTCCCCTGTGCAGCTCGACAGCAGCGTTGCCGCAGGGCTGCTGCTGCCCTTGGTGTTCAGCCCAAGTCCAGGCTCCCGTGGCCGCTCCGGCATGGGGGGTGGGGGTGTGTGTGGAGGGGCCGTGAGCTGGGGCTGCTTTGGGCAGCGAGCGCAGACCACGCCTGGGCCGGGCCGGGCTGGAGCTGGGCTCTGAGCCAGACCCTCAGGCGGGGCCTGGCCCTCGGAGCGGTGCCACCAAACCACAGCCCCTCCAAACACGAGCCATCAGTCACGCCGGGGGCTCACCCAGCACATGCACTCAGCATTCACACACGCACACGCACCCTCACAGTCCCAGTGGCACACTCATAGATTCACGGCCTCATGTTCACACCGGGGCGCACACATTCACAGTCACGCGCACTCACACAGCCCCACGTTTATACTCACACCAACACGCACACATGTGCAGGCTCATCACATGTTCACAGTCTTGCCCATTCCCACCAGCATGTGTGGATTCACACCCGCATTCACACGCAGATTCTCACACGCCCGCCCTCGCGTGGTTCCATTCCCACCCGTTCCAGACTCTCATGTTCACGCACTCAGGCTGAGGCCCTGAATTCAGTTTACACACCAGCAACTTGACTTACTCAGTGAAAGGCAGCCTCTTCCCTCGTGTTCATCCCGGGAAACCTGGCGAGTCCGGGACGTTGGGAGGACGGCCCAGGGGAAAGCAAACTGGCCCTGCTTGACACAGCCAGGGAGTCGCTGCCCACGGCCTCCCGCATGCTGTTTAAGGTGTCCACGGGCGCGGGCCTCGGACTAGGGGCCTGCTTCCCTCACCGCCACGAAAGCACCTGGCCTGTGCTCTTCAGACTCGTCGTTGTCATGACAGGGCTTTGCTGTCACCTTCTGGGGTCCCCTGCTCTCGGCCAATTAGCTTGTCTCTGATTAGTCACCCTTCCAGGGAAGGCTGCTCTCAGCGTCCTCGGGCTGGATCGGAGCGGCTGTCTCCGTGTAGAGGGATTTCCTTAGGACAGACTCGCGGTGGTGCGATTCTGGGCTGCAGGACCACATTCGCAAGGTTGGGAGGAGCTTCCGGGGCTCTAGGGGCAGAGCTGTGTTTTGGGTGTGGGCTCAGCCTCCGCCCACAGCCTGCGCTGGCCCAGTGCTCGGTTGCTGCGGGTCACCTCCCAACCAACTTCTCAGGTTGCTGATTTCAAAAGTCCTGGTTGCCCAGGACATACATGATTATTAAGGCGTACAAATTAGCAACATGCAGATCAGCTCAAATGAATGGATTTCTGATGCTGTAAGTCCTACTCAGTGGCGATTTCCCCGCAGCCGCCAAGACTGTGCGGAGGAGGGGGTGCGGGCGGGGACAGCGACCTCCAGCTGACTCTGCTGGATCAGCGTGGTCTCAGCCCCCACCCACTCACCCCGTGCACCGGCCTCAGGCCTGGGTCCTGGCACCGGCTCACCAGCCCATCCGTGGAGGTAGCATGTGGCCCCCAAAGGTGTCCACACCTTGGTCCCCAGAGCCCATGACCGTGTCAGCCTACACGGCAAAGGGGAATCCGTCCGCCAGTGCGCAGACTCTGACATGGGGGTTACCCTGCTGGCAGAGGAGGGCGGCCCCACCCACGCTGCAGAGGAGGGCGCCTCTACAAGCTGGAAAGGCCACAGGGTCGCCCCGGAGCCTCCAGGCAGAGCCAGCCAGTGAGGCCCACATCAGACCTCTGACCGCAGAGTGGTAGGAAAATGGGCGCGTGTTGTTTTAAGACACTCAGTCGTGGTACAGGACACAGTGTTAGTTACACTGGGAGACCAGTGTTGTCCGTGGTGCCTTCATCCCGAAGGCGAGTTGCAGGGGGCCACACGAGGCAGGGCGACTTGTTTCCCTGAGAAAGAGGCCCATCGGGGTGAGTCGGTTTGTGCAGAACTGGGCATGGGCCTGCCACATGTGCGCGCTGGCCTGTGGTCCTGTCCAGGAGGGGTCATGGCAGAGGCAGGCTGGCCAGCATGGGACTGGGCGCAGAGACGGCCGGCCTTAACCTGGGCTGAGTCCAAGCCCTGCCCTGGGTTCCTGGGCCAGAACGAAGCTGGGAGTTCTGAGAGGCTACCTTGTTTCCCTGAAATCCAGGGGCTTGGCTTCCCACCCACTGTGGCCATGGCCTGCCCACCGGCCCCCCCTGCCAGGCCCCACGCCAGGGGTCACCCAGTATGCTCCAGGTCACACAGCAGCCACCCCTCCTGGCAGGCTCCTGCATTTCTCTGTACCTTTTGCTCTTTTGTTTAAGATTTTATTCACTTATTTTTTAGAGAGGGGAAGGGAGGGAGAAAGGGAGAAAAATATCAATGTGCACTTGCCTCTCATGTGCCCCCTTCTGGAGACCTGGCCCACAACCCAGGCATGTGTCCTGACTGGGAATCGAACCAGCAACCCTTTGGGTCACAGGCCAGTGCTCAATCCACTGAGCTACTCCAGCCAGGGCTGCTGTTTTTAAAAATAAAACACCAATACAGAAAAATCGCACAAAACAGTTGGGTGAGTGGACACAAAGTAGGGACAAGCAGGGTGTGCCAGCCCTCCAAGGTGCCCTCCCATCCTCCTGAAGGTGGAGCAGGCCGTCTCCTGCCTCCCCGAGAGCCCCCCCGAGGGCCCCCCAGCGTCTGACCCCCGGCTCCGGGGGCACCGCCGCTGGGCCTTGCACCTTGTAGTTCGCTCTGTCTCTGAAGTCTTGTCCAGAGGTTCTGGTCTGTCCCTTTCCTTTCTGAACAGACTCCACTGCAGACAGCCTGGGAGAGTTCCCACGTTCCCATCGACTGGGTTGCACGGTGCCGTTCAGCTCAGCTGTATCTCCTGCCCTCCGCCAGCACCCCCTTCCCTCCAGCAGTAGCCCCCTCAGTTCATGTCTAGGGGTCCTGCATACGAGTTTTTGGCTTCTCCATTTCCTATACTGTTCTTAATATTCCTCTATTTTGTTTGTTTGTTTTTTAACATTTTTTTATTATTGTTCAAGTAGTTTCCTGCTTCCCCCCACACCCCTCCCCACCACCCAGGCCTTCCCACCCCTGTCTATTTTGTACCTACCAATTACGCTTCTTATTCCCTGTACCTCTTCCCCCTCTCTCCCCTCCCCCTCCCCACTGATAACCCTCCCTGTGATGTCCATTTCTGTGATTCTGTTTCTGTTCTGGTTAGCTTAGTTTGTTATTTGAATTCAGTTACTGTTAGTTGTGAATTTGTTGCCATTTTATTGTTCGTAGTTTTGATCTTTTTCTTAAATGACTCCCTTTAACATTTCATGTAATAATGGCTTGGTGATGATGAACTTTAGTTTTTTCTCATCTGGGAAGCACTTCATCTGCCCTTCTATTCTAAGTGATGGATTGCTGGATAGAGCAATGTTGACTGTAGGTCCTTGCTTTTCACCACTCTGCATACTTCTTGCCAGTCCCTTCTTGCCTCTAAGGTTTCTTTTGAGAAATCTGCTGATAGTCTTATGGGAACTCCTTTGTAGGTAACTGCCTCCTTTTCTCTGGCTGCTTTTAAGATTCTCTCCTTGTCTTTCATCTTTGGCATTTTAATGATGATGTGCCTTGGTGTGGTCCTCTTTTGGGTCAATCTTCTTAGGGATTCTCTGTGCTTCCTGGACTTGTGCCTATTTCCTTCACCAAATTAGGGACATTTTCATTCATTATTTTTTCAAATAAGTTTCCAATTTCTTGCTCTTCCTCTTCTTCTGGTGCCCGAGTGATTCGGGTGTTGGTACATTTGGAGATGTCCCAGAGGTTCCTAAGCCTCTCCGTGTGTTTTTGAATGCTTTTTTCTTCCTGCTGCTCTGATTGAATGCTTTTTTCCTTCCTCATGTTCCAAATCGTTGATCTGAATCTTGGCTCCGTCCTCTCTACTGTTAATTCCCTGTAGATTTTTCTTTATTTCACTTAGTGTAACCTTCGTTTCTGCCCAGGTCTTTTTTGCGCTGTTGAAGTACCCAGTGAATTCCTGCAGTGTCCTGATAACCGGTGTTTTGAACGCTGCATCCGATAGGTCGCTTATCCCCATTTCATTTAGTTCTTTTTCTGGAGTTTTGATCTGTTCTTTCATTTGGGCCACGTTTCTTTGTCTCCTCATTTTGGCTGCCTCCCTGTGTTTGTTTCCGTGTATCGGGTAGAGCTGCTTTGACTCCCTGTCCTGGTAGGTGGCCTGTTGTAGAGAAGGCACCTGTGTGGGGCGGAGCCTTAGGGAACAGCCAGGGCGGAGCAACCTGTGTCACCACTCCTGTTGCTCTGTCGGGAGGAGCTTGCAGGGGGAACAGTGCTTTTGCCCAGGAGGAAGCTCTCCCCTGGCTCACACTTCACTGTCTCCCCCCGCCCCCCCATGCCACTGGTGCCCTTCTAGCTGTTGCCCTGATGCTGAATCCCAGAGCGGGTGGGTCTACGAGAGGGCGGAGTCTGCTGCAGGCCCTTTGAGAGGGAGCAGTTTCTTTTCTTTTTTTTTTAAACATTTTATTTATTTATCTTTAGAGGGGAAGGGAAGGAGAGAGGAAGGAAGCATCAATGTATGGTTGCTTCTCATGCATCCCCTGCAGGGAACTGGCCCCTGCCGGAAACTGGCCTGCAACCCAGGCATGTGCCCTGACTGGGAATGGAACCAAGATCGTCTGGTTCGCAGGCCTGCGCTCAATCCACTGAGCTACACCAGCCAGGGCTTTGAGAGGAAGCAGTTTCGTTTGCCCTGCAACCCCCACTGGTTTTTACAGCCAGAAGTTATGGGGATTTATCTTCCTGGTGCTGGGACCCTGGACTGGGGCGGAGGTGCCCCTTACCCACTGCCCGTGGATGCGGGACCGCCGGCTCCTGTCTCTACTCCTCTCTATGTCTCCGCCTCTCTGCCCCTTCTACCCATCGGGATGAATGTGGCTTTTTTAAATCCTTGGCTGTCGGGCATCCACACAGTTTGGTTTTCTGACAGTTCTGGGTGAAATTTGTGTTGGAGTCTGCTTGTATTTTTTGCATAGTTGTGCGCGGAGGTGAGGCCTGTTTCCCTACACCTTCATCTTGACCGGAAGTCCCAGGCTTCATTCTTAAATGTTACTCTTTTCTTCCTAATTTAGTTTTAAATGTGATGTTTGGGATGGGAGCACCTTCCGTGGTTCAGCGGTGAAGGTGTGCTGGGATATTCCCGGGACGGAGCCCCTTTCTCCCGCTGCCCCTCACTGGGCCAGTTCGTGCACATGCGGGTCCTGCCGAGACGCCACTCCCCGGGTGGCTGGAAGCGTCTGGTTCTGGAAAGGTCAGTTCTAGTTCTGATGATCCTTGCCAGTTTGGTTTATTGCTTTCGCAAAGGGGTGGATTCCAAGGGTTCTCCCTCGGCGTTTTTGTCCGCATCACCTCCGCAGCCCGTTTTGACAGCTGCGTGACACTCCCCTGGGTGGGGGGCTGGCAAGTCATTCAGCCCATGTCCTGTGGCTGAATGTTTAGATGGCCTCCCACCTTTCACAATTGCGTCCAGTGCTGCACATTAATGACCTGACACATGAGCAAACTCCTAGAGGCGGAACGGTCGGGTTAGCGGGCGCATGCGCTGGTGATTTCCACGGGCGCTGCCTGGACTGGCTTCCCCGGCGCTGGCCGGACCAACCCGCCTTCCCACTGCTGATGCCCAAGGGGTGTCTGCTTCCCTAGGCCGGCCGGCACAGGGAGGGCCTCTGATGTTCGAATTTTGCCAAGTCGGTGGGTGAGAAATAGTACCTTACAATTTTCCTGAGCATTTCTTTCTTTCTTTTTTTTTTTTTTAAGATTTTATGTATTTATCTTTAGAGGAGAAGGGAAGGAGAGAAGGAGAGAAACATCAATGTATGGTCGCCTCTTGTGTGTGCCCTGACTGGGAATCAAACTGTGATCCTCTGGTTCACAGGCCCGCGCTCAATCCACTGAACTACACCAGCCAGGGCCTGGGCATTTCTTTCGTGAGCAAATTTGAGCATTTTTAAATATATTTTAAAGACCAGGGCGATTTTCCTCTTTCTGTTATTTTCCTCTCATTGATTTATAGGCACTCTCTGTGTGAGGGAGGTGAGGAGCTTTATTTTTATATAAATAAACCTGTGCTTCCCGACCCCCTCGGCGTATCTTGCTCCCATGGAGAGCACAGATTCTGTCACTGCCCACATGGGCCGCTCCTGCCCGAGGTCAAGGCCGGGGCCCTGGGCGCTCCTGGGGGCCTCGGCTGTCCGATGAGTCTGGCTCGGGGACACACATGGGTGCCGCTTGTCTCCTGTAAGTTGGACACGCTTTTCCCTTGGCTGCTGTGGTCCTTCTCTTGTGACCTCAGCTGTCTCACCGTGTCCCTCACAGTCCAGAGGACTTTGATGGCAGCCTGCGACAGCTGTCCCCTGGGTCTGGCCCCTCCGTACAGAACGAGCGACTTGCTTTCCCGCACACCTGCGCCCTCGTTCAAACTTCACCGCTGATTACCGCCCCCCGCCCCCCGCCCTGGATCTGGCTTTCCCGTCGGCCTTTCTTCGTTCCTAGTACCATCACGCTCATTCACAAACCACAACGAATGCAGGCAAACAAACGGGAAACCGTGTCGTCCCAATATTCCTATTTCAGGCTGTGTCTTCCTGGCCTTCCTCTTTGGGCTCACCCGTGGAAGATACCGGAAGCCCACAGCAGGGTCGCACCTGACAGACAGCCTTGCCCTGCACACTTTGTGTGTCTCTGGGGCACGTGTTTCTGCCTCTCGGAGTGGTCCCTGCCCTGATTTGTGACAGCTTTAATTTTCACCTGAGTTATCTAACTGGTCCCTGAGGGTCGCACACTTGGGTGGCTTCCAGCCTTTGCTTCTACCCTCAGGGCTGCAGGGAGTGCTCTCGCAGACCTGAATGTTTGTGAATTTTTTCTTCAGAGCTGAAAGCATTCTTAGGAAATTTCGAGGTCCAGAGTTACTCGGACCTGGAGGCCGGCGTCTGGGTGCACCGCCGTGCTCACCCCGCAAAGAGCCGGCACCGTCCCTGGTGCTGGATGGGCCATGGCTTTGCATCAGGTGGCCCGGTGGCTCAGCCTTTCCCTCCCTGTTGGTCAGTCAGGTCCCCCAAGAAGGTGCTGGCTCGTGTCTCCTGCCCCCGCACCCAGCCTGGGCCCCGGGCAGGGCTGGCTGCTGGGTTTCTGGGGACAGGGGTTCGGTCCAAGGGGCCAGGAGAGACGCTCCGTCTGACTTGGCTCCACGGCACAGTGGGTCGGGTCGGGGAAAACCCAACGTAGGGACTGTGTTCCCAAACCGGGTTTGAAGCTCTGACGGGAAAGCACCGGCGGACCCTGCAACGAGGAACGCAAGGAGGACAAACCCTGCCTTTACAGGGTGGTGGGCCATCCTGGGGTGGGAGTCCGGTTGGCGTGTGAGCGACAGACTCGGGGCGTCCCCGGAGGGCAGGGCTGGTGCAGGGCCAGGTGTGGCCACCTGCTGGGCACTGACCCCAGTGGGGCCCCTCTTCAGGTTGCAGGCGCAGCTCCTCTGTGTGTCCCCTGCCCCAGCACACAGTAGGTGGAGTGTCATTGGGGGTTGGAGCTGGTAAAGCTGTGTGTGTATATGGGCAGGTCTCCTCAGAATGCCATGGAGCCCCGCGCTGCGGTCCCTTTGAGGAATGGGGACCGCGTGTCCAGCCCGCAGGCCCTCTGCTGAGGCCCCTGCCCTGCTCAGCACACAAAGGGGCCCCTCCCTGGACTTTCTTGGGCTCCTCAGCTGGTCCAGCTTCCCTTCCACCCGCTTCCCTGGGCCGAGTAGAAGGTGGGGACAGGAGCCAGAAGAAAGGTGGGCGTAGGACAAGAGCAGAGGGAGCGATTTGTGGTGTAAACATAGCACTTGTGTGTGGAAGAAAAACATTTCTTTGAACAAACAAGACTCTCAGCCCCGTTTCCCAGAAGCGCTATTATCTCGGAACAGCGCACTTCCAAAGAAGAAAGAGAAAACACCGCGAACACTGTGAGGGAGAGGTGGGGACGGGGCGGAGGGGTGGCAGAGGCAGGCTGTGGGGTGGGTGGCGCTTCTATCCCCCCCTACCCCGCCCGCAGAGCAGGCTGCAGACCCATTGCAAATGTGTGCTGGTGGGGTGCAGGGCGGGGCCCCCCAGGACACTGAGCACCCTGTGCAGTTCCTTTTGTTGGGTGGGTGGTGATAGAACTGAATGGTTTTGGTCTCTCGACCAAAACTGGCCCTCTGATAAAGCAACTTCTATACCCTCCACCAGCTGTTTTGTGCGCCGGAGCTGGGCCCAAGCTCACCTGCAGACGGCTCCAGGTTGTCCATCTGCGGCCCCCAGTAGAGTCCTGGCCCCCGGTTTGGGGTCCCAATTCAGAGGTACATTTGGTCACGAAGGCTTTCCAAGTGCCCGCACCCCTCACCCAACCCTGCCCAGCGGCCATGTTGGCATCTCTGCTGCGTGAAGGAGTTTCACTCTTTCTGCGTGTGACAGCTGCTCGCTCTCTCCTGCTCCCTGTCCCTGTTGGCCCCCAGGTACTTAAGGGTGAAACCTCTGTAGAATGAGAAAGGCGTTGGGGAGCCCTGGGCCTGCTGGTGCCCGGCTGCCTTCTTGGGGGCCAGTGGGATGCCCCTGAGATGCTGGGCATTTCCTCCCGCGCCCACCCCCTGGGCGCTCTGCTGTTACCCGGCAACCGGCTGCCTCTTATCAGCTCCTTGACAAGCTCCAGCCAAATCCTGAAATGGCCCCACCTGTTTTTCAGTTTGTGGTTTAGATCTTTTAATTTTATTTTAGGAAGTGAAATGAACAACACTCGTTCTGGAAGGGGAAGATAAGGCTGGGCTCTGTGGAGTGCTGTCTGCTGGAAAGAAATCTCTTTCAACTTGTGGGCAGTTTTCCAGCACAGCTCGGGTGGTGCGGAAGCTGGCAGCACCCCGGCTGGGAGAACTGGAGGGCGGGCTGCGGGCTCAGGCCAGCCTGGTGCGGCGGGGGTCCTCCTGGACAAGGCTCAGAGATCTGGTGAGCCGGGGGCCCGACCCTGCCCCCGGGCCAGCCACCCAGCCTCTCAAGGCACTGCTGGATTTGCAAGCCAAGAGCTCTATTTCCCAGGCCTTCTGGTGTTTTTTAAAATATAGCTTGATCCTCCCTGATGCTGGAGAGGCATTCCTTGCTTTACTGCCACCTGGAAACTGGCTGGCTGGCTTCCAAGGGGCCTCATTGTTACATTGAATCTCAGGGGGAACCCAGTCCCACCTCCTGTGTTAGTATATTTGGAGCAAATAATAGAAAATCTAGCTCAAACCAGTTAACAATAAAGAGAATGTATTGCAATGAACAAATGATGTGGTGGATGTCAGGTCAGGGTTGATCCAGCAGCTGAGTACTGCCTCTAAGGACTCAGTCTGGAATAGTTACTGTAGGTTCCTTGTCTCGTCCCGTCCCTGAAGTAATCATTAGGGGAATGAGCACACTATGATTGGCTTAGACCAGTCAGGACCCACAGGAAACATGTGGCTGCTGCAGAGGGGGGCCAATTGGATTCTGAGAAGCACCCAGAGCCCCTTAAATCCTTTTCGGATCTGCCAGTATCATGATTGCCATGGCTTCAACTTGAGCTGCCCTGGTCTGAGCAGGTCTCTGTCCACCACCTCCTGATCAGCAGGTGCCCCACCGTGCTCACTGGGACGTGACGGGAACCCCATGGTCATTGCAGTGCCACAGGGCACCTTGGCAGGGAGATGACCAGTCCCCAGGCGATGGCAGGGCACCAGGCGGCTACGGCTGGTTAAATATTCTGGAAGGGTTTGCCGGAGACAGGAATCTGGGAAAAGCATTCTGGGAGGGGAAACAGCCTTCGTGGAGCCCCTGGGTGGGAGCCGTGACACGTGTGGCCCAGCCTGAGGCTGTTCCCTGCAGAGTACACAGGGCTACTGAGGAGCTGGGGGCCAGAGCTGCCCTGTGACCACCTCCCAGTTGAGACCCTGGTGAGAGGTGACAGGTGCGCAGGGGACTGCCATACAGGTGAGGGGTGACAACTGCCTGGTGAGGGGTGTCAGGTGCCCAGGGGAGGGTTGGCAGGTTCTGGGCAGGACATGGAAGAGGAGTGGGGTGGGGTGGGCAGAGGCCGGAGGGAGAGCAGAAGGAGCCGCTGGAGGAGCTGGGGTGGATGGGAGGCCCCTCCCCTCTGGGCTCCAAGTGGGTGGGGCCACTGGGCCTGAGAGGGGAACCCTGGGAGCCTGGGAGGAGATGATGCTTCAATTGGAGCTTCCATTAGGGGCTTGTGGTGAGGCCTGGGGGTGTCAGGCAGGACAGGGCAGGGGTGGGAGGTGGTGGAAGAGGGGGCCCAGGTGATGGTGGGGGCACAGTTTTTAGTGGGAGTAATGAGTCTGTTCCCAGAAGAGGCCACTCTGTGTCCACAGGCCCTGTGTGTCCACAGGCCCACGGCCTCCCAGGGGGACCCCACCCCCTTTGTGTTGCTGGGGCAGCTGGAGGCCCAGCAGGGTAGCTATGGTGATGGGACACATGGCCAGCAGGTGTCAGTAGAGCCTGCAGAAATGGGAAGAGCAGGTGTGGACAGGTGGGGGACCCTGGAAAGGGCCCCCCAGCACTGCCAGGCTCAGAGGGGTCCTCAGAGCAAACTCTGCCAGCAGCCTGGGACTGTTGCCCCGCCACTGGGGTGGGGCCGAGGGGAGGGGCCGTGGGGAGACCCTGAGGAGCTTCTCCCCTTAGCGGGCTGGAGAAGCTGGGCTGCACTGCCATGGGCTCTGGGGCAGGCCCCGCGCTCTCTAAGCCCGGTCTCCCCATCTGCACAGCCGTGCCCAGGAGGAGCAGGGTCCCAGCATGCTCCTGCCCGTGTTTACCGCTCGGGCTGGAAGCCTCCCCAGCTCAGAAGCCCCCTGCCCCAGGAATGAGGCGCACTCAGGGTGCACACACCCCTCCACACGCACGTGGTCGGCCCACACAGAAGCGCAGCCTGCCTTCCACTCCAGGGTCCCGGGAACTGCCAGCCCCATTGCACAGAACGGTGGAGTGGAGGCCCAGGGCGGCAGGGGCCCCCCGCTGCGCCCTCTCTGAGCCTTCGGTGGGCTCCGGGCCTAGGGACTCTGTGGGAGGGGCCTCAGGGCCCTCCAGCTGGGCCAGAGGACAGCAGCTGTGTGACTGAAGGATGGGGAAACTGAGGCAAGCTGGCCTCCAGGGCAAGTGGTGGAGGGAGCAGTCAGAGCTCGCTTCCATGCGGGAGTTAGGTGAATCCGCAGGGACCCCGCTTTCCCGCCTCCCCCCTTCCTGAGCGCTGGAAACGCTGAGGTCGGCTCCTTTCCCGGGCAGAGTGTCCACTTCCTCTGTCAGTGTCTTTTCTACAGGAGCAGATAAAGAGGCTGTGGAGTGGTGTGTGTGTGTGGGGGGCGGGGGTGGCTTCCACCAAGTCCCTGCACCTCTCCCATGCAAGTCCCATGCCTGGCCCATGGCCTCCCTGGCCCCCCAGGGGCCCATTTGGGATGAAGAGGCCTTGGCTCACGGTTCAGCAGTTCAAATTCTAGATCGCCAGCCAGAGCCCTGGGGAATTCGGCACACCCACCCTCTGCAGCCGAATGGGGTCCCAGGCTCCCAGCTGTCACCTGCTGGGGGTCTGCCTCTCCCCACCCCCAACCCAGCCAAGGCAGAGAGAAAAAGCAGGCTCAGAGGGCTCTCATCTGAGTCCTGCTGGGGCAAGGGTCTGAGGTTTCCAGCCCTGTAGCCCCACTCTCCTGGGTCAGTGTGGTCAGGCCACACGGGTAGCGGAAAGGACTGGTCCACTCACCCATCCCTCCATCATCCATCCACCCACTCACTCATTGTCCAGTTCCCCACCCTCCCCCTTGCTGACATATACTGTCTAGGGCGGTGTCTGAGGCAGGGGTTTTGAGCAAGGCTCCCCTGAGGGCAGCTCTCGGGGAAAGCCGGTCAGGCAGGGAGGGAAGCCAGACTGGACGGGCGGGGACAGCTCAGGAGAATGTGAGGAGTCATCGCCACCTGGGGTCTGGGGGCCTGTCTTGTGCAACCCCGTATCAGTCCACCGTTGGCTGGCTGAGCTTCCTCTGGCTACCTGAACAAAGCGCCACCAATCGGGCGGCTTGACACACAGAAATTTGTCCCCCAGTTCCAGAGCCAGGAGTCTGAGATCGAGGTGTCGGCAGCTCCCTCTGAAACCTGTAGGGGCCCTTCCTGCCTCGCCCGGTGCAGGGCAGCGGCCGGCAGGCCTCCCTTTGGTGTTTCTGGCTGAGGCTGCATGGCTCCAATCTTTGTCCCAGGCACCACGAGGGCTTCTTCCTCTTTTCAACAAGGACATGGTCACATTGGGTTAGGGTTCACCCTAATGAGGTCATCTTGATCATCCGCAAAGGCCCTGCTTCCGGAAAAGCTCTCGTCCACAGGCACCGGGTGAGGGGACTTCAGCACATCTTTGTGGGGACCCGGCTCACCCTCAGCGTTGGCAATGGGCGGCCGCAGCTCCGGGTGGAGGGCAGGGCTGGGTAACCTTGGCCCAGGGTGGTTTTTGGAGAAGGGTTGTTAGCTGCCAAGACTCACAGAGAGAGGCAGGAGAGGGTGCAGCTGCCGGCATGGGTTTTGGTCCATCACCAGGGGCTGAGGCGTCCATGTCACTGAGAAAATGAGTGCCCTCCAGGGAGGGGACCTTCTCAGAGGAAGAGCGCAGGCTGAACCTGCCAACAAGTGAAGAGTGGGGGTGCAGAGAGCCGGTGAACTGGGCCGTGGAGGGCGGCACTGGGCGGTGCTGGGTGGGGAAGCTGTGGAAGGTTGGGTGGTCCAGGCAGGCCACCAGGGCGGGGTGCCAGGCAGGCCCACGACGCTCGATGCTGGTCCCTCCCTCCTTCAGCATTTCCTCTTCAGCAAAGTGGAGAGGCCACAGTAAGGCCACGGGCCCAGGGACGTGCCGAGGGGGAGCAGTGGGCCAGCCACATGCTGGGCAGGCTGGCGTTCCGGAAAGGCGGTTTGGTGTTGGACACGGCCAGGGAAACGGGGCTCCTGTGATTTCCAGAGCACCCTCCGGGGGCAGGGGGCGCTCAGGGCAGCCCCCGGGGAGGCCCCTGCCTGCTGGGGGGCCCCCCCACAGCGAGGCCCCAGGTGGGGAAAGGGCTCCATGTGCGGGCTGGGAGGAGACCCTGGGCAGGCCTCGCCCCATCACCCCCATCTCAGAACTACCCCCTCCCCGGGGGCAGAGCCTCACTTGCAGAGTCCATTGGCCAAGGAGGTTTCTTAGAGGAAAACCAGGAGGGACAGATAATGCCAGAAAGAAAGAAAAAGGAAGGAAAGGAAATGACCCCCAACAAACCACAAATGTCCCTCCTCCCCCAACACCCTCCGCCCTAAGTCTGGGCGTCTCTTCCAGACTCTTCTTGGGCGAGAGAAATGAAATTCGGTTCAAAACAGTTTATGGAAAACAGGTTCCATGCCCGGTGCTGGCTGAGCTGAGGGAGCTCAGCCCTGGACAGCCCTCATCTGGGGTGGGAGGTGGCGCTGGGCCCCCTCCCCTGCCCCCCCCAACGGGTTGCAGAAGGGGCCCCTGGGTCGAGCTTGGGGTGCGTTCTCTCCCACTCAGAGGCCGAAAGTCCCAGACAAGGAGCGGCCCCTCCCTGCAGGGGGTTCGGGGCAGAGGCTGCTCCACGCCTCCCGGCTTGGGTGGTGACAGTGGCGACCCTTGGTGTTCCTCAGCTTGAGGACGCGTCACTGCCATCCGGCCTCTGTCTCCTCACTCCGTGTGCACGTGTGTGTGTGCGTGTGCCTTTTGGGGACACTCATCACTGGATTTAAGGCCCGTCCCTATGCAGGGGATCCCTGTGTCCCACCACCCTTACTGTCAAAGACCCCACTTCCACACAGGGCCCTGTTGGGAAGTTCTGGGCGGACATATCTTTTGGGGGACACACCCCGCCCACTGCACCGTTTGGCCGTGGGTGACAGGGTGACCAGGGGCCGTGAGGTGGCCAGGACTGGAGGTGGTCAGTGCCAACAGTGGGCTGTTGTGGGCCAGTCTGGGCCGGCTGGACTGGGGGCACACCAGCAAAGAGGGGGGTCGGGGCCTGGGGCTTTGTGCCCTCAGTGCTGGGCTCCCACCTGGACCCCGCGCCGCCTGCTGCCAGGGCTGAGGGCGCCCCACATCCTGCCTGTGGAGGGGGAGCCCGTGGGGATGTGGGGGTGGGGGCTCCTGGTCCATGGTTGGCACACGTCCATCGTTCCTGTGGCCGCCGCGGAAGATGGATGTCCAGGGCCTCTGGGAGCCTGCCGCCCAGGCTAAAAATGCTCTTAATTAAAATGGAAGCCTGGCACCGCCTCGGGCGGGACCCGCCTCTTCCTTGGCAACTGGGAAGCTTTCAAATTCCCAGGAGGGAGTGGGTCTCCAGGGACAACCTGGCTGCAGGAGGAAAAGAACCGAATTAAGCTCCCGAGGCACCCTTCGCGGGGAGCTGGGTTCCTGTGGGGCCAGCAGGGTGAGGGCCAGCCCACCTGCTGGGCCCCTGGGGATGTGGGCCAGCTTCGGGGGCTCTGCACCGGGAGGGCGCAGGGCGGGGGCCAGGCCTGCACAACACACCTGCTGTGTGACCTGCAGACCCTGCCCCTCCAGGGAGGGACATGGGTGTGTGGGACCGACCTCAGGGCCCCCTGTATTCCCTGGGGTCCTCCTTCTCCCCCCCACTTTCCAGACAGGGGCACTGAGGCCCAGAGACAGAAAGGCCTGTCCCAGGTGACCCAGCGAGTCTGGCCAGACCTGAGCCCCTGCAGACTTGGCACCAGGTGGCTCCTCCCCAACCAGAACTTGAAGCCCCGGGGTGCGGCTGAGGGTGGAATTTCAGGCATGAGGGGGCAGCGGGAAGGCATGTGTGGGGTGCGGGGGGAGGAGCAGGCCAAGGCTGTCAGGCTCCTCCACCCACCCTGTCCTGGGCCCCAGCGCCCCGGGACTACCCCTTGCCCCAGCGTGGTGCTGGCTCCCCCTGCCTGCCTGCTGCTTTGGGTGGGGGTGAGGTAGGAGGGCTGAGGGTACACGGGGGGGGGGGGGTCTGGCAAGCAAAGTACTTCTTCCCTGCAGCCTCACCCCAGAACCGGGTGGCCATGCAGCCTGGTGGGGCCTGGGGGCCCTGGCTCATGCCACCCTCTGAAGTTTTAACACTGCTCCCCAGTTCCCAATGAGCTCTCGGAGAGGAGGTGTTGGGGAAGGAGGGACAGACGGACAGCAAGAGCACTGTACGGTCCACAGCTCCCTGAACCCCTGCGTCCCCTCATTTCAGCCACGCTTCCTGCAGGCCCCCCACCAGGCGTCACCTCCGAGAGACAGTGTCTTCAGCCCGTGTTACGGGAATGGGAGCCAAGTCCCAGGGGAGCTGTGTGGGCTGGTGTGTTCTCAAGGACAGTTGTCTGTCCCCTGACTTGTCCGAATGCAGCCACAGCAGTTCTCCTGGTGGGGGCTGAGCCAGACCAGAGCCAGTCAGGGGGTCTCCCTGCACCCGGTGTAAAGGTAGGCCCTCCCACCCTGTCTCACTCCTGGTGGTCTGCGCTTGGGCTCCCTGGAGACAGAGCCCGACTCAAGTGAGGAGCCCCCAGAGGGGAGGCGGGAAGTGAGGCAGGAATAGGAAGGGGACGATAAAAGGGGTGCTGTGACCCAGGGACACTAGTCCGTACAGGAAGAGATCAGGATGCAGACGCAGGCATGCACAGGGGCTGGCCACGCCTGGGGGACACAGGGAGAAGACGGGGAAGACGGACGACCGCAAGCCAAGGAGAGCGGCCTCGGGAGAGACACTGGTCAACCCAGAACTGGGAGAAGATACGTTTCTGTTGTTGAAGCCGCCCAGTCTGCGGTGCAGCTCAGATTCGGGGGCTGGGGAAACGAGGCCGGTCTGGGCTGTCCCGAAGACCTAGCGGGTGTGGACCGAGCCAGCAGCGAGTCAGCAGGTCTGGGCCAGAGAAAGGTCAGCAGAGGCCGCTCTGTGGCCAGTGGAGGCCCGGAGGCCCCACCACCCCACCACTGCTGTTGGGGCCTTTACGGAGGCATGTCCGATGTCGGGAACCGAAAATGAATAGTTTTCAAACCCTGCATTCTGCCTCCCCTCCTCGGGGACACCCTGGTTGTAGGCACCCAGGTTGTGTTTGGGGTTCTCCCTAGACCCTGCACACTGCTGGCCATCCCTGTATCATCACACAGAGGGGACCCGGGTGTGCGCCCGTGTCTCCAGTGGCCCCAGGCCACGTGTGTGGTCTGAGATCATCTGATTGAGGTTGGAGATAGGAAGCCTCAGGAACAGCCTGGTGGGGTCCCTGGTGGGAGAGCTGGGTCTCTGAGACCCACCAGCCCCACGTCCAAAGGGGCAGGAGCTGGGGGCTGGTTCCCGGTAGCTCCCA
Source organism: Sturnira hondurensis (assembly GCF_014824575.4). NCBI lineage: Eukaryota > Metazoa > Chordata > Mammalia > Chiroptera > Phyllostomidae > Sturnira > Sturnira hondurensis. Next base: position 5,594,342 of record NW_028082364.1, read on the forward strand.
GAGGAACCGTCGGGCTTCCTAAGGGCGTGGCCCCCGACAGAGTTCCTGGCCCTCCCTCGGTGGAGTCCTGCATTCTGTGTGCACCCCAGGAAGCCCTTGGCCTGGAGGAGGCTCGGGGAGCTGGGTGGCTGGTGGGACCAGCAACGAAGATGCCAGTGGCTGTGCTGGCCGATACGGGCAGGCCCAGCTCTACCCCTGCCCTGGAGCTGAGAGCCCTGGGCACAGCCGTGGGGGCAGCCCAGTGGAACACGAGGTGCATGGGGCCCTGTGCCCAGCGTTCACCTCAGCACCCATTTCACAGACCAGAAGACTGAGCCTGTCCCAGGTCACAGAACAGAGGGGAAGAGGTGGTTATCGTTCCCCACTCACCCTCCTTGCATCCCACCCAGCCCTGCACCATCCTTAGTCATTTTGGGGACCATGGCCCATTCAGACCTGCACTGCCTCCAGCCAGAGCTGGCTTCCAGAGTATTCCGAGCCCCCAAGGCCACCGCCGATTGATGGTGAATGGAGCTGACACATAATTTGTACCTTGAGTACAAAGATGCAGCCGTTGCTGGAAGAGAACCGAAACCAGCCATGAAAAATTCCTGTGCTTTCCACAAAAACACCAATAAAATGAAAGTCTGAATAAACACCACTCAGCCCACCCAGGCGTGAAGGGGAGAGAGATGCTGCAAGTCACCTGAGCGGGCCCGCGCCTCCTGGAGGCGGGACAGGCCCTGCCTGCAGGGCGGGGCGGGGCCGCAGCGCGTGCCTGTTTCTGCCTCCCCAGCAAACTTCTGCCTGTCCTGGAAAACCCTACCCCGGGGGTGTCCTTCCGCTCCCCCAGCAAAGGGACCTTCACAGAGGTGTGTTGGGTGGGCACACTGTGGGGGGCTCCCTGCTGTGGGCTGCACTATAGCCTGAAGGTTTGTGTCCCTGCCCCCCAATTCCTGTGTTGGGGTCCTGCACCCCAACGTGGTGGTGTCAGGAGGGGAGGTGGGGAGGTCCTGAGGGTGGAGCCCCCAGGAAGGGGGTCAGTGCCCTTATTGGGAGACCTCACAGAGCTGCCTTGCGCCTCGTGCGGTGAAGACACTGGGGGGAACACTGGACACCTGCAAACGAGGAAGTGGGCCCTGGCCCGTCACTGGAACTGCCGCCCCTTGACCTTGGACCTTCGGCCTCCAGGACTGTGAGAACGAAATCTCTGTAGCTGAAGCGCCCGGCCTGTGTCATGGTGCCCGAGGGGACAGTTGTAAGAGGGGTGATGGGCAACCCCGGAGAGAGGAACACAGCCAGAAGGCCTGAGGCCAAGTCCCCTCCATCGCCACTCAGCCCTGTGGCCTGGGACCAGCCGCCTCCGCTGTCTGGGCCTCTGTTACCACATCCCAACAAGAGCCCTCTCTTGGGGCGCCGGGCTCCAGCCACCCACTGGAAATGGAGAGGCAGTGACCTGGGCACCTGGGAGAGCAAGGCCGTGGCCCTGCACCAGGACACCGGGACAGGCCAGTAGAGGCCCGGCAGGGGGAGCGGTGGGCCGGAGGGAGGGCTCCGGGTGGTGTCCTGACTGGGACAGGGCTGAGGGCCGAGGGCCCCCACTGGGTCTTGAAGGTTGAGCTGTGCGGGCCAAGATGTGTTCAAGTCCTGGCCCGAGGAACCTCAGCACCTGGCCTCCCCTGGCAACGGTGGCTGCAAAGGTGATGGGTGGAGAGAATCTCGCTGGAGAGGGGAACCTCTGCCTGATATGACAGGGCGGGGTCCTCTGGAGGGGACACCCACAGAGGAGAGGCCCCGTGAGGGTGCACTCAGGGCAGACGGCCGAGCGATGGCAGACGCTGAGACTGGAAGGATGCAGCTCCGAGTCAAGGGGCCCCAGGCCAGCCGCCGCCAGCAGCAGCTGGGACAGGCCTGGGGTAGACTGTCCATCGCAGCCCCAAGAAGGAGCCAGCCCTACGGACCCCTTGGTTTTGAACTTCGGACTTCCTAAACTGGGAGAGCACGCGTGCCTGTTGCCTGAAGCCACCCTGTCAGCAGCATTTGTTAAGGCGGGCCCAGGAAAGCAGTCCACTCGGTGACCAAGCTGTCCTGGTCGGGAAGCTTTGGGGTCCTGGCTCCAGGCAGGGCTGACTCCGGCCGTGCAGTGCCAGGGGAGGGAGGCAGGCGCTGGTTGCCCTGGGGCACGGGGCTCTGGGGCCCTCAGGCTTCCCCAAAACCTGCCGGTCCCCGTTCACACAGGTGGCCATCTTGGCTGCCATCTGCTGGCCCTAACAGGCCCCCCCACACCCTCACTTGTTCCTGGGAGAGTCCCCTTTTCTATGCAGGTAAACTGAGGTTCACAGGTGGGCAGTGGCTTTGCAAATGCCACACTGGGTGCAAGTGGGTGGTGGTCCAGAACTGGCAGCCAAGCTGGCTGACTCCACCTTCATCGAATCGGCACCCACCTGCAGGGGTGGCCTGGCCAGAGACTGGCCCAGCTCAGCTGCCCCGTGTGACCAGGGCAGTCACAGAGCCTTGAGCCTCGCCCACGTGGCTCTGAGAAGGATCTTCCCTCTCCCGCGCTCACACATCTCGTGGTGGGCGCTGGCTGATGTGGGGACCTCGACGTGGCCGTATGTGGGCCGGAGGACCTGCCCGTGGCCTGTGCAAGTGGCTGGAGCTTCTTCAGATGCTCTGTAGGTTGTGGTGGCCTCGGGCAGTCGAGGGTCTCACCTGGCGGCTCCAGGTTCCTCTCATGAATATCCCAGTGCCTGGGGTGATGTTGAGTCTCCTTTTCTGACCTTGATTCAGAAGTCACAATGTCACTGCCTTGCATCTGGCTGTAAGACACAAGGTTCCACCTCCAGTGGGAAGAATGTCAAGGCTGCAGAGGAGAGACATTGTGTGGCCGAGGATACAATGTGTCAGGAAGCCAGGCCACGGCCTCCAATGTGGTCGTTTACTGTGGGGAGGGGGGGGGGAATAGAAATCGTGACCTGGTGTGGGCGGCGTGGGGGGAGGGAGAGTGGACTCAGGGGCACTGGAGGGGCTGGAGGAGGGGCACAGGGTGGGGGTGGAGTTCCGCCTCTCCGGCAAGGCCCAGATAAGGCTCATCTCTCATCACTCAGGTCTGATGAGCTTGTCCGCAGACAGAGCCTCCGTCTGCAGTGCTGTCCATACTGTGTCACCCCTTCTAGGGCTGACACCCCCACCCCCACCCCACGACTTTTCGGGGCAGGGCCTCTTTCTTGCTGCAGATCTGAGGTTGGCCCTCTCCCCGCACAGAGGAAATGAACAATGAACGTCCGTAGGCGAGGAAGGAGAGTTAAGCGGGAGAGAGCGCCGTGTCCCTCCACACCCGAGGGAGTCACACTTCCGGGCTGCGACCAGCGGCACCCAGCACTCTCTGCGACACTCCACACTCGGGCAGCGGCCTCAGGGCATCTCTCTCCTCCCGAGGGGCAGGCTCTGCGTCCCCTGGCCTGGTCCTCACCCACATGTCCCACTGTAAGCCCCATGAGGACAGGACTGTGGTGTCACTTTGTCGTCCGGGCCTGACCCTGTGGGTATTTGTTAAATGAACATGAGTGGATAGATGCAAGGAAGTGGGGGTGTGGCCTCAGGAAGGCCTTAGCCACCAGGGGCATGGGACCTGAGTGGAAGGTGGCAGTGGGGGGAAGCCCTACAGGGCAGCAGGCGCCCTCCCCGGCCGTTTTATTCGGTCAGCACAGTGCTAACCACACTGCCCAGGAGCCCCCACAGGAGGCCAGCCGCCTTGGAGGGCGGCTGAGTTCACAGTGGGCGACGGGCCGGGGAGCGCACAGCTCTGTGTGCTGTTGGGGGGAATCTTCGTCACTGCAGCCCACTCTGACCGATGCACCGGCGTCCCTTGAACAGCAGCATACGTGGCCGTCCTCTCCTGTTTCCTGCCTCACTCCCAAGGGTGCCTCCGTTTGGGATGACGTGTTGGTTTGATAGGGTGGCCGTCATCGAGGACTGCAGGGTGGCGGCACGCACCCTGGAGGCATCCTGTCTCCCAGTCTGGAGGCCAGGAGCTAAAGGTCAGGGTGTGGGCAGGGTGGGCTCCCTCCGGCCCCCCCGAAGAAGGGCCTGCTCCCAGCCTTGCTCTTTGCCTTGCTGTCTCCGCCTTTCCACAGTCTTCCCTCCGCATCTGGGTCCCCTTTTTATAAGGATAGCTGTCACATTGGATTAGGGCCCACCCTACTCCAGGGTGACCTCATCTTATCACACTTGCAATGGCCCTATTTCCAAAGAGGGTCACGCTCGGAGGTCCTGGGGGTCGGGACCTGAAAGTGTGAATCCCTGACAGAGGAGGGTCGGTGGGAGCTGGTCCAGGTGAGCAGGGCTGGACAGGAGAGTGTGAGAGAGAAGGTGGACATTTCACGGCTGGCTAGTTCTAGAAGGTTCTTCCCCCACCCCAAGATTTTATTTATTTAAAATTTTATTTAATTTTAGAGGAGAAGGGGAGAGAGGGACAGAGACATCAGTGTGTGGTTGCCTCACATGCGCCCCCTTCTGGAGACCTGGGCCATAACCCAGGCATGTGCCCTGACTGGGAATCGAACTGGTGACCTTTTGGTTCACAGGCCAGCATGCAATCCACTGAGCCACACCAGCCAAGGCTGGTTCTAGAAGGTTCTTAAGCAACTCCTTATGGCTTCAGAAGACCGAGAGTGCCTGTGTGCGTGTGTGAGGGTGCGGTGCTGCTCCCCGCTCATCTTCAGGTGGAGACAGACCAAAACACACAGAAAGTGGGGGGGGGGGTACGCAGCGGGGACGCCTGTCCAGCTCAATCTTTGCGGGTTTGTTTCCGACTTTATGCTGACTCTGGAAATGGATTGACATGGGAGGTGGGGGTGAAAGAGGCGGCAAGAAAAGGAAAGCTTTCAAAGCTACAGCCATGGGAAATGTTTTTATTTTCTGCTTGAAAGAAAATGCCAAAGAAAGATTTTTTTTTAAAAGGAAAGGAGGTGAAGAGAGAGTGAGAGAGCCAGTGTGTGTGTGTGTGACTGAGAAGAGAGAAAGAGACAGAGAGACACAGAGAGGGGACGGGGGGGGGGAGGGGGACGGACATCCTGGGAGACCTGGGAGGACGAGTTAGGCCCTGCTGCCCCCTCCCTAGACATGTCACCATGGGCCATGGGGCACCGAAGATGGAGGGCTGGGCTTGCCTGTTACCACCCAAGCCCGGTGACCGGAGGAGGGTCACCCAGCTCTCTGGGCTGCAGGGACCATTTTGAGAAGTGTCTGTGGGGCCCAGATAACCCGGGGACAGACCTGTGTGCAAGTAGCAGAAAGAATACTGAAAGGAACGCCCAGGGTGTGCGTGTGTGTGTGAGAGGGAGAGAGAGAGAGAGAAACTAGAAAGCTCAGAGGCTCATGAGAAATGGCAAAATCTTCAGGTGAGCCCCGAGGGGTTTCAGGGCAGGTGGGGGCGCTCTGGACCCCTGCTCCTGGGCCAGGCCCATTGAACTCCTCACCACAGCCACCTCCAGCCAGGAATGTGCCCTGGGTCAGCCTGACCTCACGCAGCCCCAGGCCAAATGGACTCTCGTTGACTTCTGACCTGTCACCTCCGCCCAGGGGAGGACAGGAGAGGCCCTAGTAGAGGGAGAGGATTGATGGGAAAGGGCAGTGAAGGGGGTGGCGGGGTGGAGGGACGTTTACCTTCTAGAAGCTAATCTGGGTCGGGCCGGGGGCTCCCCGGGGGCGCTGGGGCTCCAGGTCTGTATCCCCAGAAGTGAGGGTCTAGCCGTCACTTCTTGGCTGTGCCAACGTGTCACTTCTTTCTGCACCCTGAGTTTCCCATCTGTGACACAGCAGGACCTTACCAAAGTCAGGGGCCGTCAAAGTCATCTCCAAAGAGGGGCCAGTTTGCACAAAAGGAATTTTCAGACTATAAAAGAGGAAACTGGGAGTGTTCTGCGCGGAAGGGGTGGGACCGCGGGGATTGGCAGGGCCACGTGGGTCAGGGCACTGGAAAGGGTCGGAGGCCCCTCTGGGGGGCCAGCCTGGCGGAGGAATTTGCTCCAGAACTCTCAGCTTGCACAGGCCTGCCAGAGAGGGCGGGGTTCGGAGGCCCGACTGGGCTGCGGCGGCGGGGGAGGCAGACCTCTAGGAGCCCGGGCGGCCCCCTTCGGGGGGCCCTGCCTCCCCACCTAGGCTCGGCGCCCCTCCCCCACACACGTGCTGCCAAGCCCTCCATTAGTCACCCTGGCACTGACACACATAAATCCCATTAGTCACACCCACACAAACTCGCCTGCAGAACACACCCCGGGCACACCCAGACAAAGGAGGAGGCCCCCACAGTGCCTAGGCCGGTGCAGGCAGCCTAGGCCGCCCGGCGCGCACGTGGTCAGTCTCCCGCAAAGCAGCCGTCGCCCACGGTAACAGCCCCCCACGACTGGGCGCTGACGGCTCCAATAACCACGATCCTCCCCCCACCGCGCCCAACACACACACACTGCAAACCCCCTCCACCCGCTTTGGGCACACAAATACCACAACAGACGCCCACGAGTGCCCTTGGCCATCCCCTCTTTGCCTGTCTCTGGAGGGGGCACAGCAGGCAGCGTGTCCCCCCTCCCCACGCCTGTCCTCCGACTGTCTAGCAGGAAAACCATTCCCCAAGGTCAGCAGAGCGCTTCGGCAGGCGGCCGGGAGCTGATTTATTGGCGGTTTATTTGGAGAAATGCTATCGCTTTTAGATTCCGGTGGGGGAAAAAAAACGCTCACGGTGGACTTTAACCTTGGGCTGAAACCGCAGCGCTTTGTTTTCCGAGGCGCTTCCTGGGGCGCCGCGGCGGGGCTGGGCCGAGGGGGCGGCGCGGCGGGAATGCGGCTGAGCAGACTTCCCACTCCTAGGCTGCGCTCCGCCGCCCGCCGGGGCGGGCCCTCCAACTCTTCTGGGCTCGGCGGGAAGCCCTCGGTCCTTCCGAATGTACTAGAAATTCTAGGAAGGAGCCGAAGCTCTCAGGGCGAGCGCTCCTGGAAGCGAGGTTGCAAGTCCCTGCTTGCGGCCTCTGCCACTGACCGTTCTCACTCGCGTCGCTAGCTCAGGGAGGCCCTCAGGCGGCACCTGGAGCTGGCGAATGCCTTCCCCTTTCCTGGCTGTCCGGACCCGAAGTCCTGACCTAAGACTGACTGTTGGTGGTGGTCCCCGATGCCGGGCATGGCCTGCTCAGCTGATGTAGGACACCAGATGGAAGGCTTGTTCCCCACCCCTCTGGCAGACAATGCTGGTGGCATTGAGCGTTATTACAGCAAAGGCACTCTCTCTGGGCGCCCCTTGACCGTTCGGGTAGAAGGACAGCCTTTCCTACCAGGCATCGCCCGACCGATCCCTGCTACCCCGAAGGTTGGGCTATTCGCGCCAAAGCCTGTGGACGACAAAAAAGCCCAGGGTATCCCGGGCATGGAGGGGAAGATGGGCTGGCCTGGTCTGGGGAACCACTTGAGCACTCATCTCCAGGCTTACCGCTGCACACATCTAGCTAGGTCTTCGCCTAGCAAAACAAACAAAACGCCCCTCCCCCTTCCTGCGCTCCAAGAGGGCTCTAAGGTCAGAAGGATGGCGCGGGATTAAGGCAGAGTGCTGAGAGAGGACTGAGAGGCAGAGTTCTGAGAGGCCGCTCAGCCTCCGACCCCAACATCATTCCTTTATGGTGTGGGTGGCGCGGGTGGCCACACCCGTCCCAGCCTCACCGAACCTTCGTAGGAGTCAGTGCCCTGGCCGGGCGCGATCTGGTGAGGCCCGGGCCACCACGAGGTCTGGCGACTGCGGGGGTAGATGCGGTGGCACCAAGCCAGCAGCCGTTATCTCCCTTTGGCGAAAAGGGAAGCTCTTGGCTTGGCGTCCCGGCCGTACCGGGGCCCTGCTCTCCCAGTTACGGCCTGGGGGTCCCCCGAGGCTGCGAGGGGTAATAAGCCAGAGCAGCCGGGAAGCACAGGGAAGGAGGGCCCGCATGGAGATTTATGGCCACAGCCAGCCCTCTGCGCACCGAGCGCGTCTCCGTCTCCGTCCTTTGCACGCTGAGCAGTGGAGAGGAAGACCCGACCCGGGCCAGGGAAAAAGCCAGGGCCGGAGGCGGAGCCAGGAGGCGCCGGGATCCTCAGGGCCCGGCCTGGAGCTTCAGCCTCGGCTCTGTCCGCCCTGAGCCCTGGTCCCGGCTGCGAGCGGGGCTCTGGCGCCGAGTCCCTCGTGTTCCTGGCGAGCGGGGCTGCTCTAAGCAGGGCTGCCGAACCTCTGCTCCGCTCCGAATCGCGGCTGGGCCAGTAGCAGCACGGGGATGGCACTGCTTTTCCTGGCGGGGCCTCTCCGGGTTTTAGCGGCGTCCGGGCCAGGAGCTCCCAGGTTGCTGGACCTGGGACTCGGACACTGGAGCTTAAAAGACCCGGCCAGATCCTCCCAAGCGGGCAGGAGAGGTCGGTGACCGCCCAGGCTCCTTTGCCTAGAGCCTCACAGAGCGCGGGCGCTTACGTCCCCTCTGGGAAGGCCGTTTGGGGCGAAGAATGGAGGTGGCTGGGTGTCCTCACCCAAGAAACGAGGCTTTTCCCCCACTTTGGGGAAGGGGTAAGGGGAGAGACGTGTCCACGCGGCCAGTGACCCCGGAGTTTCGGAAAGCGCCGGGTTTGGCCCTGAATAGGGGGGCTGAGCCGGAGGACAAAAGCGCGGCTCGCGGGAGCTGGGCTCAAGGTTGGCTTGTCCTTTAGTTTTAAAACAAAGGGGAAGCATTCTGTCGGTTGGCTCGCCACAGAGCCAGAGCCGGTGACCTGGGAACACACAAAAGGCCTCGCCCCCCGAAGCCCACGCTGGCCGTGGACAAGGGCACAGGCCTGGGCGAATTCTGCGGGAACTGAGGTCTGGGGTTTCGAGGTCCCACCCTCCAGCCGATTTTCCGCTCAGTCAGTACAAAACACACACATACACACACTACGTCAACACTCCTTTTGGCCACGGCTCCCGCCGGGAAGACAGAAGTATGTGGGGGGAGGGGGCGGAAGATGGCGGCCAGACTGCGGGCTGCGCGGCTGTCACCCGCTCTACATTTCAGTGTGGCCCACCAGTGCGAGGAAGGCGTCAGCCTAAAACTGGAAGGCCGGTGAGGGGTGCTCCAGAGGCCCCTGCACGCGGCGAGGGTTTTCGCAGAAGCCCGGGCAGCTCCCACCTCTCGGCCTGGGAATCCGTCCCTCGCCCTAAGATGGCTCCCAGCCGCTGTTTATCCAGCGACTGCGGGGCCACCCGGGTGTGGGGCTGCGGAGGGGGCGCAGATCAGGGCGCGCACAGGACTACCGGGGCGGGCGGTGCCTCGGCGCGGTCCCCACGCACGCTGCAGCTCGACCTGACCTGGCCAGGGCCTGTCCTATCACCCTGTCCCGCGGAGCTGCCACCTCCGCCGGCCCGAGCCCCGCGCCGGAGCCGATTCCGCCGGTGCGGGTGTAAGTGTGTGCGGGGAGGGCGGTGCAAGGGGGCTTGGGGCCACAAAGGCCCAGGAGGAGGAGGTTGGAGCATAGAGCCTGGACGTCCGGAGCCAGGAACCTCGGCCCTAATGAAATACAGGCGCGGTTCACCCCGCCGACTAGGCACACCCTTGGAAAATGCAAACGCCATTGGCAAATCCAGGGCAAACAGGCAGAATTTTTATTAGCAACTAAATGATTTATGGCACACATACCCGGCCGTCACAATTACAGCGTCTTGGAGCATCCAGGAGTGAAAACATTAAACATTTATAAAAATAGGCTTTTGTTATTTTCCACCCCGCAAGCCCTTTGTATTCTCCAATCCCGGCTCTCCCAACATACATTTTTTTTCTTGAGCTATATTAAAATAAAAACATTCCAGATCTAGGGCGGGGATATGGGATGGCGGGGATCAGGGTCTGGGCTCCCAATACTGGAGGGCAACCAGGGGGGTGGGAAGCAACCGGGACTCGGGCGAGGGAGGGTTTACTAGGAAACCAAAAAGGCCTCTGCATAGGACTTGAAGATGGTCGGCGCCCTCGTACGGCCCCTTCCCAAGCCTTGGCTTCCAGCGGCTCGACTGTGTTTATTTTATTTCTGCAGTCATCCCCCTCCCCCCAAGGAACACAGACACAATACCTCCTTTCTTTTAACCCCCCTCTCCTCTCCGTCTTTGCTCCTGCCTGTCCGGGGCTGCAAGGGGAACCTCCCGCTGCCCGGGCCGCCACAGAGACCTGTGCGCCCTGCTCCAAACGCGGCCACCGCCGCTTGTTCCCCTCGGATCCGGCTATTTTCGTTCCTTTCTTTCCTTCTCACTCCTCCCTCCTCCCCGCAGAGCTCCGGCTTCCAAAAGAGGGCAGCCTAGAAACCAGCGCTGGAGGCTTTAGGAAGGGCAACTTGAAACTGTCCTCAAGAGGCTGAACTTTTTTCCCCCCTCAAATTTATACTGGAATTAAATTAGACACCCCACTTTACTCTCGAACCTTAACCCCTCTTTTTTGCTAAAAGTGGTTTAAAGAAAATAGTACAAACGGGCGCTAACTAGCTTATTTTACCCCCTCCAGAAAAGTTGCCTTAAAAATAGATTTTAAAAAATGAAGCTAGCTGTGTGAAAACGCTGAGTCCGCAGCGCGGGGGCTAAAGAGCGGGCTCCTCTTGTTTTAATTAAAATCCAATCATCACGGTGGCTCTCCGAGGCAGGATCGGCAAGGATTTCTGCCCTTCCAAGCTTCCTTTTCAGGGTAGGTAATGCCCAGCCGGGCATGGGTCCCTGCCAAGCTGCGGAGAGGGTGCGGGGGCCCCCCAGGGCGGCCCCTACGACCGTGTCCTCTCTTCTAGCGCCCGCAGCCAAGTAGGTTGCCGCGGGCAGCTCCCGGCGACTCAACCCCGAAAGGATTTTGCTGAAAGCGCAAAATAAAAGTACAAAGTCTGGGGGATTGAGTCTCCCCTCCCCCTCCGGCCACCGCGGCCAGCCAAGCACTTTTTGGGCTTGGCTGCTGCAGTCTCTGAGCTCAACAGTCTCACCCCCCCCCTCGGTCTCGCCCTCCCTGGAGGGGGTGCGGCGAATGGAAGGCGAGAGAGGCCCCCAGCCAAGAGGTTTTTAATATTACACTTTAATAGGTTTCAGAAAGCCCCGTGGAGAAATGCTAATAGGCTGAAATGTCAGAATCGAGAGGGAGTTAGTTCGCACTCAGCCGATCCAATCCTTTTTTCTGCTCTGATTTTTTCTGGGGGGGGGAGGGAAGGGGTGGGGAGTGCCCACGCAGAGAGACTTTGGGGAGGGGCGCGCGGTGCAAAGAGCCGCAGCCCTAGTTGGGGCCTTGGGGGCAGCGCGCCCGGCTCGCGTTTCTATAGGAACCCCTTTTAGAAGATTAGAGACTCACCCGCTGCCGGCCGCCGCGGCCTCTCCAAAATATTAATCAGTAACCATCTGACACCGCATTTCAGGGAGGGACCCGCAGGCCGGGGCTAGGAAAACGGCCTTCTCGCCAGCACATCCTACCCAACCGCGCTGCTGGGGGACAGGGAATGAATCGCTGCTTTGTTTTAAAAGGGGGGGGGGAGGGAGGGAAAGGCAGCCCTAGTCCGTTTTGGCGTCGCCAACGCGCGTTCTATAAGGCGCGCCCCAGGGGAGGTGGGGGGCCGGGGCCCAGGCGCGGGGTGCAGCCGGCCGAGCCCCAGGCCCTTCCCGGCTCACTCGGTTTGTCACCTCCTTCTGCGAGCAGGAAGCTGACAGGCGGCCCATTAAACCGCGCCTTGCAAAGCTCAGGATTGCGGCGACAACCATCTTCCTCTATTTTGATCACTAAGCCCAGACGCTGGGGGAGGGGGGAGGAAAAGGCAGGAGGAGGAGGAGGAGGAGGAGGAAGGGGGGGTGTCCGAGCTGGTGGAGGGGGAGGGCTGCCTAGAAACGGCCCGGAAAAATTCTCACCACCAGTTTTGATCATTCAGCCCCGCCGAGGGGAGCCTGGAAACTGCTGAAGCCCTTTGGTCCGTAATTGGTTTTATAGGAATGGCTGAGGGCCAAGGTGTTTACATGCGCGTGACTGGCGGCGCGCGCGGCCAATGGGTGGCGGCTGGGGGCCGGCCTGGGGGGGAGAGGCGGACCCCGGGGAACAATGCGTGTTTCTTCCGCGAAGAGTGCTCCCCTCCCCCAGCCGCCCCTCCCCCCCGCTGGCTTTTTTTTTTTTTTTTTTTTTAGATCCAGTGAGAGGAACTTGAAAGGGGGGTTGTGTAATGTACCTTTTCCAATCCCGGGCTGTATATGGAGATTTGGGATTCTTTAAACCGGCGCTACCTGGATTTTATTAAAAAGCGGGGAGCTCGGCGGGAGGAAAGCTGGCTTTTCCGGGGGCTGCGGGAGCCGGGCCGCGGGAGGGCGGAGGAGTTGGCGCGCCGAGCGCTCGGCCCGGGGAGCGGTTTTCAACCAAAAAAAGGAAAGGCGGGCAAAAAGTGTGAGGAGGCTGCGGGTGGCGGAGGGGCGCAGCGACCGCGGGATGGCGGGCAGCACGGGCGCGTAGCCGCGCCGGGAGCCGGGGCCGCCACCGGAGTCGCCGTCGCCAGAGTCCGGAGCCCGGAGCCCCGCCGCGCCAGGTACGCCGCCGGGTCGCCCGCCCGTCCCTGGCCGGGCGCGATGGTCTCCAAACTTCTTCAGCGGGTCCTCCACCCCACCTCACCCTCGGGGTGTGCAGAGGGGATCCCTGCAGCTTTCTTGTCCTCGAGAATGGAATCGGGGGCCAGGGCCGGTGAGGCGGTGGCACGCAGGGAGGGGAGAGGGAGAGGCGCTCTTTCCCCCGGCTCTCACTTGAGCCCGCAGCCCAGCTCCAGCCCGCCCAGCCTGGCCTTGGAGCATCGGTTCTTTCTCGGTTCCCTGTAGGCGGCGGGGGAGCCCGAACGCCGAGACGTTTTCGATTATGGGCTGTTTTTAATTAAAAGCCGGAATTCAGCCATTTTAACTATATTTAAGAGGGGGAGAAAGTAGGGAGAGCGTAGCAGAGCTCGCAGATGGCCGAGCCAGCTTCTCTGCCAGAGCGAGGGTGTTCCGGGGGGCTCCACCTCGACTTCCCCAAAGTGGGGCATGACCTGAAGTGCTGCCTTTTAAAAGAAAGACACACAAGGACGTTTTTTAAAAATCACGGGAAGCTCATCGCCTTAAGACATCTATCCTAGGATGTGGCGATCTTAGATTTTTCCAAAGTAAATGCGGATCTGGTAACCAGAGCCTGAAGGGAGAGAGCGAGGGAGGGAGAGAGGGAGGAAGGGAATAAGGGGGTGGCTGTAACCAAAACAGGGTTAAAATGACCACCTTTAGCAAAGTTATGGAGGAAGGCTGGAGGGGGGAAGCCGGGGGTGGGGTGGGGTGGGAGCTGGTGGCCAAGGGGTCAGCAGCTCGCGGCGCGGGGCATTGGGCGGGCACCGGGGAGTCGGTGGCTTCGGCGTGATCGGCAGCTCTAGGAGTGCCCCGGCCTCCCGGAATCAGGGATCCAAGCTGCTGCGGGCAGACAGGGAGCGAGGGTCGGGTTGGCTCCAAGACCCCCCTCCCGACCCCAAGGGAATAGGCAACCGACAAATCTTTTAAACAAACAGCTGTAAACTGGAACTACAGAGGGATTTACCCAACGCTGGGGGAGGCGCCCCTCGGTGCGAAGGTTTTCTTTGTAGGTTATTTTGGGGTTGGGGGAGGCTAGAGTAGCAGCCAGGCTCTTGAGCCCCTTCCGTCCTCCGACGCCCCCCAAATCCCGGGTTCCAGGCCACGTCTTCGGGACGCAGGATTCCCAGGCCAGGGCGCTGGAAAATGAAACCAAAGCTTGTTTGGAAGGATTCTTTTCAGTTCTCAGGCGAGAATGCCACGTCTCCGGTCCTCGGACTCAGACTTTGCGACTCACAGTGCCCTGAGGGGGGGCGGCGAAGCCCTTGAAAAATAATAAACCCGCTTTGCACCCTCTCTCCCGAAAAATCCACGAGTTCGGCGCCTCAGAACGAACTGAGGGAAACTAAACTAAAAAAAGGAAGGCGAGGGCCCCCAAAGGTTAAATATTAAACTTTCCCGATCAGATAGTGTCACGATCTGCTCTTGGAAAGGTTTCACGGTTTGAAACCCCAGAGCGTGTGACGTCCAGGAATCAAACACTCTTCGGAGGTTTGTATTTTCGCGGTCCGGGTGCCTCCGAGGGGCCTTCCCCACTTTGGCGAGGCCCGGTGAACCGCCGAGGCAGAGGCGGGCTGGGGCGCAGCGCGCCACCGATCGCTTTCCGAGTCGCGGCCCCGGGAGCCTGAAGCCGTCAGTGGAAGGAGTATGGATTTTTGCGTTTTATGGAAAAGGGGCTACTCCCGAATTTATTTCTGGCCACCAGATCTGCAGCTCTCAATCCCGAACAGAAGAACGACTTTCTGAAACTTGTTTATTTTTTTTCTTCCCCTTTTTTCTTTTCTCTCTTCTGTTTCTTCCGCGGCCCGTCTCCTCTCTCTCGCAAGACGCCGAGTGCGCCGCCTCGCGCAGCTCCGCCTGGCCGCCTGGAGGAGCCCCACCGCCTGCAGCCTGTGCGCCCGGGGCCGCGGGCCCGCCGCAGAGCGCAAGCCCCGCTGGCCGCCGCCGCCATGCATGCCGCGGAGCCCCCACCGCCCGAGGACTCTGGGACTACGCCGAGGCCGAACTTTTAGGTTCCGCTGAGCGAGGCCCGCGGGCCGGGTGGGGGGCTGGCCGTGGCACTCCCGCGGAGGATGGATGGCCGAGACTTCGGGCCTCCGCGGTCCGTGCACGGCCCCCCGCCGCCGCTGCTGTCCGGCTTGGCGATGGACAGCCATCGCGTGGGCGCGGCCACGACAGGACGCCTGCCCGCTTCGGGCTTGCCGGGCCCGCTGCCGCCCGGGAAGTACATGGCGGGCCTCAATCTCCACCCGCACCCGGGTAAGTGCCCTGCGTCCTGGTCGCCCCCGCTTGTACCCCCGGGATCCGGGGGAGGGGTGCCAGGGAAGTACTGTGGGGCCTGTTCTCGGGCGTTTGCGACGGGAGTGCGGCACTATCCTCTCTCCCGGCGGATTCATGGGGTTGCGGGCCGTTTCAGCTTCCGAGGTGGGGAGACCCTGGAACTGGGGCGAGGCAATCCAGGAGGCGCCGGTGTAGGGGTGGAGGTAGGCTCCGCTGCCTCCTCCGGCGCGCGGGGTTCTCCCAAGGCGCATTTCTCTGCCGCAATTGGAGTCACCGGGGATGAGCCCAACTCCCGAATCCCTGCGGCTGAGGCTGGGCTGGAGTTTTCAAAATTTGGACGAGAAAAGCACAAGCCAGCCCCACACCCTTTGAAACATCTGTTCCCAGAGCTCGAATCTATTTCTTGGCAAGCGCCCTTGCCAGAGCCCGTGGGCCCCGGGTTCGGTTTCTAGCTCTTCCACTTGCGCCGCGCGGGGTCTCCGGCCCGCCGCGAGCGCCTGAGTGTTCCGGGAGGACGGGAAACCCAGCCCTGGGACCTTGGCCTGCGGCGGGTGGGCGGCGGTCCTTGGGAGACCCCTCCAGAAGGAGAACGGCAGTCTTGGGACCCACACCCTGGTAGGAGAGCAGCGACTCTGGCCCCGGGGACCCCTCGTACTCCGGCGGGAGGGCACGCGCGCGGCGGGCATGCAGAAAGTGGGCCGCTGCCACCCCAAAGCTGAGGGAAGGAAGCGCTACGGGAGCAGATCCGGCCAGGCTAGAGCGGCGGAGGGAAAATCTAAGTCTGACATTAGTCATAGAGGGAGGTGACCGACAAGGCTCGGCCGCCTTCGCCATTTCCCAAGAGGGGCTGCCCAGGCTCCGTGAGGACGGCTCCGGGGAGGGGAAGGTCGCCCCGGCGGCCGCGGCCGCTCCAGTCGCGCGCGGTGGGAAGGCAATTGCGGGCCCCTCCAGACCTGCGGCCGACCTCTGCGCCAGCCCGGGTCCCTCCTCCCGGCTGCCTCCGCCCTCTGTGTCCGGCGTCCCACATTTCAACTTTTGGAGAATTCACCTCTCCTACTCCGAAATGTAGTCTAGGGTGCTTGTGATTTCTTGGGGAGCCCCCGACGCTCTTCTCGGCCTTGGGGTCTTAGAGGGGACACCTTCTGTCACTGCGCCGCCTGGGCCCTGCCCCATTGACCCTGCCTCTCCGCCGCGCTCGCCGTTTTTGCCTATCTCTTCGGGTTTTCTCCTGTAACTTTTCAGGAACCGGAGTCCCGAGACTCCGCGGGACAAAGGACCTTTGTGAGGCGCCGGGCGGGGGAGGGGCGGCGCGGGGGCCAGGAGCGCGGAGATCCCAGCCGGCGGGGTTTGAGGACCAGGTCGCAGCCCCGGGGCGAGTGTCCCCGGAAAGTGGGGGGCTGCATTCCGCCCCGGGGGGCCACCAGGAGGACAACGGGAAGGGACTCCCGGGAAGGATGGGTTGTACCTGGGGTACAAAAGGCCGCTGGAGCCGTTCCCTTTTGTGCGCCCACAGAGGCGGCAGTAATTTTTGTTTGCGTGTCGTTCGAACTCATCCGGTCTCCGGGACTGTCTGGGGTGGTAGCATGGGTTCGCCGCCTGGGAACCTGGCTGGGTCTTCCCCGCCCGCAGGGCCCTCGCTCGCCTTCCGAAAGTCAGGGTTTGAGAGGGCGCTGCGGCCTCGGAGTCTCGGGTCTGGCTGCGGCGGGCACAGGCCAAGCGCCTTTATCCGAAGCAGTGAAAACAGCCACTGCTCCTGTGGCGCCCGGCCTAACCGCGGCGGCCCGACTGCCCGACGCCCATTAGGTGGATGGGGAAGCTGAGGCGGGAGATGGGAAGCGACCTGGGGCAGGCGGGCAGGACCGGGAACCAGTGGGAGGCGGCCGCAGAGGCCTGTCTCTCGCCTCCGCGTCCGGCGCTGCCGGACTTCTGCGTGCTCAGCGGCTGAGGTCACGGAGGAAACAGCAGGCGACTCAGGAATCGCCTCCCGCCGCCCGGGGAGGGAAGGCCCAGAGTCACTCCTGGGGCCGGACTCCCAGGGGAGGGAAAGATAGGGGGCTTGCCGCCCCCACGTGGAACGGCCTCACGGAGACCTCGGACCCCAGGCCGACCACGCTCAGAACGGAGTCCTGTGCTAACTCATCCCTTGGGCTGGGGAGCTGCCCCCCCCCCACCACACACACATGGCTTGGGTGGGGCCCGGTTTGCAAATTCCTCTGCTCAGCTGCCCTCCCCCTCTTTTTATGGGGTGCAGGTGTTAAATTTTCCCTTTCAACACCCTCGCCTTCTTGGCTGTCAGGTTCTTAGGTTGGGCCAGCTTTATCAGCCCCATCTTTGTTTATTTTTACACTGGGAAGACCAGAGAGGCCAAGCCATTTGCCCTGAGTCCCACAGCAAGGCAGGGGCTACCCTGGTCACTTCCGACTCCAGTCCACTCCGGACTCCGGGGTGGGTGGGGTCCTAGTGAGGTGAGGAGACTCCTAGGTGGAGGGAGCTGCCCCGGGAGGGCTCACATTGCGAGGGGCCCTGGGGCTGCCCTGGGTGCTAGCAGGTGTGGCACCCCTTCCAGGTTGGTCTGTCTCTGTGAGCCAGGTTCTTGGGAGGAGCTGCCTTCTGCTTCAGGGGTCTAGGCCAAAGAACTTGGCTGTGGCCTCTGTAGCAGCAGGGGAGAAATCAAGAATAACTGGGATTTGGGGTAAAGGGTGGTCCTTACCTTTCCTGTAACCTTGAGTATGGTTGTGTTTGGGGGTCCCTAAATGTTCACAGGTGAGATTAAAATGGACAAGTGACAACTCCCTGACAGGCTTGCCTCTCTGCTTTGGGGTCGGGAGGCTGGGACTCGGTCCTCAGTTGCAATGAAAGAGCTATTAGCAGAATTTTGTATTTGGACATTGACTCCCCCTGCCCTCCGGCCCAAGGCTGGGACATGTGGAGGGGGATGGGAACTGAGGAGGGGGGTGGGAACCGAGGAGCCGGGTGGGAGGCCTTGCACTTTGCACTGGTCGGTGGACAATAGGGGGCCCGCAGCTTTCTCCGAGTCTATCAGCTCCATCTGTGGAATCCAGCCCCACAGCCTGCTGGGATGGATTTGAAAAGGTTAGTCAGTGCGCTGGCTGGCTCGGTGATGTGATCCCAGAGATAAGGGAGATTTGCTGGGTGCTTCCTTCTCTGGCCTGGGGGAGGTTCTGGAATCTGGAAGCCCCGCTCCCTGGCTCTCCGAGCCTCCTGGTTCTTTAGCACTTTCTCTCCTGGCTTGTTCATTTACTCAGTGAACGATTTCCAAGTGCGTCCTGCATGCCACGTGCTGCTCTCGCCCCCAGGGATCCAGCAGGGACCCAGCAGACAGAGATCTTGGCCTTCGTCAGAACTGGAGCCCTAGTGTGGGGCAGGCAGGAAACACGGATTAGGGAGGGAAGTCATTTTAAATGGAGATGCAGGCCTCGGAGGCCAGGGAGCGCCGAGGGTCTCTTTTTGCCGCAGCCGTGAGGGCCTGTGAGCCTGAGAATGCCTGGCTTGGGGGGGAGGTGTGCTGGGGTGGGGAGAGCAGGAGAAGGTTCGGACCTGTAATGAGGTCTTGGGATTTCAAGCTGTGAGGTGAGAGAAGGCAGTGAGGGGGTTTAGATGGAGAGAGTGACTGAGTGACTCAGGTTGAGGGGTGTTTTATAGCAGGGGTTCCCCAGCTTCCAGGCTACGGGGCTGTGGTACCAGTCAGGGCCTGGTAGGAACCAGGCCAAACAGCAGGAAGTGAGCTTGAACGTGATGCGCTTAAATCACCCCAAATCTCCCCAGCCCCCCAGGCTCCCCCTCCCGTCTGTGGAAAAATTGTCTTCCAGGGAACTTGTCCCTGGTGCCAGAAAGGTTGGGGATCGCTGTCTTACAGAACTGGTCTGGGCTCTTAAAAAATGTCAGTGGCTTGCAGGACTGCAGGAAGGCCAGGAATTGTTCCTGATTACCAGACACACACACACACACACACACACACACACACACACAATGTGGCAGCAAAAGGCAGTGGAAGGCCCTTGATTGGATCTTGGGTCAGGGGAGAAATGGCCCGAAAGGATATCAGCGGGGCAGTTGGCGAAATCGGAATGTGGACCGTAGACAAGCTGATGGGAGCTAGTCAATATCATGCTTCATTCAGTCCATAACCATATCACGCTTATGTAAGAGAACGTCCTTGCTCTCAGACAGGGCGAGCCCTGGAGCGTTGTGGGGTGGGGGTGGGGGGCGTGCGGTCTGCAGCTTGCTCCAGGGATGGCCTGGGAGGAGAGGGAGAGTGAGAGCTGTGCGGTTCGTGTGCCGTGTGGGACACAGTGGCGCTTCGGACGACGTCAAGAGTCCCACGCAGGGCCAGACAGCAGTTCACAATTGCCAGACCTAGGGAAGGTCCCCTGGACGTCCATTATACTATTTCAAACTTTTTCCCCAGTTTGAAGTTATTTCAGTGTGGGTTGCTGGCTGGAGACAGGCTGGTGGTAGACAGGGGGAGAAGTGGGTGCCTGGAGGCTTTGGGGAGGTGACATGACTGGAAAGGGAGGCTGCAGGTGGCCAGTGTGTGGGGCTTTGTGGGGGCTGGGCTGCTAAGAGATGCGGAGGGGCAGAGGGGGCACACAGCGGATTTTTGGAAAGTGTTACTTGCGGAGCAATGGGGAGGGCCCGATTTGGGGATTTGGGGGGAGGGCCGTGACTGGTTGTTCTTGCATTGCATGTGGCCAGCGTGGCACATGCCCTCCGCTTCTGGCCCAGACCCAACTTGCAATCTGATCTGACCTCACTCCCACCTGGTGACGTGTGCTCCTGTCTTCCACCCAGGCCCCAGCCCCATCACTGGGGTATGCCTGCCCTTTACTTCCCAGCCCAGTTTTTGAGAGACCTGGTGGGAGCCACTTCCAGCCAACGCAGTCCCCAGGGGCTGCTGGGACTCCTGGCCAGCGGTCAGTATTGGCCCCCAAGGCTAGGGTCCTTAGCATACCAACTGCCCACCGAGGCCTGGCCTCCCACTTTGCGGGAGGTCAAGCCATGAGGTGGGAACCACCAAAGCCCTCCACACCTTTGCAGGCCGTGGACATCCCCCATGTCTGCCCCCAGGATTCCCTCCTGAGCTCATGGACGTGAAGGACCCTCCGCCTGAATTCAGAAACTCACTTCCCACACGCTGACTCACAGTCTTGCACATTCTGGGCTCTCGTAAGTCAGCTGAGGTTGGTGTCCAGCCGTGTCCTACCCAGCAGTGTCCAGGTGAGACAGGGTGGCCTGGAGGCTGAGTTCAGAGAGCTGGGGTGTAGACCTGGCCCCTCTACTTCCTGGCTGTGTGATGGTTCTCTAAAAGCCTTAATGCTCTCCTCTGTGAAATGGGCCCATGAGTGGCCCAGTCGCATTCATTGGACTGTGAAGTTGGAGTGAGCGCGTGCAGGCAGGTGCCTGGCACAGTTGCAGCCCTCTGCAAAAGTGACAGCAGAGCGACCATTGTCATTGGCAGTGGTCTTTGACTTCAGACTCGGGGAGGCTGCGCCTTCGTCCAGACGTTGCTGAGGTCCACAGGCACCCTAGACTCCAGTTTCCCGGTGTGTGTGTGTGCATGCGCGTGTGTGTGTAGCAGCAGCAACTATGCTGTACAAAGCTTCGATCGTGAATGTTTGGTTCATTGAATTCTCACAATACGTACTCACCCACGTGCCCACCAGCCAGCTCAAGGTCTCGACCCCTGCGGCACCCTGAGGGCTCCCCGGCTTGCTCTCTGGTCACCGCCCACTCCCACCGTCATTTCTATTGCCGTAGATTTGCCTGTTCGAGAACTTCCTGTGCAAATGGAATCCTTTCGCTCGACACAATGTTGTGAGGTTCGCCCACTGGTTGATTTCTTTTTGCTGCCCAGCATCTGACCCGGTGTAGGGTGGGTGTTTGTCCTCCCATCTGTGGAGGGACACTTACTGAGGTTGTTGGCAGTGTTTGCTATAAAGAGAACAGCTCTGAAGGTGGCCTCTCCGGCCACGTAGGTACACTTTTCCCTGGATGCGTTTCTGGTACGCACCGAGGCGCATTGACTGGTGGGGGCGCCACTGTGCGCCCTCCCTGCCCCACTCCCGTGGCTCCCTGGCCTCGTCAGTGTGCGACGTCATCAGTTGCTCAGAATTCCGTTCACGTTGGTGAGCGTGTAGTAGTATTTAAGGGTGTGTGTGTGTTTAAACCTTTTTCCTCATTTATTGTAAGCTTTATCGAGAAGTACTTCGTATACCATAAAACCCACCCATTGAAAACAGTGAGTTCTGCTTTATGCTGAGTATAAACTTTAGAAGGAAAGTCACGCATCATTTACAAAGTCAAGTAGTGTCCCTGGCCGGTGTGGCTCAGTGGGTTGGAGGGTCGTCCAGTAAACCACAGGGTTATGGGTTTGATTCTTCTTCTTTTTTTTAATCTTTAGAAGGGAAGGAGAGAGGGAGAGAAATATCAATGTGTGGTTGCCTCTCGTGTGTCCCCTGCTGGGAACTGGCCTGCAACCCAGGCATGGGCCCTGACTGGGAATCGAACTGCGATCCTCTGGTTCCCAGGCCCGAGCTCAATTCACTGAGCTACACTAGCCAGGGCTATGGGTTTGATTTTTGATCAGGGCACGAGCCGGGTTACGGGTTTGGTCCCCGATGTGTCTCTCCCACACTGCCTCCCCCTCCCTTCCCCGCTCTCTAAGATCAATAAGCATGTCCTCAAGTGGGGATTAAAAAAAAGAAAGAAAGAAGGAAAAGTCAAGTAGCGTCGCAAGAGTTCTGAAGAAGCCCGACAGTTCCCTGCCTCGTGTCTCCCAGTCTGGAGTCCCACTTTGTAAAAACCCTTGGCTCTTCCTTTTGGCTTTTTCATCCATATTTCTAAAGAGTAACCTGCTGCTACTGCTGGTCATGTCCCAGCTTTGGGATTTCCTGCTGTCTTTTATGGAAGGTGACAATTTTGCACAGACTGAGTCTAAATCATGACTCCCTTTCATTGGTGGGAGACGAGGGCGGGTTTCTTTGCCGTTTGTACCTTGGTTTTCTCGTCTGTGAAATGGGGGTAATAATGGTATTTCATGAGATTTTTGGGAGGGTTGAATAGTTATGAAGACAAATCATTTAGTGTCAAATACAATAAGCCCTTAGTAAATGTTGTTATTATACCCTCCATGTGTATTTCTTCTATTCTCTAAATATAGGTGAAATACCCTTAAACTAGTTTTGGTTTTATGGCTTTAGCTTTGTGACTGACTATGGTTTACATTTGAGCCAAGAGGGGCTCTGCTGGTCAGATTCCTGCTGGGATCTGACCCCCTTGTGGGGTTTATTTATTTCCTGTAGTTAGTAGTTGCCTCTTTTTTTCCTTTTAATTTGCTTGTTTTTGTTTTTGTTTTTTTGTTTTTAGAATTTCTCGGTACACGTTTCATTCGGTCACATCTGTGGAATGAGCTTCCTCTTTCTCCTCTTGGAGATTTATTTCCTGGCATTTTCCACCCTCCTGCTCTGGTCTGGTTTGCCTGGTGCTGGGGCCCGTGACCCTTTGCCTCTCTGTTGTTTCAGATCTGTTTCCTGATTTCCATGCGTCCCTTCCTCCTGCTTTACTTTTTGTTTGGTGGGAGCACACCCTGCAGTGGCCTTCTGTGCAAGTATGCCCCCAATGCCCTTCTGCTACCATCACGCTGGACTGGCATTTTGGAAATAATTTTTCCTTGGTGTTCTGAAGTAATTGCAACACTACCTTTTAAACTCCAATGTAACTTTTGAGGAGGGTTGCTGGTATTTCTTGATCTTTGGATGTGAACTTTTCTCTTCTAACTTTTTCCAAATGCTCGACATCTTTTGCAACTATGTCACAGTTAGGAGCACGGGCTCTGAAATTCACATCCATGCTCCCGGGGCGGGGCGGCCTCGGACAACACGTTGCCTAACCCCGAGTGTACTTCGGTTTCCTCTTTTGTAAAATGAATAATAGCCTGCACTTACCTTTTATGGTTTAGACGAGGACTAAAGCATTTATAAGAATGTAAATACCTGGAACATTGCTTGGCGCGAAGCAAGCCTCGTGGATGTTATGATGGTCGTTATTCTTTGATCGCCGGCATTACGAAATTTCACGTGGACTTGCCTCGCGCCGGGCCGGGCCCCTTTGGACGTTCTGTTCAGGTGCTCCGTAAACCAGATCGATCTGGAAACAGAGCCTTCAGTCTGGAAACTTTTTGAACTTACTGATAGTTTTGTGCGTGTTTCCTAATTTCCTTCCCAGCATTTTTGCTCTTCTCTCTAGTACCGTCAGCTAAGGGCTCCCCCAAACCTATGGTCAGCTTTTGTTCTCCGTCCCAACCCGCTGTGTTTCTCCTGCTTTCTCGCTGATGACCTCAACGTGTTCTTCCAGCCCTGCAGGTCAGCTTCTAATTAGGTGTCACCTTTTCAGTTTCTAGGAATTGTCTCTTATACTCTGGATACCTGCCCCCCTCTCCCCCCTCGCCCCTCTCCCCCTCTCCCCTCCCTTTCCCCCTCCCCCCCTCCCCCTCCCCCATATCCCTTTCCTTCTCTTCCTTCCTTTTTTAAAAAAAATTAGTTTATTTATTTATCTTTAGAGGGGAAGGGAAGGAGAGAGGGAGAGAAATATNTCTGGATACCTGCCCCCCTCTCCCCCCTCGCCCCTCTCCCCCTCTCCCCTCCCTTTCCCCCTCCCCCTCTCCCCCTCCCCCATATCCCTTTCCTTCTCTTCCTTCCTTTTTTAAAAAAAATTAGTTTATTTATTTATCTTTAGAGGGGAAGGGAAGGAGAGAGGGAGAGAAATATCAATGTATGGTTGCCTCTGGTATGTCCCCTGCTGGGAGTTGGCCTGCAACCCAGGCATGTGCCCCGACTGGGAATCGAACCGCGATCGTCTGAGTCGCAGGCCCCCACTCAATCCACTGAGCTACACCAGCCAGGGCTAAACTTTTAAAAATTGTTGTTCCAGTACAATTTTTTGCCTTTTCCCCCCACCCCCCCACCCCAGCTCTCTCCACCTCCCTCCCCTTGTTGTCCGTGTGTCCTTGATACTTGTTCCTGCAAACCCTTCACCTTTCCCCCCTGTAATCCCCTCCCCTCTGGTCACTGTCAGCCTGTTCTCAATTTTCTTTCTTGTTTTAAAATGTTGACTTTTATTGGGGTGACATTGGTGAGTAAAAAACGAGGTGGGTTTCAGCCGTAGAATTCTGGGACGCGCCACCTGCATTCTGTTTTGACAGCATCCTGTTCTTACTTTGTACGAACATTCTTTCTCACCACTTTCAGGATACTCTGTTTCCACCCCCCTGGCGTTTTCTTCTCTCCTGCATTGCTTATCTTCCTCTCAGTCTCTCTTTTTTCTCGCTTGTCTTTCCTGGTAGAGACCCCATGGGGGTCTGGTGATGGACTCTGTGCTGTCTCTCTTTTTTAAAAAAATATTTTATTTATTTGTTTTTAGAGAGAGAGGATGGGAAGGAGAAAGAGAGAGAAACATCAATGTGTGGTTGCCTCTCACATGCCCCCTACTGGGGACCTGGCCTGCAACCCAGGTGTGTGCCCTCACCGGGAATTGAACCGGCGACCCTTGGCTTCACGGGCCTGTGCTCAATCCACTGAGCTACCCAGCTAGGGCTGTGCTGTCTCTTTAGGTTGAAGAAAAGCACTGACAAGCCGATGGCACTCAGGTCTGGGGGACACTCAGGTCTGGGGGACACTCAGGTCTGGGGGTGGGACTCGCAGGCCCCGCATGTGGGTCTTTTCTTCCTGACTCAGTCTCCCCAGTGGGCAAGGCCCTGTTTCCTGCCTTCAGGGAGTTTGTCTGTTTGGTTGTTTGTCTTTAATCCTCATCCGAGGACACACTTCTTCATTTTACTTTATTTATTTATTTTAAAAAGATTTTAATTCATTTATTTTTAGAGGAAAAGGGAAGGAGAGAAGGAGAGAAATATCAATGTGTGGTTGCCTCTCGTGCGTCCCCTGCTGGGAACTGGCCTGCAACCCAGGCATGTGCCCTGACTGGGAATCGAACCGCGATCGTCTGGTTCACAGGCCTGTGCTCGATCCACTGAGCTACACCAGCCAGGGCCACACTTCTTTATTTGAGAGAGAGGGCAAGGGAGGGCGAGGGAGAGAAACATCACTGTGAGAGAGGAGCATTGCTGGGGTGTCTCCTATGTGCCCAGATCAGGGACTGAACCCCCCCGGGGCCCGAACCCAAACCTAGGCCTGAGCGCTGACTGGCCATCCAACCCGCCACCCTTTGGTTTATGAGACGTGAGACAGCTCACAGACTGCGGAGCTGTGCCAGCCAGCCCTGCCTGCACACAGCTGAAACCCCGTCACCCCTCTCCCCAGAGCTAAGTGAGGTTGGAGCTTGGTGTTCGGTCCTGAGTTCTGTTGGTCCCACCCCAATCCGGAGAGACAAGCCTTGTGGGGGGCCCTCCACACACCCCCCTGCCCCTGTCTGCACCCTCACTTGAAAAGGGCCGTCGGAGGAATGCCTGGTTGCTGATGGCTCCCTGCTCTCAGCTCAGGTTCCAGTTTCCCACCGCCCTGCCCGGCCAAGTCACACACCCCTGTCCCCCTCGCTTTCCCGCTTGCAGAGTGGTGGGACAGTCGTCTCCATTCCTCTCTGGTCTTCTCTCCTTTTTAAATCCCATGACTGTCATTCTCGTGAGGTTCTGGCTTTTGGGGAAGGATTCGTCTCGTCAGAGGCTCTGCGCCCCCTCTTCTTGGGGTCACCCCCTCTCCTTTGGGGTGGTGCCTGGGAGGCGTCGGCCTTCCCCACTCTGCCTCCTCCCTGGCCTGGAAGCAGGAGTTCCTGGAAGGCCCGCCCTCCATCCCAGCCTCTTCCTCCAGGCCCAGATCCCCTTTGTGGGGGTAAAGCAAATGTATGGGGAAATCCTCTGTAATTGCTTTAGAATTGAGACGTCTGGGGACCTGGGGTGGACGCATTTGCATATCACTGTGACCTTGCCCATCCTGGGGGCTCTGGGGTTCCCGTTACTTAGGTTTGAGGACCCACGTGGTGGGCTGGGCGCTTGGTTGAGGAAAGTCAAAAGGGCTTTTGCACCGGGAGCCCAAATTCCGGAATGGGGAGGGCTGGCGTCAGACCCTGTTGCCCTTCTCAGGCTGTGACCTCTGCGGGGGGGCGGGGGGGGCGGACCTGCGGGTCACGGGATGCTAAAAGATGCCTGCTGGGATCTGACCCCCTTGTGGGGGTGGGGTCCCTGGGCGGCGTGAGGGAGTGGGAAGGGCAGCGAGGGGTGGGTTGTCTGGGCGGGCCTCCCGCCTCCCGCCTCCCGCAGGCCAGCCCCCAGGCCCCGCTGGGTCCCTCCCCTGCTGACAGTCAGGTTGGTCTAGCCTGGTGGTTCGCAGGCTCTTGGCAGCTGCTGCAGTTCCCGGGTGTCCTCTCGACTTGGAACGTCGGCATTCCTAGCCCCTCGGCCAGTCTGCCACCAGGATGAGAGCGCGGGGACGGTCCGGGCGGCAGCCACAGGTCCAGAGGCCAAGCCGTAGCACCAATATTGTGCGGGGTAAGGCATCCCCCCCCCCAACCTCCGTCCCCCCCTACCCCGTCCTGTCCCCTGGGAGAGAGGATTGCCTCGAAGCGGAGAACACGGGGATGGCCCCAGCCTCCGCTCTGTACTTGCTCGCTGCCTTCACTTTGCGTTAGGGGAAAGTAAGGCCCAGACAGGTCGTATTGCCTTTCCAGGGTCACACAGTGCGTCCCTGAAGGGCCCAGGAGTACGGCCTGAAAGAAGGCAGGGGCCAGAGAGGAGGGAGGGGCATTGGTAGGAATTTTTCTTTCTCTTCCTTTTTCCTTTCTTGGCTGATTTTAATTTATTTACTAGTTTTGGGTTTTTGCAAATTCTGTCAAAGTGAGATTTCCATGAAAATTACCCTAAGTGTGGTATCGGCCATGCTGTGATTAGCTTGCCCCTCCCCCATAAATTGATCTCTCTCTTATTTTGTTTAAGGTTTTATTTATTTTTAGAGAGAGGGGGAGGGAGGGAGAAAGAGAGACATGGGTGCGAGAGAGACATATTGAACCGTCGCCTCTCACATGTGCTCCAACCAGGGACCTGGCCCGAAACCCGAGGCATGTGCCCTGACCGGGAGTCGAACCCGAGGCCTTTCGACCTTCGGAACACCACCCAGCCAATTGAGCCACACCAGTCAGAGCGGCTCTCTCGGTTTTTTTTTTAAGATTTTACTTATTTATCTATAGAGGGGAAGGGAAGGAGAGAAGAAGAGAAATATCAATGTATGGTTACCTTTCATGAGTCCCNAGAGACATGGGTGCGAGAGAGACATATTGAACCGTCGCCTCTCACATGTGCTCCAACCAGGGACCTGGCCCGCAACCCGAGGCATGTGCCCTGACCGGGAGTCGAACCCGAGGCCTTTCGACCTTCGGAACACCACCCAGCCAATTGAGCCACACCAGTCAGAGCGGCTCTCTCGTTTTTTTTTTTTTAAGATTTTACTTATTTATCTATAGAGGGGAAGGGAAGGAGAGAAGGAGAGAAATATCAATGTATGGTTACCTTTCATGAGTCCCCTGCCAGGAACTGGCCTGCAACCCAGGCACGTGCCCTGACTGGGAATCCATCCGTGACCACGTGGTTCGAAGGCCCGCGCTCAGTCCACTTATCCACACCAGCCAGGGCAGAGCGGCTCTCTTTTTAAAGGATTTTTTAAATCGAGGATTCAGATACACAGAGAAAGGAGCAATGATCGTAAACGTTCAGCGCAATTATTTTTTTCACAAACTGAACCCACCGGTGTAACCGTCTGCCGGGTTAAAAAAGAAACCCGAAAATCCATCCCTCACTTCCTCACTTCCCCCTCCCTGTCCCAAGGTGACCTCCCCCCGCCTTCCGTTTGTACACTTCGGGTATTGGTGGGGGCACGTGGCATTTTTGTCCCTGTGGTTGTCCTCACTGTAGGGGATGATGTCCCGGCTTGTTCATCCAGCTCCTAATGGACAGTTGGGTGGTTTTCCCGTTTCGGCCACGATTAGTGGGGGCGATTCGGGCAATCCAGCCGGCACAAAACCTACCAGGGCGCAACTGGGTTGGGAAGGTTGGCGGGTTCTGCAGAACTCTCTTAACAGTGAGCGGTTGTGCCTGACTAGGTCCCCCTTTCCTTTCAGGCACGGGAACCCATCTGGCGGAGGTGGGGGGAACCCTTCTGGCGGAAGATGGGGGGGACCCTTCTGGCGGGAGGTGGGGGGGGGAACCCTTCTGGCGGGAGGTGGGGGGGTGGCGGTAGCTTTGATTCACGTTTCCTCCCTGGTTTTGTATGCCAGGCACCTTGCCGTTTGGGCCTTTTCATTTGTGACCCCAGCCGCTCGCGGTCTTTACGGCGAGCCGCTGTCTCTTCCTTACTGGCTGGCGGAAGTCCTCGTTCTGGCTACAAGCCCGCCCTTGGTGACTCTGCTGCACAGGCGTTTTTCCGCCAGGTGGTTCTCCTTTTCTTTCCCCTAAAGGTGTCTTGTGATGAATAGTTAAGTTTAACATAATCCAGTGTGGCAGTGTTATCTTTATGGTTAGGGCTGTTTTATATGGTTTTAAGAGCCCTTTGGGCCTGCCCTCGGCCCCTCAAGGCATTTTCCAGTGTTTTCTGGTAGCTGCTTTCTGGCTGTTGCTGTTCGCAGGTAGACCTTGCAGGTACGCCTGCTCCTCAGCTGCAAATTGGTTTCTCTGTGGGGTGTGAGGTTAGAGGTGGTCAAGGTTGTGGATTTTCCCATGTGGAGACCCAAGCTGACCAGCACCATTTATTACAGGATCACCAGTGCTTTACCTGGTGCCCTGTCCCGGGCCCTCTGGTCCCATAGGGTCTCTCGCGGGCGCGGTGCCCATGTGCACTAGGCCCATTGTCGTAGTCGTAGTAGTAGCGGTAGTAGTAGCGGTAGTAGTAGTGGTAGTGGTGGTGGTGGTGGTAGTAGTAGTAGTAGTAGTAGTAGTAGTGGTTGCATGGGTTGTTGTTGCACGGGTTGTTGTGATTGTTGTTGCATAGGTCGTGTCTGGTCCTCACACCCTGTTCTTCGTGTCCAGGGTTGCCTTCTGATCCTTGGCTTTGATATCACTTTTTTGTGAAACTCATAAAGTGCCCGAGACAGAAACTCGCCTTTCAAAGCATTTTTGGGTGTGCACTTAGGTGGCGTTTGGCGCCTTGCCGGCATAGAGCCATCGTCATCAGCTCTGTCCCCGTGGAGCAG
Source organism: Sturnira hondurensis (assembly GCF_014824575.4). Taxonomy (NCBI): domain Eukaryota; kingdom Metazoa; phylum Chordata; class Mammalia; order Chiroptera; family Phyllostomidae; genus Sturnira; species Sturnira hondurensis. Next base: position 5,623,419 of record NW_028082364.1, read on the forward strand.
CCCCCCAGCCCCTGGCCTCCCCGTACTCCTCTCTGTCTCTGTAAAGGTGACTCCTGCAGGTCCTCGTGTGAGTGGGATCCCGCGGTGTCTGACCCCTGGACCTGACTGGGATTGTTCTGGGCCTGTGACTCTGGCTTTGGAGGATCCCGGCAAGGGCGTCGTCGACCTCGAGTCCCGGGATTTCCTCGGTCGATCCCGTCGACTTGGGTCTGCCCTTTCCCAGGCCTCCATTGTCATCGTGGGCTCTGCGGATATGCAAAACCTGGGGACAGGTGTCCTCCATCCCCACCCTCCCTGCCTCCCACCCTGCCCCCCGGCAACCAGAAGGAATGGGTGAAAATGACTTCATCCATTTGGTATCCATTTGGTAACTGCTGTTATCGCGTTCCTTGTCGCGATAACACAGTTACCTTTTTGCCGAATGCCGTTTCCCATAGTTCTTCTTTTGTTTGTAATTTGGTCGGGAGTCTCTGGCTGGTGATAAGATTCCGAGCATACCTAGGGCGTGGAGAGCGCAGCTGTCTCCAAATCGAATGGGACCATCGGGAGTCCCAGGGTCATTTTGTCCAGAGGGTCCTTCGCTGGGTGCGGCTGCTGGCGTAGGGGCGCTCCCGTCACGGGCCCTGGGCGCGAATGAGCTCTTTTCTAGGCGGTGACCCTGCTTGGATCTTGCCAACCAGATTCTCTGATAGCCTTTGGTGACATCGGGACAGAAGTGGTCTCTCACTTGTGGGGCGCAGACGTTTGAAAAGGGGGGGAAATGTATTCCGCTCAGTGTGTGGTCGGGGAGGGGTCTTTGGGAGTGAAGGCAGGAAAATGGGGCCCAGTGCCTGGGCAGGGCAGGGCGATCGAGGGAAAAGGTGCAGATTGGGGAACCAGAGACTGGGTTTTCTTAACCGGCAGAGAGATAGGACCCTGCCCTCCCAGAGCCTGGGGCGTGGGGAGGCCGGGAAGCGAAGGCCTGAAGCCTTTTTAAAAAAATAATTTAGAAAGCTCCCAATTACAGTCGGCGTACGACATTCTGTTAGTTTGAGTGTATCACCACGAGGTGGTGACTGGTGATTGGACGTTGTGTAACTTACGAAATGACTGCGGAGTACGTGTCGAGCCCACCTGACCCCCGAGAGTGTCGCTGACTTCAGTCCCCGTGGATGCCTGCGGCCAGGCCCCAGGGGAGGACCCCTTCCTCCTTCCTCCGCCCTGCGGACCCGGACCTCGCCCCTCTCCCGCCATAAATGGTCCTCGAGCATCTCCTCTGCGTGTGGTGTGGGGCAGCAAGGGAGGAAGCCCACATTGCAATGCAGGTGTCTGCACTCCAGGGCCACACCTGGCCCCCACCCGTTTTTGTAAATAAAGCTTTATTGGCACAGACGCCTGTCCCTTCCTTTAAGTGTTGTCCGCCGCAGGCAGCGGAGGGCCCTTTCCAGATCCAGCCTGCGGACTCTTGCCCCAGTGGGTGGAGGGGCCATAAAGAAGGAGCTGATGTGCGTGGTATGATACACAGTGATGATGAGCAGTGTGAGGAAAAGTCACGCTGGGCAGAGTGGGTCCGGGGGTCCTTAGGGAAGGCCACCATCGTCCTGTGTCACCCCAGCGGACAGAGAGGGAGTGAGGAGTGGACACATCGTCTGTCCCCGTCTGGAGGGGAAATGGTGTCCAGGCTGTCCCCTGCACCAGCCCAGCCCTGGCCTGGACTGTTTACCGGACCTTTGCACCAGGCATGATGTCACTGAGGCCCCGCCCACTCCCACCATGGAGGCCTGCAGGAACCTGGGACAGAGTCAGCTTCCAGAAAGTTCCCCGGCAAACTCTGTGGTTGCAGAGGCGAGATTCCGAGGGGGCTTCACCATCACCTTCTTGGGGACTGGCCAGCAGGTGGCACCACACAGCCCCTCTAGGGTGCTCCGGGAGACTCATTCTCCAGCCCCTGAGTGCGTGAGCACATGAGCGCGTGAGCACACAGGTGCCCTGCCTGAGTGTGGAAGGGCGGGATGGGGGAGGGGGGGTGTTGTCTGGATTTGAATTCTGCCTTTGGGTGATCTTGGCCAGCCTCTGAGCCCAGCCGAGTCTGTGGACCCCTTTCCTGTGCCCTGGGTGTCTGAGGCGGGCTGGCCTGCATCCCCACACTCTCGGTCCCTGTGGGTTTTGAGGAACTCACTGGCTCCTGGTGTGTGTGTGGGGGGGCAGGTGGGAGGGGCTGGGAGGGCCCTTCAGCACTGTAGGTGCTGGGGTGGGATGGGGCGTTGTGCCCAGCTGCCTGCTGCTCACCCTCTCCCAGGCCACCTCAGGTGGGGCCGTGGCCTCCGTAGCCTGCCTTTGGGTCCCCTTTCTTGGCCTTGGGGCCACCTTCCCCTCTACTGGGCACCGAGGGCCAGAGGAGGAGACCACTCTCTAAGAACCCTTGAGGGCCAGGACCTGCGCTGGGTGGGTGGGGCCTGCTTACCCTGCTCAGGGCGGAGGGGCCACCGCCTGGCTGGAGCCAGGGCTGAGCCGAGGGCCTGAGGGTGGGATTCCAGAGCTGGGTTCCCTGTGGCTGGCTCCTCGTGGCCGGCTGGCAGAACAACCTGGCCACTCAGGGTCAGTGACTCGGCCAACCTCTCCGAGCCTCAGTGTCGTAGTCTGTGCAATGGGGCCGCCAGAGTCCCTCACCCCCAGGATGGGAAGGGGCGGGCCTGGAACAGCTGCTCCCTGGCCTGCTTCGCATGGGGCCTGGCAGTGCGGCTGGCCCCCTGGCTGGGAGGCTGGATTTGGAGGCAGAAAGCGTATCTTACCCCTTGCTTTTAAAAAAAGATCCAGGTGGAATTTACATACCGTGCAATTAACCATTCGACAGTGCGTGTTTCGGGGCATTCAGCGCATTCCTAAGGAGCGCCCACTGGTGGCAAAGCCGATGTTTTGTTGGAATGCAGGAATGGGGTGGAGGAAGCGGCCGGCTTGGGCCCCGACCTTGCGCAGCGGCTCCGCTTCTCCGAGCCCCGGGGTTTGTAACTGTAAGTGACGGGAGTAATGGTCATAAGGACAGCCGACCTCGCGTTGCACTTTGTGGAAGCATTTTAGAAATACGGACACATCCACCCGCGGGGGCAGATGCCACTGTCATCCTTCATGCAGCCTGAGGACATTAGGGACTTGCCCAGAGTCCCAGAACCAGTGGGCGGTGGCCCCAGGTTAGTGTGTGTGTCCTCTCCTGGACTGCTGTCCAGTGCCTCCCCCTTGCGGGGGCCTGGCCTGTCAGAGGCCCCCGGCGCTGGCCCCAGGCACGTTTCCGACAGGGAGGGGCCTTCAGCCCAGCGTGTGGCCACCATAAGTCTAAATTCATTAACATTTAATAAAACCTGAGATGTGGTTCCTCCGTCTCATGAGCCACATTTCAAGTGCCCCGTTCGCCACAAGTGGCTACTACTGTAGTGTCCAGGGCGGGAAGGCTCTCCCAAGCACGCCTGCCCACTGGAGGGGTGTGGGGCCTACTGCTGGACGCTGGGCCCCTGCCCAGTGCTGGGGCCCTGTGACCTGTGGGTGTCTGTGCCCCGGGAATGGCTGAGTGACGCCATGAGCAGGTGGAGGTTGAACATGCATGGCTTTGGTACCTCTAGGGGCTGGGTCAGCATCAGCCACCCTTGTGAGGAGTGACAATGATGGAGTGTGGGTGACTGCGCCTTCGACAGGTCTCCACGGTTCTCGGTCCTGGCTCCCAAGGCGTCGAGTGGACAGAGAGGCCTGTAGCCACCAAGGCGGGGCAGCCTGGGACCTAGGGTGGGGCAAGGACAACCCCTCCCACCCCAGGCTGTGCTGGAGGATTTGACTGGAGGCGACCAGTGCTGGGCCCCCAGGGGTGGGGCTGGCAACCTGGGGTGCAGGGTGCACACCCAGAGCGGGAGAAGAGTGCTAGGTGTGCTCCAGGGAGCAGCCTGCAGGCGTTGGCGCCGTGGGGCGGGGTCGGCTGCCCCGCTCCACCCTGGGAGGCCGGCCTGGAGGGCCCGCGGTGGCCCGTGGTGCCCTTTGGGGTCAGGGGCGGGCTTGTCCGAGTACCGGCTGTCTGCTCTCGTCCTGTGGAGTTGAAAACTGTGCTCATGTGCTTGGTCCACAGGCTGTGTGTCTGGACATGGCTGGCAGAGGGGTGATGGGCTGGCGTGTCGGGGAGACGGATCTGTGCTTCCAGGTTGTCCTGAGTGGGGACTGGGGATGGGGCTGGGCTCCTGTGGCTCGAGGACGTGCCAGGAAGGTCCCAAGGTGGACTGAACGAGGAGGGGTCTCGAAGAAGGTCTGGGGCCTGGCGCCCGAGGGCCAGGCGGACAGGGAGGCGGGGTGCCCGGCGGTCCCAAGTTCATCTCACGTGTATTTGAGATCTTCAATGGGCTGCTTGAGGAGGACCATTTGGGAGGGGCAGGGGCCTCCAAGTTGTGCAAAAAGAAGATTCTGTTGTGCCTGTTACGCTGGGGGGGCCAGTTGGGTGCCGTTGAACCCTGGTGGTGGGCTCCGGCCGTTGGCAGCATCCGGGCCTGGGGTGCTGCGGGGCGGGTTTCACAAGTCTGGGCAGGGGCAGGCCCGGGCCACCCGGCTTCCGCGTGGCCCGAGGCAGGAAGAGCTGGCGGCTGATGTAAGCCCTGCGCAAACCTCTGGCTGCCGGCTTCCGGAGCCTCTCGCCCGCCTGCACGCCTGCCAAGGAGGAAGCCCGGGCCAGGCGGGGCCCCAGGGGCCCCGATGCCCCAGCTTGGACTGCGTGGCTGGACTGACCGGCCACCATGGCCCTGGGTCCCCAGGCCTCGGCACTGGAGTCCGGTGAGGGGCCCGCACGGGGCCGGGCTGCAGTCTGGGGCCCCGGGGCACGGGGTGGCGGTGGCGGCGCCTGTGCCCCCCTCCCATGACTCAGCCTGCTGCAGTCCCCACTTCAGGGGACTCCAGTGGGAGCTCTGCCCCTTGCAGCCTCAGTTTCCCCATATGTACCCTGAAGGGCTTGGGTGGGCGATTTAGGATCCTTTGCCCCCAGCCAGAGGTGGTTCGTGAGCTTCTGTCGCACTCGGGCCCTGCCCTTGGGGCTGCTGGGGACCCACAGGGTGGGTGGGGTTCTGTGAGCCGCCGGGGGCCAGCTGGGGCCTCTTGGGCACCAGAGTCCCCTGCCCCCTGCATGCCCCCTGCAGTCACGTCACCTCTGGGCGGTCACAAACAGCACCCGCCTCACAGGGGAGGTGACCCGAGGGGGCACATGGGAAGCCCTTAGCTGGCATGGCCAGAGCTGGACCTGGCAGGGTGCCCGGTGACTCCAGTGCCCTGCTCTGCATGCCGGCCTCTGCCTCTCCTCCCGAGGGTGGTCAGAGGACAGAGACCACCTGCCTGGTTCTTTCAGTGAGTGGGTGCTGCCAACAGTTACCGTCATCATCATTATCGTTACTGTCCTTATTAAGTGCGAGCCTCCTGCTTCACTACAATTCTCGAGGGAGGTGTTATCCCCATTTTGCTGATGAGCAGACTGAGGCCAGGTGAGGGAAGCACTCCCTCTGGCCTGTCGCTGGGAGGCCTGCCAGGGCCCTCCCCCGGGGTTGGGGTGCAGCGCCGTGGGCTGTGGAGGCGTCGTCTCCTTTGGTGTGGGCCTGGCCCCGTGTGGTGTGGGAGCGGTGGGCACAGTTCCACTCAGGTTCCAACTGACTGTCCTGCTAAGCAGCAGCCACCGTAGACCCCCTCCTTCGAGAGAGACTGGGGGGTTCTGCTTCCTGAAGGGACCGTCCCCCTGGCAGTTCACCCACTCGCTCACTGGTTCTGGGATCCTCTCTGAGTGTGCATGGAGTCACCGGTACCCTGCTGAGGGGTCAGCCCCTGGGTCTCAGCTCTCTTCTCTGTTAAATAGGTGCATGGGGCCAACTGAGGGCCTGAGGGGTCTTGGCCTGTGCCGGACGACTTTGGGGCCCTTGGGGGGGGCTGTTTCCCGACTCGTGGGAGACCTCGAGAGAGACCCCTGGGAGACCAGGGGATCCAGGAGCCCAGAGCAGAAGTAGGGATTCAGCCCATGAGCTCCCCGCTCCCCATCCTCACTCCACGGCCTTGGGAGGTCCCTCCTAACCTCAGCTGTTACCTGTGGATGGGGAGAGCTCCTCCTTGGGGTGGAGCTGGGCACTGTCCTTGGGCAAGGGTCTGCTTGAGCTGACCCCGGCCCGTCCTGAGGCCAAGGGGCAGGCAGGGGTGGGGCAGTCAGTGTCCTTCCTCACAGTGGGGAGTCGGGGATCCACGGGCGGCGGGCCAGGCAGCGTGGCCTGGTGGTTGCCTGACAGCCCCTCTTCTTTCCGCAGGCGAGGCCTTCTTGGGCAGCTTTGTGGCCAGCGGGATGGGGCCCTCAGCCTCATCCCATGGGAGCCCAGTGCCCCTGCCCTCTGACCTCTCCTTCCGCTCCCCCACCCCGAGCAACCTGCCCATGGTGCAGCTGTGGGCCACCCATGCCCATGAAGGTAAGGAGCATGCCGGGCGGGCTGGTGGGCGGGTGAGGGCTGCTGGGCTGCTGTCCCCAGCACTTCCCAAGTTGCCCCCCCACCCCGCTCCACCTCCATGGTCACCCCTCCCCACTGTGGCTCAGACGTGTCACCGGGCGTCCCTGCTGTTCTTCCTCCTGTCGCTGTCTCAGGGCCTTTGCACGAGCCATCCCCCTGAGTACAGCCCCCACACACCCCACCGGCTGTCTCCTGTTCACCCTTTGGGGCTCAGCTTGTCCCTTGCCCCCATCCCCTCTCAGTTGCGAGGGCAGACTTGTCTGTGTGTTTATTTGTGAACCGGCCATTGCGCTGCCAGAGCACGCTGCTGGGGAGGCTGAGTTGGCTCTGCCAGCCCTTCCCCCGGGCGGTCCACTGGGTAATGCTTGTGGGAGGGGCGACCAGGGGCCGCCCGGCTCTCCTGCGGCAGCTCCGCAGTGATGCCCCACACGCGGGGCTCCTGCTGGCCCCGAGCACACCTGCATCTCCGATTCCCCTGTGTTTCCCCTCTGTCGGTGAAGGGGCTGTCTGGTGGAGGGGGTGCTGGGCGCATGTTGCCTCCTCCTGCTTCCTAGGTGTCCCAGTCCCAGCAGACGAGGGCCCCGGGGGCTCCCAGGCCAGGCCGAGCCCTGCCTCCCCGTTTCCTCTCTGCACAGTCTCCACGGGGCGTGCTCAGCACAGGGCGCGGCGCCTGGCTCGGAGCCTGGAATGGTGGACAGTCCTTCCAGGCGGGGTGCCCATCTGAGCCCACTGTAGCCCCCCAGGGAGGGGCGGGAGGGGCCAGAGGAGCAGGGGCTGCTGCCTCTGGGTGCCTGTGTGCCACCAGCCATCCTGACATCCCCGTTTTTTTGCCAGCAAGTACCAGTGATGACAGTAGCAACAGCAAACCGAGGGTGTTCACCACGTCCCAGTCGTTGCATACTTGAACTCACGTCAGCCCCAGAACAAGCTGGGAGGGGACGTGGGCATGCCCAGTTTACAGATGAGAACTTGGAGGGACCCGATACCTGTGTAGAGTCGCTGGTTCAGCGATTAAATTCAGTAACAAGTGTCAGTGGTCTCAGTTATTCAGTGACTGTTGTGTCACTACCAGGTGGCGATATGGGGGGGGGGGCCAGGGCCCAGTGTGGCCAGGGACAGCCCTGCACCCCCCCAGCACAGTGGACCCTGGTCCCTCAGGGACACCCAGGGGGCCTGTGGTCCTAGAGGATGCACAGCTCAGGCCGAGCGCCCCCCAGGCTGGTTGGCCGGGCCCTGCCGAGCAGCTCTGAGCCCTGCCCCTCACCGTGGGTCCTCCCAGGTGTCATGTGTCCCTTGGGGCCTGCTGTCCTGCCTTCCCTGTCTCCCAAGGCTCCGAGTCTGAGCGTCACTGGTAGGGCCTGGCGGGAGGCTGGGAGGACCCTAGGCAGGAAGATTCAGTCCTAGGAGCCAGAGGTGCTGGGTGAGCTGAGGTTCAGAGACGTCCAGTGACCTGCTGGCGGCAGGGGGAGGGGGGTGTCTCACAGCAGGGAAGGGACCAGGGAGCCAGTTAAACCAGGTCTGTGTTGGGTTGAGATTAGGGGTCGTGGGGACCTTGGTTGGAAACCAGGCTCCTCGGTCCTGTGACCTTGGCAAGCGGTCCTCTCCGAGCCTCAGTTTTCTTGTTTATAAAAGGGGGGCTGTAAGAATGTTGCTTTACTTCTTTGTCTTTTTTAAAAAAAGACTTTATTTACTTATTTTTAGAGAGGGGGGAAGAGGGGTGTGGAGAAAGAGAGGTGGAGGAGACATTGATGTGCCAGAGACACAGGGGTTGGTGTCTCTTGTGCGTCCCCAGCTGGGGACCTGGCCTGCAACCCAGGCGTGTGCACTGACTGGGGATCGAGCTGGTGGCCTTGCTACACACCAGCCAGGACTTTTTTTTTTTTTTTTTTTCTGTCTTTTGAGCTTTAAATGAGAATCACAAAGGCAGAGCGGTGGACGACACTGCTTGGCCAGGGATGGGAGCTGCCATCCTCATTATCTTGTCCTGTTTGCCTCCATTGTGATCCTCTTCCTGGTGGATTTCAGAGCCCGAGGGCTGCCTGCCTCGGGAGGGAGGGAGGCCTGAAGTCCCTGGGTTTCGGACTCCAGGAGCAAGCCTCATCCCTGGAGCCGGTTTAAGCCTCAGGCTTCTTCTGTTTCCAAGGGAGGGGGAGGCCAGAAGGAAGCTCCTCGTGGGGGGTATCAGGCGGTCCGGCCCAGCCCTTCTCCTCTTTTCCAGGCTTCTCCCACCTGCCCAGTGGGCTGTATCCACCCTACCTCCACCTGAACCACCTGGAGCCCCCCAGCAGCGGGAGCCCCCTCCTCAGCCAGCTGGGCCAGCCCAGCATTTTTGATGCCCAGAAAGGTCAGGAGGCAGGAGTGGGGAGATGGCGGGGGAAGTGTTGGGGGGTGGGGGGCTTTCCTGGGACCCCCACCAGGCAGCACCTGTCTCCTAAGAGCCCCTACAGGCTCTTGGGCAACCCCTCAGCCTTCTGGAGCTTTCTAGCTGTTCTGTGCTAGGCTGCCTTCTTAGGCACTCTGGGCTGCCCTTAAAACGACACTGGCTTTCTCCCCTTTCACAGATGGGGAAACTGAGGCCAGGAAAGGTTAGTTGGAGGCCAGGAGAGATTTAAACCGGTTTCTGCTCATTTCCAGAGCCTGCGTTGTGCACGGCCCTCCTTAGCCTGGGGTGGCAGGGCCCTCCTCAGGCCCCGTCAGGGGTCAGCCATCTCTAGTCTTGGTGGGGTGGGCGCAGAGGGGGCACCTGCTCACCCCTGGGCATTTGCTTCTCCTCAGACGGCTTCTACCTGCCCGCCCCAGGGGCTCCGGGCGCCCTGCACTCCCAGGCGCCCTCCTCCAGGACCCCAGGTGGCCACTCCTCCGGAGCCCCCGCCAAAGGCTCCTCTCGGGAGGGCCCAGCCAAGGAGCGGGCAGGCCGCAGCGGGGAGCCGCCCCCGCTGTTCAGCAAGAAGGACCCGCGGACCCGGGAGGAGGCCCCTGGGCCGCGTGGCGTTGTGGATCTGACCCAGGAGGCGCGGGCCGAGGGCCGCCAGGACCGGGGGCACCTGCGCCTCGCAGAGCGTCTGTCACCTTTCCTGGCCGAGCCTGGGCCGCCTCGAGCACCAGTCGTGACCACCGGCGACTCCAAGAGCAAGAACCCGCAACTACCATCTGCTCACAGCCTCTGCAACGGAGCGGGAGACGGGGGGCTCCCCGCACTGATGGCGGAGGCGGCCCGTGGCCCCAAGGAAGCGACGCGTCAGGACGAGAGCACGAGGCTGCGGCGGGAGGTCCTGCTGCCCGGGCCCTGCCCCTGCCCCTCTCCGCTGCCGCCTTTGCCCTCCGGAAAGGGCCCATCTGCACCTCCAGTCGGCTCCACCGGCACCTTCGCTTCGCAGCCGGGCCCCGCAGGCGTCTACACCATCTTCCCCGCGGCGGCCGCGCGTGAGCCAGGCCGCGAGCACCGCGTAGTGGCGCCCACCTTCGTGCCTTCCGTGGAGGCCTTTGACGAGCGCCCGGGGCCCATCCAGATCGCCTCGCAGGCGCGCGACGCCCGAGCCCGGGAGCGTGAGGCGGCCAGGCCTGGTGTCCTGCAGGCACCGCCCGGTTCCCCTCGGCCGCCTCCGGACCGGCCGGAGGGGCTCCGTGAGAAGAGCTCGGTGATCCGCTCCCTCAAGCGGCCGCCACCCGCTGAGGCCCCACCCACAAGGGCTGCTCGCGCCTCCCCGGACCCCCGGGCCTACCTCCCTGCTAAGGAGCTGCTCAAGCCTGAGGCGGAGCCGCGTCCCTGCGAGCGCACCCCCCGCGGGCCCACCGCCGCCTCCCAGCAGGCTGCCAAGCTCTTCGGCCTGGAGCCCACGAGGCCACCCCCGCCCGCCGGTCCTGAGCACAAGTGGAAACCTTTCGAACTCGGCAACTTCGCCACCACGCAGATGGCCGTGCTGGCTGCGCAGTGCCACCATGCCGGCCGCACGGAGGAGGAGGCCACCGCTGCCAAGAAAGCCTACCTGGACCCCGGGGTCACGCTGCCCCGCGCGGCGGCCGCCTGTGCCAGGCCCAGCCCCGACCTGCACACGGCGACCCACGCCCCCGGAGAGGGCTCCGCCATGCAGAGCCTCATCAAGTACAGCGGCAGCTTCGCTCGCGAGGCTGGGCCTGTGCGCCCTGGCGGCTGCGGCAAGAAGAGCCCCTTTGGAGGCCTGGGCACCATGAAACCTGAACCCGCCCCCACTGCCACGGGGGCCCCACGTGCCCAGGCCCGCCTCCCACACCCCGGGGGGCCCGCCCCTGCCGGGGGCCGGCAACTGAAGCGGGACCCGGAAAGGCCCGAGAGCGCCAAGGCCTTTGGTCGTGAGGGCTCCGGGGCCCAGGGTGAGGCGGAGGTGCGACACCCACCTGTGGGCATCGCGGTGGCCGTGGCCCGGCAGAAGGACAGCGGTGGCAGTGGCCGGCTGGGGACTGGGCTGGCAGACCAGGAGCGCTCCCTGTCACTGAGCAGCGTCAAAGGTGAGTCCTGGGTCCCACCCCTCCCGACTTTGCTTTCCCAGCCTCCCTGGTGCCATTTGTTTTCTGTCCCTTCTGGGCTGCAGCTGCTATTTAAAGTTTATTGCTTTTTCCCTTGGGCACTTAGAAACATGTGTAAAGTGCAGAAGGAGAGAGAGGAGGAAGGACCACTCTGTCTTTCAACGCCCTGAATGCTCGAGGTCTTTCCCAGGGTTCTTCCCCCCCCCACGCGTTTGGCTGCTTTCCACCTGCAGCAGTCCTGGCGCCCGTTCGCGCCCTGCCTTTCTCCCGTCTGCTCGCCAGTACAGACCACCGGACTTTAACCGGCCTTTAGTGTTCCTCCAGGGGCACCCCGTAGCTCAGCTTGTCCTTCCCCCCGTGGACGCCTGGTTGCTCCTTCTCTGGTGTTCTCTGTGTCCAGCACGTTGCGTCGAACGTTTCTGTGCGTTTGCCGTCGTAGTCTATCTTGAGTCAGCTTGTAAGGAGAGGTTTCTAGGAAGAGGCCAGTCGGAAGCCTTCCATTCGAAGTCCCTGAGGGAGGGGATCGTCCCTTAAGGAGGTGGGTGTCGCCGGTCCCTAGCGTGGGGCCTGGCGTGTGGTGGGTATTTTATGAGTGAGTGGAACTGGTGACTGAGTGGGACAGGTGGATCCTGGCACTTCTGTGGGTCTTCAAGGCGGGACCTCGGTGACTTCTTAGGTTGACAGTGCCCGTTTCGCCTTGGACACCACAGGATAGCGTTCTAGCATCGTTAGAAAACTCGCTGAGTTTGGTAGAGATGGATGGTGCGTTTATGTGCTGTTTTTATTTTTTGATTTGAGAGAAGGTGAGGAACGCTGATTGGGCGTTCCGCTCCTCCACGCGCTCGTCGGTTGATTCTCTGTGCCCAGACCCGGGGTCAAGGCCTCAACCTCAGCGTGTGGGGATGACGCTCTGCCCGGCCAGGCTGGTGCATTTCTTCTAATTCCTAGTGAAGCTGAACGCGTTCCTAGCACGGGGGGTGGGGGGTGGGGGGTCTCCAGAGCTTTCTTTGGCCCCCTGCGTATTGTGCTGTTGGAGTTCTTTCTTGGGATTTCGAAGAGGTGCTCATTGCAGCACTTCTGTTCGGACCGGGACTTGCTCAGGCTGGCCCGGCCCACGGCCCGGGTGTGCGGCACCCACATAGCCGCCGTCCCTGTGCTCCCAGACCTGACCTCTAGGCCACGTGGGCATCTTGGGTGCACGGTCCTGGGTCTCCGTCCCTGCCTGCTCCTGGCCGTCCTGTGCCCACTGTAGCTGTCGCGACGTCTCCTCCTGCTGCGAGCGGCCACCGTGCTGTGTCCTGTCACCACTGCCTCCTGGATCCACAGTCTCAGCTCTGCTGTCCTATGGGAGCCCTGTGGGGCCCCGGCTGCCCGGAGCCTCACCCTGGCCCTGCCCGTCTGCCTCGGATTGGCCCTGACCTGGATGCGTCAGAGCAAGCTGTCTTAGTGTTCATAGCAGGCCTGGCGGAGCCTGTGGTTTTGTGGGGAACCCCTGTATCTCCAGCCCGGGGAGCCCCCCCCCTCTGGCCCTGAGGGGCTGTACCTCAGGCCCTGCCCTAGTCTGGGACTGAAGGAGTGGGCGTAGGCCATGGCTCAGTGGTGATCAGAGGTTCGGGGCTGGGGATTATTCTGGGAGGCAGATCTCTTTGGGTCCTTTACTTTGAAGAATGCTTCAAGGTATTTATTTATTTTGGGGTTCACAGTCCTCAGAACGTGTCCTGGAGCCTAGAGTTCCTGATCATGCCCAAGGGGCCTGTGTCTGTGGGGACTCAAGTGTGCAAATGTGTGTGTGTGTGCACATGTGTGTGTGACAGACTGCTCGTGAGCGTGGGGGCAGAAGGAGGTGTCCCAGGTTGGATGAGACCTCAGAGGTTAGTCTGAAGCCGCCGCTTCCTGTTGCCACTGACAGTTGCTGTGTCCCTTCTCCTTCAAGCAAACTCTCCAACACAGCGGTGGTCCCTTCCCAGTCAGGGCCTCTGAGGGAGGGGGGGAGTTGGGTGCCCCAGCCAGGTGGGCTGCCACCAACCCGGAGCCTCCTGGCCTCCCCCTCCTACTCTGTGACTTGTGCCCTCTGCCTGTCGGGGGTTCACACCCAGGCTCTGCCTCTTGCAGCTGCTTGACCTTGAACAGCAGGCCTCAGCCCCCTGGGCCAGGTGTTCACGTTTACCACGTGGCAGTCATGAGGGCTGCCTCCTTTCTTGATGCCCGGTGGGCAGACGGGCTCATAGTAGGTGCTTCATAAATGAGTCTGCCTTTTCTCTGCTCGCCTTCAAGGCCTCAGGATCTTAAAGGGTCTACGGTGCCTGTGTGCCTGAGACCCTTCTGGAGAAAGGCCCCTGAGTGCTCTCACAGGGTGTGGTCTGGCCTCTGGGGGCCTTGGGCCCCAGGTGGGCTCAGGGCTGGTATGATCGGCACCTGCAGGCCTGACAGCAGCACCCGGCGCGGGGAGACCAGCTCGGTCAGCCCGTGTGCTGGCCGCCCTGTTGGGACGCTGCCTCTGCGGAGAAGCCGGCGTCGAGTCCTCCCCGCTTCACAGAGGGGGTGCAGGGGCCATGATGACATTGGAAATTGGGGCTCCCCTGGTGGTTAGCACCCCGACCGGGTGGTGTTGCCCTCTCACCGTCGGGCTGTCCCCTTTGCTTCCTTGCCTGCTTCGTGTTGGGGACAATGTGGCAACTTCGCTCCGAGACAGAGTATCGCTCAGCTCCTCTGCTGACTGTGGCCTGCGAGTGGAGTGACTTAGCAGGCGGCCGGGGGTGCACCTCCGTGTCCCCCCAGGGCGAGTCAGGAAGTGGGACAGACAGCAGCAGACGTCTGCCCTTCCTGCCTTGCTCCTGCTCTTCTGTTTAAACTCACTCTGCTTTCCCCCATTGCCTCCGGCTGGGAACTTCCCAGAACTTCCAGAACATTCAGGCCAGCCCCCCAGGTGGCCAGCTGGCCTCTAGGGACACACCTCCCCCCCAGGGCTATGCTGTCTGCCTGTCCTATGCATGCTGGGTCTGTCCTTCCCTGGCTCTTCCCTTGGTTCAGAGTGAGCAGGTCCCCCCGTTCCTGCAGCCTCTCCTGGGGGGCCCGGTCTTCGTGAGGTCCCGGTTTGGGGCTGTAGGAAGGTAGAAATGGGGGGACATGCCCAATGGCTGCATTGCAGAGGGGACCCCTGCTTCTCGAGGGCCGGCGGACCCCAGCGGGGAGCTCATCTGCAGCACAGTATTGACACCAGGGTGTCTGAGGCTCTGGCCGCTGCCTCCCTGTGTGCACCCCCAAGACTGCTGGGTCTGGGGGCCAAGGCTGCCCGAAGTTTGCGGGACCCTAAGGGTGGGTGGGTGGGTGCTGTGGGTGGGGTCCTGGGCTAGTGCCCGCCTGCCACTCAGAAGCTGGAGTGGGCGGGAGGACGCCAGCCCCAGGAGACTGACTCCAAGACAAACAGTTCAGCTTCCACCTACGATTTCTCCTTCAGGGTGGAATCTCCTTTCTCCTTTAAGTCTCAGTCCCCTGCTGGGACTGGGGGCCAGGGCCGCTGCCACCCACTAGTTTCTGGCTCGCTGCGTGGAGGGGCCGGGGTTGGCAGAAGGGGCCCTTGGACTTCTGCCCCTCCCTGCCTGCATGTGCCGGGCTGGACCCGGGGACCTGCCTTCTGTGCTTTTTTGGTGGGGGCAGGGAGCTCAGCAGGTGAAGTTGAACCAGCCCCGGGTGGGGGTGCCAGCTGGGCATCAGGGCAGGGACGGGCACACCAGGTGGCAGCTCCCCCTCGCCCCACGTGGTTAGTGTTCTCTGGTTTTATTTTTCTGTCTGGGTTTTTAAAACGTTAGCCACGTGTCTACAACATACAGAACTGTGTGGGGACCTCAGTGTGGCAGCTGATTATCGCCTGTGACCAGGGTCTGGCTGTGCTTCTGACCGGCGGTCACTGTTTTGGGTTGTGGTTTCCTTCCACCTTGACCTCCCTGCCCCACCCCCACCCGAATGTGCCCAGCTGACGATAAAGTAGTAGGTAGTGTTAGTGAACGCCACACGGCCTCACGCCACATTACTACGTGATTGGTTTTCCGATTGACTGTGCCACCCAGCTCCCTGTGCGAGGTACAGAGGGCCTGCTGGGCGGTGATGGGGCAGTGCTTCCTGGCCCCGAGGCTGCCTGGCAGGGTTCGGAGGCGCCGGTGCCTCCTGAGGGCAGGCCTTCCAGGGGAAAGGGGCTGTCCAGACATACGGGGCTCTGGGGGGTCCTGGGGGGCCATGCACTGGGGCTCACTGTCTGCCCGTCTCCTGCAGGGCATGGCCGGGCTGACGAGGACTGCGGGGACGAGCGGGCCCGGCACCGAGAGGAACGGCTGCTGGGGGCGCGGCTGGACCGGGACCAGGAGAAGCTGCTCAGGTGAGGGCTTCCGGGTGGCAGGGCCTGGGGGTCTGGAAGCCCCTCTGCTGTGGCGGGTGACTGGGACGACCTTTGATGGGCGTGACCCCTGACCCTGGGTGGGGACCCTGCTGGGCCCTGCAGCCTCTCTCCTGGGGACAGCCTTGGGGTCCTTCTCTGACTCTGAGCGTGCTCTGTGGCCTGGGTGCAGTGTTGTCCTGCGGGCGGTGTGGTGTCCACAGGTCACTTGGGGCAGTGTTCCCAGGGCTGTCCGGGCCACTGCTGACGCCTCTGTTTCCTTCCAGAGAAAGCAAGGAGCTGGCTGACCTGGCCCGGCTGCACCCTGCCAGCTGTGCTGCCAACGGCCTGAACCCCAATCTCATGGTCACCGGGGGCCCGTCGCTGGCAGGCTCTGGTCGCTGGTCCGCCGACCCTGCAGCCCACCTGGCTGCTCATCCCTGGCTGCCCCGGTCGGGCAGCGCGCCCATGTGGCTGGCTGGGCACCCCTACGGTGAGTGGGTGGTTTCTCCCTTAGCCGGGGCCCGCCTCCTCTGCTCCGTGCTCCAGCCCGCACTTGTCCAGGGGGCGTCACAACAGCACCCGCCCGTGGGTTCTCGGCTGTAGGCCTGTTCGTGGGACGGGCTCCCGTGGGCAGCTGTGGGCGTCCACGATGCAGTCAGCCAGCTCTCACCCCTTGGCTTCCTGCATGGCCCCTAGCGTTGGGGTCTGGGGGGTGGGCAGGGGAGGGGCCTGACCTGAGGTCCCCGTTGCTGACTCGGGCCTGGGTCTCTCCTAGGCTTGGGTCCCCCCTCTCTGCACCAGGGTATGGCACCCGCTTTCCCGCCCAGCCTGGGGGGCTCCCTGCCATCAGCCTACCAGTTTGTCAGGGACCCCCAGTCAGGCCAGCTGGTGGTCATTCCCAGTGATCACCTGCCTCACTTTGGTAAGTGGGGGTGGAGGGCCTCCTGGGGGGGCGGGGGGCGGGGGACAGGTCCCATCCAGCAGAACTGGTGGCAGGCGGCCTGGGGCTCAGAGAGGACTGTGGTGTCCGCCCGTGGTTTCCACATGTGACAGATCCACAGGGGTCCTTGTGATAAGCTGCTCTTCCCCGAAACCATGTGGAGAACCAGAGCAAGGCCACCCTGGGGGGTATGGACCCCCACAGTTGCCCCCATCTCTCGGAATCCACTCTGCAGGGAGGAGTCAGGGAAGGCGTTGGGAGCCCCCAGGTTGGCACGCTCTAGCTGGGAGGCGCGGGGGCCACCCAGGTCGGGTGTGGCCGGGGTCCTGTGTCGAAGTCCCCTCCCTGGCTCAGCCTGCCCAGCTGCACAGCGGGGCGGCGGGCAGCGCAGCAGCTCACTGTGTGTGTCCCCCACAGCGGAGCTGATGGAGCGGGCCGCCGTGCCGCCGCTCTGGCCCGCCCTGTACCCGCCGGGCCGCAGCTCCCTGCACCACGCCCACCAGCTGCAGCTCTTCTCCCAGCAGCACTTTCTGCGGCAGCAGGAGCTGCTGTACCTGCAGCAGCAGGCGGCCCAGGCCCTGGAGCTGCAGAGGAACGCCCAGCTGGTGGTGAGTCGGGGTGGAGCCGGCACGGGGGAAGGGGGGGTGCCTCGGGGGCGGCAGATTCCCCTCCTCCTATTGATGGTGGGGCACGTGGAGCAGAAACTCCAAAAAGTTTGGGACTGTGGGGAAGGGAAGACGAGAGAGGCCGGTGGTCAGGGAGGGTTTCGTGGAGGAGGTGACATTGACCTGGAGACCTGGAGGAGTCCTCCTGGCAGAGGGCGCTGTGTGAGTGAGGCCAGAGGTGGACAGAGCTGGGCGGGGCTGGGGTATAGGGAGCAGTGGGGACACTGAGGCAGGAGAGGTGATCTTGTGAGCGGGGGAGGTGTGGATGGGGCAGTGAAGGGGTCCCAGCGGGCTCCTGCCGTGTCCTGAGCCCAGCCTGTCCGGGCTGCCTACTTAATGGCCCTGGGCTGCCCTCTAAGGCTGGGGTTGGCCTCTTACGTCCACGTTCCCTAATCCCCTGACATAGCAGGAGACTGCGGCGTCCCTCCGTGCGGCCATCCTGCCTCCTTGAAGGCATGGATGCCTGCCCTCTGCCCAGCCTTGTCCGTCCTCCGTGGGCAGTAGTGCTCAAGAGCAGTTGGCAGAGGGGCACACGCGGCAGGTGCCCCCCAGCTTTGAGCCTCAGCGCTCTCGCACGGGGCTGTGTGCCTTGCCAGTGGCCTTGCCTTTCTGGGTTCCAGGACCCTCCCCTGGAAGAGGAAGGTGCCAGTCACCCCTGTGCCATCGGGGCTGTTCAGTGAGGGTGAATGCTCACGCGTGGCTGTGGCTCGGAGCGATTCTCCCAGTCCCTGGGCCATCTGGCCCCGGCAAGCCCTGGCTGCCCCGAACCCTGTTCCTTCTGGCTCCTCAAAAGTCATCAGAGGCAGGGGGAGGCCCCCTGCCCGCCTTGAGGGGTTTGGAGACCCAAGTGTGAGGGGCAGGGGTGCGCTGAGCAGGCAGTGAGTTTTCCGTGCTGGTAGCCATCTGAGTGCCTGGAAGGTCCCCGGAGCAGGGTGGCTCCTTCATCTCAGGGGCTTCGCCTCTGCTCTGGTCCTCCCAACCCCCCAACTCTGAGGGTCTCACCAGGGCTGGGGTCTGGACCATCCCCCAGCTCTGCTGCTGGGGTTCTCTAAGGAATGCTGTGCTTGTTACATGCCTGCAGGGACAGAATGTCTGCCTCAGGCTTGGGGTGGCAAGGACGGCCTGTCTGTACCCGGCCCCTGACTGGGGTGGTTCTCTGGGAGCTGGGGGATGCTTGGGGACAGGGTGATGTGTCCTGCTGTGCTGACTGCGCCTGCTGGCCCCCTCCCCAGCAGGAGCGGCTGAAGGCCCAGGAGCACCGGGTGGAGCTAGAGGAGAAAGTCAGCAAGCGGAGCCTGGAGACCACGGGCAAGGCCAGCCTGGCCGCTGCGGGCCCTGGGCTGCTACCTCGGAAGCCCCCTGGCCTGGCCACCGGCCCTACGGGCAGTTATGGCAAGGCCGTGAGCCCATCACCATCTCCCCGAGCTTCCCCTGTGCCCGCCCTGAAGGCCAAAGTCATCCAGAAGCTGGAGGACGTGGCCAAGCCACCACCCGCCTACTCCTACCCTGCCACCCCCAGCTCCCACCCCACCAGCCCGCCTCCTGCCTCCCCACCGCCCACACCTGGCATCACCCGCAAGGAGGAGGCACCCGAGAACGTGGTGGAGAAGAAGGACTTGGAGCTGGAGAAGGAAGCCACCAGTCCCTTCCAGGCCTTGTTCTCAGGTAGGAGCGTGTCTGAGGCCCAGGGGCTGCGTGTGGCCCTGCAGCCTCGCCCCACCTGGGCGCTCGCGTTTTAGCGTACAGTCCCCACGTCTCTGGGAGTCCCTGCTGCACACCGTGGAGTGAACACGGGAGCCCCTCCGCAGTGGCCGTGTCAGGGAAGTGGGCGGACTGTAGGTCTGCTTCAGAGGGCCTCTGTCGAGCGCTGGGCAAAGAGAGCGCTGGGCAAAGAGAGCGTAGTAGGGGCTAAGGTGTCACGTGGGTGACGGCACTGCAGGGACCCCCGTTCTGGGCTATGGCCCCCCCCCAGCTCTGCACACCAGTTCTTCCCCTGGCCCGTGTCAGTGGGGACGTGCAGTAGGTGGCGTGCGTGGGCCTGAGGCCTGTGGTCATCCTCCCTGGTGGCTAGGAGTGGGGGCTTCCCCAGGGGGACCCCTTGGGTGTGAATTTAGATTCCGCAGCCAGGATGCTGTGTGATCTTGGGCAAGGAGCTGCCCCTCTCTGGGAGATTTGGCGCCCCACTGATGTCCAGCGCTGAGCACAGGCCTGGCCCTGTGCGTCTGTCCTGCCCTCTGCCCCGTCTGATTTTTGTGCAGCCCCTGCCGCTGGCCGGCTCCCGGTGGGGCTTTGGGGCACCACAGAGAGTCGGGCTCCTGCCATCCTGTGGGTGAAAAAGTGGGGAAGCAGCATTGCACGCTATTAATTTTTGAGCAGCTTGGTGCCTCAGTCTGCTTTCAGAGGGTGGGGCAGGTGATTCTTGGGGAAAGGAGGCCGGGCAGGCACAAGCTGGGCGCCACCGTTTGGGATCTGAGGAGGCATTCGCTCCTGGACCAGCCTTGCACTGGGAGTGGGGTGGGAGGGGCTCGAGAAAACGCCAACTGTGGCTCCTGCCTGTGAGTCTGAAGACCGTGGGGACAGGACGGTGGCCTGTCCTCCCGCGGGGTCCCTCTGATGCTGCGTAGACGAGACCCCGGAGAGCAGAGAGGGGGGCTCTCGATCTGTTCCCGCTGGTGGGTGGGTGTTGGTGGGGACACAGGGGTGGCGGACGAGGCAGGAGGAGGGGCCTCGCTGACGCTCCGTGTCCTTGGCAGATATCCCGCCCAGGTACCCGTTCCCAGGCCTGCCGCCACACTATGGGAGGCCCTACCCGTTCCTGCTGCAGCCCACGGCGGCCGCCGACGCCGACGGCCTGGCCCCCGACGTGCCACTGCCGGCTGATGGGCCTGAGCGCCTGGTGCTCTCGCCCGAAGACAAGCCCATTCGCTTGTCCCCCTCCAAGATCCCAGAGCCGCTGCGGGAGGGCCCAGACGGAGAGCCGCTGGTGGAGCGGGAGGTGAAGGCGGAGGTGGAGGACGTGGACGAAGGCTCTGCGGAGCTGCCCTCCCTGGAGTCCCCACTGGCACTGCGCCCCGAGGACGCCATGGTGGCCCGGAGCCCTGCGGGCGGCTGCGGAGGTGGCCTGCCGGAGGTTCCGGTGCTGGGCGCCGGTGGGCAGGGGGCCGAGGAGTCCTCCAGGTGCCTGGACTTTGCTGAGAGGGCAGAAGCGCCAGTGGACTCGCCAGGCCGGATGGTGTCCTGCATAGCTGCCCCGGACTCTGGGGGGCAGCTGACCCCGGAGACGCTGGTTGAGGCTAAGGAGGAGCCCATGGAGGTGCCCGTGGCTGTGCCTGTGGCTGTGCCCGTGGCTGCAGCCGAGGCGGAGGCAGTGCCGGAGGAGGCCCTGGCGCAGGGGACAACGAGCGAGCCACGGCCCAGCCTAGAGTTAGGAGACTGCGACGTGCCCTCTGGGGAGGGCCTGGAGGCCCAGGAGGCCGAGCCCACGCCCAGCAGTGCCTGCTTCCTGGAAGAGGAGGGCTCCGATCAGTTCTCGCCCGGCCTGGAGGACCCGCTGGCCGGCATGAATGCCTTGGCGGCGGCTGCAGAGCTACCCCAGGCTAGGACTTTGCCCTCCCCGGGTGCTGGAGCCCAGGCCCTAGAGCCTCTGGAGGCCGCGCAAAGCCTGGTCCTGGAGCATAGCTTCCTGCAGGGCATCACCCTGCTGAGCGAGATCGCCGAGCTGGAGCTGGAGAAACGGAGCCAGGAGCTGGGAGGTGAGCTGCTCTGGGTGGTGGGTCCGTGTGAGTCTGGTTCTAAAGAAGTTTTTTAAGATTGTATTTATTATTTTTAGACAGAGAAGAAGGGAGGGAGAAAGAGAAGGAGAGAAACACCAGTGTGTGGTTGCCTCTTGCACACACCCCATCGGGGACCTGGCCTGCAACCCAGCATGTGCCCTGACTGGGAATCGAACCAGCGACCTTTTGGTTCAAAGGCTGGCACTCAGGCCAGAGCCACACCCACCAAGGCCCCCCCAAATTTTTTTTAAGAACGTTTAAAATTTTTGAAAACACTTAGGGTATGGTTTACTCATAACTTCCTAACAGCGTTGGCAAAACACACGCGACACCTTTCTTCAGGTGCTCAGGGAAGTGTGTTGTGGACTTCCGAGTTGTTTGGCCAGTCTGTGGGGCTGCTTAGTGATGAAATTGCTCCTTGTTCTCTTGGGGAGTTTTGTATTAGCAGGGACAGAAATGCATTTTAACTGGATTAGGAAAAGGCAGGTGATTCATTGGCTTACAGAACCAGGTGCAGAAGCAGCTAGGCAACAGTTTCAGGTCTGGCTGTATCCAGGCACTCAGACCAGTCATCAGGCATTTCCTTTCCTCCCACCCTCATCCCTGTCCCTCTCTGTCCTGTTGCTCCACTGTTCTCGCAGTGGGCTTCATTCAAGGCAGGCCCACTGTTCTTAATGCAGTGGGGGGGATACTTGTCCCTGGCCCATGGGCTTCTGGTAGCTCTAGCAAAGATGTCACAATTCATTCTTATTGTTTCTCTGGGGGTTCATGCGTTTTGCAAAAGCAAACGCTGCAGCTCAGGAGAGGGCCTGGACCAGACTGATCATGCTCCACCCTTGATGGGGTGTCACTTCCTGAGTATGGGGGGGCCTCCGAGGAAGTGGGGTGCTGTCTGCAGAAGGGGCAGTGGATCGGGGCTGGGCACAAAATCCGTGGTGCTCCACACAGAAAAGTCGGGGCACTTCAAGAAACGCGTGAAGGGGTCAGACACCGCCTTGCCGCCCACGCTCGGCAGCACGGCGGGGAGGAGGGGCCCTGGCGAGGGCCGTGGAGGAGTTCATGATGGCGTTGCCAGTATGGGGTGTATTTCCTCTGGAACTGTTTCTACACACATTTCTAAAATTAAGACTGTTTTGTAAACAGTGCTCTGTAAGCTGCCCTTTTCACTTAGGGTATTCTTTACTACCCGTTTTTTGATTTTCTAAAAACACTGTCAGTGTTTTTGATTGAAGACATTTGTGTCTTTTAAAATGTTTTTTTGGACCTGGCTGGTGTGGCTCAGTGGATCGAGCCCCGGCCTGTGAATGGAAAAGTCGCCGGTTAGATTCCTGGTCAGGGCACGTGCCTGGGTTGCTGGCCAGCTCCCCAGTAGGGGCGCGCAAGATGTCTCTTGCACAATGATGTCTCCCTCCCTTCCTCTCTCTCTAAAAGTAAATAAATAAAAATAAAGTCTTAAAAAGTGTACTAGAAAAATAATAAAACATTTTTTAAGGGACTGCCCAGTTTTCTGGCCCTGGAAGGCCCCAGCCTTCCATGGTCGAGTCCTGGATTGTCAGGCTTTTTTTCCTTTTGCCTTTTGTTTCCTTCTTTTCTTTCTGCTGTTGTAAGTAAGGCGATGTCTTCCCTTGAAGAAAACCTTTGCCTGTGCTTCGGCTTTCCCTGGTGGTGTACTCCCGGGGGCAGAGTTGCTGGGGCAGAGCAAGGCCACGTTTGCAAGGCTTTGTCGCGGTCGTGGCCAGTGGCTCCCCAGAAGCTGGGACGGGAGGCGTCCTGCCCCCTGCAGGCGCGTTTGGGCTGTTTTCCTGAAGCTCCTTTTTGCTTTCGTTCACATGACTTGGGATAAGAAAACTATTTTTTCAGAGGACAGAGCAAACTCTTTTGATCCTACCAATGTGTTTTTTGTGTTTTTTTTGCCTGGGGGGAACGCAGAAAGCCCAGGGTGCCTGGGTGAAAGAGGGGCTGAGGAGGGTCCCCCAGTTTGGGGGCTGCTGCCCACTTTTGTCCCTTTCCACCCTCCTCCTCATTTTCTGTTTGGGGCTGCACCTGTTCTCACTCGACAAGTGCTCAGTAAGCACCTGCTGCATCCCCGGCGTTGTTTGGCTGCCGGGGCCTGGCAGCCTTGTGAGGCCCTTGGTGCTGCCTGGTGGTGTTGGGTGGTGGGAGCAGACCCTGGGAAGAGCACAGGGAAGGGCGGGCTCAGTGGGGGTGGCCAGGGAAGCCCCTCTTGATGCGGGTGCCTGAGGAAGGTGAGGGAGGAACACGGTTCTAGGAAAGCCATTGGGGCTGCAAGAACAGCTAGTGCAAAGGCCCTGAGGTGACAGTGCCTGGCACTGGCAGGCTGGAACAAGAGCGTGGAGGCCGGGGGTCGGAGCGGTGTGGGCGGGGCCCATCCCAGGGGACTTTCTCTTGAAGGTGCTCTTGACCTGGGGTGAAAGAATCAGACTTAGGCAGGACGGTTGTTGGGGCTGTGAGGACAGGGAGACCCTGGGGAGGCCCACCCAGGCCGGGGGGTGGGGGTGGTGCGGAGGTGGAGGAGCAGGCTGAGGCAGAGCCAGCAGGCCCTGCGGACAGGGACAGGCTGGACGTGGTGTGGAGAGACGATCCAGGGGCTGGGCGTTTTTGAGCTGGGGAAGTGGCGGAGGCAAGTTTCAGAGAAACCAGCTGTTGGTTTGTTGGTTTGGACACTGACCTCACCTGTAGCATTGCTGTGGGTGGGGGGCTGGAAAGTGTGCCTGTGGGCAGGGGTGGGGCGTGGGGTCCTGGCGGGTCCCTCTTCCCTGAGGCCAGGTTGGGGTTATGGAGCACAGCTCGCTCATGTTTCCCTGGGGAGCTGGGCAGTGAACGGTCCTCGGCACAAGCAGGTGCAGCCTTCCCTTGGCCACCCACACTGAGCGAACGGGTGGGGGCGGGGCTGGTGGGCTGGCCATCCAGCCTTTGCAACAGACCCTGGGGGTTCTGGCCCTGGGTCACCTCCTCCTTAGCAAAGCCACGGGGGGGTTGTCTCCCAGTCCCGGAGGCCAGAAGTCTGAGACCCGGCTGTGGGCAGGGCTGGTTTCTCTGAGGCTGCTCTCCTTGGCGTGTAGATGGCGTCTTCTCCGAGACCTCACGTGGTCGTTCCTCTGTGTGGTTGTGTTCTGACCTCCTCTTACAAGGACGTAATCATATTGGATTAGGGCCACCATGAGGACTTCACTTTAACTTAATCACATTTTTCCAGACTGTCCCCAAATGAGGTCACGTTCTAAGGTCCTGGGGTTCAGGCTTCAACATGTGGCTTTGTTGGGGGGCAGGTCATCCCGCAGCAGCTGGCACCAGAGCTATCCAGGCCGCCGAGGGCTCTGGGTCCCGAGAGCCCCAGCTAGACCGCGGTGTGGGAGGGTGAGGGGGGTGCCAAAGCCGCGCCTCGGCCCCCTCCTCTGTCCCAGAGCAGCCTCACCCACCAACGCAGGATCCTGCTGGGGCCTTGCGGCGTGCTCCACAGGCGTCCCCATAGGGCGGGCCATGTGCTTCACCATGATGGTACCTGTGGGAGCTGATGGGGTTCACCACGTGGTTTCCTCACTTCCATCAGGACAGAGAGGGCCACACCAGGGGCCGTCCCTGAGCCGAGACAGGGCTCATGGCGAGCACTACTGACACCTAGTGGGTGAAGGCGGGACGGCTAAGCATCCCACCAGGGAGCAGGGACAGTGCCCCAGACTGAGAGGCCCTGAACTTGCTGCGTAATTAGGGAATCAGTTCTACGGAGCTGTATACACTGGGAGGAAACAGGCATGTGAAATGGTCACAAAGATGGACCATATGTTATGTCACAGAGAAAACATTCAACTAAATGCACGTTAATCTGGGCTGCTTTCCCCTCCCGACTGGTGGCCCCGGGGGGTTGGCCGCAGGGTCAAACAGTCCGGTCCCCAGGGAGCACAGGTGAGGTGGGCGGCTCACCTGCCTCCTGTCTGCAGGTGCGGAGCCGGGCGTGGCTGTGCGGCCCTCCCTGGAGAGCCTGCTGGCCGCCAGCAGCCACATGCTGAAGGAGGTGCTGGACAGCCCCTTTGCCGACCCGCTCAAGAACCTGCGGCTTCCGCGGGAGCTGAACCCCAACAAGAAGTACAGCTGGATGCAGAGGAAGGAGGAGCGGGTGAGGCGTCCTGGGCCCGGGTTTTTCTGCCTCTGGCCAGTGTGGTGGGGGCGGAGACGGCCCCCCTGCCCAGGTGTCACCTTGCCTGGGGCATGGCTGGCTTCGGAGCTGGAAGGGGGGCCGGATCTGAACTCACACCTGAACTGACTTGCTGGGTGGTCCTGGGGAAATTCTTTCTTTTTTCTGGGTCTCAGTTTCCTCTTGGACAGCATATCAGGGTGTGTCCTGGGGGCAGCAGGTGATGAGTCGGAAAGAGAGCCCTGGCTGTGCCCTCACTGCTGGGGGCAGACTGCGGGCAGTGGCCTCCTCTGCACCCCTCCCCCGTCTGCGAGAGAGCATGTGCTGTGCCCAGGGCCACAGTTGGTAGTGGCAGAGATGCGACTCGAGCTGGGTGCCGGGTCATGGCCGTGAAGCCTGGCCATGGCCTAGATGACCAGCGCCCGGCCGGGCCGAGGGAGCAGGTGGGCCTTGGCGTCCTCACCGCCTCTCTCCCCACAGATGTTCGCCATGAAGTCGCCCTTGGACAGCATGGACGCCGTGGAGCTGGACTTCCGCATGCGGCTGGCCGAGGTGCAGCGGCGCTACAAGGAGAAGCAGCGCGAGCTGCTGAAGCTGCAGAGGCGCCGTGAATCCGAGTGAGTGCGCACCCCGCCCCGCGGCACGGCCGGGCCCTAGCAGGGCGCCCCCTCGTCGGCTCTGTAGGCGCTGGCGCTCAGTAGGTCCGCTGTGGTAGGCCGGCAGAGGTGTGTGAGGACCCGAGTGATGTGGGCGCATCGTGTGTCTCTTCTCCGTGCCCCCTCCACCCCTCAGTTCACAGCCAAGCGTGTGATTCTTTTTAAGGGACAGGCGCGAGGATCCCCATAGAAGCTTGGCACGCAGAGGCCCTGGCAGGCCGCGGAAACGGACCCACGCCCTGAGCGCCCTGTCGCCCCCCCGCAAGAGAGGGAAGAGCCGCAACAGTAGCGGAAAGTAAGGCTGGCCCCTCGGTGGGTCGGGAACTGGCACAGAGCTCGGCGGGGAGGAGCACGGGCCGCGCAGGGCCTGTGTCTGGGCGCGGGACCCCGCGTCCCCTGTGCTCTGACCCGCCCGATTTGGCAGCTCTCAGGCAGCCCGGAGGGTGAGCCAGGCGAGTGGCGGATCAGACAGGCAGGCTCACCCAGCCAGGACTGAGCGGGCGGGTGGCCCCAGGGAGAGGTTCCTGGGCGTCACCTTAGCACTTCTTTCACCTGTCATCCTGCCGAGCCCACGTTCTCTGTGGCGATGGACCAGCTCCCACGCTTCTCCGCGCACCTCCTCATCCTGTGGGGTGGGCTCCCAGTCCATGCTGGACACTCGGTGCTCTCCGTGCTGGATGGTGGCATTCCCAGGTCCACCTGGCCTGGCCTGACCTGCTGGCTCATCATGCCTGAGCCTGCTCCCTGTGACCTGGGGCTGTCTCCTTCGGGGACAAACTCCTTAAGTGGCAGCAGAAGTTAGGTGTGGCCCCTCTGGAGGTCCTGAATGCTGGCTGGAATGAGAACTTTTCCTCCAGGCTGGGGTCTTCTCTGGGGGTTGGGAGCAGCAAGCGCTGAACGAGGCGATCAGAGGAAGGGGTGGACTGGGCCTCAGCCTGCCGCATCCGTGCAGGTGATGATGCCAGGTGGCCCAGCGCTTGGCTTGAGGAGGCAGAGGGGCCCGGGGGGTGTCTTCAAAAGGCACAGAAGAATCAGTGGGGCTGCCGCCAGTCTTCTAAGGAGAAGACAACCCCAAGGGCCTCCACAGCTTGCATTTAAAGTTCCTGGATGTTCCACGTTGAGGAGAAGGATAGAGGAAGAAGTACGCCATCACCAACCATGGGGTTAGGGACAGCGGCCCCGGGGAGGGGAGCGGGGGCCGGGCCAGCCAGTGCACACAGGCCTGCGGGTTAGGGACGTGGACCCTGGAGCGGGTTGCACTTCCTGTTTTTGAGCCCCAGCTCCAGCCTGGTGGTAACCTTGGGCCAGGTGTTGGCTTTTTTAAAAAAAGATTTTATTTGTTTATCTTTAGAGGGGAAGGGAAGGAGAGGAGAGAAACATCAGTGTGTGGTTGCCTCTGGTGTGTCCCCTGCTGGGAACTGGCCTGCAACCCAGGCATGTGCCCCGACTGGGGGTCGAACTGCCTTCGTGTGGTTCGAAGGCCCGTGCTCAAGCCACTGAGCTACGCCAGCCAGGGCCAGGTGTTAGCTTTTACAAGCCTCAGACTCCTCAGCTATGAAAAATAGTACGTAGAACGAAAAGCATTGTTTCGTGGCTAAAATGGAAAGCAGTAGTGTGGAAGGAGACAAATAGCAAGCACCGGGTAGACAGCTAGATGCTTTTGTTACCGTTACTGGTGAGGGTTTAGTTTAGAGGAGCCAAGAGAAGAAGCCCTCAGTGAGACCATGTCCCGGCTGCTTACACTCCCAGAGGTCTGCAGACCGACCCGTGGCTCTTTCTTCAGAGAAGCACTTGATCTTAGTCGTCCTCCCGTGCTGATGGATTTCCTTGGCATTTCTGATCCTGGTTCTTGGCACGTTTTGGTAAAGAGGCATCTGACCGTGGAAAGCTGTGCGTGTGAGCGTGTGTGAAGGGCTATGGGAGAGAAGAGGCGGCCGGCAGAGGACATTGCCTCGGAGGGGGTTCCCTTCTTTCCCATTAAACTCTCTTTCTGCCTCATTCACAAGTATCCCAGGATCCCAGCACCATAGTTTCACAGGACCCGTCTCCCCAGACTCGTCGCTGTGCTTCGACACCCAGAGCCCGCCATTCAGGGCCCTGAGGGCGGACCCCGGGCCCTTGAGTCCTGCCTGGACAGGGTGCTGACCAGCGGTGCCTCTGGTTGCAGGCTGAGCAGCAAGCCCCTGCTGACATCGGATGCCTATGAGCCGGGAGCGGGGATGAGGAAGAGACCCAAGGGGCCAGAGGAGGAGCACGAAGCCCCAGTGGGAACTGGGAGAGCTAGGGGAAGGAGCCAGCCTTGGGACGAGCACGATGCCCCGACAGACTTCATGAGCCAGGTGGGTAACCTCGTCTTCCAGGCGTGCCGCTGGCACGCGCTGGAGTTTTGGCGGGGTGTGGAGTTCACACTCCCTTTGCCAGTCTGTTGGCCTGCTGCTGCACGGAAACTGTAGGGACAGTTGCCTTACTTCCTCCAACCTGCCTTACTGCACAGAGGAGGGAAACGATGGCCCAGAGGAGCTCAGATACTTGGCAAAGTAACACAGCCGCAGGCAGAGCCCAGACTGAAAGCCGCATCCCCTGCGTGTGCTGCATGACCGACCCTCTGCTGACGCCAAGAAGACAGACTGTGCAATCACACTGTTAAATGACAGTTTAACGACAGTTTAAACGATTGTTTAACGAGCAGCTTCACCATTCTGTAGTTCTAAGAAACAAGGGCTTGATGCCATTGTGATTTCCTCTGTGACTCTCCAGAGGTAATGGGGTGAGAGCCAGCTCCTTGATTTTTCCTTATTTCTGCCGAGCATTGAAATCATCCACCTAAAGCCCCCATTTCTAAGTAATGACATACCTCGTCATCCCTCCTTGTAAAGCTTTGTGCGAAGGGGCTGTTTTGGTTGCTCTTACCACCAGGGGGAAGTACCCACGTAAGGGCCCAGTGGCAGGGGAGAAGCCAGTTCGTACACTGGGACCCTTTATACTCTCAAACTTTGAGGCGCACTTTTGTTGCTGAAATGACACTGTTTTCCTTGCCCAACTTTTTCCTCCTTGTAAAGTGTTACCCGATCACAGAAAATGGGGATAAAATGTGCAAACGAGGGGCATTAGTGGCTTCAAAACCGCACATTTCATTTCCACAACAAATGAACTACAGCTGACGAGAGGGAAACCAGCGATTTAATCTTTGAAATCGCTAATCTTTCTGCCTCAGCATCCAAGGCACGCTCCAGGCATTTTCTTGGCAGCTTCAGCCCCTGTGGTTGGATGGGCCCATTTAGGCCTCTGCATCGGCTGCCGGAGGTGGCTGAGATGAGCAGATCAGCTGGGCTCTGATCTGGGTGTCGGAGCTCAGTTCCCTGCCTGCTCCCTTGGTCCAGCTGGCTTCTCCCAGTCGTTGGCAGCACTGTTTACTTAAAGCGCTTCCCTGGGAGGCACCAGATAGCAGCACGGAGGGCCAGGGTGGAGATCCCGTGCCAGCGATCTTTATCACCGTAGTAATAGCGGTTGGATAAGTGGTCCGCGTGCCTTATCTCAGTTCATCTGCAGAGTGACCTTCGGGTGCCCAAGCACAGGTATCCCCCTTTTATAGACTGAGGCAGGGAGGACTGGAGTCGGGCTCCTCAGAGCTTCTGCTCTGAGCCCCACTACCCGGCCTGGTCCAATGACCTAACCTGGGACTTCCCTTTCCAGCTAAAGATTAAGAAGAAGAAGATGGCCAGTGACCAGGAGCAGCTGGCGAGCAAGCTGGACAAAGCCCTCTCCCTCACCAAGCAGGACAAGCTGAAGTCCCCCTTCAAGTTTTCAGACAGTTCTGGGGGGAAATCCAAGCTGGGCGGGGGCTGCGGCAGGTACTTGACGCCTTATGACAGCCTGCTGGGCAAGGACCGGAAGGCGCTGACCAAAGGCCTCAGCCTGTCTCTGAAAGCCTCCCGAGATGGTAAACACAAACGGGCCGCCAAAGCCAGGAAGATGGAGGCAGGCTTCAAGGCCAGAGGCCCACCCAAGTTGGCCCACTCCCCGTTCGCCTCGGAAGTGAGCAGCTACTCGTACAGTAAGTAGCCGAGGCCGCACTGCCTGCAGGCCGCTACTTCTCTCCTTCGTGTTTCTGTCCCTCTGAAGTCTCTCTTCTGTCTTGCACTGGCTCCAGGCCGGAAGTGGGTCCGCCTGGGGCGGAAGTACTTGCATTGGCCGGCGCCATATTAGCTGGGCGCCGCTGATTGGTGGCGGGAGCGGAAGTCCGCCTGCCCTCTTGGCTCGCGTTGTCGAAGCCCGCAGTGTGGAGGTTTTGTGCCACTGAGTTTTGGAGGCCCTGCCTAGAGTGGCCACTCTTGAGGACCATAGAGAGGGTTCCGCCCGCCTGGCCCCAGGCGGCCCCCCTCCCTCGGGTCAAGTGTTGGTAAGAACATCCAATGAGCGCTCTCCATGCTGGGTACCGAACTATGCGGGCAGCCTTTCGCTTTGTCTTGGTGACAGTCTTTTAGGTAGCGCCCCCCCCCCCCCCCCCCCCCCACNACCCCCCCCCCCCCCCCCCCCCCCCGTTTTGGTCTTTAGATACTGAGGCTGGGCGAGGTTGACTGTGCTGGGTGGGGCCTTGGGTCCGGGACCAAGACTTCAGCCGTCCGCATGGCCTGTGCGCCGCCCGCAATCGTCGCCACTGGCTGCAAGGGACTGCGGAGCCGTGGGACTGAGTTCACTTTACTAACTGGAGCTTCTTAGCTGGGAGCTCGGGACAAGGTTTCCTGAGCCAGGCAGCCTGTGTCAGCCCCTTTGACTCTTCGTGGCCTTTAGCAGCTCAGTCTGCCGAGTGGCATGTAATAGGTGTCACTGCTTGTGGGCAGAATGCCTAATGCCCAGGATGGACGGGGACTAGGGGTGTGGCCACGGCAGGAAGCCCAGAAGGGGCTCCCTCCAGTCTGGTGCCCGTCAGCGGGGTCTGTTGTGGACGCTCAGGCTGCGGCTGGGGTGAAGGGCCTTTTCATTGGTGACTGTCTGGGTTTCTGAGTCTGGCTACTGGTTGGCTCTGCCTGGTTCCCTGGGGGAGGCTGGGGAGTTTCAACGTCAAGAGCAAAAACAGACACTTTCAATGTTATAATAAAGTGTGCTTCCTTTTTTTAAAAAAGATTTTATTTATTTTTAAAGAGAGGGAAAGGGAGGGAGAAAGAGGGGGAAAGGAACATGAATGTGTGGTTGCTTCTCAAGTGCCCCTAACTGGGGACCTGGCCCGCAACCCAGGCATGTGTCCTGACTGGGAATTGAACCATTTGGTGCAGAGGCTGGCACTCAGTCTGCTGAGCCACACCAGCCAGGGCAAAGCATGCCTTCTTAAAGGAAGAAGATGGAGTCATCCTGGACTTGGAAGTTGAGGTCACCTGCCTCACAGGGCTGCCGTGAGCTTTCAGCAAGCTCACGTAGGTCAACAGGTGGATGGGGCACCTGGCACGAGGTGTTGCTGGTGTTTGTTTTGTTTTGCTTTTTAACGTGTGTCTTGGGTTGCCTAGGACTAGTGGGTCTCTGGGGCTGATTCTCAGAGGGGCCGGGCGGGGGGTCGGGGGGCAAGAAGGAATGACAGCTTCTGTGGTCCCTCGGTTCAGATGGGTGTGGTGGAAACAGGCACCGCCCAGGGTCCACGCCACTTCCAGAGACTGGGAGCTCTGAAGGCAGGCAGAAGGGCTTCCCTTGCTCTCTGCCTCAGCTGGTTTCGGAACCATGAAAAGGCCGTGAGGAGGGCCGCAGCAGCGCCCTCCATCTTGCCAGGCAGGGCAGTGATGGGTGTGGTCTGGCTGCTTGCAGGAGGGATGCGGGAATCCCCCCTCCCCCACTTCCATGTGAATGGGATACAGTTAGAGGCCAGAGGTGAGCTTGGTCCCTGCCGTCTTGGGGGGGGGTCTGAGCCGGCGAGTCCACAGTGGTGGATTTGTGCACGTGCGCGAAGCCATGCTCAGGTTGCCAGTCAAACTCTGTTATGTTTTTGTCTACGATTCCATTGTCCCAGGATGGGGGTGGGTTGATGTTGGGAGACCCAGCCAACAAGACCTGTCCCTAGCTAGCTGGTTGTGGAGAGAGGGTCCTCTTTCCTGTTGGCTTTTCTGTCATCTAGGCCTATGACAGTGCGCAGTCAACAAAGGTCAAGGGCATGTTCTAGTGCAGTGATGCTGCCCTGGGTGGAGGAAGGCAGAAGAAACGCTGCTCCCGCTTCTTCACTGTGGGTGGGTGGGGGTTTGGGTGGCATGCCTGGGGGCTCTTGGCAGGAAGCCAAGTTGTCCATTGTCACCCAGGGGTGTCTCCAGTTTGGGATGGAGCACACAGGAGGGAGAGCTGTGGTTAGAGGTCGGGCAGTGGCCCATCAGGGCTTGTCGTTGTCCTTGTCCAGAATTGCCAGGCCATCCGCAGGTGGGGTCTCGGTGGGTGTGGAAAGCGCAATTATTGGAGGCGGCCGCCAGAGGGAACCCCCGTCCATGGCTTCTCTTGGCCTTGGAGACCGCGGGCGCGGGCAGAGCTGTGGCCGTGCACCTGTCCTCGGCGTTCCAAGTAGATTTTACGGGATGAGGGGATTAGGCTTTGGCTGCGGACCCCTTTGTTCCCGTGGAATCTTGCTGGACAGCCCCAGTGCAGGCGGATCAAAACAGTGTGTGTTTGGAGCCGGCTGGTTGGAAGAGCCAAAACTCTGCCCACCTGACGGTCCCCTCCTCAGAGCTGGGCGGCCCTCCCCTGGGAAGCCTGAGGCTGAGACTTGTGGGAAGCCAGCAGCAGTGTGCTGGGCACCGGCTCCCCGGATAGAGAGTTTAACATCACCTGCCTTGGCCTGTTTCAGGCCGAGAGCTGTGTTGGGAAGAGGCGCGTTTGCCCACTGCCGAAGCTGGTGTTTTGGGGGAGAAGAGCTTTACTTGAGCTCTTTCCTCCTGAGCGTTGTCCCTCCCCCGGGCTGGGTGCAGTTTGGGGCAGACAGGGCCCAGCGGTGACCTCCCCAGCCAGGGGAGAGGCCTTCCTGCAAGTGGGACTCCCTCCTCCAGGGCCTGGAAGGCTGTGCGTGGAGGTGACTGTGTCGGGGGTGGTGCTGGCAGCAGCCAGCCTGGAGAGGGCCCTGGGGCCTCCCAGGTAAGAGGTGAGAGCCCGGCCTCTTGTCCTGGGGCCAGAAGGCACATGGACCTGTCTGTTCTGGCGCCGGGGCGCACTCACAGCCACACAATAAGACAAACAGCAGCCTCCCCCCCCCCCACCTGGTGACTTACTTTACTAAAAACTACTTTGACTACAGATACTGACTCGGAGGAGGAAGACTTCCTGAGGGACGAGTGGTCTGCCCAAGGCCCCTCCGGCTCCAGACGGACATCTCCTGTCCTGTGTGGTGCGGCGGCAAAGAACAGCAAGCTGGCCGGAGGCCCCAAGCTGCCCAAGAGGGGCCTGGTGGCCGCCCGAACTCTGAAGCCCAAGCCGGCTGCCGGCAGGAAGCAGCCATTCCGCTTGCTGCTTCCAGAGGTCGAGGCCCGTTCCTCCTTCAGCGACTCGTCGGAGGACTCCTTTGACCAAGGTTACTAGCTCCAAACACACCCCCTTCCGTGTCTCCGAGCGAGAGAGTGAGTGAGCGCGAGCGAGCGAGAGAGCCAGGGTGCAGGAGCGATGGCGCCGCGGGGCGGCCGTCTCGGTTCTTGGCAGCGTAGCCTGCCGTATCAGCCTCTTATTCGGGTGGGTGTGTACCTGTATCGTTGTGATAACGCCACGCTGGCTCTTTTCGAGCTTTTATACGGACTGATCTGAGTCTTCACCTCCCTCCACTCCCCCCGCTGCCCCACCCCGTTCTCGCTGCCTGTGTCCCCTAGGCCGCGGGCCGGGGTGGGGGTCTCGGCAGGGGCCCCCCCAGGGACATTTTGTAAATGGAATTCTGTCGTGTGGGCGTGTGACTTGATGTTTGTACCGCAATTTTGGTAATACCAAGCTTTATTAAATATATCGAGTTCATTTTTAACTAAACCCGTGTGCTTTGTCTCTCTTGCTGTGTCCTGACTTAGACCGTTAGGGTGCCGCTTCCCTCCCCCCCACCCCTCCCCGAAGGGGTGGGGACAGAGGCCGCTTTTCTCTGTTACTCAAACCTCCCGGGAGCTGCTGGCATGCGGGTCGTGTTTCAGGTTCCGGGTCCACCGCTTCCACCTCCAGCGTCATCTTTTTTTTTTTTAGCTGTTTGTTTGTCTTTTGTTTTCTCAAAGCTCTGTTCCTGCACACTAGTGCCTCGAACACATTTACAAAGTCTCGTTTGCTAACACACATCTCTGCTTGGAGGGGCGTGTAGGCAGCGCAGGGTCAAAATCACCTGAAAGTCTAGGGGCCGAGCGCAGGGCTTTGGAGAGAGCACTGGGCCCAGAGTCCAGGGGCCTGGCTGCTCGCAGCTCGGCCTGGGCCACCTCCACCTCAGGTACACAGGGAGGGGTGGGGTCAAGGACCTCTGGCCGGCAGACTCTGAATGGTTTCTTGCCCTGGCTGAGGCTTTGCTTCAGGATGGACCCCTACAAGGGATCCCAGGGGCAGCCACTGGGTGTCAGCCAGGACCCCGACCCTCCCCGAGTGAGGCCCAGGCAGGTACGGGCCACTCGGACAGAGACTGGCTGGGACCTTGGATCTGCGCTGCTGCCCGGTCCAAGCCTGGCTCTCACATTCCTGGTCCTCCTTCCCCCTCCCACGCCTCTTGCCCTGATGGCCCAGATTCATTTTGGGGGACCAGCAGATGGCACAGCAGGGAGCCAGATACCCTTGGGGCTCACATTCTCCTGGGCAACAGGCCAGCCAGCCTGGTTTCCCCGGGTGGCCTCCATCCTAGGCCTTCGTGGGCCCGTCTGGCTGGTTGGTTGTTCCCCCCATCCCCACCCTCCAGCCTGGACTCCATGCCTTCTCTGCACGATACACTTCCCTATTTCCCCTCTTAAAGCCAGGGTGCCAGCTTCTAAATTTGGGGCTCCCCTGCCTCCACTCCAGCCCCGTAAAGAAGCAGACAGTCCCCCAGATCTAGCAAGGGGCTGTTTGCCATAGGGGCCCTCAGCCCAGGGCCGGATGCAGCAGAAGTCAGAGCCTAGCTAGGGGCGCGCAGGGGTGCTGGGAGGGGCCCGCCGCATGCAGACCCCGCAGTCAGGCCTCCGCAGGGATGTCTGGGTAACAGGGCCGCACTGACGTCTGGCACTGAAACACCTAACTGGCTTGGCTTTTCCAGTGTGTCTGCTTTCTCCCCCCAGCAGCTTGACCATACCTTCACCCTTGACCCCTACCCATGATGCTTTGAATGTCTGTTTTGGTCTCTTGCATTCGCTCTCACGCTGCACTCGGACGCAAAGCGAAGGCTGGGAGTAGGGCAGACGGCGCCGCGGGTCACTGAGCTGGGGCCCGGCCCGGCTCGTTGGTCCGTAGGTAGGCACACCCTTTCCCCCTGTCCCCTTGCACCTCCCTCCTCGGGGCTGCCCCCATCGGCTATGGCAGCAGCGGGTCGCTTTGGCATTTCCTGGTGGGGTTTTGCAAAACCAAACCACATTACGGCCAGGAGATTTTTAATAAAAAATCGTTCCCCTCCGTTTCCCTGGGTTTCTTGTCGGGACTTTTTCTCCCCCCTGCCCTCGGCAAGCTCCATTGCCTCAGGTGTGGACAACTCCAGGTGGCTTTCTTGCCACACCTGCTCCCCCTGCCCTGCAGACCTGGTCACCGGCCACCTCGGGAAGCAACCAGGGCAGGCTCGTCAGACTGGGAGTGGGAGGTGGGAGGGTCCCAGGAGACACCCCTTGTTCTGGCTTTTGCCTTCCAAACACTCCCCCATCTCGAGGCGCTGGGGTAGGGCTGCTGCTGGCCTTCTAGGTTCTGATGCCGGTGTTCCGGCCCCCAGAAGGCCAGAGGCGGCCGCCCCCCACCCGCCCCTGCAGGGGAGACCCCTCCTGGGTGGGGGAGGGTTCCGAGTCTCCACACCTGAGCAGCTTCAGGAAGGCCGTCTGGAGAAGGGAAGGCTGGCCACCGCCCAACCCCGCACCCCAGCCAGCCAGCCACCGCCCCCGCCCCGGGGGCCCTGATATGGGAGACCCAGGCGCTGTCGAAAGTCTGCCTACACTTAGCCTGCTTTGCCGCTGTGGCCCACTGGGGCGGAGACAGACCGCGTGACGTCCGCAGCGTGCACGGTCGCAAGTGTGCCTGCCTGCCTGCTGCCCGCCTGCCCGCTGGCCTCCATCCCGCTTCATCCATCGCTCGGCGCGCCGGCCTCCTCTCCTCACCCCTAACCTCCCCGCCTCTGCCTCCTTCCTCTCTCCACTCCCTTCGGAGCGTCCTTACGCTCAGCGGACACCGACCCCCTGGTGGTCAGAGAGCCTCTGTCCTAGTTGGCACCCCAGGGCTGCCCCATGTGGCCACTGGTTGCACTCAAACAAGCAGGTGGCCTGGGGCGTTGGCAGGAGAACGTGGAGCTGACCAAGCCCCTAGTGTCCCCACCCCAGACACCGCTTCTGCCTCTAGCCTCACCCGGTCTAGCCTTGGCCAGCAGCCCCCAGAGTCCCTCAATGCTCCCGTGCTCTGGGTGGACAGGCACCCGTGGGCAGGTGTCCCTTCAGGGATCTGTGACCTGTTAGGTGAGCCTGGGCGGGGGGTGGGGGGGGCGGTCAGAGCAAGCCTGTGCCTCTAGCCTGACCCTCAGTGTAGATTCCGGTGGGGGAGCGGGGGTCTCCCCACCTTTGGCTGGTTGGACAGGGCCAGGCCCAGGGGAGGGGCGTGTCCAGTCACCAGCTGGAGACACGGGCCTTTAGAGTTTCTTTTCACTAGACCATGGGCACAGGCTGACTGGTCACCCTCAGGTTTGAGTCCTGCTCCCTGAGCGCTTGAGCCTCCTGGGCCCCTGGGACAGTGGGCGCCTGCACCCTTGCCTCTCCCTTCCCGGTCCAGCGGCATGGCCAGCAGCTGC
Organism: Sturnira hondurensis; assembly: GCF_014824575.4. NCBI lineage: Eukaryota > Metazoa > Chordata > Mammalia > Chiroptera > Phyllostomidae > Sturnira > Sturnira hondurensis. Next base: position 5,659,875 of record NW_028082364.1, read on the forward strand.
TCCTTTGCAGGACAGGGTGGCTCTGGGTGTCTAATTCTCTGTGCGCCTGCAAAGTGCTTTCTGCTACCAATGTGCAGTCCTGCTTGCTCCCTCTAGCTGGGGTGGGCCTGGAGGGTGGCCCTGGGCCACAGACGGGAAATGGGGCTCCGAGAGGGCCAGGGCCTTGCCCCAAGCGCTCCAGAGAGGAATGGTACTGCAAGCCAGCCTTGGATCTTAGAGCCTGCTCAGGGCTTCAACCGTGGGTATCCCCATCCCCAAGGAGAGACCAGGCTCCACCTTCTCCTGCTGCCAGCCCCCAGGCCTCCAGCTCCCCAAACTGCCCCCAGCACCTGTGCCCACAACCCCAGCCTGAGCCCCCAGGCCCTCTCCTGTCCTTCCACTCCCTCCCTAGGCCTCCTCTTTCCTCTCTTCTCTCCTGCCTCCTTCCTCAGCCTTCACGTTGTACGTCGGGGCGTGTGTGTGCGTGTGAGACCGTGGAGAGAGCCGTCTCCAGTCCTGTCCGTGTGTCCCTCCCCCGCCCCCCCGCCCCCCGGCAGCACAGGTGCATGTCGGTGCTCCCCTGACAGAAACCCCTCTGGCCCCAAAGCTGCTGCCCACTCTGGGCCGTCCGGGATGCCCACGGCTTGGGCTTGCTTTGATGGGGCACTGGGCCGTTGGGGGGACTAGCGGGCTGGTTCTGGACCACCCCAGCTGGTGAGGAGTGAGGAGCTAGGCTGGCGCTCTGGCCGAGCAGGGGGTGGGGGGTGGGGGTGGTTCAGGCCCAGGCGAGGCTCTGACTCTCCCCTGTTTTCTGCACGCCAGATGAAAGCTCCGAGGAGGAGGAGGAGGAGGAAGACAAATTGGAGCAAGAAGAAGACGAGGCCGTGGGCAGCTACAGGCTGGGGGTCCGGGAGCGGGACCTGTCGCCAGGCCTGGAGGAGAGCGGGCTGGGCCTGCTGGCTCGCTTTGCGGCCAGCGCCCTCCCCAGCCCCACAGTAGGGCCGTCCCTGTCAGTGGTGCAACTGGAGGCCAAGCAGAAAGCCCGGAAGAAGGAAGAACGCCAGAGCCTGATGGGTGAGTCCACGCCCGTGTGCCACGGGAGGGAGAGTCAGAGCAGAGGGCAGGGCATTCGGGCCGGGGCCTGCTGCTCCTGCGGAGGGGCCTGCAAGCTGTGCAGAGCGACCTGCAGCCCAACAAGGCCTGACCCGCCCCCTTCAGGTTCTCCATGTCAGGCAGTTTTCGGATGCAGAGGGGCGTTAGGTCTGCACCCAGAGTTGGGGGGCTGTGACCCAGCTGGAGGAGTCCAGGGGACCACTCCTGACCCGGGGGAGATGTGGGAGTTGGTTGAGCACATGCACCAGGAGCGGAGTGTGGGCGGAGGGAATGGGCCACTCGGCACGTGCAGCGCCAGTGGGGCTGGGGCAGAAGTAGGAGCTGCTGGGGGACCGCAGTGCTCTGCTGGCCTGAGAGTCCGTCTCCGTTCCGTGCTCGATAACGTTCCACAGTCTGGATGGACCCCAGTTCCTTTACCCCTCACCCATGGGTGCTGGGGACGTCCAGGTTTCGGCGGTTAGGCAGAGAGCTGCCGAGAGCGCCTGCGTGGAGGTGCTGTGGGCCGTGGGTTTTCAGCTCATTGGGGAAATAGGAGCGTGGTTGCTGGATGGTGTGGTGAAGTGCGGTAAGAGTGGGCCTAGTTTTGCAAGAAGCCCTCCAACTTCCCTCCAAAGCAGCTGCCCCCTCTACATTCCCGCCAGCAGTGACCGCGAGTTCCCGGTGACCACACCCTCACTGGCCCGCGGCGCTAGGGTTTTGCATCTGGCCGTTCTTATAGGTGCATTGCAGTGTTTCATGCTTGTAGTTTGCGTTTTCCTGATGACAGACATGGAGCCTTTCGTGTGCGTGTTTGCCATCTGTATCTTCCTTGAAGTGTCTCTTGAAGGTTCTTGGCCCATTTTTGAATCAGGTTATTTTCTTAATGTTATCCTTTTTTAAAGATTTTATCTATGTGTTTTTAGAGAAGGGAAGAAGAAAGGGAGAGAAATGCCACTGATGGAGAGGAGAGATATCGATGTGTGATTGCCTCTCTTGCGCCCCCTACTGGAGACCTGGGCCACAACCCAGGCATGTGCCCTAAGTGGGAATCGAACCGGCGACCCTTTGGTTCACATCCTGCACTCAATCCACTGAGCTACACCTGCCAGGGCAGAGTTTTAACAGTTCTGTCAGTCCTTTCTCAGTTGTATCTCTTGTAGACGTTTTTCTCCCAGTCTTCTTTCATTCTCTTGCCAGTATTTTTGCAAAGGCGAAATTTTTCATTTTAGCGAGGTCCAGTTCATCAGTTCTTTCTTTCAAGGTTGGTGTTTGGTGGTGTTTTTAGAAATTCCCTGCCAAACCCAAAGCATCTGGATTTTCTCCTGTGCTGTTTTGTAGAAGTGCTGTGGTTTAGGCCTGGGATGCGTTCCGAGGTAGCTGCTGTGAAGCGGCGGGAGGCCTGCGTCTCGGGTTTTGTTGCTGCTGCTGCTGCCGTTGCTCATGTTTAAGGTCAACGTCCAGCACCATCTGTGGCAGAGGCTGGCTTCGCCCCCTCGTCAAAAGCTCCCCGACCGTAGTTCGAGTCTATTACTGGGCTCCTGAGTTTGTCCCACTGATCTGCCTGCCTGTCCCTTTGCCAGTGCTTCTCTGCCCTGGTCCCTGGGGCACAGCAGTCAGCCTTGAAGTCGGGTCGTGTCCGTCCTCTGCCTCCGTCCCTCTCCCTCCACGTAGGTGGCTGTTCTGGGCCTCTTGGCTCCGTGTACACTGCAGAGTTGGGCTGTCACTGTCCACGCGGTTACCTGCCGAGGCCGTGACTGGGGCGCACTGGCGCCTTCCCAGCAGCCGGTCTCGTGCCCGGGAGTGTGGCCTGTCTCTCACTTTCTCTGCGTCTCCCGAGGTGGTCACGTGGTTCCGGCCCTTTGTTCTGTTGATAGGGTGTGTTACACGTGTGTTTGTACGTGGAACCAGCCTTGCCCTCCTGGGATAAAGTCCGCACGATTGTGACGTGCAGTCGTTTTTATACGTCTCTGGATTATCTTCGTGCACGTTTGTAATTGTTACGTTCTTTTGACGGAGGGACTGTGTTACCGTTGAAAAAAGTCCTTCTTTGTCTAAAGTAACAACTTTTGCCTTAGAGTCTCTTTCTATCTGAGATTGAAGGGACTGGCCCAGATCTCTTTTGACGACTGTTTGCCCCGTCTCTCTTCTTTGCCCTCTGGTTTTCAACCTCTTTGTATTTTACCCTTTTTAAAATTTCTCTGTCGGCCTTTCTCCTGTACTGCCTGATTGTGGGGGAGGGGAAAGGAGCCGGCACAGTGGGTGGGAGTCAGGACGTGGTCCTGTTCCCCAGCCCCCAGCACCATGAGGCCGAGGCCTCCACGCGGCCTCCCCTGTCCCAGCTTCCAGCAGCCCCACAGAGGAGACGGCCACCCCTATCCCAGGCCACGCGTGCTGCCCCTCTGGCCCCAGAGGGGGTGCTCCTCCGACCCCCAGTCCTCCTGCGCAGCGCCGATCTCCCTAAGTGTGTGCCCGCTCCCTTGTCCCTACTCGGCACGGCAGCGTGTCCTACGCCTCCGGTTCCTGGCGGCTTTCCGCCGGGAGGTGTTGGCAGGTGGCGCCTGCTCCCTCGGCCCACAGCACCGCTGCCAAGCCTGTGTTTTATGGTCCACACTCTAATCAGCCACGAAAGCTCCCGGCTGCCTCCCTGTGCAGTGGGAAGTCAGTTAACAAAAGATTAATTAAGGGGATCGTTAAGCTCTGCAAGTGGCTCCTTCCCACGGAGTGTGCCCGGCCCTCCACCTGTCCCTGTACTGCGGCTGCACCCCCTGCAGGCTGCCGGCTGCCCTGGGGTCAGCAGGCCGGGCCTGGCCCTGGCTTCTTGGTCCCTGTGCTGTGGGGACTGGGACAGGAGTAGTCCCTGTGGCAAGTCCTCTTTGGAGGCAACGCCAGCTCTTGGGGGCTGTACCAACACCTTGTCCCTGGGACCTTCCTGGAGGAGGAACACACCTTAATGCTCCTGTCCCGTTCCCTGGCCACCAGCTCCGGGCATGACCTTGGGAGCTGCAGCGTGACCTTGGGGGCTGCAGGAGGACTCGGGGACCTGTTCGCTGTGGAGGGTGGGAGCAGGACGGGACAGGCGGCCGCTTACGGGAGCCCGAGGGTGCTGCCTGCCTGCAGCAATGGGTGTGCCCAGAGCACTCCAGGGCGCCGAGCGAGTCACTTCTGGGTTGGGGAGCAGTGTGCTCGGGCAGAGGGACCGGCGTGGCCAAGGATGGAGGTGGCGGAGGGCGGCGGGCAGCGCCGTGGGTGGGAGCCCCAGGGCCCGGCAGTCAGGGAGTGTGTGTTCAGAGCTGGCCTTGAGGGCTTGGCTCAGGTCACCCTCAGTGGTGGGGAGAGATGGGGCTTCCCAGGGCCCCAGGGTGGCATGGGTTCCGGTGAGGCCCACCCCCTGTAAAAGGGACTGGGTGCCCTGAGGGGTGCACCAGGAAGTGCCGGAGAGGCACTTGGCACCCTGGCACCCTGAGGGGTGCACCAGGAAGTGCCGGAGAGGCCCCTTTAGGCTCGGGGATTTCCCCTGGGCTTTCCCACCTGCTTCCCTGCGTGGTCCTCCCCACTCACCTGTCCTGGCTTCTGGGTTCCCGTGGGGTTCACAGGAGGTGGGGGAGAAGTTCCCACGGGCCCAGGTGGGGGTGCCCACAGCCAAGACGTGATGTTGCTCGGGGGAGAAGAATGGAGCGGTCTGGGCAGCCGGGGTGGGGTGGGGACAAGAGTGGGGCCTGGCAGGACCTGCCACTCACAGGCATGTGGCCCGGGTGTCCTCCTCTGGGCCTCAGGTCCCCGCCTCTGGGCCTCAGGTCCCCGCCCCTGGGAGTGGAGAAGGCTCCCGAGGGCAGAGAGGCCCCTTGGAGGAGGGATGGGGCTGTGGCCTCGGACTGGTTGCCAGGACAGCTGGGCAGGTGGGAAGTGGGGACCCCATGAGCCCCCGTCCACAGCCCCCTCCCTCCCCCCACGTCCAGGCACAGAGTTCGAGTACACCGACTCGGAGAGTGAGGTCAAGGTGCGGAAGCGGTCACCTGCTGGGCTGCTTCGGCCCAAGAAGGGCCTGGGGGAACCTGGCCCCTCCTTGGCCACACCCGTGCCTGGAGCCCGTGGCCCCGGCCCCACCAGCCCGGACAAGGCCAAGCTGGCAGCGGAGAAGGGGCGCAAGGCCCGCAGGCTGCGGGGCCCCAAGGAGCCGGGCTTTGAGGCGGGACCCGAGGCCAGCGATGACGACCTGTGGACGCGACGGCGCAGCGAGCGCATCTTTCTGCACGACGCCTCGGCCGCCGCCCCCACGCCCAGCAGCACGGCGCCTGCAGCCACCAAGCCCAGCCGCTGCGGCAAGGGTGGCCCAATGAGCCCGCGCAAGGACGCTGGCCGTGCCAAGGACAGGAAGGACCCCCGGAAGGTAGGGGTGTGGTGCGGGGGTGGGGCCATGGGGAGACGCGCCATGGTGTCCTTGCCTTGGGAGGTGGCCCCAGTGTCCACCACAGGCGGGGCAGAGCCTCCCTCTGACGCGGCTGCTGCCCCCCCAGTCAGTATCTCCGATCGGGGGCCGGTGGCAGCCTAGCAGGTGCGGGCAGGAGAACAAGCGATACTTGAGGCCTTGGCGGTGACTGTCACGTGCTGCGTGGTGGTGCTTTCTCTTGGTGACACTGCCCCAGGACTGCTGGTCCGGTTGTGGTGTGTGCTCCACTTGCGTCTGAGAGAAGCTCTTTTCCTGAGAGGCCAGCGAGAGTAGACCGGGGCTTTCTCCCGGAGGCCCCGAGCTCTCCCGTGAGCACCCAGGCCATGCACACTTGCTGTGTACCGCCGAGTGCGGGCACCCATCACCGAGTATGAGTCCGCACGCACAACCTGTTGGGAAGCCAGCGGCTGCTCCTGCCCCTGGAGGTGGTTACGTTCAGACCCAGCAGCCGGCTCTCCACAGTGGCCTCTGCCCCGGGCCTCCCCTCTCCGCGTCCTTAGTGGAGGGTGAACCTGAATGACAGTGACCTTCTCGAGAAAGTCACAGAAAGGGATGAGACTCCGCCCTGACTTCTGATAGCGGGTGGCAGTGAGGAAGGGGTTGCACCTGAGTGTTGGTCACAGGTACCTCGGTCAGTGCTCGCCTCTGGCTTCCTCGCCGCCGTGGCTGCTGGAGGCTCCTGTGGGCGGCTGTGCAGGCGTTGGAGTGACGAATAGTGGGAATAATAGCAGGGGCCCACGGTGGGTGGGGCCTAGGCACTCTCTGGCCACTTTTCCACGTGTGCCCAATTTCCCGATGAAGGAAAACGTGTCTCAGGCACTGCCGACACTTCTCACACCACCCGAGCGGGTGCCAACCCCGAAGGTGAAGGGCTTGGTCCCACAGGTCTGCCCCCCCACCCCCCCGCTTCAGGTACCAGTTGCAAGTCCAAAGCCATCTGTACTTCAGGCTACAAAGAGGGGATTCCCATGGCCTGAGGTTTGATAATTCACTTGAATGAAGCACAAACTTGGGAACATGCCGTGCTTAGGTTCACCGGGCTCTTGTAAGGGACACGATTCAGGAAGAGCTGTGGAAGGGACACACAGGGCACAGTCTGGGGAAGGACCGGGGCTATAGCGCCTTCTCCGGTGCCCTGTCCCCCGCCCACATCTCCCTGTTCCCAACTGGAAGCTCGCCAAACCACGTGGCTCAGGGGGTTTATGGAGGCTCCGTCACAGGGACACGACCGATCGTTGATCGCAGTGCCCAGCCCTGCCACTGTCCCCAGAGGACCCAGAATCACCTCCTGGGAACAGAAGAGGCTCCACGACCTGGGAGCTTGGTGTTGGCCCCAGGGGCAGAGTCCCAGTGTCTGTTCCTCATGTCACGGCTGACTGCTCCCGAAACCACGAGCGGCAGGTCACTCACAGGAACTTTACATACAGGTGGCCCCGGAAACTGCCCAGAGTCACAGCAGCCACGGAGCATCAGAGCCTGAGCCGTGACCTCCTGGGCCTTCCCCTGGGTGGCCCCTCTGGTCGGGGGAGCAGGGCTCCCCCAGTCTGAGTTTTCTGGGGACACAGCAAGAGAAGGGACAGGAGCAGAGCAGCCTAATCACCAACAGGAGGGGGAGTCAGACGCCCTGTCCCGTTGCCCCAGGAGTGGCCACTGCGGACGTTTTTCCGAGATACACTTTGATTCCTGTATTTTAGACTTGGCATCATATCTCGTGTGTTCCCATATGCTGGGCTTTCATTTCACTTTCCTAAAATCCCTACTTCTACACATCTGAGTGAGGTCCCACCATCCTGCCAGCCCAAGGCTTCCATTCCCCTCTGCCATCGACTCTCCTGGCCACGGTGACAGGGGGCTGGCCTTTGCCATGGCATCCGCCGCAGCGGCGGATGCCCCGGTTCTGTGTCTGGCCTGGTCACACCAGAGTGCTTTTCTTATTTCAGAAAATAGCCAGGCTCCCAGAAAGGGGAGAGAGTGTCCTCTTGATTGGGGCCCTGGTTTGGAAGGTAAAGAAGAGCAAGAAGCCCTGGCTGGTGTAGCTCAGTGGACTGAGCATGGGCCTGCGAACCAAACAACTGTGGTTCGATTTCCAGTCAGGGCACATGCGTGGGTTGCAGGCCAGTTCCCAGTGAGGGACGCACAAAAGGCAACCATACATTGATATTTCTCTCCCTCTCTCCTTCCCTTCCCCTCTAAAGATAAATAAATAAAATCTTTAAAAAAAAGGAAGAGCAGGAAGATGAAATCCGCTCAGGCCACTGTTGCTGTCGTGGCCCCCACCCGCCCTCCTCGCGTGCAGAGGCCCTCGCTCTACAGCGCACAGACCGTTCAGTGGGGGCACCAGAGGGGAGAGGGCACACGCCCTGGACGCCTTCCGGTGCCAGGAACCTGCCCAGGATCGTGCCCAGGGTTAGAACACTCATCNGTTCGATTTCCAGTCAGGGCACATGCGTGGGTTGCAGGCCAGTTCCCAGTGAGGGACGCACAAAAGGCAACCATACATTGATATTTCTCTCCCTCTCTCCTTCCCTTCCCCTCTAAAGATAAATAAATAAAATCTTTAAAAAAAAGGAAGAGCAGGAAGATGAAATCCGCTCAGGCCACTGTTGCTGTCGTGGCCCCCACCTGCCCTCCTCGCGTGCAGAGGCCCTCGCTCTACAGCGCACGGACCGTTCAGTGGGGGCACCAGAGGGGAGAGGGCACACGCCCTGGATGCCTTCCGGTGCCAGGAACCTGCCCAGGATCGTGCCCAGGGTTAGAACACTCATCGGACACAAAAAGATAGTGTGAACTACTCCTACGTTCCTCCCCCCCCAAGAATGGGGGTTGACCTCTGAACACCTTTGTCCCACTTCCATTTCCTGTTCCACCCCTTCTAATGCTGTTCACTCTTCACTCATCTGCTGTTGTCATGGTAACGTCCCTCCCCCCACCCTGCGTCTTCTCTTTCTGTTTCTTATTTTTCACCAGCTCTGGTCCCTTGGATTTGGTCGTGTCGTTGTGGGTGTGTCTCTTAAAAGGCACAAAGCAACCTTCGCCCCCCACACGGGTCTCGGATGCAAGTTGAAGGCCACCCATAGTGCACTGTTGGAGTTGCGTCTCTGGAAGCCCCCGCATCTCTGAAACGGGTGGCTGACACCTGGGTGGTTCCCAGTTCCTCGCTCTGATAAGCGAAGCCGACCCAGTCCCTGTGCCCCTGGGCCCTTTCCAGTCCCCCTCCAGGGGGAGCAGCCGCGTTTCCCCAGCTGGGGGTGGTGGGGGGCATTGAGCTGGGGTAGCATGGCACCTGCCCTCTCTTCTGGGGCCCGTGCACTGCACCCACCGCACCCCGTCTGGAAGAGACTCGGGTGGCTGCGGAAAGCTCCTTGCCGCTCGCTGCTCCGAGCAGGAATGGGCCCGAGAGCTCGCCCGTCCCGTCTGTCTGGCTTTATTTGCGTGTGGCCCTTGCGCAGGGGCCACTCGGAGCCCCTCTGTGCTGTCTGGTGGGGCAGCACGCACGTCTTGGGCCTGGTTTGCGAGAGTGGAAAACCAGAGGTGCCGCTGCGGGTGGCTGAACTGCGGTCCCCACAGCGAGGCCGTTGGCAGCTGTCAGAACAAAACAAGGCACGCTGGGTGCTCCTCAGACGTCCTGGTGGGGGGCGGTTGCAGAGTTGAACTTTCGGTAAATTCCCACCTGCGTTAAAAAACAAAGCTCGGCGTTTTGAAAACAAGCTGTGCACAAGGCCGTCTGCACGGCCGTCAGGTTCGCGTGGGTGTCTGCGCTGGTGGACGGTTCCAGAAGGGTGCACCACACACCGTGAGGGGCTCCAGTGACCTCCGCTGTGACAGGATCGTTGGAAAAGGACTCACACGCACACCTTGTCTCTTTCAAACAAGTGGTGTCCCCCGTGGGGCAAAGAGGGCTTTGCAGTTGCTCGTGGAGAAAGTGATACGTTAATGAGTAACGACACAGGAAGAAACTCTGCGTTTCGTGTCCTCGCAGCTGTCACCCTGCTTCGGCCCCACTCCTCACAGTAGTAACAGAACAACGCAGATCAGAACCGAAAGTCCTTGCGGGGAGGGGAGGCGGGGTTCCCCTCGGGAGGGCGAGCGTTCGCGGAGGGCATGGAGGCGGGGCCCTCCCGCCTCTGACTGCCTGCCCGTCGCTTTCTCCCCAGAAGAAGAAGGGGAAGGAGGCGGGATCAGGAGCCGCACTGCCCCCACCCCGAGCACCTGTCCTGCCCTCGGACGCCAGGGCCCCTCACGCCAGCTCTCCGGCCTCCGCCAAGAGGAGCAAGGCCAAGGGCAAAGGGAAGGAGGTGAAGAAGGAGGTGAGGCTTGCTGTGCCCAGCCAGGTTGGTTCCCTGGGGATCCCCTGGGGATCCCCTGGGCTTGGGTGCACTGGTAGACGGGTGGGGCGTGCCGGGGCATGCCTGCCCCTGACGCTGGCTAGCCCCTGCAGGCCAGGCTGTCTCTCCTCAGATCCATTGCACGTGGCTGCAGACGCTGACTCGGTTTCCCCAGGGAGGGAACCAAGGCGCCTGCCTTGCTGATGAGCCCTACTGAGCGCTTGCCACCGAGCAGCGCAGGCCCTGGACGGGTGGGCAGCGGCCAGTTCCACCCTCCCTCTGGCCACGGGGCTGAGCCCAGCCAGGACCCACACCGCGCACCTGGCAGACGCCACTGCGCCCTGACTGACTGCGCATTTCCCGGGAGGGTCTCACCGGGCAGGACATTCCCGCCCAGCCCTAAGCCACCTGTCCGCCACGTTCTGTCCCCAGAACCGGGGGAAGGGGGGCGCGGTGAGCAAGCTGATGGAGAGCATGGCTGCGGAGGAGGATTTCGAACCCAACCAGGACTCAAGCTTCTCTGAGGACGAGCACCTGCCGCGGGGTGGGGCCGCAGAGCGGCCACCGACTCCGGGTGAGTGCCGGCGACGCTGTGTGGGCCTGGGAAGGGAACAGAGATGGTGTGGGAAGTTCCCCGAGGGGCAGAGACTGAGTAGGAGCAGGGAGGGTCGGGTGATGGGGGGGACGACAGCAGGTGCAAAGACCCTGAGGGCAGGTGGGCATGGTCTCTTGGGGACCCAGCAGAGGCCAGTGGGCTCTGGCTGGGCGAGCCGGGAGTGTGAGCACAGCCTGGGGTTGGGAGGAGGTAGGGGAAGCCCCCCCAACTCTCTGGGTGCAGAAGCTGGGTCTCACCCTTCAGAGGGTATTAGTGGGAGCCGTGTGGACAGAGTGGTTTTCAAGTGAGCTCTCTGGCTGCTGCATCGAGAGCAAGTTGCAGGGGCCCCAAGTGGGGCAGGTTGAGGGGGGCTATAGCCAGGACCCAGGGCAGGGCGCGGGGCTGCTGTGGAGCAGCGGGGAGGGAGACGGGCTGGGTTTGAGCACATCAGGCGGAAAGAAGACCGCTGTGTGAGCAGGTGAGGAGAAGGGAGGGCTGCAGATTGGTGTTGGCACGGCTGTCCCCACGACACATCACCAAGGGGAGCAAGGGCGGGTCATGCGATGATCAGCTTTGCACACTGCAGTTTGGGGTGCCTGGAGGACACCCCAAGGAAGTGGCATTGGTAGGCACTGGGACCCGGGATGTGTAGAGCTCAGGGAGACAGAGGATGTGGATTGGCCTGGGGAGCCGTGTGGAGCAAGAGTGGGGTCTGGGCCAGCCCTGAGGAGCTTTCTTCACCTTGTCAGGAGTGTATCTGTCAGCTATGCTGTGTAACAAGCAGCCTCGCAGTCTCGGTGGCGGGGTTGGGGCAGGGCTGACCGCAGCTGGCTTTGCTCCCATGACATGGGATGGACTGGGACTGGCCAGCCATGTTCTCATCGCCACGTGCTGGGGGCTAGGGAAGGAGAGTGGAGATGGGTGAGGCCTCTCAAGGCCTTCATGGGGGGTGTTTGGCTATGGCGGTTCTTTCTATCAGAAAAAATGGCATTCCAGGACGGCAGGTCCTGCAGGTGTGGCTGAGGGGACCGTGGTGGGGGCTGATGACCCTAAGCCTCCTGCCAGGCTCAGAGGGGGGTGGCTTTGGCATGGGGGGGCCAGCATGTGTAGGCTGCCACCCGGTTCATACCCACCTGGGGTCTTGGCAGGCGTGGACGCCCACGTGTGCACACCGGTGCATGCATGCATGCCTTTGCACACGGCCTGCCTGGGCACCTGTGTGCGTGCCGCCCGTGCGGGGCTGGCCTGGAGGAGGGAAGAGCGGGGGTGCGGGGAGGGCCACAGCCTGCTCACCGCCCCCGCCCACAGCCCCGCGCTCCTGCATCATCGACAAGGACGAGCTGAAAGACGGCCTGCGCGTGCTCATCCCCATGGACGACAAGCTCCTGTACGCTGGGCACGTGCAAACCGTGCACTCGCCGGACATGTGAGTGGGGCCGGGGGGCTGTGGGGGGCTCCGAGCTTGGAGCCTGAGACCCTCACCCAGCCCTGAGTCCAGGGCGCCTTGCTGGGCCTCTGCAGCAGCGGGCTTTCCCTCTCTGAGTGGCTCCCCGCCCCCCGCCCGGACGGGGCGAATGGTGTCTGCCTCGCACTGGGACGGTGTTCTCCGAGGGGTGCTGGGGCTCAGCAGGGGTCCAGGGGAGAGTGTGCTGCCTCTCTCGGATCTGCAGCCCCTGGTTGTACAGATGGGGAAACTGGGGCCCAGAGGGGAGAGCCTTGGCCCCACGTTTATACAGCTGGTCAGCAAACCTTCCAGCTCTGACGTCCTATCTCAAGTGGTCTGGGGGCTGGGGGCCGAGGCCCCTGCGGGGGCATCCTGGCCTCTGCCAGCCCACCCACTCTTGCCTTGGCCTTGTAGATACCGAGTGGTTGTGGAGGGTGAACGCGGGAACCGGCCCCACATCTACTGCCTAGAACAGCTGCTCCAGGAAGCGGTGAGGGGAGGGGAGGGGGCACGGAGGGGAGGGGGCGGGCTGGCTCGGTCCTGGTCACCACCTGGGGCTCAGTCCTTGGCCTTTTCAGATCATCGACGTGAGACCGGCCTCGACACGCTTCTTGCCGCAAGGGACCAGGATTGCAGCCTATTGGAGCCAGCAGTACCGCTGCCTCTACCCGGGCACCGTGGTCCGAGGTGGGAGGCCCCTCTCCCCGGCACCCCCTTCCCGTTTCCTGACGTGTCCGCGTGGATTCCTTTTGTCCCTGAAACCCGGCTCTGAGCGCCTTGCGCACAAAGCGTTCTATCAGCCCGGGCAGCCGGCACTTTCAGGCCTGTAGGAGGGTCGGCCCCAGGCCCTGTTCACTCGGGGCGTCAGGACTCTTGGGTCTGGGTGCCTGCTGTCATCTGTGCTGTGTCACACCCAGTGCCTTGGGGACTGTGTTTCACCATCTTCAATCCTGTCATCAGAGAACCTGTCACTTTTCCCATGTAAGTCCTGGGGTGGCCTGGGTCCTGCGCTTGTCCCTTTGGCCAGTGAGGGAGGCTGGCTTCCTCATTGGACACAGGGCCGGAGAGAGGCGGGAAGATGGCTTTCCCAGGAGAGCTGGGATGTTGTCAGCAGGATGAGCGAGAGGGGAGACCCCGGAAGGTGTGTGGATGGCAGACACCCCGTGGCTCTTCCAAAACCTGCGTCCCAGGAGATGGGAGCATGGCTGGTTGTTAACATTAAAACTCAACCACAAACCCCAAACAAAGACGACGCCAAACACGGTCCACCCTTGGCTCGCTGACGCCTGTGCGCACTCAGGTGCTGGAAGCGGTGCTGGGCAGGAAGTTGTCTTACTGCGCAAACGTGCGTCTTCATTCAGGTCTCCCGGAGCTTCCTGTCCCCCGAACCACCCCGGCCACTGCTTTCCAGGCCTGTGTTGCGGGGGGTGTCACTCTTGGGACTTCTTCTCGGCATCCTTCTGAGCGTTCCCTTCCTCTCCTCTGCTGCCCCCGTGTCTTTCTGCTCCTCATCTGCTTCTCTGGCTTTAGTGGGGCATCTTTCCACCCCTTTTTGAGAGAAGAGTCCAGGGAGCGGATAAATTCCTCAAGCAGGGGCATGTCTGAAATTTCTCCCCTGCCCTGGTCCTTGGTGGTAGTTGAGCTGGGTATAAATTGTAGGCTGGAAATACTTTTCGAAGTCCCTGTTCCCGTTTTCTCTGGCTTCCAGTCCCGTCTGAGAAGTTCGATGTCGTGGTTACTCCCAAATCTTTGTGGTCCTGTTTTTCCTCCCTGGAAACTTCTAGGATCTTCTCCTTATTCCTAGATTTGGAATTTCGTGGGGGCTGTGTGTGTGCTGTTACACGCTGGGAATTTGGGGGGGGGCTCTGATTTTGAAGCAGATTCCCTCTGTTCCCGGAAACGTTCCTCGTGTTGCCTCTCTGAGAGTTTTCTTCCCTCGTTCACTCCGATTTCCCTGGAGCTCACCCTGGTCTGCGGCGCCTGATCCTTTGCCTCTTTCCTCTTGACTGTTCCTCCTTGTGTTCAACTTCTGGGGAAGCCTCCCCCACTGTGCCCCTAGCCCTTCCGTTGGATTTTTGGGGTGTCTGCTAACATTTTAACAAGTCCTAGCAGCTCTTTTTTATTCTGTGAATATTTTTTTATTTCAATTTTAATTTTTTAAAATATTTTATTTATTTACCTTTAGAGGGGAAGGGAAGGAGAGAAATATCAATGTATGGTTGCCTCTCGTGAGTCCCCCGCTAGGAACTGGCCCGCAACCCAGGCATGTGCCCTGACTGGGAGTCGAACCGCGATCGTGTTGTTCGCAGGCCCGCGCTCAATCCACTGAGCTACACCAGCCAGGGCTCAATTTTAATTTTTAATTATACTTTATTGAGTATGCCATTACAGTTGTCCCAATTTCCCCCTTTAATCCCTCCACCCAGCACCCCCCATCCTCAGCCAATCCCCCCACCATTGTTCATGTCCATGGGTCATGTGTGTAAGTTCTCTGGCTGCTCCGTTTCCCACACGGTACTTCATGGCCCCATGTCTGCCTCCCCATGTGTACTTCTTAGTCCCCTCAGCTCTTCCCCCATTCCCCACACCCATCCGGCAACCATCAAAATGCTCTCCACGTCCATGATTCTGTCTCTGTGCTTGGTGTGTTTTGAAGATTCAGTTGTTGATAGATTTGTATTTATTGCTGATAGATATGTACTCATTGCCATTTTTTTATTGTTCAGTTACACCCGTCCCACCATTTCCCCCGTTGCTCTCCCTTGCCTCGCCTATCCCTTATATTGCCATTTTATTGTTCATAGTTTTGACCTTTTTCTTAAATAAGTCCCTTTAACAATTCATATAATAATGGTTTGGTGATAATGAACTCCTTTAGCTTTTCTCTCACCTGGGAAGCTCTTTATCTGCCCTTTGATTCTAAATGACAGTTTTGCTGGGTAGAACTGTCTTGGGTGTGGGTCCCTGCTTTTCATGACTTTTTTCCTTTCCTTTTTTTAAAAAAAAAATTATTTATTTTTAGAGAGAATGGAAGGGAGGGAGAAAGAGAGGGAGAGAAACATCAATGTGTGGTTGCCTCTTGCACGCCCCCTACTGGGGACTGGCCAGCAACCCAGACTTGTGCCCAGACTGGGAATTGAACCTGCAGCCCTTTGACTTGTAGGCCAGCACTCAATCCACTGAGCCACACCAGCCAGGGCTAACCTTTGGCATTTTAGTTACGATGTGTCTTGGAGTGGGCCTCTTTGCGTCCATCTTGTTTGGGACTCTGTGCTTCCTGAACCTGCATGTCTATTTCCTTCACCAAATCAGGAAGTTTTCTTTCATTATTTTTCCAAATAGATTTCCAATTTCTTGCTCTTTCTCTTCTCCTGCCACTGTAGGATGAGAATGTTGGACCTCTTAACGTTGTCCCAGAGGCTGCTTACACTGTCCTCATTTTTTTGGATTCTTTTTTCTTCTTGTTGTTCTCGATTGGCTGTTTTTTGCTTCCTTATGTTTCAAATCATTGATCTGAATCTCGGCTACCTCCACGCTACTGCTGTTTCCCTGTAAATTGTTCTTTATTTCAATTAGTGTATCCTTTGTTCCTGACTGGGTCTTTTTTATGCTGCTGAGGTCCTCACTAAGTTCCTTGAGCATCCTTATAACCAGTGTTTTGAACTCTGCATCTGATAGATTTCTTGTCTCATTTAATATAGCTCTTTTCTGGAGTTTTGGTCTGTTCTATCATTCGGGCTCTGTTTCTTTGTCTCCTTGTTTTGGCAGCCTCCCTGTGTTTGTTTCTGTGTGTTAGGTAGAGCTGCTTTGACTCTGTGTCTTGGTAGTGTGGTCTAATGTAGCAGGTGTCCTGTAGGGTCGAGTGGCACAGCCTCTCGTCACCCAAGCTGGGTACTCCAGGTGCGCCCTTCGTGTGGGCTGAGTACATCCTCCTCTCGTAGTTGAGCCCTGGTTGCTGTTGGCAGGTCAATGGGAGGGATTTACCCAGGCCAGTCACAGCTGCAAGGACTGGCTGTGACCACTGAGCACCCACTTCCATCCTCTGTGGAGGATCAGATGTGCAGGGGCAGGGTGGGGGTGCTCCAGCGTGGTCTGTGGCTGCCCAGTGGGTGTGCTGGCCCTGCGGTTTCCTGGGTGGTGCAGGCCAAGGTCAGCCCCCACCAGTGTTTTGCCCCGGACCACCCTGCCTGAGCTATAGAACCATCTGACATGGCTGCTACTTGCGCTGGGCTTGGAGGTTCCCAGGCAAAGCCAAGCTGTGAATGTAGGCTGCTACTGCTAGTGCTGGGCCTGAGGCCCCTTAGCTGTTGCTTGTTTGAGAGGATTTAGGAAGTTGTGCAGTGTGAGCCAAGACCAGCCATTCCACAAGGAGAAGCAGTTTGGGCGGGACCCGTAAGTTGAGTCTCTGGGGATCTCCAAGGCGGGTCAAACAGCATTAGTCAGGTTGCTGGAGTCTCAGATATGGCACCAAACTGCTGGGGGAGGGCTCAGAAAAGGGACAACAGCCTCTGCTCACCCCAACGCTAAATACTTCAGTCCCTCCCCGCGCACCACTGGTGCCTTTCAAGCTGCCACCCGGTGCTGGAGCTCAGAGGAGTGAGTCTGAGTAGGGAGTCCGTGTGGGCTCTTTAAGGGGAACCGCCTGGGGCTCCAGCAGTTTCTTCCACCGACTCAGTCTCCACTGCTTTTTGCAGCCAGGATTTGTGGGGACCTATCTGCCTGGCACTGGAGCCCTGGGCTGGGGGGCCTGGTGTGGGGCTGGGACTCCTCACTCCCGAGATATCCCTCCCAAATTTTCATCCACGTGGGGGTGGGACCAGCCCGTTCTGCATCTGCGCCCCTCCTACCAGACTGGATGGATGTGGTTTCTTTAATTCCGGGGTTGCTGGGCTTCCATTCAACTTGGTTTCTGACGATTCTGGGTGATGGTGGTTCTGTATTCTAGTTGTAGTTTTGATGTGGTTGTGTGAGGAAGTGAGCTGTGTCTGCCCAGGCTGCCATCTTGGTGTTTTTTTTTGAGTAACTTTTTTTTCCACGGATACAAATTTTGAATGTTTTTGAGGATATCTTTATTTTATTCTTGCTTTTGTGAGCTTCCTTTCCTTCGGAGTCTCCCTCCCCTCTCAGGGTCTGTGTTCTCCCTCCGAGTCCCCTGAGCCCTGCTCTGCGTCTGTCTCATGTTGGGGGCCGTCCCTCGGATTCTCGGCACTTGGATCGGGAGCTGGGAGATGGGGAGGCCTCGAACGTGGCCAACAGGACTGTGTTGCTTTTCTCCCCTCAGCCGGTCAGACAGCCCAAGGCCTCTGCCCTCGAGGGTCTGAGAACAGTGCTGACGGTCGCCATGCAGGGCACACAGCTCCGTGTCGGCCCTGCCGATGTGGCGCCCAGCTGCCCTCCTCCGCTGTTCCCAGGCGTCCAGAGTCCCCCACCTAGGGGCAAACTCCCAGCTCCTGCTGCTGTCCGACCCTTGGCCTGCGGGCCCCCCTGACACCGCCCCTCCCTCAACAGGCTTGCTGGGCCTCGAGGACGACGGGGACCTCATCACTGTGGAGTTTGATGACGGGGACACGGGGAGGATCCCCCTCTCCCACATCCGCCTCCTGCCTCCTGACTACAAGATCCAGTGTGAGTGGCAGTCTTGCCCCAGCCGGCCCACCCCCGGGCCCTCACCTGCCGCCCCTGAGCCTGGCTTGGGGTCTGCCATTTGGGCCGTTTACAATCACAGGGGATGGAAGTGTCAGGAACTGTGGGTGGGGGCCCCCAGATGAGCTTGGGTGAGGGGGATCCCAGTGTCCCCCAACTTCTGTGTCCCGAGGCCGAGGCCCAAGAGGGTGGTACAGGCCGGGTGGCCCAGGCTGTGGGAGGCTGGTCAGTGATGCTTGAAGTCCCGCTGCGTCTGTCCACGCTAGTGCTCAGCTCAGTCCTGCATGTCTGGAGCTGCTCCTCTGTCTGACCAAAATGGGTTCAGAGCGGCCGAGTGCCTTACCCAGGGTCCTGAAACTCAGTGGAGAAACTCAGCGTCCTCCAAGTGGGCCGGCCGAGCCCCAGAAGCCGGCATCCTTGCTGAACCCCTACTCCATTTACGGGTGGGGGGTCCCACTGAACTTGTGTGCAGATGCCCGAGCGGTCCCTGCAGGACGCGCCCCCCGTCCCGGCAGCGAGTCAGCTCCATGGTGTCATCGCTTCCTCCCCACCCCTGCTGTCAGGACAGACAACGATCCCAAGGCCAGAGGCCGGGAGAGCGGAGGCCCAGGCCTGACCACTGTCTATCCTGCCTGCAGGTGCTGAACCGTCCCCAGCCCTCCTGGTGCCGAGTGCCAAGCGGCGCAGCCGGAAGACCAGCAAAGACACCGGGGAAGGCAAAGATGGGGGTGCACCCGGGTCAGAGGAGTCCGGTGCCAAGGCTCGAGGGCGTGGGCGGAAACCCAGCACCAAAGCCAAGGGCGGTAGGTTCTCCAGAGGGTCGTGCGGGGCCTGCTGCACAAAGACTGCCCCCACCTGGGCAGGTCAGGGAACTGCGGCTTGGGGCACATTCATCTCTCAGGGGTAGAGCTGCCTGCCACTCCATCAGGGTGTTCGCCCCAGAATCTGGAGAAAAGTGCTTCTGGCTGACAGCTGAGCCTCCCAAGAACCACTCAGGGGCCACACCTGTGGGACTGAGGCCGGAGAGGCTGCTGCGTGCCGGCCCCACGCCGGAGCTGGCAGTGCTGGGTTCTGTCGGGCTGTGAGGGCCGGGAAGCCCCGACCCCAGCTCACCCGTGCTTCCCTCCCCTCCTCTAGAAAGAGCTGCCGTCCTGGAGGAGGGGGGCTCAACGGGTGAGGTGCCCAGTGCCCCGCTGGCCCTGGAGCCGATCAGCACCCCAAGTTCCAAGAAGAGCCCCCCAGAGCCCGTGGACAAGCGGGCTAAAACCCTGAAGGCTCGCCCGGCACCCCCTCAGCCTGGCCCAGCGCCATCCAGCTTCACCAGCTGCCCGGCTCCCGAGCCCTTTGGGGAGCTGCCTGCCCCCGCCGCAGCCCTGGCCCCTGCCCCCCTCGCCCCCGTGCCCATCACCATGCCCGCCACCCGCCCCAAGCCCAAGAAGGCCCGGGCTGCGGAGGAGTTGGCCAGCAAGGGTGCACGCAGGCCCGGGGAGGAGGCCGAGCTGCTCGTCAAGCTGGACCACGAGGGGGTCACGTCACCCAAGAGCAAGAAGGCCAAGGAGGCCCTGCTGCTGCGCGAGGAGCCGGGGGCCGGGGGCTGGCCGGATCCCAAGGGCCTGCTGGGGCTCGGCAGCTACGGCCAGGCGGCGGGCGGCGGCGAGCCCAAGGCGGCCCGGCCCAAGACTGGGGACGGTGACCTGGCTCTGGAGCCGGGGGCCGGGCTCACGTTCGAGGACCCGGGGATCCCCAAGAGCCCGGACAAAGGCCAGGCCGAGCAGGACGGGCCCGAGGAGTCGGAGAGCGGCAGCAGCAGCAGCAGCAGCAGCAGCGACAGCGGCAGCGCGAGCAGCTCGGAGACCGAGGGGGAGGAGGAAGGCCGGGGCGGTGGGGGCCGGGCCCGCACTGCCTCCAGCTCCAGGGCCTCCTCCTCCTCCTCCTCTTCGTCGTCCTCCTCCTCCTCTTCCTCCTCGTCCTCGTCCTCCTCCTCCTCCTCTTCCTCCTCCTCTTCCTCGTCCTCTTCTTCCTCCTCCTCCTCTTCCTCCTCCTCGTCGTCGTCCTCCTCCTCGTCCTCATCCTCCTCGTCCTCGTCCTCCACCACAGACGACTCCTCCTGCAGCTCAGACGACGAGGCGACCCCCGGCCCCCCAGCCGGCCCCTCAGCCCCGCCTGCCCTCCCCAGCAAGGCGCCCAAGCAGACCAGCAAGGCGCGCGCCTCGGCCCACTCTCCCAGCAAGAAGGCGCCGGCACCCCAGCCCCAGGCCCCCCCACCGCAGCCCCCGCAGCCGCTGCAGCCCAAGGCCCAGGCCGGGGCTGGGGCCAAGAGCCGACCCAAAAAGAGAGAGGGCGTCCACCTCCCCACCACCAAGGAGCTGGCCAAGCGGCAGCGCCTGCCGTCCGTGGAGAACAGGCCCAAGATCGCCGCCTTCCTGCCCGCCCGGCAGCTCTGGAAGTGGTTCGGCAAGCCCACCCAGGTAGCCAGGGCGGGCGGAGGGTCGAAGATTCGGTCTTCTGCTCTGTGCCAGCCCCCACGGCCTCTCCCCGTCCACCCGGCACCCCGACCGTGAAGGGTTGGGGTGCGTGGCGGGAGCACCCCATTTCGAGGATGGGAACACTGAGTCTCACACCTGACGGCCAAGCCTCCCAGAGCAGCGCTGCCCCCAGGTCACCCCCTGTGCCAGGGCCACACAGATCCCCAATAGCAGGCCCCAGAGCCTCGTGGCCGTGACCCTCTCTGCCTCAGCTCCTTCCCAGCTCCTCGCTGACTCCAGGCGGTAGAGCGGTGCCAGGCTGCGGCCGGCCCACTCAGCAGTCCCAGCAGAAGGGGCATCTTTCCCTTGATTTTGTTTTTATTGATTTGAGAAAGAGAGAGGAAGGAGGAGAAGAGAGAGAAACATTGATTTATTGTTCCACTTAATTATGCCTTCATTGGTTGCTTCTTGTATGTGCCCTGACTGAGGATTGAACCCCAAACCTTGGCAGATCGGGACAGCGCTCCAACCAACTGAGCTACCCAGCCAGGGCTTTGCACCCTTCATTTGCCAGCAGTAGTCTGGGGTGCAGTCTCCGGGCCTGGCAGGGTCATGTGCCCACCCCCAAGCTAAACATCGCAGCCCAGAAGCCAGGATGTCTGCTGGGCCAGGTCCGGGTCACCCCATAGCAGAGGGCAGTGGGTTCTCCAGAAGCAGCCCTCCCAGCCCACCGGGGGCATGTCTGACATTCGCACACTAAACACACATGCACACATGTGCACACAGTTATACACACGTATACTCAACTCTACATGTGTTCAAGTGCATGTTGCACATATATGTATGTGTGTGTATGCGTGCACACACGAACTTCCATGTACAGAAGGGGAACGGCCGGTGGTCACCAGCCTGCCCCATGCCCCTGGGTGGGAAGATCCAGCGCTGTGTCCAGGCTGCACTGAGGTTCTGCCAGAGACGGCCTCGGGGGAGACACCTGCTGCACCTGCACCTCCAACGCTGGGGCCTGCCAGGCAGAAGGGCAGACAGGGCTTTGGAGGGTAACAGTGATGAGCTGCCAGGGTCTGGGGCAAGGCCTCTAATAATTAGAGTCGGGAAAGTTCTGGCATTTTTGCACTGTCAGCTCCCCAGGTGGGTCCACCAGGCTGGAGGAGCCATGGGGTCTTCTGAGTCGAGACTCCAGCCTGCGGGCTTCTGTCTTAGCAGCAACCTTTAGGGCCCCCATCCCCACCACCTAGGAGTGGCTAGGACCCCCGAAGTAGAGAGGGCAGCTCCAATTGCCCCAGGCTGCATTGACCCCTACAGGGCCCGTTAGAAGGGGGCAAGGGGTGGGTGCAGAGCATGAAGTCAGGGAAACACCCCCCGCATCCGCCTTCGTGGCACTAAACCTGAATGGGGCAGGCCCTCTGAGTCGCAGGGCACAGGTCATGTTGTCTGATGGGCTGACTCTGGGCCAACAGAGCCTCTGTGGGCAAAGTGCCCCGCCTCCAGAGACAGCCAGTCGTGAGCGTGGAAATCCGGGCTGAAGGCAGACCCGCGAGGCAGGTGCCCTCTGCCCGGAGCCAAGGACGGGCAGGTCCCCACCATGACTGGCCCATTCCTCACGTCTGCCTCTGCCACTCAGGGGGTCCACAGTCACTTAGTGCTCTTACTGCTGCAGAACATGGGCTGAACCCTTTGACCTCTTGGGGCGAGGCCTGGCTTCTTTGGTCCTGGTTGCTTTCTCCAGCAGGGGGCAGCAATGGGATGCGATGCTGGACTGGCCAGACCAAGGCCCTCCTCAGGGGTGGGGTCAGTCCCACTGGAGAGCCCATGGACCCGGAGGACGGGGATGTGGGAAGGTGGACTCTTGGTGCCAAAGAATCCCAGCTGGTGTTGACGATGAGCCGGTTTAGCAGCCGTGGCATCCCTGTCACCCTGCGCTGACTCACACTGTGCCCAGAACTGAAAAGAACCTGAGGCATTTGTAGGACACAAATTATGACACTTAGGGGCACGGACACTGGGGGGGGGGAGTCCATCACAGCAGGGGTCCAGTGAATGAAAGGTAACTTCCTCCCTTGATAAGGAAGTTTTCACACAGGTTTCTCAGGTTTAGGCTAAAAACTGGCGTTAAGCCCCTGGGAGGGCCTGCCTCGCTCCGTGACCTTGTCCCTGCTGGTGTTCTTGGTGGGCCCAGCTGGGAGGCGGCCATGGGGCTGAGTGATGGGCTCGTCAGTCGCCAGCCTCTCAGCATCACCGCCTGCGTCTCCTCCCTGCACCCCACTGTCCCTGTCTGGGAACGGAGGGGGGGTCAGTGCAGGCCGCTGTCAGGGCCCCGCTGGGTCCCCCGCAGGTGTGGGGTCTGCAGGTCTCGAGGTCTCTTTGCTGGCACTGCTCTGGGACAAGGAGTCGCCAGCCGCTGTTGGGGAGATGAAGTGACCCCGTTAGAGCCAGCCAGGGAGGGGGCGCTTCCCTTCGTCCCCTCCCACTCCCAAGGTTGAGGAGGGGCTGCAGGGCAGGGCCAAGTGTGGGGGGCAGTGCCCTGACCCACGTGCCTGCCCGTCCCGCAGCGCCGCGGCATGAAAGGCAAGGCCCGCAAGCTCTTCTACAAGGCCATCGTGCGGGGCAAGGAGATGATCCGCATCGGCGACTGCGCCGTGTTCCTCTCGGCCGGCCGCCCCAACCTGCCCTACATCGGCCGCATCCAGAGCATGTGGGAGTCGTGGGGCAGCAACATGGTGGTGCGGGTGAAGTGGTTCTACCACCCCGAGGAGACCAGCCCGGGCAAGCGCCTGCACGAGGGCCAGGTGGGCACGGGGCCGGGGGCGGAGGCTGTAGCCCCCGGGGCCTGGGCCAGGGGCAGGGGCAGGGGGACCAGCCTGGGCTCACCTCTGGCCCCTGTCTGCTGCCTGCAGCACTGGGACCAGAAGTCCGGCCGAAGCCTCCCGGCAGCCCTGCGGGCCTCCAGCCAGAGGAAGGACTTCATGGAGGTACGTGCAGGGTGGTCCTCATGGGGGCGGTGCCCGCCCAGACGCTCCTCTCCTGGCCCCTGGTCTCTGCTCTTGGGTCTCTCACTCCTCAGGTCTGTCTCTGGGTCTTTGTTTCCTTCCGTCTCTGTGTCTTGTCCGTCTGTCTCCCAGCCTCTTCGTCTGTCTCGGCGTCTGGGTGTCCAAAATCTGCCCCTGGTCGCTCCCAGTGTCCTTCTGTCTCTGGGTCTCTGCCCCGAGCTCCCCCCGGGCCTGGGGCCCCTGACGCTGCCCGTCCGCCCGCAGCGCGCACTGTACCAGTCGTCGCACGTGGACGAGAATGATGTGCAGACCGTGTCGCACAAGTGCCTGGTGGTGGGCCTGGAGCAGTATGAGCAGATGCTCAAGACCAAGAAGCACCAGGACAGCGAGGGCCTGTACTACCTCGCCGGCACCTACGAGCCCACCACGGGCATGATCTTCTCCACCGACGGCGTTCCAGTGCTTTGCTGAGCCGCGGGCCGGCAGGCCCCGCCCCCGCCGCGGCCCAGGGCCGCTGTGTTGGCTCTGCGCATGCGAGTGTGGACGCCCTGGTGCGCGCGTGTGCGCATGTGTGCGCCTGTATGCACGCACGTGTGCGCGCATATGTACACACGTCTCCAGCCCCCGTTTCCGGACTCCGCGGTGCCTCCCGACGTGGGGCTCCTCTCCGCTATCAGGGTATGGCTCTGCCCGGCCCCCCAGGGCCTCGCCTCCAGCACCTTGTACGCACTTGCCCAGGCCGTGCCCAGGGCCCTGCGCCCCAGCCGACGCAGACTGATGGGGCGTTTCTGAGGAGCCGGACTCAGGCTCGCTCTGGGGTGCCTGCTACCTGTGGACCCTCCCGAGGCTCCCAGTGCTCGGCTTCCCATCGGCATGGAGCCCACCCTCAGCCTCTCCCCCGTGGGATGGGGCAGCCCGACGCCCACCAGCCTCACTGGCCAGGCCAGGCCTCCTCTGGGCACCTGCCAGGGCCCGGCCTCCACCCTCTCAGGACGGCCTGGACTTGGGGAACAGAGCCAGATGAGGGGGAGCCCCGCAGCATCGGCCAGGCGCCAGGCGGAGGGGGCTGCGCACCCTGAGGCCACCTGGTCCAGACCCTCGTGACACTACAGACAACCCCAACGGTGCTGAAACCCCCGGTCCCGGCTGCACCCGGAGGGAGGCGGCAGCTCTTCGCCTGTACAGTTTTCTCGTGCCGAGACTTCCCCTGTATCATACACCTTTAAATGGAGTCGACTTTTTAATTATATATATAAAGATAAATATATATAAATATATATAAATATAAACTTTTTAAAACTGTGAAAAATAGCTATGAAATTATAAAAAAAGCGAACACATTCTGACGTGCAGAATATTATTTTTTATTTCCTGTTAGATTGTGAGTGTAGCACCCAGCTTCACGGGCCCCGCCCCAAGCACGCCCCGCCCCGCCCCGCCCCGCCCAGGTGTACTGTACTCGCCCCCAGGTGTCGGAGGAGTTAGGGAGAGCGGAGGCTGACGGAGGGGCGGCCCGGCGCGGTTTGGCCCAGGAAAGCACTTACCAGCCCCGCGGCCTCCAGGGAGACCGGAGGTCTTGTCCAGACAATCTTAAGGGAAGGAAAAGCCAGACTTCGGTGTTATTTTTGGGGGGAATTATTGTTTTCCTTTTTTTTTAAGTTTCTTTTGGAATTTTGTTGGCGAATTCTGTGTGATCTTTTTCATAAAAAAAGAAAAAAAGAAAAGAAAAAGCTATCATTGGAAAAATACGGTTGTGTGGAGTGGTTCATTTCAGGGGCCGGGGTGGGCTTGGTGTCAGGACGTGGCTCCCGGCGAGGGTGGGGTGAGGGCGGCTGGCGTTCCAGGGCAGGGGAGCGGGGTGCCGCCCAGGGCAGTGGCCGGTGGCCACAGGTGGGTATTTCAATTGGGTTACTTTAAATAGGAAAGTGCCTCGGTCGCACCAGCCACGTGTTCCATAGGTGAACCGCCAGAGGTCGCTAGTGGCTACGGTTCTAAGCAGCCCCGGTAGAGAAGGCGCTTCCCAGCGCGGGAGGTTCCCCGGGCCGGGCCGGGCGGGCCAACTCCCCTTCTCGGTGAACTCGAGCTGAGCGCTCCCAGCTGCGCCCACGCCTGCAGTCGATGCCTCAACAGACCTGAGCCAGCCTGGCCCCACGGGTGCCCACCGGCAGCCCAGTGCCCGGGAGACGGCAGACACGGCAGGCTTTGCTCTTTCACGACTGCGCGTGGAGGGAACAGCAAGGCGATCAGTGGCGTTAACCAAAGGAAGGAGGCGTCTGGCCGCGAAAAGGGCTCGTTTCTGACTCTGACTCCTACGGCGCTGGGCGCCCCCCTCCCCCCGCCCGCAAACGCGAGCGCAGCAGCGCGCTGGCGCCGCCTGGCGGCCGCTGCCGACACCACCAAGCCCGCTCTTCGCCCACATGGTTGCCCTCTGGAGCGCTCCCCGCCCCTCTCCCTGTGCGCGGGTCACGGGGGCTGCAGGCTTGGAGCATAGGCGGCCGTGGACGGCCAGCCGCCCTCCCAATTCTCCCTCCAATGGACCCACATCCGAGAGTGGACAAACCTTACTCCTTGCGAAAACAGGCACAGGACAATGTGGGAATTTGTACAAATCTCACAGCTCAGCAAGAGAACCTGGTTTGAGCCCAAAACGCTCAGCCCTGTTTCTAAGTCCGAGGAGGGGGCAGGGGAGGGGAAAGCTCTTTCTGCTCTTTCAAATGGATGGGGTGCAGCTGCTCTCCCAGACCTGAGAGCCTTCAAAGCTCAAAAGCTTCCAGCTCCCACACCTTGCCCCAAACCTGCCTGGGGCCTGTCAGCTGTGTCCCTCCTCTATCTGCGGGACCCCCGCCTATCCCCTAGACCAAAGGTGGCAAACACAAGGTGGGGGGGCCAAGTCCCACCCCCCACCTTGTTTCTACCCTGGTGGCAGTGGCCGAGCTCCTTGCCCCTAGCTAAGGAGTATTTATACAGTCCTAAACTCACATTTGGCCCTCTGAAGGCTACCTCAAGGCTGATGTGGCCCCTGGTGAAAATGAGTTTGACACCCGTGCCCTAGACAGGGCTTCAGGTTTGGGGGCCGGCAGGGCCGCTTTCCAGATGGGAAGATCGGAGTCCCAGCTCTGTGGTGGGCTTTGTCCCACGGGCCCCTGTACTGATTCTGGGAGCTGAGAAGGCGGGGGCAGCTTTCACACACAGAGGACGCGGAGGCAGCCGTGGGGCAGTTTCTCTGCCTTCATCTTTTAATGGCCAGTGCGGTACAGTTAGTGGACAGACGGGTGGCTGATGGGACACAGAGGGGTGGAGTGATGGTCACAGCTGTGCCGTGGGCGTGGAAGGGCAGGCTGCCCTCCTGGAAGAGTCTGTCTTTGGTGGGCTTCCCCGAGTCCCCTTAACTTGGCACTGAACCAACCTGGGGCCTCCACCCTTCCTACACGTTGGGACTCAGGTTTCTGTCTCTTCCGCTTTGCTGGATGGGGACCAAAGCTTAGGACAAGAGTTGACCTCAGCCAGGGTGTGGGGCGCTGCTTTGCAGCCCCCAAACTGCCCTCCTGCATCGGAGACAGGGAGGAACTACAGGAGTCAAAGCCCCCAGGCCTGTGGCATCAGGAGGGTCCTGGTGCGCCCGACCGGCACAGACTGTGGCCTGACACCCTTCAGACCCAGGGCTCGGGTTCCTCCGCAGCAAACTTGATGTTTGGCAGAACCAGGGCGTAAGGCTCGGGGGGAGAAGGGGCCTCCGGGGGACACAGTGGGGCTAGCCCTCTCCCCTTATGTTCATGAGGAGGGCCCCCAGTGGAGGAAGGGCTCAGTCACAGGCTGTGGGCGGTGTGCTTGGGGCCAAGGGGCCCTCAGTGCTGACCTGGCAGTGGGGGTCACCAGGGGGGCGCTGGCTGGTGGTCTGTTCGAGTGGGGATGGCTGTGAGTGGCCCGCACGGAGCACTGGACGCAGATGGAGGGTGAGGAGCGGGCATGGGATGGAACGCAGAGCACAGTGCTGGGCAGAGCCTCGAGGCCTCTGAGAACTGGTGGAACCCTGGGGCTGCCATGTGGGCAGCGGGGCCCAGAGAGGGTGGCGTTATTGGCAGGAGAGGTGGCCAGGGCTCGCAGGCACGGCAGGCTGGGGTGGGGAGGCGGCCTCCGGCCTGGGGGCCCTGGTGCAGGTCTTGGTGGCCCTCCCTGGGCAGGGCCGGCTGGCTGGCTCAGAGACCGGCCGGGAAGGAGGCGTTGCTGGCGGAGGTCTGCAAGCAGCTTTGGTGGCTGTTGCGGGTGAGGCTGTAGGTGCAGTAGGCCACGGCAGAGCCCAGCGTCAGCCCTGTCATGTAGGACACGGTCATAGTGTTCCCTGTGGACAAGACCAGAGCTGGCAGGGGGTGGGGGTGGGGCAGCCTGCGGCCTCCTGGGACCCCAGCAGCTGTGTGCACACACAGACAAACCCGAATCCATGCAGCCTCTTGACAGAGGGCTGGAGTGGAAGTCCCGGCCACTCGAGTGTGAAGCAGGCGACCAGGGCCAGCTCCCGGGGTGGGGCTGGGCGAGCACAGCCCCATGTGGGGCCCAGGCCTGACCTGTTTCCTGGTCATGGACGGCGTGGGGTGTCTAGTGGGCTTCTGGAACCTCCGGTGTCCAGAATTGGACTCTGGCCCCGCCCCCAGGGGAGCTCCCGCCCCCTCTCAGCTGTGCTACCTTCTTGCCTCAAGCCCCCAAACTTGAGAGTCCCTTTCCTACCCCTCTCCCAGTTCGTCGGCTGGCCCTGTGGGCTCAAAACAGCATCCTGCACCTTCTTCCCAGCCGCTCTCACCCCTCACGGCCCCGGCCCCCGGCACACACAGCTCTTCTGCCCTGGGGCCTTTGCTCCGGCTGTCCCCTTGCCCTGTCTCACGGCTGGCCTCCTTGCCACTTCCTCCTGGTCTCTGCTCGAAAGTCATCCCCTCGGTGAAGCGCCCGCCCCCCCAGGTTGTTCCGCTGGCGTCGTGAACCTGACTCACTTCTCTGCTTCATTGTTCCCCGTTGTTCTCTAGTATCTGTCCGTCTGTCTGTCTCCTCTGCACTGTCAGCCCCGGCAACGCAGTGAACACTGCCCGCTCGCCGCGGTGGGGGGCGTTACCTGCCAGCTCTCGCTGCCTGGGGCCCACTTTGCCGGCGGCCAGGATCATGGGCACGCTGCCAAAGTAGCCGTTGCTAATGCCCATGAGCAGGGAGAAGACGCAGGGCCAGGCGGGGTGGCGGAGGGCGGGCGTGCCACTGGGGTAGACGCACAGGATGAAGAGGGGGATGAAGACCACGCGGAGGCAGGAACAGGCCAGCAGGTGCGCGCCCCGCCAGTCCATGGGCAGGGCAGCCAGGATCTGCGGGGCGGCAGCAGGCGTGTGGGCCCCGCCTCCCCCTCGTGCTCCACGGCCGCCAGACGCACCCCCGTCCCCGGGTAGTCCCGGCTCGGTCCAGCTTCGTCCATGAAAACCCACCAACCCCCCGCTACAGCAAACCAGTCCCCGACCCATGTCCCCATTCGGTCCCCCAGGACCCTCGCAGGGTAGGGCTCTAGACCTTGTCTGAGAAAGGAGGCCACCAAGCCCAAAGGGATGGGCCCCCGAACAGGGGAACCCACTTGCTCTCACGAAGCACAGACCCGAGTGGCTCAGACCTTCCAGCTGTGTGTCCCCAGGCAAGTGGCTCCACCCCTTGAGCCCCACATTCCCCGTTCATCCAGACAGGGCCCAGGGCAGGCCTGCAGAACCCGCAGCTTGGAGCCTCCAGCCTTGACCCCTGACCCCTGACCCTCCCCCCACTCAAAGCGGACAGTGGCCATTGCGGGGGCGGGGGAGGTCCTGCCTCTCTGGGGCACTCCTGGTGCAGTCAGAGACCCGTCACCCAGGGGGACAGGAGCCTGCACTGACCTCTGGGACACAGGTCACCCCAGGGCCTCGCTCGAGGCCTTGGCCTAGGCCGGCACACGCCGGGCTCCACCCTCCACACCCAGGAGCCTCCTGCATCCTTGGTGCAGGGCCTGCCCTCCCCAGGGACCTCTCCATGGCATCCCCGGTGGCCCTGGTGGTCTGCTGCCCCCTCCTCGGCGCCCCGTTCCCGGGGGGGGGCCCACCTTGCCCACGAAGTCGGAGAGGTTGAACACAGCCATGACGAGGATGGGCAGCCACTCGCCCAGGACGCAGTGCCGGATCTCGGACTCCAGACCCGGGAACAGGCACAGCGTGATGAAGTAGGTCGCCGCGATGGACAGCATGTCCGCCCAGATGACGCGGGCCACCACGTACCGGTGCAGCAGCAGGGCTGGGGGAGGGGCCGAGGTCAGGCCAGGGGTCGGCACCCGGCCCCACCCCCTGCCTGAGCGCCTCCCACGGGGGCTGCGGCGGGCTTGGGGCCCAGCCCCCACCTCTGAAGGACGGCCAGCTCCGCTCAACTCTCGGCTGAGGCACGTCGAAGCGCATGTAGGCTCCCCTACCACGGATGACCACCTCGTGGGCCGGGCTGCCCTTCGGGGACACGCTGCTGGCCAGGGCTGGGCCCTGGTCCTCCTGGAGGACAGAGTGGGGCAGGGTTTAGGTGGGGGCCTCTCACGGCCCGCTGCCTGCCCTCACTCCCTCCCTGTCGCCCAGACTCGGGGCTCCTGCCCGCCTCTGAGCCTTCCCAGTGTTCTCCTCTGTTCCCAGTGCCCTTCCGGTGGCTGCTCCCGCCTCCGCTCTGCCCACAGGCCAGGCTCAGCCCACACCACTCCTCGGCGGCCGCCCTGACCCTGGAGAGAGCCCCGGTCTCCATTCTTTCCCGGCACACCACCCTTTGCCCGTCTCTGGGTGTCTGGGCTCCGACAGGGACAGCGTCTCTGGCTCACTGCAGTGTCCCCAGCCGAGGGCCCTGGTGAGTGGCCGCACTGACGTCTGTGAGAACACCCTGGCTCTCCCTGCCCAGCCCTGCCCTCTCCTGAGCCTCACCCTTCGAGTGCTCACAGGCCTCCTCACCTGCCACGCTGGGCCCGCTGGGGACTGTGCAGCCCCACTGCCACCAGAGGGCGTGGGGGAGCCCCAGGACAGCACTGGAGGGCCTGCCTGCTCTTGGGGCTCAGGCCACAGCCGTGTGGTGCTACTAAGGGATGGCAGGTTGCTCCACGGGAGGAGGGAGGTCCCGTGGGGCGGAGCCGGAGACCACAGCACAGCAAGGCCACCCTGGGGGATCTCGCGGGGACTGGGGAGAGCCTGTGCCCGGGGCCCCCGGGCTCCTCCTGGGCGTCGTGGCGGGGACGCAGGCGGGGTGGGAGCCGCAGACTTACGAAGTGGATGTCCTCGGCAGCCACGTCGTGGTGCACGCGGTAGCCGGCCCTGTGGCCCGGGCGGCTGTCGCGGGGCCGCACGGTGTGGTGGAGCACAAAGCGGCTGCGCCGCACCAGCAGGTGCAGCAGGAGGCAGAGCAGCTCGAGGCCGGCGGAGACCAGGAAGAAGATGAGCGTGCTGGCCCGCTCGTCCGGCAGCAGCAGCTTGGTGAGGATGCGGCTCAGGGAGACCATGACGCCGGCCGTGCCTGCGGGGGGGCGTGGGCCTGGGACCCTGCTCGGCCCCTCACCCTGCACACCCACCCCAGCTCGGCTGGACCCTGGGCTTGTCCTGCCTGTCAGCCCCGCTCCCGCCCCAGCTCCAGGCCCTCTGCCTCCACCCCGGTCCACCCAGCCCTGCCCAGACCTCCCTCCGACACTGTGCTCACACCGGGGAGCACTTGTCACATGCCTGCTGAGGACACAGCGGGGATGACACTTGTGGGCCTGTCTTCCTGGGGCCCGGTGGGGAGAGAATGCAAACAACTCAGCAAAGTGCTGACCACAGTGAGCGCGGTGGGGGCAGCAGAGACGAGGGGCTGGGCGCCCTGGCCGGGGTGGGCAGGAGCACTACCTGCTGAAAGGAACCAGCCCCAGGCGCTGCTACCCCAGGCCCCTTGCCCCTGCACAGAATGGGGGTTGAGGACACCCAGGGGCCCGTGCCCGGGTGCAAAGGGCCAGCTGAGGGTGGTGCTGCCTCCGGGCAGAGGGGGAGTCGGCCGCCTGGACCAAGGGCTGGAGGGCAAGTCCAAGGCTGCTGGGTAAGTCTCGGGTGTGAGCACAGGGCACAGGGTGCTGTTCACTGAGCTGGGGCAGGTGGGAGGTGGTGGGTGGGCTTTGGAAAGTGACATCGAGAAACCAAGGGGGGGCGGTGCCAACTGGGGTGGCCCGTGGGCTGGTGCTCCAGGGACAGGTGCTGCTGAGGGGCGGCACTGACTTCGAGGGCACAGGGGTGGGGTGGGAGGGGAGAGCTAACCTTCTCACAGGCCCGCACACACATGCGCAGATGCACAAACGCACACAACACACACAGACGCAGGGCACCAGCCTTTCACAGCACAAAGGTCCTCGGCCAGGCGGGCCCAGAACTTTGAGCTCGGCCTCGGTCCAGGCACCTCATGTGGATTCCCCAGGAAGGGGCCCCCGCCCCCCAGGCCTGCTGATACTCACTCTCCCCGGTCATGACCCCCTGGGTGTACCTCTTGGGCAGCATCCCCGTGTACCCGTAGAAGCTGGATTGTTGCACTTGAGAGAGAGAGGGGGTGGGGCAGCCGTGAGACACCCCGCGTCAGCACTGAACAAAACCCAGCTGGTCCGGGTTCGGGGAAGTTGAGGTTAACACCGCAGGTGGCGGCGGAGGCGTGGGGTCCAACCACCTCCCAGGGCAGTGGAGACAGCTCTGGCCACCAGATGGGGCACGTCCTGCCTCCCACATGCCCACCCTGGGGCAGCTGGGTGCCTCGACTCGTGTGCCCAATGAAACATGAGTGGAGATGCCACGTGTCACTTCTGGACGCGGCAGAGAAGAGCCCACAGGGACTTCCAGTCTCTCCCTCCCCCAGCAGTGGCGACCAGAGAGGCCTTGTGTCACTGATGGGCCGCAGTCACCCTGCGTTGCTGAGGGACACTGCGTGGAGTCCCACCCACGTGCTGGGTGTGGGGAGCCAGAAAGAAGTCTTGTTTTTCGCAGCCACTGAGCTTTCTGGGCTTACTCGTTACTGCAGCATGACGCCTCTCATCCTGACCAACACGGGAAAATGAGCAGCCCTGGCTGGCAGTCCGCAGCCAGGCAAGTCCCTGCCTAGCTCAGCCCTGAGCGGGGCTGGCAGACTGGTTTCCTGGTCCCTACCAGCACGTTTTATTTTTTAACAGAACGGACCTGAGTACCCTGGGCGGCTTCGGGACAGTAGTTCAGGAAGCCTTGGTTTTATTGACCACAAAGGGCTTCCTGGAGGAGGCATCGTGAGAGTTGGGCCTGAAAGCTGGATGTCCCCATGAGAGGGGCAGGGAACAGGGAGGACCAGCCGTTCACCCTGTGTAACTGGCCCCAGCACTGCAGTGGGGCCCTGGGGGCTCAGTCCCCCCCCCCCCCGTCCCTACCTGTGCAGCCGAAGGCCACAGTACCCACAGCGGCCAGGTTGATGGCGTAAGCCTGGTCCCGCGAGAAGAGCTGCAGCCACACATCACAGATGCTGATGAAGAGGAGGGGGCCCAAGGCCAAGAGGTAGCCTGTTGTGGGGAGAAGAGAGGGCAGCGAGCGGTGGGCTGGGGGCTCCCACTTGCCCACCTCTTTCCTGGCACCAGTTTGGGGGTGCCCTCTCTCTGCCATTGCTCTTAATGCTTGGAGAGCAGGGGACACCTTCGGGGTCTAAGAGGGACACCTGGAAGACTTCCTGGAGAAGGTGCTGTGTGAGCAGAACCTTGAAGCTGGATAGCAACACAGAGAGGCAGGGGGAGGGCGGCAGAGTAGGCAGAGGGAAGGGCTTGGGCCCCTGGACAACGTGGGGCCCACGAAACCTCCCCAGGGGCAGGTAACACGCTTGTGGGTGCTGCGTCCACCACACGCTTGACCTTATTTTCATGCACAGAACCCCATAGCATTCCTAGGAGGTGGCGCCCATTCTATAGACAAGGGGAGTGCAGGACGGGCAACGCATGGGAGAGCTGGGGACCCAGGGTGGGGCCCGAGGTGATCCCAGTGTGGGGGGCAGGGCCGGGGGGACACACCTGCGGCAATCCTCGTGTGCAGGCTCAGCCTCTCCACCAGTGCGTTGTTCAGCAGCACAGCCACCAGCGCCACCAAGATGTAGGTGAGGCTCATGTCGAACACAATGGAGGTCCCTGTGGGGGAGGCCAGCAACAGGTGCCCAGGGGGAGCCCCCACCCCCTGCACCTGCCCTGCCAGGCACTGCCTCCTCACCTGAGGGCCCAGAGAGGGCGAGGGGCTGCCCCGAGGTCCTCAGGGCAGGGAGCTGAGCCCAGACTTGGATGGAACAGGCTCCCCGAGCGGGGTCCTGCCTGCAGGGCTTCCGGAGTGGGCCGGGCAGCCTCCGAGGGCCGAGTGTGGCCGGGGCGCCCAGGGGGACCCACCTGGGAACTTGTGGTGCAGGTAATCCACGTCGGTGATGAAGCTGTTGTAGGGCAGCAGGAAGCCCACACCGGCCAGCAGCATCGCGAAGTAGATGGCGTGGTAGCGGTCATCGGGCGCCGGGCCCTCTGCTGCTGCCCCCGGAGACCGGGGTTAGAGGGGGACCAGCCCACTTGGGGCCACAGCTGCCCCCCAGGCTGTAGTCTACCACCACAGCCACCGTCACCATGGCCACCGCCATCAGGTCCCCCAGCATCAGGACTGTCACCACTCTGGCTTCCGTTGCTCTCCACAGCCATGGTTGCCAATGCCACTGTCACCACCGTCATAGCCACTGTGCCTGCCTTCACAGCGGCTGCAACCATGGCGACTGTCACTACCACCACCAGCACGGTGGCCACCACCCACGTTCGCTGCCACAGCTACCCCTGTCATCAGAATCACGCTCCTGGGGCTCCAGCCTGTCCGGGTCCGGCCTGGCCGCCGGCCCAGAAACTGCAGACAGGCTTGGCCAGCCTCCACCCAGGAGAGCTGACGTCCCGCACTAAACCCTGAGTCTGTCTCTGTATGTCTGTCTGTCCACCGTCTGTCTGTCTGTGCACCTCCCACTGGCCCTGTCTCTGGTTGAACTGTCACTGATCCAGCCACTGTCCCCAAGGCCACTTTACTTAGAATCACCGTGGCCGCCACCCACTGCTATGGCCATAGCAGCTGTGGCCACTGCCCCATAATGTCAACTGCTACACCAGGCCAGGGGGAGGCTGGCACCACGCGTGGGCCCGGCTGGGCTCCGTCCACTCACACGGGCACAGAGAAGGGGGCGGACCAGAGAGGAGACCACATTTCCGGGCCTAGAGTGGGGCTAGTATAAACCAGAGCCCCCCAGAAATGAGCGCTCACTCCGGGACAGTGTTCAGCAACATTTTTGGGTTTTGTGTCTGTGCAGAATGGCACCAGCCACTGCCCTTTCCAGAGGAAGTCACCAATGACTTACTTCCAGAAACCAATGACTTGCCCGAGGTCCCTGAGTGAGCAGAGGGCGTGGAGCTGGGGCTGACCCTGGTGCGCTGGACGTCAGCCCCGCACTCGGACCTCCATCCCTGCAGGTGATCCCACAGGTGGCTGGCCTGTCTCCTTCCGGCTTGGCTCAGAGAGCCCCCGGCCCCAGACCGAGGTCACACAGCCAGGCCCAAACCAGGCCTTGCGCCTCACGCTGGTCCTGCTTCCAGGCGCTCTCCCGTCTCCACTGAAGTGAGGCATGGCTTGCTTTGGCCCACGAATGTGACCGAAGTGAGCTGTGTCACTTCAGAGAGAAGTTTTACACACAGGTCAGAGGGTAAGTCACCTTCTGCCTGGACCAGGGGTCACGGGACCCCTGGGCAGAGGGAGTCTCCTCGGCCTGGCTCTGTACCTGCACCAGGGATGCAACCCGCAGGTGGAGGTGCCAAGGCCCCCCATGGGGCCCGTTAGTCGACCTCATCCAGCCGACCTCCCGAGCCCGTGGCAGCCTGCCGTTCTGTCTCTGACACTCCCCTGGCCATCTCTGCTTCGGGCCAGACGCACACCTTGCCTCCAGCCTCACTCACCAGAGTCAGTGAGAATCGGGGCTCCCCTGGCCGTGCCGCCCTGGCCAGGAGCCACCCCTGCAGCCGCCGCCTCCTCCAGCGGGCAGTTGTCGAAGCCCAAACTCGTCACCACGCTCCTGGCTGGTGTGCCCCCCACGCTGGGCTCCTGGAGGCACTGGCTGCCCACGGGGCCCATGGCGGCCCACACTGCAGAGAGAGAGGAAGGCTGAGGGAGCCTTGGTCACTGTCCTGTCACCAGGCCTGTCCCCGCCTGCTCTGAGGCAGTGCAGCCGGGCACACAGACCCAAGCCAGTGGGGAAGTCACGTGGTCTGTGTGTTAGGAAGATGATATGATAGAGGCCTTCGTGAGGGTGGCGGCAGTGGGCACGGGGGGTGGGGGGTGGAGAGGCAGGTGGAGGCGGGCTGCCAGGGCGGGCAGGCGGGCGGGCAGAACAGCAGGTCAGACCCGCGAAGCCACACCTCCCTCTGGCGGGGGAGGGGCCGGGTTCACCCCTCCGACGGCCAGAACCACAGGGCTGGAGGATGGACGAGCCCCCTGCCCTGCCGCCCCAGTCTCATGGGGGGTCAGTCGGGGAGCCCTGGCCCACACTCAGGCCGGTGGACGCTCCGGGCCACCAGGCCCCATTGGGGGTGGCCACCTTCACTGGCCGAGCGTCCTTGCTCAGGTCTTGCCTCCATGCCCCTTGCTTCAGCTCAAACCTGCGAGCCCCAGGAAGGAGCTGACTGATCTGGGAGAGACCCCCCCAGACAGCCCTGGGGGGGGTGGAGGGACTAGTTTTTTACCTAAGACACATATCAGTTTGCTTTTCTGATGACCTGTATTTGTCTGACTGCAAAGAGGGCACACTGTCCCTGGAGAGCGTCTGAGGCAGAGACAGGAGGCCGTGCACCGGGCCCTGAGGGTGGCACCTCTGGTCTCCAGTCCCCGTGAGCATGTGTGGGAGAACCTGCGGGGGAGCAGGGGGACCACTTCCCGAGGGGCCCCACGTGCCCCGGGTTACGACCGATGTCTCTGAGGTGGGCTCACAGGTGTCTGTGAGGTCTCCCCCGACCCCGGGCTCATTTCCTCCCTCACTCCTGAGCAACTGGACAGGTCACCAAGTGCCTTCCCCAGGCCCGTGGTCCCCCTGCCTGGCTTCCCAGACTTTCCACTGTCTTCTGGGGGCCGGGAAGCCAGACACAGCCCCCTCAGAAGCCCCCCTTTTTCCTGAGCCCCAGCCCTGGGCCTCCTGCCACATCCCGAGCCGGGGCCCCGAGCAGGACTCCAGACAGCACTCAGCCTGGGTTTCAATGACTGTGGTCTTCACCCGGGCCACCCCCTGTAGGCATGGAGACCGAGGCTCACCCAGCTTCACGCACGACCTGCTCAGGACAGAGTGGGCCCAGCCCTGGAGGCCGCCCACCCCCGCCCCCCAATGCCCGGTTAGCACGGGGGTCAGAGACTCAGCGTGCAGACACGCTGGGCCTCCGCGTGAGCTCTCTGCCCAGCTGAGAGGCCACGCCACTGGGGAGGTGGACGTGCTCAGCATGCAGCCGGAAGGCGGCCCCACCTCTGCCTCCAGTGGCCCCAGCCTGTCCCCGCATGCTCCTTCAGACCCTCTCCTGGAGGTGGGGTGGTACTCTGGCTTCCCCCGACATGCCCCATGTCCCCTAACACCGCATCACTGGGCAGAGGACAGACTGCACACATGATGGGCGGGAGTGGGGTGACTGCGAACTTGCCCCCACCTCCCCAGGTGGCCAGCCCCCAGTACACCCTTCCCAGGCCCCACGTACTCTAGCCCAGAGCCTCAGGTGGAACCGCAACCCCCTCCTCCCCCTCCTGTGTCCCCCTTTAATTAAAATCTGGAACGTGAACATGGGCTCTCCTCTGCCCCCCACCCTGCCGGGACCCCTCCATGCCTGCCCTAAAGAGTAGCCAGGACAGCCCAGAGCTTGTCCTGGGTCTCAGTTCCCCACCCCCTCCATGTTGTGGATGAGGAGGGTGACGTCCCTCCCAAACAGGGAAGGCTGCGGTCAGGAGGTGCTGGCAGTCACACGAGCCCCACGTCACGGCACTGCTGGGGGCCTGGGGGCGCTGTGACCCTCACAGAGCCGAAAACCTGGCTCACCCACCACTTTGTAGAAAGGGCAACTGAGGCACCGAGAGCCACGTGCAGGGGCCATGCAGCAGGGTGACCCCCAGTGGCTCCCCTGTTTCGGCTGTGACTGAATGCACCCCAGGGTGCTGCGGAGGTACTGGGCGTCTGCACCCCAAGGTCAGGCTGGCCCCTTGGGGGCTCTGTCCCACCTCCAGAGTGCGTGCCCATGGAGGGGACAGGGGAGCCTGAATTCTGTGTGGGAAGCCCTCACGCTCCCTGTGGGCCACAGCCCCGAGCAGCTGGACACCCTTGGATGGCCCCGGCCCCCGGCCTAGGCCGGCTCAGGAGTTCTCCGCTGCTCCCTCCACAGCCAAGCCCTCCCGGCTGCCTCACTGCCTCCCTGTCGCCTCTGCCCTCAGAAAGGTGGGTTCAGGATCCTTTGATCACCCCCTTTCTGGAGCCTCCCTCCCCCGCCCCCCAGGACAGCTGAGTGCACTGGCCATAGGCGCTGGCTGGTGGCTGGGACACCCCGACCCCCCTATCCTGGTTCCTGTAGTTTCCTGGCGCTTTCGGCATAATCCCCTCAAACTCCGCTGTCTGGGTCCATCAGCAATAAAGTTGGTTTCCAGGCCTGCGCCCCCAGGCCCAGGGCAGACGCCCCGGCCACTGCGAGGTGACCCCTAGCAGAGGCCCGCCTCTTTCCGAGGCTTTTCCAAGAGCCAGAAGAGGGCTGGCGGGGGGAAAGGGTGAGGGGACAGGGGGGCTTCAGGTAAAAGGACCCTTCCTTAGCCCGTCCCGTCCCGAGGAACGCGGTGGCACAAGACCCGGCCACCCTGCCCCCTCCCGAGTCTGTAGCTGAGCTCGCAGATGGGCTGATGGGGCGGGGGAGGTGGTGGCCCGGTGCGGACGCTGGACGCGGCGGGGTGGAAGCTCCCTCCTCCGGACGGGGGGTGGGGTGGGGGGCTTGGGTTCCCCCGTGTCTCGTGCCTGCTCCCCCGGACGCGGCGGCCCGAACCGGCGCGGAGTGGGGCCGCGCGCGCTGCAGACAAAGGCTCCGACAGGTCTCCGCATCCCAGCCGGGTCGCACGCCCGCCCGTCTGCCATCTCCGCGGTGGCCGCTTACCTTGGTCGGGTCGGCCCGGGGGTCCTCGGCGCGCCGGACCCCGTCCTGCGCCCGCCGCCCCCGCGCCGGGACCCCTGGGCACCAGCGCCCCGGTCGGCTGTGCCCCGCGGCCCCCACCCCGCACCCCGCCTCGGGCCGGGAGCAGCCAACGTCCTCCGCGGGCGCGAGTGCGCCGGCCCCCGGGTCGGCGAGCGCGTCCCGGGGGATCCGAGGCGGCGGCGAGCTCCGCCGACCCCGCGCTCCGCCCCACTCGCGGGGCCCCGCCCGCCGTCCCCCGCCCCCCTCCCCGCCCCCGGGGCTCGCGGCCTCCGCTGGGGTGGGGACGCGGCGGAGGCTGAGGTCTCGCCGGACTCCAACGCCCCGGGGAGGGTTTAGTGGCCGGACGACCCCGAGAGACCCGCGGTGACCTGGCCCACCACCTCCCATACCCTACCCGTCCCCTCCGGGTACCCGGGCCCGGCATCCGCCTCCGCCCCGCCGCCACCCCAGGTCCGCCCGGAGGAGGCCTAAGACGCGGACGGGGGGCGGGGGGCGGGGGGAGGTGGGAGGGCCGGTGGGTGGCACCGGTCTGTCCGGTGACCAGACTCCCAATCTTGAGGGCTGAGTGGGAGTTCTCGGGCCGGAGTCCCTGCGGGTTCCAGCGGCGTCCAGGGGCTGCCGCGGCTCCCTGCGCGCTCCCCTGCCTGGTCCCCAGCCCTTGGCCCGGTCCCTGGCGTGGGAAGCAGGCGAGCCCCGAGTCACCGGGGTGGGACCCACACAGGATGCCCACTCATCCCTTTCCTCACGCTAGCTCCTCCTCCGGCGGGGACCCTCCTCCCACACCCCCCTGGAGGCCCCGAGTGCTGCTGGCCCGCAGCTGGGGCTGCACTTGCTCTGAGAGGTAAAGTGGCGGTGGGTGGGCTGGCTGGAGGGCGTCTTGGGGGCAGTGGGACGGCCCCGGGGGGGGGGTATTCGGAGGTGGGGGCGCGCCCTGTCCTAGGTTTTCAGCCCCAGCCTGCTGGTCGGAGTGCAAATGGGAACAACCTTCTGGAAAAGTAAATGGGCCTAAAACGCAGGCTCACCCTTTGATCCAGAAAATCTAGCCCAAGGAAATAATTCTAAATACGAAAATGGTTCTTCTAAGAGCCAAACATTGCACATAGCCCAGCTGCCCAAGAAGAATGGCTGAGTGATAGTCATGTCATTGGGAGACGAGGACATTGTTACCTTTGGAAAACCCAAGAAAACCAGCGGAATAGTGTCGCCAGGCAGAGAACCCCAGAGTCGCACAGAGGTCACGAAGCGTTTATAATAATGTGGGTGACGGTGCAAGGGTGTCGGGCTGCGCAAACAGGAAACGAAAAGACGCACAAAGACGCTCTGCACTTTGGGCCAAAAAAAAGGGAAAAACGGTAAGATGATTTTCTGGGGAAACCCAAGTGCGCAGTCAAGCCGCTGTCAGGGGAGGAGGAGAATGAAACAGGGCAGTTACTGGCGAGGAAATAAAGATGCCGGTTAAAGAGCCAGCACCACTGTCTGCTCTAAGTCCCCGGCCCAGGCAGTTTCCCGGAAAACGGAGTCCTGCCAAGCTTTCGGAAGAGAGCGCCTCGGGGTGAAGTGAAGACTTCACTTCGACACCCATCAGAAATTTCTCTAGGAGACAACAGACCAGCCTCACTCGTGAACAGCAGCGTGAAGTCCTGGATGAAACATTGGCAGAATCCAGCAACGCAATAAATTCAGAACATCCCACAACACTCTAAAAGAAGCATCGTACAAGGCCCTGAGTAAAGCGCTTCTTAATTTAGATGAAACCTTGATCACCTGGGCACCGACGGACTTTTGGGCATCGGGGAGACTGGGCGCCCACTCTGGCTCTGACGTTAGCTCCCCTCCCTCCACCCCCCTCCCCCGCCTGGGAGTGCTGGCTGGCGTCCTGAGACCAGAGAAGGAGGCGGGATCCATGTACACCGGGCCAGAAAGGTTAAGTTACTGCCGCCCGTAAGGGAGAGGACCGTTTAGCCGGAGGAACCAAGCGACCCCAGTGAAAACTTCTTATTAAGGGATCCCTCTCCGCAGCCTTCCTCCTTCACCCGACCGTGAGAAAAATGCATTGGAAGGAAAGATTCATTTACCACGGCAACCAAAGAGATAAGATTCCCCAGAATAATCTTAATGAGAAATGTTCAACGCCTCTGTGAAAATATTTTAAAGGGACGTTTTTCAAAAGCCAGGGGAAGACAAGTGGGTAGACGGGTGTCGTTTTTGACTAAGAGTGTGACCCGGGAGTCATTTTTTGCTAAGTCAGTTTGCGTATCTAACAGAAGCCCAGGAGAAACACCAGCAAGATGTCCCTCCCTTGGAAGCAGACAAACTGATTCTGAAGTTCACAAGTGAAAAGGAATTTGCGAGAAGGACCAAGGAGTCACAAGGGGCCAACTTGCTGGACACAGAGTAGAGACAGAGCTCTCGACCTGCAGCTGGAGCTTGACTTGGAGGACAGGAACCCCTTCAAGGATACAAGATGTGCTTCCAGAAGCCAGTCCATGCTCTGATGTAGCGCTTTTTTAAAAAAATGATGATAGCTCTTCACATCAGGGGGAAGAAGATGGATTACCCTATAAATGGTGTTTGCACCATTAGGTGACAATCTGAAAATAAAATAAAATTAGATCTTGCCCTGGCTGGTGTGGCTCAGTGGATCGAGTGCTGGCCTGCCAACCAAAGGGTCGCCGGTTCAATTCCCAGTCAGGGCATATGCCTGGGTTACAGGCCAGGTCCTCAGTAGGGGGCGCCTTAGAGACAACCACACATTGGTGTTTCTCTCCTTCTCTTTCTCCCTCCCTTCCCCTCTCTCTAAAAACAAACAAACAAATAAATACATCTTAAAAATATCAGATCTCTACCTCATTCCTTACACCAAAACCAAAACAATAACAAAAATAACAACCCCCAAAATGCAAATTTTAGTGTTTTTTTAAACAAAGAGCATTATTTAGAAATATTTTATTTATTTCTTTTCAGAGAGAGGGGAAGGGAAGGAGAAAGACTGGGAGAGAAACATCAATGTGTGGTTGCCTCTCACATGCCCCCTACTGGGGACCTGGCCCGCAACCCAGCCATGTGCCCAGACTGGGAATTGAACTGGTGACCCTTTGCTTCACAGGCCCATGCTCAATCCACTGAGCTACACCAGCCAGGGCCAGATTTTAGTTTTTAATAATTTTGTAGAAAGTTCTCTCTAAGCAAGACACAAAACTTAAAAGGCATTAGTGAAAAGAAAAAAAAAACACCCCACTACATTTGACTATTCATTAAAAATGTGAAATGTAGCCCTGGCTGGTGTGGTGCAATGGATTGCGTTCCAGTCTGCAAACCAAAAGGTCACCTGTTCAATTCCCAGTCAGGGCACATGTCTGGGTTGCAGGCAGGTTCCCAGTTGGGGGCATGTAAGAGGCAACAAATCTGTGTTTCTCTCTGACTCTCCTTCCCTTCTCCTCTCTCTGAAAGTAAATAAATAAAATCTTAAAAAAATATAAAGTGTATACAGGGAAAAAACCATCATACAAAACAATGGAAGAGATGATGCCAAAGTGGGGAAAATATTTGCAACACGTACAACAGCTGGTGGGCCTAGTTCCTCAATAGGTAAAGAGCACCTACAAATCAACAAGAAAAAAAGAACCAATAGAAAAGATGAGTAAAGTATATAAAATGATAATTTACCAAAAATAAAAAATAAAAAAGGGAAGCACAGTGGCCTCAACACATGAGAAACTGCCTCAGTCTACACCTAATTTAAAAAGTACAGATTGAAACTGCATTGAGCCCTGGCTGGTGTGGCTCAGTTGGTTGGGGCATCGTCCTACAGACTGCAAGGTCACAGGTCTGATTTCCCGTCAGGGCACGTCTCCAAATCGTAGGTTCAATCCCCAGTTTGGGCGTACGCGAGAAGGCAATAAAAAAAAGGCCTCGGGTAGAGGACTGAAAACAAACTCCACAGCAGAGAGGCCGCTTCCCTCTCAGCACGTCCGCAGACCCAGCGAGTCTGACGTCATCCCCAGCAGGGAGCAGGGAGGCCCTCCGTGCAGGGGGTGGAAATGTAAATCTATGCAGCTTCTGCGGAAGCAAATTTGGCATGTCAATCAAAGTTTTAAATGCACAAATCATTTGCTCCATTAATTCTGTTCTGAAGAAGGTACCCTATACAACACTTGCATATTTGTTCAAAGCCTTATGGCCAAGGGATATATCGCGGCTTTTTGATAACAGCCGCAGGTCAGAGCCAAGGGGAACGTCCGTCCGCACGGCGGCATTGTGTGTGGTCGGTGAGAAGAGAGGAGGCAGCTCCGCTCGTGCGAATACGGAGTGATGTACAGACGTACTGTGTAGCTTTTAGAAAGTGGAAGGTGCAGCAGAATGTGTGTGATGGCTGATTTTATGTGTCGACTTGTCTGTGCCCTGGTGAGTGCGCGTGCGTACACACACACACACACACACACACGTGGCCGTGACTTCCGTTTCTCAGTGTGTACCGCACTGAACCACTTGGGTTACAGGTGGGAGCAAAGCCCTGCGCTGTCAGCTGGGCTCACGGAGGCAGCCGGGCTGGGAGAGGCTGTGGCCGGGTCTACATCACGGACACAGCGAGCGGGGAGCGGCCACCGCCGGGGACCAAGGCACCTGCTTTGTCCTCACTCAGCAAGCGCTGGGCACTGTTCTTTTTCTAAAAAGTTTTATTTATTTATTTTGGGGGGTGGAGGAAGGGAGAAGGAGGGGCATAGAAACATTGATGTGCTAGAGACACATTGATTAGTTGTCTTCTCCTGCGCCCCCTACTGGGGACCTGGCCCGCAACCCAGGCCTGTGCCCTGACTGTGCCCTGGCATGGGCCGGCACTCAATTCCCTGAGCCACACCAGCTGAGGCTGGGGACTGTTCTAACGGGCTTCACAGTCGCCCCACCAAACTCTCTTTTGGTAGGATGACCACCAGAGCCTCTTCCTTGGTCCCACTGTGCCCTTCAACCTGCCTCCTGAGGCAGGCTGAGCTTTCCGACAGGTGTCCTTGTCCCGCTCGCTCTCTCCTGTGGGGCCTCAGTGCTGCAGGGCTGAGACCCAAGGGCCAGCGCTCCGGCCTGGCCCACCTCTCCCCAGCCTTCTCCTGCCCACTCACGGGAACGGGCAGCTTCCTGTGCCCTAGGCCCCACCTCCAGGACTCGGTTCAGCTCTGCTCCAAGCTGGCACAGTTCCTTTAAAAGCTTGGTGGGCTTCCCGTGTACCAGATGGACATTAGGTCAACACTGCACTCATGCCTGTCCAAGACATCCTGACCCCCTCTCTCTGTTCTGGGCTGTGGGACAAGGCCCTTTAAAAAATATTTTATTTACTTTGAGAGACGGGGGAAGGGTGGGAGAGGGAGGGAAACATCAATGTGTGGTTATCTCTCGAGCGCCCCCTAGTGAGCACCTGGCCTGAAACCCAGGCATGTGCTCTGACTGGGAATCAAACCCGTGACCCTTTGGTTCTGCCTCAAAAACCAAACCAAACCAAACCAAACCAAACCCAACCCAACCCAACCAAACCGAAAGCGCAGTTCGACCACTAGCTAATGACAGGCATGCTCGGGGTGAGGTGTCCTGACGTCTGCCCCCAACTCTGAACTGCATTACAGAATTGAGAGGCCTCAGTGGGTGGTGGGGACTGGCCACGGACAGACGCAGGCAGTGGGCACACGGGTGTTCACCGCACAACCCTCTCGGCTCTTATGTTGACAGATTTCACCATAAAACGCTGGGGAGGAAGAAGTATAAGGAGAGCCCAGGGGTGCCCCTTACCCCGATTCACCACTGTGCCAGCGGGGCTGATGCCGGCCACAGAGGCTGTGCCATCTGCTTCCCGCGGAGCACAAACCTAATTATTCCCGAGTTATTAACTTAAAGCCCATTAGAATCTTCCCATCAACCTGTATACGCAGCCGAGAGCGAGACACAGACGGGAGGGACGGGCCCACTGAGGACACGGCCGGGCGGGGCAGACGCTGCAGGGGTGCTGTCCAGGGCCAGCCAGCTGGGTGCACCAGGCAGGCCAGGCCTCGGAACGCCCAAGTGGGACGAGGGTGTCCCCGCCGCTGAGTCTCCCCCGCCCTCCTTCAAAGCCTGTGTACAGAACAGAATGTCCCCTGGAACTGCCGGAGCCCCAGGTCCAGAGACAAGACCCACCCTTTCCCCTCAAGGAGGGTCGGCCCCCAGCTCGGCCTGGGCCACGCCCACTCTGCCTGCAGGCAAACGCCGCGGAGTGGGCCACGCCCACTCTGCCCACCGCGCTGCCGGCTAACCCCCCAGACCCAGAGGAAACGGGGTCCCACCACCCGGGCCCCAGTGAACAGCAAACGCAGGCCGAGATTCTCTCTGAAGAGGGGCAGGGACGCCGTGGGGGCTGAGCCCGATGGGGTGGGGGTCGGTGCTAGGCCA
This sequence comes from Sturnira hondurensis, assembly GCF_014824575.4. Classification (NCBI taxonomy): domain Eukaryota; kingdom Metazoa; phylum Chordata; class Mammalia; order Chiroptera; family Phyllostomidae; genus Sturnira; species Sturnira hondurensis. Next base: position 5,704,516 of record NW_028082364.1, read on the forward strand.
CCAGCGAGGGGCGGGCTCTGGGCCGGGTGCACGGTGGGCTCCAGCCGAGCGGTGGCTGTGGGAGGGGATGGTGACCGAGGGCGAGCCGAGGCTCGGAGAGGCGGAGGGCTTCGGAGTCACACAGCGAGGCCCCGAGACTCTGGTCCCCTCTGCCTGCAGCCACCCCGCCTGCCCTGTGGCTGTGCCGTCCTTTGGACCCCACCCCCCACCCTCAAGCCTGAGCTTCAGAGGGAGTCACACTCCAGACCAGGCTTCGAGGACAGGGTCTCCAAGCCACATGTGGCCTCCTGGGCCTCCCCACCCCTCCGGACATTTGGGGTACCCAGGCCCCCAGCGAGGTGGGAGAAAGGCCCCCAGGGCTGTCGCGGGAGGCTGGTCGGTGGCAGTGCATGTGGCGGGAGCTGCCTGGCGGGAGCTGCCTGGCCGATCGCCAGGAGCTTTTACCAGGAAGAGCAGCTCTTCATTACGCCTGGGAGGATGCGGCTGGGAGATGGCAGCCTCTGGGCGGGCCCTGCCGCTGTCCCTGAGCCCCAATCTCCTAGCTCCTGACGCCCCAGACCCTCCCGTGCTGCCGCTAATCCTGGACCCCACATGCCGGCCAGTCCCTCCCGGCCCACCCTCCCAGCCCTCCCCCACGCCAGCCACACCCTACACCCACTGGCTTCACCCCACCCCCCTCCACTCCAAGGCGCCTCTTCCCCAGGCTTTTACCCACCATTGTAGTCAATTCCCCTCATCTGCTTATCAACACACACACTCCCCTCCACCGCCCCCCCAACTCCTGTGCGTGCGTAAAGTCACAGCCCGGCCCCCAAGGAGCCCCCTGACTTTGATGGGGTAGGGACGCCCCTGAGCACTCACTGGGTACCAGATGTCACCTGCGGGTGGCTCAGTGACACCCCGCTTCACAGGTGGGTAGGAGGCCCAGAAAAGGGAAGGTACTTGCCCAGGTCCCAAGGAGAGCTGGGTAAGTGAAAGGGGCCTGGGTGACAGGACTGCCGCCAGGGTGGGGGACAGAGCAACACGGTCCTGGGGTCTGGCCCCAGTGTGCCCACGCCAGACAAAGGCGGGAGGGCGGCCGGATTCCCAGACACCTCGGTGCCCGCAACGCCTGCGCAGCAGCCCACCCTGATGCTCTGGAGACGACATGCCCATTTCCCAGGTGAGAACACAGGGGCCAGCCAGTGAGCCTAAGGGACTGACCCCGGCTTCCCAGCCAGGCTCACAGGGCGTGGCCACGCCGGGGCTGGGGCGCACAGATCCCGAGCCAGCGCCCTCCCTGTGACTGATGGCCGCCGGGCGCACGGCCACCCCCGCGCCTCACCTGGGCTGTCCTGGGCTCCCTCTGCGGCAGCCTCTCGGGCGGAGTCGGAATGCGCGGGGCAGATGCAAGCCCGCCGTGAAGGAGCCTTTGTACTCTCTATTTACAAGAGGAGGCCTGTGAGCAAATTAGCAGGGTAACCAGGGAAAATGTTTGGCTTCCGTGGGTGGGAATTGGAGCCATCTGTTCCCAAGTGCTGGGAAAACAGTGGAGCAGTCGCTGGCGCCCCCCCTACCCAGGGCTGCCGAGAGGGCTGCCTGGCACCCATGGCTGTGTGTCCCCAGGCAGGGTGGCGCCCCCTCTGGGCCTCTGTACCTGCATCTGTGATGCCCAGCGGCCTGCCCAGCCCTGGTGTCCCCAGAACCTGCCTGCCTGCCCCTGTCTCCTGCTGCCCCCCTCTCCTGGCTCCCAGCCCCAGTCCCAGCCCCTCCTGGGTAGGCTAGCAGGGTGGTGGACAAGGCAGTGCTGGCCTTGGCTTTTGGTGTTTGGGGTTTATTTACCAGGGGACTCCTTTGTTTCAAAGCTGGAAATAGCTTTATGAGGCTACAGTTCACCAACCCAGAAACGTGTGACAAAGCCCAGTGACCCGTGCTAGGGCTGCCTCTCCTTGGAAGGAGAACGTGGGTCCAGACCCCTCTCCAGGCAGCTGGCCTTGTTGGGGGTCCAGGACTGGGAGGGATGACTGGGGTCTTTCAGACAGGGATGGAGGTGGAAGGCGGGAGGGAAGCACAGCAGAGGAAGGGAGGAGGGAGGGAGACAGGGACAGAGAGGATCACCACCCCCTTTCTGCTCTCTGCTAGTTCTCTGGAGTTAAAACCCTTGGCTACTTGAACACGTGGCCGTGTGGGCCTTCCGCTCCTTGGCCCTGCAAACGCTGGGGCCGGCCTGACCCCGAGCTCCAAACTGGATACTTTCGTTCACGTGGTCTGCTTGTCCCAGAACATCTGCCTCCGCCCCCACCCCCACCCCAGCGACCTTCCTGGCTCTCAGAAAGTCACCCCACTGGGAGCAGGTGGGGTGCAGCCGGCCCTCAAACCCCAGTGGGGCCGCTCTGCCCTCCGGGTGGGTCCCGGTTCCGGAGAAGCCTATTGTTGGGGGAAGGTGGCTCTGTCCCCCCTGGAAGGAGCTTATCTTGGCTGAATATTCCTGATCCTTTCGGGGGATTAAAGGAACTCAATGCGTGTCCCTTAATGCGGTTAAGGATTTAATAGGCTTCAGGCGGATGACTTTGCTCGTGACGGTCTGGGTGACCTTGATCTGGGCCGCTGAGCTCTGTGGTCCCTGAGATACCGGGAAAGGGGTGGATGGAGGTGGCCATGGCCGAAGTGCACATTGGTGACAAAGCCTCTCCCCCTGTCTGCCCTGGGGGTGGGGGTGGGGGTGAGAGCGGGAGGGCTTTCAGTCAGCAAGCGAAGCAGGAGGCCAGCCCTGCAGGCTGGAGCCAGACCCAGGTGCGGGCTGGGCTGTTTCCTCCGAAGGCCTCTCCCCTGGGCAGGTGGACTCCCTGTGTCCTCATGTGGCTGTGTCCTCACCTGTTCTCATAGGACGCAGCCCTATCGGATTTAGGCTGCCCCGGCAACCCGCTTTCACCTTAACCCCCCCTGGAAAGGCCCATCTCCAAACACAGCTCCTTCCGGAGGTCCCTGCAGCTGGGACTCCCACGTGTGAGTCTGGGGGGACCCCGCTCAGCTGTGCTGTCCCGTACCCCGGTTGGGGGCACTTGGTTGCAGGGGCTACAGGAAACTCACACCGGGACAGCTCAGGGCTCACGGGGCAGTCTCCCGGGGCAGCGGGAGACGCAGGCGGGCAGTCCCAGCGCGGTGGCCTTCTCTGTGGGTCCTTGTCACTCTGCCCCTCTGTGTACTGTTCACAGTGGCGGTCACAGAGGCCAGTCCAGGCTCACGGGGAGGACCTGCAATGCCCTTTGGCCCCGGGCAGGGGCGGGGTGGACGGGTTCGGGGGAGAAAAGGCTGGTGGAGAGAAAGGATGGAGAAGAAAGGGGGTTATTAAAAAGACAGATCGTAGAGAAGTGAAGCCACAGAATGTCACGCTCCGTGAGCACACCTTGGCAGTGCCCCCTGCCTGTGTGTGAGCCGTTCTGAGGACGGGTAAACGTGGACGGGTTGGGGGGGCAGGAAGGAGCTCCCCACCCAGCTGAGGTCCCCACTGGGTGCTCCTTCTCGAATGTTTATCAGTCTGTGGGGCCCAGGAGAGTGACGGATTTGGAGCGTCTGTCTGTCGGGGTTGGTGGCAGTGTCAAAGGTCACACAGTGCACTCCCCACCAGATGTCAGAGGGACACAGCGTCCTTGGAAACCCCTTCCTGGTCTGCAAACTCCTGTTCTCAGCAGGGGCCGAAGATCCCCCCCGGGACTCCTCAGTTCCCCAAATCCGAGGGTTAATGCCCCCAGGCCCAATTTTCCCTTTTTAGCCAAAGGCTGTGAAGGGTCAGATGGCTTCCCATGCAGTCCCATCCCTGTTTTCTTGGGCTTTTAAGGGGCGTTTAATAATTGATCGTGTGGCTGCCTCCCATGCCTTGGGCGCTGAGGGCACGGGGGAGGGGGGCACTTTGGGTTTCTCTCCCTGGACGGGAGGAAGAGGGGGAAGCCTCGGGCAAGTGCCGCCTCCTCCCTGGGCCTCGGGCATAGGGGCTGTGAGACGGAGCTGTTGTCAGGCCCGAGTGGGTGGCAGCAATGATTCTCCGCACAGAATTGTCAACCAGGGACGTGCTCACCAGCTGAAGCTGCACGTACAGGTGCAAGGTGGGACCCGCTCCCCAGCCAGCCCCAGCCCTGCTGACGGCTACCGCCTTCGTCCTTCAGGGTGGCCCATCCTTCTGTCTGTCCCCAGGAGAAGACTCCTGGGGAAGAATGGTGACTGGCCTGGCTTGGGTCACGTGGTGACGGGGGTAGGGGTGGGGGTGAGGAGGGGGCTCTGTCCCAGGAGGAAGTGCTGCATTCAGTTATGATGGGGGGGGGGTGTCTCACTACAGCATCTAGAATATTCTTCAGAGGGACGAGAGAGCCCAGAGTTTAAGGGAAAAAAAGATTCTCAGAGTTAAGTGGGAAACGGGCCCGGGCGTCTATTCTGGTCCCTTTGATCCTTATCGCAGTTGTCGGTTCCATGACAACGCGGGGCTTCCGTGCGCAGCCAGGTTTATATTTGTGTCCACCAAGCCTCCCCAGGACTGCGCTCTCCCGGGCTGTGGGCGGCCGCGGGGGCCCTCCGGGGCTGGGGGGTGCTCTGCTGGGCGCCGATGGTGGGGGGTTCTGTCCTGTGACTTCATAGCTGCCACTGGGTGCCACCACCCGGCCCCCCTCTCGGCTGCAGCCACGTGTCCTTCGCCTCTTCAGGGACATTTGCCAGCGAGTCAGAGCTGTATGGCCGACAGCATGTCAGCCATTTGCTCAGCCTGGCTTCACCCGGGACAGAAATGGGCAGCTCGTGAGGCGGCCCACGGTGACGCCCATGAGTCACGCTCAGACGCCACGCACAGGCACACCCCACATGCACACACACGCACACATGAGCGCACGCACACTGTCTCCCTGGCGAGAGTGAACCCTTTGCCTCTGGCCACAGAGGCAAAGCCTTGTCCCTGTCTTGATGCTCGAGCGCAGACGTGAGGTCACGAAGGAGTCACAGGCCGGATGGGCCCTGGTTTGCTGGCAGGAGGGGCCATTGCTCCCAACAAGCCTTTGCTGGCTGCACCCCGGGAATTTCAGGGGTGCCCTGTGCCTAGCTCCAGCCTGGCGGTCCAAGGACGCTGCTGATGTCCCTGCAGCGGGCGTCTCCTGCTGCCCCGGAGATGGCTCCACACGGATGCCTCAGTTTCTGGAAGCAAAGAGACTCTTGGTCCAAATTGCCTTGAATTCCTGTCGCACTGGCTGTGGCCGAGGCGAAAGGGCAGGAGCGACTGCCTGGCCGCAAGGAGAGTGACTTCAGCACGTCGTCAATGCTCAAATGTCCCCAAACTGGCTCGTACGTTTTCCAACTTTTTATTTTGAAAAATGTTGATGCTACCAGAACGACGAACAGCTAATAAACACCGCCTCGAGGTCTGTATCCTTCAGTATGGCCCCGAACAGGTCATTACTACTGTTTTACTTTTTTAAAGATTTATTTTTTAGAGAGAGGGGTAGCAAGGGAGAAACAGAGGGAGGAAAACATTAACATGCGCGAGAATCATCAATCAGTTGCCTCTCGCTATGCCCCAACCCCGGGACCTGGCCGGCAACCCAGGCCTGTGCCCTGACCAGGAATCGAACCCGTGACCTTTGGGTTTGCAGGTATTCAACCAGCTGAGCCACACCAGCCAGGGCTGCTTTTATTTTATATTTTATTTTATTTCATTATTTTATTATTTTATTTTATTTATTTTCAGTGTATCTTGATATTCACCAACAGGCTTATCAATGTCTTTGTTCAGCTCTGCTTTAAAAAAAATAAAAGATACCTCTTCCCTTTTATTCTTGTGTTTTTAATATCCCCCTGGGAAAACCTGTCGTCAGTCACCCAGCAAGCCGTTCTCGGCCAGCCCTTGTCACGAGAGTCATACTCACTTCACTAAGGTAATCGCTCGCTGCGTTGTGTCTCGGCTGCCGCACCGCTCACAGGCGGTGTCCTGTGACCATCGGGCTCTCTGAGCCGCGGTGTTGTCTTGGCGGGGGTGGTGTGCTGGTCCTGCGGACGGGTGCGTAGCGGTGCCACCTCCAGGCACCCGACCGCGCACACTCGTGGGTCCCAACGTGTCCACAGGCTTCCCGGGGAGTCCCGCAGGCAAGGACAATTCTGCCTCCTCCTCCTTGTTTTTCGTTGTGGTAGCTACACACAGCGTACAGTCTCCCATTTTAACCGTCTCTCAGGGCACAGTGTGGAGGTGGTGACCGCCTTCCCAGCGTCTGGGACCACCCTCACCCCTCTTTCCAGGACAGAACGACTTCACCGTCCCAAACAGGAACTCTGTTCCCATTGCGGTCACTTGGGCTCCCTCTCCACTGGCTGTGGCACCTGCCTCAGGCCCCCCTGGGACACAGCTATGGGTCTCCTTCAGGGCTGACGGCCAGGGCTGCCCTGTCCCTCTGCACGGCAGCAGCTCAGGGGTCCGCGCCTGGAGCGGTCTGGGCCCCGCTCTTCTCAGAGTCGAGGTCTAGCCCCGAGCTGGGGCCCACCCCCGGGGCCCACACCCCAGGCCTCTGTGCCTCTGAGTTCCGCACACCTGAGAATGTCCCCGACTTTCTTTTGAGCCCATTAGGCACTTGCATTTATAGCCAGGGGTCCTGGGCCCACCAGGGTTCACACCTGTTGCTGAAACCTTTCACGCCTCCCACAGCGGCCTTTCGGATGTCCCCCAGCTGGGATCTGAGGCTTGGGGGCGCCTCTTGGAAAGTGAAGATCGTATCTATTCGATGACCAATTTAAACATAAAGTCAGGTGAGCAAGAGGATGGGAGGGAGGACAGTGAATTTTGAACCACAGCTGGGTAACTGCTCCTTTGCCTGGTCTGTGTCCTCAGCAGGTTTTATTTTAAGCGCTGGGGAGCTCTGGCACTGCCACCGCAAACCTCTGCTGGGAGCTCGGGCGGCAGCCAAGCTCTCCCCCGGCTTCTGCAAACACACGAGTCCCCCAGAAGGCAGCCCCCGCGTGGCTGCAAGTGACAGAGACGGCACACGCCACAGTCACAGCTCTGGGTCCCTCGGCCCGTGGGGAGCAGGCCTGGGGGTGGGCTGGGCTGGCACACCCCATGACTGCCGAGTGCTCTTCTGGCTTTTTGAAAACATGAGTGTTTCACCCTGGCTGGGGTGGCTCAGTGGATTGAGCACCAGCCTGTGAACCAAAGGGTTGCTGGTTCGATTCCCAGTCAGGGCACATGCCTGGGTTGCAGGCCAGGTCCCCCATGGAGGACACATGAGAGGCAACCACACACTGATGTTTCTTTCCTTCTTTCTCCCTTCCCTCTCTCTCTAAAAATACATTTTAAAAAATCTTTAAAGAAAAAAAATGTTTTGAAGATGTTCAGTGTGGCAGAGATTGGGGAGGACGTGACTCCATGAAACTCACGCTGCAACTGGAAGTGGAAGTTGGTTCAACTGGGGTTGTCTGCAAAGACGGCAGCTGTCCCCGCACCCCCTGCCCTTCCCGCAGGTGCCTACTGCTCCCATCAACAGGTGGAGTCTGAGTCCCTCCCTGCCCTGACCTTCTGACCTCTTTTGGCCAAGAGAAGTCCAGCAGTCATGGGGCCAGTTCCCTTTTGTCAAGAAGCCTGGCAGCCACATCTGGTGTCCGACTGCCCGGTGGCGGCCACGTCGGGAGGAAGCCCAAGCAGCCGTGTGGCTGGGAGCTGCCTGAACGTCTTGGCTCCACCCGGCTCTAGAACGACCCTCTCCAGCCAGACGGAGCCTGAGTGCGTCCCTACTCACCTGCTGTCTGAGAGCAGCTCTGAGAGAGAGCGCACACATCTCAGAGCGCTCCCAGGAGAGGGCACAACCCACGGTATTTAGCACACTCACGGACATCCGCGGCCACCACTGCCAGCTGTCTGCGGACCATTTTTATCACCCTCATCCCCTCGTTGTGACGCCCCCGACCCCTGTGCACCTGTTCGTGAGTTTCCTGGGTCTGCGCACCTGCCTGTCCTGGACACCTCCTGTAAATACCGCTGCGCAGTGTGGGGGCCTGATGCCTTTCACTGGGTGGTGTGTGTGCAAGGCTCCTTGCTGCTGCAACCGGACAGACCGTGTGAGATTTGTCCATCCATCGCTGACGCTCGGCGGTCCCTTCTTTCCTTCCGGCTGCCTCGATCCCCCTCCATCCTTCTGGGACCCCTGGGAGCTGGCCTGAAATTTACTCTCACAAGCGACTTTACCCTGAGTGAACCTGCCCGGCCCCTTCTTGGCATTTGCCTCCCTGAGGGTAGCACGTCTGCACTCTCCTTCAGGGATGTCATTTACAGGAGGAATGGGACATGTGAGGCTCTGGGGAGGCAAGGGGCCGCCCTCAGTGACCTTGCTCCGTGCTTACACTCTCACGGAGCACTGCTGGTCTCCCCTGGGATGCAAATATCACTGTGGTCACATTTAACTGTGACCTTTCTGCGCGGTGTCTGCTAGCTCAGAAAGGTTAGGGGGTACAGGTAGGAAGCCGGGTAGATCCAGGTTAAGATCAGTCCAGTATGGTCCTTGATGACGTGGCTATTGAGACTGCATGGCGTGGGAGGGGACCCTGGGGACACACTGTCCACCTATTTCCACAATGAGGGATGTGTCAGCCCAAATGGAAGATGCGGGAAAGAAGGGAAACTGCCGAGGCCCTGGGGAAATAACTGGTTGGAAATGGAGACTGAGCCTTGGATTGCTTCCACCAGCAATGGGAAAAGCAAGTTGAATTTATGGGCAAATTGAGTTTATACAGTTCTACATGGCAGCATTTCAAAAAGTGGTCAGAGTTTACAATACTCTTTACTCAATATGCATTTCCTCTTATCCGCCAAGTTCCTGAATCCCTGCAAGATCGGCCCAAACTCACAGGTGAGCTCCCCACCGTGGGGACCTCACTCCAAACCCTCCAACGTCCTGGGTTCCAGGGGCCTAGGCACCAACCAGATCGGGGAAGGGACCCCTCCTGGGAGGATGGGGCTGCAAGAGCCAGAGCTCTGCCCCCCCCGGAGAAAAGATGCCTGGCCTTCCTAAAGAAGCCCAGGGACACCTGTAGGGAGTCTGATGAAAACACAGTAGAAAAAAACATGATCTTTGTGAAACAGGAGCCGCGGCGACACATGGAGAGATGGATGGCGTCTCTGCGCTTCCCCAAAGAATTCAGTGCCCACCAGGGTCTCCTCAAACGAGACAGTGCCCACAAGACACGGTTACCGTGTATCAGCCTGAGGTCTCAGGCAGGGATGCGACTCAGCCCAGAGCCCCCACCCCTCCATTAGCTGCGCACCTGGGGGCACTGCTGCGTGTCTTACCGATGAGGAGGGGGGCACAAACCTGCGTTCCTCAGCCTCTGACAGCACCAAATTCTCCAGCCTCGAGGGGAACTGTGACAAAGCCAGAGCTGCCGAGCCAGCACTGCAGCCAGGGTGACAGAGGCCGGAACGTGGGAAGCAGTGAGCGGGCACAGCGGTCTCCGCCTGTCCTGCGTCTGCCCTGGGCCGCCCAGCCCTCTGCCTGCAGCCATCAGGAGTGCCCGCCAGCTTCTTCCCATCCTGTGGGGTCGGCCTTTTACACAACCTCTCAGATGAGGCCACGAATTCAGTAGAAAGCAGCACACAGTCCATTTCACAAGGGACAGGCGTCGATTCTGGGCGAAACCCTTTGGAAGGGCTCAGTTGGGGTGCAGGACCCTCTTTTGCCGTGATGTTCTAGGCAGAATCACAGTGCATTTACGCAACCGTGCATGTGACGCAGGGCCTGGGAGCAGGCTGAGAACCAATGAACACACAGGCTGTAACTTCTCACTGCCGTGACGAGACGCTCACAGTCCCGGCTTCTTCCCGGTCCGAGCTGGTGCCGAGTGAGAGCAGCGGGCACCTTTACCTGCGGGCCAGACACACCCGCCGGTGAGGGCCACACCCTCACCTGACGCGGAAATGCAAAATCAAACCACAACTTGGCACAGAATGAAACAGGGGTAAGGAATCACAACAGTCTCGAATTCTGAGCTTTAAAAATGTTTATTTTTCCAAATTACAGTCTCCTGGTTGGATCCCAGGGAGGGCTAAGAAGGAATGGCCATGTCTTGAAACCTGTTTATTGGTTTTTTGTGCTTCACAAAACCCACAGAATGAAAAGGTACAACACGGGCCAAGAGTCAGGACCTGGGCACGGAGACCCCTTGCTGGGAGCTGGGGACCCTCGTGGGGCCGGGCCCTGCTGTTCAGGTAGCAGATCATGTCCTTTCTTGGCCGGAAGGAAATGATCTCTGGGATGAGGTGCCCGGATCTGGGTGGCTGCAGCCCGCTGGCCACAGCCCGCTGGCCACAGCTGGCAGTGCCCTGTCTGCCAGACTCCATGACTCCCCACCCCCGTGAGCTGTCGCTGGTTCTTAGAACCCAGAAGCAGGAAAGGCAGGGACGAAGGGGGCCACGTATAACCTTGAACATGCCTTGAGCCTGCCCACCTTCTCCTCTTTCCTACCAGCTCCGCCTTCAGGAGTCAGAACTGAATACAAACGATCGGTTTCAGTCCACAGACCTGGTTCCTGTTTCGGTGCTTACTGGGTGCCCACCGCAGGCTGGGCGCTGCGCTGGGTGCCCGCAGTCCACACGGCACCATTGTGAGGTGGGGTCACCCCGACTGTCCAGGCTTGTGAGTGACCCACACCGGCCATGCCGTCAGGAAGGGGGAGAATCAACTGGGGTCGGAGTTCAGGTCCAGTTCCCATTTCGGCTGCAATGAGAACGTGCAAAGCTCTGGCCCCAACCCACAGGAGTCCTTCAGGCGAGTTTCTGGCTTGGTTCCTTCCCTGCCCCCAAATGACCTCTCTCCAGATTTGGAAACGATGGCTTCATAACCAAGTGAAACTGGCACACGGTCGGGATGGAGCTCAGCGTGTCAGCACACACGCTCTGCCAGGTTCCGTTGACAGTCCCAGCACGCCCTTCCCGGCAGCCCCAGGGCTGCACGTGCCGCAGGCCCAGTGGACACGCAGGAGCCAAGCCTCGGTCCTCCCACCCTGGAGGGAGTGTGCGGGGCCATGAGAGGCGGGACACAGACGCCTCCATGACCGAGGAGCAGCACTGGGCAGGACACGCTCGGACCTCCCAGCCACCCCTGCCGGCCGGGCCCCAGTGAGCGGCCGGGGCAGTCTTTCCCCTCTCACTGCGCATCTGCGAGCCGAGGAGCACAGGTGGAAGCAGAGACTCCCACGTCTTCTGACTGCCCATCCCTGAGAAAGACAGGAAGCCACACGCCCTGGTGAAATGCGGCAGTCGGCAGGCCTCCTCAGGTCCCCATAGTCGCAGGTCAACAAGCAGGTGGCGAGACCAGCACTTCCCACACGGGAAGGGCAGCTCTCGCTTGGGTCGCCCTTCGTCCCGGGCACCTTGACACTGCCTTCCGGTCAACACTTGCCCCGGACCCCCCAGCTCTAGGGGGGACAGCAAGAGGGCGTTCCAGGGAGCCTGGGTGCTGGGGGCCTCTAACTGGGGGGCCGAGGGTGGTCCTTGCTCAGGGCTCAGCAGAAGCCTGTCGGGACTGTCACTGTGGGCCGTTTCGTCAGGGACCCAGGACAGACATGAGTGGAGAGCCTGCCACCATCGCCTCTGACACTGCACTTTGCATCGCTGCTGTCACCAGTGTCTCTGGGGGTCGCTGCCGCAGGCAGAGTTCACTCAAGGAGCCTCCGAACCACAGGCTTTCACCTTGGAGCCGCCCCTGGACGCGCAGCCGAGGCCCATGGACTGGTGTCAAGTTGGACCCGGGCACTTCAAGCGGGCGGTCTGTCGGACCAAGTCCCTGGCCTCTCCCCTCTCTGAGNCCACCATCGCCTCTGACACTGCACTTTGCATCGCTGCTGTCACCAGTGTCTCTGGGGGTCGCTGCCGCAGGCAGAGTTCACTCAAGGAGCCTCCGAACCACAGGCTTTCACCTTGGAGCCGCCCCTGGACGCGCAGCCGAGGCCCGTGGACTGGTGTCGAGTTGGACCCGGGCACTTCAAGCGGGCGGTCTGTCGGACCAAGTCCCTGGCCTCTCCCCTCTCTGAGCTGCCCCACTGCTACGACCAAGGTACAGATGTGACCTGAACACGCCCAGACCCCGCTGCCCCTGCTCTGACCAGACCCCTGGTGAAGGAAGAAGGGGGGCGAGGCCAGCACCCCCTTGATCCTGAACTGCCCTGTCCCACAGAAGCCGGGACAATTCTTCGTGCCATTAATGCCACTTGCATGTCTTGGTTTGGAACACAGAGTTTGAGGTTGTCTGAGGTTTATGCTCCATAAAAATGAAGGGGGAGCCAGGCAGGGCCTGGAACTCTTGCCCAGAACCTCTCATTGCTTTGCCAACCGGCTCTGTGAGGCTGAAACGGAAAAGGCACAGACCCCTGCGGAGGAGGCGTGCTCAGCGCACTCCTGCCATGCGTCTCTGTCCGGGCTGCTCCTGACGCAGGTGAGGGCCCCGGGGTCGGAGGACAAGCTGAGACCACCACACTGCAATTCTGTGCTACGTGTGGGTGTAGAACAGCTACCAGCTTTCCTAAAAAAAACAGACCACACACACACACAGGTGTTGGGCAGAAAGATGACAGCAGAGACCAGATTAACTGACCACCCAGGGGACCCCCGCCCTGCCCCCCGGCTCCGGCGCGCCTGGGCGTTCCTTCAGGTCCATGTGCTGCTGGGGAAGAGGGTTTCTGCAGCAGAAGGCGCCTCTCGGCCCAGGTCCACATGGAAAACAAGGTCAGAACCGGAAGCCGGCTGTGGAAGAAACCCCAGAGGAGTCCAACTTGGAAAGAATTTAATTAACAAAATGAAGCGGGGGCTGTGGTCCAGGAGGGGCCCTCGGGGGGGCCCCAGGTGCCCGCGGAGCAGCCTGCTCTGCACATACGCCTTGTAAGGACAGGTGGGGACGGCCACGCACCTGCACTTGTTCGCAAGTGGCCTCTAGCCAGCTGTCCCAGGCTGGCTTGGCACATTAATGCATGCAAAGCAAGGAGGTTTCGAGGGCTTCACCAAACAGTTAATTTTGGCAAAAAGAGAAAACAAACAGCTAAAACTCATAGCAGGGTTAAAAGCCACTGAAGTGAAAACCATGTATTTCGACAGTTCGGGCGGACTACAGCTACGACCGTTTTTGTCTGTGAAGTCTCTGCCATCCTCTCCCCCAGCGCTGGTCGCGGTTCACAGCAGCATAACACAACATCCTCTGTCAGCCTGTGTCCTTGCTTGGGGTCTGGGCTCGCAGGCCCAGCTCAGTCCGTCCGGAGAACCATGGGCGGGTGCTCGCTGTCCTCCTCCAGCCGCAGGGCTCGAGCTTCCTCCTCCAGTCGCACGCCACCCACTGCCCCCGGCTCGTCTGCGCGGGCTGCAAAGAGAGGCAGTCGGCTCAGGGGCCCATGAGGGCGCTAATGCGCAGTGGCCCACACAGCCCGAGTTTCCGTCTTTCTCCTGACTAACAAGCTTTTTGCAGCCTTAGGCAGCTCAAGATGTAGTCATCTCTTTTCCAAAAGTCTTAACTTTCAAAGAGACGTCTGCGAGCACACAGGGGCTTCCTGACGGGCAGACCGTTCATCTCCTGGGGGGCACTTCTCGGACTGGTTATGTGAGATGCTCAAGCACAAGACATGAGACGCGCAGCGCCCCTCCCGCTGGAAGGCACTCCAGCGAAGAGGAGCGGTGAGCAGGGGTGCTCTCCTCTGCAAGCAAGGCTATGCGGCCGCCCTGTTGAGGGCAAGCTGCTTTCCTGGGGGGGAGATAGCTCCCAGGAGATGAACAGCCACAGCCGGACGGGCCACCCATCTGCCTGCACACTGACGCGAGAGGACCCACGTGCAGGCCACTGTCCAGCTGCAGCCCACCCTCCTCCCAGGGCCCTGGGCCCTGGACGGCTGCATTGCAAGCTTGTGGGCCCATCAGACAGAGCCAGGGCACACGTCACATGCGCCCAAAGCAACCTTAGCTGTGGCTGCTTTTCTTCAAGGAGAAAGAGTGAATGGATTCAGCCTTTGGAGGCCTAGAGTAACCCAGTGACAACAGCTGGCCTCTGAGGACCGCCACTCCCCTGCCGACCCGAAGCAGTGGGTGGGCCGTGCTGACTGGGGAGAAAAGCACAAAGCAGGAGAGGCATGGGCAGTCCCAGCACAATGGCCGCCCAGCCTCCTGTTGCAGCCCTTACCCAGTCTGGTCGGAGAGGCGGGCGCATGAGTACCTTTGGCGACAGCCGTGCTGTAGGTCTGCGCTACGAGGGGGCAGTCGTGAGAGGCGGAGTCTAAGATTTCATTGGTTGTCTCCATACTGCCATCCAACCTGGTAAAAGCGGAGCAAACACCAGTGAGGACGTCACTGGACAAAGGTCACTCGCCAGGACATGCGTGTAACTATAGTGACTGTATCTGTTCACCTGAACTTTTATGGGGAGAGTCTAATGAAAAACTTATTCCTGGTGAGACAATCTTACGTCATTTGAGACTAATGATTGTAAATAGAATTTGCTATAAAAAACACGCCCCAGCAACATCATGGATGGAACTGGAAAGCATTATGCTGAGCGAAATAAGCCAGGCGGTGAAAGACAAATACCATATGATATCACCGTTAACAGGGATCTAAACAAAACAAACAAGCAAGCAAAATGTGACCAATGACACTCAAATACGGAACAGGCTGACAGGGTCCAGAGAGGAGAGGGGAGGGAATTTCAGGGGAAAAGGGGATGGACTCACATGAACAAGTATAAAGGCCACATGGACAATAACTAAGGGTGGGGGGCGGAAATGGGAGGGAGGCGGGGAGCATGGGGCAGGGGGTGGGCAGGGTTGGGAATATAAGACAGAAAGCTGTACTTGAACAAGAATTAAATAAAAAAATTATTTTTTAAAAAAGGAGCATTTAAGTAAAATAAAAATGTGGCATAATTCTAAGCAAGTTCTATCTACCCCTTCTCTGTATAGTCTAGCCCCTTAATAACTATACAGAAGTATATTTCTCTTTAAGAAACTATAAAAATAAGATACAATAAATAGGTGACTTCCTAAAATACTTAAAAAAACCCACGCCCCAGTTCTACCCCAGGGTATTACAACATTGCTGTAATTGTTGGATTAAAATAAAAAGCAGAAGCAGAACACCAAACCGCACAGCTTCCCAGTCCACAAGTATTAACCCCTCCTCTCAAAGAGATGACCTACCCCACAGTGACACGGCCAGCTCCCCAAACTATGCCAGCCCAGCCCACCCCTAGGGAAGGCCCGCCCCCACCCTGGAAGGCAGGTGCGCCCGTGTCTGCCCGGGAACTGCACGGGGTCCCCAGTGGGCGGGAGTGGGAGCGTGGGCATCTGTGCCACGCCAGGGTCTGTCTGGGAGGCGAAGCTCCCGGCTGGCATGGCCACGCCGGACCGTGCATGTGTGTCGCTGGCTTCCAAGGAAGCCAACACAGAGGTGCCAACGGCAGCCAGATGGCACAGAGAAACCCGGAGGCGGCGGCGGCCAAGAGAGGCCAGCTTACTTGTGCTGCTTCATGAGGGTGCACTCGCCCCCCTCCTGGGGGTCCAGGTTGTACATGTACAAGTACCCGTCGGCAGCTCCCACCAGCAAGCGGGGGATCTTCTGAACTCTGGTGGGAACAAAAAAGCAGCCACTTTCAGGAGCACAGCTCTCAGATTCTGGTGAAGGTGCGGCCTCGCCTCTGGTGTGGCCAGGGAAACACCCCCACCTCGAAGAGCAAGTGCAAACTCAGTGTCACGAACCAGGCCTGCTGTGTGCGGACTGAGCGCACACCCCCGGGGCTACTCCTGGCCACGCCCCAAGCTTGCGGATGCCTGGAGGCCAGAGGGCGGGCCACCGTCTCTCGGCCCCTCGATCCACTGGACTTGCCCTGCGAGGAAGATGCCCGGCCTCACAGAAGCACTATCCCCCAGCTACACTCAGCCCCACGTGGGTCCCAGGCCCTGCACTCTGTCCCTGGCTGGCCCTGTGGCCTGGGCGTGAGAGGGGCGCTCCCACAGCTCGGGCTGGGCAGCGTCGGACTCTGTTCCGCCCACTCTGTTTGTGCTCAGCAGACACAGGGAGAGCGAGTGCCGAGGAGAAGGCGTGCACACCCGCGGTTCCCTGCGCGCCTCATCAGCCTCCGCTCGACCACAGGGTGTGTCTGCAGCTTACTCTCGGGCCACAAGAATGGTCACTAGCCCAAGCCGGTCCCCATCTCTGGATGTACCAGGACAAGGGGGCAGGGCCTCCCGCCCCTACTCACGTGGCTAGGGCGCAGATGTTCTTGTGGCCACAGAAGGGCAGGCGGACTGTGGCAAAGGCTCTGCCCTGGTTGAACATCTCTGTCACTTGGGACGGCAAGTAGCTGGTGGAAGCCATGAGTACCTTCCCAAAGTAGCCGGTCCAGGTGGTGGGCTCCTCCTGAGGTCTGGAGGGGGGGGGGCAGTCGCAGGTGTGTGGCTGGTCCCTGAGTCACTGTGTGCCAACCAGAGACACGGGCCGGCCCCAGGGCCTGGAGAACCCTCCACCCCTCAGGAAAAAGGGGTGGAGAAAACAAGCCTCTGCCAGAGCCGTGTCCCTCCTCAGTGGCTGCGACAGATGACAGCAAAGGACTTGTGGGAACGTGAGGACGGACATACAGGGCCAGAGTCATGACCTGGACCTTTTGGACAGGAAGTCTCTAAAAACCTTAGGAGCACAAGTCTCTAACTCTTTTCCCACAGCCCATTTTTGGGGTCGCTCACCTGGTACATATCTCGAGTTACCTTACATGCTCCTTGAAATAAGACAGAATGTAAGCGATACTTATGGTCCCAGTGGGATGTGCTTGAACTTGGAAGAGAAAACGTAAGCAGCACCCCATCCCCACGCATGTCCGCGCAGTGATACATGACGTAAACCGACTGCTTCAGGCAGGACACCTACCCACAAGCAGTGTGTGCAGACGTGCTGAAGGGACGTGCCTAGAGGTGGACGTCTGCACTGACCAGAAGACAGCCATCTTCCCCCATGCTGACCCCCCACAGAAGGCCACCCGACAGGGACAAGGCTCCCCTACTGCTGAGTGTGGACTGGGTGTCATTCACTCAGAGCCAGAGAAGGGTCTCCACGGCGGAAACAGGAAGGCAGGGCCTGTCTGTGCACACGTTTCTGCCCGGTTGGCCTAAGCTGGTCAAACTGCTCTCCTGTTTTTAAACAATGCAATCTTTGCAACTCACTTTTCCTTGACAGTCTCGAGTTTGAAGATGTGCACAGTCTCCGTGTTGCTGGAGGCGGAGAGGAACATGCCGTCCACGCTGAAGGCCAGGGAGCAGATGCTAACGCACCTGCGGGTGAGAGGAGGCCTGGGCTGCACGGCCGCCCAGAGAGGAGGGGCCCCTGACAGCGGCCCCCAAGTCTGCGGGCCGCTTTCTCCTCCCTCCCCAGTCACCTGCTCAAAAAGCTCCTTTGGAAGGTGTGAAAGGCAGCGTCAGGCAAGAGCGACTCTTCTGTAGGCTATTAAACTGTGAACTCTCTTTAATTCACATCACAGCAATTCCTAGCGCACAGAGCGTAGACTGGCAGCCTTGACATTTCACAGAGCAAAATTTTCAGTACTCAACACACTAAGTCTCTACGGTACGTGGTGAAAATCACCGGAAAAACCCGAAAGCCAGCAAACCCCGTTTCCTCACAGTCCTGGACACACGTGTGGCCCCTCCACAGCCGGGCCTCCGGGGTCCACCATGGACCCGGGGCATGTGCTGACCCACGTTGGCTGTCAGTGAGACAGTGTTTAACGACCGAGGGGAAGGTGCTGCCGAGGCAGAGGGGCTGCTTCCGCCGCAGGCGGGGAGAGGCCCCCGGAGGCCCCCGGATGCTGCCTGGAAGGGTTCGGGAGTCGTCCAGGTTGCCAACCTGACAGCCCGAGCACAGGAGGCAGCACACACAAGACCTCGGTGGAGACGGGGCCACTGCTCTGAGGGACTGAGCGTGGTGTGGCCGGGACTGGGAGCGACAGAGAGGGAAGGAGACTGCGCTGGAATGAAGGGCAGAGGCTGGGATGTCAGCTGAGGAGTATGGAGTTACCCTACCGGCAAAAGGAGGCAGCAACAGGGCCCTCAAAGAGCAGTGGGGCCAGACTGACGGGCCCACAGCAGAGATGCGTGAGCGCGAGGTCAGGGGTCATCTGAAGGCGGGAGGAGGAAGATGGGAGGGGACATGGAAAGGGGGAGACCTCGGGAGTGGGTGGGCAGCCCTGGGAGAGCCGACACGCCTGTGGCCTCACTGGGCGCATGAAATGAGGGAAAGAGTCAGTGCCGGGTTCCCCCGAGTCCCTCTGGCTTGGCGCCAGGTATGGCCGGTGGCGATGGTTTACCAAGTTAAGGTGTGTGAGCAGACAGGGCACATTCTGGCCGGTGGTGCCAGGCACCCCAGCAGGCACCTCAGGAAATGCCGCAGCCTGGGATACAGGCACGTGACACTGTTTAGGAGGACGTGCGGCTGTAGGGGCGGGGAGAGGGCCCCTGGCAGAGATGAGACAAGAGGGGAACAGAGCCGAGAGTGTGGCGCAGGGACAAGCAAGAAAGAAGGGGAAGAGAAAGACGGGCGGGGTGACAGGAGGGGCAGACGCCTAGCTCTGGAGATGGGACAGTAAAGCTCACTGACAATCTGTGGACCCATGCCACCGAGAGCAAGCAGCAGTACAGGGTGAGGTGCCTCGGAGCCATGGGCACGAGATGCTGAACCGACAAATACAACAACAAGTTCTAAATTATTTCCTATGTACCAGCACTTCCTGGCCCAGCTCCTGACCTTGGGGAGCTGGGCTCCACCAGAAAACTGATTGGGATGGGACCCAAGCTCCAGAGGTCAAGCACTGCTAAGCAAGGTCACAGGCTACAGGCAGAGCCCAGAGATTTGGACCCGAAGCCCGGTCCTCATCTCTCCTGTGAGTCCTGAGGCAGAAGACCCAGGAGCAACCAGGACAGCGCCCCTCCCCAAGCAGGTGGAGGGAGAAGGGAACGCTAAGTCCAGCCCAGCAGGGTCTGCAATGGACGGCCAGGGGAGGGAGCTTTACAGGGTGTCTTACGGTATGTGTGCGTTTGTGTTTAGAAGGGAAGGGAGGGAGAAAGAGAGGGAGAGAAACATCTGTGTGCAAGAGACACATAGATGACTGGTTGCCTCTCGCTTGCCCCCAACTGGGGACCTGGCTTGCAACCCAGGCGTGTGCCCTTCTGGTCCACAGGGTGGAGCTCAGATTGAGCCCAGACCCTCAGGGCGCACAAGAGGCAACCGACTTGTGCATCTCTTGCATGTGGATGTTTCTCTCCCTCTCTTCCCCTCGCTAAAGATAAGTAGTAAAATCTGAAAGAAAGGACAGACAGATAGGAGCTGAGCCTTCTGCTGGGGGGAGGGGGAGGCGGTCAGTGTCCAGAGCAGCAGGTAAGGCTGGGGCCCGCTAAGCACCTGGGGTCCCCAGCCGCCGCCGCGCCGGCTCCCCCGTCCGGCTGTCGCTCTGCACACAGGCAGGATGACGGGCACACAAAACCCAGTGGGCGGTAAAAAGTGTCCCTCATCTCTCCTGACCACAGAGCTGGGCTGAAGGCGCGTGTTTACCTGGACACCTGGGGCTCGCGTCCCACTCGGTCACAAAGGACACAGAACTGAAATCCGAAGAGAAGCCACCTGGGAGATCTGTGTACTTTACCTCTTAACTCCTCTCCGGAACTCGAAGAGTTTCTGTCCCTCTGGAATGGAGAACACCCTGATCACGGTCCCCTGCAACAGGAAAAACGAGAGGAAACAGGATGTTAGCCGAGTGAAATCACACTTTCCTGTGAGTCTGGACATGGACCACGCGGCCAGGGCTTGGGGCCGGAGCCCCTGGCCAGCGGCTGCAGGCACCCCGCACAG
The DNA here is from genome assembly GCF_014824575.4 of Sturnira hondurensis. Taxonomy (NCBI): domain Eukaryota; kingdom Metazoa; phylum Chordata; class Mammalia; order Chiroptera; family Phyllostomidae; genus Sturnira; species Sturnira hondurensis. The sequence continues at coordinate 5,724,371 of NW_028082364.1, forward strand.
CTGCCGTCTTGCTCTCGCCCACGGGCACAGCAGGACACCTCTCTCCACCGCAAATGCACTGTTCATTCTAAACACTGACGGCTTGAGGTCAAATGTGGAAGAAACTAGCTTTAGTTTTTTCAAAGCCATCTGAAGTTTAAACTATTAAAAACAACCCTTAGGTGTGTCCCCCACATTGGAAAGCGCCCCCTAACCGATGGCCTGAAGAACCTCGAGATCCCACTGACGTCCTTTCTTGTCACTCTGAGTTACTGACCGAGGGACGTGACGAGCTTGGAACGTTACTTAACTGCCTAAACAGGGTCTGCCCAAACCTACGCAACAGTAAGGCTCGTGTTAAGAAAATTCCCAAGACAAAAGGAAATACGAGTAAGTGGTGAGTGACGGCAGCTCCCTGCTTGGATGTGAACCGTGAGGAGGACGGCTGTGCTCCTGCCAGGCTCTACCTCCCACCTCCTGAAACACGCATGGGCCTGGGGTAGGCAGACAGGACGTGGACATCTGGGAGAGTCACAGAGAGAGACGTGCCCCGGAAGTGAAACCGAATGGTGCTTCCACCACCAAGGCCACCAAGAAGTCCCACGAGCTATCGCGGCACCCAGAGACCCAGCTGCAGGTCACTAAGAGCAGCGCCCTCGGAAAGACAGCGGTTCCATCCGGTAGAAAGGACATCACCAAGTTCGTAATTCTTGAGAATCAGAGGAAAATTAGTGCATTCACAAGCAAAAACAACCACGGCAAAATTCTGCCTTTTGTAGCCTAAGCTTTTGTATTTGTGTAGAGCTCTGTGCCTTTATGTCCAGCGGCACCCCCGAGTGACACTGAGGAAGGACAGTTGTGGGTCGTGGCCTGGAGGCAGGAGGAAGCCACACAGCCAGGGCAGCCGCACCAAGCTCACAGCAGGGCTGAGAAGGGCCCTGTGGTCTAACCCCACGAACCTGAGGATTCTGTTTAAACGCAAATCAAGAGTTTGCTCTTAGGCCCTGGCTGGTGTAGCTCAGTGGATTGAGCATGGGCCTGCGAACCACACGATCGAGGTTCGATTCCCAGCAGGGAACTCATGAGAGGCAACAATACATTGATGTTTCTCTCCTTCCCTCCTTCCCTTCCCCTCTAAAGATAAATAAATAAAATCTTTATTTAAAAGAAAAAAAAAGAGTTTGCTCTTAATAGCCCAGAAGACAGTGTTCTATTTTTACTGGCCTTGAAATTGTATAAAGTGCCTTTTAGTGCGTCCCTAAGACCTAATACAAACCATAAACACAGAACTCGGATTAATCAAGGGGTGACAGAACCTCACGGCCATTTGTTTCCAAGCTCCCCAGGGAAAAGGAGACAAGGTGACACTGTGACAGCCCAGCACCGCGTTCAAACGCGAAGTCGCCTTGGAGTCTAATCCCCCTGCTTCTACCCAGCTGGCTGACCCCGCAAATCACCTCGTTTCCTCCACAGGAAACAGGAGAAATGTTCACCCTGACTAGGGGTCAAACGAGGTGACAAATGTAAGGGTCTAGACTGATCCCTGATGTAAGTGACCCGTGCATGGCGGCATCGCTGCTGTGCAGGCTGGGTGGGAGAGTCCAGGACACAGACCCGGCAGGGACACTGGGGCAGGGGGCCGACGTCCCGCCCCGGGTCCCATCTGGTTGGCTGGTTTGAGGGAAGGGTGACTTCGGACAGCAGGCGACTCAGGCCCTCAGTGTGGCAGCATCCGAGTGACATCAATCAGGCCGCGCGTGAATGAGGAGCAGGTCCCAGTGCTCCCAAGAGAGAATAGCGAGGAGAACGAATGAGATCCCCGAGAAAAGACAGAGAAGAGAGGAACAGAGAGGAAACAGAGGCAGCTGTCGAGTCAGGGAGAGAGCGAGGACCCCCCAGCGTCTGGGAGGCTGTGAGCAGAGGCTCCCACGGAGGGACCGCCAGGACTGCACCCGGTCTCGGTGCAGACGGGCCACGTCCTTTGGGCCCAGAGGTTCTCCTCACTTCCTGATCAGAGAGGCACACAAACGACGTACGTAAGACTCAGGTGCACTACCATCTGCAGTCTAAACGTTAACAAGTTAATGGAGTAGCACGACTCTAGTATGTTTTGAACAGGACAAATACAAATGTCCCAAGAGAACGGAGTATTTTGCAGCAGCCAAGAGTGTTAACTCAGAAGACGCAGCACTACTTGGAGTGCGGAGGCGGAGGACCACACACGCGACACGACCGCAGCTAAGCAGACGGAAAAGGGAGGAGACGTCTCCAGGCAGGCCCCCCGCACCCCAGCACATGCCGTGCCTGTGCTCGCCATAGTGAGTGTGTGGCTGCGTGGGGCACTTCGGTCCCCGTCAGGGAGAGCCCGGCCCACTCCCTGCGCTGTTCTGCACGCGGCAGATACAGAGGTTCGGCGGGTGGCCCGACTGTGTGAGCAGCACGGGAGTCCGCTGAGACCCCGGGACCAGCTCTCCATGGGGCCAGCATCTCACCTTCTCAGAAGCAGTGGCGAGCTTGGTTCCGCTGGAGTCGAAAGCCAGCGCGGCTAAAGGACTGTCGTGAGCCGGGATCATGTTGGCCGCTCTCTGGAAGGGAGAACCGGTCAAACGTGACTCCCACCCCATCCACGCACGTCCACCTGGTTTACTGGGGTGGGGGCGGGGCAAGGAAATGTGCCCAAGACCTTAGAAAAGTGAAGCCATTTATCCTGAGGTGTCTGGCGTTTTCTCCGTCCCTCCCAGCCCTTGCCCTGGGGGAGATGACGGAGGGGTGAGCACTGCACTGGCGAGGGGCTGGCAGGCGGAACTGCTCACGCCACAGACGCCAGGACGCCAGAGGCCCCACTGGCCTCACTGCAGGCGCAGGCGCAGGCGCACTCTGAGGGCTCGGAGCACCACGGAGCCTCACCAGGTTAATGGTGTCAAAGACCTGCACTTCTCCGATGGTGGCGCTGCCAGGGTAGGCCAGGTAGCAGTTGTCATTGTTGATGGACAGCGCACACAGGCCTGGGGACACACGGAGCACAGCGCAGAGTTAGGGTCTGAGGGCACCTCTGCAGTGTCAGACACGACAGAGCATCTACTCAACGAAGAGTACAGAAGTCGGGGCTCTGACCCCTGGGTCCGGGTCCCACCTCAGCTGGGGCAGGGTTCTAGGCAGAGAGGCCTCCTGGTTGGAAGTGGCCAGTGACCTCAGAGTGGAAGCTGACCGAACCCCTGACCGATGTGGTCACAAGACCTGCGTCAGAAGGAAGGGAGCTTGGCTTAAGGTCAAGCCATTTTACATCTACCCACGGGACCCCCAGAGAGAGAAGTAAACCCCTCACTGAGCCCCGGCTTCCTCTAAACGAGACTCAGAGAAACAGGGCGCTCACCTGCTGGGTTCGGGGGAGTCTCCCTGATGGTGTGCAGCACCTTCATGTCCCGGATGTTGTGTATGTACAGGGACTCTTCCAGGCACACTATGAGCCTCTAGAAGAGAGAGACGGGGCAAAAACCAGAAACACCAGACATGAGGTGCCAGCCGAAGCGCGACCCACTCCCGATCTCCACCTGGTGCACTCTCGGATTAAGACGCTCTGCGTTCCTTCCAGAGCACCGCGCAGACCCGACACTCATGCAGAGGATGCTGGCACAACCAGGCGGCTCTCCCCAGCACCCTGCTCCCTGCGCACCGGTAAGGTGATGTCGGGAGCCAGGGTGCCTGTCCCGTGACGATTTCTGCCACCTGTGCTAGGACATCTAGTGACGCGATTTGGCTCTACGCCACGGAAACTGAACAACTACCGCTGGGAAAAAGCGTGTTTAGTTTTGCTTGTCTCTCGGCCCTCCCCCAACCCCTCGTGGAGATGAGATGGAGCATGTTGGGTGGGTCTGGTGACTAAACACCCGGTGCTGAGTTAGGCAAGATGAAGGGAGAGCCTAGGAATTTCTCACGAGTGTGAAAACACGCCCCGCGCCCGGATGGCCTTGCAGGAGACTGTCCCTGCCGCATTCCCAGATGGGTGTATTGGTGGTGGCGCTTCAAGGGCCCAACACCAGCTGTGACCAGAACGCACACGAGCATTTTCAGTTTCAAAGAGGTTCAAGAGGCTCTGCCTTATAACTTCCCACTTTAACCAGCCTTTTCAGTTCCTAGACCAATTCCCAGTTCCAGCCAAGTCAGCAGGTCCCCGCTGTGACTGCCTCAGGGTCACGGCATTTCGGGATCCACCAGCTGCGTCCTACGCAGCCCACGCCCACTGCGCCTTGGCCTGTGCTGCAAGCGGAGCTCGTGGAAGGGCCGAAGGAGGCGCCGCATGTCGTGTGTGAGCACAGCCATGACGGCCGCATGACATGAGCTCCAGTGCCTGTCACCCGCCTGCACCACACACTCTTGTGAGTTTTGGGGATGATATTAAGAAGTGGTAAACGTGTCAACTTAAAGAATTAACAGTTCAAAATAAGAGGCTAAATAAACTATGACTCAACCCTGAGGCTGAGTATGTGCACACAAAGCTTGTCCTACGTTGCCGAGTCTCAGAAACCGTGACTTCACGCGGACGGGGATAAGACGGCTGGCTGCACCCCAGGCCGGCTGACAGAGACAGGCGAGCCCCACAGCAGCCCCTCCAGTCACCATGCCGCCACGCAATTCGAGGACCAGCCGTACAGTCACGCAGGCCTTGGGAGGATGCGTCAAACCCGTGGCAGAAAGCAAGGCATTCGCCAGGACGGGAGGGACGAGAGCCGAACTGAGAAGAAAGCCGAGTCGAGGCGGGGGTGGCAGCACCAGCCTAAGTCACCCTGACAACCCGGATGTGGGTTTTCACGCCCGATTCACGCCTGACTGCAGAGTCACGTCCAACTCAGGGGAGACTGCCACTCACCTGCCTGTTCAACTTCACGGCCAGGATCGTGTTGGAGTAGCTGTAGTTGCAGATCTCTGTTCCTTTCTTAAAGTGGCAAACTTTTAGCTTCCTAGGGGCTTTGAGGCTGACAATGGCCACCAAGCTGCTGGAGAACAATCTTTCTACGATGCACACGTCTTCGGTGTCAGCTGCAAGTAGAAGAAATATCTATGTATCCACATCAATAGGCACAATCTGCTCCCACACGCAAACATGGGTCTAAGTGATGATTATGAAAATAACCATCACCCGGCTGGTGCGGCTCAGTGGACTGAGCGCAGGCCTGAAACTCAAGAGGGCACTGGTTCCCAGTCAGGGCACAGGTCTAGGTTGCAGGCCAGGTCCTCCGGGGTGGGGGTGGTGAGCACGAGGCACCCAGTTGATGTATCTCTCACACATCAGTGTTTCTCTCCCTCTCCTCCCCGCTCTCTAAATAGAAATTAAATTCCTAAAAAAAAAAAAAAAAAAGGAATTGTTAAAAAAAAGAAAGTCGAACACTACAGGGCCACACAACGGGCATCTGGTGAGAGGGCCAGGCAGGCCCTGGGATCTGACGGAGGAAGGCTGCTCTGCCCTCCGGTGCCACCTCTGCGGAGGCCTCACACACACTCTGTCCAAGGGGGGCCTCCTAGGTCCTCTCTCACATCATCCTGGTCACTCCCTCCCTGGCCGTCAGCTGTCACCACCTGTGTATCTGCCCACTGGGAGCTCTGGACACTGTCTGGACTGGGAGCCCCGTGAGAACAGAGGCTGTGTTCCCTGCTCACAGCTGTCTCCCTGGCCCTCACAATGGTCCCTGCCATGCAGGAAGCCCCCAGATAGTCTTTGAATGACCTCCTTTCTAAGTCTTGCTTTCCTCTACATGAAATGGGATGGCAGCTACTCTGTAGTCCCTCAGGAGGGAACGGCCAATATGATCCAGAGCCAGTTCTCCGTTCCCCTCAGGTCCCTGCTCCCTGTTACAGGGGACTTCCCCTACCCAGAAGGCCGAATGAAACAAGATGTAGAGACAGCGTCTTATACAGAAAGTGGCAGGTACAGTGGACCCTCCACAGGTATTACTTCACCCCCTCCCCACTGACTGCCTACCCCCGACTCCTTATTACCCCAGGGTAAGTTCTGATCGAGACACAAGGAGAACTCTGGAATGTAAGAGAAGCCCAGATCGAGAGTCTAGACGGTCTCCACCTGCAGCCCGTCTGCCTGAGCTGCAGAAGGACAGTGTGCTGGGTGTTTTGAGCACACACCCGCCCCTTCATTCGGCGGTGCTCCGCAATTGGTCTCTACATCGATGCCGTCCCAAGCATAATCCCAGCAGACATTTTCGTTGACAATAACTGATTTTAAAATCAGCCAGTCAGACCTGGCTGGTGTGGCTCAGTGGACTGAGCGCCGACCTGCAAACCAAAGGGTCGCTGGTTCAATTCCCAGTCAGGGCACATACCTGGGTTGCAGGCCAGGTCCCCAGTAGGGGGCGTGCAAGAGGCAACCACACATTGATGTTTCTCTCCCATTCTCCCTCCCTTCCCCTCTGTCTAAAATTAAGTAAAATCTTGAAAAAAAAAAAAAAAAAAAGAAAGAAAGAAAGAAAGAAAGAAATCAGCCAGCCAGAGGATCTAGAATATCCAAGGCTACCTTGAAAAAGAACACAGTTGAAGGGCTTACATCACGAGACATCAAAACTTCGTATCTAATAGATGAAAGTGACAGTAAACTAGACAGCATGTCACTGACATGAAGACTGACAAGGATCACTGGAAAAGCTGAGGAGCAGAGAGAGACCCACACTTAAAGGGCTGTTTTAAGCACCAAAGCAATCCAACGAAGGGAGAGAAATCTTGTTGGCAAACAGCTGGCCAGGAGTCATTAGGGCAAAATTGGCCCTGACGGCGCCCTGCACCAGTTCGAGCTGCGTCACCGAATAAGCAGAGGGGCTGGAACGGCAGCACTGTTGAAGAAAACACTGGATAGTGTCTCCAAGACATGACAGCAGGCAAATGTTTCTTAGAAAGGACACAGAAAGCAGGAATCATAAATGGAAAAAAAAACTCGTATATCAGACTTCATGAAAACTCAGCATGTCTGCTGAAAAGACAAGCTGCAGACAGGAAAATGCTCCATCGTCTGACACAGGACTGGTCCCCGAATACCGAAGGAACTCTGACAACTCAGTGACAAAAGACAAACCACCAAATCTAAACAGGGACAAAACACCTGAATAGACATTTCACGAAAGACACACAACTGGCTGACAAAAATGCCCGAGAGCATCAGTCAGTGGGGACATTCAGATCAGAGCCACCACGAGACTGTCATGCACACACAGGACGGTCAGCACTGAGAAGCCTGATGACACCCACCTCAGGGAGGGGGCAGAGCACCAGACTGGCACATAGCATCCGAGGGGATGTGAAATGGGGCCGCCACTTAGGAGACCCTGGTGGTCCCTGTAAGACGAATCACACATTCTGTGCGTAGATATTTACTCGAGTTAAAGACATGGAAGTCCACAAAAGGAGCGGGGCGAGACTGTTCCCAGCAGCTTCATTCATCACAGCGAAAACCGGACGAGCCCACGGATCAGGGGATGGACCAGCTGTCACTCAGCCACACACGGTTGACCCTTGAACAAACGGGGGGTGGTTAGGGGCACCGACTCCCCTCGGAGTAGAAAATCCAAGTGTGTGCTTTGACTCCCAAAACTTTACCCTTGGTAACCACAGAGGATCAGTTCCAGGACCCCCATGGACACCGGCATTCTCAGATGCTCAATCCCCCGGGAGATGGCACAGAGGACCACACCCAGCTGGCCCCTGCACCCGCAGGTGGAAGACAGCACAGGTGTCTATCACACGGAATCTGTGTGTATGAGGACTGGAGCGGCTCAAGCTCACGTTGTTCGAGGGGCAGTGGAGACACGCAACAGCAGGGACACGTCTCAGCAACGTTAAGCTGAGAGACCCTCGCATAAGAGCACGTGCTGCATTTACATGACACTCCAGAACAGGCTGACCTAACTCTACTTGAGAAAAGCCGGAACACTGCCTCCTAGGGGTGGGAGGGAGCCGGGACTGGTCTGAGGAGGTATGAGGGAACTTTCTAGAGCGATGGTAAACCTTGACAGGAGTTTGGGTTACACAGATGCATGCCTTCTGTCCAGACTCACAGATGTTACTTAAAATCTGTCCATTCCACCCTAGGTGGTGTGGCTCAGTGGGCTGAGCATCAGTCTGCAAACCAAAAGGCCACTGGTTCGATTCCCAGTCAGGGCACATGCCCGGGTTGTGGGCCAGGTCCCCAGTTGGGGCCACGAGAGACGCAACATTCGCTGTTTCTCCCCCTCTTTCTCCCTTCCTCCCCCCCAAAAGTAAATAAATAAAACCTTAAAAAGAAAACATCTGTGTATTCCATTATATGTAATTATTACCCCCAAAGCAAAAGCCTACAGCACTGAACTCCAGGCGGCAGCAGCGTTCACGCTGAGGTGCTCACGGGCACACCCACTGACGACGCCCACTGACGGAAGATAACAAACCCATGGGCAGGGTGTTGGTGCACTTTTCCCACCCACTGGTAAGTCTGAAGACTTTTTTTTGGAAATTTTAATGAAGGAAACAAAAAGCAGATGAGCGCTCTTTCAGAATTTTACAGAGGCATGTGTGGGGGCAGCAGAGCTGTCTTAAACTACACGTGTCCACTGAAGAGACCAGCATACCCACATGTCCGTCACCTGGACTGAGCAAACACTAACTTTCTGACTTTTGCATCACCTATTTTTTTCTTTTCTTAAGTTTCAAAGAAGGTCATCGCCCCGCCTTGTCACCTCCAAACACGCCAGGAAGCCCTCTACATAAACGAGCGCGTGGGAAAATGCTCCTTCCAGTCGGGGAGTGACAGCGGAGATACCCCGACTCACCACACATCCAGGGTTCAGGAGGCGTCCCTGCAAAACCCCAAGGACCTACATGGGGACACAGGAGACTGTCCCGTGTGGCCCTGGGGCAGGACATGCTTCCCAGTGCCCCAAGAAGCCTTATAAGAGAAGACTCCAGACCTCAGAATGACAAGGACCATGAACAAGGTCGAAAAGCAAACAGCAGCCCACGGCAGATGGCTAATTGGCTGTAAGTCAGGAAGAAACAAATAATCCAACAGAAAAGTGGGCAAAGGAAAGAAACAAGCAGTTAAAAAAAAAAGCAGCAGCGTTCACTTCAGTTACGATTTAAGAAATGTAAAAAGACAACAAACACATCTCTCCTCTCAGACTCAGCTCGCACGTGTCAAACGTCTGGCGGTGCCTGAGTGCAGGAAGGGAGGGGTGGGTCTCCGAACGCTGATAAAAACACCCGTGGGAAGTGCGGACTTGACCCAGCCGCTGTAAAATGCCTACCCGCGCACTCTCCTCCTCACCACTGGGCTCGCAGGCCCAGCCGAGACCCGCCCCCGCCCCCCCCGCCCCCCGGCAGCCTCGCTCCTCCTCCTGGTTAGCTGCCTGCCCAAGACATAGAAACACGCCACACGGGGCTCACAGCAGCAGGACTCACAAGGGTCGGAAAGTGGACACCACCCAAGGGTCCACCAGCGAGGTGTGGCCCGTCCACACAGTGCAGCCCTGCTGAGCAATAAAAAGAAAGAAGTGCTGGCCCACGCTCCTGCACGGCGGCCCTGCCAACACTCCAAGTCCAAGGGACCAGGCGGGTGTGACCCCGCCCATCTGAAGGGCCCAGAGCAGCAAATCTATGGAGGCAGAAGGCAGATTAGTGCTGGCCGGGGGGGGGGGGGGGGGGGGGCNGGGGGGGGGGGGGGGGGACGACGGGGACAACGACGATGACGACGGGACATGGGGAGGGACTGCTCAGGGACCCAGGGTTTTTGGGGGGAAATGATAAAAAAGTTTTAAAAGTAGATTATGGTAGGCAGTACTTAGAAAATACACTAAAACCCACTGAACGGCACACTTAAACCAGGTGATTTTTATGGCATTTGAATGGCATTTCAAAAAACTGTGAACCCCACACAGGCAGACTGTTACCGAAATGTGCATTCTGGCCAATACGCCAGGATCTGATGGGGGAGTACAGGGCAGCAGACAGGCAACAGAGACGCAGGGCAGAAACGAGGTGTCAGGGCGGACCCCCTGCCCCGGGCCTCCCACACCGCCAGAACCAACACCAGACAATTTCTTTTCTCTAGCTCAACAAAAGTGTCTGAAAGAAGAAAGGTGGGTCAGGTTCTAGGTCTAATAGAAGAATCTCATAGCTTTAGTTTAAAGCATTAACTCTCAAAAACTCCTACGTCCATTCCATCACTTATTTTTTTAAAAGATTTTATTTATTTTTTAGAGAGGAGGAAGGAGGGAGAGAAACATCAGTGTGTGGTCACCTCTGCGCGCCCCGTACTGGGGACCTGGCCTGCAACCCAGGCATGTGCCCTGACTGGGAATCGAACTGGTGACCCTTTGTTTTGCAGGTCAGCACTCAATCCACTGAGCCACACCAACCAGGGTGACCATTAGTTATTTCTTTTTTCCCTTTTTTTAAAGATTTTATTTATTTATCTTTAGAGGGGAAGGGAAGAAGAGAGGGAGAGAAATATCAGTGTATGGTTGCCTCTTGTGTGTCCCCTGCTGGGAACTGGCCTGCAACCCAGGCATGTGCCCTGACTGGGAATCGAACCATGGTTGTTTGGTTCCCAGGCCGGCACTCAATCCACTGAGCTACACCAGCCAGGGCTAGTTATTTCTTAAGGGCCAAAGTGCACTAAGAAGACCAAAGAAATCACCACGTTGGTCAGTAAATACCCACTCTTTTGACAACACATTTTGTTCCATTAAATACATCTTTAAAACAAGGTGCCAAAACCCAGTAAACAAATTTCAAGGAAACAGATTCGTCATTAAATCATCATTAAACCACTCCAATGGAGGAAGAGTGAAGACCAGGTGTTCTTACACCCTTTCTCAGCACGGGGTCTCCAAACTGGGAAGAAATTCTGTGGATCTGAAAACAGACGACTTGTCACTACAGCAACAAGTTAGTAGCACAACCCAGACCCTCACTTGGCTTAGATTCAATAAGGGCTTCGTTCATGCGAAAGCTGGGTGGCACCCTTTTCCGATATGGGGGTGCCCTTCTGAGGAAACCCCTGCAAGGAGCGGGCCTGCGTGGGGTCCAGGGGAGGCAGCCGGCCAGGGAGTTGCAGAAACACTGCTGCCCACGGGGATGAGCAAGCACAGGCAGTCGAGGCTCTTTTACCCCCCCCCCCGGGCTCCATCTTCCGGCTACGTGTCAGAATAGGGGCTTTTGTGGGAGACCCAGTAAGCACCAGGAGGCCAGTCTGAGGACGGGAGAAACAAAACCGGAGGCAGCCGGCAGGAAGCAGGAGGCAGGCACTGACTGGGGCTGATTCTGCTTCCCCACTGTCTCCCTCTAGTCTCCCAATAAAGGGCCGGGGCACTTGCCTTCGGGGGCAGCGACAAAGAACGGGAAAGTCAGACACACTCCGCTGACGGAGGTGAAGGGGCACCCGAGGGCTTACCTGGGAGGAGGCCAGGGCCTGTGAGCCAGCCTGGGTAGCCCCTGTCTTTTGGGTGGACCACGAGACCAGCACAAAGAATGGACTTTCCACCCCCGGTGTCTNCCCCCGGGCTCCATCTTCCGGCTACGTGTCAGAATAGGGGCTTTTGTGGGAGACCCAGTAAGCACCAGGAGGCCAGTCTGAGGACAGGAGAAACAAAACCGGAGGCAGCCGGCAGGAAGCAGGAGGCAGGCACTGACTGGGGCTGATTCTGCTTCCCCGCTGTCTCCCTCTAGTCTCCCAATAAAGGGCCGGGGCACTTGCCTTCGGGGGCAGCGACAAAGAACAGGAAAGTCAGACACACTCCGCTGACGGAGGTGAAGGGGCACCCGAGGGCTTACCTGGGAGGAGGCCAGGGCCTGTGAGCCAGCCTGGGTAGCCCCTGTCTTTTGGGTGGACCACGAGACCAGCACAAAGAATGGACTTTCCACCCCCGGTGTCTTCATTTTATGTAACAGGGGTGGTTATTTGTGTTTGCTCGTCTTTGTGTCCCTTGCCTAACATCACACAGAAGCATCTGCTTGGTTTTGGTCTCCCTCCACTTAAATGTGTCAGGAGAGGAGGAACTCTGTCACTACCGCCATCCCCACCAACAAAACAGGGCTGGCACACAGTGGGTCCTCAGTAAATGTTCACAGAACGACTAAACCAAGAATGAGCACAAGATGCCTCAGCACTGAAAACATGCTGTGCCTGTGGGAAGCGTGTACAGCTCTCCACCGGCTTCCTGGGGGGCACGGGTCTGTGCCTGCGCCTGCGTGGTCCGCAGGTACTGCTGTGCACACGTGAGAGCAAACCAAGGCCACGTGGGCTTGGGGGAGAGGTGGTGACACAGTGACCAGGGAGGAGTCAAAGCCCATGGCATACCTGCACCTCCATATTGCTTCTGACATGTCAGCTGTTCAAATGCCAGAAAATAACAATGGAAAGAAAAACATCATCCCTACGTGGGCTGTAAAACTTCCAGCTTTCTGGAAGTCCTGCATGACAGAAACCCGATAGGTTTAAATGGCATTGAAAATGGGTAGAAATAACAATAAACATAATATGATACCTTGCATTGAAAAAACAACCCACAAATGTTTCTCCATGCACATTTATAAGTATGCAAATTAACAGAAAAGATCTGGGGACACGCAAAATTGTTCCCGGGGCCACTTCTTGGTGGACTGAGGTGGAATAAGAGAACTGGCTAGGGGCACCTGGATTTTAACCAGTGTCTGAATTTAAGAATGCGTATCAATTCAAGTTCAACTTGTCTGTTTTAACAGAGGGAAAAAATAAAGCAAACACTTACTGCATTCATAGATCTGTTCCAGCTTATCCACAGAAGAAAGGGAGAAAAACTTATAACCGGACTTACTACCAACAGCTAGGGACCTGCAAAAAAGCCAGATTCAGAAATAAGAGCTGGTACGTGTAGACAACGATAATGCACAAACTAGCTTGCAGAGTAACCATCGTCTGTACCAAACATTAGCATACAATTTCACGTAGTTTGTACCGGGTGAGTGGTGGCTGAGCAGAAAAGAGGAGGGTGGCAAAGGAAGATGACATGCCCCACAGGCAGGAAAAGGTGAAGGTCAATAAAACAGAGATAGCCAACACTCTTACTTAAAACGTAAAACTTTAGAGGCATATTTGACATGTAATAAATATCCACCCCTAAGTTAACGATCCCCTCAAACAAGTGGGGTTTCTCAGGCACCTGGCACGCATGCACAGGCCGGGTGAGAGTCTGAGTTCAGGGAGCTGACGTTCTAGTTAAACAAGTCTGTAGAGCCCGGGAGCGGGCCAGCATCTCCACATCTCCGTGCGGCTGCAGCAAATGCAGCCCAGTCACTTCTGTATGGCTGAGCCACGGGCCAGAAATGAAACGTGCCCTAGTGCTAACTGAGGATCTGGAGTCGGAAGACCACACAACCGGCCTGGAAGGAAGAAGCAAGGGCTCCGGCTGCAGAGCCTTACCAGGAAGGCCGGCGCTTGCCACCCCACACCGACACCGCGCTTCTGCTGCGAGGCTCAGAGGGCCCCGAGCGCTCTCCAGGTCCCTCCACAGCAGAGCTGCGGCCCTAAACAGAGCACTTGTCCCTCAGACCACCGCCCTCCAGAGGGTGACTGACCAGGGAGTAAGAGAGCACAGCCTTTGGAAACAGGACAGACAGCAAGTGTGGGTCACGCAGAGTCAGACCCTGGGACTGTTTGTGCATCTAGCGCCTGGGAGAACATGAGAACAGGTGGAGGCAGAGGGTGAACCAGAAGACGGAAAAACCGAAGATTGGCATTTCATTCCACGAGTGCTTCATCTGTTAAAAACCTGGGATCCCCGACCCCTCTTCACACGCATACAGAAGAAATAGTTACCTCTGAACAATGTAGGGATTGGGGCTCCCCACCCACACAGGCAAAAACCTGTGTACTACTTTTGACTCCCCCAAAACTCAGCTGTCCCTCGGTATGACTGATGCGGGTGAAGGGGACCAGTCCCAGGACCTGTACAGGTACCAAAACCATGATGCCCAAGCCCCTTACATAAATGGTGTAGATGGGAACCCAGGGACACCGAGGGCGGCTGTGTTCCTGTGCTGAAAACCCTCCACATGTAAGTGGACAGTGCAGTTCAAATCTGTGTGGTTCACAGGTCAACTGTATTTCAAGAACAGAGCCACTATAAGTAGCCTTAAAATTTTAAATTGCAATTGGTTTAGCTCATAAATATAAATAAAATTTTCTATAAGCTTTTATCACTTTGCAAAAATACTTCACTATACCGAATTAATTACATCAACAAAGTCATTGTTACCTGTAAATATTTTGAAAAGTAATACAGGAACCAATAAAACACAAGAATAACCAAGAAGACTGAAAATAAAACCTCAGTTCTCCACAACTTTTGGGAAACTGGTATTCGGGAAAGCGTTCTGCGGTTAAAGAAGGGTCACCATCTGCAGCATTGAAACCTCCCCCCACCCTTTCTGATCTGGAGAGAAGTCGTTCTTGTATTACATGTTTTCTGTGTTCCTGACGCAAGGGGCCACGCAGCCCTGACCTTCACCCAGACTCCCAATGAAACCCGCACCCATGGCCCACCTGTGGCCCTCTCAGACTGCAGGGCAGCATCCAGGGCCTGAGTGCCCACGCCAGATGGTGCCCCGCAGCACTGAGTTCTGCCTTTGTGGACAGCTGTCACTTTCCCTGTGACCCTGCCATTGTGCACAGCCTTCCTTTCCCTAACTTCTTGTTGACTGAGAAACCAAATCACCGAGCTTGTTAGTACTGTATCTGAAATAAGCCTCTTCCTCGGGCGACCTAGTGAGCTGTGACCAATGAGAACCTAAACCCTGATATATCTAGTTCTCAAACGGGCCCCAAACAGGCAGAATGTGTTCGAGCTGGGCCCACTGATCACACGTCAGGGCTTGGCCCCCTCCAGACACCAGGGACCGATCTGGGGTGCGACACGCCCCAGCGAGGCTGCATGGTTCACCAAAGAACTGTGCGCCCCAATCAGTGAGAGATGTAAACAAAAACAGTCCAATTGCTCCCTGGTATGTCAGGTACAGTAATGCAGTATCAACCAAGGTAGACAGTTTGAAGGGGTGATGACACTACGTGTAAATAGGTTTGGTGTTTTTCAGCGTGAACACCAATCATCACGTCCCCACGCCCCTGTTGGGAGATTCTGCCTGTAGTAATTGATCCCTCAGGACTCACCTGACCCTAGAAGAGCGCACTGAGGGGAGAGGAGCAGTAACAGGTAAACCTGAGATCCCCCGAAAGCAACCTTACTCCCTGGTAAATGTGCGTGTGGCATTTTAAGATGACATAATGGGTATCTTTCTGACAAAGGGAGGGACTAACAAACCACAACAAATAAAAGGATCCGGTCACCGCCCCCCACGTCACCACTACACTCCTGCCTTCAACCAAGTCTGTTGTCGAAGTCCAGAGGCCTGCTGTACCCCTGGGGGACAGCCTGGGCCCCCCAGCCCACTCCCTCCTTCGCACTGCACTAAGCCCTCTGGGGACGCCACGAGGTCCACTAGGCTGGTCCTCTGCCTTCCTCGCTAGTGATCTGCATCCGCTTTCCTTTACCACGTGCCAGCTTCCAAAATTTTGTTGCAGTGCCTGCCTGCTCCTCCTCCCCACCCCGTGGGTGTAAGTCTCTCAGACGCACTGTGTCGGTATTTGGAAGGGGGACAAACAAGTGCTTGGGTCTGGCCCACCAAAATGGCAAGTCTCTGTCACTGAATGTAACTCCTTCTCTATTCTCCCCTCTCTCCAACGAGCAGTCCGCATGGGCTTGCCCGTCGTTTCTTCTTCGTTCAGAGGTTAGAGTGTTAGGATTCAGTGGAGACGGTCCACACCCACGGAGAGGAATCCAGCCGGGGGGCCCTGCAGCCCTGCAGGGTGAAGGGTCCTTAGTAACCATCTACTTCTAAGCCCCTCAATTTGCTGACGAGGACGAGGCGGACAGAAGTGGCCTATACCCAGAATAACAATGGTAACCTGGGAGAAACCTGGCTGAAGAAAGCCCTCCCTCCGGCCACACGCCTGCTTCTCCCCTCCACACCGTCACTTTCCCGGACACCCCACCACAGTCCCACAAACAGAAGACTTGGGAAGGGAAGTTCTTTCTTTGGTGCATCCCTCTGAGTCTTGTAGCTTCCAACACGCCCTGCCAGTCACTGCCCACAGATGAATGGTGTCCACGGGATGAAGTCACTCCCTGACACTTCCATTTGAGATTCACATGACACTGCCACTTATTAGTCTGTTACCTTCAATTCCAAAAAGCCACAAAGCCCTCCAACACAAACCTTCCGAAGTGTTACTTCGAAAACTAGGGTTGGAACTGACTGGGTACGAGCAAGCTGACGGAGACGAGCTGTTCTTCGTGCTTCTGTCTAGTTAGAGAACAAAATGAAACAAACCCAAAAGCAAATGGTGAAAAACAAATAAGCCTTATTTACACTTCTAGGACTGGAATCCTGGGAAAAAGTACCACGGCATTGGAACCACTACGAGTGCAGATGAGAGGCAGGCAGTTCGCCGGGCTGCGAGCGGCCTGTTGTTAAGCACTGTGGACAAATGCGCGCCTGCTGCAGAGCGAAATGGCTCCCAGGCTGGCTGGTGAGACAGGGGGTGTGGGGCCCCGACGGTGTTCTGTCCACAACTCACACTCCTCTATTAAAGTAAATTCTGGAGGTGGGCAGGGAGGGAAAGGTGCAAACCACACAGCTGTTCCCCAGGAAATTCAGTGTTTCTCTGGTCTGAGACCAATCACCGTTGTTTCAATCAATACACGCCTGAAGGTCTAACTTGCCGCTCCTTACAACTGTGTTCGTGCCACATCAAGGGCTCTTTGGAAAGTTAAAATGATAAAACAGAAATCTCCTCTTGAACTAATAACTTCAGGGCTCCCAGAGGGGTCAGGAAGGACAGGATCTCTGACTGTGAAAGGGCCTTTTTTCAGGCCAGAGTGACATTCTCCTATTATATAGGAATTTAAAAAATATATTGATTTTTTTTTTTAGAGAGAGGAAGTGGAGGAGAGAGAGACATCAATTAGTTGTTCCACTTATTTATGCCTTCATTGGTCGTCTCTTACATGTACCCTGATGGGGAATTGAACCTGCGACCTTGGCTTATTGGGACGACACTCTAAGGAACCCAGCTACCTGCCCAGGACTTACTATGCAGAGAACTTGGTGCCCAACTGAAATAACAACAAAGAGAATGCTTGGGCATTTCACTTCATTTCCTTTCAATATAAATGATGGGGAGAGAAAACCTGACAGAATGACAGGAAATGTTTTGGAAATCTCTAATTTATATAAGACATAAACTCATCAAGCTACCATTTCTTACTGGTCTCAAAGTATTAAGGGCTTAAAACTAAGTCACAGTTGGTCTGAAAGGTTCCACTCCCCACACTGACTAACATAATACACTCTATCCCAGGGATCACCACCTGTGACAGACTGTCCAAAATGTTTTTTTTTTTTTGTGGTATTGGCTTTAGACCACTCACATAGACCACTATGGTATTTAGTTGATTTCACCTTTACAGATCATGACAGTCTGATTTCCAAATTCACTCCCCTGAACTCCCCTCAAAACCCTACACTGCAGGTAGAGTAATATGCGTAGCAGAGGAAAAGAAGGAGAATGCAGGGGACAGACGCCAGCCCCACTCCCACAGCTGGGCTCAGCAGCCCCCAGACCCAGGAACCTGTCCAAAGGTGGGCTTCCTCACCTGAGGGTGGGGGGGTGACCTGCTCCCCTCCAACCCTCAACACAGCCCACCGAGGGCTGCCTGCAGAAGGTGCCACTGCGCCCTGCTGCATGCCACCGACCTGGGGCTGGCCTGCCTACAATCAAGTTTGTTTCTCCTCTTCACTGAATTCATTTTTTAAGTTACATTTTTGGAGCAACATTGGTAAACAGGGTCATATAGGTTTCAAGTACACACATTTCTAAGACACATGACCCTGTATTGTGTGCCCACCACCCAAAGTCAAGTCATCCTCCGTCACTTAACATTTGGCCTACAACCCAGTTTTCATTAAAAAATTTCTCCTTCTCTACCCTGCCAGTTACACTCAACTAGTAACCACTCAGCCAACCCTCTGCCAGCCAGTGACCCACTCCCCTCCTTGCATCACTTCCTCTTACTCACTCCCCAAGATGGCTCTCCTGCCTTCCAGGCCCACAACTCATCCTTCCGGCTCCCCAGGCCTCATCGGGGAACTATCCTCAGAACTATCCTCGAAGGCCACCGAGACGCCTCCGAGGCACAGGCTTCAGACCCACGTGGGTTTGGACAAGGGTGTTCCCTACCCACGTGCTGGCCCCAGCGAGGGTCTCTCGTCCCCTAGGAACGGCCCTGCCCACCCCCCGAGGGGCCCAGACTCCGCAGGTAACTCTGTCACATCCCCTGGCTCAGTTTCTCCCCGGGCCGCAGGCCAGGATTATTGCTAAGTTTGTTTCTTGTTGGGGGAGAACATCAAACTTTCCTGCCAAGAAGAACAGTGCGACATGAAGGAAATGAAATAAAACCGGGGAAAGGGACCCTAGGATGAGGAGGAGACCAGGAGACGGGCCTGAAGAGGGGGAAGAATGGGGCAGAGAGGGGCGGGCGGGACACGAGGAAGGAGCCCACTCCCACCTCGGGCAACAGGTCGGGCCATGAAGCGCGGCCCAACTTTGTGAGAAACGGGGTCCAGAGAGCGAAAGCCTTCCAGTCGGTGGGCGAATACCTCCTTCGCCCCATCACCCATCAGTCTTCCTGCCCAGAGGGTACCCGAGGAGGGGGCCCCCGCCGCTACGCCGCGGGCCCACCGCAGGGACGCGCGCGCGCCCGCCCCGGCCCCCGGCCCCCAGCTCCCAGCCGCGCCCCCTCCCGGCCCCCGGCCCTCCGGCCCCGGCCCCGGTCTTACGTGACGTCCTGGTTGAAGTTGGCGAAGAGCAGCTGGCCGGCGCCGGCCTCTCCGCTCTGACTGGCCAGGTTCATGGTGGGCGCGCGGCGGGCGGATGGGCCCGGCCGGGGACTCGCGCACGGGACAGGGGTCGCGTGCGCTCAGGGTCGGCGCCGGGCCCCGCTCGCCACCTGGGTCGCCGCAGCTCGCTGCCCGAGGATCAATCGCCGCCTCATCCCGTCCCCGCTCTTGTTTATGCTCCGGAGCCGGGGCGCCCTGCGCGCCTGCGCGTCCCGCCCCTTCGCCGCACGGGCCTCTCACGGCGCAGGCGTGCTGCGGAGGTCCCGCCTTTTCACCTCTGGCCCGGGCCGGAGTTCCGGTCGAACACGCGCAAGCGTGGGGACGCGCGGGGGGCGCGCTGGCTAGGGCTTGTGGGCGCGTCGAGCGCCGCGCATGCGCATGGGAAAGAGTAGGCGCGTACACTGCCATCATCTTAACAATTTTGCAAGACCCGCCGTGTGCCAGTGTTGGTGCCAAATACTTGGGCGTTTATTTACTTGATGTCATATCAACCCTACATAAAGACGCGTCTTTAACGCATTCCCGCGTTAAAGATTTGAAAACTGAGGTTCAGAAATATTAACCCGTTCCAAGTGTTAGATCCGAGAATGGGCGTTTCTCCAAGGTCCATGTTTTCTGCGTCGTTAGGAGAAGGCTCCACCTTACATTTATTCATTCGTTCAATACTATTTAGGAAGCACCTTCTATGTGAACTACACAGGCCGCCCTTTTTCCCTCAGAGTGTGTGTGTGTGTGTGTGCTTAAACTACAACGCCGTGTATAAGTAAGGGCACATAATGAAGCCGCCTAACCTGGACTTAAGGGGTAGGGACTGTGTGGGCAGAAGGATATGGGTAGTCAGATGTAAAGGTATAAATAAGCAAGTGGCCACATAGCCAACCACTGAACTCAAGATACAGGGCAGGAGCCATGTCTTAGTGGTTCTGTTGTTATTACCTGGTTCAGGATTTTTAAAAAAGATTTTACTTATTTACATCTAGAGAGAGGGAAGGGAGGGAGAAAGAGAGGGAGAGAAACAACGGTGTGAGAGAGAAACCTCAGTTGGCTGCCTCTCACATGCCCCCAACCAGGGACCTGCCCTGCAACCCAGGTGTGTGCCCTGACTGGTGACCTTTCGGTTTGCGTGTGGGCACTGCAGCGGATGAGCCACACCAGCCAGGGCAGCACATTTTCTATGGACTGTTATTATGGAGCAAAGGCACATAAAGAAAGAGGTGACCAACTAAATTCCCGGGGTTCTAAACACACACCTTGACTTTATTTTTAAAATTCACCCAATTTCCTCTGGTTCATCAGAATCTATTATTTCATCTAGATTAGTAACTCCTTCTCTCTCCATTGGGCCAACAAATGACTCAAAATAGCCCCAGGGTAGACTGAGTTTCAATGACCGGAATCATGACTCTGTTCCTTGGGGACTCTTCGGGTACCAGAATCTCAACTATGGTTATGGTGGCCTATGTTACAGAATGACGCCCCAACTGCACAGGGTGGGGTGTCTCAGCTGATGCCCTAACTGAGTTTTTGGTAGGCTATTCTGTTGTCTATCTCAGTAATAGGGCACGTGATAAGGAGGTGAATTCCAAGGGCATGAACCTGTTGTCAGACTTCCTTCACCTTCATGTCAATTTCTGGGTTAGAAGAGAATTGGCAGGGATACCCGATGACCCCATTAAAAATGGGGTAACTGCCACACTCTCTCAATTCCCTATTCCTTTCTCTGCCTTATTTTCTATGCAGTACCTATCACACCTTCCAATAGCCCATGTAATGTCCCAACTAGCCCACAAGCTCCACAAAGGGAGAATTTCGGTCTGTGTTGCTCACTGTGTTCCCATTACCTAGAATAACGGGAACGTGGTGCCCGAAGCCTTGAACTCTGGGCCTCCATTCGTGGTGGTTGCAAGGGGCTGGCACTGAGGGCTTCTGCCCACCCACTCAGTTTTTGTTTCCCTGCTTCATTGTCTCAGTTTTATTGGGAACCACAGAAGATGTTGTCGGAGAGGATGCTGGGTTTGTGCCAGGCAGCCTGACTTGTGGGTGACTCAGTCAGGCGCCCTGTGTCCCAGTTCACCTGGAGGACATTCCTGATGGCGTGTAGTGCGGAAGAATGCTTAGCAGTTTCTATCATCGCTTCAGAATTCCTCCAGGTGACTGGCCTGAAGCTATTCCCAGAGAAGAGCTTCCCCTCCCCTTTTCACGTTATCACCGAGCCATTGTTGGCAAGTACTTAGGACATTCCTCAGGCATTCTTCTTCCGTGCCGCATTCAGAGAGGAGCGACCCTCCCACAGGCAGATTCCTAAAGAAACAAGGAAGGACCCAAGGCCTGGAGCAAAGGGGTGGTGGGGTGCGTGGTGCCTGAGGTGGGGCACAGGGAGAGAGGTCAGGGGTCAGGGCATGGCCAACCCCGAAGTCAGTTTCTCACCAGGTAGGTGTCCTTTGCTAAGTCACCTCGGCACACTGGGCACCCGTTTCCTCAGTAATAACAAGGACCGAAAGAGCTGATCTCGTGACAACGTGAGGAAGATTGAATGGACAGGAGGAAGCACTTCTAGAACCTTGGGGCAAGGATCTCCAAACACCATTCCTTCTTTTCACTTAACAAGTGTGCCCTGGGGACGTTTCCAGGCCACTTCAGGGTGCGTGTTGTTCTCTAGCAGTCCCACTGGACTCCACCGTCCCCCTCTGCTACCGTAACATAAGCAGCATTTCCCAGCTGACGGGCGTCTAGAATGCTTCCACTGTTGTGCTGTGTCAGTAAACTTCATACCTTCTCTTGTGCTGTCGTATTTTTGACTCCCAGACTCATTCCTTCTGTCCAGACCTCTCCCCTAAGCTCCGAAATGTGGGCGCCAACTCTTCCCCCGACAGGGGGCTCCACCCCGCACTTTCACGGGCATCTCGAACTCACAAACCCCAAGCAGCTGCGTGGTTTCCCAGGAACCTCGCCGTCCTCAGCCTTCACCATCTCAGTCAGTGTCCCTTCCCGTCTCTCACACCTGTGGGTCTGACCGAAATCACCCAGGGAGGACAAGCAGAGGCTCTCTGCCAGCATCTGCTAGAGTGAGGGAGTGGCCCGCCATCACTTGCATCTGGAGAGACTCCAGTAGTGCAAGGGGAAGCTTCCTAGAGAGAGAAACAGGGCTTCAGGGGGCCCTGGTTGGAGGCAGGGGCCTGGCGAAGAAGCTCGAGGGGTGTTAACTGGAAGCAGTTACCGGTCCCATGTGACCGGTTAGGGGAGCGTATTTGGCTTTCTCTGGACAGTCCTGAGTAGGGAGCAGGACAACAACGAAGGCAGCTGCCAGGTATTGATCAGGTCTGACCTTTGGGGCCCATGGCTACCGGAGTGCGTGTTTGGTGTGCCGGCCGGTGGCCGCAGGTGGTGGTGGGATCTGTCCTGATGTGTGGACTGGCCATCGTCCGTTTGCATGTTCCGTCTCCACACCCTCAGCAAACAGCACAGATTCTACTGCCAAAATATAGCTAGACACCAGCCCCTTCTGCCTCGTCGCTCTCACCAGTGTCCCGGGCGCCCTCCTCTCTAATCCCGGGGTGGGGGAAAAGGTTTCCGTCTGGCTTCCACCATCCCACGCTTGGCCTTTTTCAACCTCTGGGAAGCATCGCTCGGAGGAATTCTGAAAGGCAATGGGATATGGACACTTTGCCATGTTTCTTTCAGGTCTGGGCTTGGATGGAACTCCGCGGACGCAAATTGGAAAACCGCCCTTCCTGCCCCTGTTGCGGACCAGCAGACCCTCCACCCCATTCAGAGCCAACTCCGGACGGTCAACAAATTTTCCAAGTGCTGTAATTCTACTTGTGGCCACAAGAGGGCAGCAAGGCCCAGTACATTGGAACCTAGGCGACCCTCCCAGTGGGGTCCTGGGCTTTGGCTCCCATCTTGGGGAGCCTGGGATCAGGGGTGTCCAGGAACCAGGTGGGGGTAAATGGGCAGACGGGGCAGGGGCAGGCAGGGGCCTGGCCATGTTGGAAGAGGCCCTAGCAGAGAGAGGCCTGCGGTCAGAGCTGGTGGAGTATGATTACTCTGTTGTTCTTATTTTGGGACTGTAATAACCGAACTTCACAACTTCCAGAGCTGGACTACCTTCATTTTAGAAATAAAAACTGAGGCCCAGATCATGTGAGCTGTTTGAGATCACACCGCGGTTAGAGGCTGGGCCAGGCCCAGGCTCCCTGGGTCAGTAAAAATTCAGGGTCAGTTGCTCCGAAGTCATAAACATTGAGCACAATTTATCAATACCTGTCTAGATAAACTTTATATTTTTCTGTTTCTTATGCGTTTGGGACAAAAGCAGAAGTTTTGGTATCTACTTACTGCATCTCACTAGTTTGTGATTAACATTATTTTTGTCTTTGTCTCATGTGAAATTTTAAATACGGACCTGGAGGATTTCCCCAGGGTGGGCAAATCACCTCATTCTCCAGCAATTGTCCCGTGACAACTCAGGTTCTCAGCGATGCTGCCTACCAGGGATTTTTCCCCTTCAGGCACCCCTGAGGGGTCTCCCCAGCTTCAGAACTGCCCCTGGATGTGCTGAGGCCACTGTCCAGAGCCCAGCAGCCCAGCCACTCTTGCTGCTTTTTCCTCCCCTCTCCCCACACCCTGTGCGCCCCTGCTGTGACCCTGGGAACAGCCGCTTAATACATTTCTTCAAGCTAATCTCATCTCAGAGGCTGCTTCCCAGAACCCCTGCCTGTGACAAGTGACCGACTTGGTCCTGGGAAATGCTTTTTTCCTTCTGGAAAGACCTGAAGGTGGCTGGGTAGGGGAGGGGCCTGGAAGGAAGAAGGGTCCCCTGCGGCTTCTCTGGCTGAGCAGGGACTGGATGAAGCCTGTTCCTTCAGGCCCAGGGCCCGGCACACAGCAGGTTGAACAAGAATGGAGGACTGGGCCCTGGCTGGTGTGGCTCAATGGATTGAGTGCTGACCTGCGAACCAGAGAGTCACTGGTTCAATTCCCAGTCAGGGCACATGCCTGTGTTGCGGGCTGGTCCCCGGCGGGAGCCATGTGAGAGGCAATCACACATTAACGTTTCTCTCCCTCTCTTTCTCCCTCCCTTCCCCTCTGTCTAAAAATAAATAAATAAAATCTTTAAAAAAAAGGAGGGCGGGAGTCCAGCTCTTGGTGACGACAGAGGACAGAAGAACCTGGTTGGACTAACGCTCCAGCAGTCACACGCACACACACATGTGACACGGACTCTGACATGTCTATGTCATAAAATCTGAGATGTACATAAACCATTTTTATAGATACACACACATGCATGTATATAGATAAAATATAAGTGTAGATCACGGACTCGGGTGTCATTGGAAGGTATTGGAGAGTGACGAGAGCAAACGGAAGAGGACAAGAGTCTGGAGAGACAGTGACATGTACAAGTCGGTGGCCTTGTGCCTGAGGACACCCCTCAAGTCACAGACTCTTTCTGGTTTGGCGGGTTAGAGGTCAGAGTTAGGGGTTGGCAAAAGAGCTGGAAAGTGTTTCAGGGAGGAAACCAGCCACGGAAGGTGACTTCCTGCTGAAACACACGAACCCAGCCCTCTCCAGAGGAACACACCAAAATTCAGTCTCCACACTGTTCTGCTTCTAAGGCCAGGATCCAATAAAAACGTCCCTGGGCTTGCAAAGAAATGGGAAAATGCGGCCTGTTACAAGAAAAAAAAATAGTCAATAGAAATCGAACCGAAGGGGCCCAGACGTTGCAGTCAGCAGACAAGGGCTCGAAAGCAGGGATTGCAAATACGTCCGAGAACGGAGAGAAACGTGCACCCGTGATGACGGAACAGAAAAGGAAGTCGGGGGAGAAATGGAAACTCAGCGAAGAAGCACATGGAAGACTTAGAGCTGGAGCACATGACTGAAATGAAGAGGCATGGGCCAGGGACACGCAGGCGTGAAATTAAACACAGAAGAAAGAGGAGGAGGATTGGGTTCATTCTGGTTTGAAGCCCATGTGGTTGTTAGGAGGCTGGTGGGCCAGGAACCTTTACCTTCGTGATGGTCAATGCCATGACGCAGTGGCTGTGAACTTGGGCTCTTCCGTGTTAGCCTGTGCCCTTGAGTGAGTCCGCCAGCCTCTCCAGGCCTTGGTTTCCTCACCTCCACTACTGGGTTTGTTATATCGATGAGTGTCTCACTGGGAGCCGAGAAGGATGACACCACCCGTGGTTAAGATGACCCTAAAAAACCCTTCAGTTGCCCCAGGGTGCAGCCATGCACTCGCCCTGTGTGGCAGTTCTTGCCCCGAGACGGCGATGACTCCACCTGGGCCACACCTGAGGAGGAGGACAGAAGGCAGCCTGGATGGGGCCGTCGAGAGAGCGGCCGCGTCCCCAGAAGTGGACGGGGTGATGGAGGGTTCACAACCGTTCACTCGGGCACGCCGGGCAGCCCCACCCTCCCCTCCAGGGTCGGGGGCTCCGTGGGATTAGAGTCACGCAGAGGGAGCGGGGGAGGGGAGAGTTGGGCTGCCGTGGGTCCCAGGGACGCAGAACGGAGGCGGCCTGGAGGGAGGAGGCTGCTGACTCGATGTGGATAGGGTTTCCCGGGACAGGGAGAGCAGCCTGGGCCGACGGGGAGGGGCGGGAAGCTCCACCTGCCCTGCCTGCTCCTACTTGGCCCCCCGCAGAGCTGGGGACCCCGCAAGGCGGCTCAGGAGTCCGCGGAGCGCAGGGCTGGACAGACGAGGGCTGGAGTGCCGGCCCAGCCAAGTCGCAGGCTGGGCGTGCTTCCTCGTCTGTAAATGAGGAACAGCGATGCCCCCCGCCCCCTGCAGAGCCACAAAGGGGGTTCAAGGGGAAACACCCCCTCAGGAATGACGTCATGTTGGGGCCCAAGCCACCTTTGCTCCTTCGGTCAGCCCTACTTTACGAGGGAGGACACTGAGGTTCGAGCGTCACACCCCTGGCCCTATGGGACAGGGCTGGGCGGTGGTGGAGCCTGGACCTGAGTCCTGGGAAGACCCTCTGAGCTTGTGGCCACTGCCCATTCCGGCCTGGCAGGTGGTACTGCTGCCACCTTGGGTGGGGGGGACCAGAGGAGGAGCAGCAACGCTGGAGGGAAAATGGCCAGCTGGGCTTTGGCTGGGAGAGGGCGGAGGGTGGAGCTGCATCTCTGCCCGTGAGCTGTCACTGTGGCAGGGGTGCCGGTCCCCTCTGGAGAGGAGGAATGTCAGCCACTCCCAGGAATGGCAGACAGGCTTTAGTGACAAGGCCGGGCAGAGCTGGGGACCTCAGAGCTGTCTGGAGGCTGGCTTGCACCAAAGGGGCCCATCCTTGGGGACCACCCACCGGGGCTGGGGGTTCAGCGGGGAGCAGAGGAGAACTTCTGGCCTGGCCTTGGGGCAGACTGCACGCCCTGTGAAGGCCCCCTCGTCGGAGGGACCCCGAGGCCCGTCCCCTGCTGCCCCAGTGCTGACCCGCCTCCTCCTGAGCACACCCTAACCCAACCCTGGCTCAGGAGTGAGGCCTTCGGTCGCCATAACAACTGGATGCTGGCAGTAAAAATAGCAACTTATTTCTTATTCAACTTCTTTTGCTCTTGGAGAAAAAGAAAATCCATTTCTAGGCTTCTGTTTCCTTTCAGGGGTCTCCTCTGGGTCCTGCCGGGTCCACGGCCAAGGCCTGCTTGAAGGTCAACTGCAGGTGGGGTTGGGGGCCCTCGGAGGTCCAGGCCTGGACCTGTGGGTGCCTGTGGGCCCCCTGGGAAGAGGGGCCACTGGAGGCCAGGGCTCTGCAAAGCCACCAGGAATGTTTTGGGGAATGGAGGTTGGGGGATGAGGAGGAGGTCTGGCTGGCACCTGGGACGGATGGGGGTGTCCTAGTTCTGCCAGCAGAGCGGCCTGGGGTGGGGGTGGGGGTCGGAGTGACTGTGAGGGAGGTCAGGTCAGGGAGGAGGCCAGGTGGGGCAGGGCTGGCCTTGCCTGCCTCGGGCTGCCTTCCACTCCGGGAGGTCTGACAAACCATTCCCGCGGGGGATCTGTGTTGGCTGTGAGCTCAGAGCACAGGAGCTGGGCTCCAGGGTCCTGGGACTGCGTGACCTTGGGAGGCCCCTGGTCCCTCTCAGCTTCCCTTTCCCTCCTCCAGCGAGGCGACCAGAGGCACTGGTCCCTGCGGCTGTGAGCCCAACTCCCAGGAAGAAACATCGGCCCCTCCTGACCCGGATGCAGAAACACACAAACCACTGAAATGCGTTTCCCCAGTGTGCCCTGATCTTCGGGGGTCACTGCAGTGCTGTCCCGGGGAACTTCCTGCCACCTTGGAAATGGCCCCCTTTGCAGAAGCCACTGGCCACATGTGGCTGTTGGGAACTTGAAGCATGGCCCATGGGACCCAGGCACGGCACTGCACATTGTGTCATTTTACGTCCTGTGGAAGCCACAGGAGGCAGGGGCTACGGTGTCGGAGTGACAACTCCGATAGGTCCAGGGGGGCGATCTGAAGCCCTCCAAGTGCCCAGAGGGACCTTGCAGCTCAGCCCCCCGGCCCCTCCTCACTGCGGGGCTGCCTGTCCTGCGGGCCCACAACAGGCTCTTGGCCTTCGACGCGTCGTACCAGGCTGGACCTCAGGCTCACCTGGCACCTTCCCCATGAACAGGGTCCGGTGGCTTTTCCCCTGTAAACACCCCCGGATCCCCGCTCTGGTCCCCACCTCCAGCCCTCCCTCCCCAGCCGGACTTTCCCCATTGCATCTACCTGTGACCCCACTAGTCCACACCTATAACAGGTGTGCATGCTCACGGGGGGGAGGGAGTTTCTGTCTTTCTCCATCTTGTTCCAGCACCTTGGGTGGAGGGCGTGAGTGGGATGGTTTCCTGAATGCAGGAGGATCTCAAAGAAAGCATTGTTATAAAAAGTAGCAGGGAGCTGGGGCGTGGGGAACAGAAGGAGCGGAGGGAGAGGGGAAGAGGGTGAGGCGGGAAGGAAGGGCTCGACCTGTAAATCGGGGATCTGTCATTCCGCGTTAAAGGGTGTCCTGCCTCCAGCATCCCCCAAGGGTGTCACCCCTTCCAATAGGTGGCTTCCCACAGCCAGAACCCTGGTCAGGACCTCCCAAAGGAGAAAGCTAGATTACACAGAAGGCGCAGAGGGCATGGGTAGACCCTGGGTACCCCGGGTTCTGGCAACCAAGGGTGTGTGCTCACATCTCGTGGTCCTGTGTGCTCACAGCTTCTGGTGAGGGTCCCCAGAGACCGCAGCCATTCGGGGCGGGTCCTTTGGGGTCGTAGTGCCTCATAGGGACCAGACAGGCTGCGCCGGTGGTGGGAGAGCTCGAGCTACAACTCCACTGGGGAGGGGCCACGCTGGGGCCCAGGTCAGGCGCGCAGGCGGTGCTGGCTGTCTTCCAGTGTTGGGGGGGGAGGGCAGTCTCCTTCTGGATTTAAACATCTACCGGCGAGGGCGAGGAGGGCGACAGGGACTCAGGAGAGGACGAAAGGGCAGCAGTCAGGAGATCCCCTTCGTCGCCCCCACGGCTCCCCTACCCGGGGCGAGAGCTGGAGGGGTCCGCCCCGCCCAGGGAGGGCGCCCGGGCCGCGGGGACTAAGGCGATTGGCCCGGAGCCCCCCGCCCCGCCCCGCCACCATCTGGTGGGGATTTGCGTCGGCGGCTCCTGGCACCCTCGGTCGGGCTCGGGCCCCGAGCCCCCCGCCGCCCCCGCCCCACTCCCGCCTACCTGCTGCGCCCGGGCCCCGCGCCCTGCGCTCGGCTTCCCCGCGGGCTGCCAAGTTCGCCTTCTCTGAGCCCGGGCTGGACGCCGATGGAACCGCCGCGATGTTCGCCCCGCGGCTCCTGGATTTCCAGAAGACCAAGTACGCGAGGTGAGCGGAGAGCGCGGGGCGCGGGGGGTGCGCGGCCACGGCGCTGTCGCTGTCCCTGCCACCTAGAGCTCGCCAGCGGATAAGGGGACCCTAACCCGCCGCGGGAAGCCAGAAACCAGACACCGAGGTCTTTGTCAGCGTCCCCGCACCCAGCTTTGCGCCCTGGAGCCCGTGAGCGCGGGTTCCCGACCCCCCTCCCTTAGCCGGGTGCCCTGAAGCGAGTCTCTACAGCTCCCACCCTCCGAGTCTCTACAGCTCCCACCCTCCGTTTCCAGGTGGGCAACACGGGGGCAATGAGAGTTCCCACACTTGGGATCCCCGCGAGGATGAAGTGAGATGATCCTTGGAAAGCACTTTGCATTGCGCCCGGAGTGGTCACTCAGTGTCTGTCGGCTTTTTTGTTAACGATCCAAGGAGTTGGCTCCTGTCCCTCCCGCCAACATCACCCCTTTTCCCCTGCACCTCTCCCATCTCCCCACGCTTGTACCCCAACCCCACCCCTGACCCCCTCCTGGCAAGTAGGGGGTAGGTGCGCTTTGCAGGTGGGGAAACTGAGGCTGAGGACCCAGGAAGAGCTGCCTGTGGCCTTTTCACAGTGTGAGGTCTGTGGTCCCCTGAGCCTCACTGTCTCCTCCTTAAATGGGGATGACAGATACTCCCAGGGGATGGCCCAGTGAAGGCCAGCCCCTGGCTTTGATGCCTAATTAAGGGGCAGCAGGGGTGGGGAGCACAGTCATGAAGTTCCTCTAAGAGTTTGGGGAGTGGTGGGCTTACCTGAGAGCCAGCTTGAAAACCCACCCCTGAGGTTGCCCCTCAGCCCCTGGGGTCTGGGCAGGACAGACGGCCCTGGGAGCGCAGCCTGGGCCTCTCCTCCTTCCCTGGCAGCCGGGTCTTGGAGGGGACACCCATCCTGCCCGCCCTGCACCTCCTACCTTCCCGCTCAGGTCTCCGCCTCCCAGCCCGAGTGGCAGGGGGTGAACCTGAGCCATGCTGGCATTGTTTTGAGATCCGCATCCATGTGGCTCTTTGTTGAGGGTCCCTGGTACCCCGAAGTTTCTACGAGTTCTGGTCAAATTGAGCACAGCTGACCCCGGAGACCCTCACTGAGCAGGACACACAGGGGCAGGGACGGTGGGGGCAGGGCTGGTCCTTCCCCCTCAGGCTCACTCCCCATTTCTTGGGGGGCTGGAGAGGGTGTGTTCTGAGTGTCTCCTTCATCAAGTTGGGGAGTCCCCTGGGAGAAGGGGCCACACGGGGAAGGACCTGAGGATGGGTTCCTGCAGATTGTCTTTCGGTCTGAAGGTGGGAGGCGCTAGCTGCACAAATCCCAGGGGTCCTATAAGGTGTGCACACTTGGACTTTCAAAGTCCTCCAGGGTCCTGTGGGCCATTGTCACACGCGAGTTGGTGGAGTGTTTGCCCGAAGGGGAGGAGAAGCCTGGGCCGGAGGCAGCAGGCGAGACAGGCGGGGAAGGACCTCTGCAGGCTGTGCCCACACCTGCTGTGCCATCTCGGGTAGGTGTCTCCACCGCTCTGGGCCTCAGCTGGTTGATCTGCCGAGACGGGAGGGTTGGTCTAAACGGCCTAGATCCGGCCACAGCGGCTGCTCACTCTGGAACCGGGCTCTCCAGTTGCGCTGGGGCTGGCCCTGGACCCATTCTTCCACGCCTGGGCGGATGCCCCTTCCATCGGTGATGAGTCCGGTGAGGAAATGGAATCACGCGTCTTCTTCCTTTTTTTTTTTTACGGCAAGTCTTCAAAATCTGGTGTGTATATTTTACTTACGGCCCACCTCAGGTTGGACTAGCTGTATTTCAAGCGCTTAATAGCCACAAGTGGCTGCTGGCTGCCATATTGAACAGGACGAAAATACTCTTCAGGGCGAGAGATGGGTGTTAGTCTCTGTCCGTTCTGGAGGCTCGAACAAAGCTCCACAGCCCCGGGCAGCTTTCACACGACAGAAAATTGTTTCTGGCAGTTCTGGAGGCCGGAGGGCTGAGATCGGGGTGCCTGCAGGGTGCGTGTCCAGCAGGGGCCTTATTCAGGGCTGCGGGCTGCTGACTTCCTGTTGTGTCCCCCACCCACCCCCCGCCCCCGTGGTGGGAAGAGAAGGTGAGGGCTCTCTGGCCTCTTCTTATAATCCCATCCGTGGGGGCTCCATCCTCATACCCTAATTATGTCCCAAAGGTCCCACTTCCAAATACCGTCATCCTGGGACCTGGATTCCAGCATAGGATTTTTTGGGGACCGGGAGGACACCCATATTCAGGCCTTCACAGTGTTCCTGGTTTGATGGCATGTTTCCTCCCTGAGCCTCAGTTTCCCCGTGAATGGTCGGGCCGGCTGATCCTCCAGGGTCTAACCTAGAGTCCTCTCATGATTTATCTTCATCGAGAAAACCACTTACCGTAAAGCTGTGGGAGTTAAAGGGAGAGCAGTGTTGGTGCCCAGCTGGACGGACCGACTGATGTGGAGAGGCCGGAACGGATCTGTGCATGGGAAGACTTTGACTTTGGCAGAGGCGACGAAGCTGATCCAGGCAGGCAAGGATGTTCTGCTGAACAAACGGGAGACAATTGTTCATCCGGAAGGAAATGGCGAGACTGGAGCTCCACCTCACACCACACGGAAAAGGCACTCTTGGCTGGATCAAAGCCTTGGAAGTGGAATTAAAACACAAACAAGCAAAAAAACAACAAACCTTGAAAACTTTTACAAGACATGAAAGAATCTATTTGGGACTCTGTGGTAGGTCACGATTCCCAAAGGCACGANTTGAGGCGGCTGACTTCCTGTTGTGTGCCCCCCCCCCCGCCCCCATGGTGGGAAGAGAAGGTGAGGGCTCTCTGGCCTCTTCTTATAATCCCATCCGTGGGGGCTCCATCCTCATACCCTAATTACGTCCCAAATACCGTCATCCTGGGACCTGGATTCCAGCATAGGATTTTTTGGGGACCGGGAGGACACCCATATTCGGGCCTTCACAGTGTTCCTGGTTAGATGGCATGTTTCCTCCCTGAGCCTCAGTTTCCCCGTGAATGGTCGGGCTGGCTGATCCTCCAGGGTCTAACCTAGAGTCCTTGCATGATTTATCTTCATCAAGAAAACCACTTACCGTAAAGCTGTGGGAGTTAAAGGGAGAGCAGTGTTGGTGCCCAGCTGGGCGGACTGACCGATGTGGAGAGGCCGGAACGGATCCGCGCATGGGAAGACTTTGACTTTGGCAGAGGCCACGAAGCTGATCCAGGCAGGCAAGGATGCTCTGCTGAACAAACGGGAGACAATTGTTCATCCGGAAGTAAACGGCGAGACTGGAGCCCCACCTCACACCACACGGAAAAGGCACTCCTGGCTGGATCAAAGCCTTGGAAGTGGAATTAAAACACAAATGAACAAACAAACAACAAACCTTGAAAACTTTTACAAGACATGAAAGAATCTATTTGGGACTCTGTGGTAGGTCACGATTCCCAAAGGCACGAAAAGTCTACACCATAAAAGAAAAGGTGGGTAAACCAGATTGCATTAAACGTCAAGAGTTTCTATGCATCAGAAGATGCCGCGAAGAAATAAGAAGAAAAGCCGCACGATTGAAGGACGTGTTTGCAACCCATTTGACCAGCAAGTACTAAAGGTCCCGAATATACAAAGAACTCAGTGAGAAAGAGACAAATGAGCCAATAGGGAGTGTAAAGACGGTCACTTCATGGAAGAGGAGACACCAGCAAACGGGTCTGGCACGCTCCCACTGGTGAGAAAGGAAATGGGAAGTGAGGGCACAGGGAGAGACTGTTGTTCCCATGCAGCAGGGACGAAGTGTGGCAACACTGTCGTAGCGCTTCGGAAAACAGAAGTTACCGTGCTAACGTGGACCCGTGCATGGCGTCCCCTTCCAGCGTCTCCCCAAGAGAAACGGGGACAGGTGCACCAGGGCCCACGGGAAATGGCGGGCACCGTGGAGATGTCGAACAGACACGGTGAGTGATAGCAAAACCCCGCAGGCAGCCTGACTCCGGTCACAGAGCGCTCAAGGACCAGCAGACCAGCTGCACCATTGAGAATGCAGAGGAGGTGAAAAGCCAGACAATGGTTATGGCAAAATCTGGACAGCAGTTACCTGTGGAGGAGGGAGGGACGAAGTCGAGGTTAGGAAGGGTGCACAGGGTGCTTCTGGGTCCTGGCAGCATCCTGATTGTTAACTTGGAAAGAAAAACAAGCTGGATTCTAAGTGCCTGAGAAGATCGCATAGTCTCTTGTTCCCCGGTGGAGACTTAGGTGCCCACACCACACTGCAAGGGAGGCTGGGAAGTGTCGTCCGGCCACCTGGGTGTGTCCCCTCCTGCCTCCCCCAGGCCCCGAGCCGCTCCTGGCCTCTGAGTAGGTACCAGTCAGAATCTGTTGAGTGAACACTGGCAGTGTGACTCTGGGCTAGCGAATTAACCCCTGGGGACACCCGTCCTCTCTCTTGCTTAGTGCAATGTGACTTTGGACAGGGGTCGTTAGAAAACCACATTGTGGTTACCCTCCAAGCAGGAGCGCCTTGGAGAACATTCTCTAGATCATGGCAAGTGTACGTAAAAAGAGTCCAGAAACAGTGACCCTTCCCCCTTCCATCTCGAGATTGTCCCTGTGAAACCCGTGTCCCCCCGGCTGTTTTTGTTCTGCTCTAGGGCTAGCCTTTTATCCTGAAGCTGACCTTGTGACCCTTGTCGCTTTTCTTGTCTCTCTGCACCCTCCGTTTCAAGTGCCCCCACAGTCCCAGTCATCGCCTCCCCCTGCTGTGTTTTATCATCCCCCATGTTTGGACCCCGAGGTTGTCCCCCAGATTCCAGCTCTGTAAAGAACTCCACGGGGACACCCCCAGGGAACGCACCAGGGGAGGGGAGAATTCCCTGTGTGGACACATACCCGATCCATGGTCATTTCTGGGCCGTGTCCCGTGGGCCCCAAGGTCCGTGTGATGTCTCTGACCTCCCAGTCTACCATGACCAGGTCAAGGTTTCTATGGCGCCGTTCTCGCTGTGGGGACTTGGAGTTCCTCCCGAGGCCACACAAAATTGGGTGCCGGCTTGTTCCACGGGGCAGTGCCCCTGGGAAGTGGCGGGAGCATGGGGCTTGGGCTTCGATTCTGCCCTCCTCTTTGCTGGGTTCTCTTGGGCAAGTGACTTAGCCACCCAGCCTTGCTTTCGTCCTTGTAAACAAGGCGAATAGGGGGGTGGCAATGCCCGGGGCAGCCCTGGTAGGCCTCTCCACTCAGGTCCCATCCTACAGCTTCGTGTCCCTTCAGAGCCACTCAGAGCCGGTCCTACTCCAGCTGGGGCTCCGAAATTCTGAAGGGCCCTGGCTCTGTAAACATTTTTTGTTCTTAAGGTGATGCAGATAACCCTTGTGAAGCGTCCCCGGGGGGAGACGAGGTTGTCGCTCTTCCATGGTGGTTATTTATGTCTCAGTTCCTGTTGCTACGTACAGTTTGTCTTCTTCCAAAGAGGGTTTGAGGCAGTTTGTAAAAAGGAAGTTTTTCAAGGTGCACGGGTTTGTCAGAGGCACCGTGCATCTCCGTGAGGCTCGCTCTGCCGTCTGTCTGCCGGTCTTCTCGGGCCGGGGGAGGGGTGGTGGGACGTCTGCCTTGCTGGCTACCAGTGGGGCTTCATGGAGTCGGGAAGGGTGATCCCAGACCACGAGCCAGGCCCCCGAGGGAAGTGTTTTTACACATCCTGTCATCGAATCCTCAGCCAGCCTCTGCGGATTAGGGACCCTTTGATTTCTGTTGGGTTGCTCAAGGTCGTAGAGCCAGTGGCAGGATTCGCACCTGGGTTTGTCCCGACTTGGCCCCTCTGCCTGCCACACATCGGGGGGATAGTAACAACCACAGTCACCACGGCTGCAGAGTGTGGGTCTCCTGCTCTCCTCTGCTCCCTGCCAGACGGGAGCAGTTCTGCATCTCCCGGCTGCCCTTGCCCTTCGGGGGCTGACAGGCTCTGGGCCATCGCCCTCTGGGCCCAGGCGCCCTCAATCAATCACTGGCAGGCCCGCCCCGAGCATTCTGGGGGCCGTGTCCCAGCAGAAGCCCAGGTGCTACGTGTCTGCATGTTGAAAGCTAAATAAAAATCAGGCTAATAAGCTTTCCAACAAAATGGACCCTGTCTTCCTCCTTGACAAATACACTTCCGCAGTGACAGAGTTGAATACTGTGAGACGGAGGCCATCACGGGACTGAAGGCGGCCGGTGTCAGAGACGGCGGAGCCCAGGTAGTGGTCCGCATGTTTGGGCATTTGTCGCCGGCCGGCAGTGCGGGGGTTGAACATGGGCAGTGCGTAGTTGAGCATGGACATGCGCACTCCATGTTAGTCATTGTGGAGAGCATGGCGTTGATTTCTTCTTGACCTCGCTGCGGCAGAGCCACTGTTCCTGAGATTCGAGATTTGCACTTGCATCAACAACCATCATTTAAGTGGTACCGTCCAGTACTGCAGCATGAGTCGCCCATGGCTACTTTAATTTAAACTTATCAAAATGAAATAAAACCGGAAAGCTTGTGCTCTGGTCGCACCAGCCACATTTCAAATGCTCAGTAGTCACGTGTGGCCGGTGCTACCGTGTGGGACGACACAGCCGGGTGGCATTGCCTTGCCTCAGAAATTTCTCCTAAAGAGCACTGAAGAATTAAAAGAAAAAATATAATTTAAAAAAACCCTATGACTGTAAATTAAAGGACATGTTAAACATTGAAAAATGTAAGTGATTTTTATTCTAAAATATCCAAGTAGTTTTGTTAGATAGAAAAGGTGAGATGCAAATTAAGATGACTGAGTATAAAATTTAAAGTCAGAAAGTATTTAAGTAAAGCCGACATGTATTTTTTATTTTTTTTAAATCTTTAAAAAAAAAGATTTTATTTATTTATCTTTAGAGAGGAAGGGAAGGAGAGAGGGAGAGAAATATCAATGTATGGTTGCCTCTCGTGCGCCCCCTGCCAGGAACTACATCCCCTGATGGGAACCAGCCTGCAACCCAGGCATGTGCCCTGACTGGGAATCGAACCGCGATCCTCTGGTTTGCAGGCCCGCGCTCAATCCACTGAGCTACACCAGCCAGGGCTGTATTTTTTAGATTTTATTTTTTAGCTGATATTTATTTATTATTAGAGAGAGGGGAAAGTAGGGGGAAAGAGAGGGAGAGAAACATTGATCAGCTGCCTCTCACACACCCCTGACTGGGCGCCTGGCCAGAGACCCAGGCCTGTGTCCTGACTGGGAATCGAACCAGCGACGCTTTAGTCTGTAGCCTGGCACTCAGCCCACTGAGCCACACCAGCCAGGGCAGAGATGTTTCGTTTTAATTTGATTTTTTTGCAAACGTCGTGGAATCTCATTCTGTAAAAACAGGAGCATCCACGTTGGGAGTGTGAAGTCCGTCTCGTCGCCAGCGTGAAGACTGGGAACCACGCTCTGGCGAGGGCAGTCCCTCCCCGCTCACATCACAAGGGCAGGGTGACACGAATTTGCCACCCTCTCAGGGTGCCGCCCCGGAGATGTGCCTGGGGAACGGGGCTCGTGGGGAAGAAACGACCGCTCCTTCAATAGCAGGGCACCTGGACTCGTTGTGGAACTTAGAATGGAGCGCACTGGGGGCCCGTGGGACCCCGAGCTAGACCCGGGCAGGGGTTGACAGTTCTGCTCTCTCCGGGGCTGCTCCCTTGTGTGCCTGGGCGACCCCAGGTGTTCACTCCCTTGTCCTCCTCGCGCTCCCGTCTGACTTCACCCTCAAGGCCGCTGCCTCGCACAGTGTCTGCTCTTTCCTAACCTCGGCTCCCTCATCTCCATCTGCATCCCGTGTACTGTGCTTTAACCACCCCCTCCAACCTGGAGGCAGTGGAGAGAGCAGGTGCCTCTCCTCCAGAGGACTGGGGGGGCGGGGAGGTGCACCGTGGGTGGCTTCTGCCGTCAGACACCTGGTTTTGCCGCAGCCCCCACCCCCAACCCCGCTGCCTTGGCTGTGTGACGTTGGTCATGCCACGTGGCCGCTCTGTGCCTTCATTTTCTCTTCTGGAACATGAGAAATAATAGTGGTACTAACCTCACTGTGTTGATGGGATCCCTGAGTGTCAGTTTCCTATTCTGTCAAATGGGTAGAATAAGAGATCACCGCCTCCCCCCCAACACACACACACACTGTAGTGGTTTGGGGAACTGCAAGTGCCTGGCCAGGAGCTCACCATGAGTGCGCCAACGGTGTGCTGTTCATCCTGACCCCTGTGGGGGCGCCCTTGAGCCGGCTACTTCAGTCCCTGGGTCCTCCATGGCTGAGCGAGGGGTGTACTTGTGCGCCCCCAGGTGGCCTGGGTGGTCACAGAATCAGCGGCTCTGAAAGAAGTGGTCGTGGCAGACGCCCTGTGCTTCAGTTTACACCAAGGGAAGGGCTCATCTTGGGGCTAAATCCCTGCTCCCTCGGGTCCACTTTTCGGGGACCCTCCCACAGAACTGTCACCAACCAGATGGCGGGGACACTGGAAGCTGAGAGCGGGCTTGGGGGCTGCTGCGGTTCTGATTTTGAGAATTACTGTCCTGTTGGAGTCGTTAGCTGGGGCTGGAGCGGGAGAGGCAGTGGGGCTGGTGGGGACGGCGGGCACGGCGTGGTCCGGTCACGTTGAGGTCAACCACATAGATCACACACCCCACACCTGGGACCTCTGACTGCCCCACGGGCAAATCTGCCTTCCATTTGTCCGCTGATTCATCAGTAATTGCTTCGGCCCAGCGGTGCCAGGACTGACCCAGGTGCTGGGGGCCTAGGGCTGACCAGGACGGAGCTCACCCCTGTCTTCTCGGAGCTCATGTCCTCGTGTGAGCATGCCGACAGCTACATGCTGGAGCCTCGGGTGGCTGTGTGGCCAGATGAGGCGCAGAAGTGTGCAAAGCCAGGGAGACAATGCTTTCTCACTGTGACTGCTGGGAGGACCATGTGAGGAGATGCAGGTACACTGGCCACAGCGGTGCCCATGAAGTGACCTGGTACAGAGGGGCTGATGCGCGGGGACCTGTCACCCAGCAGCAGCAAGGCGGTGCTTGCTGCTCGCCTCCTCGGCCGCAAACCTGAGCTGACAGGTGTGCAGGAGCAACGGGAGGCGGGATCTCTTCAGCAGCCTTGCAGGAAGGCGCCTGCAGACTCTTCTGGGGATAGTCCCCCTTTCCAGGTGTGTCCCGAGTCCCCGCACTCGGGCAGGTCCTGTCCCTTTGCTCACCATTCCCCAGCCAGACCACAAGATGCTTGGAGCAGGGGTGTCCCCAGACGTGGTCCACGGGTTCGTTGCTCAGTCCCACCAGGTGCACACCTCCAGGGGGCGCCTTTCATGTGCCATGTCACCCACAGCTTGGCTGTGCCAGGGTTCTTCTGACCTGGCGTCCAGTCCCGCCTCGGCCCTCCCCGCCCCTTGCTCTCTCCCGGGGTTTTGGTTTTCATTCCAAGTGGCACAGGCCCAAGGGCTGCTTTTCCTCCCACTCTGTTTCCCAGAGACTGAGCCAAGATGCTGTCTGCCTTCCAGGAGCCGAGAATTCATGAATGGGCACAGAGAGCCCCCCAGGGCAGGCTGGAGAGGGGGAGGCTCTGAGCGCTGGGGCCAGCTTGGCCCTGGCTGTCCTTGCCCCTGTGAGACAGACAGACAGACCCCCCTTTGTCTTCTGGACAAATCTCTGTCAGTCCTCTGTCCTGGGGGTTCAGGGCTGCCACCACCAGGCACTGGCCCAGCCCGGAAAGAGTGGCAGCAGAGGCTGTCCCTGTCCTGTCTCATCGAGGACCGGAGGCCGGCTTCTCTCTGGGAGCTCGGCACCCGAGCCCAAGCCGGGCGGGTGGGGGCGGGGAACTGCCGGAGCCTGAGGCTGGGCCTGGCTGCTCCAAGACCAAAGGGGGGGGGAGCAGAGGGGGAGCTGCTGGGGCTGGAGGGAGGCCCAGATGGCAGGGACAGGTGCAGACTGATGGGGTCCAAGAGCCGGCCCCCCCTGGGCCCACCTGCTGCTCCGTGGGGGGCCTCGGTGCGGAGAGCCCACCGTAAGGGACCCCAGACCTCACCGGGCAGGTGCCTGGGTCCGCCCCACCTCTTTACTGGTTGTGTCTGCGCAGCGCCCTGGAGGGGCGGGGGCCTTTCCGCCACAGCTCACTGACTCACTGTGCTGGTGGGACCTCTGTTGTCATCCCCAGAAACCGCTCCACGCCCCCTTTAGTCCCTGCCCGGCCCCCAGGGCCTGCCACTGTCCTGACATCCTCCGAGCCTCCTGCTGCCAGTTCTTGAAGTTTCCACACCTAGAACCGAGGGGCGTGCACTGTCGTTCCGTGCTACACCTGTGGCGCGTCCCCGTGCTGGCGTGCGGTGCGTCCTCCCACTCCCACTGCGGTCTGGCGTCCACCCCAGGCACCGTT
The DNA here is from genome assembly GCF_014824575.4 of Sturnira hondurensis. NCBI lineage: Eukaryota > Metazoa > Chordata > Mammalia > Chiroptera > Phyllostomidae > Sturnira > Sturnira hondurensis. Next base: position 5,763,576 of record NW_028082364.1, read on the forward strand.
CACCTCCACCCTGCCCTGTGGGGGCATCTGGGGACCTGCCGGGACTCTCTCTGGGGCCAGCTCCTCCCCTCCCGACTCCGATGGGGCAAGTGTGAGAACCTCTGGTCTTGAAAACTGATTTCAAACACAGACTTTCCTATTTAACATGTCTTTGTTTTATCTGATTTTAAAAAATCACTTAAGTAGGAACAAATGAGCACCGTAGCCAGGGAAGCAACACAGAATACAAAGAGGAAAAAGAGGAAATATAAAGAAAAAAGCAACGCTTTCCTCCCTCAGCCCCCAGTCTCGCCTCGGGTGCTCCCCTCCGAGCCTCCCGCTTTGCCAAGTCAGCTGACTGAGGCTGTGTGACCTCGGGCAAGACACTTGTCCCGGCTGGATTCACCCGTGTCTCAGGAGTCTGTCTATTCCAGAAATTCTGGAGGGTTTAAAGGCTGGACTGTCCCGTCATGCTGCCTCGAGTCCGAGCGACTTAATAAATGCTCCGAGAGGAGGGGTAATTCGGTTGTCGGGGGCCACCTGTGGCACCCCTGGCTCTGTGTCGGCCCAGGTGGAGGGAGGCAGGTCACGGCCAGTCCCCTCGCATGAGCACTTGTGGGAGTTCCAGGGCAGGAGCCACCTTGTGGCGGGGGGGCCCTCCAGGGAGAGGGGAGAGGGACGTGGCCAAGAGTGTGCAGGGGCCTGGAGGAGCGAGAAGGCAGCTCCGGCCCAACCCGCGTGGAGGTGTGAGGGCAGGGGTCAAGGAGGGCATTCAGAGGAGGGACACTTGGCCTGTGTTCTGAAGGCTGAGAAGGGGGACAGGGACTCTTCAGCGGAAGAAACGGAGCGTGGGCGGCCGGGAGGCAGGCTGGCTGTGGGCTTTCCTGGGGCGAGGGGAAAGGGCAGGGTGCGCATCAGGGCTGGGGCACCGGAGAGGCAGAAGCCCCTGGAACGCGGGGCCTTCCAGCCCACCCAGAAGTTGGCGTGTTTGCTCTCGGCCCTGGCGCAGGCACCTGCGCTCGGGGGTCTCATGGGCTCTGCCTCGGCCCACGAGGCCTGGGGGTCTGGTGCGGACTTGCGGAGGTGGGAGGGTCTGGCAAAGGCCCCCAGGGGCTGCATGGCCCACTGGCCCACGAGGCAGTGAGTCCAGGAGCAGGGATAGAGGGCTGTCCCTTCCCCTCCTTTGCCACCAGAGGCACAGCCACCACCTGGGGAGGGTGCCCAGACACACCTTGTTCTGGAGTGCAGACAGACGCAGACCCTCTCCCGTCAGAACCATGGACAGGGGCTGTGGGTGCCCTGGGACGATAGCCCGGGAGTCAGGAGGTCTGGGTGGCCACCTTCCCCGCACCACCTCCCAGCGCGTGGCTCCACTCCGAAATCGTTCTGTGAAATGACCGTTGTGCTCTCAGCCCCCCTGGGTGTGTAGCATTGTCCTGAGGTTCCTAGAGGAGGAGGCAACGGGGAACCGCTTAAGCCAGGGCCCGCCTGCCCTGTGTCCCCCGCAGACATCGCTGACCCGCCGCTCACTCCTTTCCGAGGGGCCCAGGTTCACACATGCACAGGCTCCTTCGAAACCCGGCCCTGCAGGTCACAGCCTCAGCCACCCCATCAGGCTGCCACATGAGCGGGGTCCTGTTTGCTGCCCCCACTGAGCCCGGAGGCCCTGGGGGCCTGTACGAGTGACATCGTATTGTGCGGATGGACCATGTTTTGTCGACCCATCCGTCTGTTTTCCACGTGATTCTTAATGTGCGACCAAGATGGAGAACCGCGGGCATCTGCTCCTGGAGCCTGAACTTCAACTTGGAATGACAATATCTACTTTCAAGGGCTTTAAATGGACGCTCTCCTTGACGTGCTCAGAGGGGGCGTGCACCGGGAAGCACACGGTGCCTGGGCTCTTTTGGGGAGCCCCCAGGGAGCGGTGAAAACAGTGCCATCCTTTGAGCACTGCTGTGTGTCAGGCACCTGTGTGGGCTTGTTTTATGCCACCTGCAGGCGAGGTAATATTATCTCCTTGACAGAGAAAGAAGCTGCAGCCCAGAGACGTACAGTAAGTTCCCGTAGGTCACACAGCAGCTCGACCAGCTGTGCCTTGCCCTGGGGTCCATGCCTCTTCAGTTCAGGAGGGGAATTGACTCTCTGGCCTCGCCTCCCTGCCAACATCTGGCTCTGGGTCCCGGCTAAGTTTGGACCCCGCCGTGCAGAGTTGCCTTTTTACCCATCACATGCGGTGGCCACGTGGTCACCTAATAAGCAAAGTGACCACAGGCGGGGATTCTGTTCTCCAGAGGGGCAGAAAGGCCCGTGTCCCTTCCCCACATTTGACCAGCTGTGGCCTGCTGGAAATGTCCACTCGGCCAGGGGGAATGGACATTGTCCCTCCGTGGGGGAATGGACACGCAGGCCTTACACATCCGCACAGCGGACTGTTCTCAGGATGGAAAGGAAGGCCCCGCCGATAGAACTCGGTGAATCTCACAGGCAGGGGGCTGCACTCAAGAAGGCAAAGGCAGAAGGCCATGAGGAAAAAAGGAAAAAAAAAAGAGAATGGAAAGGTGGAGAATCATTGCTGGAACTAGCCCTGCTGCGTTGAGGAAGGTCCGTGTTCTTGTTGTGTAGAACAGGTGAGTTTTCAAGACGATCTGAGTAGACAAATGAGAGCACCCCCGTGTGGTGGTCGAGACAGTTTCCTTTCGCCTGAGCGTGTGCTTGGCCTGCACGCAAGACATTCTCTCTTTTTTTTTAAAATATTTTATTTATTTATCTTTTTTAGAGGGGAAGGAAAGGAGAGAGGAAAGAAACATCAATGTATGGTTGCTTCTCGTGCATCCCCTGCAGGGAACTGGCCCCTGCAACCGAAGCATGTGCCCTGACTGGGAATCGAACCGCGATTGTCTGGTTCGCAGGCCCGTGCTCAATCCACTGAGCTACACCAGCCAGGGCAAGACATTCTCTTTAGACGTCAAAAAAAAAACAGGCTTGGGAAACAGGCTTGGGGCTCCTGCAAGGCTCCGTTAACTAAGCGGCCTTCTGGAGGAAGCAAGGTTGTGGGGACGGAGAACAGAGCTTGGTGACTGGGGTGCAGGGGGCCTGGGGCCAGGGGCCCTGTGGGTGTGTGCGTTGGCCCGGGGCGGGGGGGGGGGGGGCGAAGGATCCGCTCTTTGTCTTGGCTGTGGTGAGGGTTCCATGACTCTCTACCTTTAGCAAAACTCATAAAGTTATAGCAGAAAAAGAGAACGTTTACTTACGTGAATTAAAAGGAAGCGAAAACACAAATTGATTCACTGTCCTTTTAAAATGCTGCCCAGAGGTTCACGGAGAAAGAATTGGGCTGCAGACCATGGGAGTCAAGTGCTTGGTTCTCGCAGGTTGTGGGAACTGGGTTTCTTGGGCGTTTGCCCCAGCCCCGGGCCCTGTCCGCCACCGCCACCGTGCCCCCCCCCGCCCCCCCCCCCGGCTTTCCCTTGCTTGCCTTTGTCACTGCTGGACATTTAATACCTGCCACTGCCTGGGGGGTGGGGGGAACAAGGAAAGTTTTGTGGAGGCCAGAAATAAATGAATAATTGCCCATTCTGGGTCGCCACGGCAACCGTGACATCACCCTCGAACCCGTGTGGCTGGCAGGAGGGGCTGGCATCCTCCACCGCATGCCGGTTGCAGTGAAAAAAAAAAAAAAAAAAAGAACAGGGAATGAAGCGAGTGCGGCAGCCCCCAGTGTTTGGCAAAGTGCGCCGGGGATGTAATCGAGAGTGAGAGGGGGAGGGGCAGGTGGGGAAGGGGTGAGCGGGGAGCAGCAGGATCCCAGTCTTCCCTCCCTGGGGGCCAGGTGTTTAGGCCTCCTGGCCCAGCGCCCAGGAAGGGTGCCTCTCCTTCCAGGTTCATGAACCACCGGGTCCCCGCCCACAAGAGGTACCAGCCTACGGAGTACGAACATGCTGCCAACTGTGCCACCCATGCCGTGAGTGCACTCCTGGGGGCTGAGAGCCGAGGGGGGGCACACGCAGGTCGAGGTGGGGGGCGTGGCAGCCTCTTTGCCGGCTCCTCAGCCTGGCGTGGCCGTGGGGAGAGTGAGCGGCAGGTCTGAGTGCGCCGCTCTGCTGTGGGGACGGCTCGGACTTCCCAGAAGGAACAACGGCGAAACCCGGATTTGAAGAATGAGGGGTTTGCCCTGCAGACGAGGTTGGGGGGGGGTGTTTGCTTCAGAGGGACCGCTCGTGTGGCAGCATAGAGGCCCAAGGCAGCGCGCTGCGCCCGGGGACCTCCAGGCCAGGGTCTCCAGGGACGAGGAGTGTAGGGCAGAAGCCGGACTTGCTCCTTGAAGCAGAGTCTTGGCTCTCTGCTTCTCTCGATCCACGCTGCCCGGTATGGCAGCCCCTGGCCTCGTGTGGCCCTTGACATTGACACTGAAATCAATTCAAACGGAATAAAAAATTCTTTCCTTAGTGGCACAAAGCACATTTCAAGTGCTCAGTAGCCACATGTGCCCGGTGGCTCCCAAATGGGACAGCAGCGCAGGTTGTAAGGACAGTCCCACCCTGGCGGGTTGACCGGTGCGGGTCTGGAGTCGAGGGAGGGCTCTGCCCTGCCCTGGACCCTGAGCTGGAGGCGGCCGGACGCTGTCCCCCCTCCTCTTCCAGCTCTGGATCATCCCCAGCATCNAAGCACATTTCAAGTGCTCAGTAGCCACATGTGCCCGGTGGCTCCCAAATGGGACAGCAGCGCAGGTTGTAAGGACAGTCCCACCCTGGCGGGTTGACCGGTGCGGGTCTGGAGTCGAGGGAGGGCTCTGCCCTGCCCTGGACCCTGAGCTGGAGGCGGCCGGACGCTGTCCCCCCTCCCCGCCTCCTCTTCCAGCTCTGGATCATCCCCAGCATCCTCGGCAGCTCCAATCTCTACTTCCTGTCGGACGACAGCTGGGAGACCATCTCTGCCTGGATTTACGGCCTCGGCCTCTGCGGGCTCTTCGTGGTGTCCACCGTGTTCCACACGGTCGCCTGGAAGAAGAGCCACCTCAGGTACCTGCTGCCCGGCCCTCGGGGATTGGGCACGTGGCACGTACTTGGGGGACCAGGGCCGAGGGGGGCCGGGGGGGGGCAGAGTGTGGTGCAAGGATGCCCAGCACTTCCTGTCCTGCACCGGCCGGACTCTAACTCCCTTACAGCAGCTTGGGGAGCCTGGGTGATGGCCTCCTTATTTACAGCAGAGGGGGCGGAGCCCAGAGAAGGGTGGGGACTGGGTCCAGGCCGTAGTCCCTTTACCCGGCCCCGCTGGGGCTGGGATTCGAACCCAGGCCTCTTGGCCCCAGAGTCTGGACATGAAACCACAATGCCAGACTCCAGAGGGCTTTTAGTTGGACACATAGTTTGATAGTTTTGGCACTTTTTTTGGCCACAGAATTTTCTCATCATTGGAAATCTGCTGAGAAGCCCAGTATCTGGAATAGAAATGCAGAGAGAAGGAGAGGAGGTTCCTCGGTGGGACTCCCGGGCATCTCTCTTTAGCTCCTTGGGGGGTGGGGAGCCTGGTTTGAAAGCCACAGCTCTGGTCACTCAGAGACGGGGAGACTGAGGCCCCAGGGTGGTGGCTGGATGGAGGGGCCGGTGCCACCCCGGCCGGCCTCGTGACGCCGCCCCTCTGCCCCAGGACGGTGGAGCAATGCCTGCACATGTGTGACCGGATGGCCATCTACTTCTTCATAGCGGCCTCCTACGCGCCCTGGTGAGTACCCCGCGGCCCCATGCCCGGCCGGCCGTCCTCCTTTCTCTCCCTGGTTTGAACGCTGACTCTGCGTGGAGGAGCGAAGGTCAGGGGCCACCTTCGCCTGGCGCTCAGCAGCGGTTTCTCGTGCTTGTCCAGAGTTATTTTGTGCATGAGAGTGAGTGCGTGGAAGCACGTACGTATGGGAACACCTCTGTGCACAGGGCACACTTACAGTGAGTGTGTGTGTGTGCCACTCTCCTCCCGCCTCGGTACAACGGGAAGGGTGCCCTTCACTCCCGTCCTCTTAGTGACACAGCTGGGACGTCTTTCCACGTTAGCACGTTGGAGAGCTCTTCATTCCTGTCGACAGTGGCGGGATGCCCCCTGGCCACGCCGTGTCTGTGGGTGTGGATGGCGTCGGGAGACCCCACTCCTCTGCCATTGTAAGGAGAGCCATTCTTGCTTGCCCGAGTGTGTGGGTCCGTGGGCCAGAATCCGATGAGATGGCTGAGAGGCGACCTGGGTGACCTGCAGGGACAGCAGCTTCGGACAGTCGAGGCTGATCTTTGTGGGATAAATTCCGAGACCTCCGTAGACTTCTGGGAGGCAGGGAGTGGGCCCCAGTGACGTGGTGAACGTTTTTGCCAGGTCACCCTCCACAGCTTGTGCCAGGTTAAATCCCCCAGCCAGNTGTGGGTGTGGATGGCGTCGGGAGACCCCACTCCTCTGCCATTGTAAGGAGAGCCATTCTTGCTTGCCCGAGTGTGTGGGTCCGTGGGCCAGAATCCGACGAGATGGCTGAGAGGCGACCTGGGTGACCTGCAGGGACAGCAGCTTCGGACGGTCGAGGCTGATCTTTGTGGGATAAATTCCGAGACCTCCGTAGACTTCTGGGAGGCAGGGAGTGGGCCTCAGTGACGTGGTGAACGTTTTTGCCAGGTCACCCTCCACAGCTTGTGCCAGGTTAAATCCCCCAGCCAGTCACTCAGGGTTATCGAAAGTACTGGAATAAGGAATGCCAAGCTTCAGGTCACTCGTTGAGACCCTGGGAGCCTCTGCAGGGGAGAAGGACCTTCCCGCCTTTGACCGTGCGCCATGTGGCCGGGCAGTGCCGGGGGTCAGCACACGGAGATGTGGTCTGTGGACGAGGGTCTGTGACAGGCCAGTGAAGGCATGGCGAGGTGGGCCTGTGTGGGGAGCTCACAGGGCACAGCCCTGGCGTGGGGGCCTCAGGAGGGCTGCCTGGAGGGGGTGTCCCTCTGAGGCGTGGGGAGCCACAGCAAGGTTGGCTCCACATTTGCACAGGGAATCGTTATTTTTCGCTGTCCCAAACGGGACCTTCTGCTCCATTTTATCAGCGAATAGATCTTGTGTACACAAAGGCAATTGCTTTTTATTGTTCATATATATTTTAAATTTAATTATTTAAAAATTTAAAGTATTTCTATTTGCTTATTTTTAGAGAGAGGGGAAAGGAGGAAGGGAGCGAGAGCGACATCAATGTGTGGTTGCCTCTCCAGCGCCCCCTTCTGGGGACCTGGCCCACAACCCAGGCATGTGCCCTGACTGGGAATGGAACTGGCCACCCTTTGGTTTGCAGGCTGGCACCCAATCCACTGAGCCACACCAGCCAGGGCCAAATTTATTTTTAATTGTATTTTTTCCATTACCATTTCGAAGGTGATTGTTTTTAAACACCTTTTATGTGGGTGCGCCTTCCCTGGAGAACATGTGACCACGAGCATACATCTCAGCGACATTTCACACCCTGCAGCTAGCACCCAGATGGTGACACAGAGCAGCCCCTTGTGCCCTGAGTCCCCCTCTCCAGTCACCATCACTTCCCCAAGGGTGACCGCAGTCCTGACGTCTGTCTTCCCATAGTGGTTTCACCAGACTTTGACCTTCGTAGTAACAGAGTCATCCTTCTTTTGGACGTTGCTGCTCTCGCTCGACGTCTGGTGAGGCTCACAGAGCCATGTTGCAGGAGCTGGTGGCGGCCTTGGGAGCAGGGAGGTGCGGAGGAGGCTGGACAAGGGCCCAGGAGAGACGTGGTGGGGACCTGGGCCCCGGTAGTGGGCACGGACGTTGACAGGAGAGGAGGGACAGGTGGAAAGATATTTCCGGAAACCGAGTGGACCCTGATGACTGACTGAAGGTGGGGGAGAGGAATAAGGAGGGAACAGCTGGGGTCCCGGGAAGTGTCTCGACCTCCACCAGGAAATTAGTGACTCTGAGGAGTGCTGGGAAGTCGGTCCTGCTGACTGTCTGTCTGTCTGTCTGCCTGGAGGTATCATCCGACTGGCCCAGCCTGGGCTTCAAGAGGACGAGACTTGCCTCTCTCCTGACAGTCCTCATGCTGCAGGTGGTCAGGTGCCAGGTAGGCAGGCAGACGAAGACTTCTAGAAGTCTGGAAGGTCCTGGGGGAGGGGCACAGCTTGGGTGGGTGGGCGGGAGGCCCCAGAGCGTGCCAAGAGCAGAGGCGAGACGCCACCGGAGGGGCTGGGCCCACTGGTGAGGGGCTGGGCTCACGAGGGAGCACCTGCAGGTGTCAGGAGCCAGGTAACCTTGGGGCTCTTTTTGGGTGTCGATGAGAAGAGTCAAGCTGGGTTTTGTGCTCTGCTGTGGCAACTGTGACATAGATTTCTAGAGTGATCCTCACTAGCCTCCCCTTTGCTGACTGAATGGTGTCTGGGTTTCTTCTGTTCCTAATCCCTGGCTGTGGCCACGGAGCAGCGGCTCTGGGTTGCCCTCTGCTGGTGACTGAGGATACGGCCGTAACTCCTTCTGGGACTTTGGGTCTCACAGCGAACACTGGGGTACAGGCCAAGGTGGGCACAAGTGTCTGGTGTGTGACTTGCTCAGGAGGACGACTCAGCAGAACTTGGGGCTGACTGGATGGGGGGGTGAGAGAGAGAGACCGAGGTGCTCTGTGGGGACTGGCTTCCTGGTTGGCCACCTGGGGGCCTGGTGAAAAGGGGACAGGCTGTGTAGAATTATTTTTTGTTGTATCCGTCTGGTTTTTCAGCTGTTTTCCCCAGAGCTCTGGAGCGTCCCGGGGACCACCGAGGGGCTGGGGGCATCTGGGCTCCCCTGTCTCTTCCTCAATCAGAAAACCCCATTTTTGCTTTTATTTTCATTCTTGGCAGATCGGACTTACACAGAAGCTTCCTGCGTAGTGTCTTGACTTATAGAAAAGGGTGTTGTCGCAAGAGCGTGGCCTGTGTGGGCAAGAAACGGCGTGGCCCTGGCTGGACCCTGGAGCCGGACCAGCGGGGGTCACGGGCTGTGCACACGTCTAGGCCCCAATGGGCTCCCCATTCAGACGCCTGCTGGCCCCACATGCCCTCCCGCTTCACGCTGGGACACCCGTTTGGCTAATTTTCCTCTAATCATTGCTCCTTCTGTTATTGCCTCTGCACATGTCTTCCCACGGGAGCCCGTGTTGTGCCCGGCAGCCACAGCAGATGGATCTGCTCTGGGGTCAGCTTCCGGGGTACGGGCCTGCCCTGCAGGGCGAGGCCCCCGTGTCCCCTCAGACTGTGCCCTCGGCTCTCCCCAGGCTGAACCTTCGGGAGCTGGGTCCCTGGGCCTCCCACATGCGCTGGCTGGTCTGGATCATGGCCTCCGTGGGCACCGTCTATGTCTTCTTTTTCCACGAGAGGTAAGGCGGCGTGGGGGGCTCAGACAGCAGGGCAGCCCTCGGCGGGACAGGAGACCCCAGGTGACCCCGGAGGCGTGAGGGCACAGCTCTGCCCGGCGTCCCAGTGGACGGCCACCAGGGCCACAGCCCACAGGGTCGGTTTGAAGAGTTTTTTCTTTTTTTACAAGACACTTGCAGGTTCCTGGAGCCAAGGAACAGTGTCACAAGTGACCTGCCTTCCCTAAGCCGTGTCGGCAGGCACAGAGGAGCGAGCGGCTCTGAGTCCTCTGGACTCCACTTACTTCCATCCTGCCCAGTGGCATGACGGGAATGACTAAGTGGGGGCATGAACAGGGCTGTAGAGGCGACGAAAGCAGTGACAGACCCCTGGGCCTCCAGGGAGGCAGTAGGTGTCAGCTGATGCAGCTGCTCAGGTCCCTGGAGCGGAGGGCCAAGTCCTGGGGGTGAGCGTGCTGGGATCAGATCCTTGTGTCTGCCCCGGCTTGAGCACGGGTGGTGCCCACACACTTGCTGTGCCCGCTTTTCCAGTCCTCGAGTGTCTTTCACGGATGTGGAAGCTGAGTCTCAGAGAGGGAAGGAGTCCTGCCCAGGGTCGTCCAGTCCTGCCAGCAGCTGCTGGGTTCAGCCTGGTGACATCTCAGCCCAGGGAGTGCTCTTATGCTCGCGGTCAGGGTGTCTTCTCCTGCCCGGCCAGGGGCCTGTCCTGAGGCTGAGGGGGCTTCTCTCCCCTCGAGGTACAAGCTTGTGGAGCTGCTGTGCTACGTCGTCATGGGCTTCTTCCCTGCCCTGGTCATCCTGTCGATGGTAAGTCCTGCCTGTGCAGCTGGGGCCTCACCTCTGCCTGACTCTTGAGAGTGTCAAGTGCAGCTGTCTCCTCTTGACAGAGAGGAGGGGAAANTGGGTGCAGCCTGGTGACATCTCAGCCCAGGGAGTGCTCTTATGCTTGCGGTCAGTGTGTCTTCTCCTGCCCGGCCAGGGGCCTGTCCTGAGGCTGAGGGGGCTTCTCTCCCCTCGAGGTACAAGCTTGTGGAGCTGCTGTGCTACGTCGTCATGGGCTTCTTCCCTGCCCTGGTCATCCTGTCGATGGTAAGTCCTGCCTGTGCGGCTGGGGCCTCACCTCTGCCTGACTCTTGAGAGTGTCAAGTGCAGCTGTCTCCTCTGGGAGAAGGGGAAACTGAGGCCCCATGTGTCTGTGTGACTCGCCTGAGGAGGCAGTAGAATAGGCAGGTGGCCCCCGAGGGCCTTGCCTCCCTGATCCTCAGTTGGCCCATCTGTCAAATGGACACAGTAACTCAGGCACCAAGGGTGCTCATCTTGGAGGGCGGGGGCGCCTTCTTTTTGCTTACTTTTTTTTTTGTTTATTTTCTCTAAAACTTTCTGCGGTGGGCAGGTATGCCTTTTCAAAAATTATGATTAAAATAGACACACATTTATGATTTCAACCATTTTTAAGGGTCTGGTCCAGTGGCACTGAGCACACTCACACTGCTGTGCAGCTGTCCCCACCATCAGCTCCAGAACGTTCTCACCTTCCCAACTGAGACTGTGTCCCTGTGACACACTCACTCCCCTCCCCCTCCCTCAGCCCCTGGGAACCTCCGTTCTGCTTTCCGGCTCTGTGAATTGGGCTCCTCTCTCGTGTGAGTGGATCACACAGTGCTGGTCCTTTGCTGACTGATTATTTCCCTGATCCGTGTCCTCGAGGCTCGGCATCTTCTTCCTCTAACGCTGAGTAACGCTCTGCTGCCTGAAATGACGGGACGACGCCCTTGCGTCTCTCTGCGGCCCTGGGGCCACTTCCGCCTTGGGTGGTCTTAAGCCTGAACGCAGGATTCATTTTACTTCCTGCTTTTGCTTCTTTGGGGTTTTACTTTTTAGAAAAGTTAGGAAGCTCTAAATCATTCCTTGAGAGTGTGGTGGAAACCCGTTCCACAGGAGAATCGATTCAGGGAGATGGGGCGACTCCATGGGGTTGAGACGCCCCCACCCAGGACCCTGGGCTGGCTTTTCGTGTGGGTGTGGGTGTGGGTGTGGGTGTGGGTGGGGCGGGGGCCGAGAGCTCCCCACCTTGCTGCCTGCTCCTCTGACCTGTGCCCCACCCTTCTCCGACAGCCCAACACCGAGGGCATCTGGGAGCTGGTGGCCGGAGGGGCCTTCTATGGCCTGGGCACAGTGTTCTTCAAGAGCGACGGGAGGATCCCCTTCGCCCACGCCATCTGGCATCTCTTTGTGGCATTCGGTGCCGGTACCCACTACTACGCCATCTGGAGGTACCTGTACCTGCCCAGCACCCTGCAGGCCAAGGTGTCCAAGTGAGGTGGCCCAGACTGCACGGGACACTTGGGCTTTTGGAGCAGAGCATCATGGGAAGTGTTTTTGCAAACTTTAGCCCAGAGTGCGGGGCCCAGGCCCTTCTGCCCTCCCCCGGGGGAGAGCTTTGGATGGGCCCTAGGTTACTTCTGGTGACAGCCACGCTGTCCCTTGGGTCCTCAGTGAGAAAGACAGCATTCAGTCACAGCTGCGGAGGAGAAATTAACCCTGTAATGCATTTCTGTTTTAGACAGTGTCTCCTAATACAATGGACATTAACATCGTCGGGAAAGGGCACAGGCGTTGTCCTGCAAATTGGGCAACGACGGGCCAGTACGTGCTTCTCACGGTCCCGAGAAACCGAGCAAGGGGTCTGGTGGGTTGTTTCTACCAGGTGGCCAGGGCCTCCTTCTCTGCTACCAAAGTCCCGGCTGGGGAATGTCCCCCTGTTCGGGGAAAGTCACCCGGTTTATAGATCAGGGATGGTGGAGATCTGTGACCATGGCAGACATTACCAATCAACTGCAGCATGGGCAGTGTCAGAATTCTCAGCCTGGTGCTCTGGGCAGACATGACCAATCACCTCAGTACTCATGATGGCACCACTTTCGCCTCACCTACTGGTGTACCCTGTAGTCAGAACATGCCCAGGCCAGGTTAATGTCCCTGTGGGGGGGAGTGTTTGTTTTCACTCTCTCTTGTTCCTTTTTGGAAACTCCTGGAGTGGGCAGGGTGGGGGCCGTGGCGGGACAGCAGGTGCACACCCTGAGCAGCCCCTGACCAGCTGTGGTCCTTGGTCCAGAGGAGGGAGCAGTTGGGGGTGAGAAGCTGTTCCTTGGCCATTTCTTCTCATGCCAAAAAGATCCAGGGGAACTCTGAGAGGCCCTCATGGGAGTGGCAAGCGCATCCGGGAGCTCGCTTGCTCGCCCCAGACTCAGGGTTTGTGATGCTGTCGCTCAGACTCATGCTCCGTGCCAGTGAGCGGCCCTGCGGGAGGGAGGCCTCGCTCGTCTGACAGAACCCGGTGTGTGTCTGCGATCTGCGATGCCCCCACCTCTGGAGCCCCTAGAGGCCCCGCTGCAGGCCAGGGCGGAGCCAGCCCTCTGTGCCCAGCACACGGGCGTGCCCTGGGGAGGCCCAGGCTCAGGCCCAGCGCCAGATCTGAACTGGAACCTCAGTTCCCCCAGATCAAGGATCCGTGTCAGGTCAGATAAGCCTCAGGCTACAGCTCCCAGTGAGAGCTGGTCGGGCAAAGACAGGATGCCTTATGCCTAGTTCTAGTACATTCCAGGGCATTCAGTGCTGTGGCCTATGAATCCCATGCATCCAGCCAGTATTAAATCACCTGATCTGGTCCACAGACAGGCGGGTCCTGAGTGGGCAGAGGCCTGGGGGATAAGCTTTGTCTTCTTACCTATGTGTGTGTGTGCGCGCACACACACACACGTGTGTACATGTGTGTTTACACATGTGTGTGCATGCACGCAAACACACTGGCATGCCCAGCCCCCGGAAGCTGCCTTTGTTTGGTGTATCTGCCCTGCAGTGCTCACCAAGTATTTCCCATCAGTGGGGTCACGGCTGGAGACAGGAGGGGAAGCCAGGGGGTGGCAGGCTGGGGTGGGGACACTGTGACTCCACCTCTGGGCCTCAGGCCTGTGTGGTGGTAGTCCCTGGAATGATGTTTAGGGGACCTTCCAAGGCATGACACCATGTAGGGCTGAGCTGACAGTCCAGCCACCTGCATGCTGAGGGGACCACAGCTCAGTGCTTGGGACACTGACCTGGGACTTTCCTGGTGGCCACTACTGAGCTCCTTATCTGGTACCTGCAAGTCTTGTGCCCCCTCTTCTGGGCCTCTGATCTGGCATGTTCCCCAAGCTCCCCCTTTATGCCCCTGAACCTTTTGAGGAGGGGCTGGTTCGCCCCCTCATCCACCCAACCCCTGCTCACCCTTCAACGCCCTGCTCAGGAGCCTTCTGGGCTGCACACTGGACGTGTGGGGTGGAGAGGGCGCGGCGCTGGAGGTTCAGACACCACCTCCCTCGTGCTGTTGGTCCTGAGGCTGTCACGTGCTAGGGCACTCCAACAAAGCGGCGGTCAGGACCCTAGGAAGTGGGGCAGGGGGTGGGGCAGCTGGCAGCCGACTGGCCTGTGTGACACTCTGGGCACTTGGGCAACTGCTCCTGAAGTAGGTGGGGCAGCATGGGAGGTAGGGGCAGGTAAGAGGTTAGAGATGATGGCAGGGGCAGGTGAGGGCAGGTGAGGGCAGGGGCCCCAGCAGCGGGCTCACACCCCAGCGTCGCCTCTCCCAGCGCCCGCTGTGCGCTGTGCGGCTGGACAGGCCTGGAGTTGATGGCTGCCTTTGTTAGTTTCTCAGTGAGGGTCTGGGCAAGCTGGAGCTTGCCCGGGGCTGTCTGGGGAGGGAGCTAAGCCAGTGCCATGGGGCTGAGCTGCCTTTCTGCCTCGGCCGGGAATTGTGCGGATGGTGGGGGCAGGGCTGGTGCCCTTCTCCCCAGCAGCCTGGGGGGTGGGGGTGGGGGTGGGGAGCCTGAGGAAAGCATGGGGCAGGGGTGGAGACGCAGAGATGGAAACTGCAGACTGGCCTGGGCAGGTGTAAAGCCACCTTGGCCGTGGCCTGCACGCGGCCTTGTACACTTTTACATCCTCCTCTTTCTACTTTTCAAGCACTTGGCCTTCGGTATCACAGGCCCTTTGCGAGCATCATTTTTAAAATTGTGTTGAGCGGATGCACCACAATTTACTGAACTAGTCTTTTCACTCAGAAGATATACATCTTTCTCTAGCTACTTGTTGTGAGAGTTTTTTGATGTAATTTCCCCCCCAAATTTCATGCAATTTCTTGAGGCCGCACAAAGCAGTCGGCTGTCCGTGTCACTGTGTCACCTGCCGTCACTGGATGGATCACTGCCGACAGCGAGTCCCCGTCCCCGGCCCTGGGGGCACCTGGGTCCCGCCAAGGAGCGGGTTTATCTGGAAGGCTCAGAGCAGTGAACCCCTGCATGAGGCGTGAGCCAGGTGCCCGCTCTGCAGGCGGTCTGGTCGGCCTGGTGGACGAGGGAGGTGTGGCTGCGGGCCTTTGTGATGATGACGGGACCTCGCCCCTCTTCACCAGCGTGGCAGGCACGGAGGGCGTGCACAGTCACAAGAGTGCGTGTGCCCATGTCCATGTTCTAGTGTGTTTCTCCCGAGACACCTGCAAGATGAAATGATTGTGCCCGTGTTATGTGGGAGACGGGGACTGCTCAGAGAGAGTAAGTACGTGACTTGTTCGGAGTCGTCCAGAGGCACAGGGAAGGGTCTGGGGTCTAATTCACAGTCCTTGGGTGTCGCATCCTCCCTCCTCCCATGGCCCTGGGCTCTTCTGCTCCCCCAGAGCAGCCGGGGGTGGCATTTGCTTAATGTCCTTCTGGGACCTGTGGCTCCTGACCTCAGCCACCCCACAGGGGCCTGAGGCTGACACTGCTGCTGATATTCTCTGCGGCCACCTTTGGGAGGTCACCCAGGGAACTGGCCAGGGATGGACTCTTTTCAGGGGGCAAGGACATCTGTGCCCAAAGCCTCCTGTGGGGCCTGGCAGCCCTTGGGCCCTGAGCACTGGGAACGCCCTTTGTCAGTGGGGTTGACTGGACGGGAGAAGGCTGCAGGCCTGTCCCGTGTGGTGTCCGTATTCGTACAGACAGCTTTCCCACCCGCATTGGCAGGGCGAAGGGGTCTTCAGATACCTTAAGAAGGAGGTATTTAAAAAAGTATAGGTCTGAACAAGAGAAGTGGCTGTTTTTCTCCATGTGACATTTTGGGGTGAGGATTTGGGCCCCGCTGGGTCAGGGATGGCCATGACTGATAACTTCAGGTCTGCGTGGCTCTCTGCCCACACGCCCTCCTCCGGAACAGGTCTGGGCAAACTTGGCTTCATGATGGGCTTTCCAACCGACTTTCACCCTCGTGGTGGGTTGGGCAGGGTGGGGCACCCTCCCAGCTGCCACCCAGAAACCTACATGGGACGGTGCCTGGGCGCCCTGGGACCTGCCCATCCCGTCATCTGGGACCAGGTTCCAGGGCATGGGTCTGCTGTCCTCTGTTTATCCCCAGAGATCCGTGTTTTCCAAGCCTTTTTGGTCACACCGCGGTCCCAGTTTATACAGCCATCATAAGAGAGGACCTGCCACCCACCTGCCTGTCCAATCTCACCCTGTCATCTTTCCAAGTTGCTCGTTGCAGCCCCCAAATGACGTTAAGACCCACGGGTGGGTCTGAACCCTCTGCTCTAGAAACCACTTTTGCGGGGACTCTCCTGGACAGCCACGGACACTGGTACCGGGTGCTCAGCGCCTGCTGTCTGGCAGAGTCAGCATGGTGCCATCCTTGGGAGCCTGGGTGCCCTGAAGCCCTGTGGGGACAGCTCTGGAGGAAGAAACTCAGAGCTTCTGAGGATCTGCCTGCTTAGGGCCTGGCCCCCTGGGGAGTTCAAGGGCAGCTTCCCAGGTCTCTCGGGTTGGTGACAGCCCCGTGCTCAGGGGGTGGATGGTCATGCTGGGTGCCCTTCAGGCCGGGATGCGTGTGGGCATCTGCTCAGGCTGGCTGGGAGGGCAGGAGGGGCAGAGCGGATCCATTTGGGAAAGGAACCGCCCCGGTTTGGGGATGCGGCTCTGCCTCTGTGAGAACTTCCAGATTCCACCCTCCGAGTCTGCACAAGTGGCCGCCCATCCTGTTCCCCCGGCCAGGTGTCCCGGGGTCCAGCCGAGTTGTGCAGGGGCAGCCTCCTGCTGCCTGGGAAGGCCTTCCCTGGGGGACACAGGGGCTCTCATCATCTTTGATACTCACTTTTAGAGACCTGTCATGTCTCCAGTGCTTGACAATGGCATTGGTGGCATGACTTTTCAAAAACGTCCTGCTGGCATTGGACTCTTCCTGTATTTGTGAGATTGCTATTTTGTACGATTAACACAGTATTTGATAGACATTTGTATGAAGAATAACCCTGCCAGTACATGGCACTGTCTTTGCTGGGGTAGAAAGAACTCCAATAAACAAAACTTCGAGAGGCCTCACTCTTGCCCAGTTGTCTTCTTAAAAACAACTGTTGTCAATTCTCTTCCGTAAAGCCAATCTTTCTGTTCATTGTAGAAAACCTGGACTATCTCGAAAAGCACACGTAAGTAAACAACACTGGGGTAGCTGTGCAAGAAATGACTCTAAACAATGGGGGCGTCACACAGCACTCAATGCCACATGTGGCTTCTGTCCGTCATGAATTTGGAGTCCGGTCCTCCGCTGGAGGACTGAAGGGTCGTGTGCTTACCGGTTTGGGGGTGGACGATGGCAGCTGGCTCACACCCTTGCTGGTGAAGCTGGCCAGATACTCTTAAAATGTAGATTTTAGCCCTGGCTGCTGTGGGTCAGTGGGTTGCGTGCAGGCCTGCAAACCAAAGGGTTACCAGTTCGATTACCGGTCGGGGCACAGGCCTGGGTTGTGGGCCAGGTCCACCGTACGGGGCGTGTGAGAGGCAAACACACATTGATGTTTCTCTCTCTTTCTTTCCTCCTCCCTTTCTCTAAAAATAAATAAGTAAAATCTTTTTAAAAATGTAGATTTTATTACTATTCAGGTATGACTTCTGGTATGACAAGGCCCACAGCTCAGGCAATGAGAAGTGACACAGGATGGCACATGGGGCCACTGGCTCGGGGAGGCATTGGGAGGCAGAGGGGGCCGGGGGAGGTTGTGGATAAGCACATTACTGCAGTCGCTGACGGAAGGAAGAGGTGAGGCACAGTGAGCAGGCGTAGGGCTGGCTGGTTTGGGCAACGTCAAGGTCTCGGGGGTCCAGGCGCTGTTCCTAGTTTTGTGCTACTTGGTCCTGGGGCGATGAGGGCAGGGGCGAGTGGCCCCGAGTACAAGAACCGCCCCCCGATAGAGGAGGTGGGGGGCTGGTCTCCAGATTGGTAGGCGTGCATGTGAAAGGCGGGCTCATAGGCGAATTGTTTACATCTCTAGTGACTGGCTGACCCTGGGAGGGGCCGTCTCTCTATGCTCAGTCAGGCCACAAGTGACTTCCACATGTGGCCTGGGGTGGCCGGGTCCCAAGAGAAAGAGAGCGCCAGGCAGAGATGCGGAAGATGTGAGTCATCCCTTCTGCCACATTCTGATGTTCAGTACAGCTAAGGAGGTCTCCCAAGGTCAAGGGGAGGAGATGCAGACCTCCCCCCACTACCAGAGAAAGGCACGCGGTGGTGTGAGAAGAGCCAGGGACGGAACACAGATCAAGATGGATATCTTCTCAAAGTGGAATTCCCCACAATCCCCACCCTTGAGAAATAATCACTTAGCATTCCCTGTCTATGCTGCTCGCACACCTTTGGAATGCGATTTTGCAAAAGCAAGGTGATCTGTCACCTGTGAAATGTTGTGACCGCAGACAAGTCCTTCGGCCGCTCTTGGCTCAAGTTACCTTGGGGGCTCCCATGCATTTCCTTCCTCAAAAACCAGAAGGAAGGTCTCCGTCTGGAATGAGCTCTTTTCACCCCGACTTTGAAAAGGAGACACCCACTCCCAATTCTCCGTTTAAGAAACAGTTAATACATTGAGTTTTCTCACTGTTTGTTATTTTTCTCAGACCTCAGCATCACCAGCCGAGTGGTATCACCTCACACTCCAGGGCAACACATTAAGTGCACACAGACGTGGGTGGCGTTTGTGGATGCGTGAGGCCCAGCCCAGCATGTCTGGCTCTTCGGTGGCGTGTCGTGCTCAGGCACACATGCCTGTGTATGTGGGTGTGTGTCATGGCTGTCACGCATGCTCGCATGTTGGGCTCGTGGCGTTGATCCTAGCTCCTACACGGGTTGGAATACAACTCGTCAACATGTCCCCGGTCCCGAGAGCCCTGGAATTTCCACGCAGATGGTTCAATGACCACCGCGGGGGAGTGATTTCTGAAGTCTCACCCAGCCTGAATTGTTTTCCTTTCTATGGAATGTACTGGGGCAACACTGGTTAGCAAAATCATACAGGTTTCAGGTGCTCAGTTCCATACCATACCACCTGTCCACAGCATTGTGCACTCACCACCCCGAGTCAAGTCTCCTTTTACCACCTGTCACCCCCCCCTCCTGCGCCTCTCCCCAACCCCGCCTGCGGGAAGCCTAAAATTTTTGACAGTTACGTGAACGTAGTTCAAGTTTCTTTAGAACCTGTCAAACACTCAAGAGTGAAGCAATCTGACACGACCTATTTGAACGGCGTTAAAACCTTTGTCGCTTGGTTTGTTTCAGTCAACCCGGCCGCTGCCCCGGCCCCATTCCCTGTCTGTGTTCGAGTGACGCGGAGTCCGTATCCCCCCGTTAGATGTCCCACCTGAGCTTCCAGGCCCCCGGCGTGCACCGCCTACTGGCTGTCTGCAGCAGAACATACATGTAAACCTCACACCAACTCACATCCAGGGTCACCACTCTGTCGCCTGGCTGGTCTTACGCTGGTACCCCACCCAGGCACTAAATTGTTGACTGGAAGTTCCTCAGGATATGACGTGGGAGGGTAAATCACGATCGCTGTTTTCGGCGGAACCCAGCACACTGCTATTTATAGGTCTGGGGGCTGAGGATGGAATCCAAGGGTAAAATCACTCGTTTTGCCCGTCCCTCTAGTGATGCGGACAAAACGGTCTCTGGAAGACAGGCTGGGGCTTACAGTCGTCTCTGTGCCTGTGGCCCCACCCTTCCTCTCTTCTGGTCCCCAATGCCCCGTCTCCCTGTCTCTGGACCCGCCATCCCTGGGAACTTAAACTTTGACTTCTCCTTCGGGTTCATTTGGGTCTTTCCCAGGAAAGAGTCCCAGGATCCTGCCGCCCTCTGGTGGCCACTGAGGGCAGCTCAACACTTCATTTTTGTCCAGTGAATGTCCAAAGCTATTCAACCCTGGAGTTCAAAATGTGTTTTGCTCACCTGCCCAAGCGCCCAGTGCTGGATATAAGAACGAATAAAAGTCAAGTCTTGCCCCATGGGCAGCTTCCAGCTGAGGGAGAGGGGGAGAAGGGAGAGGGGAGAGGGGCAGAAATCTGTTCATTCTTTTGTTTACTCCTTTAACGGATATTTACTGAGCACCTACTGTATGGGACATGAATCCTAGTGTGTGTTAAATGCACAAATGGTAACCAGAGGTAATGAGGTAAGAGCGTGGCCACAGGGGTGGCCGTCCAGACGACGAGCAGGAGGCAGCAGGGGAGAGGGGTGTTGCTCAGCAGGTGGTGCCAGCAGGCAAACACCACAGGGCGAGCGTTTTAGGGACAGCAAGGTGAGCTGCTTCGGAGGAGGGGATGGGCTGAGTGTTTGAGAGCAGAGTCTGGGGCTGCAGCTCCAGGACAGAGAGCAGCTGGGGCAGTCAGTGGGGGCCTGGGAAGCCACACCTTCTACAATTTAGCTCCAGAAGTCACACTGCCGTTGTGATGGCATCTTATTGGCTACACCGTTCAGCCCCACTTAACAAGGCAAGGGACCCCACAGGGGTGTGAAAACCAGAAGGCGTGAATCCTGGGGACCATCTTGGAGGCTGGCTACCATATAAGTAACAATTAATCTGAGTCTTAATGAGTAGAAATCGGCCAGGTGATAAAGTCAGTGTGATGGGCTGAACTGCATCCGCCCCAAATCTGCACATTGAGGTCCTAACCCCCAATGACTCAGGATGCCACTGCGCCTGGAGACGAGGCTTTGAAAGAAGGATTATGTTAGACTGAGGTCATTAGGGCCGGTGCTGATCCAATATAATCAGTGTCCTTGTAAGAAGAAGAGATTAGGACACAGAGGGACAACTGGGTGAGGACACAGGGAAAAGACAGCTGTCTACAAGCCAAGGAGAGAAACTGACCCTGCTGGCTGGCACCTGGATCCTCAATTTCTAGCCTCCAAGACTCTCCGGTCAAGCCCCGTTGTTAAAGCCACCTGGTGTGTGGTATTTCCTTACGGCAGCTCGAGCTGACCGATGCAGCTGGGGAAGGAGTTTCAAGGCCGAGGGAACGGCCCAAGCAAACACAGAGGAGTGAGGCTGTGGGGCAACACCAGAGAGGTGGCGGGACTCGATCCTAAAGGTTGGGGTGGCGGGGAGCGGCAGGGGAAGCAAACGCTTTCTGCAAAGAGACAGGTACAAATTCACCTCCGTGGGCCTGAAGGCTCTGTTGCATGAAAACAGTGGTAGGCGACATGGGAACAAATGCATGTAGCTGTGCTCCAATAAAACTTTATTAACAAAAACAGCAGTTCAGGTTTGGTCCACAGATCATAGTTTGCCAACCCTTGCTTAAGAAGGGTGCTTGGGGGAAGGGCTGATGAGCCTGAATCAGGGCAAGGAATATTATACGTCCCAAGGAAAACACAGACCTACACCCAGGCTCTCCACCCTCCCCCTGATATTTGCCTCTTCAGGGTCTGGGTGAGGGGTGGTTGGGTATGGATATGGGGAGCCCCATAAAGGTTCCTGTGTGCATGTGGGGAGCCCTTCAACAGGAATTATTTAATCACACGGTTCCAGGCTCAATTCTTGGCTCTATCTCTAGCTGACCTCTCTGAGCCTCTATTTCCTCAGCTGTAAAGGGGGAGTAACCATCCGCCTCAGAGGGATGATGGGAGCCATATGAAAATGAGACGGCCTAGGGAAGCCCCTAGCATAGGGTCTGGCATACAGTAGGTGATTAATAAATGCTTGTTCCCTCTTCCCACTTTCCCTTAGCAAATGTGGGGTTTATGCTGCCATAGCTTCTAACCCAAAGGGTCAGAATTCTGCATCTTTATATCTGAGGCCACGTGATGCCCCCAAATCTAGACGGGGACCATAGTGGGACAAAGGGGCCTCTCTGTGAGAAGTCTTTCTCTAAGGTGAAACACCAGCCGGAGGGCCAGTGCCAAAGGGAGCTCCGAGGACACCAGCATTTTCTGAAACACGGTCACCCAAGGAGGGTGGCTGGGCCAGAGCCCTGGAGCTGACCGGGCCCGGCCCATACCAGTTTTGCATCGTTTTCAGCAGAAGAGTGCCACGATCTGATCTGTCACTTACACTCTGGCTGCTGGGTGGGAGACAGATTGCAGGGGAGATGGAACCAGCCACCCTCATCTCCTTCTCAGGCCTTGGATGTTTGTATATTGGGCTGCCTGCTTCTGGTAAGCGCTTGCCTTAGCCTGCTTGCTCCCTTCTTTTCTTGGCCCTGTCCGGTGCAGACTAATAGGTGGGGATAAAACACAGCCAGCCCGCTTGTCCTCCCAGAGCCCAGAGCCCAGAGCCCAGAGCCCAGAGCCCAGGCTAGCACTTGGCACCTGAGCTTAGCCCTGGCCCCGCCCCTCCTGCCGAGGCCCAGTCCCCTGAATTGAAAAAGGGGTGCGTTGCACAGCCACGCCTCTCTAAAACTAGCCCCGCCCCTGTTTTGGAAACCACGCCTCCTCTTTCTAGGCCACGCCCACACAATTAATTGGCTGGCAAGTGGCGCCAGGGCCCAGCCCAACCCCTCACCAGCTCCACCCTTTCCCTTGAGACCCGCCCCCTAAAGGGCTCGACCCTGTTTATTGGGTGGCTGGCAGAAAGAGCCAGTACCCTGCCCTACTCTTCTCAATGTCCGCCCCTCCCCTCGAAGCCCCTCCCCTCGAAGCCCCGCCCCTGAAGCCCCGCCTCAGGGCCCACCTCCTTGAGGCCCCTCCCCGCCCCGCCCGTCCGTTGAGCTGCCGGCAGGAGGCGCCTCGCGGGTCACCGCAGGGGCTCGGGGTAACGGCGGGTGTGGGAGCCACGCGGGATCACTGCGGAGGCGGGCTGAGCTGAAGGTGAGTGCTGGGTGCGCGAGGAGAGGCGAGGGACGTGGGGCGCTTCGCGGCAGCCGGAGCCCCTGGGCGCGGAGGCCGAGCGAGCCAGGAGGCCGCGGGACGCGAGCTCGGGCAGCAGGGCCCTCACAGGGCATCTCCCGGGCCTCCTAGGCAAGGCTTGTCCTGTTGCCATGGAAACAGGCCGGCTCTTGGGGCCCAGTGCGGCATTTGGGATCGGGACCTGAAGGCTGGCCATTCGAGTGAGGGCTGCCTAGTCTTTGGGTTACGGGGGTCTGCTGTGGTCACTGCCTCCTGGACCTTGGCCCTCCGACGCAGAGTCCCCCCCAGGCCTTAGTCTCCGGCGGTCCCTTGGAGGGGAGTTTGGCAGCGCCGAGGGGAGAAGGGAGCAGGAGTCTTATCCCTCTCTCCAGGGTTTGCGTGACATGCCCCCACTCCTCCCTCCCTCAGCCTGTCCTGGTTTTCCTGTTCACACAGCGGCGCGTTCCCCACTCGTGTGCCCGCTGAAAGCCCTGTCTGCCAGCTATTTCTGTACCGTTTCCAGCCCCTGGACAAATTCTCCATCTAAGCAAACAGATGCTGAGCTGGAGCTCCTAGGGCTCGTGGAAGGAACCGGCTTATTTCCCATCAGGGAGCCCTTGCTGGGGCCCAGCGGAGCTGCAGACCCGCTGGCTCAGGCCCCAGCACCCTGTCAAGTGTTTGGTTAATCTGAATGGCCGAAAAGAATTCTCCAAGTCCCCGGTGCTTACAGGTGTCTCCGGTTAGCACGGGCCACCTCTTGTGCATTCCAGAGAGGAGCCAGTTCCTTAATCCCATTGGCAGAAAAACGTCAGTCCCGTCTCAAGAGGCTGGCATGTCAGGTTAAATCTGATTAAATTATTTTGTGTGGAAAAGCATCGCAGGGGCTGGAGCTGTGGAGGCAGGGTTTATGGACAGTGGAGATAAAGCAGAGCCTGCAAGCCTAGCCCCCTCCTTTCCTGTCCTGGTGGAAACTCTAATGGGTTCCACATTGTGGCGCTGGACTGGCCACGTCCTCCGCCCAGTCCGTCAGCCTCCCGCTGACCCCGCTCTGTGCACCCGCTGGTGTGACTCGAGGTTGTTTTCATCAGAACTTGGACTCTTCCCTGAGAACGAGACCAAACACAGTCTCTAAGAGAAGCAACGGCCAGCGTCCTATGCCCTTGGGTCCCTGTTTCCCCAAGTCTCTGAGAAAAGAGGGGGGAACTGAGCAGAAAGGGAAAAGGCAGGTCACGCACAGCTCCCCAGACCAGCCCTGCTTCCTCGGGGGTGCCCCACTCTCTAGGGTATTCCTCCGCTCTTGCCCTTTCTAAGAAACGAGTCTGCCCCATTGGGACAGAAAGGCTGCGTCTGCATTCGGTGATTGTGAAGGAAGGTGATGAGTGGACAAGTGAGCGTCTGTGGTTCTTCTCTGAAATGGCTACAGAGAATGACCACGAGGAGAACGAGCTTCCTGATAAAGCAGATCAGAGCCTGTGTTTCTGCCTTTCCTGTGGCTTCTTGGGGCTTGAGGAGGAGTTAGCGAAGGGGTTCAGTCCCCCTCGTCCGACGTTTTCTGCCCTCTCTTCCTGGCAGGGCTGACTTTGCCTCAGACCCCAGCACTAGGGACTGCCGGAAGGAGGGAGGGGCGCTCGCTTCCTAGGCCCTGGGAGTGGACCAGCAGCTGTGTAGCTGTAATTTTTCATTTCTTTTTTATTAAAGAAGAACTGTATTACTTTGAGATGTCACAGAACCTAGATCCACCCTTGGCACAAAATAGCAACTCCCTTCCCCTTTGCTTCTGAGCCTTTTAAGCTCCTGTGCTCTCCTCACGGCTTTTCCTTGATGGTTTCTGCAGTTTTCAGCATCATGTTTAAATTTACACTCAGACACTATCTTGAAAGGCGGAGGCTTGAGTCATGAGCTGCTGCTTTGGGTTTGGGTTGGGACCCTGGAGCCCCGCCTGGAGGAAGGCCCAGTGAGGCAAGTGTTTTGGGGGGGCAGGTCTTATAAGTGGGGCACCAGGGGCGTGCATGCTGGTGGCCTCGGAGGCTGGTTCGCGCCGTTCAGAAGGCGGGTCTGGAGCTGCTGATGTGGCGTGCGAAGCCGTGCACTTGTCACGCGCATGCTCTTGGAAATGCTTTGCTGTAAACAAAGTCTAAGACTTTGACAGGCACAGGAGGTGAGGCCGCCCTAGGATTTGACAAGGGGGAGGAGAAACAAAGCCTTTCACATACACATTCTTTTACAGCCTCACTCGAGGCCAGAGAGCCTCACGTGCTCATTCTGCTTAGGACGCTTGACTGATTTCGGCAGGTCACGTCCTCAGAGGGTGGTTCATAACGAAAGTGTGGCCGTGGTCAAGTGTGAGCAGCAGACCGTCCGACCTGGGAGCATCCTCGTACCACCCCTGAAAGCCTTTTCCAGCCCGTGGAGCCCTGAGTGAGCCGGGACTGTGGGTGTTGACATTGGTCAGAGTGGCAGGTGCCCAATGCTGCCAGTGGGACCTGAGCACTGTTTCCAGGGGCTTCTGGAGAATGGGCTTTTCTTCTTTGGTCTGTCTGCTCTCGTCACTGGTGAGGACAGAGCCCAGGCGTGGGGGTGCTTCATCCTCCGCAGACTTGGTGCAGAGCAGAGGCGGCTCCCTTTGCCACACCTCCTGCTCCCACAGAGCTCCGGGGAGCCCGATAAGCTGCCTCTTCAGAATTGAGGCCCGAGGAGCACTGAGTGCACTGGAATGATGGCTGAATGACTCACTCAGGCACCCAGGAGCTGTTTCCGCACTTCCTCACCATGACAGCATGTGGGGCCGGACAGGGCCCGGATGCCAGACGGACGGACACGGTGGGTGGAATGCACGCATTCCAGTCACGCCTTCCCCAGTTCTGGAAGAGCCCTTTGTGTCCACTGTGGCCGTGTGGACATTCCAGCGCTGCTGTCCCAGGGACACGGTGCCTCCAGGCCAGGACTGCCCATTGCCCACTTTCCTTGTCCCACTCGGGTTTACGATGCGTCTCCTGTTACAGGTTGCGGCGGGGGAGGGGGAGAGGTTGGATGCAGGGAGATCAGGCGTTTCGCAGGCTCCATTGCTTACGACTTCTCCTTGGGTGCCATGTGGTGGGTGGCGGGTTGCCTCGGGGAGGTGGGCCACCCTGCCAGGACTCTGCAGGTACAGCCCACGGCCTGGCTGCTTTCTGGCTGCGCCCCACGGTGTACATGAGCCTAGCACTTGGCAGGAGGATGTTGGAACTGGACAGTGAGTGTGTCCTCTTTTTGGTGACTTCATCAGCTTTCTAGTAGTGGCTTGGCTTGAAGGGCACTTGAGCCGGTTCACCCCTGCATTGTGGTTCCACTGTGGCAACTGGGCGGAGGGCGGCTGATCTGCTGCTCTGATGGGGAACCGGGGCCAGACGGCTGTGAAGTCAGTTACGGTGCCTGTGCGCCTCATTTGCTCTCTCTGCTCCTGGCTCAGCGCTGACCTGCCTCGTCTCTCCCCCAGGACACGGCTGCCTCCCTGCCGCTGGCTGAGCCCGCCACCCTCGCCCATGAAGACGAGCCCACCATGTTTTATGGCACCCACTTCATCATGTCTCCACCCACCAAGAGCAAGCTGAAGCGGCAGGGCCAGCTGCTGTCCAACGTGCTGTCCCGGACGCTGAGCTACAAGTACCGCGACCTGGACACCACCTTCACCGGCTTGGGTGCCAGCGATGACCCCGCGGAGCTTTCCACCCAGCTCTCAGCCCCCGGGGTCTTGAAAGTGTTTGGGGACAGCGTCTGCATGGGCACCCACTACAAGAGTGTGCTGGCCACCTGCACATCCAGCGCCCAGGAGCTGGTGAAAGAGGCCCTGGAGCGCTACGCCCTGAGCCCTGAGTGTGCCAGCCAGTACGTGCTGTGTGACGTGGTGGGCCAGGCCGGTGACTCCGGGCGGCAGTGGCAGGCTGAATGCTTTCGGGTGTTCGGGGACAACGAGAAGCCCCTCTTGATTCAGGAGTTATGGAAACCCCGAGAAGGCTTGTCCCGGAGGTTTGAGCTGAGAAAGAGGTCAGACGTGGAAGAGCTGGCAGCCAAGGACGTGGACACCACGACAGCAGGTGGGCAGGAGACTCGGGGCGCAGTGGCTGGTCAGGGGAGGGCAGAGAGGCAGAGGAGCGGCTGGTGGGGGCGGGGGTGTGTCTGCTCGGCTCCAATGGGGCCTCTGTCTCGTGTCTGAGGACATCATCTTTCACTCCCACTTTCGCGGTGGCCTCCTGGAGGCTGGCGTGCTTGGTGGCTGCGACACCAAGGGTGCTGCAGGCAGACTCCCCGTCCTGAGTAAGGGTCATTGTCCCTGTCTGACTACCCCGTCATTAGCTGCAGAGACACTGTGTCCAGTGTGGTGTGGGTTCGTCACAGGAAATCCCGTGCCTGAGGCCCTGGGTGACTCTTAGGAGCAACCCAATGAGAAGGTAAAGCAGCCAGGTCTCCAGGGCTGCAGGGTGCATTGGGGTGTGCACGGGCCTGTGGGTGCCGGGCAGTGGGGACTGTGCTGGGGGAGGCCCAGCCAGCGTCCATGTGAGGCGCACAGGCAGCAGCAGCAGCTCTGGGCCCCAGCCCTGGGGCTGGGGGGCCCCGGGGCCACTGCTCTGGGTCTGGCTGTTATTCAGTTGGTGGGAAGAATTGATTACCTTAATAGGTAAATAAAAAAAATAACTTTTCAAATGTCAGAAGACTCTTAGCTGTATCTCAGATCATGTGTGACTTTTTCTTAGTGTCCCCTAGAAAAGGGTGACTTTACATGAGCAAGTGGCCTCGTCTTATGTGGCCCAGAGTGGAGGGACAGTAAGTGGTCTCAGGAGATCCATCACTTGGTTTTGCGATTTTCCAGGGTGGAAAGTGGCCTTTGAGCTCTCACAGATGAGCTTGCATGTCCTCGAGGTGCTGTGACGTCCTTTCTTCTAGTTTTGCCTCTGGGGTGAGCGTGGAGCCCACCAGACCCTTTTGGGGTGTGAAAACAGCGGTGTGTGGGTGGTGGGACTCCCGGGGGCTGATCTCCCTCAGGCCTGGCCGAGACCGTGGCTTCATCACCCAGAGACAGCGTGCCCCGGTTGCGGCGGCCCACTGCTGCCTTAGGCAGATTGCTCGCCTCTTCGGGCCTCGGTCAGGTCCCCGACCTGGAGAATGGAGTTCGTGCAGTAGCTCACACAGCACCGGCACGGTGCTCAGGAGGTGCCCCAGGTGGCAGCAGTGTCACTGCCGACCCTTCCTTCGTCGGTGAAAGTCCGTCTTGCAGGCTGCTGGTGCCTGGCCCAGGGTGGGGTGGGGCCTGCGGCAGGGAGCAGGGTTTGATGGCTGACGTGTTATGGTTCTGGCACATGGAGTGATCAAAAGCAAGTCGATGCAGAGGATGTTGTTGTTGTTTTAAGTCCCTCAGACCTGACTCCCTCACCCCACAGGCCCCGGCATCACAGGGTTGGCATCTTGTCCCAACCCCTCATTCTGGTCGCAATCCCGGGAGGCCAGCTGTGGGTGTGGGTGAGGGGCCAGTGTTCCGTGTGAGGCCGTTGTTCTGCCCCGTTTTCTCTGCTGCAAGGAGCACAGGTCCCTGGGCCAGCCCTGCCTGTCCCGAAGGTCACCAGGCCCTGGGCGCCTGGGCGGGGCCTGGGAAAGCCTGCTCTGTGCCGCACGGCCACGTCCTGGACGGGGACCCTGGGGGCCAGATGCCACCTGTGGAGGTGGGGGATGTGGTCCTCTGCTCACGGACCCCTTTATTCCCGCTCCTTTTATAGCTGTTGGGGCAGGAGAAGGCCTGTTGCTCAGAGCCTATTCAACCTGGTGGTTTTGCAAAGCCTTCCAAATAAAGAGTCCATTGAGCAAGCCTGGCCTCGCTGACACACTTCTCTGGCGGACGGCGGGTTGGGTTACCTGCCCGGAGCAGGCCTCCCACCTCAGGGAGGCGGCCTTCCTTCGTGGCTTGCCACTCGGGGTGTAGTCTGGGGCCCTCCATGCCTTCCGACCTTGCCAACCCCCTTGCCGGTGACAGTGAAGATGGTGTGGTGATTGACATGGTGTTCCAGGGTGGGCGCACTTGCTCCTGTCATCAGAGACACGCACGGGCCGGCTTGGTGCCGGCCGGGGCCACGCAGGACAGATGCCCACGGCGCAGAGCCCTGCTCCAAAGCCTGGCCGGGGTCCCGGACCTCTGAGTTAGCGCCTTCACTTGGTTGTTCCTGTGACTCGTGGGTCTGTGACACAGGGATGTGTGTGCACACTCACACGTGGGGCATGCAGCTCGCACACACTCTGAACGGCCGCCTGAGCAGCAGGGGCTGTGCTGTAGTGTCTGTGCATTTGCAGGTGGCTGTTGTGTGGCCCTGGACGCTGCTCTGACACCTCGTCACTGCCTCACAGGAGTCCCACCGTGAGGGAGCTGACACCTGCTCAGGGGCCGATAGGCGGCCCAGGGTCCCCTGTGCCATCCTCACCGACAGTGGGGGCCACAGAGAGACCCAGAACTGCTGTGGAGGCGAGGCATGGAGAGGGTGCCGGCCCCGGCCAGTGGCTGTGTGTGCAGCGTGATGAGAAAGGGTCTCGGCTCATCCGTGTGCCCTGGGAGGGGCCTTTGGTCCCTCCTTCTAACTCTTGTTCCCTAGTGGGTAGACAGTGGCAAGGGGAAGGACCACGAGTGTGTGCCTTGTCTGTGTGTACACACGAGTGAGTGTGTATGTGAATTAACGCCAGCCTTCCTGAACACTGGCTCGGTAATTTGCACTACTTCAGTCATTGTCCCCACAGCAAAGGACTCGGTGCTTGTTAGTGTGTGGGGTGTGCTGGTCGCGCTGGTTTCGGAGGTGGCCTTTAGCCAAAGCCCATGGCGCGCATCTGAGGAGCAGCGGGGCGTGGACACCAGAGCCCCCAGGCCGGGTCTCCTGCACACGCCCTGGGATTCCCCGGAGACTCCAGTGGGAACGTGGGTGTGCCAGATGCTTCCGGGGGCA
Source organism: Sturnira hondurensis (assembly GCF_014824575.4). Classification (NCBI taxonomy): domain Eukaryota; kingdom Metazoa; phylum Chordata; class Mammalia; order Chiroptera; family Phyllostomidae; genus Sturnira; species Sturnira hondurensis. The sequence goes on from NW_028082364.1 coordinate 5,793,033, forward strand.
CTGCCAGTGGATCCAGCCCCTCCCCCTTCACCACTTGGGCCACCGTTGTACGCTCAGGCGCTTTGGTGTTTGTTTTCCATAAATATTGCCTTTTCACAGCTGCCACTTCCCCTGGTTTCCAGAGGATCAGACTGTTGTGCATCAGCTCTGGAAGAGCCGGGGCCGGTGTAGGGGGGGCTGTGAAGTGCCTCTCGCTGCCTTTCCCAGGAGGCGGGTACTCGGCCGGTGCCTTGCGGAGAGGGCTCTGGATCCTGTCACCGAGATAAAGGCGATAGGTCCTTCGGGGAGGGGCCCTGCCAGGCCATGTGGTTTTCATCAGCAGCTGGGGGAGGGTGGGGAAGGGGTCACTGTGCTTCCCGGATGGGAGAGGGGTCGAGGCCGCAGTTCTCAGCCTTGGCCTATTTGGGCCAGCAGTGCTTTGCTGTGAGGCAAAGGGTATTGAGCAGCGCCCCTCTGCCTCTACCCCTGGAGGCAGTGTACCTCGACCAGTCGTGGCAGCCGACAGCTCCTGAGGGCAGAGTCCTGGGCCTGCCTCGCCCTGGCCTGGGAACCACCGGTTTGGGCCCAGCGGCCTGGACTCAGTCTGGATGAGCTGGGTTTCAGCCACACCTAGTGCCTCGCCTCTGGGGCCAGTGGTCATGTGCCCTGTGACCATCAGGCCATACTGCCCCTCCTGCAGCACACTCTGAGGGTCAGAGAAAGCCCAGTGTCCTGAGAAGGGTGACATGTGGAGCTTCTTTTTTGACACTGTGGATGTCTTTCTGTGTGGCCTTCTGGGGCTGCAGAGGGGTTGTGTCGGTGGGCTCCTGGGAAGCAGGGCCTGCTTCGCTTTGGGCGTTCTCTTTGGAGAAAGGCCAGCTGACAGTGTTTCGAAAGCCTCTGCAGCTTGAGGCTCTGCCTGCAGGTCACACAGTTCCAGGGACACCTTTGCATCAGCCACTGAAGGCTGGGACTCACTGCCCTTCAAATGTCTGGCACCTGGCATATAGTAGGTGCTCATTGAAAGCCTGGTGAAGGGCTGACGTCACGTGGAAGAGTAGGCTCTTCTCGGCTTCCCTGTGCATCCCGGACTCCGGAGCTGGAGTCTGTTTTCTTTGCGGCGGATCTGGGACAGGGAGGAGGGTGGCAAGCCGATGGCATGGCTGTCCAATTCTGCAAGTTGTGGCTTCAGCAACCGGGGAGATGCTGCTCTGGCACCTGACAGTGCGACCTGCCTGCCTCCCCTCTCTTCTAAGCTCAGCTGCGTGGCTGGTGGCGGCAAAGGTGTCATCCCTGATGACACACACCCAACACCCAACTTTGGGTGTGTGTTTGTCTTCCTACCTTGTCATCCATAGACGGGTAGATAGCGGCTGACCCCTGGTGACCGATAGGGATGTTCGGGCTCCATTGCTAACGGTATGCCTCGAACCCAGTTCTCCCCTGTCCCCCAGCTGGCTGTGGTCCATTTCTTTTGATGTTTTTTTTTTTCTTGCTATGAGTCTGAGTTTTAATAAGTCATATCAGGTTGAGGGAGGCGATCTGAGTTTTTTTCTCCTTTTATTTAGGAGCAACTTCCTCCTGAGTCTTGAGTAAGACTTCTTGTTACCATGACTCAATGATAGAGTCACTGTGGAGAATGTCTACTTTAACCCCCACCTTTTTAACCGGTCTAAAACTAGAAAAGTAATTGAACTTAAAAGCCATTTAAGAATTTTTAATTCAACAAGGTCATAAAGTTCAATGGTTACTTGCTGACAGCCAGTTTTATGCTTCGATGCACTGCTTCGTTTTTAAAGAAGATTCATAGCCTTTGGTTTCACATAGACACAGACTCAGAAGGAGGTTTAACAGCCGTTCTCCCCAAGTGGGCGGCACTCACGTGGGGCCTGGCTGGCAGCACCACCCGCCGGGGGAGACGTCTGGCCCTGGTGGCGCACCGCGAGCCTCCAGAGGAAGGTGCTCATGCTCACCGTGGAAAACACGGGGGGAGACCAGAGCTGGACACACTTTCTGCTCTTCATAACCGTGAAACTTGTCTAGTACTGAGAGCCGCGTAAGAAGGAGACATAGAGCCTTGGACCTAACGGGGTGGGGCGTTGGAAGCAAGACCCCCAAATATTGCCTGGACCCTTGAGGGCGGCACATTGAACTTCAGGATGGAGTGAGAAGAATCTGCTCCCTGGTCACAGGAGGTAACGAAGACTTGTCTTCCTGGACCTGGGCTCCAGGCGGGAAAACTAAAGACTCTTCCCTGGAATTGGAAAGCACCCTTCCTCTCACGTGTGTTTGGGGTTTGGAACTGGGCTGCTCCTGTGGTCTGGACAACCCCTGGATAAGAAATGAAATTGTAGTGTACGTAATTTGATGGAGTCCACGGACCTCTGAGAGAAACAAAGCTCATCCTCTTTGGAAGGACACGCCTTCTTCACACAGGCATCCCAGGCTTTGCCAGAGATGAGCTCATAAGCCAAAGTTACATGATCCATGAAATGATGCTACTCTAGATGAGTCAGGAGGAAACAACAAATCAGATTGAATCAGATTCTCAAGAACATTAGGAACTGGGACCATTATATAATATTGAGTAACCTAACATGTTTAAAATGTTTAAAGAAATAAGAGGGAGGGGAAAAACAGGCGAGAAAGAGTGTCATCTAAAAAGGCAGGGAACGTTTGGAAAAGAACGAGATAATGCTTCCAGTAATAGAAATATCAGCATTTAAATGGATATTTCAGTGAAGGCTTCAGCAGCAACCAAATACAACTGAAGAGAGTAGAGAACCGAGAGGCGGATCTCCCATCGCCCTGAAAGAAACTCAGGCCGTGAGACATGGAGAACAGAACGAGGGGGCCTGTCATGGGTCTGCCCGAAGAGGATCAAGAGAATGGTGGGGAGAACATATTCCAAGGACACGCCTGAAAATGTTACGGACATCACAAAATGAAAAGCGTGGAACTCAGGATATCCTGTGTGAGATAAACAAAAAGGAATTTACCCCTTGACACCTAGTGGTGGTATTGCAGGTGTGAAAATAAATAAAGGAAACCACACTCAAAATGGAGTTGAGAAGACCTGGGGGAGCTCTCCCACGTTATCATGCACCTTATTTTGCATGTTTTCCTCCAGTAGGAGGAGCTGCCCTTGCACTTTAGGACGGCAAGAAGCTTACTCCACTACAGTAGGACAAAGGAGGGTTTTCCCCTTGCCTAGCAACAGACCCAGCCAATGAGAAACCGCCATGACTCAGCCAATGGGAAGTCATTACACTTCCAACTGCCACTCCCGGCTCGCTCCAATGGACACTTTGTTTATAGTTCCTCCCACCCCCTCCCTGCTTTTTCTCTCTCAGATTTCCCCTCCTTTGTTCTCCAGGCTTGCCTATCGTTTGCTATAGCATGGACATCCAGAATTGTATTTCCTCTGCCAACCCGAATAAAGTCATTTTTGTGGGCAAAATATCTGGCTATTTTATTTTTAACATTGATACAGGACACTGAGGACAGAGGTTTTTACAGCTGCCAAAAATAAAAGCCAGGCGAGCGGCAGGTCAGCCTGATTGCAGACTTCACGACAGGAATGTAGAAACCAGCAGACAGCAGCTGAGACCTTGAGAGCAAGAAAACAAAACTTCCCAGCTGGAGGGGGCCAGCCTGGCTAAATTTTCATCCAGGCACCAGCCACAGAGGCCTCGGCCCGTGCTGCTTCTCACCAGCAGACTCTTGCTGTAAAGGCATTTCTAAAGGATGGGCCTTATGTAGAAGGCCAACTGAAGATGCCCCTGGAGCGGGAGTAGATCTGAGGAGTAAGAAGAAATGGTGAGCAAAGAAACAGATGGTAGGTCAAGGTAAATGCAGAAAACAATAAAAAAGCCAAAAACCAAAGTCCATCTCCCCAAGCCTGAAGTCTGAAATTCTAACCCTGTGGCAGACCCCTGAAAACTACAACTCCCGTGAAGCTCTGCATGGCACGCATGCGCTTTTGCATGCACGGTGTGCGTGGCAGTTCTAGAACGTTGCGTCGAGGGCCTGGGCGCCATGTTGGGGCCCAGGGGACAGCGGAGAGACGCTTGAACCGGCGGGAGCGGGTCAGACCTGGAAGGAGCCCCGCCCCTCCCGCCTCGGCGGATCATGACCCGGGCAGCGGCCAAGGAGGTCGCGGTGGCGGGGAACGTGGCGTGGCTGGGCCAGCGCTAGAGATGATGCCGTTTCCGGTGACAACCCCGGGATCACAACAGACCCCGCCGTCCCCCAAGCTCTATGGCATCTCCTCCCCCATCAGTTTAGCTGCCCCCAAGGAGACAGACTGCGTACTTACTCAGAAATTAATTGAAACCCTGAAGCCCTTCGGGGTTTTGGAAGAGGAAGAGGAACTGCAGCGCAGGATTTTAATTTTGGAAAAATTAAATAACCTGGTAAAGGAATGGATACGAGAAATCAGCGAAAGCAAAAGTCTCCCGCCAGCTGTCGTTGAAAATGTTGGAGGCAAAATCTTTACGTTCGGTTCTTACCGATTAGGAGTGCACACAAAAGGTGCCGACATAGATGCGCTGTGCGTTGCACCAAGACATGTTGACCGAAGTGACTTTTTCACCTCCTTCTATGATAAATTGAAGCTACACGAAGAAGTAAAAGATTTAAGGGCTGTTGAGGAGGCATTTGTACCAGTTATCAGACTGTGTTTTGATGGGATAGAGATTGATATTTTGTTTGCAAGATTAGCACTGCAGACTATTCCAGAAGATTTGGACCTAAGAGATGACAGTCTGCTTAAAAATTTAGATATTAGATGCATAAGAAGCCTTAATGGTTGCCGGGTAACGGATGAAATATTACACCTGGTACCAAACATTGACAACTTCAGGTTAACTCTCAGAGCTATCAAATTGTGGGCCAAGTGCCACAACATCTACTCCAATATACTAGGTTTCCTAGGAGGGGTTTCCTGGGCCATGCTAGTAGCAAGAACTTGCCAGCTCTACCCAAATGCAGTAGCATCAACTCTTGTACGTAAATTTTTCTTGGTATTTTCTGAATGGGAGTGGCCAAATCCAGTGCTCCTGAAAGAGCCCGAAGAACGAAATCTGAATTTGCCTGTGTGGGACCCAAGAGTAAATCCCAGCGATAGGTACCATCTTATGCCCATAATCACACCAGCTTACCCGCAGCAGAACTCCACGTACAATGTGTCTGTTTCAACGAGGATGGTCATGATCGAGGAGTTTAAGCAGGGGCTTGCTATCACACACGAGATTTTGCTGAGTAAGGCAGAGTGGTCCAAGCTTTTTGATGCTCCGAGCTTCTTTCAGAAGTACAAGCATTACATTGTGCTGCTAGCAAGTGCCCCGACAGAAAAACAGCACCTGGAGTGGGTGGGCTTGGTGGAGTCGAAGATCCGAATTCTGGTCGGGAGTTTGGAGAAGAATGAGTTTATCACGCTGGCACATGTGAACCCTCAGTCATTCCCAGCACCCAAAGGAAATCCTGACAAGGACGAGTTTTGTACAATGTGGGTGATTGGGCTGGTGTTGAAAAAGCCAGAAGGTTCTGACATGCTCAGCATTGATCTCACCTATGACATCCAGTCTTTCACTGACACAGTTTATAGGCAAGCGATAAATAGTAAGATGTTTGAGATGGATATGAAAATCGATGCAATGCATTTAAGAAAAAAGGAACTTCATCAGCTACTACCTAATCATGTGCTTCAGAAGAAGAAAATGCATTCTGCGGAAGATGTCAGATTGACAGCCTTGAGTGACAGCAGTCTCGACTTGTCTGCAGCTGGTGAGAACAGCGTGGCTGCCGTGAAGGCTGGCGCTGTTACTGGCGCCTGTCAGGGCGGGAACAGCCCCACACTGGCTGTAGTGGCAGCGTCTGTGACCAACATGCAAGTTACTGAAGTGTCCTTGCAGCAAGTGAGTCCCGCTGAGGATGCCCGGGGTGCACCGAGTGAAAGCATGCCTCAGACGGCCCCCCAAGCAGCCATTTCTCCACCACTGAAGCCCTCGATCACTAGAGTTGTTTCTTCAACGCTTTTGGTAAACCACCCACCCAGGCCTTCAGGGAGCACAGCAACAAACATAGCTAATCCTATTGTAGGAGTCTAGAGGACATTCTCACCTCATAATGAAGAAGGACTGAGGAAGCCAGAACAGAAAAGAGTAGGTACAACGCAATTTGGAACAAACCAGACAGCAGCTTCTCTGTTGGCCTGGCAGGAGACCCCCAGGACAGACCTTTCCAGTGCCCCTGCCCTCTGCAAATCCTATTCCTGTTATCAAGAATTCAATAAAACAGATTGAACTGATGAAAACAACCTCAAGGGTCCGTGAATAGTATCTGCCAGCTCGATCTGTCATCTTCAAATGCTAAAGGAGGAGAATGAAGGGTGTCAACCTAGATAAGACTCAAAAATAGGTTTAAGCTTATTGGGTAATTTCCTTTGCTGGGCTAGTCTTGGTCAGAAGTCCAGGTTAGTGTGTGAAGCTAGACGTACTGTTATTAATGTGTCAGCAACAGTTGTACTATTTCAAAGGATCACTTCCCTTAAAGACAAAAGAGAACCCTCCAGCCACTCGCACCCCTGACCGACATCCTGGCCGGATTTGTGTCTGGTGCGTTGTTGGGGAACTTTGCAGTCCAAATTGGCCTCTGATATCCTTATGTTGGTGTACTGTATATTATTATTAGAGAGTGGAACTAATTTTAGATTTTTAAGCTTGATGAGTTTTAGTTTTTTCCTAAAGAGTTTTCCTCCATTATCAGTCTCCAAGTTGGATACCGCCGTGCAGTGGTACATACTGTACTTAAGAAAAAGTGTAAAAATACCTCTAGCTCACTCCCTGTGAGGTAGCTGGAACTTTTCAGAATGAAATGTCAGCTCTTAGGACATACACTTGACATCGGAAGAGTAATTAGTGAGTCTTTGCTTTGGATGGGAGATGGTCAAGAAACGATGTATCGTCTTTATTCTGTAGAATTGTCAGTACGGTGTGTGCGATTGATGATCTTGCTGCTAACGAGGCTCTGTGTTCTCTTGTCCATAGTCATTTGTCCCCAAACAAGGTAGCCTCCTGGCTTCCCACCTCCTCTCTTTGCTTGTGTGCATGTGACATGCTTATGTTTCCCGAAACCCCAGAATGCTGGTATTTTCTTAACCATGCTATGAAATCAACAGTCCTATGGCCACAGGGCATAAAACACTAAGTTCTGATTCCACGGCTAATATTTTAGTGAAACCTCACTGAAAGTGATGCCTGTGAGGCGTGCTGTCCATCCCGGATGGCCATTCAATCTCTGCACACAAGAAATTGTGTCCTCCACAGAATGCCTGTTTATAGGAAGGTTAGTGTCTGATTCAAACAGGTAAGCAGAAAGATCTTTTCTCCAAGAAGTCTATGCCAATGTTTGCTTTTAAATGACTTACTAAAGTTCATCAGTAAATCTTACATCTAGAAAAAAAAATTTCTAGCAAGCACCTAACATCTAGTTGGCTTTCTACTCGTTTGTTTCACCCTACAAACTGCTAGGCATGCCTTTCTTTAAAACAAATCCCCTCGTGATTAAGCAGCAGAACGTCTGTGTCTAGGAAACACGAGTGACAGCAGATGTGGGTGAGTGGAACCAGTCCTCCGGAGTCGGGATGTGGCACCCGGACAGGCTTTCCCGGTGGCCCGGCTCCGGCCCCTCCACTGTGCTCCTGTCCTCACCTGCATTTTCACGTTAGACTGCAACTTCCTAAACCCCTGCCTTATCCTTCCAGATTCATTTTCCCAGAGCAGAGATACAGTTTCGTTCCTTTGGGGCTCTGCAGGAATCGAGACTTTCTTTGCAGCAGAGCTTTCTGACGTCTAGTGCCCAGTGGTCGTGCTGGGCGGTCACCCTGCCTTCTCCCTGCAGTCACGAGACGGGCGAAATCCGCACAGTGGCTGTACGTTCGCGAGGCCCGGGCCCAGCGGTCGTCCTGTCCTGTGCTTGCACGTTGTTTGCTAAGCTGGAGAAAGGGACCTTTTTAATTCCAGTTTTCATTACCTGGATATGAGACTGTTTTTATATGATGTGCGTGGTGTCTCGTGGCTGGAGTTTGTCTTACAGTGTCTGTTCTCCTCGGGCTGTTCGAGCACTATTTGGAAACCAGATGATGTGTCGTTCCACTTCAAGCACAATAAAATTAACAGCAGACCAGCGGCTGAAGGGGTCTCGATCCCACATGGACAGTTGGATGTTCTCACATTGTTCCGGAGGAGGGTAGAGACGCCAGAGGACTGTTTTACTTCATTGAATCTAGAATTCATGTTATAATGTTAGGGGAAATTATGAAAAGTCTGAAACTTCAAATCATTAAGGGTAAAAAGTGGAGTTTAAAAACCTAATTCAAAAGAAGTTGGAAGGGAAAAGGGGCATAGAAAAACACAGCGTTAAAAGAAAATACAATCTAAGCCAAATGTGCTTGTCACTGTGTGTAATAAGTGGACCCAACTTCCTGATGAGCAGAGACCATCAGAGTCTGTGGAAAAGTTCAGCCCAGCTGTGTGCTATTGTATTTGTGAGAGACACGCCCAAAATGTAAGACATAAAAGAATGGAAAAAATGCTAATGCAAAGAAGCTGTTCTGTAACAATGTCATCCAAACAGATTTCAAAGCAAAAGTAATTCCCAGGAACAGAAGAGGCCACTGCATCACTGAGGAGAGAAGGCACCACTGAGAAAACGGACCGATGGAAAACCGGTTTGCCCCTGATTAGCCTCCACACAAAGTAACTAAGATGCGCAGAAATGACCGAAGGTGTCCTCGCCACACAAAACTGTAAAGCAGCTCTCTCATCAACGACATCATAAAGGAAAGGGAAACGGTTTGGAGCCTGACGGTGGCTGGCAAACCCTCTGGCAGGAGGGCCCGGCAGTGTGCGCTCCTGCTCGGAGTGGGGGGGGGGGGCGTCCGGCCGCTGTCTCGGCTGCTTAGCTGCCCTTGCGGGGTGAAGGCAGCCCTGGACCACATGTAGACAGACGGCCGGGGCCGGACTTGTCACCCACCCCTCCCAGCTGGTGTCTGTCGCCCCTCATCTGTCGGATGTTTATGGTAGAGCCGCCCCACCTAACAACTGGAAGTGCATATTATCCTTGAATAAGCACGGGGCATGTGCGAAAATTAACCCCTGCCAGCTCAGAAAGTAAGACAACATCTCTCCAGGCGTCCGATTCTTAGAACACGGTGTCTGACTGCAGGACGGTACGTCCGAGATCGATAACGGAGAACACGGAGACTTGCAGACGGAGGCACAGAAAAAGCTCGTACCACGAAGAGGGTGAGTGTGGCCAGAGGGCTCCTCGTTGCATGAAATAGTGAACAGCGAAAGGGAGAAAGAGGTCACGAGCAAGAAGACTTTGTAACGCTTGAAACTGACGCAATTACGATCCAGATTATATTAAGGATGCCAAAAAACCCTCGTTAGCAGTAAGGGAACTACCGATGAAGAACAGAGATTTTTTATGAGAATGAAGTTTGCAGTGTGAGGTGAGGGTGAGGAGCAGTGGGGACACTGACACGGCCACGACGAGTGTGCCGGCTGCTCTGGTCACCGGCTCTCATCTGGCAACTGTTGATCGGCCCACAGCCTGTGTCCTATTCATGCTACAAGCCCGTCTCCGCCCTCACACTGTGTGGAGCTGATGTGCTCCTTCTCATGGGTCCCTTTACAGCCCGAGGTGGCCAGAGCCTGAGGTCACCTGTGCAGCCCTGTCCAGAGCCCCCCACACCCCCAGTGTGCCACATAGGTATGGCTCCCCCTGCATGTCGTGGCGTGAGGAAGGTTGGGGAGGCTGTTCATGGGTCCCCAGGGGCGTCTGTAGCCGAGTCCTGTACTGGTCTAAAGTTCGAGACGACACCCATAAGGTGGGACGGGGACGCAGCGAGGTAGTCACGCAGCAGCGCACAGCGGGGAGCTGTGGGATTAAATGGGCCGCAGCTGCACGTGGTGTCGCAGACCCAGTCACGATGTACAGGGGAAACACCAGTTTTCCCCTGAAACCGACAAGTGCTGTCAGGACGAGGGTGCTCAGAATACTCCCACCTTTGGGCCGAGCCCTCTTCAGGAGGCGCTGGGGGAGAATACCGTCCCGAGCTCATTCTTACTGTCGGCAGAATCTAGTTCCCCGGAGCCGCCGGACTTGGGTTGAGGTTCCGTCCCCCTGCCCTGCCAGCGGCCCTCTGGGGTGCCCTTCCTCCCGCCCTCCTTCTGAGCCCTGCGCCCTCGGGCTCAGTGGGGCAGCAGCGCTCCCTCCTGCTCTGGAGCTGTCTCTCCTCTCTGCTTTTAAAGGCTCCTGAGCTTCAGTGAGGCCCACCTGGATAATGGGGACCCCACGGTGGGCTGAGTAAAATGAGTCACATCTGCAAAATCCCGCTTTGCCACATGGCGGAACACACGGCTCACACATTCACAATGCCACCCACACTCGGCAGGGGGTGATCTTTTGGCCCCAGTGACCGCCATCTGCAACCACACTCCCCCTCAACCTCCACGCTCCCCAGTAGAGCCTCCCCCTGTGAGAGGGTCCATGCAAGTCCCAATCCTACCGTCTGAACACTGTCGGGTGAGGAGGGCCCTGGGTGTGACCCACTCGGTGCAGGCCCTGGGGGCCTCGGGGCGGGATCTGCCCGGTCCCAGCACACAGGTGGGCAGGCACAGGTACCAGTCTGGCGCCCTGGCGTCCAGGGGAAGCAACAGTGAGGAGGGGCGGCCGGGCCGAGGCCCACCCGGCGGCAGCTGCCCTTCCCTTCCCACAGCAGCACGTGTGGGCAGCGGGCGTTCCCTGCAGCACCTCCCGTCAGGAGCCTCTGCGGGCCTGTACTCTGTCCCTTCAGTCGAAGCTGGCACCGCTTCTTTCTGCTGCGTGATTTTCTCAGGAACCCAGGGGCTGTATGTGGCCCCGGGGCCGCCTCTCCATTCCAGGAAGCCCCCTCCACAGAGCTCACCTCTGCAGAGCTCATGGCTGCCACTGGGCGGGAGGGCCCTGCGTGCTCCTGGCCTTTCCCGGGGTTGCTGGTTTGAGTAAGAAAACCTGCTGGAACACCCTTAACCTCTTGGAAGGGTCTTCTGTGGCCGAGGACTTGATCTTTTGATCTTCCCGGGCTGCGGGAGAGGGCTGCCCAGGACACACTCGCCTCTTCTCCGAGTCACACTCTGCGGCCCTGACTTGCGCGTTTTGTCACCCGGAAGGACTGAGAACCTTCAAAGTCATCCAGTCGGGCGACCCTTCCTGCTCACCCCTTGGTCCCTCACTTGGTCCCTCACTTGGTCCCCACCTGCTCGCTCTCGGTCCAGGCAGTGGGGGCAGTGGTGCCTTCTGCCCTTCCCTGGAGATGGTTTCCTCAGCTGTATCCAGGTTCAAGTTCAGCGCTCACTCGGCGGCAGGTTGCCGTCACTACCACGCAGCTGGGATCCTGCTCCCACGACTCTGACCCACGTCCCTCGCTTCCTCTGTGCTGTCACCTGTCACCGGCACTGCCGCTCTCTCCAAGTCAGACTCCTGCAGACAGCTGCTCGGGCAGCTGGGCTTTCCCGGGCGGGTTAGGGCCGTGAGGCTCACCCTCTGAGCCCCTCCACCGCCGCACCCTCTTCCCTGCCCACCTTCGTCCTCACAGCCTCGGCACGGCCGTGCAGACTCCCTGTCCTGGTCCTCAGGGTCCTTCCAGTCTCCACCTGCTGCCCGGTCCCAGAGCACCCCTTCCAGAGATGGAGATCTGGCCTTGCTTCTGTCGCTGCTCAACGAACTGCCGCGTGCGTAGCGGCGTGAAGCAGCAGCCTTTGGGCCCCTCGGTTCCCACGGCTCAGGGGTCTCGCCTGGCTGCGGTCAGGCTGTGCGCTGGCCAGGGCTGCTTTCATGTCCCCCCGTCCCACTGTCATCCCCGGGACATGAAAGTCTCCAAGTTTGTACACGACAACCAGAACTCACACTCATTCTTCAAAGGATCCTGAAACAACGGAAATATTGCAGAATCTTGTCCCTCTACCCCAGAGTAACACCAAGGTCTCACATCTCAGCTGCTGCCCGGTAACAGTCCGCGAGAATGTAGGGTGCTTTCCGCTTTCAAAGATGCCAATTGTTCAAAAAACAAAGCGTGTCTAGGGATTGGTGAAATATATCCCACAAGTGTGTGTACACTGTCATTCACTGATTCATGTAGGAGGTTGAAAACTATGTATATTTGAAAACTTCTACTTATTTCGCCAAGCTGATACATGTGCATAGTTACAATCTTATTTTCTCCCTGTGAATGAAAACCAAAAACAAGCAAAACGCAAAGCATTCCCTGCCCAGCCTTCCCCCTCCTCCCAATTTTACGCTCCCAGAGGGAATCCCTTTCAGCTGTGAGCTATTTCTTTTTTGGCATTTAATTCCACATCTTAAAATAGCCAACTTATCCTACTCTACTTGGTTTTCCAAATTCTGGGTGTTATCTGGTGGCTTCCTGTCAGGAGGTGCGGCTCTGCTCAGCATCCCTGTGTTAACACCCAGGGCCCCCCCAACCCTGTCCCAGCCTCATCATTTTGGTTAGATCAGTGGTCGGGGCTCCCTTTTTTTTTTCTTTTCTTAAGAGAGGGAGAGAAACCTTGATGTGCGAGAGATACATCAGTTGGTTGCCTCTTGCACACCCCCAACCGCGGACCTGGCCTGTAACCCAGGCATGTGCGCTGACTGGGACTCAGACCAGCGCCCTCAGTTCGTCGCAGGCTGGCGCTCAATCCACTGAGCCGCACCAGCCGGGAGAGTTCACACTTTGACGAGCAGGGCTAGCTTTCACACCTGAAGGCCTGTATGTACGAAGATTCCTTTCCTTCTCGCTCAACTCTTAGTTTCTTTGAATGAGTCATTGGCATTATTGCTGATTTGCTTACTCTTTTTCGTGGTACTTTGCATTGATTCAGTGTCCCCCAACTCCCTGCCGATGATCTCACCTGTTTTCACGATGCTCAGATAGATGGGAGACGTATTTTATCTGCTGCCGTGTTCTGGAGCCTTCTGCCTGCTGTGCGGGCTGGCTGCTCCGAGAGCCCTCCCCTGTCGCTGTTCCCCAGGGGGACCCCTGGCTGTTCCCTCCTCTGAGGTCGAGGCCACACTCTCGTTCCGGTGGAGTGTCTCCTCCGAGTGGCTTCCCAGGAAAGGGCACTCGGGGGTTGAAGTTGCTTCCCACCCTGTGCGTCTCAAAAGACCTGTGTTCCACCCTAAAGCTTCGGTGACAGCTTAGCTGGGTTTAGAGTTCAGAGTGAAAATAGTGCTCCCACCCAGCATTTGGAAGGCTGGGTCTGTTCCTTTAGCTTCTGCCCGTCTCCGTCAGGGAGGGCTCGGAGCACCTCGGGGACCAGACGCGGCCTTGGGTTTCAGCCGAAGAAAACTCCGGGTCTCGCTGCGCTGCCCGCCCCCGAAGGCTCCGCTTCCACCTGCCCCTGACTAGCGGCTTAAGCGTTTCATCTGCTCAGTTTACCCATTATCTTAATTAGGTTATTAGTTCCTTCTGGAGAGGGGACGCTCTTCCCGGATTAAGTCTCTAAGTGGTTCGAGAAGTTCCAAGATTCACCGTAGGGACAGCGCTCCTCAGCACTTTAAAACGTAATTTCCCCTGTTCCACAGTCAGACACGGCCGTAGATGAAAATGCGGGAAATAAAGGGAAGTAGAGAGAAGAGCAAAGACCACCGCACAGTCACCTCCCGGAGAGGGTCGCGGTCGGCATCCGGCGCCCTCGACTGCGGGCCTGTCTGTGTTGCATGGATTTCCTTCTTCGCTAAACCAACCCACGCACACAGTTATCTGGCCTCTATTTTCCTACTTCCTGTGTGTGTTTCCTTGTACCGTGAGCGTCATTCGCGGTACCAGTGAGTGTGCGTCCCTGACCCTGTCCCTGTTAGCTTTTCAGACTGTTTCCCATTTTTCTCTATTTATAAATAACACTTATTATACTAACAGTTGTGCATGAAAATGTTAGATTCCTTTTTGATTATTTCTGCAGGACATTGACTTGAAAGAGGAATTCCTTCGTAGAAGGCTGGAGACAGTTTAGATATAGATGTGTTTATATCTTAACAGTGATGAGGTCGGCAGCACCTTGACAGCTGTGTTTAGAGTTGGGGCCTCCCCAGCAGTTGTGGAGACGGTGCGCCCTCTACCCTGGGCACCACGTGACTCTGTCCTTAAAACTCTGCCAGTTGGACAGGGGAGAAACATATCTCATTGCTTTAGTTTGGGTTCCCTTTACTATCTATGAGGGTTTTTTCTTATCCTCACCAAGGACGTGCTTATTGATTTTAGAGTGAGGGGCAGGAAGAGAGTGAGAGGGAGGGAAACAGTCACCTCTCATACAGGCCTGCCTGAGCTTCAAAACTGCAACCTTGGTATGTGCCCTGACTGGGGGTCGAACCCGCGACCTTTATAACCAGGGCAGGTCGAACCGGTTGTATTTCTCACGCTGTGCCCGTCTCCCCTCGCTTCCCACGTCTTTGCCCTGGGTTGTCGTGCCCCGAGGCCCACCTGGGAACCACGGTGCTGTAGGCCGTGCGACGCTGGGGGGCTTTGCTCCCTGTAGGTTTTCACAAATTTGCCCCCTGGGTCCGTGCAGCCGGCCCGTGTTCTCCCGAAGAGAAGTTCTTGGGGCAGCCACGGCGACAGTCAGGGTCCAGTTCGCACGGCTGGAGTGAGTCACGGGGGCGTCGGCCAGCAGCCCCCGCCCGGGCTCCGGGGCCTCCGCCCGCCTGAAGGGGGCGGGAGCCGCAGAAACGCGCCCAAGCGGCGTGCGGGCGGTTTCGCTGCCTTCAGCCCCAGACAGCGGAAGCGGAGGGGCCGGTACACCCGCAGGTTGGATTTATTGTCCTGAACTCGGTGACGTCCAGGAAAAGAGCTGTTTTCCTTTCCAGTGCTGCTCCGAGGCCAGCGCTGTGCCCAGGACGGGGCTCGGATGACAGTCACCAGCCGTCTTCAGAATGGCTTCCCCGCCCCGGGAGCACATAGAGGCCTTTCCTCGGCCAGCAGCGGGGCCCTGGGCACCAGCTTCTTGGGGAGGGGGAGGGAGGGTTGCCTGTGAAGAGCCATGTGACCCGGGGTGCCACTGGCCCCTTCCAGGAGGGCGTGGCGCAGGGGAAAAGGAGCCGTGGATTCCTGCCCCAGCCTGGTGCTTGGAGGGTGCGGTTCTGGGCCGGGAGGCCGCGGAGCTGGGGGAGGGATGCTCCGCGGGGCCCGCGTGGGCGGGGCCCAGGACCCTTGCCACCTCGGCCGGGCCGCCTCCTGCGGGCGGGGCCTCTTCCCCGGCTCCCGGCCGAGACAGCCTGTCCTGGAGCATCAGGCCTGCGCTTCACTGTGATTGCTTAAAATACAAAGGATAATGTATATTTACTTAGAGTTTCTAAAAATCATTTGAGTGAAACACACAACAAAGTTACATACAAAATATACCCTGTTGTGGCTCCTCAGCCCTGGCGCTTCGACACTGGTGCGGCTACCCCAGGACCCACTACGGAGGCGGTTCTGAGTGCAGACGGGCTGAGGACCACTGCTGCGGGCGGTGGGGTCAGAGACCCAGGCCCTGGGCCCTGGGAGGCCGTTCTCCGCCACAGGGTCGGGGGTGGGACCGGGCTGCAGGAGTGGGGTCCAGTGGCTGCAGCCCCAGGCTACACCAGCTTTCAGTCAGTCTGGCCTCATCCCGCCTATGGGAGCCCCTGGGAATCTAGGAGGGAAGGGGACTTTCTCTGGCAGTGTGGCTGCCTGAGAGCCCCAGGATTTCCAGAAAGTGGGTCTGGGGCACATCCCGTCTTGCAGTACTGTCCCTGGTACAGGACAAGCTTGGGCGCTAGAACACTGTTTGGTATGGCCCCGTGTTTGTGCAATGGCGCCGGAAGCCCTGGGGTCTGCCCGTCTGAGGAGAGTAGTGGTCGGACAGGGCTTATTCCCCCTGCTTTCCCTGCTCCCCCTGCCCTGCCTGCTTCCTCTCCGCCCCCCACCATGCACCCCCACCCCCACCTGCCCCTCCTGCTCCTTGCCCCCATGCTCCCACCTGGCCCGCTCCCGCCTCCGGGCCCCCCTGCCCAGCTCGCTCCCTCCCGCTAGTTGCTGGCCTGCTCCGAAGCAGGCAGGGAGCGGCAGCTGCGTGCACTTGCGCTGCGGCTCAGCCTCCTGCCTCCTGCAGCGGGGCCCTGTGGGCTGCGGACAGAGGACGAGCAGGCTTCCTTCTGGAAGGGCAGGTCAATCGTAGCGCTTGCTGGCTCCATCCAGTGCCTGGTAAGGCGGCGCCTGGGCCCCCACTCTCCTGCCCCACGCGGGTCCTCTGGATTTGGTTTGATTTCCTATGGAGCAGTTGTAGGGAGGGCTGCTGCAGGGGGGGTGTGGGGGTGGGAGGAGGGGGCTCAGGAGGAAGGCGCTGGGGCCAGGAGGGGCTGGTGGTGGGAGGCTGGAGCTCTTGGGTTCAGATGGCTTCTCAGCTTCCCTGTAGAATTAGTGCAAAACGGTGCTTCTAGGATGGATAAGACTGTCTTTCCTGGGGTTCGAGCGCGCATGCGTGTGCGTGTGTGTGTGTGTGTGTGCGTGCACGCACGCCCGCGTGCTCTGACTGGGCACGGCCTCGGGAAGGAGCAGCGAGCTGTCCTAGGCGACCGCTGGCTCAGAGGGCGGCTTTTCCGCTTCCTCTCGGAGAACAGGGCTCAGAGCTCCCATTGCATCAGTCACAGCATGACGCACGCACACAGGAGTGCATGCACACAGGAGCACACGCACCAGTGGGCCGGCAGGATGGGCCAGGTGCTGGGCAGGGCCCTGGGCTGAGGTGGCGCCTGCACTGTGACCCAGCAGTGGTCGACACTGTGCCGGGTTTGCCGCCCCGAGGGGAGGGTCACGGGGCTGGCAGCTGTGCCCTGGGCGCTCCTGCAGGTGCCTCCGGACAAGAGAGCTGGCAGCTGCCCTGCTACCTCCCTGCTGCCCGGCTCCAGGGGCTATTGGAAGTGCCTGGCCTGGGCAGGTGGGGTTGGTGGGTGGAGCCTGCGGTCTCTCCCAGCCAGGCCTGTGGCCTCTGAGCTGGTGTGAAAGGAGCTTCCTGAGATTGGAGTGCCGAAGGGCCCTGGGGGGCCTCCCCTGGCTCTGGCTGTTTACCCTACCGGCCCCCCTTTCAGGGATAAACGCCCAAGCCCGGAGGCTGCAGCGGAATCGTGCCAAGGGAACCCCAGCCCCGGCCGTGGAGGGTGCCCGGAGCGCCCCTGAACCCCGGCTGCGCCGCTCGGCCAGCGAGACCAGCCTGAGCCCTGCTGCCACCCAGGAGCCTGGCCCGGACACCATGCGCCACTCCCTCTACGAGTCGCCCCACCTGCTCCTTCTGCAGGGCTACAGCCAGCAACACGTGAGTGGCGCCCCCACCCCACGCCTGCCCCCCCCCACCTGGTAACCTGGGCAGGAGGCTGGCATGTGTCCTCAGAGTAAAGGCCTCTTGCTGTTGGCTAAGTCAGCCGTGAGCTCCTGTCGCTCTGGCCACGATGGGCTATGGCAGCGGGGTGGCTGGGGGCCACCAGGTTGGGCCAGTCCTAGACTCTGGGGAAGGGCTCTTCAGTCCTCATCTTCCAGAGCATTCTCTGTCCAGCTTACGGGAGGAAGCCCAGGGAGAGGGCTGTGTGAGGAGGGCTGCCCAGCTCCTCACTACGCACCCCAGCAGGGTACTGGGTGCCCTTCACAGGGGACTGTCCGTTACCGTCCTCACTGTGTCTAGGGCCACTTCCTGCCCTGGCTTTGGGGGTTGGGGCTCAGGTCTACGTCCTCTCTCATGACAGTGGGTGCCTGGTGGAGCGCTGCCCCCTCAGGGCACAGGGAAGGCCTCCTGCCCCACCCCGGGGATGTCGCGGCTGGAAGGGCCTGGTCCGAGCCACAGCACCTGGTGGCTGCCCACAGACACCCGCTGTCCCCTCGATGTCTCATTCGCTCCTGTCCTCCTCACTGAGTGCCCTCCACCCTGAGCCAGCTCCAGGGCACACTTGGTGACACAGGGGCTCTGGGGCTTGGGCCCCAGGTGGCCCTGCCTTGGCTGTGCAGGGCAGCCAGGGAGGCGCTTCCACACCTCTACTTGGAGCTGGGGGGTGGGGTGGGGAGCTCGGCCTGTGTCTGTGTCCAGGATGCCTGGGTCTGGCCTCTGCGTCCCATGCTGGGACCTCCCTGGGTTTCTGGCTGGCCATCCAGCTGCCCTGGGAAAGCTCCTCCCAGGGCAAGGTGGTCCCCCATGTGGGACAGGCCGGGGCACGCAGCCAGTTGGGACGGGAGTGTCCCAGGACAGGGAAAGTCAGGGGCAGCAGTCCTAGGTCCCAGGCATGGGCACCGTGGACACTGCTGCTCACCGGGTGGCATCCAACCCTAAGGTTGGTGTCTGCCTTCCAGGACAGCCTGGTGTACGTGCTCAACCGGGAGCGGCACACGGTGGGCCAGAGGACGCCCTCCAGCAAGCCCAGCATCAGCCTCTCAGCCCCCGACATCCTGCCCCTGCACTGCACCCTCCGCCGGCTGCAGCCCTCAGGCCGAGAGCAGCCCCGCGGCCTGCTGGTCCTGGAGCCCATCCCCGGGGCTCCTGTTGCAGTCAACTTCTCGGAGGTGGGTGGCCAGACGGTGGTGCTGAGCCACGGCGACCTGCTGTCCCTGGGCCTCTACTACCTGCTGCTCTTCAAGGACCCGGCGCAGGCCCAGCCGCTGCCCGCCCAGGCCCTGGCCCGCCTCCGGGCCCTGCCGCACAGCTGCAGGATGTGTGGGGCCCCGCTGCGGACCCCGGGCGCCTCCCGGCCCCAACCCCTGCGCCTGGAGTTTGAGCCCGACGTGGAGGACGCATTGCTGCGGCGCATCATGACGCTGGTCGAGCCGGGCAGCGACGACCACAAGCTGACGCCTGCCTTCCTCCTCTGCCTGTGCATCCAGCACTCGGCCACGCGCCTCCCACAGGGCTCCTTCGGGCAGCTCCTGCTCAAGATTGCCCGGCTGATCCGCGAGACCGTCTGGGTCAGTCTCAGCCTCAGGTGGGGGGCGGGGGGGCATGGCAGGGCTGTGGTGGTAGGGGGCCTGTTCGGAGGCCTTCCTCTGGCTGTGAGCCAGCCTCCTGGGCCTGTCCACACCTCCAGTCTGGGGCACCACTGGGCCATGGCTTTGTGAGCTCTGGCCCTGTGTCCTCCCCACGGCCCGGCCTGGCCCCACCATGTGCCCAGGAACACAGTGCCCTGGGCCTGAGCCTCCACGGGGCCTGGGCACTCTGTGCTTCCTGCTGGGAATAGGTTGACCCCTGCCGACCCCCCATAGCAGAGCCCTTGTCGGGTTGGTGTTGGGGCCCAGGACTGAAGGTCAACTTCTGTGCGTGGCAAACCCGCCCTCCAGGACCAGGCTCCTGCACCGCAGCCCGAACACCGTGGGGCACTGAGCACCCCGGCCCCACCCACTACGTGCCTCTCCTGGAAAGTGGCGCCCTTGAGGGCAGACCCTGAGCCCCTGTGGGGACCAGTAAATGCTTTTGCGAATGCACACGCACAGTGTCACCGGCTCATTCACTGTGGTGATGTGTGTGATAAGTGTCAGCAGAACCTCCATTCTGGCCTTAGTGAGCGTTTGGCCGAGCCATATGTTTCTGAGAAGGCCGGGTGTCATGTGAACCAGACAGCAGTGAGGCCGTCCCATGGGGTGAAGCAGGCTGACCGCGTTCTGCAGAGGCACGGGAGACCACCACCCGAGGGGACACTGTGCGTCCTGGCTGGAGTGCGTGGTGCAGAGCACGAGGCCACATTGCCGTGTGGACGCGGTGGCATGCGTTTGCTGGTGTCCTCCCCGAGGCTTCCTGTGCGCTCACGTTTGCCTTTCTCCTCTGTGCCTGCAGGGGAAAACCAAAGAGCTAGCGGAGAAGCAGGCGCAGCTGTAAGTGTCCCGTCCCCGCCCCGCCCCTTGCGCTTGCAGCTCGTCCCCAGTTCCCACGGAGTATCACCCACGAGCTGCAGACACCACTGGGCTGGCACTGGGCCCTGTCACACTGTCCTTCCGTCTCTGGGTGGCCATTGTTACTTCTCTAATCACTGCCCAGGAAGCGCTGTGTTTGCGAGGTTTCCCGAGCATCGTGCCTGGGACAGACGGGTTGGGCCCCCTCCGAAGTCGCCTCCCTCCCCCCACACACCCTCGTTGCTCCTGACGAGGGGACTGACCCTTAGCGATGACAGCCTCCCCAACAGCGTGAGGGCCCTCCCACATCTGCCTTCACGGAGGGTGCCATTTCTATCTCATGCACTCCTGGGGCCTGGGAAACCACAACGGTGAAGACATACGTGTTCTGTGACCCACCCGTCCCCACCTTGAGGGGACACTGTGGAGAAGTGCCCCCGCATGGAGGGCAGGGGCCTGCCCTGAGGCCTGGTTGTGAGCACAAAAGTTGGAGGCAACCGTATGCCTGATGCTTGGCAGGGGACAGACACGGAGGACAGCAGGGCCTGGTCTGCCCCAGACAGGCCCCCCAGGGCCTTGTTCTCCAGGACCCTGGTCACCTGTCACCAGGGTCCCTGACCTGGGCCCCCGTGTGTGCACACCCACCTGCACACACACTCTAACAACAGGGGCAGGTGGGACAACGACCGACTTGGCTGAGAGCCCTTGGCTGACCGAGGCGGCCCCTCCCACGCAGGTCTGTGGACGTGCCTCCGCTGTCGGCGTCAGACATATTCCGTGTCTTCCTCCCACTCCCTGGCCTCGCAGGGGTGGGCTGCTGCAGTGTGGTCCCGTTGGCGCCCCACTGAGACGCGCGTGCTTTGTGAGACGGGGTCCCCGAGTCACGCCGCCTCTCTGTCTCGGCAGCCAGGAGCCCCTGTCCCCGGCCAGCTTTGCCCTGGCTGGCCTGCTCCCCGACCTGCAGCACGTCCTGGTGTGGATGGCCAACGCCATTGAGCTGCTGTACTTCATCCAGCAGCAGGGCCCCGTCTACATGCAGAGCTTGGAACAGGAGCTGGACATCACGGGTAGGGCTCTCGCGGAGCTCCCGGGGGCTGAGCGTGGTCGGCGTGGCCGGCGGGGCTGTCTGGCAGGGCTGTCTGGGAGGGCTTCATGTGGGAGGCAGCATTTGGCTGCGCCCAGAGGCCCGTGTGGGCCTTCAGTGGGCATGCACCTGGCAAGAGTTGCACAGGGTCTGGAGAGGCGTGACGGCCCCTGGGACGGGGTCAGGAAGGAGCGGCAGGACTGTCCTGCAGTGGGGGCGGGTGTGACAGCCGAGCACCTGGGGCAGGGGCCACAGCCACTTGTGGACGAGCTCGGGTTTGTCCATACAGCCTCTTGCTCCACCGCGGCAAAGACAAAGCCTTTCACGTCCTTCTCTCCTGTTTGCGGGACCTCAGCTTCTTCCGGGGTCCTGAGGAGACAGCGCCTGGTGGCCTTGCCTCTGGGGGCCCAGACTGCAGCTGTGAGGTGTGCTCAGGGCAGGAAGCCAGGGGGTTGCCGGGGCTCTGCGTGGGCCAGTCAGCTGGACGTCTGCGTGTGCTCAGCTGTGTCTTCTGGGAGGAAAGAACCTGACAGAACAGCTCCCAGGCCTGCATCTCCAGCCCATTTCCCCGGGTGGGCACTGTGAGAGGCCTTACACCTCCCAGGACAGGGCCACTGCCCTCTGTGCACAAGGCCTGTGTCTGAGGTGGCCTGTCTTCTGGTTCCCCGGCCTGGGACATGTGCAGCTGCCCTGCCGAGTCTGGGGAGCCAGGGTGCCTCCTGTGAGGCCTCGAGTCCCCTCGAAGACCCCAGCCCCAAGGGCCAGTGTTGCTGCTGTAGCACCTGGGGGGCGAGGCTCTGCTGGACTTGGCCTTGGCCAGGGAGCGCTGGGGCCTCTGGCCCGTCTCCACGTGCACACAGTCCTGAGCGACGCTGGGAGCTGGGGTGTGCGCTCAGGGAGCCCCGTTAATTCTGGCTCCAGAAGAGCCAGGCGGGCGATGCCCCCATGACTTTAGGCCCAGTGTACACAGGAGGGTGGCCTTTTGGAGAGGCAGCGGTTCGGGGGCCCCTCTGTGCGGCTGAGCGTGCTGCGTGGACACCCACGGCCGGCTGCTTCTCCTGGGTGGGCGGCACTGCTCGCCTAGTGGCTGCCTCCGGTCTCAGGGGCAAGTTGTTGTTGGTCGGGGGGCCTGATGTCACGTCACCCAGTGGATGCTGGGAGAGGGTCCGCTCTGTCAGCCCCGGGACCACGCTGGCAGCAGGAAGGCCGCAGCAGAGCCAAGCAGCGCAGAGACTGGGCAGGCACTGGAGAGCTCGAAGAAAAACCTCATCAGCCAGAGGGCGAAGGGGAGGCTTGGCCAGCGGGCGGCCTCCTGACCTCCAGCAGGAAATGTCTGTGGGGAGATTCTGAAACCAGGGGTGTCCTGTCCTGAACGCTGGGCAAACCGCTTTCCCACTCCCCAGATGGTCTTTCTGTCTGAAGCTCTCGTCCAGGAGACCTCGTTGGTTCGTGCGGGCAGACGAAAGGTTGGCCCAGCCCAGGGCGGGGCTTATTTTACCCATTTGAAGTCCTCCTGCAAGTCTCTGAGACCCTCTCTCAGCCCCTGTAGCTTTCTGGGTCCTCAGGTTTTGGGGGTCCTCCAGTGCTGGGCCTTGGGTGCAAGCGTGCGAGGGAGGGGGGAGGGAGGCTGCAGGCAAAGGCTTGAAAAGGCTCGGTGGGGGCGGGGTCCCTCGGCAGCTCCAGCCTCGCAGGTGCCCCGCTCCAGGAGGTTTTAAACGACTCAGAGGGGCCCTGGGGGCATCTGCTGGGAGCCTGCCTTGCTGTCCCTCCTTGTGCCATCTCTTCCCCACTGGGCCCTGGGCCCACAAGAGGATGACTGTCTGCTTTTGGCCAGATTGGCCCCATAGCTGCCTGCGGGTTGGTGCCCTGCCCCACAGCCCGGCCCTGCGCTGAGAGGCAGGGTGGCTGGGCTTCTTGGCTCTGTCTGCCCTTCTGGTCTGTGTGTGTTCAGGCAGGCGTCTGGCTTTGGGTCCAGGCAGTTCCTGGGGAGTGAGCCTTCCGTGGGCTGAGGGGCAGGAGCCCTGCTCCAAGGGGAAGAGCCTTAAACAGCAACACAGAGAAACAGCGGCTGTCCAGAGTTGGGCAGGGCTTGTCCAGCGGTGGGGAGGCCCAGCCGAGGCCCGGCAGACCCAGCGCCGCCCTCCAGCCCTGAGCGCTTCTTCCCCGACTGCTGCATGTCCTGCTCAGGGCAGCAGCGGGTGGGCAGGCAGAGCCGTGTCTTCACCCCGCTCCCTAGGAGGCCTGGCCGTCCCCTCGCTCACCCGGTGCCTCTGCGCCCCACAGGCTCGAAGGAGTCCCTGTTCTCCTGTGCGCTGTCGGCCAGCGAGGAGGCCATGGCGGAGCTGGAGGAGGTGGTGCTGCACGCCTTCCAGCAGTGCGTGTACTACGTCTCCAAGGTGCCGTACGCCTGCCTCCCTGAGCACGCTCGGGGCCTGGAGGGAGCTGTACACCCTCCCCCCGCCCGGCCCCAGAGGGTGGCAGCCCCGTGCCCAGTCCTCCTGTGTGCCTCCAGGGTCTTCTGGAGTCCCTCCACCCCCAGGCAGCTGTAGTGGGAGCCCCGGGGCTCACTGTGTTCACAGAAGCCCCGAGGCCTGCGCCTCAGGCCCCTCCAACTGCTGCTGTGTCTCCCTCTCGCCCCCAGTCCCTGTACGTCTGCCTCCCAGCCCTGCTGGAGTGCCCCCCGTTCCAGACGGAGCCCCGGGAGAGCTGGTGCCCGGCACCCCAGCTGCCCGAGGAGCTGCGCCGCGTCGTGTCCATCTACCAGGGCACCCTGGACCTCCTGCGGCAGTGCCAGGTGCACCCCGAGGTCACCTCCCAGGTGCTGGCCTACCTCTTCTTCTTCTCCAGCACGCTGCTCTTCAACCAGCTCCTGGACAAGGGTGAGGGCCCGGGCTGGGCCGCAGGCATCCTCACTGGGGTGGCTGGCTAAGCCCTCGTGATGGCTCCTGAGGATGCTGGGCACTGGGCTGTGGCCAGGGGTTTCCAGCCTTGGGGGTCTGTGCTGGTGCCGTGGGGGCTGCAGGCAGAGGCCGTGGAGTATGGGTGTTGCAGAGCACGTTCCCATAGGGACAGAGGCTCGGTCAGTGTTGGCACCAGGCCCCTCAGTCCTCTCCTGGTCCCCGAGGTCCCCAGAGCCCCTGTGGGAGAGGAGGGAACAGGCTCAGAGGAGCAGGGTGACCTTTGACCCCACCTCCCTGCTGCCCAAACCTGGCACTGCGGACACTGCCCTGCTGTCCTGCCCAGGGGCCGCGGGGTGCTGCTGGGGCATGTAACTGCGGGGGCATGTACCCAACACATGCATGTCGTGGCTGTGGACTTCCCTGGCTGGGGTGGGGCCACAGGGCAGGACCAGGGTGGGAGCAAGGGGGCTTGGCTGGCAACTTGGACCTTGTCCCTGTGCACTTGGGATGCAGTGACTGTCATAGCCCCTCCCTGCTGCCTTCAGCCCTGCCTCCCAGGCTTAACCCCCTGCCCCCCACCCAGCTAGCAGGGCCTACAAGCAGGTGAGTGACTTAGAGCCCATGTGATGTCTCCCATCGGTCCTCTGAGGCCCGGAGCAGGGATGGACAGGCACAGGGGGACAGCTGGGGCCTCCGGTGGGCAGCGGACCTGGTCTAGAGGAGCAGCCTGGGCCTCACAGCCCTGCCCCCCTCCCCAGGCCCCTCTCTGAGTTGCTTTCACTGGCCCCGAGGCGTCCAGGCCTGCGCCCGCCTGCAGCAGCTCCTGGAGTGGACCAGGGGCGCCGGCTTCGGGGAGGCCGGGGGGCACTTCTTCCGGAAGCTTTCCTGCACCCTCAACCTGCTGGCCACTCCCCGCGCCCAGCTCATCCAGGTAGGAGAGGCTTGGAGAGCCGGGCAGGCGGTGTGGGGGTGGGGGTGAGGGTGGGGGAGCCACGGGCCAAGCTGGCCCTGGGGCCTGACTGCAGGGCCTCAGAGGACTTGAGAGCCGCTCCTGCCTGTAGGTGGGGAAGTGCCCCCAGTGTCCCAGGATGTGACCCCACGAGGCGGGGGCTGTGCAGAGGTGATGGGAGCTAAGAGCCTGAGATGGGGAGATTGCCCTGGGGCAGCCCACGGGCTCAGTGTGGCCACAGGAGTCCTTCGAAGTGGAAGAGGGTCGGAGATATGCAACAGAAGGGGAAAGAGGGGCCCGGCCCACTGCGGTGGAGCCAGGTGCCTTGGGACAAGGACTGCGGTGGCCTCTGGGAGCCGGGGACAGCCCTCCGCTGGAGGCCGGCCCAGAGACAGGGGTGGCCCTGCGCCTGTGAGGGGCTATGCTCTGGCTGTGCGGTTGGACAGCGTGGGCCTTGCCTGGGGCCTCAGGAGCGCGTAGTAGCCTTGCTGGCCTGGGTTCTGGCCGATGCAACCCCAGAACCTCAGGCGTGCATCCCTGTTGCTCCAGCTGCTACGTTATGGTCATCTGTCACCACAGCTACGGGGACTAATATGCCACCTCACCCTCCCTCACCAGCTGCCGGCACAATTGTCACAGATGATCTAATGAAACCAGCCCGGCCGTGTTCCCTTCCTGTTCAGCATAACCCCACTGTGCCCAGGAGTGATGGGGGGAGCATTTCAGGGCAGTCTGGGAGGGACGTGCGGGCCAAGTCGGCAGTGCGGCCAGCGTGGCATGGTGTTCCCGAGGAGAGAATGGACTTTCAGCCTGGTGTGAAAACCAGAGCGGGCCACCTTTACCCAGACAGCTTCGCGGGTGTGCCCACTGCTGCTGCCTCCTGGGTGCCGTGAAGCATGGACGGACTGACTGCGCCTCTCATTTCTGCCCCACGGCGCACCGCACCGGGAGACCCGGCTGGGACCTCTGCTTCGTGGCAGCTCAGCTGGGGGTCACGCGGCCAGCGTGTCTTCGAGCCAAGATTCCACGCTGGTCTGGGAGCCACTGGCCTTCCAGCAGACGCTGAGAACCCATCCCATGCTGGGGTCTACAACTTCCTCAAGTGCCCTTTCGAAAGCCATTGTACGTTATTTATTATAAAAGTGAAACACGATTCACTTGAGCAAAGCCAGACAGCGGGGATGTTTGGGTATGGACCACAGGCTGAACGCGTGGACAGGCATAGAAGCAAGGCAAAGCTTTTGACCTGCCTAAGCCATTCAGACACAGAAAACACAGTGGAGATCGAAGATAATACTTTGGCAGCTGGAAGCAGAGTGTGAGTAGGAACTGCCTTTGCAGACCTGAGAAGAGTGACTCCTGAGACATACCCCAGTTCACCAAGAAGCTGCTGGGAGGGTCAGGCGTCGTGGGCACTGGGTGCCTCTGGAAGCCCAGCCCAGGCCGGCTAAGGTGGGGCCAGAGCAGCGGACGCTGCCCAGCAGGCGCGGCAGCTCAGGGCGAGCCTGCCTCGGGCTGAGAACACCACACGGAGGCGAGTGCTCCAAGGCCCCAGAGAGCTCCTGAAGCAATGGGGGCTGAGGGGGGCGGCTGTGCAGAGAGGGAGCCACGACGCTGCTGCTTTTCCTCGGGGGGCCTCTGCCTCATCCGGAGGCAGGATCTGCGACTGGAAGTCCAGGCTTTGTCCGGACGGGGCCAGGCTGGGGCAGAGACCAGACAGCCTCGGCCATCTTATGGGCTAGGGACACAAATGTAAGATGTTTGAAGTGCCTGAAACGCCTGGCAGCTTCCCCCTGTGCCACGTGACACAATTTTGAAGCTGCAGGGCACGGAACAGGAGAGACGTTAACACGGAGCAAAGGCTCTGAAAACCGGCCTGGAATGGGCAGGAATTTGACTGCCACTGGTCCGCAGCGGTCGGTGACGATGCACACATGCGCACCAGACTCACCGGTGCAGCCACAGCAGTGCTAACAGGCAAAAGGATAGCCTTCCGTGTGCGTGTCTGACAGCAGAGAAGGCTGGGAGTGACGATTGTGGAGCGAGAGAAAGAAAGCAAATCGAACCCAAGGCATGTGGAAAGAAGGATGGGATAGAGGACAACCAAAATTGGTGACAAACATGCGGCAGAGAACAGCTGAAAGCCGAACTGATTCTCTGCAAAGTTATTTGAACAGTTGGATGAATGTTTAATAAAAGCAATAGGGCCAAGAGTTTATTGTTTGAGAAATTTACTAAAAGTGGGGAAACGCAAATTGCCGATGTAAAGAATGCAGAAGGGGAATCACTCAGACCCCGTGTTAAAAATGAATTGTAACAGCTCTGTCTCAGCGAGGTGGGGGAAACCGGAAACGACAGTAAGAGCACCCCCTTGTCCCCCAGATGAGCTGGGCAGACCTGCGGGCCGCCTTCCCCGCCCTGAGCCCCGCGCAGCTGCACCGGCTCCTGACTCAGCACCAGTTGGCCTCCGCCGTGGGCCCCGTGAGTGCCTGGGAGCCGGCTGCCCAGGACCGCCCCGACGCCTTCAAGTCAGGTAGGCCCCTCCTCCGGCAGGACCCTGCTGGGGGCAGGGGTAGCTTCCCTGGGGCCTGATCCTCGGAGGAGCCCACAGAGCGTCTGGTGCCTCCGCCCTGCACCCTCTTCCTCCTCGGATGCCCAGCCCTGCCCCCCCGCCCCGGGACAGCCACAGGCAGAGGTCAGGGAGCCCATACTTCATGGCTGAGTGCTGAGCTCTGGGCTCAGGTTGGAGGTACTTCCTGCCCCTCGGGAAGCCTGAGGATGGGGCCTCACCCATCCCACCGCCCACCAGGAGGAGAGCGGAGCCAGCCTGCTGGGTGCCTCTGTGCCGTCCGAGGGGAACACTCCCAACACCACGGCCATGCATGTTCACACACACACGCATGGATGTGGACACACACATATGTATTTCCATGGGTCAGACCTGCACCTCTCTCCATTAGAATTATGCACAGCATGTCACAGCACACACAGCAGTGGGAACGAAAGGATGCGGAGGTCAAGGGCACTGCGGGGCTGCAGACTGAGGGGCTCACGCAGAGACCCCTCCGGGCAGGACCACAGGCTCCACAGGACAGGGTCTGTTCTCATTTTCTGGCTCACTGACAAGGCCTGTGCTGGGAGCAGAGCCTTCTTGCTGGCTGGAGGGCACCCACGTTCAAGTACACAGGCCACGATGCACCCGGCAGCCTGGTCCTGGGTGCTGTGGGGGTGCGGTCAGCCTGGGCCGGGGGAGGCCAGGTATCAGCTCAGGGCTGCAGACTTATGGGCTAGCAGCTCAGCTCCCAGGCAGAGTGGCGGGTCCCAGAAGGGACCGGAGTGCAGCTGGGACTGGTCTCCCTAGTCTGGGTCCCCCTCCACTGTCCTTGGCAGGCCAGCCTGCTTGTTCCCTGGTCCCCCAGTGTCAGGAGGGGTGGGTGGCCTCCTGGCCAGGAGGCCAAGCAGTCCTCATCCCACCCGCAGAGGAAGTCCTGGAGTCCTATGAGAACCCCCCACCCATCGTCTTGCCGAGCGAGGGCTTCCAGGTGGACCTGGAGGCCGACCGCCTGGACGACGGCATCTACCAGCACCTTCTGTACCTGCGCCACTTCCTGTGGGGCCTGCAGAGCAAGCCCAGCCCTGGCGGCGGGACGCCCCCGCCCCAGGGCCCTGAGGTACCGCTGAGCCGCTGGCCTGTGGCTCTGGCTTGGATGGTGGGGTGAACCCAGGGCCTGGCTGCTTGCCCTGGGGAAGAGGGAGGGACAGCTGGGGGCCCAGTGCCTCCCCCACTGTGCCAGGAGCTGGAGCTTGGGGCCTGAGCTCTTTCTCTCCCACAGGGCCCGCACCACCCCAGCCCGGAGGGGCACCCTGAGGGCCAGAGCTGCCCCCTCACTCCCCGGGGCCCCAGTAGGGGAGCTCGGGAAGGCGGCCCGGCGCACCCTCTCCACTCACCCAGGGTTCCGAGGGCACAGGGCCCTCCAGAAAGGCAGCTGGGCCGGGGGAGCCGCGGGGGCCCCCTGCACACAGACTCCTCCTGCCTGCTCACGCCTCCCAGCACCCCACTTGAGCCCATCCTCCCCGACTGGCTCCACCCCAGTGGCTCCTGCGGGAAAGCGTCCCTGGACGGGAAGAGGGACGGACCAGGTGGCCTCCGAGGGGCGACTCCAGAAGGTGAGAGCTGTCTCCTGGTTCCCACCTGCGCCAGCCCTGGTCCTGGTGGCGTGTGCTCCGCCCTAGGTGCTCTGTTCCTGCCTGTGGAGGCCTGCAGGCTTCTGGGGGCCGACGGGGCAGCTAGGGCAGCCGGCCTGACACAGGCTCCTGGGCACTCAGAGCTGCTGCTTCACACAGGGCAGAGGGAGGGACTGCACAGCTGGCCTGGGCTGGGCGCTAGAGACGCAGGGGCCAGGGACCTGGGGCAGGGGGAGGGGAAGTGTGGGGAGGCGGGGCTCACACGCACAGGCATGTGAACAGTGAGTGAGGCTACAGGCTGTGAGGGTAGTGCCCCCCCCACCAACCCTGTCAGCCAGGCCTGGCCCTAAATGGGAGCTCAGCGTGTGTCCTGACCCAAGTCCTTGGTGTTCCTGCGGAGTTTGGAGTGTGTTCTGAGAGCAGCCGTCACCTGGGCGGTTGCTGAGGCTGGCCACCTGGGTGTGGGGTGGGGATGGGTGGGGATGACCACTGACCTCGTGGAGAAAACACAGGGCTCTCAGGGTGGGAGTGGGGTCTGCAGGGGGCAGCCTCCCTGGGGGCCTGGCGCTGGGCCAGGAGCCTGGAGCTTTCCATCAGCAGGTCAGACACTGGGGGAGGGACAGCAGTGGAGTCACCCGCTACAGGTGCGACAGGAGAGGGAAGGGGGGTCAGGGGGCATCTGTGGATGGAAGAGGGAGGGTGGATGCTGGGGAAGACTGGGGCATGCCCTCAGCAGGGGCCCCTGACAGCCCGTGGAAACAGCCAGTCTCTGAGAGGGGGTTCTCAGGTGCCCCTTCCAGGCACATGGGGGTGTCACCTGCAAACAGGCCCCACGGAGGTCTGGGAGCTGACCCGCTGTCCCAGGGTCCTGGACTCTGGGCGCAGGCTGCCACAGGCCCTCACCTGCTCCTTTCTTTGCCTACCCCCCCTCCAGGAGACTGCGTGGCTTCCGAGGATGAGCCCCCTCCGGCTCCCTCCAATACCCACGACTTTTGCTCCGTTTTCCTGGTGGAGCTGGAGCGAGGCCCCTCCGGGCTGGGGATGGGCCTGATTGATGGGCTGGTGAGTGGCCCCGGGGCTCCCGTCACTGGTGGAGGAGACCGGAACTGGGACGGGGACATGGTGGGTGTCTCCCTGGAGTGGATTGTGAACGGAGGGAGAGGGGCCTGCTGGAGCCCTGCCCTGGCCTGATGTTGCCTCCGTCCCCGGGCCTGTGTGTCCGTCCTGGGCCTGAGGATGGTGTGGTGTCCAGTGATGTGCTCGCAGACAGGCTGACGGCCTGGCCCCGCCAGCCAGCCTCCCCACTGAGGCCGAGGGCGGGGCTGAGGTGGCCATCTGTGTCCCCACAGCACACGCCCCTGGGCGCCCCTGGCCTGTACGTCCAGACCCTGCTCCCAGGCAGCCCTGCAGCTGCCGAGGGCCACCTGTCCCTGGGAGACCGCATCCTGGAGGTGAACGGCAGCAGCCTGACCGGGGTCAGCTACCTGAGGTACCCCTACCACCCCCGACACTCACACCGAGGCCCGGGCGGTGGAGCCACTGGGTAGCCCGGGCCAGGCTGGCCTGCAGGAGTCTGGCTCAGGCTAACCCTGAGAGGTCCCGTCATCACCCCGCCCGAGAGATGAGGAAGTGGCAGCCAAGCCCCCCACCCAACTCTCTGTGGCCACCGCCCTCCCTTCCCTCCCCTCTCTCCCACCAGAGGCCAAGCCCCTTTGGGTGGGGGCTGGGCCCTCACACAGCCCCATGCCCTGGGGATCCCTGAGGTGGAGGATTGGGTCCCCTTCTCTGGACACCTCCAGGAGGCTCCCTCCCTCGGAGCCAGCACAGCCTGTCCTTACCCCTTGCTGGTTCCAGAGCTGTGGACCTGATCCGCCACGGAGGGAAGAAGATGAGGTTCCTAGTGGCCAAGTCCAACGAGGAGATAGCCAAGAAGATCCGCTTCCGGTCGCCCCCGCCCTAGGGGCCCGGGAGTTCCGCAGCTGCTCCCGAGCAGGTGCGCCCCCTTCAGGGCACCAGCTGCCCCACCCCTGTGGATAATGTATATCTGAGTGTATATTTTATTTATATGACAGATAACACTAAGTTGTGATGTTTGTTCCAGAGCTTTTATGTTGGAAAATTTTAATGAAGACAATAGGTTCAATAAACTATCTTTCGTATTCTTGGCAGTGCATGGAGCTGGGGTGGGTGCCATGCTGGGCGCCCCCAGGGCCCAGGGCCTGTGGAGTGGGGGGCGGGGGCACCGCAGGACTTAACCCCTGCCAGCTAGTGTGGAAGAGACCCTGGGGGGACTCGGGGGCGTGGGGGTGGCAGGGCAGCTTTAACTAACTGTCCGCCCTCCCCCTGCCTGGGAGCAAGGTGCAGCAGGGATGCGCCGGGCGGCTGGCCCCCGGGGAGGGCAGCGTGCAGGCTGCTTCTGGGACCTGCAGGCTCGGCACAGCACCCCAGCAGTGGCCTCGAGTCCCCGGAGGGTTACAAAGGGAGGGCGGTGACCCACTGCAGTTCCTGGGCCCCTTCCCTCTCTGACCACGGCAGCCCCTGCGCGGCCCTGACACCAGGCCGATAGTCTGTGGGTGACCAGCTGACCAGTGGACCGGGCAGGGCCAGCAGCAGGGCTGTGTTGCTGCTGCAGTGACAGGGGCTGTGGTCACCTGCCTCCCTGTGGGCTGCGCATCTTCAGCAGGTTCATCAGCTGGTGGCCTTTGTCCTCCTGGCAGTGCAAGGAGCTCACGGCGGGTCTTTGGGGCCAGGGTCCTCATCTTTGACAGGATCAGAGACCCTGGGGAGGAGGAGGTCCGGCCAGTCAGCTGCAGAGGCAGCCCCTGGGGGGCAAGGGTTTTGGTGGAGCCCCTAACAGTGTCCTGGTGGGTCCCAAGCCCTGGGCCCACGCCGCCCCCTGGCGGGCACAGAAGAGAAGTGCATGGGCGGCGGCGGGTCAGTGTTTGGCCCCAGAACCCCCTCGCCGGGTCGAGGCCTCCCACGGCCTTGTCCCCCAAGGCCGGATCAGTGCGATCAGTGCGTTTTCAAAGGCGCTGTAAATGTGTGCTTGCTCCCGGGAGACAGGAAATGCTACGGCCCCCAACGGCGTTCAGAGAGGGCACGAGTTCAGGGAGGCCGGCGACGGGAACTGTCGGTCTTGTCCCTCACTGCGGCGCTCTGTGGTCGAGGACAGCGTGACCCCATCGAGATGCTGCGACCTCCAGAGCCGAGTGGGGACCCCACAGAACCCTGATAAACACATCCCCTACCGCAGGCCCTGGTCGCTAGTCCCGAGGGCCAAGCAGGGTGGAGGTGAGCTGGGGAGGGCGGCGGGCGGGGTCTGGGGCGGGGTCAAGATGTCATCGGCACGCCCACCTGAGGGGGCACACGGGCCAGGGGCGGAGCCTGTGGGGGGCGGGATGCAGCGAGGGGCCGGCCCACAGTGGGCAGTGGGGGTGCGGCTCGAGGTTCAAGGAGCAGTAGCACCACCTGGTGGCCGACGAGCTCATCTGCGAGCCGGTCGCGGACTTGAATGGAAGTGGTGGGAAGCGCTGGGGCTGCAGCAGTTTCTCGCCCCACCAACCAAGCAGGCCTTCGAGCGAGTGTCTCCCCGCTGAGGATAATCCCAGAGCGAACCTGGATTTATCCTGGGTAATGCTCCGAGCGGCAGGTGTCGAGGCCGCTGGGAGCCCTGACTGTGGAGGCTCCTGCCTGGTAGGCCTGCCTCTCTCTCTTAACGGTGCAGGCAGACCAAGGTGACCACACCCACAGCCCAGCCAACTGGACCCCCCCCTCCCCCCGGGGGCCCCAGCCCAGGCGCCTGAGCTGTTCAGGAGCTAGGAAGGTGCATGAAGGAGCACACTGACCAAACGCACCTCCCCCGTGCCCCCCAGCTGTTCCCTCTGGGGGGTCACATGGAGTCCTTCCTGACTTTGGCATCAGCAATCCGCCACTCCCGGAACACCCGCACACGGGCTGAACCAGGTCCACCCTTACGCACATGGGACTGCGTGGGAAGGAGTGACTCCAGGTATCCCGCAGGCCAGGCAAGCGTCCCTTTTATCAGGGGTGCCCCCCAGATCGAAGCAGCAGGGGGCTGTCTGCTGGCTGCCCCCAGCCCTCCCGACCCTGGAGCTGGCCCTCTCCCCTGGGGCAAAAGGGAACAGTCTTGCCTTGTCCACACAGAAACTTCCAGAGCAGATTTATTTTGGTGGAATCTCTCCCTGCAGCTCTGATCCAGCCTCACAGGGCTAGGGCCACATGTCAGGGCTGCCTCTCTGCAGGGCTCAGCATGGTCACCAGGGGAGGGTTCTGAGACAGACACCCACAGGATGAGACGAGATGGCCAAAGCAGCACCCAGGCGCTGGCACCCACGGGGCCTCCTGGGCTCGGCCCCTCCTGGTTTCCTCTCTGACCGTTGAAGCGCTTGCTGGCCCTGATACCAAACTCTTGGTCTTGCCCCAGCCAGCGCCGTCCCTCACCCTGGCAGGAGGCCCGCCTCCCTCTCCACCAGCCGGCTGACCGTGCGCAGGGCCAGCGGCAGGGCTGTGTTGGTGTCTCGGTGGTAGCGGGGCTCGGCCGTCTCCGTGCTGGGCGTGAGCACAAACTGGGCCACGCTGGGCATCTTCAGCAGGTTCAGCAGCTCGGTGGCCCGCCTGCCTATGGCTCCTGCGTCCTCCCTGCAGCCCAGGGAGCCCACGGCCGGGCCCTGGGCCAGGGTCCTCATCTTTGACAGGAACAGAGAGACCCTGGGGCGAGAGGTCCCCGAGGTCAGCTGCGGACACAGCCCTGGCAGGGGCTTCGGCTTGGAGAGGTGAGGAGGCAGAGCCCACACAGCACAGGCCACCCGCACGCTTCCGGGATCCCGTGTGCGGACGCCGGGCCCCCGCCTCTGGGACTGGGTCCCCACGGGAAGCGGGCAGGCCCCCTCCCTGCACCCCGGCCTGTACCTGGGGATCAGGTCTTGGCTGCGGGAGGCCAGCTTGGTAAGCGTGGTCATCAGTGTGGCGATGAGCTGTGGGGGGCACTTGGGAAGGGTGGCCGAGGGGCGGGACTGGGTGACCTCGAACAGCAGGGCCTCCAGGGCTTCGAAGAACTTGTTAATCAGGTCCACGGTGCAGCGCCGGTCCCAGCTCACTGCCAGGTACTCACCGACGGCCCACACCTGTGGGGACGGTACCTCAGCCCCAACCAGGACTGCCGGGCCCAGTGGGGGATGGGCAGCCCAGGCTTACCACCGACGTGAGCACGTGCCCACCACCATGCACGCCGCTGCCGCCGCCCACGAACTCCAGGAGCTCCTTCGCCAGCTCCACCACCAGGGAGGGGTGCCGCTTGCACAGGACCAGAAACTGGGAGCTCAGCACCCTGCCCGGAGAGGACACTGGTGGGCCACAGACTGGCCCTAGAGACCCCAGCCCTGCACCCAGCCCAGGACAAGGGCCAGGAGGCAGGAGGAGGACGGGAAAGCCTCTGAGCACCGGGTGGACGGAAGGACGGCTCCGGCCCCTAAAGGAGCCTCTTGCCCCACCGGGGAGGCAGCAGGGACAGCTCTGTCCTCGGTCCTCGTCCTCTGAGTGGGGTGCAAGCGTTAGGCTTTCAGAAAGGGAGACTGATGGTCTGCAAGGCTCTGGGGCAGAGGGATCTGTAAAGCGCCTGGGCTGGGCCTGGGGACAGCGCTGGGGTGGCAGCACTGTAGCAGCTGGAGGGACAGCGGGGGTGTGAAGGGGTCAGTGGGACTGGTGGGTGGTGGGGGTGAGGCCCCCCGGTGGCCGACAGCAGGCAGGCACCTGTGCACGCAGGCTTCGTAGCCTGGGACTGGGTACAGCGCGTCACTTCTCTCCAGGAGCAGCTGTGCCAGCTGGTTGGTCAGGGCCCCGTCTGCGAACTGGGGTCAAGAGCGAGGGACAGACTCAGCCCCCCATCCCCCACCCCGGGAACACCTCCTGCTGCGCTCTGTCCAGTCCTAGCTGACAGAGGGCTCTGGCCCTGCTGTGGGGGTGTGACACCCTGGGGATGGGGCCCGGGCAGTGGGCTCACCTGGCCCACCGCCGAGAAGAACACCTGGAGCAGGGTGGGCACCGCTTCGGCACACTGGAGCACCCGGGCACAGCCGGCCATGGGCTGCAGCAGCTGGTGGAGGGGCGCCAACCTGGGGACACAGGCCGCTAAGCACCATGCCCCACCTGGTGCCCGGGGCCACGCTCT
Organism: Sturnira hondurensis; assembly: GCF_014824575.4. Classification (NCBI taxonomy): domain Eukaryota; kingdom Metazoa; phylum Chordata; class Mammalia; order Chiroptera; family Phyllostomidae; genus Sturnira; species Sturnira hondurensis. The sequence continues at coordinate 5,828,241 of NW_028082364.1, forward strand.
GAACATGCAGACCTGTCACCCCACGGGCTGGTGCCTGCAGGAACACGGGGGCCCCAGTGGCACGGCCTGGACCCAGCCCCAGCACCACCAGCACGCGTGCCCGCATTGCAGGAGGCTGCCTGCCCCCGCACAGCCTATGCGCCAGGGCCTGCTTCTGCGCTGGGCCTCTCGCCCCTCAGGAAGACCCTGCTGACCGGCACCGGGGAGCTGGTGTGGGGCTAGGGCAGAGGCTTTGCTCCAGTCCTGGGTCTCCTCTCCTACTACAGGTGCAGGCCTCAGTTTCTCCATCTGTAGGATGGAGTCGCCAGGGTGCCCACCTCACAGGGTTATGAGGACTGGCCCGTGGAACAGAGAGCTGAGTGCCAAGCAGGGTGGCCACTGCCTATGGGCCTGGGGTGACAGCGACGGTCCCTCCAGGTAAGAAGGCACTAGGCACCGGGAAGGACAGGACACCAGGGCTCTGTCCACACAGCCTTAGGGACCCCACCTCTCCATGGTCCCACTGGCCTTGGTGCGCAGAAGATGCTGGAAGAGAGCCTGGAACTGCGGGTCCCGGAAGGCCTCCAGGCAGCTGGGGACCCGGATGGAGGCGTCCCAGAGCGGCCTGTCCGACACAGCTGGCGATGACCTGGGAGTGGAGCAGCACCGAGGCCCGGCTCAGATGTGGCTCCCGCACCGGCCACCAGGGCTGGACACGGCTTGGCCCTCACAGGCACCCACTGGTCACGGAAAGCCAGGAGCAGGTGTCACCCTGACATCACAGCGCCCTGGCCCAGTGGGGCGACCAGAAAGGGCTGGGGGCCGCAGTTGACAGAGGACGGGGGCACTCTGGTCGGCTGGCTCTGCAGGGTGCAGAGGGGCAGGGGCGGCGCGAGGAGGGCAGGGCCGTGGCTGGCCGCTGGGGACGGGGGAGGGGAGGGACACAGGGCAGGGCCCGGGCGCGTGCCCACCTGAGCTGCAGGTCCAAGGCCGCGGTCAGACACGGCAGGTCCAGCAGCGCGTGCAGCATCTCTGCGGCCGTGCTGGCGTCCACCAGTGACGGGAGGAGCGCTGCGACCTCGGCGGTCAGGGGCGGGCTGTTCCAGGCCAGGAGCTGTGGGGACAGGCAGGGCGGCTCAGTTGGGCCCCAGGAGGCTGTCTGTGGGTCCTGAGGCTCGGGGGCACGGCTGTGGCTGGCCACAGAGGGGGCCGGCCGGTCACATCCTTGTCACTGCTGTCCCAGGGGTGCTGCCCTCGTCAGGGGTCAGTCCGGCCCGGCCTCTTCCTACGTCACTGGGATCTGGGGGTCGGGAAGTGCCCCTTCCATGGCCGCCTTTCACGAGTCTTCCTGCTCCTGCGTCATTTTGTCCTTTTGCACCGACAATACCACCGTCTCCTTCCCATCCCCGTGACCGTTTCTCTGGTGAGGGGTGGAATCTCCAGTGATTCTGAAAATGCCACGCAGAGACCGCCAGTCACAGAGGACACATCGAACGCCGGTGGCACCAAAGGGCCGAGCACACAGCTGGGCCGCGGGCGGCGCTCTGGGCAGGCGTGAGAACCAGGCCGGTGTCAGACCTTCCCAGGAGGGGCAGCAGGGGCTGTGCACGGCGGCAATGGGGTACCTGTGACGGAAGGACACCGGGGCCCCGCCCCTCACCCTCCACCTGCACCCCAGGCTGCCCTGGCCGAGACCTGGGGTGACTGGGCCCGAGGCCCAGGGACGAGATGGGGACGCTGTGCTCCCCACCCAGGCACCCCAGCCCCCGTTCCAGCCGGGAGACGAGCGAGCGTGCCTTGAAGAGGCTGGGGAAGCTCAGTCTGAGAATGCCGAGGTTTCTGCCAAACAGGGAGAGGTTGTCCCTGCAGAACCGGACGAACTCGAAGGCCAGCGTCGGGCTGTGGAAGAACTCGGAGGGGATCCGGGTGAATGCGTGCTGGCAGATGGCTTCTGCGTCCACGGCCGCTGCCTCCCCTGAAAGGCCCAGGCCATCGTGAGGACACCGGGCGCTGTGAGCGCCACCCGGGGTCTCGGGCCCGCCCCCGCGGCCCGCGTGTCTCTAGGACTCCAGCCGCTCCAACATGTCCGCTGGCACCAGACAACACGCACAGAGCTGTGTCCCCCCTCCTCAGTGGTGGCGGCTGTGGAACACCCCTCTAAGGTGCTGGTGGACTGTGATGGCAAAGCGCGTTCTGAGCAACATCGAGTCGGTGACATCTTAACTCACGACACAAATTGTTTTGGAGCCACCACGACCCAGTGCTAACTGTCCGTCAGAGAAATGCCACCCACAAGCAAAGGGAGGGGGGTCCCGGGGAGAGCGAAGCCGCCCTGGCCGCGACTGCATGTTTTCCCCTCGGCCCGGCAGCCCCATGACTGAGCGAGACCCCCAGGCTCACCGTGGTCCAGGAAGAACTGGGCGATGGGCAGCAGCGCCCGCGCCCAGGCGGGGTCCGCGCACAGCCGAGCGTGCAGGGCCTTCAGGCCGGAGAGCGTGCGGTACAGGAAGGAGGGCTCCTGCCTGCAGAGCACGCCCAGCACCAGCACGGCCTCCACCAGGCACTGCGGGGAGCCAGGCCTCGGTTGGTGGCGGGGGTGGGTCCCGGTGGGTCCCGCCCCACTACCCGCCCCCGCCTTGCGGGCACTCACGGCTTTCTGCAGGTCTGCGTCCCCCTTCCGCAGGGCTCCTAGGGAAGGGAGGAAGGGGACTGGTCTGTGCGCCAGCCCTGAGCTGGCGGGACAGAGGGCGCCCTGTGGTCGGGAAACTGGAGGAGTGGGCGGTGGGCCACCCACTGAGAGCAGAGGGACAGGGCAGGCGTGGCTGGTGCTGGGGACACAGCCCCGAAGAGGCGGTAGTGGGTTCTGTCCAATGCTGCCCCCCCAAAAGAGCCACCAGCCCGGCCCCCCGAGAAGCGGCCCTGCATCAGCGGGACGGCCGGGCACTCACGCCGGGTGCTCTGCTCGAGGAGCCGCTGGCAGTACTCGAAGGCCTTCTCCCGCAGCTGCTCCTGGGGCGGCAGCGGGTGGCTGGCGGCGGACAGCACGGACAGCGTGGAGCCCTCCAGCTCCGACCGGTCGTCTGCAAGAGAGGACAGAGCCGCCCAGTGGGGTGGGGCCCAGAGGACGTCCCAGGAGCCACCGCGGCAGTCACCCCAGGCTCCAGGCCCCACGCCCGGGGTGGCCCCACCCAGACACCCACCCCTTGGGGACGCCCTCAGTGTGGCTGAGGCTTCTGCCCCGCAGGTCCGGAGGAGAAGGGGCTCAGGGTGGCTGCCTGAAGGAGCTGCCCCGGATGGCCCTCTGACCACTCCGCATGTCCTGGGAGGGCCTGCTGGTGCCAGTGGCGGCACAGTCCAGGTGGCCCACACCTCCCAGGGGCCGCCACCGCCGGGTCCCACCTGCGTCCGGGGTGCCTGGGCCTTCAGGGCCACTGTACAGCAGCCAGGCGCGCAGCATGGAGAAGGCCTGCACGTTCAGCCACTGGTCCTCCGTGAAGCGCTGGCCCACGGACAGCACTGTGAAGAAGTCGGTGGCCAGGGCCCCGTCGACCTCGGTGACAGGACCCGGCTGCAGGAGGAAAGGGAGCGCGGGTGGCACTGGGCGGGGGCAGGGCTGAGGCTGGGAAGGCCGAGGGGCTCACCCAACCTTGGCCTTCTAGGACTAGGGGCACCCACCCTTGGCAAGATGTGTGAACGCCAGCATCCGCCAGACAAGTGACCCTCACCAGCCGGTCTGGCCCTCAACTGACTCACAGAGTGTTGAGGACCAGGGAGCTGTGACCCTCTGTGACCCCAAGCTCTGCCTGCACCGCCCCCCACCGGGTGGAGACAGGAAAGAAGGGCCCTTCTGGGACCAGGCAGGTCGAAAGGCAGGATAGGAAGAGTCTACAGGACCCTGCAGGCCAGGCTGGCTGAGGTGGCCCAGGGACCCCCCCAGGGCCAGGGAGCCCCTCCACCTCACCTGCCGGGCCCTGGGTGCAGAGAAGAAGCCCCCCGGGGAGGGCGCTGGGCCCTGCTGGAGGCCGGCATAGCGGAGCCAGTCTCCCAGCCTCCTGTTGAGCAGGTTGACCTGGTCTGTGATGGGGGAGGGGACAGCGCCATGGGAAACTGGGCCAGCCCCATGGACTTGAGCTGCCCAGTGCCCAGGTCTTTCTGGAAAACGGCAGCTCCCAACAGAGTTCTGCACCCCCACACCCACTCAGACACACAGCCCCTGTCCTACTGCCCCCCCCCCCCCCCCCCCCCCCCCCCCCCCCCCCCCCCCCGCCGCCGTGGGCTCGTCCTGGTTCTGCAACCCAGGCCTCTCAGGAAGGCGGGTACCTTCGTGGAGGGTGCCTGGGGCGAGGCTGATGACCTTGGACACGACCGGGAGGAGGGGCCGCAGACTCGGCCCCTCGGGCTGCCGGCTTTCGAGGACTCTGAAGACACGCTGGCCCACACTGCTGACCTGCGCTCTGTCCCCCTACAAGTTAAACACAGGTTGGGCAGGAGGGAAAGGCCAACATGCCCAAGTGCCTGAGCGACAGGTCATTTGCCTGAAAACATCTGGAAAGGGGACCCGTTAACGTCATTAATGCTATAATGCCACCTCTTCCAGACGTCTAGGAGCGTCACCCGAGCAGCCCAGGCTCCAGAGCCTGGGTTAGCCTTCACGGCATCCTGGCTACTTCCCCAGGGACCCAGGGAAAGGAAAGACAGAAAGGGTGAGGGGCGGGGTTTCTGCTCAGTCCAGATGCATCGGAGCGTGGGCTCCACCAAGGTGGCCAGCCATGCAGACCGGTGACCGAGGGGAGCCCACCCACATGGGGACCGCACACCAGCAAGCTGCTTCTCCTGGGGCCCCAGGGCAGGCCACCAAGGGCAGGGTGGCCAGCCTGAGCAGTGACAGTCATGCTACCTGGGCCAAGAGCACGGAGGCCACCAGGCTCAGCTGCCGTGTATTCTGGATGCGGTCCCAGGGCAGGTGCAGGCTGTTGCTGGGCGCCATCTCTCTCAGGACAGCAGCACAGAGAAGCTGAAGCTGCTCGGGGCTCGCGGGCTGCAGCAGCGTGGTCTGCAGCAGGTCCACACACGTCCTCTCCAGCCTGGGCGACCAGACCACAAAGGGCACATGCCATGTCACACCGTGGCAAGAGCACTCGGCCCCCAGCGCTGCCCTCTGACCTCAGGGAAGCAGCCTGGTCCCTTGGGCAGGTGGAGAGAACTTTCATATTTGAGGACCGTCTGCAGCGGTTTGAGTGGACAGACGAGAACGCCACCTGCTGGGCACACCCAAAGACCACATCACTCACTTCCTGTTATATTTGGTGGCCGCGACGATGAGGAAAAGCCTCCGCAGGGCCTGGGTGGCGTCAGGCCCCGAGTCCTCCTTCTGCAGCAGCTGGCTCACCCGGGAACAGAACTTCGCCAGCTCCTCGGCTTGGATCTCCCTGAACCAAGGGGACGTTGTCAGCAGCCTGGCATCGAGAGACCGTGCTGGGGGCACTGAGTGCTGCCCTGAGCTACAAGGGTGGTTCTCGGACGCGGGGAAAATCCCTCTGAGCAGAGAGAGACCCGGATGTCACGGGAAGAAGGCAGTTCTGCCGTCCCCACGCCTCTCATGACAAACCAGCTGACGGGTTGTTCGACCCAGTCCCTCTCCCTGGGGCTCCGCTGGACATCATCACCCCCATATATGACGACAATAAACCTTGACGGAGACTCCACACATTCTGGTTTCCTTCCAGGGGTGGAAGAGCTAAGACGGGTCAAGTTTAGGAGTCAAAACTTAACCTGCAGTAAGTGGCTCTTTGAGATTCGTTCAGGGAGCCTTGACTTTCTGGGGACTGAGAGTTAAACCTAACAGGTCAAAGGGCAAAGGCTATGACACACTGCAAGGCTAGCCTGTCACAGTGCCTGACTCTAATACCTAATTCACATACTATCTAAAAACGCCCACGTTCTGAGCACTGGCAACAGGCAACCTGCTGAAGGGTCTCTTAATGGAAACTGTTTGTAGGTTTCTGTTCCAGTCCCAAAGGCAAGAAAAAATGACATGCCAGTGAGCCAGTATATTGGGGACTTCCGGGGGGCTCTTGGCAGCTGAGCCCTGCCACATGTCCACCCAGAGCCGTGGCTGGAGTCCACTCAGTCCCTTTTCAACTGATCAGATGTGTGAGCTCAGGACTCTTGAACTGAGACAGGCAGGATGTCCCTGGCCTTTGACACTGACAAGGTATGACAAACACCCAAAGATGGGGCCCTAGGGAAGCTTTGTACTTGAAGGCTGGCAGACAAATCCCAGTGGATTCGCCTCCACCCCTCACCTCCCTTCCAGACCCTTCCTCCAGAGGCCTGGTCCGGGTCTGTTTCCAACTGGGGTGATGATGATACTGAGGGAGAAGCTACTGGGCTGCTTCGGGATTACAACGGAGAATCTTTCCCAAACGGTGCTACGCCTCACCCCCCACCAGCCCCTTCCAGTGCGGTCTCCAAAGCACAGGATTCCTTCTAAACGGCCGATCTGTGCCACCCCTTCCATAGCTCCCCGTTGCTCTCAAACCCAAACTCCTGCAGCCACCTGCAAGGTTTCTGGGACCCTGGCCCCACCTTATGTCCCTGGAAGCCACCAAGTCCCTCCCTCCTGCTTCTGACCCTCCCCCTGAAATACTCATGCTCAGCTTCGGATGAGCTCTGCAGTCCTCCTGGAAACCTCCCAGGCCTTGCTGCACGCCCCTTCCCCATATCCGAAAGCCACTTCCGTCACCTCTTCTCAGCTTACAAGAGATATTTCTGATAACTTTCCTCCCCTTGCTTTCCATCTTTGAAAGATTTGGATACTAAAATTCACTCCCAAAACATAGCAATACGAAGTGATGACCTGATAGCTAGTAACTTCCCCCAAATCCTAGGTGGCAGAAACTGTGTAAATATCACTCACGCCATTCATCCAGCTGTCTGCCTAAGACAGAGTCACAGGAGGAAGAGTTCAGTGAGAGGCCATTCCTTCCGCCTTTCAGTCCACAAATACACGACCTGAAGTAGGAGGTGACCCAGGAAACTCAACGGAGGCCTGAGTGGTTCTCAGTTCTCATGTGTCTGTTCGTGAGACCTCTGTGGCGTGTCACGTGCCGAGTGAGGTGCGAGTGTTTAAAGAGGTCTATTGGTATTTCCATTTACTACAGCCCCCAAACTCAAGTGGACTTGGATTGAAATGTGGGACCCTGAACTGCCACGTTGGGGCTTGAATTTTGGAGCGCCTGCCCAACACCGAAGGAAAGGCAGGCTCCGCTGGCTTATCGGGAGAGGGTGCTGGAGATCCATAGAGCACTCCCCAGAGATTTCAAGGGTTATGTGACCACAGCAGATTTGTACCCTCTTCACAGTCCGTAGAACCCAACCTGCATTCAAGAAGATCTCTCCACTAGAATCACAGCAGCCTCAGCCAATCGGCATCTTTCCCATCTGCTGGTCCAGCACAGAACCCAATTTTCTTCTCTTGCCCCAGACAACACCCAGCTCCCGAGCTGGGCACCCACGCCTCGCCACGGCTCCATGCCCACCGGCCTCTCCCTGGCTTTGTGCCCTTGATCTTGGTGCAGCCGAGTCGCAGCTAACAGCTTCCGGCTACACTGCTTCTAAACCAGCAATCGGCGGGAACCCGACCCCTCTGCATTCCCACTCATCCTCAGGACGCTGCTCGGGCGCCACCTCCTCCGGGACCGGCTACACCCTCCCCGGAGCTCGCCTCTCCGAGCCTGGGCGGCGAGGCCTCCCCGTCCCCCAGGTGTCTAAAGCGGGGCCAGACGCGCTCTTCCGGGTCGTCGCGCCCTGCCCCCTTTGAGACCCCCACCAGGCGCCCCGAAGAAATGCGCGGGCACCTGGCCTGGCGGAGCAAACTCTCCGCTGCCGCCGAGAACATCATGCCTCCGCCGCCGCCTAGAGACGCGGCCCGGGCGCCCCAGCCTCTGGCGACTCCACAAGCCCCGCAGGTAGCGGGTCCGGCTTCCGGGTGTAGTCACGTGCCGCGTCACGTGGGCAGGACTGACAGGCCGCCGACCAATGGGATTTGGCAGAGCTTCGCGGGGCGGGGCCTCTGCACTCGGGACAGGCCCTGGCTGGCTTCTGGGCACTGTAGGTAGCGGGACGCCGGGAACGTTGGCGCCCGGCCCCCGGGACTCGGGATAGCTTCCGATGGGCATGCAGGCCCCCGTTGCAGGTTGTTTCGGGAACACAGGGCCGTGGGGTGCGGGTCGTACGTCGAGGACGACCTGAAAAAGTTTCACCAGCGCTGCGGCTGTGGGTTGGAGCCCCGCCCAGCAGGGGGCGGTGGCAGCCGTGGCAGGCAGGGGGAGGGAGTGGGCGGAGGGCGCGGGTTACAGGCGGTCTGTAGGGAAAGCCTGCTGCGTGCTAAGCGCTGTGCATCCGTGAGCCCTTCTAACCCGGGGGACAGCTCCGAGGAGCTTTCATTTAGTGCCATTTGAAGGCTGAACTGTCAGAAGCCGAAAAAATGGTGAAGGGGGCCAAGTCATACCCTGTACGTGGAGGTAGGACCTGGCCCAGCGGCTGTATTCCAGGTCATCGCGGCCCCTCCACCCTCTGCCAGCCTGGGAGCAAGCAGTCTGAGAGAATGTGGTGCCTCAGAGGCCGAGAGACACAGAGGTCAAATTTCCAGTGCTGCCGAGAGGCTCGATGACATGTATTTGTGACAAACACTTTTATTAACCCCCTCAGAGGTAGTGTGCAGGAGAAATACCCACACGTCGTTTTAAGATGATTTAATTGTGAAAATGGCAGGCACTGTGAATAGAGTGGCTGACTTCACCACGGCTGATGTCACCGAAGCCACAGAACATGCTGTGAGGTTGGGGTGCCCGCTCTGCATGTGAAGAAACAAGGCTTCTTGCAGGTTCAAGTCCCCCAGCTGCAGCCGCACCCCAGGTTGTCTGACTGCAGAGTCCTTGCCTGGCCACCTCAGTACCCGAACGTGAACACGCAGGCAAGGACAGGGAGACCCACACCTGCGCGGGTCTGCTGCTGGTGGGTGCCAGGGCCCACTGAGGCAGCTGTGCGGGTCTGGGGGGGGTCCCCTGGTTCGTCAGCGTCCCTGGAGCTGCAGGCTGATCTTAAGGGACCTCCTGCGAGTCCCGGACCTTGCGGGTACCTCCGCAGATTCGTCTTTTGTCAGTTTGCCTCTTTCTTGGAGTGAGCCCCTGGTCCGGCAGCTGAGGGGGACTATCTGCCCATCAGGGTCTGTCCCCTGGTGGCCGCTCACCCACAAAGACCATGCTGAGCCTGGCTGTCATTGCTTTAATATATAATTTTATTTCCGGTTATAGAAACAAATGCTAAGAGGAGAAACAAAACTTCCCCATCCACATACAACAATTTAATAGATAAAAGAACAGTTAAAATAAGTGAAAAACAAAAAGTAGAAATTTTAAACTTTGTTATAGCTTTAAAACATTAATGTCTGATATAATTAGAAATCACATTCATATCTCAAACTTTTAAAAAAAAGTATGGCTCCTTATTAAAAAAATACTGTATCCCATTAGAAATGGAAACGCAGGCTGGCCCAGCTGCTGTGGGTCTGTCCGTCTTCCCGATGGTAGCGCGGGCTTCCTGCCACCGAAGGGGGTGGGTCTGGGCGCCTTCCGGGGTTTCCCAGGCCAGACTTTGCTCACAGGTGGTGAAACATCACGACATGACCTCGTCTTCACACCCAAGGCTCTAGAACCCCAATTTCCACTTTATGGGATACCACTGATACTCTTAAAGCATTGATTATTAAACGTATTGTAAAAAACACTTTAGACAGCCACTGTAAAAAAAAAAATTACACACGCTCGCACACACCACCCTAACAGCACCCACCCCCCCATGTTACCTTTACAGGAGAATTAGCTGTCTGGTAAGGACAAAAAAATCTCAGCATTGGGTTCAGTTCTCCCTCACGTGCGCCAAGCCGCGGGGTCTGCACTCGGCTGCTCTGAGACAGAGTTTGGGGTGCACTCTGTCTCCCCGCTGCCCCCCACCCTGCCCTGACAGAATTTGAACTGAGTAAATTAAGATGCACCAGGAAGGAGGGAAGGGCCGAGCTTAAAATGTTTGAGTTTAAATCCCATTTTTACTGATTAAAAGAAAAAAAACCTGGACCAATTAACGCAAAATGTGGAGGCTGAGAGCTCGAGGCCACAGGCTCAGTGTATTACCTGTCAGGCCTTGCAGGGGGGAACATCCATTTCAGTCAGACTCCTTCCAGCTCGGCCCTGCGCAGGGCACGGCACGCCCGGGACCCCGGGACACAGCCCAGCTGAGCAGGGCCTGTCTGCTGCAGACAAATCTCCCTGTGAAAAGCACATTCCTTAACATGCCGAACCCTGCCCCAGGCCTCACTGCTGGGTCGCTCTCGGGCCTGGCCTGCCCTCCACTTCACTGCTCATGATTTCAGACACAGAGTCTACCATCAGTAAATGTGTAGATGCATCAAATGAGCAAACCATTCCAGAAAAGGTTCCTGAGTCAAGAATGAAGGACCAGAATTCTTCCAATTCTGTGTTGACTCAGATTAACTGGGTTGGGGCAGGAAGGCGAGAGTAACTCTCTGGTCACCCTCAGAGGCGACATGGTGACTGAAACCTGGGGAAGGTGACCTGAAGCCATCCACTTGTGGGGACACGCGGGTCCCATGCAGCCAGCAGCACCTGGTCACCCAAAACAAGGACGCTTGTTTGCTGCCTCCTGCTGGCCCCAGAGTTTTTCTTCCCATTTTCTCAATGGCTGCCAGAAGGACCAGCAGGTGGGTCTCCCCCTGGTGAGAGGTGCCTCGAGGTAAAGCGACTGCTCCCTTAACTCTCCTCTCAAAGAGCAAGCAGCCAACACCAGCATTAGGGTGATCCCCAAGGCTCAGGAAGTCAAAGGAGAGATGTTCATTTCAGCCTTTCGGAGAAAGGCAGACAGAAGCCAGTCCCTGGGGGCAGTGGAGCCTCAGTGAGCCCCTAGTGCTCCGCCTGACGAAGGTCACCTGCAGGAGGGCCTCCTGTCACTAACCAGCTGGAGCCCAACGCCCCCACACGGGCCTTCGGAGCCTGCAGGGTAAGGACACGGCTCAGCAAGTGACCCTCCTTCCCTTTTAAGACTAAAACCATTTTCTCTGAACAGTGAAATGGGCCTATTTCTTATTTCAGTTCTGAAGAAGTGCTTGGGGTTGTACCCCCAAATCCCAGTCTCCAAGCAGCTGTCACCCCAGGTCGGGTGGCAGCGAGGACAGGGGAAGCAGCAGCAGTTCTGCAGAGGACAGCAGCACTCCTGGGCCCCTCGTGGCCCGAGCGGACTCCGCCACCAGCCCAGGGGTGAGGATGGTGCTGCCCACCACCCCACAGGGGCCGCGGTGCCGCCCGGGAACCCACCAGCACCGATCCAGCCCCTCCCTCGACACCAAAGACAGAAGCTTTGGTGTGAAATGGAAAGGCAGGAGGCAGGGGTTGGGGCGCACCAAACCTCTGAGCTGTGAGCACGGGGCCAGAGCCGCATCCTGAGCACTTTAAAAACCCTAATGTGGAGAACAAGGCCTCGGGGAAGGAGCTTTTAAAATGAAAGGGATCTGTACAACACAGGAGAACAATCTGGAAAGAACGGACAGAAAGCAGCCAAGTCTTGCCCTCGCCCGAGCTGCCACCCCCACCGGCCGCCTGCAGGGCGCTCCCGTCCTCGTAGCAGCGCGTCTGAACGACTTAGGTTATTCTGAGTGTCCCTTCCAGGCAGAGGTATGGTGGCGGGGCTGCAGGAGACGCTTCACCAGAAGGCCAGCAGGGGGAGCCCCTGCGGCGGCCCAGACGCGAGTCCAGGGCCCTTCTCCCTGGCGGAGCCTCACACTCACTTTTGGTAACTTATTCTAGAATGAGTAGTGCACCGTTTACCCAGCATTGGAACGGAGGCAGTTTACCTGCACGGTGCCCTGAAGTGCGTCTGGGGGAGCTGTTCTCAGGGGGGTCGGGGGTGCAGAGGCCGGCTGCAGCTGTGAACCCCAAGATGGTGACAGTGCTTCAGCCCCGGCGTCACTCAAGGGCAAAGCAGAATTAGATGCTTTTGGAGAAAGGTCATTCGCCTGCACCAACTGTGCCGGCTGAGGTCTGGCCCTGAAGCTCCGGGAAACGCCCTTCTCCGGCACATTCACTTCCAGCAAGGCTTCGATTTTGCAGGGAGGTCTGCTCTTGGCCTCCGTGAGGTGAGAAACCAAACCCCGAGCCAAGGGAACCCCTCCTCCCTTCGGACTCTGAACTAGGAGGGGCTCCGCCCACAGACAGCAGGGTCCCCCAAAGAACCCCTGCAGAGGGAGGGCTTTCTAGAAATGACAGCGTCAGCAGAATGACCCCGTGATCTCCGCCTGCTCTTTCGCCAGGACCAGGGAGGCATAGTCAGGGACCTGTAAACCCGGGCCCTCCGGGCCGACAGCCACTCAGTCCCCACTGGAGTGGCTCAGAAACCCTCTCACCTTCTCCCGTTTGGCTTGGGTTCTGAGACAGAGAGACAGAAAACACAAACAAACAGCAAGCCCCACACAGGAGCTAAGCGGACCCCCGGGGAGCTTCCGGGTGGAGGAGACGCAGAGGTGTGCTCTCGGGGACAAGCCTACCACTCTCAACATCAGTGTCACCCTACACTGTTTCAGTGGGAAACGATCACCTACTTAAATGCCTTCTTCTGTGACTTCTCCCCCAAGCAGAGTGTTCTTCTGCACTTGGTGCCCGGTGACGAGCAGGCAGGTCAGCAGGCCCCAGGTGGCGCGCGTGTGTGATTTGGGGGGGGGGGGGGGCTGCAGCAGCAGGAGCCCCATGGCCGAGCCAGCGCCCTTAGACTGGCCCATCTCTTCTCCCAGACTCAGCCCCCGGGAGACCAAAGAGAAGGTTCTTGGACCCTCATGCTGCAGTGACTCAGGATTGAGCCAGAACTGACCTTTCGCTGCCCCAATGTTGGCTGGGGTCACCTGCCCACCACAGCCCACACTCGTGGCAGGTCACAGGTCCCCAGACCCTGAGGGCCCTGGGTAACCTCTCTGGCTGTGCCACACAGCCTCTCCTTGGGCACTGGCCATTCCACAGCCCCTGGTGACCAGTCCCAGGACACGTGCCGGCACCAGCCAGGCATGCTGTGTGGTCGGGGAACCCAGCTGTCCAGGGCTGTCTGCGGACCAGAGCAGCAACTTCCCCAGGGCCTCGGCCTCCTGCCCCCACCCTGCCCGGCACTGGTGCTGACCCCTCGGGGTCCTGTCTTGGTCCCCACAGGAACGGAGCTGTCCACGCGACAGAGCGGCACGCAGCGGGACCCCGTCCTCCCCCCCCGTCCCACACACCCACCTCTCCTCCCTCCTCCCCGCACCTCTGGCTGCAGAGTGGGGTCATCGGTGAGAACGGACAAAAAGACCGCCTGGAAAATCCGAAAAGCAAGGGGCTGCGGCTGTGCCCTGACGCCAGGTTGGGCAACACACCACCGGTGGCCCATGGCCGGCGGTCCCCTCTGTGGACAATGCCTCGTCCCGAGGAGGCAAACCTGTGGTGGTCCTGGCAGCCCTGGAGCAAACGCGTCCCCTGACTAAATGGTGACGGAGGGCCAGGCCCCTCGTCGTGGACCCTCACAGTGAGGCCTGCGGCCGGGAGGCAGGGGGTCTGCCTGGGCCTGGCTCGCGCTCACCCGTCCCCGCGCATGCACACACACCAGACGCGTGGTGAAGAGTTTGCAGGAAACAACGGGAGAAGTCACCATGGAATGGAGTGTGACTGTGCGTCACCTGGAGTGGTGGCTGTCTGCATCCTGTCTGTCCGTCTGTTTGCCTGGACTTCGCAGAAGAGCTTGTTTCCCACAGAAGGGTTAGTGCCATAGAAACGCCTGGTCAGTCCGGGTGGAAGACGCTCTGCACGCGTCCACAGCGACTGGTGGTGGTGGGTGTGGGGATCCTGGGGACGGGAGCTGGCGCGGGTCACGCCCACGCTGCCATGGGAAGGCTCTGCAGGAGCAGGGCACACTCGGCATGTACGCCGGTCTTGCCCGTGCTGCCTTGAGGTCACGCCCCATGACGCCCCTCCTCCTGAGCCAAGGCCTGGCCACCAGGTCCCAGCCGGGGAAACCGCCGGCTCGTCCTCTTGGGTGACTGCAGAGGCCGAGCTGTCCTTGGGGCTTAGGGCTAAGGGCAGGCAGCCTGCTGGTGAAGATGGAGGCTGAGGACAGACAGGCTTTGCTGGGCAGGAGGCCAGCCTGCCGGGACTGCCAAAGCCTTGCATTTGCTGTTTCTAGATGTGTCCACTGCGGCAGGACCAGCGCCTCCCCCAGAGGCTCCCTCGACTTTCCTGAGAATGTTCTCCACGAGCAGCCGAGAGGCCAGGCCGACCACACACTGTGCAGGGACCCAGACAGCTCAGGCTCATCCCCTGCCCAGGCTGCTCCCGCCTTGGGGAGGCCGGCACCCCCACCTGCAGCGTGCTGCCCTCGGCTCTCCCCAGATGCACACAGGCCCAGCCACACCAGTGAGAGCTGGGCGCTGGAGATGCAGCCAGCACACGCTGACTGACCCCAAGTCCCTGGTGCCCATGGGTGGTTAAGACGACTTGGCGAAGCGGCACAGAGCGGCTCTGCTCCGCGCTGGGTATGCTGTGCTGGCCACTGGCACTGGGGCGTCAAGACCACAGAGAAGGCTGGGCTGGTCTTTCTTGACGCAGGCGCGGGAGTACAAAGGGCGGGAGGCCGAGGGCGGGACGCTGCAGATCAGATGTGCCCTCCACCAGCTTTCTGCCTCGAGTGCCGACCGGGAAGCCAGTGAGCTCCCCGGAAGTGAGCAGACAGGGCAGTGGGTTCTCCTCGCCAGGGCACCGTGGGCGGCAAGGCCCCCAGGCCCACAGCGGTCACCCGCCTTCAGGTGGGAGCCCCTGAGACAGGCGGTCGCTCTGTGCGTCTCAGATGTTGGTGAAGCCAATGCCACGTTGCAACCAAATAAGAATTACTAGGGGTCCAAAGCCAAAGCGACCCCTCCCTGTCCCCGTTAATGCCAATCCGATACTTTCTGGGTCCCTATGTTAGGGAGTGGACGCCACGAACCGTCAGAAGTCCGACTGCTCCCGCCTCTCCCGAGCCGGTGCTGGGCCACAGCAGACAGTGGTGGGGGTGGCCGCCCTGCCCTCCCCTTGGGGGGCCTGTCTGGGGGGTCGCCAGGGCGCAGGCTGCTGCTCGTGGCCGGGGCCCGGGGGGGCGAACAGTGCTGGGGAGGGAGACAAAGAGCCCCAGAGCCATACCATCCGAACGTGTTTATGTGTTTCTGCGCCGACCGCAGCAGGGACGGGGACAGACGGCGGGGCGGGCGAGTGCAGGAGCAGGCGGGCGGCATCCTGTCGGAGGGGCACCACGCTTCAGCAGCCTGGGGCTTTCTCGCCATGGTCCCAAGCGGCGGCGATGTCGGCCATCGCGGTCCAGCCGCACAACCCCTTTCGGCTTGCGTCCCACTCCACCTCCGCAGGTGCCGTCACTCCCCGGTCCCGGACCCCTGCGGGCCGGCAGCTGTGATCACCCCGGCCTGCGTGGTCCCAGTCCCACTGGGCTCCTCCAGCCGGGGCCTTTTGACTTCGGGCTCCCCAGTGGAGGAGGCAGAGGTGGCGGTGGTGGTCGGGGTGGTGGTGGTGGCCGCTGCCGAGGCTGCTGCTGGTTCCTCGGGCCCCACCTCGCACACCAGGGGGACCACCACTGGCGTCGATGAGCTGGCCTGGGCGGCGAGGAGCTGCAGGGGGCTCGTGAGGGCTGGCAGAGGAGGAGAGGAGACTGGCGTCCGGAGCTGGTCAGGACCAGCACCGATGGCCCCCACACAGGAGCCCAGGCCCCAGGAGCCCCAGTGCCTTGGGCCAGAGCTACCGGCAGCCCCCGTGGTGCCCGTCCCCACCAGCTCTCACTGCAGCCGGCCTTGCTTTCTGGGGCCAGGCTTCTGTGAGCCCCACTCCCTGACCCTGTCCTCTCTCCCCCGCAGGGCACACTGTCCCCAGTCTCTTCCAGCGTCCCCTCTCACTTCTCTGTGAGGCCCTAACCAGGGGCAGGTCATTAGCAAATGCCGCCTGTCCTGAACCATCCGACTGAGAACCGACCCCCTCCCCCGCCAGCCCCCTTCCCTGCTGCGGGCTGTTTGATGGCCCCCTGGACCTCTGGTCTCACCCAGCCAGGAGAGAGCTCTGTGACGGGGACTCTGCTCCCCTGTCACCACAGCACCGCTGCTCTGCAGGGGGACGGTGCGGAGCGACTAAAACGACCTCCCGCTGCAGTGACTACGGGCTGAGCCCCGAGCTTCAAACCAGGGCGAGGGTCAGCGGACCTCACCGTAAGCGCTGCTGGCTAAGCTGCTGGTGGGGACAGCATGCTTGCCATTCTGGGTGATGGCCCGGACGGGCAGGTGGTGCTGCCCGATGCTCACAGGGGCTGCAGGCTGCAGGATGGCGACTGTGTGTCCGGGGACCCCTGGGGCCACCTGGCTGGCCACTGTCTGGATGACTCGGCTGGTGGCAGGGATGGTGGCAAATGCAATGGTGGGCTTCTCCTCTGTGCCTGTGGGGAGAGGGTGCGTGAGGCCCTCGAGGCTTTGGCAGAAGGACAGCTGTCCATGGGGACAGCGAGCAGGGGCCTTTCAGCCCCGACAGAGGGGAGAAACCCCCCCCCATGGAGGGTTTTAGACCAAGTTCAAGTATCTTAACCCTCATCCAGACCTGATGTCACCCGGGAAATAAAATGTGTGAATCTGAGTGAAATGATTTGCGTTTAGAGCCGTACTGTTGTCTTTCACCCAAATGCACCTGTTGCTTGAAGGTGCCGGACGCGACGCCGAGATCGGCCAGCGGGGGTGGCAGGGAGGGCAGTGGGCGAGGGATGGACGGCAGAGGCGCTGCTTCTACCGTGGGTTCCTGCTGGACCTGGCCGTGTGGCTGCCCGTCACGACCACCCGTTGGACCTGCGGCCCAGGTTTCCAGTGTAGGACTCGGGAACTACTCTGTACTTTAAATGATGTCCAAGGGCTTCTCACTGAGACCTGGGAGGATGCATCCTCTGGACCCCAAGTTTAGGCAGCCCCTCTACCCAACTCGGTGTGGCCTTGGGGCTCTGAGCACCTGAAGCCCCAACTCGCAAGGAGAAACTATTTTGGAGAATGCGCGGTGCTGATTCCAGAGGACGGACTCCCTTAGAAACAAGCGGCTGGGAGGAGGGGCAGGAGGCTGAGAGCCACTGGCTCCAGAGACAGCCCGCGCCCTGATACTAGGGCTCTGTGTCCCCAACACTGGGATCCATAGCCCCCAAGACCCAGGGTGACAGCCTACCTTCTGGTGGCCCTGCCAAGGGACCACGCGGCTCCTTACCTCTTGCCTCACTGCCCAGGTCCAACACGGCCGTGCCCGCTGCTTCGTGGGCACCCCCTGCTGAAGCCTGGCTGGCGAGGATGTACCCGTTGGCGGAGCTGGCGGAGGAGGTGACCACCCTAAGCATGGTGACAGGGGGGGCCTGCTGCACGACATGGATTGCGTGACCAGAGGGCTGCTGGGCTGTCACTATAGATGCCGGCATGTAGGCCACTGGCTTGGCCACTAAACTGGGGGGCCGGGGCGGCACGGCCACAATGACAGGCTGGGCGCTGACGGGAGAGCCTGTGCAGAGAAGGGGTGTCATCAGCAGGCTCCCCGCACCCCGCCCCGGCAGACACAGGGACAAAAACCGCTCTTACCGGGTGCGCTTTGGGAATACCGATACTCTGGAACAGAAGCTAACTTTGACCCAAACTCGGGGTCGTGAGGAATGGGGGAGCCCTCCCGAGACAGGCACTCTGGAGTCTGCAGGCCACTAGAGCGAGGGGACATCAGCCCAGGGTGGGTGGGAGAGGCTGGAGCGCTCCTAAATGTGGGGAGAAGGGACCATGGAAGTGAGTGCCCACCCAGTAATGACAGAAGAAGGCTGAGACTAGAGCGTCCCGGCCCCACCCCTGACGGGTCTCATGCACAGACACTGCACTATGTGGCNAAACTCGGGGTCGTGAGGAATGGGGGAGCCCTCCCGAGACAGGCACTCTGGAGTCTGCAGGCCACTAGAGCGAGGGGACATCAGCCCAGGGTGGGTGGGAGAGGCTGGAGCGCTCCTAAATGTGGGGAGAAGGGACCATGGAAGTGAGTGCCCACCCAGTAATGACAGAAGAAGGCTGAGACTAGAGCGTCCCGGCCCCACCCCTGATGGGTCTCATGCACAGACACTGCACTGTGTGGCTCCAGACACAGCCATGATCCCCAGCGCTCACTCCCTGGAGGGACCAGCTGTCCCCCAGGGAAGTGGCCACACCCTCACGGTCATGACGTAAGCAGCTGTAGGACCAGCACGGAACCCCCAGGATGAGTCCACAACCAAGAGGGCAGAGCACAGAGGCCTCGGTGCAGGATGGAGGCAGAGCTGCTCTCAGAGGCCCCCCCCACCTGAAAGCCACACCCACGGCACAGGGGCTGCGGCAGTGTGAGGGCCCCAGTGCGGCCACCTGGGGAGGTAGGGCTCACCTGGACGACAGAGGCCCGAAGGGGGTGCGGAAGCAGGAGACGCCTCTCTGCCTCCGTTTCCGGAAGGCCTGCTCCACCAGCTTGGCTTCTGAGGCAGGGTCTATTCGCCAAAAAGACCCCTTCCCAGGCTCCTCCTGGGAACGGGGCACTTTAATGAAATAGCGGTTCAAGGAGAGGTTGTGTCGAATAGAATTCTGCAGGCAAGCAGAGACAGTCGCCGGTTACTGGTGAGCCAGAGGGCAAACCCTGCCCGCCCGCACCAGAGCAGCACGGCCGAGGCCAAGGCGACCGGAGCCCGGGCTTCATGGCGGCCTGGCTCCCAAAGGCTGGCCGGGGTAACTCTCTTGTGGGGAAGTGCAGAGATAACTCGGGTCAGCATCACTACCGTCCTTTATAGAAAGCGCAGGACGGAAAGACCAGCCGTAGTTGCGGGGTGCGCCCAGGTCGAAACCCGCACAGAGCCCGCTGGCCGATGGGAGAGGAGCCAGGGAGACGGGCTGATGTGTGGGACTCACTGGCTGTGCGGAGAGGACGAGGGTCACGCGATCGCACACAAACACACCCACAGTTTGCACACACAGGTGACCAGAGGCAATGTGACTGTGACGCACAGAGCACGTCCATGCGAGGAGGCAGGCACAGCCGCCCGAGTGCCTCCGGAGCCGGGCCCGGGCGCCCCGGGCAGCCCACTCCAGACATCCCCCCTGCGCCCTCCTTTCCGAGGAGGCCGCCCCGGAGCCACCCGGGAGCGCGTGGGCCTCACCTGCCAGCCCTTGTCTGCCGTCCTGTAGTACGGGTAATGCTTGGTGATGTGGGCGTAGATGCCGCTCAGTGTCAGCTGCCGGTCCTGCGCCGAGGAGATGGCCTGCACGATCAGCTGGGCGTAGGAGTACGGAGGCTTCGACTCGTCCTGCGGGGAGCAGCAGTGCGTGGAGCCCCAGGCGGCCCCCACATCCAACCCGCCCGCATGTCCCTCCCAGCGGAGAAAGTGTCTGGTGAGGACAAGAGGTCGACAGTGCGTCTCCTTACACCAGACCCGGTGTCCTGCGCGGCCCCCAGCAACGTGCTTGCGTAACGGAGGGGAGCTGCTTCTGCCCCATGCGAAGGGAAGCGAGGCTTGCGTGTGATGTCCCGGAATGCCTCGCCTCCTCTACACATTGGTTTCAAAGCCTATCAGGATTTCACTCCTATGTGGTCTAATGAACAAAGGAAACCAACACAGCAGAAACAGACTCCTAGAGATCCGGCAGGCTCAGGGGGGAGGGGGCTGGGGGTGGGTGAAGAAGGGGTTGGGCATAACTGAATAACTGAATACATACATAAATAAATGACTAAAGTCGCACAGATTTCCGACTGTGCGGGGACTCAGTACCCCAACCCCAGTGCTGCTCAAGGGTCAACTGTATCACTTAAAATGAGTACACTGGATCCACATACATTACACTTCAAAAGTCAGTGGTAAGAAACTCCACTGAAATACATGTTTAAAAAGTTGTCAGGTGGTCACGAACTGACATAAAACTTGATCCTCTCGAGTCTGTACAGGTCAACAGCAGACGAGAGGGGGAGAAACGGCCAGGAAGCGACGCGGGCCTCCGCGCATCACCACCTCCAGCAAACCAGACCTGCAGGAGGCGCCCTGGAACGGGAGCTGGAGGCCCCGCCCCGCCGCTGACGCCCCGGGCCCTGAGAGCTGAGACCTTGGGGCTGTCTCCTCCGGACGCGTCCGCCTGCTGCTCCGAGGCGGCCTTCGCAGCGAACTCTGCGGCCAGCTGCAGGTCCGAGGTCACGTTCTGGACGAATCGGTAGCCGGAGGACCCGGCTCCGCGTGGACTCGCAGGGCAGGAGTTGGGAACACTGTGGAGAGAAAGGACACGCCCTAGGTCGCAACCCCGAAGCGCAGGACTTGGTGGAGGACACAGGGCCTCCCCGGATGGCAGAGAGGTAAACGGCAGTGTCCCGGTCTCTGTGTTGCCATGGCAGCGCGCCGGCCCTGGATAAAGGATGGACCAGTTACTGCCCGGCCCAAGGGGCCTGCCTGCGAGGCAGCCGCGGGCCGACTGCTGTCGTGTGCTCACTTGTCCACACGGGGGCGCCCTCGGCAAAGGTCAGACTGGTCCCCGCTGGGTGAGAACCTCCGGGAGAGGGCTGGGACGGCTCTCCCCGGCCACAGCCAGGCTGCCTCCCTCTCCCCTGGGCTGCCGGGACAGTCCCAGGCTGAAATCTCGACCAGATACGGGGCTGAAACATCTGTGGCCACTCCTCCGAGGCTGCTCCCACCTGAAGCCCAGGGCTCCTCGGGCACCATGGCCACCAGGCCTGCTCCGTCCAGCCCCCAGGGCTTGCCCCCCTGTCCTGGGCTCTGGCCACTTCCTCTGGGTAACACGGTGCACTTTGCTTATCACACCGCATCAGAATACTGGCTCTAAAGCTAATCCTATTACAAAGCACTCAGAGGAAACCAACAAGCGGGTAACAAACCCAGGTACAAAGTGCCCTGTGGGGAGCTCCCCAGAGCCCCGTGGCCGCCCGTGGGCGTGAGTGCCTCCACCAAGCCCCATGTCGGGGCTCTCCCCGAACCCGCTCTGTGCGGGGCTGTGGACTGCTCCGCCCGCTCAGGCTGAGCACTGACAACGCCCCTCCTGGACCGAGCTCTGGGCCTTCCCCTGGAGCACGTGGCCAAGGACTGTCCCTCGGACACACGCCACCCTCCTGGAGCGGACTCAGGTCCAGCCAGGGGGCCCGTGGGTCTCACCTGGTGTGAGATGGGGGGGTTCTACAGGTGGAGAGGGACACGGCAGCTCCTGGGCTGGCTTGGAGCCATGCTGCCCACCCCCCATGGCTGTGCTGTCAAGGGTCAGAGAGAGTTCACATCCAAGCTCAGAAGGCAAGATGCCCCTCCCACAGAATGATCTCCGGTCGAGTCCTTCCCACAGAAGGGCAGGCTTCGGAGCTGGCTCACAGGGAGACAGCAGGGCAGCCTGTGCCCCTCTCTACAGAGCTGCTGACACACCCTCTCTGGTGACGCTGTGGCGGGGACAGGGCACACTGGGCTGTCCAGGGGACGTGCCGTTGCACACACAGCCTTTCTGGCCTCAGAGCAGCTGGCTTCTCAATGAGCCTCATTCAGTGTCCCTGTGGGCTGGCTCACAGGGCCGGCCTGGCACCACGGCTCTGGCCCCACACCTCCCAGTCGGGGGAAGGGGGCAGGCCACGTGCCACATGGGCCGGGCGTCTCAGGGCTGCCAACGCTCAATTCAGAGCCTGGCCGCGGGCGTGGGGGGGCTTCATCCTACTCTACTCACGCTCCCGCACCGTCAGTGACACGAGGCTTCTGGGAGTGCAGATGCGCACACGTGTCCCTGGAGGGGACGGGAACCGCTCCCCTCAGGGGGACCCCTAACTGCCCAGGCCTGTGGGAAGTCTGAATTCGGGGTGCAGTAACGCAGTACCAGGTGTCACGTGACTCAAATGCCCTCCCCGACCTCAGATTCAAGGGGGACGTGAAGGTGAACACTCGGGCTGGCCTGGCAGTCGCCGATCCCTTTAGGAGAAATGATCTGATGATCTGAAGTCACATTTCTGTTTTGAGTCTCAAGTGGCGGCCCTTCAAGGCTGGCCTGTCCTGTCAGCAGCCACTCTGGGTTGGGGCCCCGTCTTGCTAGGACACACCCACGACACACCCAGCGATGCCTGCACCTTGTCTGCAACATTGGAGCAGAGAGACAGCAGACAGGGCGACAGAGGCCCCCCGCAGGCTCGCCACGGAGATGCCCTGTGCCCTGGTCACCCGGGAGTCCGAGCTTGTCCAGGGCACATTGTGTCCGAAGGGTCAGGGGTCAGGAGAATGTTAGCTTCTTAACAGCAGCACCCGAAGCTAGAAAATGATATAAATGACAAGGAAAAACTTCCCACCTAGACTTCTCTGCACAAACCACCTATTTGGTGTGAACGGAGAATAATAACTTATGAGCATGGTAAATTAAAAAAAATGTACCTCTCTGGTCCCATCTTCAAGAAATGACAGGATGATGTTCTCTGATAAACAAAGGGGCAGACGGGGAAAGGAAACACTCTGGGGCCAGGGAAAAGGGGCTTCCCAGGGTCCCAGGTGCCACCTGGGTCAGGGCGATGGGGAGGCCTGAACCACCGAGGAGTGTCTTTCAGCAAAGGTGCAAGTGACCGACCGTCACTCTGGGCAGGGGGTGGGGTGTGCCGGTCCCAGGGACATGCAGATCTAACTGAGCACAGAACGGGTCACACAGCTCCTGTGAGCACCAGCCAGAGTACCAGCCCCCACAAGGGTGGTGAACACTGTGACTGCTACAAGGTCACACTGAGAAATCGCAACAGTAACCAAACCAACAGTTACACTGAGTAATCACAACAGTAACCAAATGAACAGTTACACCCAGGAACTGCAACAGTAACCAAACCAACAGCCACACTGAGAAACTGCAACAGCCACTAAATGAACAGTCACACCGAGGAATCACAACAGTCCCAAACCAACAGACAAACCAGGAGAAGCAACAGCAATCAAACCAACAGTTCTCAGCACACCAGATGGTTACACTGAGGAGAAGGCAACTCTAACGGGGCCAACAAGATTCTGGTAGCATTTTGTTGGGGATGGGACGGGGGCCAAGTCTGCCCCCTGAATTTCCACAGTGGAGTTCAGTCTGAGGAGCCGGGACAGGTGTGCACGAGTGACGCAGAGGTGAGAAGCTGGGGGGCCTGTCCACGGGGGATGGGCAGGGCATGGCCAGGGGACTGCCATTCTATCATTAGAATTCTGGGGAAATCAGCTGAATTGTGACACCGCGTGCACACGTTACTCTGATAAAAGTAATCAAAACAGACCTTCTGAAACCAGGGATGAAATAAAGCTTCGTGCACTCTCCCCACTGCACCAGCTAGCCCCACGCTCAGCCGCTCTGCGCCTTGGTTTCCGGGCCCGAGGGTGGCGAGGGGGGTGGCAGCACCATGGAGACGAGGGGGTAGGCTGAGTACCCAGCCTCAGCACGGTGGGCCTTACCTTGGAGAAGTTTCCATGTCATTACAGACCCTAATATCGCATGGCTCCTGACCCTGAAGGGCACATCTGAAACAACAGAACCAAACCCGAGAACTCTGGTGCCTTGCTTTAACATACTCAGGCATTTCTGGGGGCAGTGTCAGACAGCCGACGGGCTGCTGACTCGTGGGAAGGCCATCGAGTCCAGCCCGAGAGGAGGACCAGGGTGTGGCCTGCACACGCCAAGCTAGGGCCGCATATAGCACATCCGTGCGATGGGCTACTTTGCAGACACCGACACGCAGCAACGCGGGAAGTACCAAGACAGGAGAGAGGAGGACACATGGAGCTGTAGGTTGAGGGGCACTCCACGCGTGTCCGAGGGGTGGGGGAGTGGGAATGGCGTGGGCTGCCGAGCACACGGAGAACCACCGGGGAGCACTGCGCACTCGGCCTGTCAGACACGTGCGCGATGCATGTCTAGAGTCTGCGGTGCTTCGGCGGGGACCTAACTCGGTGTGTGCACCTGAGGGGGGCCTCCTACCTCCCAGAGGTGTGGTCCGGGAGGGGCTCTCAGGGTGGCCCGGTGCCCATACAGGCTGGGCGTTGCCTGGCAGCCACACCCAGGAAAACAGTAACCGCCTTCACAGGGCCCCGAGACGTGCCGGGACTGGGGCGTCCCCTCCTGCAGCACAGACTCTCGAGGACGGGTACAAGCTCTGCCCTGCTTCCTTCAACAGTCCGGCCAAAGAGTGCGCCGGCGGGAGCCGGGCGGAGGGGAACAGACAGGACGTGGAAGGACGGCCTTTCTGTGGGGACCTGTGGATTTGTACTTCTCTGAAGTTCTCAGAGGGGAAAGGGACCAGGTGGGGGTGAGGGAGGGAGGGGCTGGGGCAGTGCGGACACAGGTACTGGGGAGGAAAGAAAGGGCCCCCAGGTGACCCACGCATGGGGGGCCCCAGGGGCTGGCAGGGAGGCCTGCGTGCGGCCAGGCTGAGAACAGAGCGAGGGCTGTAGCCTTCGGGACGAATCCCGCATTGACCAGAAAAACAAAAGCACTCTTTAAAAAAAAATTTTGTTTTAGAGGGTAAGGTGGGGAGAGAGGGAGAGAAACATTAGTGTGAAGTTGCCTCTTGCACGCCCCCCACTGGGGACCTGGCCACAACCCAGGCATGTGCCCTGACTGGGAATCGAACTGCAATCCTTTGCCTTGCAGTTCGGCGCTCAATCTACTGAGCCAGGTGGATTGAGCACTTATAACGCAGACCTGATGACCTCAGACCTCTGAACTCCAGGGCGAGGTGACATCGCAAAGCGAGACAAACAGAGCCAGGGCTGAGACTCCGGCGGGGAGGCCGGAGGCCGTGTCGCATGTGGTGCCGGAGTCCATGGCCGTGTCTTCTTTTGTGTCCTGTTAACTTGCAAACTGCATTCCTTCTGGATCCTCTCTATGTCGGAAGCGTGGAGAAAAGCTTTCTTAAGCAGCTTCTCCAATGTTGCTCTCAGGAGTAACACCTGGTTTCTCTCCTTCTGTGATGTGTCTTTTCTCTGTTAATTGTAGCAGTTTTCTTGGAACTGGCTCAGGGGAGCCCTTTTCCGACTGGTCTCTGTGTTTGCGATACCCAGGAAATGACTAGCCAGTTTCTTCTTTACCACTTGCTTCTTTACCAAATGGGGAAAAAAAGTCAACAAAACACGGCCTAAGACAGCAGAATTTATTTCAAAGAAAGTTCATTCATTTTCTGGGTGGAGTACTTCATGGTGAAAAAAGGAAGGTTAAAAAAAAAACTCCAACCACACTGGCACACACCTGGGCCTGGCAATGCAGGGGAAGCAAAAAAAAACCAACTCCCCAACACAAAACCAAAAAAACACCCCCCAAAAAACACCTCCCAGGGGCGGGGGCAGGGGAAGGCGGCTGGGTCGGGAAGGCAGGGCGGGGCTGTGTGTTGCCGGGCAGGTTCCTGCAGGTTCAGCCACCCCCAGATCTCAGCGAAGATGGGGGCTCCGGGGAGGAAACCAACCCAACCCAGGTCTCCAACTGCAGGGACTGCGCCGGCCAATGGGGCGCTCGGGGCACAGCCACACCAAATTAGGAGACAGACGGGAGGAGGGGCCGTGGCCCGAGTTCTTAGAAAGGGCCCGGCTGCTGGGAGCTGTGGGTGCCAGGGCGGGCTGCCCCCCCAGGGCCGCTCCCTCGGGAACCGCCCCCCAGCTCCCAGCCGGCACAGCCTGCCAGGGTCTCTGCAGAGGGTCCCAGGGAGGCGGGAGGAGGCCGGGCTGTTTGTAAATAATACTCAGGCCCCTCCCTCCCGTGCAAAGGGTCTTGGAAAGGAAACCTCAGGGGCCTCTGAGGTTTCCCGACACTGCTGTGCTGAATTCTGCAGCGTGACGATGAAAGGGTGTCAACAGGGACCCTCCCCTGTGACACCTGATAAAGGCCCTCCCATGAGAAAGCCTGTCCCAAAGGTGCTACCTGCCCTGCAAGTACCTTTACCCAAGGAAGACAGGGAGCCAGTCCCGGCGGGGCGGGGCGGGGCGGGGCGGGGCCGGGCCGGGCGGGCAGCCCGCCCTCTGACTCCCTCCGGCCCCAGGAGCAAGTTAAACACCAACCAAGGGAGGCAGGGGCGGCCCCACTACCTGGCTTCGGGAGGACAGTTCTGCGACACCGGCGGTTCCGCTGGACAAAAACAACACCTCCTCCGTGACTCACTGCCTCCCTCCTGCCCCAAAGTGACTTGGCTGCCAGGGCTTTGCTCGAGTGTCTTCACTGGTTGGTTCCCGTTTTTATCTGGAACGTGACTGGGAACTGCGTTCGCTTCATGAAAGGTTCTCCTGGTTTGTAACCCACACAATTTTCCTTTCTGAAAGGTGCCCGTTTGGCTGGACTGCAAACCGCTGGTCCTGACCCAGCCCTGTCTGAGGCCGCCCGTCGCCCGCTGTGGTTGTCCCTGGGGTGTGGAGAGTGGCCACGCCTGGACCTGGCCGGTGACACACTAGTGATGTCCCTGCAGGGGCTCTCAGGGGCTGCTGGGTGACGGGGTCAGTGCGATGTCCCCCTCGGTTTCCCTGAGATGTCGTTACACACGCCACACCCCGAGTGCACAGCACCATGGTGTCTGTGTGTCCCCAGAGCTGTGTGACCACCGGGCCATCGAAGTCCAGGATGCTGTCGGCACTTGGGAAGAAGCCCATAACGACTGCAGTGGCTCCCCTGAAGCCCGCAGCCTCGGTGGCCACTCACTGGCTTTCTGTCCCTGCGGGGCTGCCTGGGCCGCACATTCCACACCAGCGGAGCAAGGACGGGGGATCGACACACGGCCCCCTTTACGCAGCGGGATGCTCACCAGGGCCACCCACACTCAGCTCATCGGCTTTTACGGCCCAGCCACACCCCTGTGGGGTGGGGCTCGTGTTAGTGGCTGCTCGTGAACTGAGAGACACCTGGGCTGCCTCTACTCAGGACTACTACGAGTAGTGTGGCCGTGGGCCCGGGGCTGGCGCACGGGGGCATGGGCGACACTCTGTTTAACCTTGGGGACTGCCAGCCTGCCTTCCACAGTGGCCGCCTCACTTCACCGCATGCAGTTTCTGTGTGTGTCAGTGGCACACGCAGGTGAGCGCAGGAATGTTTCCACAGTGACTGTGTTTCCCACGACACTCGGGCGAGACGTCTGGGAAGCAGCGAGAACACGCGTTGGGTTTCGGGTTTCAGGACAGAGCCGTGACTGAAATGAAGCCTTGGAACGAGGTCCAGGAGATGCTGTCTGCAGGGGCCACATGTGAGGTTTCCGGGGGCCATTACTTGCCATCACCATCGCGGTCAGGATGGAACGTCGCGAGTGCCGGCCGCACAGAAAGAGCGTGGGCTTCCCCGATGACAAAGACCAGGCCCAGCGAGGCTGCAGGGCCCTGTCCCCAGGCCTCCCACTGACCAGACTCGGGCCCCAGACTTGGGGCGCAGCCATGTTCAGTGCGGCCCTGACCTGGCTCAGTCCCTGCAGAAGAAAGACATGCCCGCTCAACCAGCTCCGGAGGGCCCCGCTCTGCAGGACCTGATGCGAGCAGCTCCCAGTGCCGACAGCATGTCACGGGCAGGAAACAAAGGCGCAGGTGACACACTGATTATCACAGGGAGTAAGCAGCACGTGGTTCCAACTGGGACCCTGGAAAGGGGCAAGACACAGGGACCGCTGAGGGAGGGCCATGAGCAAGAGACGGGCCTGGTGCCTCGTGACACAGAGGGGCAGCAAAGCTCGCTGCGAGCGCAGTGGGTCTGCAAGCACGGCTCGCAGACGTGCCCGAGAGTCCCAGACGGCCGCAGAGGTGCCCCGCACCCTCCCCGCTGTGCTGACCTGCAGCCGGATGCCCGGCCCTGCTGGGCGCGCCTGGAGCCATGGCAGGAGGGGAGGTGCCGTCACCACAGGCAGGTGTGGTCACGGCAGTGTCACACACGCAGGGCCGCACACGCAGAAAAGGAAAAGCCAGTTGTGTCTTAAAACGTCCGTGGCAAAGCAGTAAACCAGCTTACACGAACCGAGTCTCGCCCCACAAAATAAGCCTCCCCGAGCTGTGACAGAGGAGTGAAGGCAGGGCTGGGGGTGGGGACAGCTGCCGGCACAGTGCCACTCCACACACAGACCTCTGGGGCACACCCCCAAGGCTACTGCGGCTCGCCCCCAGGGTGACAAAGTCTGGGGACTTTCTTCAAAGTCTAGATCAATTTCTGAAACTTCACCAAGAATTTCCACAAAGTTCAGCAGGTCCTGGCATAGAAATACTACTCCTTCCAAATAGTTTCAGTGTCCTGAAAATCAACACCTGCGCTCACTTGAAAAGGCCCCAAGGTACGACACACCCAGCTGGCAAAGTGGCTCTGCGTGCCACGCAGTACCACCACGCGCTGTGGCAGAAGTACACCAGGCACCGGACAAGACACCGGGTGCCTGCCTCACCCTCCTCTCTGTCCGACAGTTTGCGCACAGGCGCCACGGTGGAGAGGAGCTGGCCGAGCGCCCCCAAGTGGCGCGGGGCGCGGGGGGCGGGGGGCAGGGCTGCTCACCTGATGGTGCCGGTTGGCGAGGGGATGGGGCTGACCAGGCTGCGCAGGTCTGGCTCCGGAATGTGGATCCTCAGCGGGGAGACCTGCGGGTACAGCGGCCGCAGGGGCGAGGCTGGGGCCTCCTCCCGTGGGAACAGCGAGGTGAACTGGATCTTGATGGCCGTGCTGGGGAAGCGGAAGGTGCACCTGCGGAGGAGGGACATCGCTGGTGAGGCACAGAGGCGAACGAGGGGAAGCTCCGTGCGGAGGAAGGGCCCCGGTCCTTCCGGGTGGCGGGGCCCACGTGATGCCGCACTTGCTGTGCCCTGTGTCCGGCTGCGCTGACCTCTGTCTCCTCTGCTTTCACCGGGGCCCAGACTGGTGCCCAGACTGGTGCCGACACTGAGCACCCTTTGATATGCATGTGGACAGAAGAGACACGAGTGTCCCCAGACAAACACCTGTGATGGCATCTCCAACGAGGGCCCCAGACAGCTGCTTCCTGTCACACGACATGGGACTCACTGCCCCACAGAGAACGCTCGTGGGAAACCGAGGCGCTGGGAGCACGGTGGCTACAGTGACATTAGTGACCGAGGGACACGAAGCAAACGACACACGGCCAGGGCAGCCCCACCACCAGGAGCTGCTGTCCGGACCTTGGGAACAGGGGCGGGACGGGTGCAGTCCAGGTGACTGGCCTCACAGCTCTGGGCTCTGGAACTGGCGGCTTGGTTTTCTCTACGGCAGAGGCCCACAGGCTGATGCGCCAACGCCGGCCAGCGGCTGGGGCCCCCGTGCTGCACGTGTGTGAGCCCAGGGCACCCACCTCGGGGGAATCGGCCCCGTCAGATCGGGGTACTAGGGGCCCAGCAGGCTGTCCGACATCTAAGCTGACCCGTCATCAACAAGTGCTAACTGTATGACTCAGTCAATGACAAGGACCTAAGTGTAAGCAGGCTGCCCACGAGGAGAGAGGGGACACATCCCACCTGCAGCAGCTGCTCAGAAAAGGCTCTCTGCAAAGAGGGGGCTGGGGGGCTCAGAAACATGCACGCAAACACCCACCTCTGCGCACCTGCAACCGGCTGAGCAGGTGGCCGGGCGGTGCCACTGACACCGGGCACGCGCTGCGGTCTCCTGCTCCGCTCGTTCTGCGGCACTGTTTGAACAGCGAACACCACCTCCAGCCTCCCATGGACACGGCAAACATCCCCTTCATCTGAGCTCTTTTTCTCTCAGTAAAATAGTCTTTAAAAACAAGATTTGCCTCAGCTGGTGTGGCTCAGTGGACTGAGTGCCGGCCTGTGAACCAAAGGGTCGCCGGTTCGATTCCTGGTCAGGGCACACGCCTGGGCTGTGGGCCAGGTCCCCAGTGGGGGACGCAAGAGGGAACCACACACTGCTGTTTCTCTCCCTCTCTTTCTCCTTCCCTTTCCCTCTCTCGAAAATAAAGAAATAAAATTAAAAAAAAAACGACAAAAAACAAGATTTAAGAATAGGTTGCATAGCGACCAGATCGGAAGAGCTAGAAAAAGGGCCCCAGTGGCCGCGGGGCTCCCTGGTGCCTTCCCCTCAGGGACCCACTGCTCCTGCTCTGACTCAGCAGTGCGGCCACCTGCCCGAGAGCTGCAGCATCTCACGGAGCCTGGCAGTGGCTGTGACGGGCTCCACCCGCCAACACTGCTTCTCCCGGACTCTGCGCACTGGCCAAAGGAGGCTCCGGGCGGCTGCGCGGAGGCCCGAGGGCCTTCCAACCCACAGGCACACTCAGAACCCAGGGATCAGACGCTTTCCCGACACCGCCCCTGCCGGGTGCTCTCTGGGTTCTGGGAGAAGCAGCCAAAACCCCAAAACGGCGGGGGTGGGGGACGGGGTGCCTGACATGTGTGGTCAGCGGCGCCCCTACGTCTCTGCTTCAAGGGCCCCCCAAGCTCTCCAGAACTATTCCGCCGTTTTCTGCTTCAAGCCGCAGTTCCAGGAACACTGCCACCCTTCCCCTCGCTGTTGTCTCCCCAGGGCCCCTAGGACCTTTCCTCCGTCAGTCTTCTGGTTAGAAAGTTACACCTCTCCCTGAGATGCCTTCTGAGGCCTGTGGTCTCTCCAGACCCAGAGCCCAGCTGGCTTTTGCAGGTCGCAGGGCCACCAGCCACTCCAGCTCCTGTCTGGGGTGGGCTGAGAGTCCCCGAGCCAGAGAACGCAGGACGGCGACTGGAGCCACAGATGTGGCTGGAGCTCCCCACAGGCGAACTGAGCCAGGCTGAAGCGGCTCCGCCCAGAGGGACAGACACATACGTGTGTGTGTGTGTGTGTGTGTGTACACACCTACACCTGCCCTGAGGGGGTATAGCTAGGACGGCAACACTAGTGACAAATGTTTGGGGACAGTCTCCGAGGCCTCTGCCATGTGCCGCTGTTAGTGCTGTGAATGGGCAGAGTTTCACTTCCCTGCCTCCGCACAGGGCCGCGCTCAGTGTTGCTCAGGGGCTCAACTCGCCCCCACACTGTGTCAGGCCCAGCACCGGCTGAGGTCATATCCTACTGGGTCACTGAGGCTGCCCAGAAAGAGGATGTGGCTTCAGCCTGGGACTGGTCACAGGGCAGACGGGGAATCAGAGAGAACAGGGTATAGGGTGAAGACAAGAGAGGACCCAGGCTCCGAACCCGGGGCTCCAGCCTGAGCTTGTGGCCTTGGGCGGGGTGGGGGCCATTACGCCCATTATTACAGCCCTGGTATGTAATCGCTATACCCATGAATAATGGGCATCCTTCTTTTCCCTCAAAAATCTGGGCAAACAAATGCTCATTATATTCAGCAAAATATGGTACATTTTTCAAGGTTCAGTTCCCAAGGCCGCCTTCTCCAGGGAGCCTTCCTTGAGTGCCTGGCTTGTCCCCTGTGTCCCCTTGGAGGGGCTCAGGCTCCTTTCAGGGCAGGCTGACCTGACCACATGCTCCCCAGGATAAGGGGGGGCACCACTGGTCTCTTCTCACCGCATGCAGGATACGCAGGTCCACGCACGCAAGCGAGAGGCCAGCGCGCACACCTCCTCCTGTCACTGGAAGTCCCCCAGGAGGCGGATGCAGAGACTGCTGGACAGCACAGGCAGGATGACAGAAGTGTTCCCCAGGATGCCGAGCGCCGTGGTGACACATGTGCGGAGCTTCCAAACCAGAGACATTTTCGGACTTTTCCGGCCAACTTTGCAGGGGTGTTGGGGACACACCTCTGCTGCACTGAGCAGAGTCCCACAGGGCGAAGAACTGGGAACGTGGGGTGGGAAGGAGAGGGCCCACGACCGCACGGAGCGCCGGGGTGCCGACTGCACTGTGCCAGTCCACGCCCACGACGTTTAAAAAGGGACACTCAGGCGCGTCTGTGTGGCGGTGGGCGTCTGCCTGCTCCGACGCCCGTCTGAGTGAGAGGGAGTTGGATGCCGAGGTCCCCGCCACCCCAGGGACAGCTGCTCCTCCCCCAGTCAGCAGCCTGTGGGACTCTGCCACCTCCACTGCGGCGCCCGGTCTGTTTCCCTGTGAGAGAGCCGGGCCATGGTCGCAGCTGACCCACTGAGGACGCCTTTGCGGAGGACATGGACCACCTGCTCCAGCCGGCCAAGGCTCTGCCCTTTCTCAGCACACCACACCACCTCCCCCAGCCAACCAGACGGTCCGAGCCGACTGCACGGCCAGCAGGGAACGAGAAAGCAGAGCCGTGTCCTCCCCGCCCTCCATCCTCGGTGGCTGGTCTGCAGTAACTGAATCCACTCGTGTGGGTGCAGCGGGAAAAGCAGCCAGTCTGGTCGCTGTGGGTGTCTCGGCAAAGCCGCTCCCCACACTAAGGTGCTGTCTCTGCTCTAGCGAAGGGAAATGGGGGGCTCCCCATGGTGTTCTCGGGAACAGGAGGAGCTGCGGACTAAAGCAGTAGCCCCCACCCTCCAAAGGAACCTGAGATTTAAACGGCAACGCTGACCCACAGGGCCGGGCCCTCGGGAGCAGCTGGGGAACAGAGTCCGCAGAGGATGCGGGGGAAGGGGCACGCCAGGCGGTGGACGTGGCACGCCAGGGTGGGCCTGGGTAAGATTCTGCAAAGGAGAGTGCAGAAGGGGGGTGCCCACCTCCCTTCTCTGCCCCTCCCCCACCCAGCGTCCCCAGCGGAAAGATACCACTTCCTGCCTCCCTTGCAGCCAGGGATGAGCAGGGAAGAGTGAGCCGGACCTGCCGGACAAGCCTCTAAGGATGCCGCTGCAGAGGTGCTTGGCACCTGCGGAGGGAGGCTCCTGCCCATCAGCCCTCCCGCCCACTCTCACCGGGAGGTGAGCTGTGATGATGGTGCTCCAGGGGTCTTGGTGGGATGGGAAAACCAGGCAGCTGAGCGGGCGGGGCATGACACTCCCACTCACTCACACACTCACGCACAGCTCGGTGCAAACCTTTTACCCTCGACACGTCCCTGACACACAAAACTGCTTGGCTTTAGAAAGACAAGGATGTCACAGGTAAATGTATTTCTACTGAAGAAAAACCCGTGGGGGGCTGTCTGCGCGTCACAGGAAGGCGGGGCGCTCCGGGAGCCCCTCATGCAGAGCTCTGATCAGTTTCACACCCACAAAGAAAGACCCCGCAATATCCAAGGCCCTCAAAAAAGATCAAGAAGCGGAAAACGCAAGGTCACCAAGTGTCTTTGAAATGAATGGCAATGATTTTGAACGTCTGCTTGAAAGAGAGAACAGGAGGCGGAAAACGCTTCCGGATTCCTACCGGCCCTCGGTGGCTGTGCGGCAGTTGTCGTGGTCACCATGGCAACCAGGACACTGGCCAGCAGGCACGCAGCCACAGACTGTGGGCGAACAGGGACACTCGGGGTGGCCGGGCAGTTGGCTGCCACCTCCAGTCACTGGACACAGAATCGCTCTGAAGAGACCAGTGGAGCCAACAGTTTCAGGTGACGCTGACCCACCAGCTTTTTCTCGAACTGGGACCCTCTGGGTGGGGCAGCACCCACGTTGCCACAAAGAGACCCTGCTGTCCTTGCCTCGTTCTGGGGGGGGGAGGGAAGCTGGACTCCAAGGGAGAGGGTGTTTTTCACTTGGAGACACCAGCTGGGAAACGGCGGGGTCAGGATCCGGCCCAACGCGGCCTCTCATCTGGGTACCAGGGGAAACCACGCGGCAGGTCCCTCTGGCCAAGGAAGCACCCCCAGCGCACCTCTGAGGCCGAAAGGGGACTCCGGCACACCTTTCGGGAGTTTCCAGAACAATGGTCACTGGATGGTACTGGGGTGGGGACCCTGGGAGGGAGGAGACAAAGCTCAGTCTATTTCCTCGGTGTTTGTCTTTAGGCAGCAACAGAAGTGCCAGCAAACTGTCACCGAGCCAGGCCCACCTCCTGTGCCCTCACCTGCTCAGCCTGTGTGGGGCACGACCAGACCCTAAACCAGGGCTCCACCCCAGCGCCTCCTCCACAAGGGCCGTGGGCTGGCACAGGGCTTGGAGAGGCTGGGGCTGCATCTGAATCTCAGTCCCTTTGGGAGCTGCAACCCTGCGGCCAGCGGCCTCCCTGTCCCTCCCGCCCCACTGTCGCTGGCCCCCCTCCCCCGAAACCCAGGAGCCCTCAGACCTGCCTCCCCCACAGGGCCCCGATGACCTGCAGCCACGTGTCCGTCAAGCTCAGTTCCTTCCCAACGCTGAGCTCCGGTCCGAAACAGAGTGAGGACAGACCGGCGACACGGAGCGCCAGCCTAGGTCTGCCGCAGACGCTGGGGCGAGGAGCATGGCCTCCCGGCCTCCAGCACTCCCTCGAGGGCTGGGCCTTCCCCTTCCTTGGGGCTGGTGTAGGGGACACGGAACTGTGTGCAGGCTTTGTTTTGTCTTGTTTCGCCAACAACTCGTACATCCAGCAGGAGCTGGGCTGGGGTCTGCTGTCTGCCTGGGTCACGAGGTCCCACCCCCAAACTCTTCCAACGGCACCAGCCACTGGGAGGCGCCTCAGCTCAGCACCAAGTGGGGTGCACCTGCTTGTTTATTGCTAAAGCTGATGCCCCCTCCCAGGAGACATGGAACACACATGACAAATGCACTCGAAAAGGGGACAACTAGACACAGGGACGCTCTGGCAGCCTTCCTGCACCCCGTCGCCTCTGCTCCCTGGGTGCCCAGGGCTCCCTATGGCCACCCCATGCCCAGGCCAGCAGGTCAGTTTCTGTGAAGCCCCATGACAAATCGGGTCCTTCTTCCGCTTAGAAAGCACTCACAGCTCTCAGAAGAAAACCCAAATTTCTAAGTCCTGTCTCTGGGTGCCATGCTGGCCCCGCCCTCCTGGCCCCTCAGCCCCAGCCCAGCCCCCCCAGCCCAGGGCTGGCCTTCTGGGAATGCTCATGGCCACCTCTGCCCAGGGGTGCCCGTCAGCATCAGTGGGCCCCTCAGACAGGCTGCCCGAACCCCTGTCCCCAGCGGCTCCAGCCCCGCTCTCGCTGTGCCTCTCATCTTCCTCTGCCGGGCCCACCGGACGCCAGGCCTCTGCCTCCCTGGTGGCCCCGAGCCTGGCACTCCAGGGAGATGGGGAGACAGGCCACCGCCCGGAGCCGACCGCCCGGAGCCGGCCACCCTGGCCCCTCATAGGCAGGGCTGCGCTCACGCTCAAAGGTTCGGAAACCCTGTGTGAGTCAGTCTAATGACTGCGGGCTGCCCAAGGCCAGGGCTGCGGCTGTTTTCTGGAACCGCCCCGCTGCCTGCAGAAGCAGGCCCGCTGTCACAGGCAGTGCTGCCTTCTCGTCAGGGCTGCTGGGGGGCTGTGGGGAGTTTTGGGGGGTTTCCACAGTGCAAGGCCTCCTGGGGCTGCACGCCCGGGGTCAGGGCGCCTTGCTGCCTGTCGACCAACCATGGCCAGGTGTGGACCGAGCCTCCCTCACAGCAGCGGTGACAGGTGCCTGGCACTTCCCAGCACAGGCGGTCGATTAAACGGAAACTGCTGCACGCGCGACAGCTGGATGAGGGCAGGACACTGAGCCCCAGAAAAGCCCAGCTCACAGCTTCGAACTCACAGGTTTGTCCCACCCACGCACGCGGCACTCCCCAAATGACCGAATGGAGCCATAGAGCTCAGGCCCCTGGTGGCCGGGGTTGCGGGGGGACCTGGCGGGACTCTCCATGGTGGTGGGCCGTTTAGGCCCTTGTGGCAGCAGGCGGTGGGTACACCTGCACGGACGGGAAAGAGAACCGTATGTGCGGGCCACTGTCTGCTTCCGGGCCGTGACACTGTCCCATTATCGCCACGTGGTAACGGGTGAGGGAAATGGGGCAAAGCCCCCCCCCCCCCGGGGCCTCTCCTGACCTGTTTGCAGTCTCCTGAGCATCTCGCATCATCGCAAATCAATGGCTGTGAACAGACACGAACTTTCTCTGTTGACCATTTAAAAGTTTAAATAGGTAGCATGTTAAATTAATAAGGTGGGTAGAGGTTTTTTTTTAAGCCACAAATTTACTTGGATAAGTTACCCGGACGAGGTATCAAATCACAAATCGAGACGTGACATTTAAGATCGAGACCCCGATCTTAAAATGAAATCTTGTTCTGAGTTCTGCAGAAGTCACAGAGCTCTGAGCACAATTTAAAAATAAAAGTCGCAGCTTGTCAACTGGAAGTGACCAGAGCAGAGAGCAGGGGCCACGCCCTCCCCACCCCCACCAACCCGCTTTGGGTCCCCGCAGCTTGGCGGGTTCCTGGAGCAGAGTCCGGCCATCCACGCCCGAGAGTGCCCTCAGGGGCGCAGACAGAAGGAAGGCTCGCCCGAGACCAGCAGGCCAGCGAGGCAAGGGGACAGAGGCCCTGGGGGTGTGTGAGACGCCAGGCACCTGGTGGTGCACCGAGTCACACTTCCCAGGGGACAAGCCTCCACCCAAGTTCGGAGCAGCAGCTTGGTTCTGCCCCAAGGATGGGGGAGGGGCTCGACCACCTGCCGGCAACACCAACTCCTGGGTGGCGGGCAGACAGGCTGGAAGGAAGGTGCCGCCGCCGTCCTCTGGAATTCCTGCTCGGGAGGCGACTTCTGCGTCTCGGAGAAACAGCCGGTCCTCAGGCCAGACTCTCCACCATGCCCCCCGCCAACACTATGCACAAAGCAGACGCCCACGCACGGCCCTCGTCACGTCTCCATTTACAGTAGCCACACATCTGACACGGGAACCGAACACCAGGGTGCCGGGGGCCCGGAGTGTGGGCTGGCCAAACGGCCTGGCCTGGCCATCAGGCGTGGCAGTGCCTGGACTTCCCCTCCGCGCGGCAGGTCCTTCTGGCCGAGGAGGCACCCCCAGCACACCTCTGAGGCTGCAAGGGGACTCCGGCACACCTTTCGGGAGTTCCTCACGTTTCAAATCACTGATTTGATTCTCAGCCTTATCCGCTCTACTGCTGTTTCCCTGTGAATGGTACTTCACTTTAACTAATGCATCCTTTGTTTCTGCCTAGATCTTTTTATGCTGCTGAGGTCCTCCCTCAGTTCCTTGAGCATCCTTAAAACCAGTGTTTGAACTCTGCATCGGATAGACTGCTCATACCCACTTCATTTAGCTCTTTTCTCTGGAGGTCTGATCTATCCTTTGGGCTACGTTTGTCTCCTCATTTTGGCCACCTCCCTGTGTTTGTCTCTGTGTGTTAGGTGGAGCTGCTTTGACTCCGTGTCTTGGTAGTGTGGCCTAATGTAGCAGGTGTCCTGTAGGGTCGAGTGGCACAGCTTCCCGTCACCCAAGCTGGGTACTCCGGGTGCGCCCTTCGTGTGGGCTGAGTACACCCTCCTCTCGTACTTGAGCCCTGGTTGCTGTTGGCAGGTCAATGGGAGGGATTTACCCAGGCCAGTCACAGCTGCAAGGACTGGCTGTGACCACTGACCACCACCCTCCGCCCTCTGTGGAGGGTCATCTGTGCAGAGGCAGGGTGGGGGTGCTCCAACGTGGTCTGTGGCTGCCCACTGGGTGCACAGGCTCTACGGTTTCCTGGGTGGTGCAGGCCAAGGTCAGCCCTATTTGCGTTTTCCCTGGACCACCCTCCCTGAGCTATAGAGCCCATGCCTGCTACTTGTGCTGGGCTTGGAGGTTCCCAGGTGAAGCCAAGCTGTGAACCTAGGCTGCCGCTGCTAGTGCTGGGCCTGGGGCTCGCTGAAGCCGGCTGCTGCTGCTTTGAGAGGATTTAGGAAGTTGTGTAGTTTGAGCCAAGACCAGCCATTCATATGGAAAAGCAGCTTGGGTGGGACCCCAATTGGGTGGGGTGGGGTTTCTGGGGGTCTCCAAGTCAAACAGTGTTAGGTTGCTGGAGTCTCAGATGGGGCACCAGCCCACGGGGGTGGGGGCAGGAGGAGGGATCAGCCAAGGGACCAGGACCTCTGCTCTCCCCAGTGCCAGCACTTCAGTCCCTCCCCGCGCACCACTGGTGCCTTTCAAGCTGCCACCCGGTGCTGGAGCTCAGAGGAGTGAGTCTGAGTAGGGAGTCCGTGTGGGCTCTTTAAGGGAAACGGCCTGGGGCTCCAGCAGTTTCTTCCACCGACTCAGTCCCCACTGCTTTTTGCAGCCAGAGGTTGTGGGGACCTATCTTCCTGGCACTGGAGCCCTGGGCTGGGGCTGGGACTCCTCACTCCTGAGATGTCCCTCCCGAATTTTCATCCACCACACATGAGGGAGGGACCAGCCTGTTCTGCGCCTGTGCCCCTCCTACGGGTCTGGATGGATGTGGTTTACTCCTCGTAGTTGTCAGACTTCCATTCAACTCGATTTCTGACATTCCTGACTGATGGCTGTTCTATATTTTAGTTGCAATTTTGATGCGGTTGTGCGAGGAGGTGAGCAGTGTCTGCCTAGGCTGCCATCTTGACCAGAAGGTTTTATACGATGTAATTTTTAAAAGTTGTTTCTTCTGCCTGTTTTTCCCTTGGGTGTCAGAATGTCACTGGCACCATCACCTCGCCCACCGTTCGGGTGAGCAGCCGAGGACTCAAGGGTGGCTCCCGGTGACTCCATGTTGGGGGTCACGGTTGCATGATGGAAACTCACTGTCCCCCACGTTCAGACCTAAGGCACAATACGCAATTTGAATTTTTTAAGTCATGAGTTAAAACTTTACTGTGGCGAAATTAGTCCACAATTAACCAGATTTAAGTTCTGAAACTCCTTGGTTTTGATGCCGAGCAGACGCCAGGACGCCACCGAGAGCCTGCAGAGCGAACAAGCTGTGCCGAGTGTGCGGGTGAAAGCGGAGTCCTCAGGGCAGGGCGGCGGCACCGGGTCCGGTCGGAGATCCGGCAGCACGGCCAGCGCCCCTGCCGCAGCCTCGTCCACCCTGCCTGCCCAGCCTACAGTTCATCTGCACCCAGTTACTAAGCACTGCGAAGTGCCTGGCCCTCTTCTACGAATAAGATGAACGACAGTTTCTCCTGGAAGACGCGCCGTGCCCTGGTCGGGGATTGGGAATGACCAGGAGCCCGGGGAGGGGCAGCAGACCTGGTCCGCAGCCAGTGGGAAGGGCAGGGCGGGGCCCTGCTCCAGGCAGGGGTGGGCAGCGCACGGGGGCCAGGATGGGCCTGAACGAGGCGCTGGGGACGCAGAAGCAGCCCCCTCTGTGCCCCCCGCACGGCCCAGCATGCACACGCACAGGTGGGGTGTCGTCAGCACAGAAACTTCGGGGAGAAAACGCGTCCCGGGAGCTGGAAGTTAATGCTCTTGGGGCAAACTGCTATGTTTTTATGACACCAGTTCATTACACTTCGGTCACCTTTGCTGTCATTCTCTCACATTAAATTCCACACTAAACTGAAAAAAAAATGACTGTGGATAACCGAAGGTCACGTTAGATTTTAAACTGTTCCGCGGTCCCCAAGGGAGCCGTCCTTCCCACTGTGGTTCACTGGCGGCCCCCACGCCCCACCCCGGTGGGCAGCAGGGCCGAAACAGAAGCTGGCCTGGAGTCGGGAAGCCCCGCCAGTTTTCCCAGCCAAGCTGGGAGGGGGGACGCTCGCTGGCGACCAGACAATGTTTACAAAGCAAGGGGGCGGGGGACGACTCACTTAGAGACCTCTCTACCGTCCAGGATAAAGCCCCAAACAAAACACAGGACGCAGAACCAGCACCGAGCTGAGTCTGAAAAGGCCTTTATTTGGCTTAAGACTCAGGCCTGCAAAGCTGCAGGGCTCAGACCCAGGGAAGCAGCGGCGGGCAGAGGGAACGCCCTCCGTTAATCCCACAGGCGGGCAGCCCCGCCCCCACGCACGGAGCCCGGGCTGGGGAGGGGGTGGCCTTTCCCAAGTGGGGTGGGGGGCGCAGAAGAAGGAATCCCGCGGACTGCGGTTAAATCCCCGCGCACACCGTCCCCCCTCCCCCCCACCCCGTCTGGGTACACTTCAGGACCGCCAGCCGGGGAGACCAGGCGTGAGAGGGACCAGCAACAGCGAACAATGGCCTGGGGACAGGGCAGGTTTCAGCGGCCTCGGGGACAACCCATGGGTTTCATTGCCATGTAAAGTACACTCAGTCCCCTGGGTTTCTCCCTGCGGCCAAGGGCCTATTCATCACGATGGTTTTCTCCGAAACAAACAAAAAAACCCCAAAACCGAGCCAGACACTCTTGCCCATGGGTACCTACCTGAGCCCTCACTCCCCACCGACTTCTGCCGCCCGGGAGGGTTTGGGTGGCCCTGTCCACAGTGCCATCAAACTTGGTAAAGCCAGCAAAAACAAATGCACACAGCACAGGGGACGAGGGGCTGGGGGGACACTGTCACTCCTTCCTGGCGTCTGGGCCTCGTCCCTCCCTGGGTGGGCTCCCCTGGGTGTGGCGGTCCCAGGGGGTCTGTGCCTGGCCCCCCATGGCCTCTGCCTGCCCCCAGGGACCCGGGCAGGGCACCCAGTTCTCATCTTTACGAAGACCCTGCAGTGGAGGCCAGAGAAGGTGTAAAGCAGCTCAGTTACTCCCTACATGAGGTCTTGTCCCCAGCTGCTGCACTGTTGGTTCAAGTTCAACATAACTACTTGTAGACCCTGCAACAGCGACGACAAGGACGATGACAAGGACAAGCGCCAGAGCAGCAGGGGTCTCTGCAGCCTCCCAAGGGGCTCCGCTGCGAGGGAAGGCTCAAGCAGACAGTGGACCGTGGGGCAGGGCTCCCAGGCTGGCCTGGGCATCACCAGCTGGGACCACAGAGTCAGGCGGGACCTCACCCCTGGTCACACAGTCCTTGACGCCTCGCCCTGTGATCCCCCCGACCTGGGGGTCAAGGACCCCCTAACATTTCTGCACCCTGGA